>NW_026527002.1:9220273-10420273 GCF_024362965.1 Panthera pardus
CATGAGGCCATCCTGCTCACATGCTCCATTTTCCTTTTGGGAACCCCTTCCTTTACTCCCATACCTACGTCTAGAAATTGGATGAAAACTCCCTGACTCTGAGTCTTTACCCGAGATTACCACCTCTGGCTGTTGGCAACTCCCTCTGGATACGGTGTTCTGCCAGCCTGGTTTCAGCCCCGGAAATTCATCCAGTGCCCCCAGTGCCCACCTTCCTGTAGCTGCCCATTCCAACTGAGCTCACCCTCTACTGTCTCACGAGTTAACATTTTTTTCGAGGCATTGGCCTTGAACGTGCTGTAGCGGAATGAAATTTAAATCCTGCCTCTCCTCTCAGTCAGGCATGCTTGAAGAACAATAAAAAGCTTTCCCTCACTAACTGATAGCTTTTCTCGAACCTCCCTCTCCCCTGGGGTACAATATGGAAGCTGAGCCATAAGCGTAGAGAAACTATTTTAAACACTTCAAAAGAGGACATCTAGAATGAATTTATTTTGAATAAAATGTTACACTTTTTCCTCACTGCCTCTTCCATTGCCTCACAAAATCAAAACCAAAAAATCTTAGGACTTTTCCTCAAGTGTCCTTTTCTCAATAGCTCACTGAGGAAGTGAATCTATCTGGGGCATGTTTCACGCTGTGTGCCCTGAGGTGGTGTGGGGTCAAAGTGAATGCTTTCTGAATCCCCACTCTATAGGCTACTGTTTTTTGCCCCCTCCCCCCCACAATCAAGGAAGGGAGTAAACACCTATTTATACAACTTGGCTTTCATTCTCTGTCTAGCTCCATGGGGAAGATAATTGTCTAGACTGAGAATTACTAATTAAATTCCTTATTTCCAAAACTCGGATTTGTACCCAAAACAATAAAGCAATCAAGTAAAAAGCGAAAGCTCTGATAAATTAACTGGCTGATAAATTTTGCCAGCTGCTTTTGTTTATGTGCTTGGTGAAACAATGTTTTTCAGGTCAAGAGGACTCCACTGAATTGTCGCATATACCTTTGTTACACCCAAGGGAGTAGATGAGCAAAGTTTGCTGCAAACCCGCTCGGAAGTCCTCATGTCCTCCTGGTTATGCTCTATCCTCTGTCGCTGGAAGTATTCTCACATATTACACGATTTTTTTAGCAAGATTGCTGGTACAAGATTTAAGTGGCGATGTGATTTGGAAAGAAAACATTTGGCATTTCAAGTTTTCGTCCCCCCCCCCCCCTTTTTTTTTTTGAGTATATGTAAGTGTTAAAGAAATGAGAAATGAGATTTTATCGGAAATTTGGAAAATACAGGACAGCACACCTTCTAAAACTGAACTTTTGATTCATTTCATGAGCATCAGAGATGCAGAAAAATAAAGAAAACATCTAGCTTTTAACTTCTCAATTGATATTAGAATAAAATTCGAAGCTCTTACCAGGGCCCTATGTGATCATGCTCCTGGTTTCTCTCTGACCTCATCTCTGTCCACGATCCACTTTGATCTTGGGACTCCAGCTACAATACAGGTCTTAATACATACACCACAGCCTTGCAAAGCACAAACCTGCCTCAGGGCCTTTGCACTTGTTCTTCCCTTTGGGAGATATGTTTGCAGATGACTATCTCCCTCACTTCAAGTAGGTCTTAACTCAAATGGTAACTCATTTGGAAGGACTTCTTTCCATTTTATCAGGACTTTCCCTTCCAGAACTTTCTCTGCCTTACCCTGCTGTGTCTTTATAACAGTGACCATTACCTGAGCTAGTATCAAATATCAATTTGTTTCTTGCTTATTTTTCCACTAAAGGGCAAGAACTTTGTTTTGTTTTGTTCTGTTTTCAAACAGGTGAATTTTATTATTCAAAATGTAACATCTTTGCAAAAGCTCAGTAGTACAGTAGTAAATATTAATGTTTATTTTAAAGTCTTTCAGAGCTTTGGACAGACAGCATCCTAAGGAATCAAGTAGTTCTATTCCCAGCTCCAACAACAAAAAAATTGTCTTGTACATGTATGTGCTTAATATTGAAATAAATCTTCCATTTGAAACGAATTTGTTTTCTAGGCTCTGCTAAGAAGGTGTTGTTCCCGAGAGGATTTGTATTTACCACCGTAGTCTGTACACTTTGATCTCTTTAGAAAGTAAAAATGGCCTCCCTTTAGTTTTGAAAACAGAATAGAATTCCAATACATACTGGATGGCAGATAAATTTGTATATATACCCATGTGAGCCACTTTACCCTACAAATAAAGCTAAAATTTACACACTTTGCCAAGTCCAAAAAAGTGACAAGTATACTTTTCTACAAAGAGATTCATCTTTTCTTCTGGATAACATAAAATGCATGATAACCTATCAATCCACATTTTTTAAACCTTAATCATAACAAATATGCTTCTATTTATTTATTTATGTATTAATAAATAAATTTTAAGTATTTAATAAAAATTTATTTATGTATTTAATAAATAAATTTTACTTATGTACTTAATAAATAAATTTTATTTCTTTATTGAGAGAGAGAGAGAGTGCACGTGAGTAGGGGAGGAGCAGAGAGAGAGGAAGACAGAGAATCCCAATCAGGCTCTGCACTGTCAGCGTGGAGCCCAATGCAGGACTTGAACCCATGAACCATGAGATCATGACCTGAGCCAAAATCAAGAGTTGGTTGCTTAACCCACTGAGCCACCCAGGCACCCCATAAATATTCTTCCTTTTAAAAGACTTTTATAAGCCGTGTTGAGATATCACCTCACGGCAGTCAGAGTGGCTAAAATGAACAAATCAGGAGACTACAGACACTGGCGAGGATGTGGAGACACGGGAACCCTCTTGTACTGTTGGTGGGCATGCAAACTGGTGCAGCCGCTCTGGAAAACAGTGTGGAGGTTCCTCAGAAAATTAAAAATAGATCTACCCTATGACCCAGCAGTAGCACTCCTAGGAATTTACCCAAGGGATACAGGAATACTGATGCATGGGGGCACTTGTACCCCAATGTTTATAGCAGCACTCTCAACAATAACCAAATTACGGAAAGAGCCTAAATGTCCATCAACTGACGAATGGATAAAGATGTGGTTTATAGCCACATTGGAATACTACTTGGCAATGGGAAAGAATGAAATCCTGCCATTTGCAGCAATGTGGATGGAACTGGAGGGTATTAGGCTGAGTGAAATAAGTCAGTCAGAGAAGGACAGATACCATATGTTTTCACTCATATGTGGATCTTGAGAAACTTAACAGAAGACCTTGGGGGAGGGGAAGGGAAAAATAGTCACAAACAGAGAGGGAGGGAGGCAAACCACAAGAGACTCTTAAATACAGAGAACAAACTGAGGGTGGATGAGGGTTGGGGGAGAGGGATAAATGGGTGATGGGCAGGAGGGCACCTGTTGGGATGTGCGCTGGGTATTGTATGTAAGACAATTTGACAATAGATTATATTCATAAAAAAATAAGAAAAATAAAAGACTTATTGAGGCACCATTCACATACCATAAAACGTACCCTTTGTAAAATGCAAAACTCAGCCATTTTGGCATAATCAAATCATTGGACAATGATGACAATGACCTAATTTTAGAACATTTTCCCTCACCCCAAAAGGAAACCCTATACCCATTAGCGGCCCCTTCTCATTCTCCTCTGGCAACCACTCATCTACTTTCTATGGTTTTACCCGTTCTAGACATTGTGTGGAAATACTGGCTCTTTCACTAAGCACAAATTTTCAAGCTTCATCTATTTTTCATTAATAAATAATATTCTGTTATATGGATATACCACTACCCATTCATCAGTCGATGGACATTTGGATACATGAAGGTTCCAATCTCTCCACCTTTTTGTAAACACTTGTTATTGTCTGTCTTTTGGATTCTAGCCCCTCTAGTAGGTATGAAGTGGCATCTTGTGCTTTTTATTTGCATTGTTTCATGATCAATGACACTGAACATCTTTCTATATGCTTGGAGGTCACTTTCATATATTCTTTAGAGAAATGTCTATTCACATCTTTGGCCCAATCTTCAATTGGACTATTTGTCTTTTTATTGTTGATTTAAATGTGTTCTTTATATATTCCAAATACAAGCCCCTTATGAAATATATGAGTTTCAAATACTTTCATGCATTCTGTGGGCTGTCTTTTGTGTTCTCTTCGAACGCACAAAACTATGACCTTTTGGTGAAGTTTAATATATCCAATTTTGTCACTTTTGTTTTTGAAGTCATATCTAATAAAACATTGCTAATCCAAGACCACAAAGATTTACTTCTATATTTTTTTCTAAGAGTTGATAGTTTTGGCATTTATATTTAAGTCATTGATTCGTTTTGAGATAATTTTTATGTATGTGAGGAAGAGACCCAAATTCATTTCTTTTCACGTGGATATGCCATTGTTGCAAATCTGTTGAGGAAACTATTCTTTTCCTACTGGATGGTCTTGGCCCTTCTGCTGAAAATCAATTGACCATAGATGTGTAGGTTTACTTCTGAGCTCTCCAATCTATCCTATAGATCAGAATGTCTATCCTTATGCCGGTTCTACAGTGTTTTGACTTTTGTTACTTTGTAGGAACAAACAGCAGCGATTATCTTGAGGTAGAGATTTTGAGGGGGCTCAATATATCCCCACACTTTCAAGGGGCTGCTAGACTGCTGATTTTCATAGCCACCATGGTTGTGAGGCCATTGGCTTCAAGACCACCAGAGAGCTGGGAGAGGAAGAGGGAATAGGGAAAGTTAAAATACCACAAACTTCTTGTTCTAATCATGGTTCAGCCATTTTTCATTAAAAATTCTCCTTAGTGGGGGCTCCTGGGTGGCTCAGTCAATTAAATATCCAACTCTTGATTTTGGCTCAGGTCACAATCTCACGGTTCATGAGGTGGAGCCCCACGTCAGGCTCTATGCTAACAGTGCAGAGCCTACTTGGGATTCTCTCTCCCTTTCTCTCTCTGTTCCTCCCCTGCTTGCACTCTTCTTCTCTCAAAATAAATAAGTCTTAAAAAAAATTCTCCTTAGGTTTTTGTAAGCATTTCATCAATTTCCACAGTTTTGAATATGTGTTTGTTGTGGTTGTTCATTTGTTTGTTTTTGTCAGCGTAATGTTTTTTATGAAGGAGCAGATTTTCAAAGACCCTTACTCCACCATTTTGGAAGTGCTTCTACTCCGTCCATTTTTTTTTTCTTTCTTTTTCCCCCACTCCACCCATTTTTTAATATACAGTTATCCGTGTAACTGGCTAGACCTGGAACTCAAACCTCTATAATGTGGCTTGGTGCTCACTTCGGGCTACATTCATTGCCTCATTTTCTAAAACAAGCTGTAATGAAAGGCCTTGAGTCTAAGAGTCACTGCTATCCAGGGAACGTTGCTAAGTGCTGCTCTACTGAGGAAGGTGGTCTTATACTTGCCATACCCACTGTTAAAAAACCAAGAAAGTGGTCATTCCTTTGAGAGGAGCAGAGAGAAGGAAAGAAGGATGGTAGGAGAATTTTGAATCACAGGCTAGAGATTAGGTAGCTAAAAAGAGAAGTAAAGCAAATGCTTCCTCAAGTTGTTGGGAAACCTTGGCCATAGAGACTAGAGGAGGAGGAATGTGAGGTGAGATAGGAATTTTCCAGTAGTAAATAAGGAGACTGCTATTCCCACAGCATTGAGAGCGAAGGGGGAAATGGAAAAGACATAGAGGGAGGGGACTTCTTGCAAAGGTGCTGTTTAATCATTGATATTTGCCCAGAACTAGCTGTTTCCACCTAGGGGACACGGTTGAGTTGGTATTGCCTATAAAACTCTCCCACTAAATCAACTTCAAAGCAAAACAAAACAAAACTTCAAAAAAAAAAAGGGGGGGGGGTCACCTGGGTGACTCAGTTGGTTAAGCAACAGACTAACAGACTCTTGATGTTAGCTCGGGTCGTGATCTCGTGGTTCATGGGATCAAGCCCCAACTCAGGCTCCGTGCTGATAGTGCAGAGCTCACTTGGGATTCTCTCTCTCCCTCTCTTTCTGCCCCTCCCCCCTATCAAAATAAATGCATGAACTTAAAAAAAAATACTCTCCCACTAGTCAGCCATCTATTTAATTATTTCTTTTTATATTCAATGTTTATTAACATTATTTTCAATTGTTCAGTTGCCAGCGTAAATTGAGACAAAGGTATCTCTAGAAATATGAACAACACAAAAGACACCTCCTTAAGCTACTTTATTACAACTCAAATAACAGATGGACAGAACAGAGAATATTTCTCCAGTGTCAGAATTGAATTCATTAAAGCAGTTGGCAAACAGATTATAATCATTTTCTTCTTTTATTACACACTTCCTAGGGACTCCTGATATTGTTGGTGGTTGTTGTTGACTTTGACCTCGTGTAATTAATTTTCAAACGAGCTAAAGCTGACTCACATGTGACACAATATATGCCTTCATTCATAAGAACTACTGACTAATGATAATTGATCGATGTTTGAATTTGATTTTTGTTTCCAAGATTGGGTCAGCGAGAGATAATCAAAGACTTCTTACTGTCCAATATTTAATTTCACAGTACCCTGGAAATGAGTAGATTTTGAGGCTCTTGGTAAGCATATTGATTGTACCTGTAAAACAGAATAAAGTTAATTATGTTAAAGTGAATGTGAAAGTACAGGAAGAAGGGAGACAGACATATTTAAATATTGAGAGTTGTTTGGATTAATCCAGACACTGTGGCTAAAACATTTGTGACCGAAAACTCCTTTAGGATTAAATTCCTTTGGAAGATTCATCGTCTAAAGACAGTGCATCAAAGATTGAATTAATGCCAAAACTCATTCATCCTGGAGTAAATTTGTGTAAGAAATTCCACAGGAAACAGGAATACTAAGATATTCCTTGAGTTGGGGAATAGAAATTTTTTTCGAAGGGATAGATTTTGAACTTCTTTAAGAAAAATTCTTTGGGGAAGGGGAACACGGATTTTTATACAAAGACAGGTTATGCTGCTAAAGGGTGGAAAGAAGCCTCTCATTTATAGAAACTTGATAGTCTTAGAGGATTCCCTGGAAGAGAAGCACTAACCACAAAATGGTAACCAAATGCAGAACATGAAGGTAACAGATCTTTGCAGACAGACCCGAGGCTAGACCTGGATACCTGGAGGGGAAATAGGGGTAATTAACAAGTCAAGGTGTATAAAGGAGTGTGTTAGGGTTCTCCAGAGAAATTGAACCAAATGGAGGGAGGAGTTTTATTATGAGGAATTGACCCATGTGATTACGGAGGCTGAGAAGTCCCCCAGTCTGCCATCAGCAAGGTGGAGACCAAGCCAGTGGTGTAGTTCTGGTCAGAGTGTGAAGGCCTAAGGTCCAGAAGAACTGATGGTGTTAAGTCCCAGTCTTGAGGGCAGGGGATCAACATCAGTTTACGGTCAGGTGGAACACGAAAATTCTTCCTCAGCTTGGTTAAGGAAGACTTCTGTAAAGGGTTCTTGTCATGTTCTAAAGCTACTCCTAACACGTGAAACCACTCGATGTGAATTAATCGAGTCTATAGCAAAGGGTTTATCGAAATGCAAACAAAGACACAGATAGTTTAAATCACTTTATTGATCAGCATGGTAAGAAAAAAGTCTCCTAATAGGAAATCCATACAATTTACCTGTGGAGATCAACACGGGATAGATGGCCTATTAAGGGAAGTCTAGGAATTCTAAAAAGCCGGATATCCTACAATTGCATTTACTTGGAAAGAGTATAAGGAGCTGGCTAGAATAATTGAGGCTGAGTGTAAATAATTATAAAGAAGTAACTGCTGATTAAAAGATGAGTGAATTGTAAAGAGGAAAGCAAACTTTACGAAATTATAGTTTAAATAGCCTACAGGGTAACCAATAATCAGTATGATATCACTTATTTTTGCTGAAATTAAAGTTATGATCACACAAGGATTCCTAGATTATTAATGAGGCTAATGAGTTTTTTTTTTTTGCAATTTAAAATTCTGTAAATATATTTATACGCTTTTTAGAAAAGGTAATAAAATAGGTAAAAATAGGTAAAAATTGACTTAATACCTTAAAAATTCCAAGTGTCCATGAAGATAAAGAGTGATAAGTGAGTGTCCCTTTTCCCTCATCCTCCACCCTCCAGAAAGTGCCACAGTTCTCAATTTAGTGCCATTTTATGTATTGGTAAACACCTAAGTAAAAAGGTGACAGAATCATGAATCATATGTCAATCGTTGGAATCATGGTGGCTTAGAGGAAGCAAGAAATCGAGAAGGGATGGCTTGAATTAGAATGCTTGAAATTGGGTTTGTTATTATTACTTGATTCAACACCCACTATAAGACACGTGTTATACTAAGCCCTTTATTTGGATTATTTGTTCAATTCTCCTAACATTCCCAAAAATTATCCCTATTTTGGTGCCAAGAAAACAGAGCCTCAGAAAAGTTATGTAAATTTCTTCTGTTCATGCAACTAGACATATGTGAAAGAACAGGTTTAAGCAAAATTAAAGCCACTCCAAAACACTTAATGGTTATGAAATACTTCTTAAAAAAAAAAAAAAAAGAACTTTCCATAGGGTAAGTATTTCTTAGACAGCAGGAATGTGATCGGTTTAAAACATATCTGCCGATTTAATGAAACTCTTCCCCATTAAGGGGTGGAGTATGTCTGTCCCCTCTCCTGGAACCTGAATGGGCTTTGCTGATTCTATAAAATATAATTTGGGGGAAATGACATTGCATCCCTTGGAAGACTGGACTAGAAAAGGCCATGAAGCTTCCGGGAGTTTCTCTTGGAAGAGCCCCGACTGCCCCATCTTTCAGCTATGGTACCAGACATGAGAGTAAGGAAGTTTTTGGTTGACTACTGCCTCAACCATCATCTAACTACAACTGTGTGAGATGCCTTGAGAGTAATTAATAATAATAATAATAATAATAACTATTCCTGCTCAATTCACTGTTAGGGGGTTTTGTCCTGAAGCAGCACATAACTGGAACGATGGACAACTATGGCAAGTTTAACACACGGACGTACGATGGACTCTTGAATCAAATGGCATTTAATGGTACTTCTCCACCCAACAATGAGTCTTCTCCACCCATGTCCTTGCTAGAGCCACAGTAACAATAATTGAATATGATTTTTTAGAAACGAATCTGTTCGGATTTCTGTTAACCTGGTACTGAAACCTTTTGCTTTCTGACTGTCTGCTCTACAGGTTTCTTCAATGGGGGAAGTTAATCCCCAGAGCAATGATTGATTTAGTTCTGTGGCCTCTCAGGTTGAATTATCTGGTTGCTACTCTCTTGTCTATGATTGTCGCCAGAGGCTGAGACTAACATTGCCCAGGAAGATCACTGCGGGATCAAGAGCCATTTATTTCTTGTGCAAGAGCTCAAACTGGTGAAGGCCTGTGACTGCACAGAATAGGAGGTACTGTTGTGGAAAGCACAGTCTGTTTTTATATACCTAGCATCCTGTTCTGTTTTGTTAAGTCATTTGTACCACCCAGATCTAGGAAAAACAATTTACCAAAATATTTAAGTTAGGCACTGAATTCTGACTCTGACCTCTTGGACATTTGCCTTTCTCTTACGTGCTCCCTGCCGATTTCCTTCTTTACTTATCTAGTCTTTCTTCATCCCAAAGCTGTGAACCCCTTGCCTTTAAAATCACGTCTTAACTTTTTTATACCCTCACATCTAATCACCTAATTTTTTGTGTGCTTAATAGGTCACTACTGAGGTAATGGAATAGTTTGAAGCTGGATTTTGAATAATAGTAAGAGTTAAAGGTACAGTGAAACGGACAGAGAATAGATTTTACCATCTCTATATTTGTTCCTTATATTCCTGGGAAGCTTCCAGGCTTTCCGGTCTACAAAGCATGCTTTAATTGAGCACTGGATCCCCGTGATGTTAATTGGTGTTGCACTGGTTAAGATCATTTCCCAAGAAACAAAAACCAGCTTGAGTTTGTATGGACTCAAAAAAAAAAAAAGAAAAAAAAAGATATGAGGGCTCCCAGGAGCCCAAGCATCTGAAAGTGATTTCAGGAAGGATCTGGAGCCAGGCTCTGGGATCCTCTCCCTGTTCCTTGAACACCTTCTTTCCCTCCTCTGTCTGTGGGCCATCTCTCTCCTTTTGCTAGACATGTCTCAAAGAACTGGACAACCCCCAGCTCTGGAGTTTCTTTGACATCTTACTAAGAGTATCCTTTGAGTCTGCATGAGCCTGGTTCACTTCTGTAGTGGCGGCTATGCCCTCAGTCTTTGCCAACAGCCTCTTGACTACTGAAGAGTACTGAAAGAACCTCAAAGCCAGTGGAGGTGGAAGGGAGGCTCTGCACTTTGGGAAAGCGCACGCTCATACTATTTTTGTATAGTAGCGTCTCCTGGAGGCAGGAGATAAGTGGGAAAACTAAGAATCTAGAATCTGGGAGAGCCCAGACCCAAAAGTTAGGCTTGTCTATGTGTCCAGCTCCATCCTGTGGACAGAGAGGCTCTGGAGGGAATAGGTCTGGGAGCAAAGAGCGGTCGTAACTCGTCTTTCCATAGTTGGCAAATAGCTACCAGGAAGTTAATTTTGGCTTCCTTTCTCCCTATCTAGCTGATCAGTAGGGGATGCTGGAAGGGCCCAGGGAGTGGAGGATGGGGAAGTGGCTTGTGAGTGTGGGCTTTAAGCACATACTTCTGAACCTCAGCATTGCCTCCTTGTCTGTCCTGCCAATCCCAACACTGCATAACATGTATAACATGTATAAACATGGCTGTCGGAAGCCCACTCTTGGGCTTAAGGGCATGCTTGGTGATACCAAGAGAAGTAGGCTCAATAGATAAGCCAGGAAGACTCAATTGCAGATGTTATTAAAAATGCTTCTGATAAACATAAACAAGGAATTCCTGCTTAAGCAGATTTCTTTGCTCTATCACCTTTCTGAGGTTCGAATACAATTATGCTCAACGTGCAAGTCAATGAATGGCAAAGGAGGGATGTGAATACGTCGTGCTTCCCAAATTGATTGAATTAATAAACCTTTTATTTCAGGAGTCACTTACAGGTTCCACCAGACACCATTCGGGAAGTATTTTGGTGTTTTGTGCTTGCAAACTCCACACAAGTTTACAGAGAGAATATTCAGCAAGTACAATAACCTTAGAAGCACTCTTCACGGTTACATCACCTCAAGTGTCGGTGGCTCTAATCTGGTATAGTGGGTGCCACACCTCACACCACCCGTCAGCACTGAATCACTGCTTCTAGAAGCTGGCAATCACTCAGAAGCAAGAAGACAGTTTCCTAATCAATGCATCCCTCTAAAAGCCATCTACTACCCAAGTCAAGACACAATGCATGTACCCATTTGGCTTTGTTCTACTTAGCACCCAATCTGTTACCTAGAAACCTGAGAATACTGGCTATCCCGTGCTTCCCGCAGACCCGGGGGTGAGTTTATGTTATGAACGGAGCAAGGCCAATGCCTCAGGACCCACATTCGGCCTGGGCTGGAGCACCCCAGAGAAAGGAGAGAGAGGCCTCATACCCCAGAGTTTTCTGCTTTGCCGTTGGCCACTGGTGCAATAGAACATTCCTCATGCCATGCAGCCTTCTTGATACTCCGATGACAAGCAAATACTGGGTTCTATGAAGCTGATTCCCTGCTCAAACTCTGAGTACCTCCCACTCTTACAGAAATGATTCCATCCAGCCTCCTCATTACGAGTCTTATTTACATGTGCTCTGACAATATTGCTGATTCCTTTTTTAATGAGTTTCAATAGATATCTCGAGATGAAGTATTTGCCTTAGCAATACATATGCCTATAAGCCTCCTACACACCTTATAATTCATGCAGTTTTCCGTGTGTGGGTATCTGAAATGAAGCATTCTGCCTGTTCTTTTCTTGAAATCTCCATCACCTCAAAATGTCTATGGCTTCCGCACTCAACAAATATTCATCAAAGTACTATGATCATAGCATAGAATCTACTGTCACTTATGTCTGCTTGTTGAGATGTTTCTAGGGCTACCTTCCCCGACTGCTTTCTCCACATCCACTTGTACCCATGTCAGTTTCCCTCCACACCAACCAACCCCCCTGCCCTGTGGGAACCAACACCGCTCACCTCCACACACCCTCCTCATTTGCCTGGAACCTCTTTCCTGATCCCTTCCCTGAACAATTTTGTTTAAGTAAGGCAGTTGATCAAAGTCATTTTGATTATCCTACACCACTTGGAAAACGAGCGTGCGTTCCAGGTTCGGAACCTGTCCAATCCAGCCCCGTGGATCTGTGCCGCCTTTAACAACATCCCCTGCAGGGGAGGGTTCGGATGGCGTGGAGCTGTCAAAAGCTTTGTGATCTTTAGGACGGATGGGTCTCGCAGGGAGCTTTCACTTCCATCAGTGATATGATGATACCAATGTCAATGCAGGCTTTAAATGATAAAAGTTCATCTGAACTCTGCCCGGATTAAAGTCGCTGAATGATAGGCTCTTTAGAAATGAGCCTTATTTTTCACTAATTTAGTTGTGCAGAATTCAAGCAATTGCTCAACAAAGCACTTCTCAGACGGAAATGGTTGAGAGCCGTAGCTGGTTGACAGACTCTTGTGAATGAGTGCAAATCCAAAGGCAACAAAAACAGTTGCTATGCTGATGGTTTCATCTCTCACTTGGATAAAGCCCTTACTGCTGTTTTGCTTTTTTTTAATTCCTCGAGTAATGGTCAGTAGCGCACGCCTGTCACTGAAAACCACGCGTGGTACATTCCTCAAGCACGCTAGTTCTCTGCTAAGTGTGGCAACCGACCATATATTGTTGGTCACTGGTGACGGAGGCCATCACCGGTGAAAGAGCACCGAACGCATTCTCTGGCTCCTCAGTGTGGTGAGAACTCGGACCCTAGTGGGGGGCAGGGGCCAAACCCATAAAGAGCACTACACATTCAGCGAACAAAATCATGTGTCTTGTAGTCAGTCCCATTTCAGACAAGTGGGAGGCTAAGAGAATTCGAGCAAAAGTGCAATGGAAAAGGAAGTCAGTTACGTGGAAGCAAGGAACATGGTGATGGACAGGGATTTATGAGAAGACAGAATGCACGAAGAGATCAGTAGCTACTGAACAGAACTGGAAGTCCGTTTTCCACAGAAACTAGGTGAGGTCACATAAATCTGTAAGCAAGTATGAACTGCCTGACGGGATGCATCAGGCAGGAGCGTCCCCACTCTGGGCATGACCGTGTGGCATCTCAGTCGGAGGCCAATCCCTGCTGGCCCAGCTCTGCTTCATTCCACAACTACTCTTGACAAAACTCAGTTGCTTCAAATTCTAATTATGAACATATTTGGACCATCAATAGTGGTGTAACATTGATTCAATATAGAAAAATAATAATTCCTGCCTTCAGCTAATTATATCCCATCTGGGATTGCCTTTGAAAAACTTTAAGATTGGCGACCCAAATCTCATAATTTTACCCTGGAGAAGGCCGACTTCATTACGGCTCATTTAAACTGGTAGGACTTCACACATTTGCATTTCTTATTCCACTAATCTTCAGGGAAATTGGAAAGAAACTCAGCTGTGGCATCCAAGAAATGTGAATGCATGCAAATTCAGTAGTTGTTATGGATTAAAAAAAAAACAAAAAACTGGTGGAGCTTTGCCCACACAAGTAATGAGATGTGTACTTAGGTCATTGAAGCCAGTAGCCAGCAGAGAATATGCTGAGGCAGCTGCATTTGATTCTTATATATGTCTAACTTCGGCACTGAAACTCCAACGATTTTGAAGTAATCAGGTTGATAAATTAAAACTGAGGCAAGATCCTGGACTTATTATCCATAGATCCAGCCCACTAGTTGTAATTTAAAAATCCTTAATTGAAAGAAAGAAAGAAAGAAAGAAAGAAAGAAAGAGGGGAAGGGAAGGGAAAGGAAGGCAAAGCAAGGCAAGGCAAGGCAAAAGAGAAAAGAAAAGAAAAGAAGAGGAAAGGAAAGGAAAGGGAAGGAAAGGAAAGGAAAGGAGAGGAGAGGAAAGAAAAGGAAAGAAAAGGAAAGGAAAGAGAAAAGAAAACAAAAGAAAAGAAAAGGGAAAAGAAAAGAAAAGAAAAGAAAAGAAAAGAAAAGAAAAGAAAAGAAAAGAAAAGAAAAGAAAGAAGAAAAATCTCTGGTCTTCTAATAATTATTGTCACTGGGGACAAAAAGGCGTTAGCATTTGAAATTGCCGAGTAAAATTAGATACAAATGAAAACAATGAGAACCATAGAATGCAGGAATATGCAGAGGCCCAGTTAGGTTGGGAAGCTGGTCTGACAGAGACGGAAGCTGGAGCCAGGTCCCCTATGTCCCCTGTCCTGTGCTGTGTCCACTATCACCTTACGATTGCAAAGAGGAGGGTCCTCTTTTTAACATGCCATCAGAAAAGGTGAAGCCACTTGAAGCTTACTTATGTTGTGTTCAGGAGCTATCCCCTAAAAAAGAGTGATTTCCTTTGTGTCAAAGAGAAGGAAACTCAAATTTTACCACTAATAGGAGCGCCTGGGTGGCTCAGTCCATTGGGTGTCCAACTTCGGCTCAGGTCATGATCTCACGGTTCATGGGTTCGAGCCCCACATTAGACACTGTGCTGACAGCTCGGAGCCTGGAGCCTGCTTTGGATTTTGTGTCTCCCTCTCTCTCTCTTCCCCGTCTCTGCTCAAGCTCTGTCTCTCTCTCTTTCTCAAAAATAGACATTAATTTTTTTTTTAATTTTACTGCTAAGTAACTTGGTGATATACTTAACAATTTTTACCCTTAATTTCCTCATGCCTTCCTTCCAGGACAGCTGTGAAGACTAAATCTCCTGAGCTTTATGACTCATCTACCACAGTGCCTGGCTCATAGCCCACCCTCGGTATGTGTGTTTCCTCCCTAAAATTAATTTGCTTAAGGGAAAAATACTTCCAATCAGCTATAACATTTTTAAAGATATAAAATATCCCCAATAATAGGCCAACTGATAAATATATAAACCCAGACCTTAAACCATAAGGATTTTTTTTAAGTGTATGGATAAAGATATTAGATCATCTTGGAAAACAGCCTGAACTGTGTTATACTTCCTCCTTAATTAAGATATTGCCATTGTTGGATCTTTAGTTTGCTTTACTTCCAGGAATAAGACAGTTTGGCATAAACTTTGTTTTTATAATGT
Source organism: Panthera pardus (assembly GCF_024362965.1). Classification (NCBI taxonomy): domain Eukaryota; kingdom Metazoa; phylum Chordata; class Mammalia; order Carnivora; family Felidae; genus Panthera; species Panthera pardus. Next base: position 9,235,461 of record NW_026527002.1, read on the forward strand.
GAGAGATCCTGCCTGGCACACAGACACAGGCTTTGAATTTTTTAAAACCATTCCAGCAAATGTTTCATCTATCAAAGCAAACTTTAAATTCCCTAGCCTATTATTATCTTAAGTCTAGAACACATGAATTAATGGATTTGAGTTAGATGCAAATTGGATTTCTCATACCATGTTACATGTATCCAACTGTCATTTCTCCTGTTGACTTTATTAGCTGGAATGCCACTGGTACCAAAGCCACTGTAGCTTTTAATTTGCCTGCTAAGAGAGGATCTGACACAGAAACATGCAAATGAACTTCAAGCGTCTTGTAAAATACAGTCTATGACTATAGATTGTGCCTTGATACTTCTACCGTGTCACAATAGCTACCGTTTTTGGTTTTTTTGTTTTTTGTTTGTTTGTTTGTTTTTAACAGTGCCAACACCCAGTTTGGGGATAGATCTAAGGCTGTGTCTCTATGTCAACCTGACATCATTGGAATCGACACGGAGGCAAAAAGACTTGCGTGACGGGACAGGGTTTGTAATGCCCGTCTTCATGCTAGCGATTCCTTAGTATATTGCCCAGTCAGTGATCTTGCATCAGATTCTCTAGTCACTACTCATGGGGAATAAAATTAGGGATTCAGGGATGGCAGGAAGCACGGTGGGTCCCAGAGATTCATTCTTCAATGGACAGCCGAGGAAACTGAGGTTGAGCGAATGTTTTGGCTGAGGTCACACAGTGTTTTCGAGACAGGCTGAACTGTACCCCGACGCTCCCCCAACTACTGTGTGTACGTAAGTTACATGCTTGCGCAGTTGGGGTCTTACGGGTCTCCTGGGTGGGTTCTTCTTCCTTCGTGGGCCCTCTTCAGAGTTAAGATATGAGCTCATTTAACACTCCACATTCTCTCCTTTGGTAATCTCCTCCACGACCCTGCTTCAGACATCCTCTCAATGCAAACATTCCCCCAACTACTCATTTCTAGACTGAACTTGACCAATCATCTTTCAAGCTGGATAAACCACTAAAGCTCTACACACTCCAGCTATCTCCTGCTCCGCATAGTGTCCTAGACAACCCTTGCTCTGTTCCAGCGTCCACAGTTTGGTGACCTCACTCTTTTTAACAGGCTTTGATCCACTTCTTGCTGACAAAAGTCTTACATAAACCCCTGTTTAGGTGAAGTCTTGGCTTTTCCAGAAAGACTTCTCAGATATTCCTGCTTCCACCTCCTCACCCCCCAGTCTTGTGTATCCCCCCCTCCCCTCGCCTTGCCCCTACTGTGATTATAGCAGCTTCCTTCTGTGTTAAATCCATGATGCAAGGCACCTGAATGGAGATGAGTCAGACTTCTGCGCAAGCCTGGCATTAGATGCCAACTTAAGCAACCGATTGACTGAGGTACTTACTATGGATTCTATGGAATCACAGAAAAAATGATTTCTCAAGGTGATATGAAAGTTCACAAGGAAGGAAATGAGATTATTAACCAAAAGTCCATTCATGCATGAGATACTCTGTGAGGACTGCTGTTTCTGACAATTGATTATTTACTTGAAAACAAACTAAAGACATTTCATTGCTTCTAGAATGCAATCTAACTCGACCGCTGATATTGACCCAATTCTCTTTTCTTTCTTAGTCAAATTGCTGCACATCCACTGGTAATATGAACCTTAGTAAATCAGTCAACACAGAGTCTCTGTTTCTATTGATTTGTCAGAAACTATTCTGGGATATTGTCAGTCATTATAAGTGAAATAACTTTTATTTTATTTATTTATTTTAAAAATTTTTTTTTAACCTTTATTTTTTGAGACAGAGAGAGACACAGCATGAATGGGGGACGGGCAGAGAGAGAGGGAGACACAGAATCGGAAGCAGGCTCCAGGCTCTGAGCCATCAGCCCAGAGCCCGATGCGGGGCTCGAACTCACGGACTGCCAGATCGTGACCTGAGCTGAAGTTGGACGCTTAACCGACTGAGCCACCCAGGAGCCCCTGAAATAACTTTTAAAGAACAATTATTTCTTAATGTATGTTGAAAGTTATTTTATATGATGATAAAAGTATTTTAAGCCACTTTGTGATCAAAGTCGATCAAAATTACTTAAAGAAGAAATGTCAGAAGTCAATACATCCAAGGTCAGTGTTTGACAGTAAATAAATCTTCTCACTTCAAATTATGTGATTAAATGTCCTAATAGAGACACTTGTAACTTAGATAACTTTGAGTCATGAGAGGGCCCAGTCAATAACTGTGAAGGGTCTGAAATTTTACCCTACTTTCCAGCTAACAGGGTAGACTTCCAGTTTCGTGGATGCTGGCAGAAGACACGAGACTCCTGCCTCAGAGACAAAAACAGTTACGCCCAATACTAGCAGGAGACAAAATATTGGCATTTTCGTGATTTCCCTGCTATACAGAAGGCTTCCCGTCTTCATCCTGCACACGCTGTGCGGGGTCCCTCATGGGAGAATCTTTTATAATGGGCAATAAGCCTGTCTGTACTTTACTCTGGAGGGCCACAATATCTTTCTTACAGTGGATAGTAAAGACACCTGCCCTTTGCCTGGAGGGAGACACGATCTCTATATTCTACGGCCGCTCACTGCAACAGATAGAGTCAGTCTCTTTTCTCGCCAGGCACGCAGAAACTCAAAAGACCCGTGGAGAGTGACCTCCCAACAGGTGTATATGAAGATATTTAAAATTTCAAAGTACCTGTCCTAATTAGAGCCACTCACTTCAAGTTAACAAAGATAATTGTATCGGGTGCAGATAAATATTTCAGTGAAGGGAGAGACTTTCCTTTTTTTTTTTTTGAGAGTATTTTTTCTAAAGACAGACCTACCACTTTTATGCTTTAACCGATGAAGGGGAGAACCCAACACGCGCTCCTGCGTACCACATCTCAAAAGGAGACCACTCACAGCCCTGAATTCCAGAGCCAAAGAAACAAAATGAACCGGAACAGGTCTCACTGTTTTGCAGCCTAGAGTATTGCTGCCCTGGAAGAATGGAATTGTTTTGGAGCATTCTAGAATGGAACATTCTAGAACGCCTTCCCCACCAACATTTTGTATTCTCCATTTTGTACTCACTGGCCAAGTCTTCTTTACAAACGCATACACCCTCATATGCATGCTACCATAAGTTCAATTGTTTTGCATTATGTCCTTATCTTATGTGTGTGACATATCCAGACATATCTAATCAACAATATATCCGGATATCCTGTCAATAAATATTAGTCTACCACAGCCCTCTTTACAACTATACAGTGTTCTGTTATATAAATGCATTTAAATGTTATATAAATGCAATGAATATCCTTGAACATAGTTTTTTTAACCATATTCTTAGCATAAAACTTAACACTGACATTTAAATTCAACTGTAAGCATAAATTATCGTTTTTAGTAATACTTAAATATGCGCAAACAATTAGTCAAAGCAATTGAGTTTCGAAAGAGTTCAGTATTATTTTCTGGTGACACACATGAAATGATTTGTTTTGCCTCTCTAAGGTTCTGGTTAGCTTTACCCTGAGATGATTTCTTCTAAATAGAATTTTTTCTTCCTTAAGAGGGAATATGGGAGGAAAATAACGTGGAGCCGAATTTGTCACTCCCCTCCTCTCATCTGGAAAATGACGAGTCAGAGAGCAACAACGGCGAATCGCTGTTTTTGCCCTGGATTAAAAATAAACACAACGAATTAGGGGTGAAAGCAGATATATACATGATAATACCTTTTTCTCTACACAAATCGTTAGCTTGGAACTTCCTTCGCCCATACTTGCTAATAATTCTTATTAGCCTCTGACAGATCTTGATGTAAAATGATGTTTCATTAACCGAAAGAACCTCGAAGAAAAGGGACAATTGACCAATATCATTTGGTGCCAGTAGTTTAGGGAAAAACTGAAGAATTAATTAACACCTACGTAGAATCTTGCAACTTTTACAGATGCATTAAAAACAACATCAACAACAAGAAGGAAGCCTCGATGACTGGTTTACTGAGGAGTCAGGCACTCAACTCCCTTATAATAGCTGCCAAGAAGGTACAGAATTGGACTCCTCTGTATACCTATTCTGAAAAAGAGGATCCTATTACATTACTATTCATCAAGAACAGCATAAGTAGCTTATCGGTTTCCAAACTAGAAGCTTGATTCCAATTAGAATTGTCCAGGGTAAACAGATCCTGGAAAGGTCACCAGAAATGCATCCACTTTTATACCAGACGAATAAGTCAGTCTTTTAGGCAAATACCTAAAAGATACCTGTAGGAGCAAGCTCCAGAGAGACTTCTCATCCTGGCTACTAAAACAAGGACAAAAATTGTGGGGCTGATTTTCTTACTCTGCATGAGAGTTCTGGCCACTAAGTCAACTTCCTGATGTGCAGTGGGGTTAGAGGGGTCAAGGGTAGAGAGGACCAAGGCTATTGCTGCCTGCGGGTCCTTCTGGGGAAGGATGTGGGGTTCAACGCAGAGGGACGTCCTGCAGAACGTTACACAGCTGGGTTTGCACCATAAAAATTCCATATATTGATTCAACTACCATATACTGATTCCGTTGTGTTACTTGATGTGTTCTTATTGGCTGTGTTAAATTCTACCTATCCAAACAAGACCGTGCGTTCTTAAACCCTGTTTGTGAATTAGAGCGTCAATGAGGAGTTGGAGGTCCCTGACATAAACGAAGACTGAAAACATGTCTAGACAAAGAGGCAATACTTGGGGAAAAAAATCCCCAGTTTCTTTGTGATGCCAATGAGTCTGTTGTTCCCATTTTGTGTTAACAGGATCACGCCCCCTGGAGGTGGTAGCCCAGCAGCGGCTACAACCTTCCCTGTGCTGGGTTTCCTTCCTCCCTCCTACGCTGGGCCCCCCTGTCCCTCCCAGCCAACAGAAGGCATGTGAGCACGCCTTGGTCATTACCAGCGTCATGGGCGTGAGAAAAATCTTTCTAAAATTAGGCATTATGCATATTCTTACTCACCACCCATGTTAACAAAACTTTTAAATATGTTGTGTGTGTGTAAGTGAATGACTAAAAGACAAAGAGTTTTAAAAATAAACTGAGCCTGGCATCTCCTTCCCACCTGGAAGAATTATCTCTGGGCACTCAGAAGACGGGAATGCGTTCTCTTACCTTGCCTGGAACTTTCAGGCTCTCCCTTTTCTATTCCCCGCCCCCCCCCCCCTTTTTTTTAATGTTTAGTAAAATTTATTTCTGAGAGGATATTTAAACACTTTTATAATGGAATACACACCGGTGATTTAAAAGTCACACTATAGGTTTGCCTTGTTTAACGCTATTGCTGCTCTTGCCAATGTATATTTTTGTTCCCTACTTTTGTGTCTTTGAGATGAGCTTTGTAGCTTCAGATAGTATACTCAGGCTTTTACTGATTGGCTCAGCAACTCTAATGACGTCTTTAAACAGCACACCATGCAAATAGGGATAATACCTAGATCATCTTTATTTTTACCTCTTCCTTCCCTTTTCTGCCTCTTTCGCTAGTACCTTTGCTGTTCTGTTAGCCTTGCTGAGATATAATTGACGAATAAATCGTAACATATTTAAAGTGTGCAGTGTGGTGATTTGATACACGCATACAATGTGAAGGGACTCCTGTCACTGAGTTAATTAACACTCTCATCACTTCACGTGTTCACCTTTTACTTTTTGATGAGAACACTTGAGTTCTACTCTCTTAGCAAACTGTTTTATTTTAATGTTTATTGATTTTTGAGAGAGAAAGGGAGAGAGCGTGAGGGAGGGAGGGGGCAGTGGATCCAAAGAGGGCTCTGAGCTGACAGCAGGGAGCCTGAGGCGGGGATCAAACTCAGGAACCCTGAGATCATGACCTGAACCGAAGCTGGAAGCTTAACCGACTGAGCCTCCCAGGCGCCCCACAAATTCTAACTATACATTATATGTTCTACATTAGATCCTCAGACCTTATTTCTCTTGTACATATAACAGCTAATTTGCTCCCTTTTACCAGCCTTTCTCCTTTTTCCAATCCAGCACTGAATAACTAATATTCTACTGTTTCTTTTTATTTTTAATGCTTATTTATTTTTGAGAGAGACAGAGACAGAATGAGAGTGGGTCAGGGGCTGAGAGAGAAGGAGACGCAGAATCCGAAGCAGGCTCCAGGCTCTGAGCTGTCAGCACAGAGCCTGACTCAGGGCTCGAACTCACGAACTGCGAGATCATGACCTGAGCCGAAGTCGGACGCTCAACCGACTCAGCCACCCAGGCGCCCCTATTCTACTGTTTCTGTGAATTCAACTCTTTTTTAGATCCCACGTATACAAATGATATGATGTAATATTTGTCTTTCTCTTTCTGGCTTATTTTACCTAGCCTAGTGCCTTCTAGTTTCATCCCTGTGGTCAGAAATGGCAGTATTAACTTCATTTATTTTTATTTTATTTTATTTTTATATTTTATTTTGTTTTGCTTTGCTTCATTTCATTTTGTTTCATTTCATTTCATTTCATTATTTTGTTTTAATTCCAGTATAGTTAACATACTGCATTATATTAATTTCAGGTGTATAATACAGCGATTCAACAATGCCATACATCACCCAGTGCTCATCGCAGCAAGTGCCCTCCTTAATCCCCATCACCTGTTTCACCCATCACCCCTCACTCCACCTCCCCTCTGGTAACCATCAGTTTGTTCTTTATAGTTAAGAGTCTGTTTCTTGGTTTGTCTCTCCTCTCTCTCTCTTTTTTTCCTTCGCTCATTTGTTTTATTTTTTAAATTACATGCATGAGTGAAATCACACGGCATTTGTCTTTCTCTGACTGACTTATTTCCTTAGCACTATACTCTCTATCTCTATTCGTATTATTGCACATGGCAAGATTTCATTCTTTTTTTATATATGAACAATATCCCATTGTATATATATAAATACCACATCTTCTTTATCCGATCGATCCACTGATGGACCCTTGGGCTGTTTCCAAAAGTTGGCAGTTGTAAACATTGCCAAATATTGCCCTATAGAGTTGCTATATAGGGGTGCATGTATCCCTTTGAATTAGCGTTTCTGCACTTTTTGGGTAGATAACTAGTAGTGCGATTGCTGGATCGTAGGGTAGTTCTCTTTTTAATTTTTTGACGAACTTGCATACTGTTTTCCACAGAGGCTACCCCAGTTTGCATTTCTACCAACAGTGCAAGAGTGTTCCTTTTTCTACTTGTGATGCTCAATTTATTTCAAGTTAATTTTTGTGGGTGGTATAAGATAGGGGTCCAGTTTCATTCTTTGGCATGTAAATATCTAGCTTTCCCAACAATACTTTTTGAAATTTATTTATTTATTTATTTATTTATTTATTTATTTATTATTTATAGAAAGCATGAGCAAGGGAAGGGCAGAGACAGAGAGAGAGGGAGACAAAGAGAGAGAATGGGAGAGAATCCCAGGCAGGCTCTGCACTGTCAGCTCAGAGCCCTGAACCCATCACGGGGTTGGAATTCATGACCGGAACCAAAATCAAGAGTTGGATGCTGAGCCGACTGAGCTTCCCACGCAACAACCCCGCAAAAAAACATTTATTGAAGAGACTATCCTTTCTTCACCGTACATTCTTGGTACTATTGTTGAAAATTAATTGGCCATATGTGCATGGATTTATGACTGGACTCTCTATTCTGTTCTATTGATCTATGTGTCTGTTTTTATGTTAATACCATATTGTATTAATTATCATATAGTTTGAAATCCGAAAGTATGATGCTTCCAGCTTTGCCCTTTTTCTCTCAAGATTGTGTTAGCTATTTGGAGTCTTTTGTGATTCCATATGAATTTTTGGATTTTTCTCTCTGTGAAAAATGCTATTAGAACTTTGGTAAATTGCATCAAATCTGTAGATCATTTTGGGTGGTCTGAACATGTCAACAACACTAATTCTTCTAATCCATGAAGATGGAATATCTTTTCATTTACTTATGTTGTCTTCATATTCTATATTTTTCAGAGTACAGATCTTTCATCACCTTGGTGAATCTTATTCCCAAGTATTTTATTATTTTTGATGCTATTGAAAATGCGATTTTTTTTTCCTTACCTCTCTTTGACAGTTTGTCGTTAGTGTATAAAATGCAACTGTTTGTTGTATATTGATATTGTATCCCACAACTTTACTGAATTTTGTTTATTAATTCTAATAGCTTTGGGGGGAGAGTCTTTAGAGTTTTCTCTGTATAATAACATGTTACCTGCAAACAGAGACAATTTTACTTTCTCCTTCTTGATCTGGATGCCTTTGATTTCTTTTCCCTTGCCTAATTGCTCTGCTTAGAATTTCCAGTACTATGTTGAATAAAAGTGGTGAGAGTAGATATCTTTGTCTTGTTCCTAAGCTTAGAGAAATGCTTTTAGCATTTTACCATGAATACGTTAGCAATAGGCTTGTCATATACGATATTTTTATGTTAAAGCACATTTCTAATATGCTCAGTGTTTTGAGAGTTTTTATCATGAAAGGATGTTGAATAAAGTTAAATGCTTTCTCTGCATCTGTTGTAATAGTAATATGATTTCTATCTTTCATTTTGTTAATGTGGTGTCTCACATTGGTTGAATTGCAGATGGTGAACCGCCCTTGCATCCCTGGAATAATAGGATATATGATTCTTTTTTGTACTTTTGAATCCGGTTAGCCAATATTTATTAGGGTTTTTGCATTATGTTTATCAAGGAGATTAGCCTGTAACTTTCTCTTCTGGAGTATTCTTTTCTAGCTTTGATATCAGGGTAATGTCGGCATTGCAAAATGAGTTTGGAAGTGTCTCTCTTCTTCAAATTTTTGGAAAAGTTTGAAAAGAATTGGTATTAATTCTTCTTCAAATGTTTGGTAGAACCCGCTAGTGAAGCCATCTGGTCCTGGGGTTTTGTCTGTTGGGAGGTTTTGATTATGAATTCAATCTCTTTTAAGTAATTGAACTACTCAGATTTTCTCTTCATGATTCATCTTAGTAGGTTGTATGGTTCTAGGAATTTATCCATTTCTTCTAGGTTATCTAATTGGTTGATATAGACTTTTTCATAGTAGTTTCTTATCATTCTTAGTATTTCTGTGGCATCAACTATAATGTTCTTCTTTCATTTTTGATTTTATTTATTTGAGTCTCTTTTCTTTTATTCTCAGTCTAGCTAAAGGTTTGTCTATTTTTTTTTTATATTCTCAAAAAAAAAAAAACACCCAGCTGTTAGTTTTATTTATCTTTTCTATTGTCTTTTTAATCTTTATAGTATTTATTTCCACTCAGATCTTTGTTATTTCCTTCCTTCTACTGACTTTGGGCTTCATTTGCTCTTCTGTTTTTCAGTTCTTGTAGGTGTAAAGTTTTGTTCTTTGAGAGCTTCCAATTTTCTTTCTTTCTTTCTTTTTTTTTTTTTAACATTTATTTAGTTTTGAGACAGAGAGAGACAGAGCATGAGCAGGGGAGGGTCAGAGAGACAGGGAGACACAGAATCCGAAACAGGCTCCAGGCTCCGAGCTGTCAGCCCAGGGTCCGAGGCGGAGCTCAAACTCATGGACCGCGAGATCATGACCTGAGCCGAAGTCGGACGCCCAACCGACTGAGCCATTTTTCTTAATGTAGACATTTATTGTTATGAAATTCCCTATTAGAACTGCTTTTGTTAGGCAGTTCTTTGCCTTACAGGCAAACCTGTAAGGTTTGGTATATTGTGTTTCCATTTTCATTTGTCTCATAATTTTTTAATTTCCCTTTGATTTCTTATATGACCAATTGGTGGTTTGGGAGCATGTGGTTTAATCTCCATATATTTGTAATTTTTCCTGTTTCCTTCTTCTAATTGATTTCACGTATGATAACACTGTGGCCAGAAAGGATGCTTGATATAATTCCCATCTTCTTAAATTTGTTAAGACTACTTTGTGGCCTAAACGTATAATCTGTCCTGGAAAATGTACCATATGTGCTAGAGAAAAATGTCTATTCTGCCACTGTTGGATGGAAATTCTATATATCTCTGTTGGGTTTATCTGGTTCAATGTGTAGCTTAAGTCCACGGTTTCCTTATTAAATTTCTATCTGGATGATCTATTCATTAGTGAAAGTGAGGTATTGAGGACCCTACTATTATCACAGTGTTGTCTATTTCTCCTTCAGGTCTGTAATATTTGTGTTATATATTTAGTCCTCCAATGTTGGGCACCTAAATATTTACAATGGTTATATTCTCTTGATGCATTGACCCCTTTATGATTAGATATTGACCTATTTGTCTCTGTTACAGTTTTTGTCTTCAATTCCATTTTCTCTGATACAAGTATAGCTACTCATACTTTTTGTTGGTTTCCATTTCCATGGAATACCTTTTTCTATCATTTCACTTTCTATGTGTGTTCTTAAAGCTGAAGTAAGACTCTTATAGATAACATGTAGTTGAGTTCTGTTTTTTAATTCAGTTACTGTATGTCTTTTGATGGAAGAATTTAGTTTATTTGCATTTCAAGTAATTATTGACAAGTATGGACTTACTACTGCCATTTTGTTAATTGTTTACTCATGCTCTTGCACTTTCTTTTATCCTTTTTTTAAAATGTTTTATTTCTTTTTGAGACAGAGAGAGACAGAGTGTGAACAGGGGAGGGGCAGAGAGAGAGTAAGACACAGAATCCAAAGCAGGCTCCAGGCTCTGAGCTGTCAGCGCAGAGCCCGACACAGGGCTCAAACACACAAACCGCGAGATCATGACCTGAGCCGAAGTTGGACGCTTAACCGACTGAGCCACCCAGGCGCCCTGACTTTCTTTTATCCTTTATTCCTTTTTTTACTTTCTTCTTTGGCAATTTGATGATTTTCTGTAGTGGTATACTTTCTTCTTATCTTTTGTGACTCCACTATAGAAACAATAAGGGGGCACCTGGGTGGCTCAGTCAGTTGACTGTCCAACTCTTTATTTTGCCTCAGGTCTTGATCTCATGGACTTGTGGGATCAAGCCCCACATCAGGCTCCACATTTACCATGTAGAGCCTGCTTGGGATTCTCTCTCTCCCTCTCTCTTTCTTTGCTCTTCCCCCCTTCTCAAAATAAATAAACTTAAAAAAAGGAAACAATACGTTTATGTTTAGTACTTATCATGAAATTTATGTAAGTACCTTATAGTTATAACAGTCTATTTTAAGCTGATAACTTAACTTGAAATCAATACAAAAGTTCTACATTATTACACTCCCTCCCACATTTCATAGTAATAGCTTTCTGCACTGTGTATCCATTAACAAATTAGTTTGGTTATAGTTATTTTTTAAACATTTATTTTTTAACCTTTATACCAGAATTATAAAGTATTTACCTATCATCATTACAATATCAGAATATTCTAAATTTAACTATATATTTACCTTCACCAGAGAGTTTTATACTTGCACGTGTTGTCTCGTTACTAATTAGCACCCTTTTGTTTAGGCTTGAAGAACTCCCTTTAAAGTTTCTTGTAAGGCCAGCCCAGTGCTAATGAACTCCTTCAGCTTCTGTTTGTCTTTTAGAAAATTCTTTCTCTCTCCTTCAATTCTGAAGCACAACTTTGCTGGGTAGAAAAATCTTGATGGGCAGAGTTTTCCCCCCAGCACTTTGAATATGTCATGCCAGTTCCCCCTAGCCTGCAAAATTTTTACTGAAAAATCTGCTGATAATCTTAGGGAAATTCCTTTGTACATAATATGCTGCTTTTGTCTTACCGCTTTTAAGATTCTTTCTTTGTTTTTAACTTTTGGCAGTTAATATATCTCTCTGTAGCTTTCTTTAGAAGTCATTTTATTTCATACTTTCTGTGCTCTTTAGCTCTGGATATTTGTTTCTTTCCCCAGGTTCAGTCATTATTTTTTTTTGAATGAGCTTTCCCCCCTTTCTCTTTCTGGGGCTCCTAGAATACATATATGGATCTATTTCATGATGTCCATAAGTCTCTTATGCTATCTTTACTGCTGTTTCTTTTTTTTCCTTTTTGGTTCCCTTGATTGGATGAATTCCACTGTCCAGATTTTTAATTTGCTGAGGCTCTCTCCACTTGATCCAGTCTGCTTTTGACTCCCTCAATTGAATTTTTCAGTTTAGTTATTGTTTTCTTTAGCTCTATGATTTGGTGTTTTTGATATTTTATTTTTGTTGAAATTGTCACTTTGTTATGCATTGTTCTCCTGATCTTGGTGAGCATTTTTAGAACGGTTATTTTGAACTCTCTCTTTTGGTAAATCCCTTATCTCCATTTCTAGAGCTTTATCCTGCTCTTTCGATCGGAACGTATTCTCTTTCTTCATTTTTCTTGACTCTCTGTGTTAATTTCTGCACGTTGGGTAAAACAGTGACCTCTTCCGGTGTTTACATACTGGTGGTCTTCTGTAGAAAACGAATCTCATCGATCAGCATGGCCCAAGCTCCTGGTCGTTTCTCAAACATTTGTAGTTGTCTGTGCCGCCATATTTGTTCTTAGTGGCTCCCAGTAGTTGAGACTGGTCCAAGGCCAATCTATGTCCCAACGATAAGATTACAGTCGGCTGCTAGATGCAGACTGATTAGAAACCAGGTCTTTGGGCAGCAAATGGGAAAGTATGTAGTTAAGGCCTTTCTAAGGAGAAACTAGAAGATGTTTTTACCTATTTCCTCTGCACTGAGTCCCGCAGGATAGCCATGGGGAGGTGTTCCTGTACCCATTTAAAACCTGCTTTCTTTGTGGTTATTTTATCATGAATGAATGCAAGCCTCATTGGCTATCAGATCTGGCTGATTTGGGAAGGGGGCTGTCCTCTGAATGGCAGCTATAAAAATTGGAGTACCGAATGCGCCCATAAACTCCTTCCAAGGAGATGTTGGCAGCTTGCTTTTATTGTTGGAACAAGCCAGAGGGAGAAGGCGGGGGAAGTGCCTACTGGCTCGTGTGGGTCTGGGGAAGGTCACAGTCAAAATTTATGTGTGTTAATTAGAAGCTGGACCCTCAGGCGGCAGCTTGTAAAGTATATAGTCAAACCCCTTCCAGCGAAAGACTGAGAGGTGGACATTTTTGCCTCAACACTGAGCCCTCGGGGGATAGCCATGGTGAGGGCCCAGGTGGATGCGTCCATTTAAAACTGCTTTTTTGTTTGCTACACTTTTGTGGGACTTGTGAATGGGGGACTTGCACAGTCAGGCAACCTGGTACCCATCATTCCAGTGGAACCACAACAGCTGGGGTGCCAGATGCATGTACATTCTCCTCTGGAGAGGTACTAGCAGCTTGGTTTTATCATTGGAGTGAGATGGAGGGAGAAGGGAAAGTGCCCACCAGCTCTCCCAGGCTCTGGAAAAGATCGTGGCCAGACCCTAGACACATGCTAATTAGAAGCTGAACCCTGGGGCAGTAGCATATAAAGTATGCCCTCAAACTCCTTCCAGAGAAAGACTGAGACTGGGCTTTTTGGCCTGCTCCCTCTTTGCTAAGCCCTGAGGAAGCCCTGAGGAGATGTCATGGTGAGTGGTGCCCATTAAGAACTGTTTCTTTCTTTTTTTGCGAGAGTTCAGTAGCCTCATGGGTGCAAGTTCCTGTTGACTGTCTGAGCTAGGTGTTTTGGGGGGCCATCCCTTGGGCGGAAGCCATAAAAGCTGGGACACTGGATGTGCAGTCCTTTACTTCTTAGGGGGAAGCTGGGAACTGGGGTTTCTTTCACATTTTGCATGACAGCGTGAAAGGGGAGGCTCAGCCCTTCTTACCCATTTCCATGTGGATACTTCCTCATTTGCTCCATGTATAGACTCACTCAGCTAGCTTCTGGATGTCTCTCAGAGGAAATTATTCTGTCCGTAGCAGCACATTTGGCGTATCCATGTGAGGAAGAATTCAGGGGTCTCCTCTGTTGCCATTTTGGTCCTTCTCCTCTTTTTTTCTCCTTGCGTTCCTAACCCTACGGTAGCTTCTGAAGTCTGCCCCCCAAAAAATTCTCTTCCAAACTTTCCCCCTCCTTGTTCTGTAACAGGCTGTTTCCAAAACCCATGTCACCCCCATTATACAAACACATTTGCCTCGCTCCTGGTTCATACGGAAAAAGCTGAACTTGTGGCCGGTTTCGGAGTCCAAATCATTTTTACTTTATTGCTTTGTCAAAGTGCCATTGAGGTAGTGAGTATTAAATCCACTTGTTACGATCTCTGGGGACATATGCAAGGGAACCACCTGTGTAATGTTTTCTCCCCAATTAAATTCAGTCTCTTTATCCAGCATGAAATATTTCCATTATAAGTAGTCAGAGAATTATACCCTACCAAGACACCCAGGAGGCCTATAAAATCGGAAAGAAAAAAATCGTCTACTTTGAAAGACATTGGTCTGGGAAGCTTTATGACCCTATTTCACACTTTACCAGCCAGAAGTTTTGGCAGATTTCCCATTAACTTATGGAGCCCAAGGCAAGCGTAGTCTGGAGGTGCCTTGATCTAATTACTGCAGGATTCCGATGTGTGCCCAGTTTCAACGAGCAGCGTCAAAGGGTGGCCCTTGGTTGCAGCAAAGCTGTAAGGGGAGCAGCATTTGCCAGAAGTGCACCGCACTCCCCGGGGAAGGGCGTGGCTAGCCACGTGTGAATGTGACTCTGTTTCTGGGTGGAATTACACATAGTTCTTGTGTTTTTATTGTGATGATGGAGTTGCATAATGGAGGCAGTCCTTCTGGAAAGCGTAGGTTATAAAACAGAGCTTTAATTTCAATTTGCCAGGTAACTGAGGCAAAAGTAGACCGGGTCTGTCTAGTTAAGATTGAGGGGATAAGTGAAATGATCCCAGGAAAGCAAATCAGCATCCGGTTTTGAAGAGATTCCCAGGGAAGGCAATCCCTCCATTTTTCTCTCTATCTGCTGGCTCGGCCTTATATAAACAACCCACCTGACTTTTGTCCGTTCACTAAATTTCTAGCGACGCGCCCAAAGGAGAGACGCCATTTGTGAGGTCAAATATGGCCGGCGAAGGATATTTTACCCCCACATTGAAGATGTTCAACACATGGTAACAGAATAAATAAAATGCTAAATGCATTACTGTTGGACAGAAGTAGCCTTCACTCAGAGATAAATGCAACCCAACCTATCTCATTCATGCTGCCTTGACCTAACCATTCTTTACATGATGATGTATAAGACTACTATATTAAAAGTTTATTATTTTCTTATGAGCCACTGGAATCCTGTGTCTGTGTTCTACCTTCTGCAGTAAAAGTCACTGTACTTTTACAAAGTAAGCTTTCATTTCTGAAAGTTTGTTTCTTAAGTCATTCTTTTTCTTCCATCATAAGATACAAACCAAAGGGGGAAAAAATAAAAACAAAACTGACCCTTAAGAGAAAGCGTTATTCCCTGGTTTAACATCATTTCTTTCCACTAACTCAAAACGTGGCCTCATGATACAGCTCTAACCAAAACACTATTATTTTCTGTAGTGTTGCATTTCCGGCATTGGAATTTGCATAAAATTTGATATGACATACTTCTAGATGAGTGCTAGATAACTGATCCAGAGGAAGAAATTACTGACACGAATATTTGAGAAAACAGTATTCAACAGACTTCAGATTTAATTTTGAATCTATTTCTTTCAAATGGTATTTTCATCAATATTCAGCCAAGTTTTTTATTTAGTTCATGAACATATTTTCTCATCTGTCATGTAAATATATATACTTTTTCTTCAAACTGTTCTTTTTCCCAGATGATTTTGTTGATGCTATTCTAGGTTACGATTTACTGGAGGATCCTTTGTTTCCCTGGTAGTGATAAGACCAGCAAGGTATTCTACAGAAATTTAATAAATGATGTCTTCTACTGATGATTAAGTAATGATGAGGACTGTGATGGTTGATTTTATGTGTTAACTTGACTAGACCATGGGGTGCTCATCTAATAGATAAATACTTTTCTGATTGTTTCTGTGAGGGTGTTTTTGGATGAGATAGCATTTAAAACAGTAGATGGATTAAAGCAGACTGCTCTTCCTGAGGTGGGTGGGCCTCATCCAATCAGTTGAAAGCTTGAATAGACCAAAATTTTGACCATCCTCCAAGTAGAAGAGAATTCCACCTGTCTGCCTTCAAATTAGGACACTGGTGTTCTTCTGCCTTTGGACTGAAATTGAAACGTTAGCTCTACCTGGATTTCGGACCTGTTGGCTTTCGGATGGGGACTACCTCATTAGTTCTCCTGGTTCTCAGGCCTTTGGACTCAGACTAGAACTGCACCATCTTGTATAAAAATTGAGGATAAGGAATTGGCCATTGTTACTAAGGAGGTTGACAAGTCCCAATATCTGCAGGGTGTGTTAGCAAGCGGGAGACCCAGGAACCTTGATGGTGTAATTCTAGTCTGAGTCTAAAGACCTGGGAACCAGAAGAACCGAGACCCAGGAAGAGGTGTGGTGTTTCAGTTTCAGTCCAAAGGCAGGATCTTTGGTTCATCAGGTTCTGGTTTTCTGATGATGATGATGATGATGATGCAAAAGTAGGGGCACCGGGGTGGCTCAGTCGGTTGAGCATCCGACTTCGGCTCAGGTCATGATCTCACAGTCTGTGAGTTCGAGCCCCGCGTCAGGCTCTGTGCTGACAGCTCAGATTATGCCTCATGAGAAAAAAGAAATGAAGATGTGTACTTTGAGTTTTTGAACCTTCTGTCATTCATTCAGCTGTACTCATTACTAATCTACTCTGTAAAAGACATTTTTGCAAAATCTTTCCATATGAGAACCTTTGCCTACAGGTATTTTCCTTCAGAAAAAGCTAATAATACCTAATATAAGAAAGCAATATAACATAAGTAGCAGCTGAATACAGGGTGAATAAAGAAAAAGGAGCAAGGGATCTTACACAGAGAATTAGAAAAGTTTTAATAGTGTGGACCTTGTTTGGGAAGTGATGTAGGGAAAAAAATGAGTGGATATCATGGGTTCAGTGAAGTATGAGCATGTCTGGAGGGTGTGCATAAGATATGATAGATTTCTCAGAGACTATAGCTCTTTTAAGATGAGACTATAAAACTCATATTGAAGTCTTCACAAGTTTATGGCTTCTAAAATTGTGTGTTATAAATTGAAAGGCAAGGCAGTTTGATGCTACCCTAGAACATAAGGAGATTGTTGACCCAACTGTGACACATTTCATGGTCACAGGTGTGCTTTTTTTCAACTGTCAAAAAATTTTATCATCTGTATCAAAGACTTCAGGGAGATGCTTTGGGTGTACCTTAACCTCGAGCTCGCGTGGCCATTTGCTTGGTCAATACAATGAAAAATGCAACGTGTTTTATTTAATAACTTTATCTCTTGCCAAAATTTTCAGGAGCTTTCCCAGTGACCAAATAACTTTTTTTAGGCATCGCTCCTTTGGCCGTACTTATAATGCACTACCAGCTTAATTGTGTTTGAGGTAGAGTTTCTGGATTATCCAAAAGCCTTACAAGAAGCTTTCTTTTACTCCGTGTTTCTTCCCCTAAAAAACAAAACGAAAAAACAAACAACAACAACAACAAAACACTCATAAAACGGTTTTTGAGGAACTCGTTTATCTTCTGAAAATTCTCTGTAATTTGGAAAATTAATCATAAACTTTGTAATACATGTACGACTGCAGGAGTTGATAGAATCAACTTGATGTAGAGTGTACCTTTATGATAATTCTTAACGTCTCCCCTAATTTAACCCTAGTATTTATTACATATAAACATTTTTAAATCTCTAGATTTCAAGGGATATTCTTTTTTAAAAAGGCCTAGAGTGTTCAGAAAAGAAAAGGAAGTGTTTACCCTCAAAGAACAAAATGGCAGAGGTAAACCAAGAAATTGTTAACGTATGTAATGTGACCGATACTGAAGTAGAGATGAGCACAGACGGACCTGTGCTTTGAGAGACCAAAGTAAGAGCAGAGAAGATAATCACTTAACTACCTGTTGGAGAGAGACAGGGAAGGTTTCTATACAAGGTTAACACTTCAGAAAAGACGTAGGAGACAGACGAGAAATGAAACAAGTAACAACAGCATTCTGGGAAGAGACAAGAGAGGTTAAATATATGAGCTAAGTTAGTACATCCAACATCACCGGCCTTCCTTCATTACACCCTGGTGTCATCTTGATCTTTTCATTTATCTCTTCACAAGTTCTCATGTGGCTATCATTTATTTACAAGCTGTACAAGAAGCATGCAGCAGAAGTCAAACAATGGTGTTTGAATCATACAAACAACACGTACACATCAAGTAAGTCGAATTTCTCCATCATTTAGGCACAGTGGACGTTATCAACTGAGAAGCTAAAACAACTGAAAAAAACAGGCGAGGTCTGCATGGCATCATTTCCCTGTGTCAAGATGACTCCTCTTTTACAGAAAGCCTCCTTCTGATACTTTCTGAAATAATACTGTCTTGGCTTTGTTTTTGCTTGTAGCTTTTATTCACTGTGCAATTAACATACTTGTGAGATGGATTCTAAATTTAAGCTGTTGTCAGTCCTTCACATCTTAGTCTAAGTGATTTTTAGATTCTTTTTTCATAGCAGCTTTTCATGGGGAGGAGGGACGATGGTATGAGGACGAGGATTGTTTAAAGAAGGGAGAGTGTGCAGCTGTGGAAGGTGAATATAAGTCTGAGACCTGGGACTACCTCATTCTTGAACACAGAAGACTTGTTCAATGAATGAAGAAAACCTATGAGTAAAATCTCAATGATTTATAATTTTGTATGGAGCTGTTTCTAATGACCAGAAGCTATTCATTTTAGTCTTCCCTTTGACAAAGGTTAATCCTCAATGACAGAAAAACAATAGGAAAATATTTTTGTGGAAGAAGAAACCTTCCAAATTCCATCTGAATTTCTTTTTATTACGTGGCCGTGCTTTAAAAAAATATTAAACAGAAAAAGGTACTTAAAAATAAAAAGAAAACAGGGTGGATTATAAAACTTTAACAGGGACAAGGAGAATTCTAGACAAAAGCAATTCAGGGAAGGAATTGCCTAGTGAAAAAAAACTACACAAGACAATGATAATGTTCAATGATTTAAGGGACATAGGCCTAAAAATGCAGCACTTAACAAGGCTATCGTAAGAAATAGAACTCAAAATCCACTTGCCCAGGATAAGGTTGTGAAGAGGATATTCAGCAAAAAAAAACCCGACTCTCCCTCTTTCTTCAGATGCAGTGTCTTTCTAAAGCATACCCAGAATCCTCTGTAAACACCTAAGTTGCTTTACTCCTGCCACGTCCCCGGCTCCTCCTTTCCCCACAATGGCTGCTGAAGGAAGAGCTGTGTCACTGCCTCCGTGTGTTCACATGCTAGCCAGTCCCTGAATCCCCGAATCCCTGATGTCTGATTCCTGCCCCCTGCCATGTATCTGAAGCATCCTCTTGTGGTTGCTAACCAGAATCAGTTTTCCTGGCTTTCATTTTCACCTGCAACCTTTTGTGTTAATGGCCACCATTATACTAACCCCCTCTAAACATACCCCATCTGTGCCATGACGGTTCCCTCTTCTGGTCACTTGACTCTTCTGCCAGGGTTCCTTGTCCAGCCTTCTTCTGTTCCAAGTATACTTGTCCCTCCCCAGGTGCTCTCACTCACTCTCAGAGTCAGTTCCGACAGCGAATCCAGCACACCGCTAGTCACTTATTTCCAAAGCCTGGGCACGTAGTTTTAACTTTCCCCTAAATATCTCTGCCTGGATATGCCACTAAGGTTTTCAATTCAAAAATGTTTACGTTACTGAGGGCTTTCCATGTGCCACTTGGTATTCTCAGTGTCTAACCTAGTAGTTTTTCTTTCAGACCTAAAAACAACCATCAAAGGGACGTACTACCATTTCCCTCATTTTACTGATGAGAAAACTGAGGCACAGAACAAATAAGTGACTTTCCCAAGTTCGCAAAGATAACCTGAAGGGCTGGGTTATGAACACAGGCATTTGGAAATTCACCCCTAAATTAGTCGTCGTTCTCCTTATCTGTTATTAAAATCCTATTACTGTGGTTTAGGACTTAACACATAGGCTTAAACTTTGGTTATTCCCAATACCCTACTCTCCATATCAGATTAATTGGAAACACCTTTGTTCTGTTTAAATGCATTTACCACAGCTTCCTGTCACTTCTTAATACTACCAGTGCAAATAAATGTCTTCAATTCCTCTCTTTAGCACTACCACAGTTGCCTTATTACTGGTGCCCTCACGTCCAACGTCTCTCTCTAACCTTTTCTACATACCTCCATCCTATATAAAACCTTTAAAGCATAACTCAGATCCCATCTCAATGAAAAAAGCCATGTCCATCAAATAAAGCCTTGACCTCTTATCCTGGGATTCAAGGCCATCGATCAGCTAGACCACTAACTATCTGCTAGAGTCACCATCAGATTGTAACTCAATTTGCCTTACGTCGTATAGTCTTCTCTATCTCCACTCACTCACTATCCCCCCGATTTATTTATTTATTTTTTTATTCGTTCATTTTTTCAAATTATGAAACATCATGTTTATTCGTTTGTTTATTCGTTCATTTTTTTAAAATTTTTTTTTTAACGTTTATTTATTTTTGAGACAGAGAGAGACAGAGCATAAACGGGAGAGGGTCACAGAGAGAGGGAGACACAGAATCTGAAACAGGCTCCAGGCTCTGAGCTGTCAGCACAGAGCCCGACACGGGGCTCGAACCCACCGACCACGAGATCGTGACCTGAGCCGAAGTCGGACGCCCAACCGACCAAGCCACCCAGGTGCCCCACATTCATTTTTTTAAATTATAAAACATCATGTTAATGGGGTATCATAGAGAGATTTAGAAGACATTATCAAAATTCCATCCATGAAAGTATTTATTATTTTAGGTCTACTGCAAATTGTCACTGATTCGGTCGCCCGAGTCAAGATCTTTAGAGGAAGGAGTGAGTAGGAAGACAACTTAGGCAAATATAAAGCAGGACAATGGAGCTTTCCTAACTCTAATTCTTTTAAAGATGAAAAGTGGATGATATTTTTGTTATGAGTAGATCAGGGAAGATGATTATGGTGTAGCAAGGTTGAGCTGTCAGTGAAAGGGAGAGTCTTAGAAGATTAGAATAACTTTACAAGTGGGAACCTAGAGACAGATATCGCTATGAGATAATGTCTTAAAAACCGATATGGGGAGTCAATCCTGGGGAGGGGGACCTTAAAAATAAAGACAGTTACACGTCAAGGTTATACAGGATCTGGACAGAATGTAAAAGAATGGCTGTAAAGATAAGCAGAGAATATTTCAGCCACTCTGCAGTGAATTTCAAGATGCCATTTTTATTCACTTACTTTTTCACAAAATATTTACTGAGCACTTACTGTGGACATGTTATAGACACTGATTACAAAGCAGTGAATGAGGCAGATGTGTTGCCTGCTCCTAGAGTCTGAGCAAAGCTTCCTCTTCAGGGTATGGAATTAGGACTTTAAGGAAAGACTCAGGACAAATGGTGCCTATGTCAGAAGGAAACATCCAGGAAGAAGAGCAGATTAAAGTACGATCTTGGATGAATTATTGGACTGGAAATGGAATCATATTTGGAAGCACTATGCCTCTTAGCAATTGCAAGGTGGGCAGGATTTGCTTCACAAAGAATTACTTTTGGCCCAAACTCATCTATGTCCTAAGTCTCACTATCCGGGTTCCCACCATATAGAATCTGCTCTTGCAGCTATATTAGGATACTAATTACTGACCCCAAAGGAAAGGGAAATGGAGAGAAAGTGGGAAAGCAGGAAGGCAGGAAGGCAGGCACAAAAGGAGGTAGGAAGATTGGTTGGTTCTGGCCTTACACATACAAGAGTAAGTTTAGAACTCACTTGGAAGTAGGTAAATTTTTACAAATTTAGCTCAGCTTCCCTGAAAGAAGCTGGAGGACAATCGGAGTCATATCCTATGTTGCAAGAAAAAAATAGTGGTGAAATGGAATTATCTTGCTACCATTTTTGTAACATAAGTTAGTCCAGGCTTGGACAATTAAAAAGCAGACTAAGGCAATGTTTCAAAAAGCATCTTGGAGAGAACAGATTGTATTTTTCTGGACCCTCCGGCAGCACAAGTTTTGGAAGCAGCAAAATAAGGTTTGGTTCAGGGAACTGCTGTGCATAATTCTTCAGGAATCAGGGCAAAACTACCTTCGAGACACATCTATGGAACTCCAAGACAGAAAGAGTGGCTAATGGTTCATAATATCTTATGAGCTTTCTGGGGATGAAGTAGAGAGAAGATCATGAGACACTGGGGCTGTGAAGAAGGCGGGTACTAGGTTTGCATGGAAAGTTCTCTGACATGAACGTTCATCAGAGGCAGTAAGAGCTGTGTGTCTAGATGGAGCCCATGGTTAGTCCCCTTCATAATGTCAAGGAAAAACAACACCATTGATCTACTGGAGATCCCCTGGGATCCCACCACGGCAAACTCCTACATTTTGCCAGATGAGAGTGTTGAAATCACCCCTGCTTGAGAACGGAGTCAATGTGTAAGATGAATGTTTTTCTGAGAATTTAGGATGCATGGGGCATGCAAGAAAATTTTCTCACAGCGATCCAGTTCCAAGTTCAGAAATGAGGTGGCCTCCTGTAAAGCTAAAATCATGGAGACTGCCTCTTTTGTGTCTTCTGTAAGGTTTCACTGATATGACTCTTGGCTAATCACACTCCACATCAGCGTGAATCTGCACCAAAATATCCATTTACTTCCAAGACCTTACCTCTGTTTGATATGCCTGTTGGGATAGACCTGTTGAGAACGGTGTGTTAGTTTCCAAACGTTGTGGATGTGGGGCTAGACCCCAGGTATTCAATCTGTCCCATTGACCTGATGCTTTATGGAAAACTGAGGTCCACGAAGGGCTCACGTTAACACTCATTCGACTTTGTAGATGCTGAAGGAGCTCCCCATCCGCCACCTCCTGGGAAGAAAGTTGAGGATGTGGCTGCTGCAGGGGGACAACTAACTCACATGGAGCATCTTTGTGAGATCCTTCTGATGGGGACGAGGTACGGGGAGACGTCAAAGAGAATGGGATTCTGGATGCTAGTTTCTGTTCATGTAATTTGAGAGAATATATTTCATTTCTCAGACTTGAATTTCTCTCTGGAAATTTAATAACTGAAGGTACCTATGGTACCATAGGTAATGAAAACCAAATTGGGAGTGTTTTGTGAAGCCCTTTATTGCCTAATTTCCACAATTTCATAAGAAGTGGCCCAAGCTCCCTTGCCATTGGATAGGAGCAGATGGCATGTGAAGTTTTAAGGTTGAGCAATTTTGTTTTCTCTCTGCACTTTGCGCTCAGTTTTTTAGGAGGGTTGAGAAGTAACTAAGGAGATCAGTATGTCCTGACATATATTGTTCCACCTTTCTTTGCTATTTTTTTTGTTTGTGTTTTGTTTGTTTGAGATACTGAGGCCATACACAGTACCCACCCTTCGTCTGCTAATGGAGGAGCTGTCCTTAATCCTTTAGCTGCTACACCTGAAAATGTTGGGCAAGCCATAGGTACCTTGGAGGCATTTAATTTGGAGTGGCAGATAGGTAAAGCCCTGTGGAGGAGGTCTTTAATCTGGTTGCCATGAGAAAATCTCTCTTTGGGGATTATTAGGAAAAGAATTTCAACGCAGATTGCCGGTGAAAATAAGAGCCCTGAACTGAATCATGCAGCCTGGTGTTCCTTCTGGATTCTGCTACAACTCATTTCATTTTCCTAGACCTGCCACACCCCCTTCATGTTGCTTTTGTACTCAAGCTCGTATCAGACTATTTTGGTTTCCTTTAATGTTTCAACCAAGAAGGATTTCCTTGAGAGCCCATTATATGCCAAGCTCTCCTTGGGACACTATGGAAATTTCTGTCACTATTGGTGATTGAATACAATATCCATTCCCTCTTGGATAGAAGGGTCTATCCAAGTGGCAGGGTCAGCCGTTAGCAAATCGTAACAACAACAAAAAAGCCCACTATAATTATAATTTTGAGAATGCCTTTGCATTGTAAAGCTAGTTTAATTTATTTTTAGCTTGTTTGTACTTTATTCTTGCGAGGAAACGCAGTTTTGAAAGTAAGCATCTGCAAGTTGAGTAACACAAGCCTAAGTTGCTCCTGACCTACTCCTTGGTGCAGGAAGTTTAAGCTCTTGGAAAGAGCAAAAAGTCGAAAAGGACTGCAGACGACGTGTAGCTCTGATCCTGCTGCCTGTGGGCTTTCCCTCGTGAAACCTCATTTTTTGGTCGGCATGGCTACAAGGATGCCCGTCAATTTCGTCTTTCAAAAATCAACCTTTGGCATCTGTATTCATGCAGTGTTCGTGTCCTATTTAGCAAATGTACAGAAAATAGATGTGACTAATTTTCTCCAAGCCTGCAGTTCAAAGTTGTTATTTTTGTCCTAAAACCGAAGCATTTGGGGAGGAAAATGTTTCCTCTTCAGTATCCGTGGCAGCTTTATCCTCCTCACTCGTCTCAAATTCCAAAACACTGGAAAAGTTTTTTCCTTAAGGGTTCCCTTTCATTTTTAGCTTCTTTGTAGCCGGATTTTAAGAAAATTGCTTACAGGGGCGCCTGGGTGGCTCAGCCGGTTAAACGTCTTGACTTCAGCTCAGGTCACGATCTCACGGTGTATGAGTTTGGGGCCCGCGTCGGGCTCTGTGCTGACAGCTCAGAGCCTGGAGCCTGCTTGGGATTCTGTGTCTCCCTCTTTCTCCCGCTCATGCTCTGTCTCTCTCTCAACTAAATAAACATTAAAAATTTTTTAAAAAAAGAAAATTGCTTATAGACAATGTATGAAATCTTTTCTTATTAAAAGTTACGTTCAGTAAGCAAAGCTTCTTCTCATTTAAGATTTATAATAGGAGAAAAGCAACTAACACAAGGATAAGATAATTGTGAATATAACGGTAATGTAGCCAAATTCTTCGAGGCACTTTTTGATACCCCTGAAACTCCTGCTGATGAAGGATACCAAGGGTGCCCAGGTAAATCCCAGCATGTTGCTGTACATTATGTTGAACACGATGCACCAAGCACTCATGTGTTTTCTTCCAGGAGCTCAATTAGCAGAAGAAATAACGTCAACAGAGGTATATGCCTAACTTACTTAAATTTCATATACCCCAGTTATTGGACTCCACAATATTGTGCCGTTGTGTCAAAAAAAGTGTAACCCTCATAGACATAGAATGCCCAAATGACCCAGTCTTTGCAGAAAGAAGGATTTCTAAAGGCATGCAATTTAATAGTCATAGGTGATTTTAAAAGAATCCCATTTTGTGAGACGTTCGTCTCACAAAGACACCAGAGCACTCTTGTTCATAATCCTCAGTAACATCTATCAAAAGCCCTGGTGCTCAGCATCCGTGCCCGTCAGTCGCCCTGAACTCTCGAGAGTGCCAAGACCTTCTCTCCCGACCCAGCTTCTCCCCTTCCTTCCCTGTCTCCACTTTGAGTGTATGCATCCTCGTAACCTCTCCCAAACAGAAGAATATTCTTCCTCTTTAGCTAAAAAGAGAATACGGAAACCAACCCACCATGGGGAATGATCTTCACGGGCAAGGACGGCGGGAGGAAGGCTGTGAGCAACACACTGAGTCACATTGGCTCTTACAGAGTATCGTCTAACAGTCCTTCTTTGGCCCAACATTCTATTCCCCCAGCCACTGAATGGCTATCCATCCGTTTGCCACAGCCCAGAGAATATTATACACCTTGGGCTAAAATTATGAGCACTGGGCTCATACAATGGTTGAGCATTGGGCTCACGCCCAGTTGGTTGTATGGAAACCAATTTGACGATGAATTTCATATTAAAAAATAAAAAAATTAAAAATAAATTAAAAATAAATAAATAAAATTATGAGCAAGAGAGACAACCTTTCTTTCCCATATTATTGTTCCTATTGCTGCTGTAACAAATCGCCATATACTCAGCAGCCCAAAAGAACACGTTTATCATCTTCCAGTGCTGTAGGTTAGAAGTCCACAATGGGCCTCAGTGGACTAAAATCATGGTGTCTGCAAGGGTACGTTCTTTTTTTTATTATTTAAAAAAAATTTTTTTTTAACGTTTATTTATTATTGAGAGACAGAGACAGACAGAGCGTGGGCACGGGAGGGGCAGAGAGAGGAGAGACACAGAATCCGAAGCGGGCTCCAGGCTCTGAGCTGTCAGCTCAGAGCCCGACCCGGGGCTCGAACTCACAAACCGCGAGGTCCTGACCTGAGCGGAAGTCGGACGCTTTACCGACTGAGCCGCCCAGGCGCCCCAAGGGTACATTCTTTTTTTGTTGCTGTTGTTGTTTGGTTTTTTGGAGGCTCAAGGGGTATTCATTTCCTTGCCTCTCCAGCTTCTAGAAGCCACGCACCCTCCTTGGCTCATGGCTCCCTTGTCGCATCTTCAAAGCCAGCAACGGCGCGTTTTTCTGGTCGTTCTTCCGGGCACATCTCTCTCTTTCTTCTTCTGCCTCCCCTTCTACTTTTAAGGACTCTTGTGATTGCATTGGCCTTACCTAGAATAATCCAGAATGATCGCCCTACCTTAAAAGTCACTGATTCTCAGCCTTAATTCCATCTGCCACCCTAGGAGGAATCACACACTCATGGTTTGCCAGGGGAGGATGTGGACATCCCTGGAGG
Source organism: Panthera pardus (assembly GCF_024362965.1). Taxonomy (NCBI): domain Eukaryota; kingdom Metazoa; phylum Chordata; class Mammalia; order Carnivora; family Felidae; genus Panthera; species Panthera pardus. The sequence goes on from NW_026527002.1 coordinate 9,262,144, forward strand.
TGAGTGCACTGCCCCCTGGTGTAACAGGCTTTTCAGGTTAGTAGGGAATCTAAACAAGTAAGTGGGCAGTCACCATACAGTGGGCTTAGTGCTGGTGGGGAAAGTCTAGGGGTGCCTAGAAGGGTCACCTCGCCGGAATTTCCAGCTTAGAGAAGACTTTCCAGGGAAAGTGATACCAACGCTGAGATTGGGGGGATATGTAGGCATAGTCAATGGATGCTGTGGTTGTGGGGATGAGAAGAATATTCCCCAGAGGAGAAATACCAAGCACAGAGCCACAGAAGGCAGAGAGGGAAGACAGAGCTTCCCCCCGAGTCAGGGACTATGGCTGGGGTAAGAACGCAGTATGGGGTAGGGACATGTGAGTCCAGAAAAGCAAAAGTGAGGCCAGATCAGGAAGAGATGTGCTGTCCTTGCTAAGAGGAATATGGGGTCAGGCCCCGCCCTGCTGCGGATGAATGCCCACTGCAGGGTTTCAGGCAGAGGTTGGTTGGGATTGCGCTGGTGTTTGAGAAAAACCATTCTGGCAACTGTGTGGAAAATCGATTAGAGGAAGGTCAGGCAGAACATCTTCTTAGTGATCCAAATGGGTAAAAGTAAAAAAAAAAAATCACCCATTAATTAGCATGACAGACTAGCAACCACATGTCAAAGGAACTCCACAGAAAAGCAATGTTAAGGAAGAGACCCGAATGCTTATCAGATGTATTCAGATCTGAGCGATGCTGATTATCGAGAGAAGCAACATATGGGATAAAGTGAGGAGAATGACTATGTATTTAATTTTTTTTAATGTTTATTTACTTTTGAGAGAGAGAGAGAGAGAGAGAGTGAGACAGAGTGTGAGCGGGGGAAGGGCTGAGAGGGAGGGGGACACAGAATCCGAAGCAGGCTCCAGGCTCTGAGCTGTCAGCACAGAGCCCGATGCGGGGCTCAAACCCACAAGCCATGAGATCATGACCTGAGCTCAAGTCGGATGCTTAACCGACTGAGCCACCCAGCACCCCGAGAATGACTATTTAGATAATGAAATCTATGAGAAAAACATTTAAAAAAATACCTATTGGCCATATTAGAAACTTATCTCAAGCGGCACCAAATTATTACAAACATATGCAAGTTGTCTATAAGTCAGCAATTAGTGCTAATGGACTAAGGTCATGACCGCATCATCCTGTGGTCCCATTGTCCTGTGGGGAGGGGGGGTGAGGGTGCGTGGAGGCTGGGGGACCGCTCTGCAATCTGACATGACACCATGCTGCAAATATGAAATGCATAGTGGAATTAATTCTAATTAGTCACTTCCCCTTTAAATGCTCTTAGTGACTTACTTTTCTCTCTCTTGAAATTTAATTTCTCCCAGATACCTGGCACTTCCTTCTCATTAGTAAGGGCTGACCAATGCGTCTTTTCAAATTTAATAGCCACGTGTCACATTTCCCCCCCGGGGTTCTAGTCCTCATTTCTTTGACAAGTCATTCTGTATTTAAGACAAAACAAGGGAAAAGGTTATAATTTAAACCTTTAAGGATTTATGAGAGGCGTCCTGTCTGCTTGGAGAAGTTGAAACCCAAAGAGCTGGAAAATCAGATGAATTGAGGAAAGTTTTTTCTACCTTTTATTTGTACTTTCCAAACCACCTGAGGCTGCCAGCTTGGGTAGAACAGCACGTAACAAGCTTTCTGGTGAGAGTTTTGACGCTTCCTCTTCTGGTTCCTGTTGGAAATACCGCAGAACAAGCCTTCTGTGCACCATTTCGGTAATTATCATGCCAATGCAGGGATTATGGAAAGAGAAACTTACCCCCAAACTTCAGAACGTCAAAAGGCCGTAGTTTTGAAATTAGCGGGCAAGCTCTAACGGCCCTCCAACACCCCCAATTTGAAGATAAGTGTATCCGGAAAGAAAGCTTTCAGTCGAAAGTAACAGAAAACTGGATGAACACAGGCTTAAACGGGAGACGGTTGCTGTTTACTTAAAGTCAACATCAGGAGGTAAAGCTTCCAGAACTGGGCCAGGCACTCTACAACGCTGATGTTATCACTTCGTCCTCTCGGCTTCAGCAACTGAAGATTTTTCCAGCGCTGACCATGAATTTGTTGTCCAATTCATGACCCTGTTGAGCATGAAAGGGGGCATTCTCAAGAATTACACGGGGGCAGTGGGATTGACCTGGGACTGTCTTAGGTAAACCAGTACGTAGAGTTACATCATTTTTTTTTTCTCATGCTCTTGTTTCACTGTCCAAATATGGCTGCCACTGTTCCGAACACTGTTCCTATCACCACGGTCAAGGGCAAGCCAGGTGGAGAGAACATGATGCAAGCTTGTTTCCCAGCCCTGCCTCTCTGTCAGAAAGAAAGGGTTTTCTGAGAAGCCCTCAGTAGATATCTACCGACAGCTCATGGCCTCCACTAGCTGCAAGAAAAGCTGAGAATCTGTGTCAGCCAAGTAGAAGCAGAATTGTCATGATAAGCTTGGAACACTGATCGTTTCTCACCTAGGACCGGGCCCAACAAACGACATGGGGCTCTGTTAACAGGGAATGAGGGCGACGATTTGGTCCGCACCTAACTGTGGAGGCCTCAGCCAATGCCACCCTTTTAAAACAGGGAAATCGTTAGGACTTCGGTCTGTGAACACAATTCCACGTCAGGGTCTGCGCGGTACCCCAATACGCAGGTCCCCCTTTCCTTGCAGGGTGTCCGTCTGGTTTATGGTTTCTACCCTCCTTTGCATTTGGATGTGGCCATGTGGCTGAAATTGTGATAGAATCCGTGCCATTTCTGGGAAAGTTCCTTCTAATTACCTCTAAGGGCAATTCCCTGCCCCCGGCCCCCCCCATCCACTAACAGAAGGGAGAGGATTCTGAGAGCGGGGAGGAAGGTGAGGCCTTGGGGCAGAAAGAGCTTGGGTTTTCCTAACAATGACGCGGTGCAGGGCTCTTTCGACTGAAGGCGCAGTGATACCTTAAGTCACCAAAAACACTGAGGTGGATTGTTAACATCGTTCTCTGTGCCGGAGACTACAGTCCATTTTAGCAAAATGTCTTATTTAACTGGATTAATTCACTTGCCTGCCTCGGGTGGGAAAAACCGCTCCATTCATGGGGCCTTAGTACCTCTAAAATGCAAACCTAAAATGCAGGGGACAGTCTTCCCATCAGATTCTGTGTCCCCAGGTAAAGGAAGCACTAAGTCATTTTTGACTTTTGTTTCCCCAAATTATAATATAATTTCCCCAAATAATAATAATAATGGGGGCAGCGAACAAGGTTTCAGGGTTTTGGAGGGACGAGACGATGAGAAGAAAGCTTGGCTGAGGATGCCCGTTGCTACCGGCCAGGAGAGCCTCTCCAGACGGTCAGCGCGGTCCGAGCCCGGGTGGCCGGATGTCATCTGTCATTTCCTCTCCGGGAGGAAAGGGGCCGAGAGGATGCCCTTCCTGAGCCGGGGGCGAGCACCAGGGTGCACGGCCGGTTCATGGCCGGGGTGGGGGATTCGGGGCTCCGGGCTCAGTGCTAACCCTGTGCTCTTAGCAAAGGGACTCAGACTCCCCAACTTTCTCCCGGGTGTGTGTTAGACTCTTTGCGGTCACGTGCCACTCGCGAAGCGGCTGCTTCATTGCACCGCGTGGCGGGTAGAGGGCCGGCCTCTCTCTACCAGGGTGCTGTGATGCTGAGCCCCGGGCAAAGGGTGCAGAGGCAGCCGGCCACCCGCAGGCTTTCTCCTTTTCGTAAGAGAGCTCCTTTTCTTCACAAGCTCCGAAAAATGAAGGGCGATATCAAAAAGGAGGAGTTCGAGCTACCAAGCATGAGTCCAAGTCGCGCCTCGCGTGCGATCTTTCCAGGGCTGTAAAAGCCGAAGCCGAGACCGGCAGGCAGAAACGGAGCATTTCGGGGCTGCGGGAGCTGGCCCTGCACTCCTCAGCCCTGCTGTGCTCCTAGGTGAGTGGTGCTCCACAGGGCTTGGGCGCTATAGTGCTCCCCAAGGCTTGGGCGCCATGGCGCTCCCCAAGGCTCGGGCACCATGATGCTCCCTAGGGCTTGGGCGCCATGGTGCTCCCTAGGACTTGGGCGCCATGATGCTCCCCAAGGCTTGGGCGCTATGGTGCTCCCCAAGGCTTGGGCACCATGATGCTCCCTAGGACTTGGGCGCCATGGTGCTCCCTAGGACTTGGGCGCCATGGTGCTCCACAGGGCTTAGGCGCCATGGTGCTCCCGGGACTTGGGCGCCATGGAGCTCCCGGGGCTTGGGCACCATGGCGCTCCCCAAGGCTTGGGCGACATGATGCTCCCTAGGGCTTGGGCGCCATGATGTTCCCGGGGCTTGGGTGCTATGGTGCTCCTGGGGCTTGGGCGCTATGGTGTTCCCGGGGCTTGGGCGCTATGATGCTCCCTAGGGCTTGGGCGCTATGATGTTCCTGGGGCTTGGGCACCATAATGCTCCCTAGGGCTTGGGTGCCATAGTGCTCCACAGGGCTTGGGCGCCATGCTGCTACCGGGGCTTGGGTGCTATGGTGCTCCCGGGGCTTGGGCGCTATGGTGCTCCCTAGGGCTTGGGTGCTATGATGCTCCTGGGGCTTGGGCGCCATGATGCTCCCTAGGGCTTGGGCGCCATGGTGCTCCACAGGGCTTGGGCGCCATGGTGCTCCACAGGGCTTGGGCGCCATGCTGCTACCGGGGCTTGGGCGCTATGGTGCTCCCTAGGGCTTGGGCGCTATGATGCTCCCGGGGCTTGGGCGCCATGATGCTCCTGGGGATTGGGCGCCATGGCGCTCCCCAAGGCTGGAGCACCATGATGCTCCCTAGGGCTTGGGCGCCATGGTGCTCCTGGGGCTTGGGTGCCATGTTGCTCCCCGGGGCTTGGGTGCCATGGTGCTCCCTAGGGCTTGGGTGCCATGATGCTCCCCGGGGCTTGGGCGCCATGGTGCTCCCAGACTTGGGAGCGATGGTGCGGTGGAAACTAGACCAGCGGAGCCTCACCAGGCCTCTTTCCCTACACCCTGCGAGTGATTGCGGATGCCCTTGGATCTGGGCATCTACCTGTCTCCTAGCATTGCTGATCACAGCACGGCAGCTGCCTGAGCGTTACCTCCACCCGAGTGACAAGGATCTTTTGAAACATGAGGAAAAGACAGCCCCCCAAGGCCGCTCACTGGCAGCGGGTCTGGCCAAATGGGTGTCTCAAAGACAGCGTGTGCCTCTCTCCGGATCTCAACAGCCGTGGCAGAGGGCTTCCTGGAAGCGTGCAGCGCCTGCCGACTTGTGCTGGGTGAATCACAGCGCACAGCCCCCCATTCAGTCCCAGTTTGCCACTTTCCTAAATCCGTACCAAAGGGACTTGGGCTGTCCCGTGGCACAATCTGGGCAGAAAACACCAAAGGCTGCGTTGACATAAGCTTGGCCCCACAAGAAAGTTAATACTTAATTTATGTAAATGATCAATTAATTAATTAAATAGGTTTAAATTTAATTAACATTAAAAGCCTGTTAGATTTTCTCGTCCAATTATTGCATTCTACATTACAATTAGCAAATTCAAGGTGAGACGTCTTTTTAACTTGTGATAGGTAGCTTGCTCTGTAATCCAAAACCTCACCTATGGGTTGTTTTAACACCTAACGTGTGCCGGGCTTGTTTGTTTCTCCGGAAGCAAAATATACTAGGCACTTTCTGTTTTGTTTTGTTTTGTTTTGTTTTGTTTTGCTTTTTTATGAGTAGGGACCCTCTGTGCTTTGCATGTTATCTTATTTTACTTTTGTAACACTCCCCATATTTTAGGGTTTCCTAGCTTCCAGGACCTATACCAGGGTCTCTACATGTGTCATTAACTCATTTAATTCTCTTAATAGCCCAGGAAGACTGTTGATTAGCACCATCTTTTAAAGGAGGTATAGGAGGCCCAGAGAAGTTAAGTAACTTGCCTAAGGTCACACAGGAAGCTCAGAGCTGCAATTTTCCTGCAGGGATCTGGCTCCATGGAGTGTAAGCTCCAACCACAGCTTGCCCTCCTCCCCCCCCCCCCCCCACCGGGTAGACCCCTCAGGCATTCTCAGCACAGCCTCTGAGAAAGGTGATGCCCTTAAGGGTGTACCCCCTTTCCTGGCCCTCTCATTCCCTCCCACAGTGCCCAAGGGCCAGAGACTGCTTTTAATAAATGTTGGCTGAGTAGATAAAGGTAGAAGTATTCGTATTTTAAGTTCCCAAGAAAAAATTGAAGCTCTGAGAAGCTAAGGAAGTCATTGCAGAGCCACACCCAAGATTCAAAGTCAAGTCTATCTGCTTTTTTTTTTTTTTTTTTTTGAGACAGAGCATGACCTGGGGAGGGACAGAGAGAGGGAGAGAGAGAAGCTTGAGCAGACTCTCCTCTTAGAGCAGAGCCCCACGCCGGGGCTCCATTCCGTGATCCTGAGATCACGACCTGAGCCGAAATCTAGAATTGCGTGACGAACTGACAGAGGCTCCCAGGCGCCCCAGGTCTGTCTGCCGTTATGAAAGCCCATTTGCCATTTTCACACGGCGTGAAGTTGTTTCATGCCTTCGCCGTGGAAGCCTTACAGTGTGCATTATCACTTATGTGCATTATCATTTCTAAACATATATCATTTATGTATGACATTCTCAATTCCTCTAAGAACTTTTTTGGGGGGGGAGGGGCAGATGGGGTTGATGGGGGAGTCCTTTGGTTCTTGGCATCCCGGGTACCCCACGATCGGCTACAAAGAGCCCCAGCAGAGGTTTGTTGGAGATGTGATATAAATCAGAAAAGAAAGGATGGCTTAAACAGCAGTGCCTTTATTTGCTTCTGTAAAACCTTGTCCTTGTTTTTTTGGTTTTTTTTTGTTTTTGTTTTTGTTTTTTAATATATTTATAAAAGGCTACAGTCCGCGATGAGGTCATTTTTATTCTATCGCTGTAACTTTTGCTTGAGAAAAACATTAACAAGTATCTCCTTCCAGAAACCGTGCAGTTTGTTTAGTCATGGAGGCCTTGCGGCCATCTGCTTCTCGGCCTGCCGGAGTTGTTTATTCATACTTTTGCCCATTCATCTGGTTCGTGTTTCCTTTTGTCCATTTCTCACTCAAGATAAACAAGAACCTGTCAGTGTGTGACGAAAGCCAAGCCCCTGCCTCTGCCCGTAATGAAAATAAGGGTATTTGTCAGGGGAGGGAGGAGCAGAGGGTGAGGGAAGAAAACCCACTTCTCCTTCTTCAAAGGCAGAAGGTCATTTTCAGTGTCTGATCATGTAGTTCTCTTGGGTCTGGCCTCCGAAATGCCCTTTGGGGTACAAAAACATAGAGAGTGTGACAGACAGCCATTCCAGTCGTGCAAACGTTGCCAACCCTACTTTTCTTCTTCTTTTTTTAAATATAATTTATTGTCAAGTTGGCTACCCTACAGCGTCTACAGCGTGCTCTTGGTTTTGGGGGTAGATTCCCTTGATTCTTTGCTTACGTGCAACACCCAGTGCTCATCCCAACAAGTGCCTTCCTCGATGCCCCTCACCCACGGTTTCCTCTCCCCCGCACCCCCTTTCTTATTATTACTTAAGGCGTTTCTGCTTATTTCACCTCGGCAAAAAGTTTGCATCTCTATTTCACGGAGCACATTCATAGGAACGTGTAGGTTTTGCAAGATAAGAGATATACCCGTCTCCTATAAACCCGGAGACATCAGGGAAGATATTATCAGTCACCTCACCGTCCACTTCTCATGAGAACTTTGAATCGATCCCTTCCCGTGAAATGTCGTGACAGAATACCCCAACCGGATTGGCCTAACCAAAATGAAGTTCGTTATGCCTCACACCTGAAAATTCCAGAGGGAGGGCTGAATTCACGCAAGGCTTGAGCGGGACGTCAGTGAAATTGTTAGGGCCTGGTGTCTTCTGTCTTTCATGCCCGTCCCTTTGTATGGGGTCTCACTCTCTTGCACTTCGTGTAGTGGCCAGTGACACTGTGAGCAGTGACATGTTCCCAGGTACACTGCAAAGGAAAAGGATTTGCCCCTTCGGTTCTCAAAGCCGCAGCAAAGATCTCGTCATCATTCACCTGGACTTTGATCGTGATGCACCCATTTTCCAGTCCACACTGAGGCCAGGGGAAGCCAAGGCACTTATTAGCCACAATTCAATCCCTTACAACTCTGAACCTTGGCTGGAGGAGGAAGAGGGGAGTTTTCTCTATTGGAAGCCCTCATAGATCCCCAGAGATAACCTGCAGCTATTAACCCCAGAAGGGCAAACGGAAAACGAACAGAAAAGATACAAATGGTTAATGGTGGCTGCTTACCGTGGAAACTTGTTCAGGTGGCGATTTTTTTTTAATAGGCTAACATTAGAATCAAACAATATAAATCACAGGACCTAATTGTGGCCCATCAATATATTTCAACATGAATGTATCTTAAACAGAACTATCTTAACATTAATATCTTAATGTGAAATAACCGGAAGAGGTACGACAGGGAGTGTTCCCTTCCGGCGTCCACTCTCCCCTCTGCTCTTTTTCTTTAGAAAGCAAAACGAAACAAAACAACACAAAACAAAATAAAAATGGAAACAAGCCGATAGAACACCGTATTGATTTTCAAGGCACATTGTCATCCAGCGAAATGCACACTTCTCCGTCTCCCCTGTTGCTAAGTAGAGCCATTGGCCAAGTTCTGGCCAATGGGGTGTAAGCACCGATGTTGAAAGGCGGTAAGAGGGCTGCTTAATATGGAAGTCATGGGCTCTTCCTCTCGCCTTTCTTCACCCTGTTGGCTGGAATGAGGAGGATATGGTTGCATTAGAGATGACCGGAATGGAAGTGTCCCGAGCCCCTGAAAATTGTGGAGCCCTCGTTGGTTGCCTTTCCAGTCCTCAGTGACTACCTCCGGATTCATTTTATGTAAAGGCGAAACACTCACTCTATTTCTTTTAAGAGAGTGTAATTTTTATTTTTTTATTTTTTAAATTTTTTTAAAAACAATTTTTTAATGTTTATTTACTTAGAGAGGGAGAGACAGAGTATGAGCTGGGGAGGGACAGAGAGAAGGAGACATAGAATCCGCAACAGGCTCCAGCCTCTGAGCTGTCAGCACAGAGCCCGACGCGAGGCTCGAACCCACGAACCATGAGATCGTGACCTGAGCTGAAGTCAGATGCTTCACCAGCTGAGCCCCCCTGGCGCCCCAAGACAGTGTAATTTTTAAAGTTTGTGAGAGCTGGAGGTATTTATGACAGTGCCCCACCGAACCCAACCCAACTTTAAATGACACAGAAGAACCCATACTGAAGTTTTACAACAGCTTCCCTAAGGAGTGAGAATGGGAAGATGTGTTAGGAGCCATGACTAATACTGTAAGTAAAAGCAAACATGAAAATAGTGTCATCTTTTCCCATTCTGAAGATCTACTTAACGAAATATTGTTATGTGCTTGACCTAATTTGGAAATGGTGAAATTCAAAGAGCTGTCTTTTGATATAAAAATATGATGCCAGTTATTGAATCTCACATCTGGGGAATAATTTGTGTCTTACTTATTAAATGATAATAGGACGTAGTAATGAAGGGCAAGGTCCCTGACCGCCAGAGTCTCACGTGTTGGATGAAGACAGACGAGAAAGCGAGCACTTATAATAAAAAGGGTGAAAATGCTATTTTCTGTGGGTGGATGTATGACACTTCACTTATGACATTTCACCGGAAGGGATCGATTCAAAGTTCTCATGAGCACTTCTAGCCTTGGTGGGCCCAGAGGCTTCCCAGAAGATAGGGTGTCCTTGTGGTTTGGGGGGGGGGGTCCCTAGAGGGATGAGAGAAGGATAACAATAGAAAGATGGGAAAAATACAAGAACTGTGTCGTTAGACTAAAGCACATCAAGCAGATATGGAAAAATTTCACTTCCCTAAACGTCCAGTCTCCACTGGAGGAGACCTAAGATTTGGCCCAAGAATAACGAGTCCGTACTCTAGGAGATAAAAGTAAAATTTGAACCTAGCATAGAGATATTGTTTCCTGAAGTATGTGCCTAAACGTGCATCTCCTTCCAGATTGAGAAACGAATTGCAGCATGGAACACAACTTTTGAGACTTTTGTCAGGACCACGACTTTGGAACATCCACAAACGTAATCAGACCCAATGAAAAAGCCCGTTGTCGAGAAAGGCTGTGAGCACTCCAAGTGCAACACAGAGAACTAGGCACTATTTCTAGGAGACGCACTTGAATAAAAGGTTGGGACCATAATACATGTAACCTTATTACGGATAAGGTTCACGGAAAAAAAGTCACACCGAGAAAGTGGAATAACAGGATAGACATGACAAGTACCTCCCTCCTGAATTGTTGGTGGGCCACGGGTGGTAAAAGTCAGATGCCTACAGGGTCTGGGCTGGCTTCACACATGCTTGAGAACTTGGAACGAGAGAAACATCAGCTGTGGGGACTGTAACAAAGCAGCCAAAGGAGAAGCCATTTACTCAGCTCTAACAGATACGACTTCTAAGGAATATAGCACAGTTTCTAGATTTTTTTTTTCAATTGAGAGAGAGAAAAAGAGAGAGAGAGAGAGCACAAGTGGGGGAAGGGCAAAGAAGAGGGAGAGGAAGAGAGCAAATCCCAAGCAGGCTCCATGCTTAGGACCCTGGAGCCTGATTCGGGGCTCGGTTTCATGACCCCAAGATCACAACCTAAGCCGAAATCAAGAGTCGGACACTTCACCGTTGGGCCACCCAGGCGGCCCTAGATCAGGTCTTTCAAGATAAACTAAGAATGGGGGTTTTATGTGGATTGTCCTACTTTTAAAACTAATGACTACAGACTCACTCAGGCCATAGAGAAAGCCATTCTTCTGCAAGTACTTATAGCTCCTTTGGCCGTACGAGAAATAGGTCGGATACCTAAAAGAACAAGAGGAAACACCTGCCTCTATACCAATATCTACCTTAAAATGAGAATGTTGGGGCGCCTGGGTGGCTCAGTCGGTTAAGCGTCCGACTTCAGCTCAGGTCACGATCTGGCGGTCCGTGAGTTCGAGCCCCGCGTCGGGCTCTGGGCTGATGGCTCGGAGCCTGGAGCCTGATTCCGATTCTGTGTCTCCCTCTCTCTCTGCCCCTCCCCCGTTCATGCTCTGTCTCTCTCTGTCTCAAAAATAAATAAAACGTTAAAAAAAAAAATGAGAATGTTGATTTTCTTAGGCCTATTCTACACAAACTACAAAGAAAAGATATGCTAATAATATCATCTTAAGGTCATTATCCTCTATTAAACCTTCCTTCCCACTCCCTTTAGACAGATCGTCTAAGAAAGACACTTACAACTTTATCTAAAATTAGTCCAGCGGAAAGCCAACGTTTATAATTGCTTCCCAGTCAGTTTCTTCTCAGGTGCCAGCCAGGATGAAATTGAAAGAGTGAACAAATTGTACTTACACCATTGGGATGATTTTCAAACGTCTTCGTGGGGACCCTATAGGGCATGTTGATTTCTTGAGGGGGACAGGGACGAAGAGGCAGTTCAATCGTAGCCTCCGCAGCTAAACTCTCAAGAGCTATGTTAATTCTCTAGTTCAGTACGTATGGCTGGAGTAGTAATTGCTATATTTTCCAGAGTTCCAGGTTTTATGAAAAGAGCAGCTCAGAGATTCTGACAAGAGTGGAAAGGCCACCTATCTGTTGGTCTATCAAGTGGGCCGTCCCAGTCTGAAGTAACTTCCTTCATCCAATCGTTTAAAATCACGAAGACATTACTTACTTGATTACATTCCATAGTTTCACTGACATTCCAGGTCTAGGCTGAGATGTACTTGAGGGGCTAGTGAGCGTAGCTGGTGCGTTAGAGCAACTTGTCCATTTGATACGGAGCGTCTCATATGCCATAGACGGCAGGGCGCAGGTGGACAGAGATTCATTTTGTGTTATGTGCCTGCACAGCTCTGGGCCTTCAAGCATGAGATAAAGTATGGTTCTTATCCTCAGGAAACCCAAAGAATGGGGGCACCTCAGAAAGCCAACACAGGGGCCCTCAGACACCTACTTCTCAGCAAACATCAGCTGGGCCGGTTCCAGCTGGGCGTGAATCCTTCCAGCAGAAGAGCCTTGTCCCGCCACCCACACCCAGAAGATGGAACCAGACCGTTGTAGCTTCAGTAGGCTTCCTGATACTTTGTGAATTCCGACAGAGTGCTGGATAGAGTCCCCATTTCCACATGTATCTGAGGAGGACAGATGGGTAGAGCATTCCATTCTTTAGAATTCGACACCTACAAAGATTCTCCTGCTTTGTCATCGGGGAACTAAGCTGTGGGGTAAATAAACTCAGATATGTTGGCTTTCGGGAAACAAGAAGCTTGTGACCGAAACCCTTTGTGCTTGTTTGTTTGGTCGCTTTTTTTCACTGGTCCATTTATGTAACAAATATCTGCGAGGCAGCCATGCGTGCCTCTGGAAAACCACCCCACTGGCTTCCGGGACGTTCTCTTGTTCTGCTTCTCTTGCCCTTCTCTGTCCCTTTTATTTCCCTTTGACCCTTCCTTGTCTGTCCCTTAAATGCTGGAGTGGCCTCTGTTGTAGCTACATCACTCACAGTTCAACAACGTCTTCCACCAGTTCTGCTTTTCCTACCCTCCTCTCCCTTTAGGGGCGTCGTCCCAGTAAGTGTCAAACCAAGCACACAAGTCCCCATCTCGGGGTCTATTTCCAGGGCAGTCCTGCCTGTAACAAAGCGTCTCCACGAATTGACCAAAGCTGCTCTTTCTTCCTAAAATGCACGTACAACTTCACTCATTCAAAATGAGCCCTGCCTCACATGCCACTCTCTCCATGAGGCCCTCCCAGCTTGGACACAATCCACCTTCCTGTGCACCACTGATTTGTGTCACTACCTCTTTTTCTAAAATCTATCATTTCTACTTGATTCGGGGTCTGTGTCTCGTTTATTTCAGGGCAGCGAATGCTCTTGGAGGTCAGAGGTCAGTGCCTGCCTCCTTAATTCTTCTACTTCCAAAGCCTCTGGCACAGTGCTTACTGTTGTCAAAAGTAGGAGAAAGGTTAAATCCAAAGCTGTCTGTTTGTATAATGGTCACCTTTAATCCTTTGTCCTGCCACTGTCATTAACTTACGTTTATGGAAAACATAACATTCCAGTCCCAGGATGGACAAAAACCAGAGCTGGATTACATTTATATTACAGTCATCGTTAGAGGACTATAGCCAAGTACGGCAGGCAACATTCCATAATGCCAAGCCCCTTGGCCAAGCTGCCAGGGAGACCAGGGCACTCAGATGGAAATCACGATCATGGTGACTCTTACGATGACTGTACATCAAGTGCCAACTACTATCACTTAGGAAGTGGTCACTACTTGCTACCTAATATACTGAATTACATGGGTTTTTTTTTAAGCTTTTTTAATGTTTTTTTTTTATTATTATTTTTGAAGGAGAGAGAGAGACAGAGCATGAGCGGGGGAGGAACAGAGACACAGGGAGACACAGAAGCCGAAGCAGGCTCCAGGCTCCGAGCCATCAGCACAGAGCCCGACGCAGGGCTCGAACTCATGGACCGTGAGATCGTGGCCTGAGCGGAAGTCGGCCGCTTACACGTATTATCTAATTCGATCCTCACGACTTCATGCCGTAAATACCATTAACATCATCTAAAAAAAAAAAGAAAGAAAAAAGGAAACTCAAGGAATGTAAACAACTTACCCAGGGTCATGTAACTCACCAATGTGTGCAACTGCATCCAACCCTATACACAATACGCTTGTCCTTTTCCCCCTGTGACAGCACCACTCAGTGTTAAATCAGCCTGAACACGCAAGCCTTCTGACAAGGTCTGCCTATGAAACATTCTTGGTTTTATCAGATGCTGTGCATCTGGGCCCAGCCTCTGCTGACCTCACGGCACCAGACGCTCTAGTACGAGATCACATCTGGGGCTGGGACTCCAGCCAGGAAATCTAGGGAGTTCATCTCAGTCAAGGATGCGATGTTGCCATCAAAGCATGCTATATTTTAAGTCTTAATTGTGACACCAGGGCCTTGCATTCGCCACGAGACCTTGTTCCTAACAGGTGCCCTTTCATTCAATTAAGAAACTATCTTCCGAGTATTGAAGTTCCTAAAATCGTCTCAGGGTTATTCCTGGCATTTGAGTATATGATGGTGAACAAAACAAATGCAATCTATTGTTCACTACTTTTACTAGACTACGGCCTAGGAAATGGTAGCTGCTCAATAAATACTTGTTGAAGGAGGAATGAATGCATGGATAAACAGATTTCTGCCTTAGCGTCTTGACTCTGCCTCTTTGCCTTCTTTCTCATGTCGCTCCTGTCTTCAGGTCCCAAATGTTGGTAAATAAGTGTTCCTTCTGGGCTGGCGTCTCCTCATTTCCACCCCTTTCTGTGAACAACCCCATGGTTGGGTTAATTTCTATTTTGAAGTTCCTGCTAGGAGGTTCCAACCAGCATTAAGTGATTATTCCAGTCAGTTTAGGCTAAGTTAGGTAACTGTGGTAACAACTGGCCCCCCACTCTCAGTGTTTAGGAACACTGAGATAAGTTTATTTATCAAATATAAAATACGTCTACAAATATTTATAAAAATACAAAATTTATGGGCGCCCGGGTGACACAGTTGGTTAAGCGTCCGACTTTGGCTCGGGTCATGATCTCACAGTTTGTGCGTTCGAGCCCCACATCGGGGTCTTGGGCTGACAGCTCAGAGCCTGGAGCCTGTTTCCGATTCTGTCTCCCTCTCTCTCTCTCTCTCTCTCTGCCCCTCCCTGGCTCTCTCTCTCTCTCTCTCTCTGTCTTCCTCTCTATCTCTCTCTCAAAAATAAACATTTGTAAAAAAATTTTAAAAATAAAAATACAAAATTTACATTCATTTATAGGAAGCAATGGTAAATTTATTTTTCATTCACATGAATGACTGCTCATCAGCTACAGTTTTACTCCAGAAGAAGCATCTCTGAGATATGCTAATATCAGTTCAACAGCAAAGGAAGAATGACAGAGTCAGCAAATGTGTCTTAGAGCTTCTGCTTGGAAGGGATTATCCATAACTTCCACACCTATTTCATCAGTCAAAACAAGTCATGTGACCAAACCTCAATTCAAGGTGTATGCCAATATAATCTTCCCACAGAAAGGGGTACCATGAGTCATCTGGCCAAGCCTGATGTCAGGGAGACAAGGACATGGAACCTTTCCAGGTGTTGGGCAGTGAAGCAAGCCATGTCAAGCTGGCCCTTGCCAACCTGGAGACCTGCGTGGATGTTTTACCCCCAAATTCACAGAAAGCCCGATCAGATTAGAAACTGAAGAGGCCTTTGAAAGCCTCTTTGATGAAGAAGAGACGTAGTGGGGTCTGAGACTCCCCCTGAAGACTATACTGATCCCACGGGGAAATTCCAAAGCATTGTCTTGTCATCTAAACTTGAAACTGACGACCTTCAAACTTCCTTTCAAGTCCACACTCGATGTAAAAGAAAAAGCCTTGAAAGAGTCTTTGGCAAACACTCAGCAGTAGAGGTCACTTCTACTTTGTGGTCACGATTTGAACATCTCTAAAAGCATGAATATGAAACATGAGAAAAGGATACATTGAGGACATTGATGATTATTCTGAAGCCGGAAGAGGCAAAGCATCCACATTTACGGCTTGTTCCTGTCTTCTTATCGGAAGACTTCCTGGCAGTGGTTGCTCTTTGTGACTATGTCATTGTCGGCGGCAAAGCAACACATGAGAGCAGCAGTCTCCATCTCCTTGTTTGTTAATTAAAATTGGCCTCCGATCTGCTGGTTTAAAAACCTTGACATTTTCAAGGTTGTCCTTCCCTTATGCTTTGCCTCACTGCTACTAAAAAAAAAATGGTTATCCAAAAAAGATCCCTCTGAAATCTAAAATATGGCTTTAATAAGGAGTTTTGGTGACTTTCCATTTCTGAGGTGTGGAAAATTGGAATTTAGGCCGTCCCACACCAATGGACAGGAGGTATATAAAGACAAAAGAAGGTCAGTAGTAAGGTTCACAGAACTAGCTAAAAGTTGAAGCAAGTCAATAAAGAGAGCTGTTGTGTTTGTCCTGGCATCATTTTTATGAAGAATTCCAGCAATCTCTATCCTTCACTGAGTAAAATATCTAAATCCAGCTTGTGTCCCTTCACCGACTTCATGGATCACTGACAGCCAAGCTTGGCGTCTTCAGACAAAGGTGTGACATTGCATCGGGGAGCTTGGCATGGCCTGACAGGGTAAGGTCTCACGTCTGCCAACCCATCAGCCTTGAACAGAGCTTATCACACCGTGACTGAAGCAGCCTGACCACCATGTGTGAGGGAAGCAACAACCACTGTGCATCAGTCAAATGTGAACTTGGTAAGTCAACCTCGTACCACAGGCCAATCAGAAAAAACAAAGAGTATGGTACTTTATTGAGTTGAACGGTACAGTTACAGAAACAGGTAGAGCTATTTGTCAGAAGTTTTTCAGAACACCTCCTCAGACCCCGTCCCTTTCAGCTACAAATCAAATCCCTGCTTTAGGTTTGCTCATTTTCCAGAAAAGACTCGGTCTAATGTCCTATTTACATCCTGTGCAGGGTGATTACTAATTAAAAAGTGGCTTTGAAACTCTAACGTAGTAAACCTTAAACCCCCAAATGGGTTTCATCCCTTTCAAAGCGGCCAACATCATTCCACTTACTCTGAGTGCTGCCCTCCAGCACACTTGACAAAGGGGCTCATTTACTGGGTCACAACCAGAAAATGGGGAGTAATTAAAAACTCTTCAAGCTTTGTATGGCTAACAAAGCATAAAGTAGGGTTTCTCCATTTTCTTACATCCATGTTCCATTTTGATGCGTATTAAAGTGTCACTCAAGAATGATCTTAGCCCAGGGGCGCCTGAGTGGCTATCAACTGAGCATCCCACTTCGGCTCGGGTCATGATCTCACAGTTCGTGGGTTTGAGCCCCGTATCAGGCTCTGTGCTGACAGCTCAGAGCCTAGAGCCTGCTTCAGATTTTATGTCTCCCTCTCTCTCTGCTCCTCCCCTGCTCACGCTCTGTCCTCTCTCTCTCAAAAATGAATAGCATTAAAAAAAAAGTGATCTCAGACCAATGAGAGACTGGAGACAAAAGCCCGGAGCTTCTGGGGTTGATGGAACTATTACAGTGAACACTTCCATTTTATTTGCCAACTGTCTAACATCTCTTTTTGAGGAGGAAATTTTCAGGTTATCCTTCCTATTGAGTTATCTCAATGATGTCTAAACTTCTATAAAAATAAGTGATCCTCGTATGAGAAAACAGTTGGAAAAGTTTATGGCCACACCTTATTTTTTACCCTAAATTCTCTTACTCAGGTGAAATACTTTGTTCATTCATTTGCTCCTTCCTTAAGTAAATACTTATTGAGGCCATGTGTCATGCCAAGAAATGTTCTATGGTTGGAAATGAACAGTTAACTCATGCTTCCTTTCTTATAGAACTTAGCTCTAGGGGAGGACAAACAAGAAAATTGATCATAAAACTTGGTGATGGCTGTTAGTCTGACTGTTGATCAGTCAGTCTGATAAAGGCAATGAAGGCAGGCACCTTGGATGGGTCATCCTTATAAAATCTACTTGATGACAGTTAGGCATCTGACTCTTGATTTCAGTTCAGGTCATGATCTCATGGTTCAAGGGATTGAGCCCAGAGTCAGGCTGTGCCCTGACAGCGTGTAACCGACTTGGGATTCTCTCTCTCCTTGTCTCTCTGCCCCTCCCCCATGCTCTCTCTCTTTCTCAAAAATAAATAGGTACACTTAAAAAAATCTACAAAACAAATCTCCTTGATGATCTATTTCCCTGTGGAAACTCCTACACTGACACTTAATAGCCTTTGAGACAATATCCAAGTATCTAAGTATGGCAAAGGAACATCATGATTTACTTCTCGGACTCAGTTTCCCAAAGCCTAGTCTGTATGATAGCAGTTCCTAAGGGAGTTAGTAAGGAATTTTCAAGAAGGAAAAAAAATAAGGTAAAACAAATTTGGGGAACAGAGGGGGAAAGTTATAGATTTCTTTAGTGCAGTCTTTAACAGAAAAATATGTTTCTGAATCTCCAAGAAAGGAATATGTTATTCTGTATTTCTCTACTTTGGTAACTTTGGTTTGTGTCATCCTGACTTGTCTATAGTTCCTGTGCATGCATACACACACACACACACACACACACACACGTTGAGATTATCTCTTGGTGCTGATGTGCCACACTCTGGTAGGCAGAATGATGTCCCCCAAAGATGCCCGTGGTCTTATCCCCAAGGCAAAAGGGACTTTGCAGATGTGATTCAGTTAAGGACCTTGAGAACAGGAGATTATTTTGGATTACATGAGCGGGCCCAATCGAACCCCGGGAGCACTTGAAGTAGAGAGCTGTCTCAGCCTGGAAACAGAAGAGGAACACAAGGGGGGACGTCCGTGAGATTCCAAGCATGGGAAGGGATTTGATGCTCCATCCTGGTTCTGAGATGTAAGGAATCACGTGCAAGAACTAGACAGGGGCTTTTAGGAGCTAACGGTGGTGACCCCTGGCTAACCACCAGCAAGGAAATGGGGACCTCGGTCCCACACCGAAGAAACCAGATTCTGCCAACAAACTGACTAAGCTTGGAAGCGGACTGTTCCCCAGAGCCTTTGGCAAGGAACTCAGCCCTGCCAATTTTTAATATCACCCCCGAGAGAGACTCTTAAGCAGAGGACACAGCCGAGGCGCACTGTGCCGGACTTCTGACCGACAGAACTGGGAGATAGGAAATTTGAGTTGTTGGAAAATGCCGTCTGTGCTCATTGGTTGTGGCAGCAATGAAATCCAATCTTCTGAGTTGCTCTCCTCACTGCCTGCTGATACTCTCTACACCACTCATATTGCCCTGCCTGTGACCCCCCAGGAACAGGTGTTCTCTCAAGTGTCTCGGGTTTGACCGCGATGCATGGAATCCCTTTCCATTGTGTCTCTTCTCTCCAGGACGTAGCCACTAATCCTCACTTCTGACCCTGCCCACCCACCAAAGCCTGACTGCTAACTCCATTAAGGCTCAGTCCAAACTTTATGTGCTCCAGTATCCCTGGCCTTTGCGTGTGATCCTATCATTTCCTGTTCACTTGTCTGTCTCTTCGAGAAGGCCTTGGAACACGGCATTAAATTAATGAAATAAGGAGGCCATAGTTCTGAGGGGGCCCCAATGCCTTACCACCCCATGTAAGCAAACCAAAATCTAATCCTGTACATGCCTCCAGGTCACAAAATCAAAACTTAAAGACAACCAATCACTAGCAGCTAAGTAGGCTTTAAACTATAGCCAATCAATAATTTCCCTGCTTTGGTGCCTGTCTTTTCTCCATTACGTGTCTCTTCAGCTCCCGTAGGTGGAAAGCTCCTAACCATTTCCAGATTGTGGCTGCCTGAGATGAACTGATTTTTGCGCAGATGAACTCTGAACCATTTTTAATATGAATATGCTTCTGTTTGTCTTTTAACGAAGGACAGTATCTTCTTCCTGTTTTCATCTTTAGTATGAATCCAGCATAGAAAAGGTCAGTAGCAATTGTGTAGAATTGATGAACTGAGGCTTACATTATGGGATTGAGCCTCAAAAAGATATGTGGTCTGGAAATGAAGGTCTGGGGTCCCTCGATACAGAGGTGCCCCTCGATGAAGATGGATAGCACAGCTCACCCAAACACAGAGGATGATGATAATATATTTGAAAATTCTTTCCCAAAGTAGTTCTGAGTCCCTGCAAGTGTGGTCAGGAGACCGAAAACAAAATGTCCTTAGGTGGTTCTGAGTGGCTTATTAGACTTTTTTTTTTCCTCATCCACAGAGAGACAAGAGAATTGAAATCAGGGCTCCGTAGAGGGGGGAAAAGGATTTTCTAAATTCCAAAAGCTTTCCATATCAAGAGCGGTGCTTTAAGTCTGAGCATATAGTTTTAACATAAGTCACAGCATAGCCGGTATGGAGACATTTTGGAGACTTGTCTTATGTCTGAATAAAAGAAGGGAGCTCAACCGAGGTGTGGTGAGCCCCAAACCCGTGCTTTCTCCCACTATCTCACACTGTCTGGAAAGACTTTACTGCTTCTGGGAGCAATGATTTCCCTGTCACTGGCCACATGCAAACAGCCCTAAAGGCCTCTTGGCTGTAGTGATGGAGGGGAGATTTGCATGTGAACAAGCAACTCTCCAGGTGACCCTTCGAGTAAAGTCTAAGCCTTAAAATCTATAGTGCTACGACATTGTTGGTTTTCTTATTTATAAATGAGTTCCAAATGTTGAAACTACCTCATATTTAAGTTAAGCTGAATTCTGATACACTATGGATAATTCAATCATCCATGCAACTAATCGGGAAAAGAGATTAGACGCAAGAATTGTTTGAGGGGCACCTGGGTGGCTCAGTCGGTTAAGTGGTCGACTCTTGATTTCGGCTCAGGTCATGATCTCACGGTTGGTGAGTTCAAGTCCCCCATCAGGATCCTCTCTGACAGTGTGGAGCCTGTTTGGGGTTCCCTCTCTCCCTCTTTCTCTCTCTCTGCCCTTACCCGCTCTCTCATTCTCTCTCTCTCAGAATAAATAATTAAACTTAAAGAAAAAAAGAATTGTTTGTAATGAGCAGCAATTTAATTCAAAGCAACAAATGGCTTTTGTGATTACTCCTTCTTCAATAAAGAGAATGATGGGGCGCCTGGGTGGCTCAGTTGGTTAAGCGGCCGACTTCGGCTCAGGTCATGATCTCGCCGTCAGTGAGTTCGAGCCCCGCGTCGGGCTCTGTGCTGACAGCTCAGAGCCTGGAGCCTGTTTCAGATTCTGTGTCTCCCTCTCTCTCTGCCCCTCCCCTGTTCATGCTCTATCTCTCTCTGTCTCAAAAATAAATAAATGTTAAAAAAATTTTTTTAAATAAAATTAAAAAAATAAAGAGAATGAAATTTGGGTGTGAACATATCATATGCATTGGAATTCTATATAGCTATTTAAATAATAAATTGTATATGTGATTTTATATATGTATAAAAGATATATTCTATTTTATGTAACATAATATATATTATTATAAATATATATATTTTATGTGTGTATGATCAATATACTTACACAACAAAATATCCATGCTCGACATGAAACAAGCAAGTTGAAAAGTAATATGTGAGGCTTAATTCTGGTTTTTGGTTTTGGTTTTTTGTTTTCTTTTGTCTTGTTTTTTGAGACAGAGAGAAAGAGAGAGAGAGGAGGAGGAGAGGGACAGAGGGGGAGAGAGACAGAGAGAGAGAGAGAGAGAAAGAATCTTAAGCAGCCTCCATGCTTAGTGCAGAGCCCAATGCAAGGTTCAATGCCAAGAACGCGAGATCATGACCTGAGCCGAAATCAAAAGTCAGACGCTGAACTGACTGAGCCACCAAGGCGCCCCTGTAACTCATTTTTTAATTTAAAGTTATCTCTCATTATATAGAACATCAATAGAAAACCTGGAAGGATGCATGCCTGGAACAAATAGTCAGCTAAACTGTGGTTATTTCGGAAAAGTGGGAGCAGAGTAGGAAATAGGAATTGTTTTCATTTACACTTTTTCTATTTATATTATTTACATATGTAAAACCAAATTGTATTTTGAGCCATGAGCTATCGATGTTCTAATTTTATTTTATTTTTTCTTAATAAAAATGCATGTCCTCAGCTTGCACAGCTGGTTGACTTCCGGGAGAAGCAAAAGTCATGCTGAAAGTCTCCCACACGCCAGGTCTGCAAACTCTTTAGGGTGGCTCTGTGATCGCTCCCTGGGGCCACTCCCTGGGCTTCAGGTCCCCAAACCCTTTTGTCACAGATCCCCCAAGTTTCACAGGATAAGGATGCTCGTGATTCATGGGTCTGTCGGGTCTCAGCTCCACATCTTAGGCAAGAGCTGTGCAGACACAGAACAGGCAATTTCCACGAAAACAAAAACACGAAGGATGGCAGGCAGGCCCAGGAGACACCCAGCAGTGGTCCGGGGACCCCAGGACAGCCCGGGGCATGCAAACTGTGAGGGCAGGCTTGCTTCTGTGTGCCGCCCCCTGGACAGGAGAGTCTATCTGAATTAAAGAGGACAGAGGCTGAAGGTAACGTGCTTGGAGACAAGGGGACAAACGAAGCCGGCCACTGGTGGAGAGCATAATTCAGTCTAGCAGGTGTTGTTGTTCCCCCCCACCCCAACTCAGGCAAGACAGTCTGGAAGGTGTTCAAACTCAGTAAGGAGACACCGTGAACGAAACAAACAGAAAACCGGCAAGCGTTGAAGGACAAGGGTGCTTTCTCATCGAGGTCTACCCCAGGAAAATACTTGTCAGTACCCAAAAGGGCAAGGGGAAAACCCTTAATGGTGCTTTCCTTTGTGCTGCCGGACGTCGCCTTCAGACTGCGGTTTATCTCTGGGACAAAGGGGGTTGTTCATGGGGACGTGGGGAAGCACTCACTGTGCCTATCTGTTGGGGCTCACCTGCAGGGGGACAGGACACGATGAACTGTGGCTTGGCAGGACACCTGGGCTTTACATCGGGCTCAGCTACAGACCACAGAGGGGGCCCCCCTGTATATGACATGCTTTGCCCTGGGAACTCTGACGAGGGGTGGAGTTTGCGAATTATTTTCAAAGGCTATGAAGGAAGCGACTGATGTATTCCAGGACTGTCAGAGAAGAGCGCTCTCTTTCTGTACCCAAACAATCCTCTTTTCTCTTACGAGCCTCAAAATCAAAGGTGTGTGTGGGGGGGAGATGCCTTACTTCAAACATGTTTTCAAAGTTAGATTCTTTGCGGTTGTTGTTGTTGAGAGAAAAATAGCGATGGCTCCCTGAACGATCTGTACCACTAATTAACCCACAGTGTTTCTAGACTACGGCATACTAAAGAAATCTGGAGTAGCAGGAAGGGAATGGGGCAAATGAGAGAGATGTTCCAGCAGGAAGCTAAAGAGGGAAGATGATTTGCGCCATCGAAGGCATGAGGACTAATAATATGCACAAACCGGAAACGGTTAACTTTGCCGGAAGGAATCCTCCTACTTCCCTCTCTACCTCCCCACCTCCTGCAGCCCAACACCTGCCTCTCCAGGCCCCCATGCTCTTGGCCTGTGAACTTCTAGCCGGCTGTGCTGGCCCCAGACTACAAGGGCGTTGTACGTCCACTGCCACATGTTCGGTTACTTGTCCCAGAGGTACTCTCGGTTAAGTCTGACCTTCTGGAAAGCATTCCTGGGGCCAGATAAGCTCTGCTGTGTGATGCTCTCCTTCACAACCTCCTTTATCCCATCTTACAGACAAGAAGCCTACCTTTCCCCTGTTCCTGTGATTTGCACAAGGAGCCTGGCCCTGGAGTACACCGTAGGGTGGCAAGTCTCCCCGGGGGAGTCTGGGTTGAGAAAGTAAATGCCCTTTTGCAAGGCTGGCGGCCTCCACATCCCTCCTTTCAACGAAGTAGAAGGAGACTTTGTAGTTCTAGCTGACCAATCATCAAAAAATAAACAATGTATTTCATGATAGAGCACAGACGTTTTGGGCATATTATAAAAGACTGTGAGGGGTGCCTGGGTGGCTCGGTCGGTTAAGCATCCAACTTCGGCTCAGGTCATGATCTCATGGTCCGTGAGTTCGAGCCCCGCATCCAGCTCTGTGCTGACCGCTCAAAGCCTGGAGCCTGTTTCGGATTCTGTGTCTCCCTCTCTCTCTGCCCCTCCCCTGTTCATGCTCTGTCTCTCTCTGTCTCAAAAATCAATAAACGTTAAAATTAAAAAAAAAAAAAGACTGTGACACTGCTGTTAAAACAACTTTCGTGACCTTTTACTTCCTAATTTGAACAAGTTTACTCAGCTCTTAAATCTCCAAAAACCAGAAAATGGAACAAGAATTGGTGTGGAACTCTAAGTCTACATCAGTAATAAGTAATATTCATGAATAGAGACAAGAAGACATGGGAAACAGGTTTCCATTTATACAATTAAGATGCATGTCTGATAACATCATGATATCTGTCAAAACAGGCTCTATTTTTAAGCAACCGTGTTTTGAAAGAAAAGAATAATCAACCCAGAGGAATTTTAATACATATATCTTTATGCTGGTGGTTACAGCTTGAATTGGCCAAACAACACTCCCGATGAAGTGAGGGAGAGACAGACTATAAACAAATAAACAAGAAAATATCTGGATACTATGCAGAGAATTAAAACAGGCTAGCACGATCAACCCAAATGGGGTGTCTCTTTTAGACGGGTCCAGGAAGGTTTCTTGGAAGAAGATGTTAAGCAAAGATCTGAACCACAAGAAGGAGATCACTGGCCGACGATGAGGGGAAAGAATGTTCCAGGTAGAGGTAACAGCTAACTCAGCTGTAGGCAGATAGCAAGGTTGGTGGGTTGGAGATAAGGACATTCAAGATGGCCAGGGTAGGAAGAGTGGTAGGTTAGGTGGAGGTCGGGGAAGATCATAGTGGGCATGATGAGTCAGGGCAAGGGGTTGGATTATTATTCTGATTGGGGTGGGTGGCCTTGGGCAGCAACTTAAGCATATAAGTAAATTAATTTAATCTAGGATTATTTTTTATTTGTTACTATTATTTTTAGTTTAAAAAAATTTTAATGTTTATTTATTTTTCAGAGAGAGACATGGCATGAGTGGGGGAGGGGCAGAGAGAGAATGAGAGAGAGAGAGACAGAGTTGAAGCAGGCTCCAGGCTCTGAGCGGTCGGCATAGAGCCAGATGCGGGGCTCAAACCCACCAACTGTGAGATCATGATCTGAGCCAAAGTCAGATGCTTAGCCAACTGAGCCACCCAGGCACTCCTAGAATTATTTTTTCAAAGACTTCTCTGGCTTCTGGTTTCCAGAATCAATTATGAGGACACAGTCATTAAAAAAATAGTCATTAGGGAGAGGGCTGGAGTCTCTGTCCACAGTGACAAGCACAAGGCAAGAGCCCGTGTACAAATGTGGTATTTTCGAGAATTGGGTGGAAGGAAGAGACAGAAATCTGAATTGCTTTATTTTTCAAGGAAAGAAGTATCTGATCTTTTTTACATGAATTTTTAATATAAAACAGGAGACGCCACATGGACTTTTCACTTAAGAAGGACATTTGGAATTCTCTGTTCAACAGAGAATATAAATACCACGAGGGACATTGACCGTGAGAAAGAGGCTCTAAATTACCTTGTACCTATTTTGTTTGTTCCTTGGTTTTGATTATGATGGATTAGACATATTGATTTCACATCAACAGAGTAAAATGTAGGTAGAGTTTTGAAATTCCACAGTAGGAAATAGTCACAAATTCAGGGTTTTAAAGCAATACTGAGATACTTTAACGAAATCTTCCAGTGGCTTCTCCAGGATTACCTCCTTCTGAATTGCCTCCGTGTACCTTTATGGAATACATTTCAAGCCTAAAATCGACTTTCAATCAAGAGCTGCTCTGTGTCTAATATTTTTCAAACCAACTGTTCTGAAAGAATCCCTCCCTGTTCCCAGAACATATAGGAGCCCACATCTCAGTAAAGCAGCGATGAAAAATTGTCTCCGGTGACCCGCGGAGTAATTATAACACACAGATTAGCAGAGGAAGAGTCCCCAGGCGGGAAACATTGGTGGGGAGCAGACCCAAGTCCTCAATACTTGGATGCTTATGAAACACAGAGTTTTATCGAGGAAGTGGGGAATCAAACTTAATTTTTCTTGTAAATAAAGTTTCATAATGAAATATCCCAAGAGCGGTCCCTCTGGCAGCTGTTAGCTTTAGTATGCTGAATTGCAATTAGCCCAGTGCAAAATCTTAATAGTTGCCTTCAGATTAATTAACTCCATGGTGATACCTGGGTGCTTGGCCATATATAACGCACACACCCCTATTTTACAAAGGTGAAGTCTTTCACTACCTGTGGCGATCCCCCAAACTGCAAGAGTTCTTGGCTCTCACAGTGGTGTTTAAGGGTTCACGTATGTGGGGCGCGCAGAAAGACGGAGCATTAATCGAGCCCTGGGAAGTAAGGATTCTTTACAAATTTCATTTATTTGTACCTTCTGGG
Source organism: Panthera pardus (assembly GCF_024362965.1). NCBI lineage: Eukaryota > Metazoa > Chordata > Mammalia > Carnivora > Felidae > Panthera > Panthera pardus. The sequence goes on from NW_026527002.1 coordinate 9,288,238, forward strand.
AAAACAGGTGAGAAGATTTTGTTGCCCCATTTTACTGGCTGAAAACGTTCAGGCTTAAAAAGATTCTCATTTATAACACATTCCTTCTCATCTTAGAATCTCTGTAACGAGTGACTCACATATAAATAAATGTTTCTAGTGTTCTGTGCCCTCAATCCTGCAATCTTTACCGCCACACTTATCCTTCCAGGAAACAACAAAAACAAAAAAACAAAATAAAACTGATGTTATTCAGGAGGCATCCTCTCAGCAATTTGGAGCTTCTGGAGAGACAGAGGAAAGGAAACAAGGCTTTTCGAGAAGAAGCACCAGCTCTGGAGTGGCCCAGCCAGAAAGTTCTCCAACCCCCAGCCTATCAAAACGAAAAATCTTCCCGCCTTTGGCCCTGAGATTTTTATTTCCTTTTATTTTGTTGTTCAGCGTCCAGGTCATGTAAATTTCACAGTTTCCTCCATAACAAAGCCATGTTTCTTTTTAGAAACGTATATTCACGTATATCCTCCTCCAAAGGGCAAACAAGCAAGCAAACTTCCTCTTTCTCTTCAACCCGCTGAGGCACAACACATCACCCTAGAACATTCTCTGGGGCTGCCTTACCCCCTTGCCTTCCCGCCCCTTTTCCCAAACTCTTATTTCCCCAGACTGAAAAGCAGAGATCTGGGTAGAAGATCTTTCAGCTTAGAAGATTTTAAAGAGCAATGCTCATATTTGTCAGAAATCGTCATTTAAGAACGAGTTGTTGCGGTGCTGTGGAATGTTAACCTCAAAATTATCTTCCCCCAGTGTCTTCTAGACTCACATTTTTATAAACATTTGGTTAGTTGGATAGCTCCATAAAAAATAATTCATTATATTTGCCCAGTGCTCGAGTATGTAAGAATTCTGGTCATATTTTCTACTGAAATTTATCTACGTAACTTGATCATCTAGACAGAATTATCTTTTAAAAGTGTAGCAAAGCAAAGTCAAACCCATTTGCAAAACATAAAAGTAAAACCAGATGAACTTTCCCAAAGCATTGTTAATTATTGTTGGGGATGGGTGGGAAGTTTAAAGCAATTTGAAAACTTCTAATAATTAGACTAGATTGTAGAATTATTTTTAACTAACTAGTATTTTCAAAAGCATGAAAGTTGTCTTTATAAAGTGAAATGCACACACTACTGTGTTAGAAAAAATTAGCAGGCTGGGGTCACCTGGCTGGCTCAGTCTGTAGAGCATGTAACTTGATCTCTGGGTTGTGAGTTCGAGCCCAACATTGGGCATAAAGCTCACTCAAATATATATATAATATATATTTTATATATATTATATATATAAATTATATATTTTATATAATTTATATAATATATTTTATATAATATATATTATATATAATATAATATATAATATATTAATATATATAATAAAATACATATATATAAATTATATATTTTATATAATATAATTATATATAAATTATATATAATATATATTTTATATATATTTTATATATATAAATTATACATTTTATATAATATATAATATATTATATAAAATATATAATATTTTATATTTATATATTTTTATATATTTATATACTATATATTATATAATAATAATATAATATATATTATATAATATTATAAATAATATATAATATATATTTTATATAATGTATATAACATATAATATATACATTATATATAACATATAATATATACATTATGTATAATATATAATAATAATATTATCTAATAATATAATATATAATATAATTACATATTTTACATATTATATATTATATTATAATATATTATATATTTATATATTATATATTTATAATATATATATTTATATAATATATATTTATATATTATATATTTATAATATATATATTTATATAATATATATTTATATATATATAATCAGGCTCACTTATGAAAATAATCACTGTATATACATACAGATGCATACATACCTCTCTCTCTCTCTCTTTTTTAATGTTGATTTATTTTTGAAAGAGAGACAGACAGAGTGTGAGGCAGGCTCCAGGCACAGAGCCCGGCGTGGGCCTTGAACTCACGGACCATGAGATCATGACCTGAGCTGAAGTCAGACGCTCAACCGACTGAGCCACTCAGCCACCCCATACATACCTCTCTCTTTAGGAAAGCATCACATTGAACACAAATGCAGACTTGTGAGACATTAAGAAAACTCTAGCTAAGACGTTATTTGCCATGATGGCAATAAGAAATCTGTGATCGCTGAGATCAAAATGTATAAAGCGTATGGAATTGAATTTATTCTCTTTGTAATATACAATATTTGGAATCAGAGCAATGGTCAGATGACAGAACACGCTACATTTAAGAAAGTATAGGTAGAGGGACACCTGATGGCTCAGTCAGTTGAGCATCCAACTTCAGCGGAGGTAGTGATCTTGAGGTTCATGGGTTTGAGCCTTGCATGGGGCTCTGTTGACAGCTTAGAGCCTGGAACTTGCTTCAGATTCTGTGTCTTCCTCTCTCTTTCTGCCCGTCCCTCACTTGTGCTCTCTGTCTCTCTCAAAAATAAATACACTTTAAAAAAAAGAAAGTATAGGTAGAGAGACCAGGGGGAGAATGGAAAAACAGAGGAGGGATAAGAGGTAAAGTGTTAACAGAGTTTCTCAAACTTCGGCAAGCAGCCGAATTAACAAACAGCTTATGAAAATACGAATTGCTGGGTCCCACCGCCCCAAAGATTTCACTTCGGTAATTTTTTTTCTTGGGACTCGAGAATTTGTACTTATAAGTTCCTGGGTGATATTGATGCCGCTGGCCTAGGGACGACACTCTGAGGACCTCTGGTACAGAACGGCTAGGAACATTTCTGCAAAGTCGACACCCGGCTACCATGAGGTGTGGAGAAATAGATTCCTCTGCTTCTGTGACTATAAAACTGCTTACTTAGGTTTCTTTCAAATGAAAATATGTAATTCCCCAATATGCTAGAATCATCTTGACACTTTCTTTTTTTTTTTTAATTTTTTTTATGTTTATTTATTTTTGAGACAGAGAGAGATAGAGCATGAGCAGGGGAGGGGCAGAGAGAGAGGGAGGCACAGAATCCGAAGCAGCTCCAGGCTCTGAGCTGTCAGCACAGAGCCCGACGCGGGGCTCGAACCCACAAACTGTGAGATCATGACCTGAGCCGAAGTCGGACGCTCCACCGACTGAGCCACCCAGCGCCCCTTGACGCTGTTTCTTTTTTGTTTATTCTCACGCTCTCAAACAAGTGTCTGCGAAGACTTATGTCACTGAAGATAGATCCTCAGCTCATCATCAACTACCCTAGGTGTCGTAAGGGCTGACAATCAGAGACACAGGAATGCTTATTTCATGACAAATGCCTTTGGTTCTGATTTTCAGGTAACTGTGTTTACTTGTATGATGAACCCCACCTCAGGTGTTTGGTCGGGCTGGATCGTATGAACATTCTAAAACTAATTCCAGTTCTGGATCATGCCATTGCAATGACGTCCATTGATCTGCTCAGGGTTGCTTTCTCATGAGTCACTCACTAGGGCAGAAGTGATGGCATTCTTGTTCTCTTCCAACCAGGTAACTGCTACACGGGAAGGGAGACTTAAAAGGATCGTGGGGGACCAAGTTCTGTCAGGTTCTCTGGATGCATATGAGAAAGGATTTATATGTAAGCGGCTTATGAAAGCCCCCAGGAGAATCTGGTGCAGAAATGGAGGAGGCAGGAGAGAAAATGGAAAGAGGCAGCCCAGGGAAGGGAAAAATAGGATTTCAGGCAAAGTTCCCATGATAACCGTGTCGGCAGGATCCTGCAGAAGAGCTCTGTGGTGTAAATAACGCGTTATGGTTATGGAGGCTTGAGGCCAGAGAGCTGGATTTTCCTGCCTCTCTGGCGTCCTTCCCCCCAGGCTTGGGCCACCCTGGGGGTTGGAGGTGGGGCTCTGGACTCCAGAAGCTTGAGTGTGGTCCCTGAGAAACAATAATGGGATTCAAGGAGATGTGGGTGGGGCACTAGTGAGTGTCCACAACGGGGTGACAACCACAGAGTCTGCCATCAAAGTCGACCAATTTTTTTTTTTATCTTTACAACATTTCTAAACATGTACAAAGACAGAAAAATGGGATGGCGGTGGGAGAAGATGGTTCCTGCTTTTGAAAAGCGCTGGAGTAAATAAAATTAAATAGAAGACTCTTCTACGGGTCTTTTATGAGCCTGTACTACATATATGGGCAGTTTTGTGACCCACACCACAAAATTGTTTTCATAGGAATATCTCTTGGGCGACATTCTGTGAGATACAGTTTGAGAAAGGCTACTGTGGCCAAGAGGCTGTTACGGGCTTTTAAGGTGACATATTCCGACCCGGCTTTAAGGTGTGAATTGAAAAGAGGTGGACCAGTAAAGGAGAAATCAGAGACACCGAGATCACCTCGTCTCCGGCAATGGTACAAGAAAAATACAGTGAAATCGTGAACTAGGCAAGCAGTATGGGAAACACAGGAGGAAATAAGTTTGAGTAATTTTTTTTCCATTTGTCTTGAGATATAATTTGCGTGCCTCACCGTACAAGCTTAAGGTGTGCAGCATAATGATTTGACCTACATGTATTGGGAGATGATCACCACGATGAATTTGGTTAAGATCCATAACCTCATACAGATACAAAAAAAAAGAGAAAGAAATGAAAAAAGAGAAAAAAGAAAGAAATGTTTTTCCCTTGTGATGAGAACTCTTAAGCTCTAACCACCTGTCGATATACCATACAGTAACATCAGCTGGAATCATCACGTTGTACATTACAGCCCTAGTGTTTGTTTATCTTACAATGGAAGTTTGTAGCTTTTCACCACCTTCCTCCAGTTCCCCTTCCCCCACCGCCCATCCTCCGGTAGCCACAAGTCTGATTTGCTTTTCACTTTATTTTAAAAAAAAATTATTATTTTCTTAATTGAGATATAATTGACATACAACATCGTATACGTGTGAGGCGCACAACATAATTGGTTTGTTTCGTTTGTATATTGCAATATGATTACAACAGTTGCATTAGCTAATGTCTTGATCATGCCACACGTTTTTTTCTTCGTTGTGTTGAGAACAGTTAGGATTGAGTCTCCTAGCAAAGTTGAAGCTTATGACACAGTATTGTTGATGGCAGTCACTATGTTGTAAATCAGCTCTCTAGAACTCATTTTGCAGCTAGTTGTAAGTTTGTATCCTTAAACAGTGCCTCCACGGTGCCCCCATAACCACCCCTCATAACCATCATCCTACTCTCTGTTTTTACAGGTGTTTTAGATTCCATCTGTGGGTGATACCGTATGGTATTTGTCTTCCTCTGACTTGTCTCACTTAGCATGTCTTCAAAATCCATCCATGTTATTGAAAACAGTAGGTTCTCCCTCTTTCTCATGGCTGAATAATATTCCCTTGTATATGTATACCATTCCGTATCCATTCATCTGTTGACAGACTTTGATAGTTTCCATTGGCTTAGTTATTCTGCATCATGTTTCAGTGAATATGGGTTTGCAGATATCTCTTCCAGGTACTAATTTTAAAGTTTATTTTTTTTTATATTTATTTTGAGAGAGACAGAGAGTGGGAGAGAGGCAGAGAGAGAGAGAGAGAGGGGGGGAGGAAAGAGAATCCCAAACAGGCTCCGTGCTGTCGTCACAGAGTCTTTTGTGGGGTTTGATCTCACAAACTGAACCATGAGATCATGACCTGAGCGGAAACCAAGAGTTGGACCCTGAGTGACTGAGCCACCCAGGCACCCCTTCGAGATACTGATTTTAATTCCTTGGGATCCATACCCAGGAATAAGATTGCTGGATCATACAAAATTTGAATATCTTATTGGTAGAGGCGTCATGACTGAAAAGTGTGTGAGACACGAAGGAAATGGAAGATTCTGGGATCTGTGGCTCAAATGACTCCATAATTAAAGAGGTTCTCTCATTATAGGACAGAACATGTATGAGGAGGAAGGTTAAAGTCTGAAAACTGGGGAGACGTGTGGGACTCAACTGAAGCTAGATTGTGGCTTCAGGATTCATGGGATTTGGGGTATGTATTAGTCTGCTGGGGTTGTCATAACTAAGCACCACAAGCTCGGTGGCTTAAAACTACAGAAATTAATTTTCTTGCAGGCTCGGAGTCTGGAATTCCAAGATCAAGGTGTTGGCAGAATTGGTTTCCTGTGAGGCCTCTCTCCTTTGCTTGCAAATGGCCGCCTTCTCTCTGTGTGCTCACATGGTCCCTCTTGTGTGTCCCTTCCTCTTCTTATAAGAACACCAGTCCTAGATGATTGGTCCCTGATAACCTCATTTAACCTTAATTACCTCACTTAAGACCCTACCACCAAATATAGTCACATTGGGGGTTAAGGCTTCAGCATGTGAATTTTGAGAGAACACAATTCAGTCCTTAACAGGGTGCTCCCAAGAGCCTTAAGAACTGCAAAGTGGCCCAGACTGAGTACTGACTGAATATGGAACCCCGGGAACCCCCAGCCTTTGAAAGAAGAGGGGGCTAAAGGACAGGTAGTCCTCTCACTTGTCAGAACTAGCAGAATTGAGCAGACATGAGAACTCTGTACCTCTGTTGCCTCACCTGTAAAAAGGAACTGATTATTGCCCTTGTTTGCGTACATTCATGAAAGCAGCGTGTTGTATTAGGGTACAAGTAGGGGACAGAAACCACACCACGTGCGCAAACACAAAGGTGAATATAAAGAATGAGTAACAGAGAATTGGAATCGTGGGAGTTGGCTGTTGAGTGTTAAAGAAAATGCTAGCACGCAGACAAGAGGACAATCACAGCTCCGAGGGCTGAGACAAGGCACTCAAGGAACACCTCCCCCCGACCACCACCCAGGTTGGGACCCAGACCTGGTGGGAAGGGCACAGAGGTGAATCAACATGGTGGTAGAGACAGTACTCGGTTGTCTCACTGTGGGAACTTGCTGGAAATCTGCACCCTGGGTGCTGCGGAGACTCTCCACAGGGAGATGTCGAGGCTGAGAAGTCACTAGGTACTGCTGTAGGTATGCTGTAGGGGTCTAGCATGTTCTCTGGGTGATTCAGTCCAGGAAGGCTGCGGGCCAGCTGCCTGGGATGAAAGTCAGACACTAGCATATAGTAAGTACTCAGTAAATGTTAGCTCTTGACTCCTGTACTCTTACTGGGACCCCCGCTGTCACTACCTTGCACGGTAATTAAGAGTTAGAGCTTCAGAGACTGGCGAGGGTGAGCTCACATCCCTTGTGTGGCCCTGGTTAGCTGGGGGCCATTGTGCATGTCGCTTAATCATTCCAAGCCTCGTTTTTATCATCTGTGAAATAGAAGCAATAATAGCATTCACCCCCTATATTTGCTGTGAGCAATAAATAGGAAAATGAATGCGAATTGCCTTACACACGACGTGGCACATAATACTGGCTTTTATAAATGTATTTTTAAAAATTTTATTTGTTTTCACAAATATTAGGTCACTGTCCTCCTGCTGAACGTCCTTCAGCGATAAGTGTAAAATTGAAGGAACGCGTGTAGGGAGACAGTAAATAAAGAAAAAATGAAAGCTAAGTGGATTTTAATGTGATTAATCCCTCTTATCTGTTTCTTGAATCTGAAACTGTCTGGTTTAGGTACAAACTTGTATACTGGCGTCTTCTGCATCATCCAGGGAAGATCCTAACAGAAAACATTACTTCTCCTTTTTAGCCTTAGGGATTATATTTTCAATTACCACCTATTTGCAGGCACATCATGAAATTTCGGGATTCACAGACCTGGTAAATTCATCCTGGCTGCTGTATCAAAGGGATTCGATTCCAACTCACATAATGGTCTATTTCTCGGTTGATCCATTATGGATATCTACTACAACTGATAAACGTTCTAATCTAAGCTCTGCTCAGCAGAGTGGAGACAAGCCCAAAAGCAGAGACGTGTCATTGTCAAAACCAATGAGTTTGGGTGAACTCTGTAACTGGTCATGGAGGCCATTTCCTTCGAGAGGAAGTCAAGGACTCTGATAGCAATGTGGAATCAGTCAACCTCAATTACCATTCTCTAGTTGCACGACAGAATCTATTTCAGAGTCACAATCTATGACTACCCTGAGACAGCACTTCCTTAAGTCCTTCATTCTCTGCACTTTAATTTCATTTTCTGTAGTGAGCGCTCATACATGATTGATTTCAGTAGCGGTGAGATTTCATCTGACCTATCCAAATACCTGTAAAATTTTTTTAAAGGGAAAATAAGTTCCTAATATTCTGTTTTTTAATTGCTACAGTCTACTTTTTCATATTTGCCGCTGGTGAATTGAAAACAAACCACGATCTCCAGTTTACAAAATATCCATCCAGACAAGGTTTAGAGTCATTGGTAGAACCTTTGTGGCAAAACAATGACTAAAATAAAAGTCCAAACAGAAATAAGGTAATTTGTTATAAAGGGTCTACAAAGCGTGTGTAACTACTGCTTCCCTTCCATTTTACATTGTATCTCAATATCCTACAAACGTGTGCACATGGCTTTTAAAACATGCAACTTTACTGTATCAGGAGATAAACTAATATGTTTTCCTGACATGTTAAAGATAGCTATACGTTCTTTGATCGCCCTTGCATTGAGAGGTGGGGAAGTTTCGCTTCGCCTTGAATCTGGGCTGCCTGGGACTGCTTTCTTGTCCTCGGGGCGGAGGCAGTGATGCTGTGTGGCAGTTCAGGACTTCCCCTTTAAAAGGACTGGCAGCTTCCACGTCAATTTCCCGGAACTTGAGCTGCCTTGTAAAAAGGCTGACTACCTCTGGAAGAAACTACCTGGGAAAGCCTGAGAATACTTGGAAAAAAGGAGAGGCTCAGCTGAGCCCCCCCCCCCTTCCAGCCGACTCCAGCAGGGTGGTAAGCATGGGAGTGAAGGCATCTTGGCGTCTTCCGGTAACCTGTGACATCCGATATGGTAGCCAGAGCCACAAGAAGGCATTGAGCACTCAAACTGTCCAAATGGGGATGTGCTGTAAAAATGAAATACACATTGGATTTCAAAAAATATATGAAAAGACTCTGTTACTTTTTTATATTGATTCCATATTTAAATAGTATTTCAGGGGCGCCTGGGTGGCCCAGTCGGTTAAGCGTCCAACTTCAGCTCAGGTCATGATCTCGCAGTTTGTGAGTTCAAGCCCCACATGGGGCTTTGTGCTGTCAGCTCAGAGCCTGGAACCTTCTTCGGATTCTGTGTCTCCCTCTCTTTCTGCCCCTTCCCTGCTCATGCCTTGTCTCTCTCTGCCTCAAAAATAAATAAAAACATTAAAAATAAATAAATAAATAAATAAATAAATAAATAGTATTTCAGACACATTGGGTTCTATAAAATAGACTATTAAAATTAATTGTGCTTATTTAAGCTTTTTAAATGTGGCTATTAGAAAATTGTAAACTAGGTGCATACATATAACTAGACAGCACAGCTCTAGACCATCCCAGCTAGGAGCTGAAAACTACCAAGCGATCCCGGTCAATGTCGCATGAACCAGAAGAGCCGCTCAGCTGAGCCACTCCTGAATGCTTAACCCACAGCGTCTGTGAGATGTAATAAGGTAGTCCTTGCATTCAGCTATGAAGTTTTGGAGTAGTTTGTTACAAAAACAATAGCTGACTGAAGAAGTTGTACGTAAAGACATTAAGTAGCTCATAGTAATCGTGTTCAGTCTTTTAGAATTTAGAAGGAAATTCAGAAGACAGAAATGTGATTGCCCCAAGTATCATTTTTTTTTTAAATTATGGTCAATACGTTTTAATCTAATGCTTTATTTTTTTCTCTCAATTAAATATTTATAGCCTCCAATTTATCAAAGGTTTTTAAAATTTTCCCCATGAAGAAACAGGTCACACCTCCTTTTGTTAACTACTGAGGAGCACACAAAAGTAAAGAAATAAAGTGCAGAAAATTAAGACCAATATTTTAATTACGCATCTTCAAATGAACAAAGCCAAAGATCTCACTGCTTCACTTTTAGTGTCGTCATTTGCATTAATGTTTGTCAGAATCAACGGAAACGTCAACACTCATCATTGTGCAGGATTCTTTAAGTCAGAAGGACCCAGATTTAAGTATCAGTTTACTGTTTTCTAGCTAGACAGTACGAAGCAAGTCATGGAGTGTCTATGAACCTCAGTTTTCTCGACCTTACAATAGGACCGATAACAATTACCTACTGGGATTCTTGTCGGGATTAAATGGCCTCATGTATATAAACCACTTCTCTCAGGGCCTGGCACAGAGTGACGCTCTAAAAATGAGCACTGTAATAATCATATGCGTAGAAATTGTACATAAAATATCAAAATATTACGTATTTGCTATGGTGTAATTATGATGACTCGGTATTTTGAAAATGTCATAAACTTGACTACCTCTCGTTCATCTCCTAAACGGGTAGAGGTCGGGCATGATTTTCACAGGGCTCAACCCAAGTGTGGCAATGGAAGTCAGCAGACCTCTCAGATCATACCCCATCGGTCACATAAAGATTGAGTTACTTAACCATAGACAATTCTCTCCCTCTCTTTCTGTCTCTCTCTCAATCTCAAGCCCCAGATGTTTGGCATCTCGCCAACATCATCCAAGACCTTCTGGACTGGGGAACAAAATGAATGTAGAGAAAGAGGAAGCAGTTGCAGTGAAAGCACCACAGGGAACAAACCAATAAAAAAGCAGGAAACTCAGCACAAGCCTGATTTATGTCACTGCCTTTCCCTGGCTCTCTGCCGCATTCTCCCAAACCCCCATCACACATGCATCCCTACTCTATGAGCTTGCTTTTCTTCTCAAAGTCAAGCATTTCGTAAAATTCCCTTGCGATCTCACGCTCCCTCCCACCTCTCTGAAAGTGCTTCAGAAGGCCTTCCGAGGGCTCATGGATCCGGGAATGTGAGGCTCTCGCTTCATTATTTCCCTGATGCTTCCTCCTTTTCTCAATGGTCAATAAAACATCAATCTATCCTCTGCGTTCTCTGTTTCTAGAGGAAAGAAGGAAAAAAAGGAAGGAAAGAAGGAGGAAGGAGGCAACCTAGAAGCAGAAACACGACGGTCTTCTCCTCGTCAATAGCTGGGGGAGTCATAACGGTGTCGTTGGTTGTGTTTCTGTCACAAGGCAGAGCCACGTAGAAGTGACAGTCCTCTTGGTGGGGATACAGGAGAAGCATGCTGAGAGTGGGGAATCTGGGGACTTGAAAGGACAGGCCGATCCGGCGGCCAAAAGTAGATCTTGATTAGAAATAAAGGAATTTTTTCTAAGAAATTACTTCCTCGTTGTATTTTCATGGCCATCCAAAAGTAAACCAAATGGTGTGCTGAAAACTGCCCTGGAAAAGAAAGAACAGATTGTTCGAATCAACTCTTTCCCTGAAGCAGATTGTTGAAGACCAAGCAGCCGCCATGGGTGACGGTCACCCCCACTCCCCCACCCCCCACCAGCCTTCTCCAGGGTCTGGGGACGAGAAGCATTGATTCAGCAGACTCCTTAGGTGCTCCTCTCACATCGGATGTCCTGGTGCTACATGGTCACAATGGATGCCAACTGTATCTGCGTTAAAAGAGCATCTACCTCAACCGGCAGTAAACACACACACACACACACACACACACACACTCACAAAAGCAGAGCCATCCGCGCGACTTAACCCATGTTAACCAGGTCACCAGCCAGGCCACAAATTCACACATGCAAAGTGAGGAGGGAAAGAATCATAGGAATCAGCTCTCACTGTAGGTCACGTAGCTGAGAAGGATTTCGTGGAAGAGGTGAAACTTCTCTAAGCCAAGGGGGAAAAAAAAATTACTAGGAAGGAATCTTGTATGCAGCGGCTCATTTCTGCAGATCCAAAATCTGTGCTTTTTAAAAGTATACTTTATGGGGGTAGCTGGGTAGTCGGTTAAGCATCTGACTTCGGCTCAAGTCATGATCTTACAGTTCGTGGGTTTGAGACCCGTGCTGGGTTCTGTGCTGACAGCTCAGAGCCTGGAGCCCGCTTCGGATTCTGTGTCTCCCTCTCTCTCTGCCCCTGCCCCGCTCATGCTCTGTGTCTCTCTCTGTCAAAAATAAACATTAAAAAATTTTTTTAAAGTATACTTTATGGAATAGAAGACCAAATCTGAGGGCAAGCTCATTAATTTTGCATTGCGGGTTTGGTGGCCTTTTAACACGTCACCTGTGCTGCCATAAAAGAACAATAGTACGTTATGACATTTATTTATTTATTTATTTATTTATTCATTCACGTTTTTAAGATAAGGTATTTCTGGTCTGAGACGCACAGTGCCCAAGGGTTTTACAACAGTGTGCCAGGAGCAGCAACTTCCACTCTAAGCAGAATTAATAAATCGATGAATTGTCTGCCTAACTGAGCCGTGAGTAAAATAATAGGCTCCTAATAAAGAATTATCGAATCAATGAATAACTTGAATGCATTGATGGGACCGCAGCCACAGCGCTACCCGACGGATGGGCAGCAGTTCTTCTCTCGAAGGCCTGATCATTCCTCAACGAGCAACGTTGTTTACGTGATCTCTGGGAGAAAACAGCACCAGCTGGGTACCTCCTCGGTGCCCGCCAGGTTGCCTTCCGAGAGTCACTCTACAAACCCAGTGCGAGGCAGTGGAGGTAAAATGCCACGGCAAGTTGAAGGGGAAGACAGGCCAGTGCAGAATATGAATTTCAAACGCATTTCTTATTTGGCATCTGGTCAAAAAGGACTGACATCTCCTGGCTTAACTCGTTGAAGGTACATATTGAAACTAAATGTCATCTGGGTGGTTGGGAGGGGTTGGCCAAAAATTAAGTTCTGGGAAGGAAGAGTTGTATGAGCGATCTTGTTAAGATTCAGGGTCAAGGGGGCCCTGATGGAAGGATTGGATCTGTCTAGTGTAAATGATCGGCTTAGGGGCGCCTGGGGTGGCTCCGTCGGTCAAGCGTCTGACTTCAGCTCAGGTCATGATCTCGTGGCTCTTGAGTTCAAGCCCTGCGTCTGGCTCTGTGCTGACAGCTCGGAGCCTGGAGCCTGCTTCGGATTCTGTGTCTCCCTCTCTCTCTGCTCCTCCCCTGCTCACACTCTGTCTCTCAAAAATAAACATTAAAAAAAAAATTAAATGACGGGCTTATCCACAGCGCATCAAGCATTTTGTAATAACCTGACGCCAGCTGATATTCAGACCGCATGATCCCTCACCCCCTACTGATCTGAGCTCACTGAGCACGCTTACGGGCCCCTAGAGCTCATCTATGTCCACAGAAGGTGCAGGCCAGAGATCCCAGCTGTTCAATTTCCTTGGCATCAGCTTTACCACCTCACGAGATAGGTTGATGTGAATCTTTTCAGAGAAATGAATCCACTGTACGTGCTGACAAAAATCCCACAGTAATCCCTAGACCCAACACGGCGCCAGTGGGTTCCCCAGGCAGGCAGCACCTTGCGTGGCTTATTGGTGAGCAGACAACATCTTATGGGATTCAAACAGGTCTATATTTACGAGCTAAATTAAAACTAAATATCCAAACATTAATAATCATTTGAAAGTGATGACCGACCCAGCAATCCCGGGACAAACAAGGTGTCGTGGCTGAAGTCAAGATCGTTAGCCCTGGACTGCATGAAAATGTGCCTCCATTTCTTTATTTTTCAAACGGGATTACAAAAACAGATGAGCTAGGTGAGCTGCGAGGGTGAAGTGACTTAATTTCCACAAAGCACCTAGAACAAGGATCTGGCCCGCAACAAGCATCATGCAAAGATGTGCTCTTATGATCGATTGTTTTCTTTTAACTAGTGGATTTTAGAAAAGAAAGTAACCAATAAAGAAATAAAAAGGTTTTAAAGAACACTTTATGGTTTATAGGACTCCGAGGTAGTGTTAATTTAAATTCCTGAATAAAAAGAGTAAGGAAAAGGAAAACTTCAAGAACTGAGTTGCTAAGGTTTTCTATGCACCTTAGAACTTTAAAATCGATTTCTTTATTATTATTTTTTTCATTAAGTAGGCTCTGTGCCCAATGTGGGACTCGAACTCACAACCTTGAGATCAAGGGTTTCATGCTCTACTGACTGAGCCATACAGGGGCCCTCGAAATCAGTTTCAAAAATCATTCACCAGATGCCGTAATAGGTCAAAGATCACCTGCTTAGTCCTACTTAGATTATTTTTCCACATTTAGATTCCAATGGACAAAATCGCATTGAGGGTTGAGTCACTTGTTAATAAAAATAATGTGGGTGAGAGGGAAACACAGCCGGCTGAATTGTCACCTTTGATGCAGTGAAATGACGGCAACTCCAGTCTGGATAGAAGCTCTTGCTGCTGAGAATCTGGTGAGTATGTTTTTAGGAGGAGAGGGAAGGGGGAGAAAGCAGTGGGGGCTCAGCAGAGCCACACAGGATTTGTAGCAGCTTTCCAGCAGCAACAGCAAAAGAAAGCAAATACTGATAAAACAGGGGCCAGCCAGCTTTTGTTTGGAGCAATGACCAAGGTACCATGCGGGAAAAGGAGAACTCGAATGCTTTAGGCCAACCACCCCGCACACCTGTTAGGCGGATAATTGGGGGCGTCACACAGTCACCTCGACAAACAGTAGGTGAAGGAAAATAGACCTTATTTGAAACCACGATCTGTATATATTTATTATATATATTATAGAAGTCTGAGTCCTGCTCCAGAGTGCAAATAAATAATGATAAAGGTCACAGGACTAAATATAGCTTATTCGGTAATGGAAGATTAGAGAAGCTTTTCATCTTAAATATGTTTTCTTCGTGAACTTGATGTTAGTTTAGGATTCAGGCCAATAATACATTCAATAGCAGCTTTTCGGGTTCCTATAACTGCAACATTCAGCTGCATAATACCTTATAAATACTTGAGCATCACTCAGGAAATGGGAAGACACTTTTTACCATAACCACAGAAGACACTTTATGTTTCCCCGGAACCACAAAACAGATTTCCAGTCACTAAGAGTTGTTACCATGTGGCAAGGAGTCTTAGTGATCAAAACACCCCCGCTGCGCCCCTCCTGCGAGGTCCACCTGCTCTTTTGCTCTAGTCTGGGGACATCCCCATGACCTGGAGTGAATATTTTCCCTTCACATGTAGTCCCTGTCTAACCCTGCTTTCCTGATTTCTCTGGTGCAGCCAGAACTGTCCAGAAATAGCTCTGATGTACTACTTACCTGCTACTTAGAGAAGATCTCCCCACTACATAGGCTCCAAAAAGGGGGCCATCGAGGGGTCTCTAGCACCGCGACCCATACCCAGGTGAGTCAGCAGTGCTCCTGGGAGAGTATTTGACATGCTATTTAGACCAGGGGACTTCTGTGCATAAATCTCAACACAGCTCCAGATTTGCGGGAAAAGGCTGAGAAGACGGCACCCAACAAGGTCATCTTCAAATCATTAACTTCTAAAAAGAGAAAGTACCTCTTTTCCTTTCTCTAAGCTTGTTCTGCCCAGAATGCTATTATCTACGCTGCAGTGCTATTTGTGTTTAACCACACACACACACACACACACACACACACACACATCATTTCCCAAATCTAAATGTACATCCTGCCCAAACATACAAGACATTGAGCTAAAATTTCTTTTCAGCAGCTTGCAGGCTCTGGCTTTCGGTGAGTCCGCAGAGATCGCGCCACCATCTCAAGAAGCATTTGTGGCCTCCGCGTGCCAGCACACGGGTGCCATGTGCTGCGTGCACAGAAGGACCTCCGTCGATGCCGTGAATACTAATCCCTGCCCTCTGGCATCAGTGTTGCTCCTCTGGCCTTGGTGGAGTTCCGTGCCATATGGCGTGCTGCTCCCCGGGGCTCTGAGCACGGGGTTATGGTTATGACAAGAGAACACGCTAACAGGCATCGCAGGGTGATGACAAGGTTGCAGAGGCACGGAGTGTGGAACGCGGCAGTGACAGATGGCTGTCTCAAGGACCCTGAAGGAAACGAAGGATATCTGTCTCCCCCTGGCTCCCTGAAGCCCTCCCCCGGGGGTCTTTGTGAACACCTTTTTTCCTCACTCCTTCATTACCCACTCTTCATCTTACATCATGTTTTGCCAATTCTCTTTTCTGGCGTTGTGCTTTTCAACGTAGCCGCCACTGGCTACGCGTGGCTGTTTCGACTGAAATTGAGATCAGTTGAGATCAAATGGAATTTGACATGGTAGCACGTGGTAGCAGCTAGGTACGGGACAGGAGACATTAGTGCTGTTCCAGAATACGCCTCTCCATCCCCCCAATTTGGGTTGCAATGCACACTGGGATCAGTGGAGCCGGGGGCTTTGCCACGGCAGTCCCGCCCTTCAGCCTATAACCTCTGCCTTTCTTCATTTCTACCCACACCCCCCTCCCCGCCCTCCATCGACTAATCCCCTCCGCACACATTTCCTCAAGTTTTTAGCGGTGACGATTCAAAGCATTTCCTCCTGACACACTTCAGTGGCCGCAAGACCGGGTTCTTGGGCAGTGGTTCAACAACGTATCGCTGTTGCTTCAAAGGCCGTGACAGTGAGCCAGATAACTCAAGAATTCAAGAGATGCTTTTATGGCAAGAGAGAATGATCATAGTCACTCAGTATTTAATAAAGAATCTCCTTACTGCTTTTAGATGCTGCAACATCAAATGACCTAAGGTCAATGTTCCTTTAATTTCCTTTGAAAAGTAATTAAGGCTGTGGAGCCCTGCCAGAAAGGAAGGAGCCAATATATACACTAATGACGGCCAATGTTTATTGAACACATAATAGACGTCAGGCATTGGGTAACCACCGAGTGCTTAATTAGGTCATCTCCGTGAAGTCCATAGCAATCTTTCGATGTAGATATCATCTCCCCTTTACCATGCCAGAGACTAACGCTCCCAGAAATCATGTAGCAGGCTCAAAGTAGCAGAGCTGAGCGACAGAGACAAGATCTGAATGTGCATCTTTGTCACTCCAGAGACAGAATCCTGATGTGCCTTTTCCGCTTCAATACGGGCGCACTGGGTAAATCCAGCTACTTTACGTCGTCTCTCCTTCGATTCTCCCAGCAGCCTCGGGAAGCGGTCTGGGCTGCATTTCAGTGCCTAACACACAACGGCTACCGAATCAAAAGGGGTATCGCTGTTATGTTGCCAACCTGCAGATGAGCAAATTGGAGCTCAGGGAGTAAACACGCTCCGGGAAACGTCGATAAGTGGCCGTGTTGCAGTGGACTTGAAATCTCCTGATCTGGGTAGTGCTGACGCCTGTTGACGTGATTCTCAAAAAGAAATAAATGGATACATAGACCAGTGGGTGCTATTGCAGGAATTGTCTCCGAAAGTCAGCGACGATTTCTGGTTCTGGCAGAGAACGGTAAGCTTGCGTGATCTGGTGGCTTCCTCTCCTGATCGCGCTCTGGAGAGGCCACAAAAGTGAGACGGTTGACGAAACTCTGAACAGAAAAACCATGAGGAATGCCTGGAGAGAGAGAGAAAATGTTATTCCTGCTTAGAAGAGAAATAGTAACGTAGGCAGGGAGTCAGTTGTCAAAGGCAGGAGACTGGCTGAGAAGAGGCCACCCTTGCTGTGCCCTTTTCTGGCCCACACCCTTGCTCTACACATAGGGGTGGCCACGGTCAACCCTGTGTCTTCTGTGGAAAAGGGGAGCCACGCATCATCCCAAGCCAGCAGGAGATGTGGTCCTGTGGGAGGGCACTGGGGACCCCGTGCAGTCCCGCCCTTCAGCCTATAACCTCTGCCTTTCTTCATTTCTACCCACACCTGCCTCCCCGTGAAATTCCAGTAGCGGGAGATGTAGTGGGAATTGTCACTGTGGGGCATGCCCTCCCCCTCACTCCCCCAACCACACCCCTGCATTAAGAAATTATAGGAGGATGCCATGATGGGGAACAGTAGTACATGGGGGGGGGGCTTTTGGGGTTCCTCCGGGGGGAGACTCACCAGATAGAGAGGAGGAGAGGAAAAGGGGATTTGTACAGCTTAGATTGCAAGACCCAAGTCTCCTCTGTCCTGAGACCCAACCTGTAAACCCAAACTTCCTATGGGAGAGAACAAGCTTGGATATCGGATCGTTTCCCCTCTCCCAGACCCATATCACCGGCCCTGGGTAACAGAGAATTCCAAAGGAATCAGAACTCAAAGGGAAAAAGTAACATCTGAGAAGGATCAGCATTTTAAAGACCAAGAAACTACACCCCCTGGCAGGAGTCGCAGAATTAACTAACCAGACGGAACAAGAATTTCAAGGAAGCGAAAATAAATATCTTCAGGGATATGAGGAAGGACACAGGGACAGGAGGCATGTGCACAAAATAACAGAATGTTCGAGTGGGTTCTTGAGTGTGCAAAATGTAACTACCGAAGTAAAGGGCAGGTGGATGGGTGAAATGACAGAATGTATAGAAAAAAGAGCACATTACCATGCTGCAAGGTGTGTCTGAGAACTCTTAGAACAGGCATCCGAACAGAATTAGGTGACACAAAGAACAAGGGAAACATCAAGAGACAAAGGCAGAAGTTGAAGGGATTTAGGTATTTTGGAGGAGCCCCAGAAGAAAAGAATTAAACAAGCATATGAGAGGCGGGGAGATATATAAGAAAATATTTCCTGCAGACTTCCCAGATTCAGACAAAAGAAAACCTGACCGGGATAGATAAGCAAACCCCAACTTGTAAACCCGTTAGAGTGATATTTAAGAATCAATGGTGCAGAACGTTCTACAATCTCCTGGAAAGAAACAGGAGCCCATCACTTCAAAGAAGCAACCGATTTCACAATCGTAACCCTGGATAGAAGAAAGCGACGGAGTCATGGTTTCACAGCGCGAAAGACAAAGGACTAATGTCGTTTCTGAACGTGAGGATACAATAAAGATATTATCAGGCATACGAAGCCCCACATGGCTAACTATACAAAGATCCTCTGAGAGCACTCTCGGAGGAGTCCAGAAAGCAGAGAAAGCAACGTATGACCACCCATAAGAGTGCCTCAAAATTCAATAATTTCATGATTGTCTCAATATGCAACGCAACACACATATGTGTATAAAACTCTAAGAGTATTTTAACGTGTTAAGGGTGGGGGAGAGACTAGGAGAAGGATGCTAACCTAGAACTTGTCTTGGCTGAGAGGAAGACACAGTTGTGGACGAGCTTTAGAATATGTAAAAACAAAACGAAAACAAAGACAAAAAATAAGCACAAGTATGGTAACAGGAGCATTGCCATGATAATAGCAGGAAAATGGTGAACTTCAAAAAGAAAAGAAGGAAACCTCATAAATCTGATTGAAGGTTGGAAATCATGAGACAAAGAAAAAGGTGTGTGAATGCGTGGTACATAAAAATAGGAAATAGAATAGGACAGTTTTTAGGTGACAGCTTTTACCAAAAATGCTTCAATGAACAGCCAAAGACTCAGACTGAATAAAAGCGAAAACGATCACTCTATTATTTACAAAAAAAAAATTCTTTAATGTTTATTTATTTGAGAGAGAGAGAGAGAGAGAGAGGACAGAGCATGAGCAGGGGAGGAACAGAGAAAGAGGGAGACACAGAATCGGAAGCAGGCTCCAGGCTCTGAGATGTCAGCACAAAGCCCGACGCGGGGCTCGAACTCATGAAGTGTGAGATCACGACCTGAGCCAAAGTCGGCCGCTTAACTGACTGAGCCACCCAGGTGCCCCTATCACCATATTATTTAAAAGAAACGTAGTTAAACAAAAGGCGAAAGTTCAAAAATAAAAGTGCAGGAACAGATATATGCATAAAATATGAACCAAATTATATCCAGAGAAAGAACTTTAACATAAGACCAAACGACGTTTGGTTTTAAAAAATGAAAAAAGGCAAAGGCTGCTAAGTGTTAGTAAAAGAAACAATAATCCAACAGATGTTATGACTATGAACCTATATGCACCTAGAAATACAGTTTTAACAACTGGCAGAATTACAGGGGAAAAAACAGTTGAATTGACAACTGATGGGAAATTCAATAAATTCTTCCTGAAAAGTAATTGGCTGACAGTCAAAATAATTGAAAAAGACACAGAAGCTGACGTGTTTGGGCTAATGGATAAACCGAATTTTTATGTTCTATAAACACAGACAATATATTTCTGGGCACACAGAAAACAATCATAAAAATTGACCATGCACTAAGCTACAGAGAATAATCTCAATAAATGAAAAAGAACGACTATAACATAGAGTATATTTTTGATAGCTGGGCAATCAATTTAAAAATAAACAAAAAATATATAATTAAAATAACATTGGGTTAATGAGACATTATGAGGAAATTTCTAAAAATACTGATCACTGAATGATAATGAAAATATGACGTGTTTGTTCATGAGAACTAGTTTAAAAATTGCTTTCAAGGAAATTCATAGCTTAAATTAGAAAACAAGAAAGGAGGGCAGGAAAAAAAAAAAAAACAAGGCCAGAAAGGCCAACTGAATAAAAGTAAATATGAAGAAAGAGAATAAAAATAAGGGTGAAATTGAAACAGAACAAAAATACAACAATAGAAATAATTAACAAAACACAAACTGGATTTTTTTAAAAAGCTATTAATTTATAAAAAAAAATTTTTTAATGTTTATTTTTAAGAGACGGAGACAGAGCTTGAGTGGGAGAAAGGCAGAGAGAGAGGGAGACACAGAATCCCAAGCAGGCTCTAGGCTCTGAGCTGTCATCCCAGAGTCTGATGTAGGGCTCGAACCCAGGAACAGTGAGATCATGAACTGAGCTGAAGTTGGACGCTTAACCAACTAAGCCACCCAGGTGCTCCCAAAAAGCTATTAATTTAAACAAATGTCTATTTATACATTCTCAAGAAAAAAAGAGAAGCTATGTATAAGCCAAATAATCATGAAAAGAATGTCTAGCTAGATTTGTTATAGAGATGTTAAAATTCTAAAGAAACAAATGGACCAATAACCATTAAAAAAATAAATAAATGTGGGTCAAGAACCAATACACCGCACCCCCAGCCCCCTTCCCTCAACATAACTGCCAATACTAGGTGGTTTTATATCTTAAGTTGTGCCAAATTCTCTAGGAATAGATGATTTTATTCAATTTCCATTAAATAGGAAAAGGAGAAAGCTGTCACCCTTATTTTATGATGCTACGAAGAACAGTTCAAAAGAAAAAATGATATTGTAAGACAGTTTCACACAAATGCAAACATTAAAATAATACATTTAATGATACAATCTAATAGTGTATGGAAAACATACCTCATGCTGAGTTACGTCTGACCTCAGGAATCGGAGAAAGTTTTAACATCCAAAACAGCATCTAAAGGAGCCAAATCAAACCTCATTTTTAGTAAGGACATTTTAGAAGCCTTCCTGTAAGTTTTGATGTAGTACTGAGGGTCAAAGGAAAAAGTTATGTAAGAGTAACGGGTGGGTGGAATAAGGATTGGAAGAGAAGAATGAATACTGAGCAGTGAAAGATTATGACGGGTGCTATAGACAAGATCATTAGGATGTCTCCTTCACTGGTAACAGCCAACTAGAAAATATAAAAGAAAATATGGTGCCATTCACAACTGTCACAAAAACAAAGAAGATTGGGAAACACCTTACCAAGAATGCACACAATCTTCTACCAAGAACGCACACAATCTTCATGGGGAGAAAAGGTAATCACGCTTTACGAAAGAATATAAAAGAAAATCTGAACGAATGGAATATATACTTGGTTTATAGATGGGATGCCTGAAATTATGAAGATGTCAGTCTCCACAAATTACACAATGAGGGTCAAGTAATTAGAACCAAATATCCCAGCAGAATTGGAGAGGGGACTTTTTCTCTCTATGCGTTCTAACAATTATAGAAAATGATACATTTCCACCGATAATGAAGATGCCTTTTCAAAAGTGTGAGCCATATAGAGAACAAAGAACATGGAATACAAGGGAGCATGGCAGTGATCCCAGAAGTGGACTTGGAAGCTTGGTATAGGATAGATAGTGCACTGGGGGTTGTACGGAAAGCAATTTGACAATAAATTCTATTTAATATAAAAAATAGAATCGAAACAAAATAATTTAAAAACTGAATAAATAAAATACCATTAAAAAAAAGCTGATCTTATGAACAAGAGGGATTTGGATCAAATGTTCCTAGCATTAACAAAACAAACAAAGAAAATTGAAAATCGTTAGGGAAAATACACATTAAGCAGACGATGCTGGGAGGTGCCTGGGGGGCTCAGTCAGTTAAGTGTCTGAATCCTGATCTCAGCTCGGATCACGGTCTTACGGTTCATGAGCTCAAGCCCCACTTTGGGCTCTGTGGTAATGGTGCGGAGCCTGCTTGGGATTCCGTCTCTCCTTCTCTCTGCTCCACCCCAACTTGTGCACGCACGTGGTCTCTCTCTCTCTCTCTCTCTCTGTCTCAAAATAAGTAAATAAACCTTAAAAAAATTAAAAACAATAAGTTAAAATTGGAAGATTTCCCTTAAAATAAGTAGATGATGCTGGTAACATCGACAGATACATAGTATGAAAACAAAGCTGGATTCCAACCTCAAACATCATCCCCAGGCAAACTCCAAATTTGGAAAAATATCTAAATATGAAAGGTAAAACCTTTAAAACTAAACAATAAGGAGGGAAGATATCAATCAGATATTTACCTGATTTTAGAATATATAAAATATTTGATAGCTTTGAATTTGAGAAACATTTTACCTTCGGGTTTTAAAAACCGTTTGTGAATCAGTCCAAGCACTTGGCACTTTTTAAACGTAAGACTTTTGAGACTTTTGAGAACTCCATTGTGTTTCTTCCCTTCCCTTCCCTTCCATGTACCGCATCAGACCATCAGCCATCCTCTCCAGAGTGTCCAGCAGCAGGAGTCAGGGAAACAGAGGGGGGAGCCCGGCTCTCTGCCCTCTCCCCTGCCTTCATGCAGCCCAAATGCTGCTTATAGCCACCACACCGCCAGCTCTCTCTGGAAGAAGAAATAATGGTAGAAACGTGTGAAGTCTGAGTTCCGTCTCCAATTTTTAGTGAGTTGGGCATCTCATAACATAGCAAGCGCTGGCCAGGATGTGGGGAAGAAAAGCTTCTATGAACTGTGGGTAGAAATATACGTTGGTATAGCTCAGCTAAAGAGCAACCTAAAATTCCTTAAAGAAATCAAGTAGGAATGGAACCGAGCGACCCCCCCCTACCCCCCCCCCCCCCCCCCCCCCCCCGCCCCGGCTCTGTCCTAGCAAAATACCTGTTCAGATCCATCAGGACACATGTACGAGAATAATCACCATGGTATTAGCCATAGCAACAAGGGAGCCACCAAATTAGGAAGAAAAGATCATGAGCGTGATGTGTGCATACTCTGGACAGCCAGAAATAACGAACTCCTTTTGTTTATAACAACGTGGCTAGATCAGAAGGACTTGAAATGGAAAAGAAAAGGAAGGGAAGCAAATGGAGACCCATGGCACAGTTCAGTTTATGTAATTTTTAAAAACACACAAATATCCTGCCAGGTTGCCAGGATACGGTTACACATATTTACATAAACACACACAGGGTGAATTGGGGAGGGGCGCGTTCGCTACATCCAAGTAGAGATGGGACGGCGAAAAACAAAAGATGATCAAACAGGAGAAGTGCTTGTGGTGCTTGCAGCACGACAAAAGTCTACCACATGGTTAACTCAGGTCTGTGTCCCCGAGGTCCCCAAATAAATACGTAACATAAAGTCAAGGGGGCGGGGGGTGGGGATTCCAAACCCACGAAGGCGTCCCTCTTTGCCCTGGGACCAAAGCAACCCGGGAGCAGCTCGGAGCAAAGCGTCCGGACCTGGAATGGAGTGTTCGATTAAAAGAATGCAGATATCCAAAGAGCTTACTGGAAACCGGCTGCATTTCAGAGGAACAAAAAGCACATCTGGAAAAAAAAGGATTTACATAAGGCCCTTCTGAACCTTGGGGATAAAGGGAGCTCAATTCAAGAAGGGGATTGACAGTGTGCTTCAATGAATCATCATGCTAAACGCTTTTTTCTTTTTTTCTTTTTGACAGTCTCGAGGAAAAATATGTCAAAAATATTACCTAAAGGAATCGCTAACGAAGGTGTTCATAATTTATTATATCTACTTCTCAAAGAGCAAGTCTGGTCTAACAACTTCTAATGAAATCGTAGATTTACTAACCATGGCCCTCAACCATCAACTTTTTATTTTTTATTGAAAGAGCGCCTGCTTCCGGGTCTTTCTTTTTTTAGAAGCTTGCCTCGGTGGTCACACCTTTATTTTTTACCGGACAATTAACTGTCTTCTTACATTTCCAATAAAGCTGAACACCTTGTACTTGTACTGTCTTCACTTGCTTGTTGCTCAGCTGGGAGAAGAAGCTCAGAAGGGATTTAAGTATTTGCCTCGAAAATGGCAACGGGGCTAAAACAAAATCCTGGTACTTGAGAGTACTTGGCCAGCTTAGAAGGGCTGAACTTGTTTCACAATGCAAAAGTTAGTGCAACGCGGGTGGGACGACCGACTCGTGCTCTGGTTGGGTAAACCCGTGAAACCCTTCTGGACCCCAAACCATGTATTTTCCTCTTCCATTCTCCTCATTGTTTGCGCCATCTAGAAAATGGCGTAGTTGCTTAAGTAACTTAAGTTACTGTTCGTCTTGTCTTTTTGTGCCGTAATCCTACGCTAAGTGACACGTTAACAGAGCCAACTTGTTAAGTCTCGCCTATGAGCCAGGTACAAAGAAACACTTTACATCATTACTGTTGATTCAGACAATAATCCAAGGGAGATATTAGTATTATTCTACATGGAGTCGGAAAGGTTAGGCCGCTCACCCAAGGCCACACAGCTGAAAGGAGTTTGTGACTTCAAATTAACAGACCGTTACCCAGCACCACTCGTAGAGGTTCTCCTGTATCTCAGCACCAGGAGAGTCCTGTCTCCTCATAGACTGACCAGCACGGTCTGACCTGGGTCTCTCTGTGGATACATCTGTTGGCTCTTAGGCCAGAAGACCGCAAGATTCTGTTCCCTCATTACATGTCCTCACTTTCTCTTGTTGAGCAGTCCTGCCTATTCAAGACCTCGGTACGCTATGCCCAGTCTCCAGGCTGGAACAACTGTTCTGTCTGCCTTTTACCCCACATGAGCCCTTACTCTGTGGCCACAGTCCTGCCTGGGGAAACTGCTGAACTGCTGAGATGAGACCCTAGACTCTGGTGTGTGCTTCTTGGGTGAGGACCTCTGGAGACAAACCCATCCAACACATCTTGTCTTGTCTCTGCTCATGAGTTTCATCTTCCTTGGACTTCCTGGCTCTCACTCCAGACTCGGTTCCTTTCTTTCGTGAGTCACATTGAACCTGGCTTTAAGCTCAGCTTCCCCTAAGGTCCAGCGTGGTTCCCACTGATACCCTCATTCTGTTACCAGCCTTGCCCGGTACTCATTATTTGGGTGTTTACACAAAATCTTTCATGTATTTAGGATGTCACATTGTCCCCTCTGCCTTTCAGGTAGTCTGGTTTTGCTACTTATTTGGAGGATCTGTTGGTAGGAGCAACATAGAAGTGAATATGTCTCTCCATCATTCATTCATAAAATTATAGTCCAAAATCGTGTCCACCTCTTCTCAGCAAGAACACTCCCTCCACACGCTCTCACCATTATTTTCCCAGGAGAGTCTTGTGTGGTGACTGTGGGCAACATTTAGGCTACATGAAGGCAGGGGAGAGGGCAGAGAGCCCAGCTCCCTCTCTATTCCCCTGAGACTCCTGGCGCCCAGCACCCGGGGAAGATGGCGGATGGTCTGATTTGGTAGACGTTCCGAGGAAAGAAATGCAGTGTGCTTTTATCTGAGTCTTACCCCTAAGAAAGTGTTGTATCATTCCATACTGATTTCCAAATATAAATCTTCAAGGCTTTAGGTAAAATAGGTCTTAAATTAGAAGTTATGAAATATTTCAGACCCCATAGTCTGTACGCAGCTTTTCTCCTCCAAGTGTGAACTTGAGCCTGGGGCCAGAGTCTGTGGTTTTTCAACAAGTTCCCCAAGTGATTAGTGTGTATATTAAACTTTGACAAGCACTGCTGTGTTCCATTATTTCTTCCTAAGAGAGGTCTCCATTTAAACATGAACTGAAAACCTAAGCATGCAGGAATCTGGAATATGTTTACACGATAAAGAGAAAGGATTTCATGTTCATAAGCAACATTCAGACAAAATGGGTTCGTATGTGAGTCTCCTCTGCCTCACCCACACGCCCACTGAAAGCACGTTTTTTTCCCCCTTGCTTAGCTGGCTCCCCTTGTATTCTAAGGGAATTGCTAGTCTGGTCTGTTGACTTTGACATACGGAATCGGAAGAATGGCTTCGGAAGGTAAGAGCAAAGGCCAAGGAAGAAAAGGAGAGAGAAGAATCGCTTCCCAGGCAGAGGATTTGAGGAGGGTTGGGGATACAGAGGAGAGGGTGAAGAGTCAAGATCACAGGTGATGAGATGTCCCGGCCTTGGTTGCACTTGGACCGGGCAAGAGCAGCAGAGGTCGACCACACTGGAGCATGGGGCAGGTCGTGGGAGCAGGAACCGGGGCAGAGAGGGGGATGACCATGCATTTGCAGAGAAAGGCAGGCCTCAGCGGACAGGAGGAAGGTTTGAGGACTGTGTTGCAAACACGTATGGGCAGTATCTGAGTACTTCCCGTGGCAGAGGAAAGACGCAGAGAAGGACCAGAGCCTACACCAAGGTCATGAGCTGTGTGTGGCACAGACCACAGAGAGCATGAACTCTGAGGGCAAAGATAATCCCTGTGGGTCCCAACACAGTCCAGAAAATTGCTGCGATTTTGTAATTTTAATGCGACTCTTACCTGGGCTAGGAATAATCTCATTATAATTACAAAGAAACGATGAATAAGATGCTTTGGTATTGGACCAAAATCTAATGATTTTTATAATACCTATAATATCCACGCATATAAATACATGTAAATCCATAAATACATGCGTAAATACATGTAAATATAAATGCACGTATATATATATATATATACACCATTATGTAACATATAATACCTATATATACCTACATATAATATAAGCATACAATAAATGTAAATATATATGTGTGTACATATAGGAGTGTATATGTGTAGGTGTGTATATGTAGGTGTGTATATGTATATATATCTTCTATTTGTATCACCTTTTTTCCTCAAGGATTCCCAGAACTTGCAAAATTGCAGACCCCTGGGAGAACTATCCATCCTATGATAAGATTCCTACAATATGTCCAAATCTTAGTGTGAGCCACCCCTCCCTGTCAAGCTTTAGAGTGAGTACTAGAGTGAGTACTCTAACTACATTAAAATATTTCCAATCTAACCACACTTTCCAAATAAATAGCACTGAGTATTATTACCATCCAGTAACAGATAAACAAAAATACTAAGGTGATTAAATCGTAACATAACCAGAGAGCCGCATATGGAATGATCTCTGAAAAACTTCCATTTAACTCATCTTTAATTTGCTTTAAATTGAGGATCTCAGGTTCAAACCCAAATGACTTTATGCAGGCGTAAATTGTGTGTCTTGCACTTGAGTTGAGAAGTTTTCCAGATGATGTAAATCACTCTGCCTTGTGACCAGCTTTGGTCCCATCTCTCTTCATTACTGAAGGACACGCACTTTCCTCTTGCTGACCTCACACTGTAACTACACGATTACAGGCACTCAGGCTGGCATGTGGCTTCTGGGGTGGCAGGGGGGTGGGTGACTGCAGGGTTTGTCCTCTTAAGGCCATTTGGGCTTAACGGTTTCTATTTTACATGTTTACAGGACTGTCTTATGTTGGAATTCTTCAGCCTGATCCTTCCCACTGGACTAGGAAAAGGATTGTGTTAATATATGTAAGCACATCTTGATCCCTTCCTTCATCTTGAATATCAAGTGGATTAACTTTTGGGTTATAAGGAGATCGGCCCATCACCTGTAAAAGCTGTATTTCCCACCTCCTTATAGCATCTGGCACTGAAAACACACACACACACACACACACACACACACACACACAGACACACATGCACAGTTGTCGTATTGCGCTATTATTCTGACTCCCAAGTTGGAATGGTTTTCTTCTGCAACCTTAGAGGACCACATAATGTACAAAACATTACTACTGCCACTGAGAGACAAAATGGACAGTGAGTCTTTTTGTTACCAGCCGTGATGCTGACGGGAGGGCTCAGAATGGTCCTCTGTCAGTTTTCTGTGAAGTATCTAGAAAAAGGATCTTTATTGTTGCAGCTCAATTCTCGTATTTTTTTAAAATTTTTGTTGTTTTTTTAATTTTTGTTTGAGAGAGAGAGAGCACAAGCAGGGGAGAGATGGGAAGAGGGAAACACAGAATCTGAAGCAGGCTCCAGGCTCTGGGCTCTCAGTACAGAGCCCGACACGGGGCTCGAACTCACAAACCATGAGATCATGACCTGAGGTGAAGTCGGACGCTCAACTGACTGAGCCACCCAGGGGCCCCTCCATTCTTGCATTGTAAAATTCAATTCTCTAGGTGTTTAGTTTCACAGAATTTGTCTCCACCATGTTTCCTATGAAAACTTGAAATCTCAAAAAGCTATAGTTAAAACTTGAAATAAATGAAATGCTTTTAAAAAAAACCCAAAATATTAAGTAGATTACCCTGAGAATCAATATAATTCTTTGTTTGAGTTGGCACATGCGTCTTTGAGAGGGTTTTTAGTCTTCCCACTTTCCCTAGAATGCAGTGTATGCTCTGACTCACCCACCATCCACCCCAGATCTATGTGGGC
Source organism: Panthera pardus (assembly GCF_024362965.1). Taxonomy (NCBI): domain Eukaryota; kingdom Metazoa; phylum Chordata; class Mammalia; order Carnivora; family Felidae; genus Panthera; species Panthera pardus. The sequence continues at coordinate 9,317,119 of NW_026527002.1, forward strand.
GCATTTTCCCTGGCTTGAGTGACATCTCAGGATCCTTGCATACAACGCATACAGACCTTTGGAGACAAGCATGAAATGCTCTTGGCTCCAGGCTCGCAGAACTGATCTCTCCCTCTCTCAGTCTGTGTCTCTATCTCTCTGTCGCTCTCTCTTCCTCAACTTCCAAGTATCTAGAAGCTGCATTTTGTTGCAAATTGCTCATCCTGTCTTCCCAGTCATGAGTCCATCCCAAGGCAGAGGCAGATTGGAAAATTATTTCTGATGATTAACACATCTCTTCTGTTTGTATCCCTCGTTAAGCAGCTAAAGTTTCTCTCCTCTCAGATTTATCCCTAAAGATTAATCTCTTCTTCAATAGAACACGATTGCTACCTAATGACCCTAGACAGTGTTGTAAACCAGATATGACTGGATGCCATGAACAGTCTATTTTCACCACGTATCAACCTTGGATCAGGATTCCATTTTTCTTCTTTCTCTTCTTCCCTCACTTTCCTTCTCCTCCTCCTCCTCCTCCTCCTCCTCCTCCTCCTCCTCCTCCTTCCAATCCCCCAAATAAGATTTCTTTCATTTGGAACAACACATGTGTTCATTAGACATCTTCACATTTGGCCTCACTTCTTGGTTTTCAGCAGTTGAGTAGTTGAGTCCTTCCCATCCTCAAGACTTGTTTTCCACTGGGCATTTGAGTGGGCTCTCTTTATTGCACAGACACTAACCAGGGAATTTAACTCTCCCGACTCTCTACTCGGCATGCACATATGCACCACTGTCTTCAGATGAGTAGCTGTGCCATACAAGGTATGATCTGGGTTCTTAAAACATCACCCCCTTCTCCTTCTTGAAACTACTCAGAGGAAGAAGAAGGATAAGAAAACCAAAATCTTTGTTTTCAGTGAAACAAGGAAAGGACACAATAACGGGCAAAATAGTAACATTCATGCATGGCCCATATGGAAAGAAGTTCAGGGAAGCCAAGGAGAGATCTCACAGTGAATGAGAAAATACCACATCACAGAAAGCCCCACCAAAATTATACTCATTAAAGGTGAGAGGAGCAGGCTGAAGGGAAAATTCTTGTCTGCAACAGCACTAGGCCAACTGCTGATTGTAGAAAGCAATCCTGGATCTGATTTGTTTCAGAGGAACAGAGGAGACAGCGCTTCCTGATCAATCACAAAAGCAAGCCATGTTTCCAGCAAGCAGTCAGACTTTGGCAGTTGAAGAGATGTCCTATTTATGGATCTTTCATATATATGAGACACTTTTGCAAATGGCTAGGGCAGGAAAACCGCCTCATTTAATGACAAATGATAAAAAGAACTATGTTGCAAGTATATAAACATAGTATTAGACAAAAAGGAATAGTAGCAAGACTTCTTAAAAGATGAAGAATATTGGGGCGCCTGGGTGGCGCAGTCGGTTAAGCGACCGACTTCAGCCAGGTCACGATCTCGCGGTCTGTGAGTTCGAGCCCCGCGTCAGGCTCTGGGCTGATGGCTCAGAGCCTGGAGCCTGTTTCCGATTCTGTGTCTCCCTCTCTCTCTGCCCCTCCCCCGTTCATGCTCTGTCTCTCTCTGTCCCAAAAATAAATAAAAAACGTTGAAAAAAAAATTTAAAAAAAAAAAAAAAAGATGAAGAATATTCACAAGGAAAACTTTCCCATAGGGCTGATAAAAGTTATGGACAAATATTTTGCCATGAATTTAAAATAAAATAATTTAATGGAAGAACAATGTCTATGGCAAGAGGCTACCCATCAGAAATGCCAGCATTCAAGGGGAAAATGGTGAGAGAACAGGAAACAGGTGAAATGTGAACTTGAAGAGCTTATTTAATAGATGGAAGAGGAATAACACCATTAAATAAAGGGAGTGAAATTAACAAGTATCTAAAGATAGATACTGCAGAATATACAACATAGGTTATGGAGTGTAGAAGTGAAAGGAGGGAATAAAACAAAAAAAAATACCAATGATACGCGTGCATATGACAAAGAAAAGCAAGTGATGTACAACATACGTTCAACTGTATTTGTAAAAGGAAAGAAAACACACAAAGTGATAGACCAACATGAACATGTAAGATATAATTCAAGAAAACGTTTCGAGATAAAAGACTTGAGTCTACAACACAAAGTGTCATAACGTGTAGGAGAAACTTAACGAGAACATGATGTCTGTAAGATACTTTAAACGAGAGAAAAAGAACCAAGGGTTTTGTAACCGGCAAACCTATTATAAATAATAAAGATAAAAGCCTATAAGCAGACGGATGTAGGTACTTGAGAACTCAGATTATACTGTTCCCCCAAATGCTTAAAAAACCACCAAAAGAAGAACTGGAGCCAAATGAAGATGAAAGAAGTTTTCAGAAATACTTGATGCAAACATTAGCCACATTTGGTAGCAAAACTATCACTAAAATAAGCCTGAACATTTGATTGGCAGAGTCGAATAATATGATTTACGTCTGAACACTGTAAAAGTACTAAAAATCATAAAATGTAGGAAAGAGAATTGGAAATGGAAAGAAGAAGGCGTATGCTACGTGCCTCACCTCTAATAGCTGGAGTTCAAAAACCTTATATCAAGCAGGAGAACTGAAATCATATTTAGTAGTTTAAGGAAGATACTAAGAGGTATTGACTATGATAACGGTGAGCGAGATGATAGATGATTGGAGGACACGTCTAACATGAGAACTAGAGTAGCCGAAAAAGATGTTTAAAAACAAAACAAAACAGAAAACCCTTGTTGGAAGGCAACAAGATTTGAGGCACCAAGATCCAGGTAAAGAAGCACACAGAGGTACCTGGATGTTACTTTTTTTCTCGAGGAATTTGTTGAGTACAACATAGGAGTTAAGAAGAGAAGAAAACAGAAGCTTGAGAGGACAAAAATCTGAGCAGAGTTACTGACCACCCTACAGATTTAACGTGCAAAACTTGGACCCTAGAGCTTAAGACTCTCCAGGAAGAATGCGTGTTTGTGAACACCTTGAGTGCTCAGTTTAAGCCCTCTCAAGGGTTACACATTACGAATAGGGATAAACACGATGTAGAGCATTCCTCAAAACACTGAATCCCTGAATGGATTAGTAATTCTGCCTCTAACCTAATTTCCTCTCATCTAACTACAAAAACAAATCCTCTCTAAAGGAAATTAGCAACGTCAAGTGTCTTAAATTTTCTCTGTAATTCACCAAACAGAATAGAAGGATTTCAATCAAAAATTATCAAGCAAATAGATGATAAGACTACATGTTCAAATATCCAGGGAAATCAAAGATGATAAAACAGATCCAACAAGATCTTGATGACAGAGTTATAAGATAGGATCTTAAAAATAACTTTGATTAATCCATTCAAGAAATTAGATGTCAAGATGGAGTTCAGCACTACACTTGAAACTAAAACATGATCAAATGGAAATTATTAACCTGAAAAAGAAACTGAAACTAAGAATGTGTTTGTCAGCAAATTAGACACAGCTATAGAGTGAATTCTTGAACTGGACCTTAGATAAGAAGAAAGTATCCAGACCAAATTATTGAGAGGAAAATGGATGAAAGTTACAAAACAGAGTATAAAAGACATACAGAATGTAGTCAAAAGTATGGCATATATGGAAATGGACTTGCAGAAAAAAAATAGAGAGAAAACAGTGCAGAAAAAGATATTTAAAGACGAAATGGCTTATAATTTTTCCAGAGAGATAAAAGGTACCAGACCAAAGACTCAAGAAACGCTAGATACCCCAAAAGGAATAAATACAATTAAGATATTCCGGGGGGGGGGGGGTGTCTGGGTGGCTCAGTCAGTTGGGCATCCGACTTCGGCTCAGGTCATGATCTCGTGGTTCGTGAGTTCAAGCCCCATGACGGGCTCTGTGCCGACAGCTTGGAGCCTGGAACCTGCTTCGGATTCTGTGTTCCCCTCTCTCTCTGCCCCACCCCTGCTTGTGCTCTGTCTCTCTCTGTCTTTCAAAAATGAATAAACATAAAAAAATTAAAAAAGAGATATTCCAGGGTTTATTGTACTTAAAAAGCTGAAAACAAAAGATAAAGAGAACAAAATTACAGCTCTTAAAAATAGCCACAATAAGCCTAAAAACTTATTTCTCAACAGGTACAATGGGAAGCAGAAGATAATGAAATTTTATGCCTAGTAATCATGTCTTTTAAAAATGAAGGTAAAATAAAGACTCTTCAGACAAACAAAGCAAAGAAATCATCACAAGCAACTTTATACTAAAGGAAACACTAAGAGGAGTATTTTTAGGCAAATAGACAATGATCTCATAGGGAAGCATGGAAACACAGAAAGGAATCATCTAAATGATCAGTTAGCATATAAGGCAATAATATCTTCATACGTGTGTGTGTGTGTGTGTGTGTGTGTGTGTAATGGAAAGATATAACATAATATGTGATGGGGGCAGGAGGCACATGGATTTAAAATATTCTAAGTTTCTTTCAGTACTAGATATGGTAAAATTACTGAGTAGTATTGGATTTCATAAGTTAAGGATACTTGTTGAAATCTCTAAGGCATCTACCAAAGAAAAACTAAAAAAATAAAATAAACAAAGGTCTCTGCCCCCACTTCCTCTACAAAATAAATAAATAAATAAACTTTTTAAAAAAGAAAACAAACATTATAATCATAGGTTTAAGCTCAAGTAGGACAGTAATTTCACTACAAATAAAGATTTTAGACATAGGAAAACAAAATTACATTATATTCTTACAAGAAATACATTTTACATAAAAGAATAGAAAGTTTTAAAGTGCAAGGATGTGAAAAAATATGCCATGAAAATGCTAATCAAGAGAAAAACTGGTGTAACTCTAGCAATATCAGATAGGCAAGAAGAATTTCTAGAGATAAAAAGGAATATTTAAAACAATAACAATACTCTTAATTGAATAGGAAAATATAATGATTCTACATTTGTAGGTTCCCAATAATAAAGCTTCAAAATATATGAAGCTAAATTGAAAGAGCTACAGAGGTGGAAATAAACCATTAACATGAAAAAATTCAAAATGCTTCAAAAAACAATTAGCAAATGAAAGGAAAATGTGAAGGGTATACCTAACAATGAGACCCTATTCTATTTAAAAAACATTGACAGCAACAATTACAGAGTGTCTATTTTTTCAACTGTACAAGATATATTTGGTAAAACTGACATAAAACAAATGACAAGAACTGTCAAAGAACTGAAATCATATGGACTATTCTCTCTGGCCACACTGTAATTAAGCTAGAAGGCAATTTTTTTAAGATAAGAACCCATCTTCCCTCCACCTACAAATAAGCAACACCCTTCTATATAACCCATGCATCCAAATCTATTTAGAAACCATAATGGAATTGTGGCGCCTGGGTAGCTCAGTCGGTAAGGCATCCAACTTCGGCTCAGGTCATGATCTCAAGATTCGTGGGCGTCGGTCTCAGTGCTGTCATGACAGCTCAGAGCCTGGAGTCTGCTTTGGATTCTGTGTCTCCCTCTCTCTCTCTCTCTCTGCCCCTCCCCGACTTGCGCTCTGTCTCTGACTCTCTGTCAAAAAATAAACATTAACTTGTACCCCAATGTTTATAGCAGCACTTTCAACAAGAGCTAAATTACGGAAAGAGCCTACATGTCCATCAACTGATGAATGGATAAAGAAGTTGTGGTTTATATACACAATGGAATACTACGTGGCAACGAGAAAGAATGAAATATGCCTTTTGTAGCAATGTGGATGGAACTGGGTAATGTTATGCTAAGTGAAATAAGTCATACAGAGAAAGACAGATACCCTATGTTTTCACTCTTATGTGGATCCTGAGAAACTTAACAGAAAACCATGGGGGAGGGGAAGAAACAAAAAGTTAGAAAGAGGGAGGGAAGCAAACCATAAGAGACATTTAAAAACTGAGAATAAACTGAGGGTTGATGGGGGGTGGGAGGGAGGGGAGGGTGGGTGATGGGTATTGATGGGGCACCTGTTGGGATGAGCACTGGGTGTTGAACGGAAACCAATTTGACAATAAATTTCATATTAAAAAAAATAAGTAAACATTAAAAAAATTTAGAAATGATAATGGAATAAAGAATATACTCAATCAAATAATATTAAAAATAAAATGCATCAAAATACACAAAATGCAAACAAATCCATCTTATAATGAAAGTAAGTCATAAATGCATATATCAGATAAAAAAATAACATAAATATTAAATATTTAAATTTTTTAAAAATTTTACTTATTTATTTTGACAGAGACCAAGACCTCATGAGAGGGGGAGGGGCAGAGAGAAAGGGAGAGAGAAAATCCTAAGCAGGCTCTGCATTGCCAGCACAGAGCTGGACATGGGGCTCAAACCCACGAACCGTGAGATGTTGACCTGAGATGAAACCAAGAGTCAGAAGCTTAACCGACTGAGCCACACAGACACCCCTTAAATATTTAAATATTTAAATATTTAAAGCCATTTGTAAAAAAGCAGCTAATTCAATTAGAAGAAAGTGGGAGGGAAAAAAATAAATAGTCGAAATTAATAAAACCGAAACAAACTACATACACTGAGAAGCTAAATGTTATTTCTTTAAAAAGATAAATAAAATTGACATAAGCCTGTCAAGACTAATCCTCCCTTCCACCAAAAAAAAAAAAAAACCCAAAAAACAAAAACAGGGAAGACAGTCAAATATAGAGGAATATCTATATCTGGAATGACAAAAGGAACATTGCTATGGATCTTAAAAGCAAAAAGAACATACCATATAATTTCACATACATAAAACACTGGACACGAAAAATGAGTCTGTGGTAAAAAAGAGAATCACAATAATGCTTGGCTCTGGGGGGAAAGGGCGATTCAAAGGGCATGAAGAAAGTTTCTAGAGTGATAATGACATTCTATATCTCGGTAGGGGTTTGGTTTGCAAAGTCAAAACTCTCCAGATGGTACATCTAAGACATGTATAATGTATAATTTAACATATTTTACCTTCAAATTAAAAGAAGTAAAAAGAAAACTGGACACAGATTAATACTAAGCATTCTGAAGTAGCTGGAGGAAACTGTATTGACATTTCCAACTTTGAAATTTATTAAAAAATAAGATAAATGGAAGAATGGAAAAGCAAATAAATGAACAATGAGGTATAGTGAATATGCATTGCAGAATATGAGTGGTTTGTATACAGGTGTTCAATGTAAAATTCTTTACTTTCATATGTGTTTGAGATTTTCATAGTAAAGCACAGGAGAAAGAAAGTAGAATGATCAACTCTATTCTAATAATTTGAAAATTTAGAGGAAAAGAATAAATCCCTAGTAAAACACGGCTTAACACAACAAACATACAACGAAATGGAAAATCTGTGTAACTTCTTGCCCAAAACAAATTGAATTCGTGTTTAAAAATCTTCCTACAATAGAAAATTCCAAGTTGATTGAGAATCCAGAAGAAGACTGATGCTTATAAGAACATTTGATGTCTTTCAATAACGGCACTGCAGAGCAATTGAAAAAGGGAAAAATTATTTTTTTAATAAATTGCTCTGTGCCAATTGGATACACAGAACATTAGAAACTATCTCAACCCCCTACCTCACTCCAAATAAACAACTCAATCCCACATTTACAAGATCAGAAGGGATGGGTAAAATAATAACATTTCTGAAATACAACATGGGAAAATGTTTTATGACCTTGTAATAGGCAAAGATTTCTAGCACAGTACAAGAAAGCATTCCCCCACATTGAAAAAGTGAACAAATAGGAGTAAATTAAAGCTAGGCACTTCTACTTATCAGCAGGTAGCTTTCAGAGAACACAGCTCCCCATCCCAGAGAGCCTTATGTTACAGCTGAATCTCAGCAAAAGACCAGGAAGGGAAGTCATTCAATCCCTTGGCTCTCCGCGATCACTTGATTGGTGCCGGTTTAAAACCAGTTCTATGAGTATATCCTTACCATTTGGGCGTAAGACGAAAGACCGGTCCATTTTTCCTCTCTTGAATTCTATTGGTCATCAGGGAAATGCAAATATAAAAACCATTCCCACCAAAATGAGTAAAATAAGGGACAAATTTAACCAGTGGTAGCCAGGGAATGGACAGCCACGGCTCTCATTCAGGAACTGTGAGTCGGTGCAGTAAATTGGGAAAACTTCCTGACGGCTGAGGTTGAGGGCACTCACACCCTGGGACCCAACAATTCTACCCCTGGTGTATACTAAGGTGGCCCAGTGCTACCTGGACTGAATTTCCAGGCCAAAGTGCAGGGAAGGGAAACCAGGCAGAGCCGGACAGTCTCCCAGAGTTGAGAAAGGACTGGGCGTATAACACAAAATTCTGAAGTGATGATAGAAAAAAACCAATAAAGCTAAAGATATAAAATAGGGAAGAGTTCTTTGGAGCCAAAGCCTCTTGAGCAATTCTGAAAGACAAACAATAAAATGGAAAAATATATATGAAACATATAATATACTCAGAGAGCTACTCCCCCCATATGTAAAGAGCCTTTAATACTCAAAAAGAAAAATAGACAACATCCATGAATAGATAGCGCATAGGAAAGAAAGTAAAAGTGGCCCTTAATAATGAAAAGGGGTTCAATCTCACTCATACCAAGAAGAAAGGCATATGAAAAGTACATTAAGGTGTTGATTTTCACCTATCAGACTAGCAAATATCGTATGTGAAAGCAATAGAATTAGGGAAGATGTGGGGAGACAGGTGTCCCCACACACCTGAGTGGGCATTTTCATGGTATAAGCTGTCTGGAAGGCAAGCAGGCATTATCTGCCAAAGTCACAAAACCGTGTACCTTTGATCTTATAATTCCTCTTGTCACAATGCATTCTAGTTATGCCAGCACGTGAAAAGAGAGGCAGGGCAAGGTTCCCCACCACAGCAGCATTTGTAAACGCAAAAGACTGGAAAAAACTCAGGTGTCCACCTACACATGAGAGATGAGTTCTGGGTCCAGGCAACCATAAGATATGATAATATACGGATACTAGAAAAAAAAAAGGAGACCTTATTATATGCTAGTAGGGAAAGATCTCCCTGATGATGATCCTATTGTAAAGTTAACAAAAGATTGCAGGAAAGCGTATATGTGTGCTGTCATTTGTGTAAAAATGGAGGAGAGGAAAGGAATATTGATGGGACACGTGAAGAATGAGTGTTAACAGGCCTGGAAGAGTGGTGGCAGCCAGGTCACAGACGACTTTCAGCGTAAAACTTGGTGTGAACCCTATGGTTTTCTATGGAGCAATGGATATGTGGCATGACGTGCTTTCGAGACAAACTGAAACTTGGCCCCCTCATTCTGTCAGTATTTTTTACATAATTGCAATGGTTCCACCCTTTTGGTAGACACCTTAGGATATCCATAAAAGCTGCATGCGTGACAAAATGCGTTCAATGAATTGCCTGTTTTCAAGAGCACTGCTAAAGAGGAAAACCCCAGGAAGCGTTGTCTGACTAAAGCATTTTGAAAATAGGGTGGCGCATAGTCTGGGACATGAACGTGCTTGAGGAACTGTTATAAGCAACAGCCACAGTCCTCTCTAGGCCCTGTGTTTCCTGACCCTGGACAATATTTGGATGAATAAATAAATATTCAGAAGGTCAACATAGAGCATTTGTCTTTTTGTCCTTGTTGTTGCATAACTGTAGAGAAGAGCTTTGAAAGGTCCTCTTTGGCAGCTGGAAAAGTACAAATGCAAGAGTCTCACCAACATCTTCGTAGGCTTGTTTATACTTCGCCTTAAGTGTCTAGCTATTTATGTAATTTTGATAGACACTGCTAAGTACCAGAAACAGTAAAATCGTGTCTAAACACTGTGGGATGTGCCACGGGGAAGGAGTCTGTGAAGACAAGGAAAGGGAGCAGAGAGAGAGCACTGGAGAGAGCATCCCAACTTGTGCCAAGGCCAGCCTGGGCTCTTCAGCCCATGGGCCAGCCACAGCTAGGGTGCTCCCCCACTCCAGCCCTGGCCTCTGTACCCAAGAGGGAAGGAGGCAAGAGTATCCCAACTGGTAATATTTCCAGAAGCTACACCGGAGGGAAAATTCACATGCTGACATAGTATTGCATATACATATGAGTTTTCTTGAGAAGAAAGTACAACTATGTAGTATTTGGCAGAAATTTCTGGCCTTCTATGTGCCTAGCGTCATGCTAGGTTATACCTTGAGGCGTTTTGAGAACTGGGACCAAATTTTCTAAATGTTATGTGCTTACTCATTATGCAATCCCTCTCCAACACACACAGGCACACACTCACACACACACACACACACACACACACATATGCTGACGGGGTCACCTCAAGTGTCTAGACTTCTCTGACTATACCTTCTGCAAATTAATCCTCAAACTGACATATTGGGGGGTAAGGACATGCATGAACATAGAATAGGGTTATTAATGAAAAATCACTGTGGATATATTTACATATTTACAGCATATTTACAGTTACATGACTTAAAAACTTATTTCTTTCCCTATTTCTGAGTTTCTTAATGAAGACATTAGCTGCATTCGTGATAAAGTGGAGAGCTCTCGCGGAGTCCTCAGATTCACTGAGCCTCTGTGTTGTACTCTGAGCGGGTCAGCATCCTGTTTGCCACAGCTGTCCTGATAGAGGAGGTCACGCTGCCATTCATCCTTCTGGAGAAGGATGACATCTACTGTGCACCCCCCCCCCCCCCCCGGACAGAACTTCCTTGTCCCAAATAGGAACCAATAAAGGTCTCTCCCGGGCATGTGCAAGAAGTGAGGTGCTAAACATTGTGTCTCCCCGGGAGAAGCTGACTTAGCAAGCAACCTGTTCTAATTGCCTATAGGGGAAAGGCAAGGCTGAGAGCGTTGGAACATGTGAAATTCACGCCCATCCTTGGAAAAGTGCAAAATCCCAGCATCCTAGGATATTTTTTTCTCACTCCTGCAACTACTTGGAATATTTGGACAGCCTGAGGGGCATTTCTGTGGTGACAAGATCTGGTTGGGATCAGCCAGTTTGATTAGATTTTATCATTATTTATTTATTTACCTAATTGATTAGCATCATCTTTGTTCTTAGATATCACTATCCGTTAATAGTGGGATATTGTGCTGCGTGCCTTATATACGCTGTTTCATTTGCTCCTCTGTCAACACTGTGAGTTAGGTACTTTGTTCTCCCCACTTTTTCACAGAGAGGGAGAGTGAAATATTTTAGCAAATGGCACCCAGCGCGGAAGTCAGGAAACTGGGATTCAAATCCAAGTAATCAGACACCTGGGTCCACTGTAGACACCACACATAGACTGCACTTGAACCCCTTGGAGCCCAGGGATTTATCCAATCTGGGGCAATATGCTCACAGACTTGTGAAGACGCACCATGTTGCAGCCTAATTCAAGGTCATGGCATTTCAGACCCCCCAGAGGAATGGCAGGTAGCGGCATTCAACTGAATTTTCTGTCTAAGAAACGTAGGCCCGGTAGCAGCACAGGGAGAAAAATCGCCAGGCGACCAGAACAAAGACTATGGTGGATAAGGAAGCACCTTCCAGCTCTAATGGTGGAGCTGAATTTGCAGCAGATTCCTGTCATGGTTTTGTAACTAGGACTCTGGGCCTGCTGTCTGGGTTCTTGTCGTGATGCCTCTGGCCCCTAAAAGATGCCCTTGCACTGTTCTTTGCTGCGACTCAGCAGCGGCCGTCTGACCAGCTTGCAGACCAGCTTTCACACATGGAAATGGATCAGACATTTGTTCACCTATAATAGTTGTCTGAGGTGCTAATCCTTACAAAAATAGGTCAGCATCTTTTGTCCTTATCTTGGGATTAACTCCACAGCAACTCAACTGGGGGAAGCCAAAGCACTTTGTAGACCAAAATGCTTAATTTCTGCCACACAGGCTTCTCTGTTAATGGATACACTGACTTGAGAATGTGTTTGGGGACAAATTTTTCATTTCAGTTTATTCTTCACAATGAAATCAATCTTTCCTTGGCCTTTCAATAGGTCATGCTTCTTGGTCCTCTCAGCTCAAATATTTCGTGGTAAAAACATGCAGGGTGACCATGCAGGCAGCTGGGGGGAGCTTGGGGCCTTCCAGAGTTGCCACCAGCCAAGCCACCAGTGAAGGTGAGGGCCACACTTTGGTCTCCACCTGACAAAACCATACTTCAGCCACCCCTGACTTCCATGCACAGAGACTCTAGAGTCTCATCAGCAACACATCCAGCAGTTTTGCCAGAAAGTGTTTATTTCATGTAAATCTTTTGGATTAGAGGCGAATTTCTTCTTTTTAGTTCTCTCTCTTCCATTTCCTCCCTCTCCACCAACAAAAACTCATCAGCCCACGTGGATAGTCCACCATTTTCTGGAAGGATAAGCAGAGAAGTGGTGGATGAGTCCAGCAGACAAAGGGAAGGAACAGCGAAAAGCAGCGAAGAATGTTCTAGCCCTTTCTAGACATGGGGAAAACCCAGCCATCTATCCACAAATACAAGCAAAGTTCAAAGTAAGTGTCAGATTTGGTGCTTAGCTGCTCTTGAAAAATCAGCTTAAGTTGTAAGTTGTTTGAAGGATAAATTCAGAGCAGGAAAGTCTTGAATTTGCCCTTTCTGGATAAAATTTCTCTGTTGCAGTGCTAAGACATAAAATTTTACAAAATTTAGAAACACATTAAGAACTTCTCTTGTTGTGTGACTAGAGGGCCTTTCAACATAAGAGTACACCCTTAGCCTGCTCTTAATCTGATGTGAATAGTGAGCATTTTCTTAACGGTAAAATAGTCATTTCATTGCACTTTAATAAAGATTAACTTGATTAAGTACCCATTAACTACCCACTACCTTATACTTATCCAGTTCCAACTCACCTAAGGGTGTAAGAATCACATCCAAGCCTGAGACTTGGGGGGCATCAGAGGTGAACATCGGAGCTTTCGGGCAGTTATGAACTCTTCCTTCTTCAACAGTACATCTGTTTCAAGATAAGCTTTTCTCATAGCATGAAATAAATTTCAAATGTTTTCTTATGTTTGCTTATATCAAGACTTAAAAAACAAATAAACAAACACCAAACAAGCGGCATGGAGCTTTCTAGAAAATTGATGTTACCTTGCAATAAAAACACCAAATTCGTAACTGTGGCAGTAGGAACCTTGGGTGCTGTTCAAGCTAATCCTACATTTAACAATGACGCACAAGTTCCAACTGGGTGCAAAATTGATGAGAACATATCAAATTTTGTTAATTATTTAAGGGATTTAGATGGTACAACTTAGATGGGACTCCCAATGATCAGAAAACACAACTTACTTCCATGGTTTCACCCCATTACCATTTTTCCTGAGGACTTGGTAAACAGTATTAGGTAGGTAGTTCAGTTCCATTTAAAAAAAAAAAAATCACAACCTCAAACCTTCTGAATTCAGGACTTCTGTCTTCCCCTAGCTCAGGCCTAGAGTAAAGAAGGGAAGGTGCATCCATATCTTCGCTGCTTTTCACCTTAATATTCCATCCCTCCTTTTCTACTCTTCCCTCTGCCTCTGGCTCCTTGGGGATTGGAGTGGCAGGAGAAAAAAGAGGTGACGGACAGAAAGGATCTACTCTACTGAAGCTGCGACACTCTCGAGTATAACAGATAACTCAACGCACACTTGCATTTTTTAACATATAGCCCTGCTGTAGGTTCTTCAGAGATCTCCTCTGTGTAGACCTGTACATGAACCGCTGCTGGCAGGAACTCTCCCCTCTGCCCAATAGCTTCTCCTCTTCTTCTGGGCATCAATCTTTTATGGTACACCTCCCCCCTCTGGCTGCCTCTATCGCCTCAACCTGTGTAGGAAATTCTCAGGATGGCTCAAGCTTGCCTACATTCACAGGGTCTTGTTGGCCCACAGAAGCACTCAGGCGCTTTTGTTCTTCCATGACTCTGTTTACTCGCTCCATCATCAAGGTTTTTCTAGAAGCTTCTCACCCACAGACTTCTCTAGGCAACACACTTGCTGCATCTCTCAAGCTCTTAGGGCTAACAGGTACTCTTCCTTCTCTCTTCTTTGTCCTTGGTCACAACAGTTCGGCTACTTTTGGCGGCTCGGAACACACTTCTTGAAGCCAAAGGTCCAGCTTTCCTTCTGGAGCACTCTCACTGTCTGAGAACAATGCTGTCTGTCATCATCAGACTGGAAGCCAAGACAAAGAGCCATTCAGGAACCCTTTCCAAGGAAATCTTTTCTCCCCATTATCGTCCAATTGATCTCCTTGACTCCTTTTCTAAATTCAAGATGGCTCAGGATCCCAGATCACCTTGTGTGCATGTGGGGTTGGGTGGGGGTCACCCTCAGCATGTTCTGCATAGGGGATCTGGTCCTTCTCTTAAAATATGTGGTCACCTAACATCCTTTGCTTTCAATTTTCCTTGCAAAAAAAGTCCCACTTAAGATCTGCTATTATGCATTATATGTCCAACTAGATATGAGGTCTGAATGGTGAGGGATCCTGTCACGTAGCTCTTTAATTTTTTTAAATGTTTACTTATTTTTGAGACAGAGAGAGACAGAGCATAAGTTGGGGGGGGGGTGGCAGAGAGAGAGGGAGACATAGAATCCGAAGCAAGCTCCAGGCTCTGAGCTGTCAGCACAGAGCCTGACGCGGGGCTCAAACTCATGAACCGTGCGATCATGACCTGAGCTGAAGTCTGACACTCAACCGACTGAGCCATGCAGGCACCTCGTCACGTAGCTCTTTAAGTCATCCCCATGTTCTTGGTCAGTGCATTTTGCACACTGCCCATCTACCAACCTACCACCTTACAAATGTGACGTATGTAAGATAGACAAGAAGAGATCCCAATCTGCTGTATGTAGCAATGTGGACATCTCATGTTAAAGCGTGACTAGTTACGTAATGATTCCCTGATTTTTAACCAACTCAGAATAAGTAACAAACAGCTAGTTCTCATTGCCCTGGAGACTAGGGCTTCTACTAGATTTTTAATAAATGTTTGCAGAAACACAACTCTTTTCTCTTAGTCACTTTCGCACACTCACTGTCTTTATCAATCTGCCTTCTATCCTTCTCCTTCATGGGTAATCTGTTTCCATACATTCCATCGTCACTACACCACTGTGAATATCATCATTACCCTTGAAGGGACTAACCTTCAAGGACTACCCTTGAAGCTACTAACACTGCCTTTTTGAAGGGTAACTCATTGTGGCATAAATCTCCAACAAAGAGCACAGAACCCTAAACAAAGAGGAGGCTAGTGATTGGTTTTTGTCCAGGATGAGAACAAAGATGGTGGAACTGATTGGTGTTGATAATGGAATCACATGGAATGTAGGTCTTCCAACTTGAGAGAAACCAATTTTCTAGCCTTGTCTTTCCACACCTTCCCTCCGTGCTGCCCTTCCGCACAGAGTATATGATATCCTTTTATTCACTAAACTCTGTCCTCTAGTCTTTAAATTCTCTTTTCCAGTCATTTCTAAGAGTTAGGCAATAGCCCAGACATTGAGCTCTTCCTTCTTTTCCTAAATGTCTATAACGAGTAAACTCTAACACATAAGAAAAGAACACATCCACTCCAAAAACTAGGAATAAGCACTATCCACATAAAAAAAAAGGATTCCAGATAACTATAATGCTTAAGGGACCACACTTAGAAAGTAATAGAGGGGCAACAGACAAAAACTCTGCTTGAGAGAGTACAGTCTGTCTCAGAAGTCAACAGGAGGTATTGCCATTTTCCCCTACATGAACTATAAGACCTAGAGATGAAGTGATTCAAGGGGTGTCAGAAGGACACAGTTTGAGGTCTCTCTTATCTCTGAGAACCTGTAGCATAGAAGTCCCAGCAACATATACAAAAAGCCCATTGGGATTTCCTGGTATGGTGACCACACCATAATTAGAGAATCACCTAACCAAGAGTTATTTCTGGTGTGGCTAATCACACCAAGCAGAAAAGTAATTTTTTCATTTTTAGATTTCTTATTTAGCTTTTTTTATTCTATGTCTTTTCTCTTTAGGGCTGAAAATTTTGCTTCCAAGTAACATTAATATAATTTCTTAGCAAAAGAGCACACGCACGTGTGTGTGTGTGTGTGTGTGTGTGTGTGCAAAAACTATCTTTGGAGGGTTAGAAAAAAGGGGGCTTTTCTTACCACAGTCCCCAAATTGTGTTTCCTTGCAGCTCTAGCTTCTTTGAATTTTTTCTAGGAATTAGAACTAAAATACCTGATCTCTGTCAGAAACCAGTGCAAAAAACTAGGCTGAGAGATAATACTTAGCCATTATAAAGTTTTCTTCGCAAATGTAAATTTTAAAGTTGCAAGGCCTAAATAAAGAGCCCTTAGTTCAAAGAAAGGAACTGACTTTGCACAGTCACTTTAACTGTCTTCTTCTGAAATATTGATTTGTGTTCTCAAGTAAATTTAGAAGGACCCTACATTTATGACATTAGAAAAAGCCGTTGTGATGAGGAGAAAATGTGGACCAGAAATGATTTATTTTTGCTAGATGTAACATGTCAGTGGGAATAGTAAGACATTTGTAGTGGGCGTTGTTGGGTTCCCTGCCCGGCTCCTCCTTCCTAACTGAATCCCACCCAGCCCCAGCTTCGCCAACGGGTCCTGACCAATCCCGTGCTCTGCAATGACAAGGAACAAGGGGGCAGGGCAGGGCACCCATAGTTTCTGGACATACACACACATACACATACACACGCGTTCTCTTTTGAAAAAGTAATTACATTAATGTCATTGGGGAGCAAAATTTTCAGCCCAAAGACAAAAGATATAGAACCAAAGGAGCTAAACAAGAAATCAATGACCTTAAATTTGAATTGAAAATATCATTATGTGCACAGGAAGTTATTTTTATTTTTAAAAATGGGTATATTTGCTTCACACAATCGATATTCCAGAAGCAGTAACAAGCCCAGTAAGAATGACGAGGATAGCTCCAGTTTTAGTCTGTAAGAACGATCTTCCATGAAAAGAAGCCATTTTTAAATGGAGAAATGATTAATTCCATATACAGAGCAAGCAAGTGTACTGGATGAGGTTGTAACGTCTTATAACATGGAAACGGGAGGAAACATCCAATGGCCACTAGATTCAGGTCAAAATACGAACAGAAACAAACTTGAATAGGCTCCTAGGGGCCAAAGATGGAACGATATAAGCATCAAAAATAAGGAATAAGTCGAAGCAACAAATACATTTTTAAAAATACATGAATCTGTAATGATGGGGAAAAATCTTATTTAGCTTTGAAGATTGCTAGGCCAAGTCTTTATTCTAAAAATACCGATAAAAAAAATGATCGGTAATATATCCTACTTTTCTTGGAAAAACTGTATTTCAAGATAACCAAACAGTTGATGAGGAAAATGCTTTCTTGGTTGGAGATTTACAGCTAAGAAAAGCTGTAGGAGAGACAGAATCAGAGTACCTGCATTTTACAGTGTTAATGAAATAAAGAAACAATGAGTCTAGACAGTAATCATCAATGGCTGCTAACACCATTGTGTGAAGGGATAATGGCAAAGTTTCTAAATCGGTGCCTGAGCATCAATAATCCCTAAACTTGCTCAACCATCTTCCCATGAGGAAAAGAGGAATAACCCAGCATTATATGCCTCCTGATATCATGCAGTTAAGTACACAGCATCACCTAACAAGGGGTCTTGCCAGGGGCTCCTGGGTGGCTCAGTCAGTTAAGCATCCGTCTTCGACTCAGGTCATGATCTCACAGCTAGTGAGTTGGAGCCCCAAGTGGGGCTCTGGGCTGACAGCTCAAGACCTGCAGCCTGCTTCAGATTCTGTGCCTGGAACTCACAAGCCACGAGATCATGACCTGAGCCAAAGTCAGACGCTTAACCGACTGAGCCACCTAGATGCCCCTACGTTATATGATTTCTGCAGTTTGCTGTACATTATAAATTTTTTCAGGTGTGGCGATGGTACTCTGATGATGTCAAAAATCTTTTCCCTTGGGGCGCCTGGGTGGCTCAGTCGGTTAAGCGTCCGACTTCAGCTCAGGTCACGATCTCGCGGTCTGTAAGTTCGAGCCCCGCGTCAGGCTCTGGGCTGATGGCTCAGAGCCTGGAGCCTGCTTCCAATTCTGTGTCTCCCTCTCTCTCTGCCCCCTCCCCCGTTCATGCTCTGTCTCTCTCTGTCCCAAAAATAAATAAACGTTAAAAAAATTTTTTTAAGAAAAAAAAATCTTTTTCCTTAAAGATAGAGGCTTAAGTATTGGCGCAAAAAATTATATGAGTCTAGAATTTGCTTTAAAATAATTAGGTGTGGGCTGTAGAGAAAAGTTTGGGGAGAAGGAACATGGATGGAATAACTGCCATATGTTGATCATTGTTGAAGCTGGGTATTGGATTGACTATATTATTAGCTGCTTTTTTATACATACAAATATTTTATAATAAAAAGAACATAGAAATAGTCAATAGTGTAAAAAGGAATGAAGAAAAATATCTCTAGGAATATTTAACTTTATTTTTAAAATGTAAATGAATTGGGGCGCCTGGGTGGCGCAGTCGGTTAAGCGTCCGACTTCAGCCAGGTCACGATCTCGCCGTCCGTGAGTTCGAGCCCCGCGTCAGGCTCTGGGCTGATGGCTCGGAGCCTGGAGCCTGTTTCTGATTCTGTGTCTCCCTCTCTCTCTGCCCCTCCCCCGTTCATGCTCTGTCTCTCTCTGTCCCAAAAATAAATAAAAAACGTTGAAAAAAAAAAATAAAATAAAATGTAAATGAATTAAAACTCTTCTTTGACTAAAAAAAATAATGTGAAATCTAGATTATAGTCTTTATACTCTTTCTCTTTAAAAATTTATATCCTTTCTTTTTTAAAATAACTAAATATATTATTTGAATTCAGTTTTTATCATTTGAATCCGTTTTATTCATATTTGCCTTTTTATTGCCGTATCTATAGAGGACTTAAAATTTTCTTGCACACCATCGCAGACTTTTATCTCTCCAAATAGGTACTCATGTTTGAACAAGAAACACACACTCCTCTTTGTCCACCTCCTACTGTAATATTTGACATATTTTAGGTAATAATAAACATTTGAAAAATGGATGGGTGAAAAAAATTGATGAATGCCTGCCTCTTTTCAGAACGAAAGAGAAGAAAATATTTGAAGGAGAAAGTCAAATTTGACTTGTGCGAAAGAAAATGACTAAACAACATGTGAAGGTCATAAATGTACCAACATTTAAAAAACAGTTTTTTAAAATTTATTTACTTTTGAAAGACAGAGAGCTAGCACTAGTGGGGGAGGGGCAGAGAACGAGAGGGAGACACAGAATCTGAAGCAAGGCTCCAGGCTCTGAGCTGTCAGCACAGAGCCCGATGCGGGGCTCGAACCCACGGACCGTGAGATCATGACCTGAGCTGAAACCGGATGCTTAATGGACTGAGCCACCCAGGCATCTCCCCAAAATTTTTTTTTAATTTCCTCAAGTTGAGTGTGTGTGTGTGTGTGTGTGTGTGCGTGTGTGTATTTAGTGCTAAATATAATAACACAGCAGAGCATCTAGCAATAACAATAAACATCAGATGAAATATTAACGAGGGCTATTTATTTTACCATCCTGCATACTAGCAAATGGAGATGTCTCTAAGTCTAAATGATAACAGAAGAGAGCAAATAAGGTGATATTGAAGGTGACTTTAAAGGTGGCGTCTTTTTGAAATTCCAATTCTGTAGAACCAGTGCTTTCTCAAGGCCAAGTAAAATTGCTCTTTAGCTGAACCAGAGATTAAAGCTGAACCTCTGTCAGGGGTGGTTTAGTTCTGCCCAGTGAATGCGAAGAGCCGTCCCCGAGGCAAAATAATTCAGTCTGTTCTCTCTTCCGTTTGAACACTAGTTAGCCAAGAGCATATTCCCCGAAGCACAGTCTGGAATCCTGTACCATACATCCTAATTTATAAAGCCACTTGTCAAACACTTCTCAGAGCGCGAGCTACCCAGAAAGTCGCCTCGGAGCCACAGCAGTCTTGGGAAATGGAAGCTTGCCTTTGGTGCCTCCATTTCCCCCTCGGTGAGCACCCCCACAATCATCCCTGCCCAGATCCCTTGCTTCTCCCGCCCCCCAGCGCCTCAGACTATATCTCCTCCAACCCCGTACCCATCACTCCGTATCCCCATCCAAAGGTAGCTCGCCTGAGTTCACCTCACACGCGGCTCTCGTGACAGCCTTTAAAAGGCACATTCTGTACATCGACGGCACTCTTCTGCACTAACACATCCTCCTTTTTTCATCTCCTTCACCTTGATACTTGAGTCTGGATACCTAACGCACTCTAATGTTAGCCCGATCCCAAGAGGCACACATTCAACGTTGAAACAAGGTGGTACCTGAAGTGCTTTCAATGAGGCATCAGACCTTTGATCATTATCAGGTCCCTAAAGGAAAGTTCCTTAATCATGTGAGGCTATTGTCTTCATTAAGAAGTTCTGGGCACCATTACCTTCCGACAAGCTGTGACAAATAGGCCCTGAGTCCTAATGTCAGGAAATGTCAAACTGTTCCCTTTCTCCCCATCTTCCCTATATTAGGATGATTTCATCATGAAATGAAGCTTGGGCTTTTCAGTCCAGAGTTTTATATATTCATTTTCCACGGATAACAGTATTTCCTCATGCAAAAAAGACCGATAGCCCGGGGGCGCCTGGGTGACTCAGTTGGTTGAGCATTTTGACTCTTGGTTTCAGCTCAGGGCGGCTCCAGTCATGACCTCGTGGTTCATGAGTACGAGTCCCACGTCGGGCTCTGTGCTGACAGTACGGAGCCTGCTTGGGACTCTCTCTCTCACCCTCTTTCTCTGCCCTTGCCACACACTCTCTCTCTCAAGATAAATAAATAAACTTAAAAAATATATAACACAATAATAAAAGAGATTATATTTATATTTATATTTATACATATACATATATGGAGTAAAGCCTAAAAATTTCTGCTAGCCAATAAACTGGTAAAAAAAAATGATCCCAGGGGCGCCTGGGTGGCGCAGTCGGTTAAGCGTCCGACTTCAGCCAGGTCACGATCTCGCGGTCCGTGAGTTCGAGCCCCGCGTCAGGCTCTGGGCTGATGGCTCGGAGCCTGGAGCCTGTTTCCGATTCTGTGTCTCCCTCTCTCTCTGCCCCTGCCCCGTTCATGCTCTGTCTCTCTCTGTCCCAAAAATAAATAAAAAACGTTGAAAAAAAAAAAATGATCCCAATACAAATTTTATTATTGCTTTCTCATGTGTTGCAAGAAGGAAGGAAGAAAAGAAAGAGGAAAAGAAGAGAGAGAGAGAAGGCAAAAAACAAATGACAAAGGAAAAACAGTTATTTTGTAAGACAAACATGTATACTTATTTTTATATAACAAACACAAAAAGACTCTGTGTAAGTAAACATACTAACTTATAGAATCCTCCTAAGGACTGTAACAGGCAGGAATCATTATTATTTTCATTTTACAGATGAACAAGCCTGAGGCATAGAGGGAATAAGTGTTTAAGTACTTTGTCCAAAGTCACACTTCAAGCAAATGGTAGAACCGATCATTAAACACAGGTAGCTCATTAAAAACAAATCACTTTACTTATAATATAAGTAAAAATAATAAATGTATTATTGAAACTTATAATCCAGAGCAAAAAGTATAATCAAAAAAGATAAACGCTTTTAATAAAAAGACATTTAGCAATTTTAAGCAAATGATATAGTTTGTCATAATCTGACATTTGGAAAACCTTTAATAAATTTTACCAATGTCACTATTTCAGCCACTTTAGCTCCTATTTAGTATGAATGTTAACATTGTTAAATGTTATCTATAGTAATCCTTAAATATTTTAAATTTCATTTCAATTCAAAAGAATAATATTCTGTTGTGGATAAGGACATAGGAATTGTGAAATCGGAAGAAGAAGAAGAAGAAGAAGAAGAAGAAGAAGAAGAAGAAGAAAGAAGAAGAAGGAAGAGGAGGAGGGAGAGGAGGGGGAGGAGGAGGAGGGGAAGAGGAGAAGGAGGAGAAGGAGAAGGAGAAGGAGAAGGAGAAGGAGAAGGAGAAGGAGAAGGAGGAGGAGGAGAAGGAGGAGAAGAAGGAGAAGAAGAAGAAGAAGAAGAAGAAGAAGAAGAAGAAGGGGAAGGAGGGGGAGGAGGAGGAGGAGAAGGAGGAGAAGAAGAAGGAGGAGGAGGAAGAGGAGGAGGAGAAGGAGGAGGAGAAGAAGGAGAAGAAGGAGAAGAAGAAGAAGAAGAAGAAGAAGAAGAAGAAGAAGAAGAAGAAAGGGAAGGAGGGGAGGAGGGGAGGAGGAGAAGGAGAAGGAGGAGGAGGAGAAGGAGGAGGAGGAGAAGGAGGAGAAGAAGAAGGAGGAGGAGGAAGAGGAGGAGGAGAAGAAGGAGGAGGAGGAGAAGAAGAAGAAGAAGGGGAGGAGGAGGAGGAGAAGAAGGAGGAGGCGGGGGAGAAAGAGAGGAAGGGGAAGAGGAGGGGGAATGGTAGGAACAGGAGGGGGAATAGAAGGAGGAGGAAAGGAAGGAAGGGAGGGAGGGAAGATAGGGACAGGACTTCCAGAAAAACTTGCATTTATGCTTGTAGCCCATAATAACCACTTAGAAACTTTTTGAAAAGCTTTACTTTTTTAATTTTTACCTTTCGATAATCTTAGGCAAAACAACGATTCTGCCAAGACTTTGAAATCATGTTCAGCCCTCAAAATCTTTTATTTCTCTAGCTGGTCATTCGACTGAATGGTTAAAAATGGTCAACTCTAAACAAAGCGCCAAAGATCGGAGAACTCGCCAGTGGCCTCGAAGTATATTGACAAACCGCACGAGACGAAGCAAAAAAGGCCTAAATATTGTGAAATCACGCCAAAAATGTGGGCCAAGAAGATAGACCTTCCTGTTGTAAGAAGTGTGATTTGAAAACCCAATTGGGGTGCGGTATGAATTAACAAGCGAGGCTAACAAAGATTTCCTCACACATTCCCCGGAGAGGGTATCACAAATGCGTGCACTGTTATAAGCTGACAGGAGGTCCTGAAAGAATCTTTTGGCTAAAAGGCTGACAGAGACCACACAGGGGGGGGTCCTGACAAAAGTAGTGAGTTAGTCATAATGTCCTTTAAGTGCTGTAACCAGCCAGTGTCCCCTCATCTACCTCAGTGTCGCCATTGACGATAAATGAGCGAAAAGAAATGAGATGGAGAGTCTAAGTTGCCCAGAGCTTCCTAAGTGGACGGATCCCCTGGACCTCTCTTACCAGAGCTATGGTTACACCCACTTTGTTCTTGGATCCCCTTGGCAGGCATGGGGAGAGGGCAGGGAGGGGCACGTAGATACTAAGACAAAATGATTTTCTCCGTCGAAGCACGTACGTTCAAATATTTAAGAAATGTCGTGCATCATTACCCTGGAGGTTCCGTGTCAATTCACAGTCAAAATCGAATTTCACCCTAAAGCGATCTTTTTCATTTACCGATGATGCCAGCTGGTCTTTAAACGTGTCTGCCTCTTTGGCGGCTGTGAACAGTGCCTGTGACCACTTAATTCACCGGGGCTTTTAGAAAGAAAGAGCCCTTCTACAAAGTATCTACTGACGGTCCTTCGGCCTGACTCACCCCATGCCTTCATTAAACCGATCCATTTATGTTTAAAGATGATTCTTTTCCCTTTGCTGAAGATGTGAAACGGAATTTGCTCTTCCTTGGTGCTCTGTACTTTGCAATCTGTGTTTATAATGATGTCCCTGAGGCAAGCCTGGCATTCAGCAGCTTCCTCACAATAATCAAAGAAAAACGCAGGCTCTATCTACCGAACTCTGGAGCAGCGGTAGCAACAACTCTTGCCAGGATCGTACATTCTGGAAGGTAAGGGGAGCCAGAAGTCAAATCGTAGTCACACAGGACAGACAAAAGTCTTCCTCGTGAACTTGCGTCATGCGAAGAAAACTAGATTCTTCTCATTGCCTGACCTGAAACGCGAAGTGATGAGGCAAACAAATTCAGAGACACAAGGAGTAGTAGAGATTACGGATCTGGTCCTATGAGCTTAATATGTGGTGGATAAAGTAGAGACATTAGCTGTCTGCTTACTCATTATTTTTCCTAAGGCCATGATTTGTTTCTGCGGCACCAATAAAATCATTTGTTGAGGAAGACGAAAAACTCAGTTATCTCCCACATCAAGAGTTATCTCTCTCAGAAGTTTCCCTGGAAGAATATTTGCCATTAAATTAGCACATTCCTAAAGCGCAGCCTCTCATTACCAGTATTCTGTTCCCCTTCCCTGAAAGGGTAATCTCACGAGCATCTCGGTAATGCCATTTAAACCACGGCCAGTAATCAAAACCCGGCCACGAATGTGAAGCATTTACACTGGCTGAGAGAATACATTTTGCAGAATTGTATGACAAGGCACTAGGATTAAATATGACATGTTTTCAAGCAAAAATGTATTTATTTATAATTTTTCATATTTGTTGATGTGTTCCGAGTTGACTTCTCCTAAATATCTTGTTATAGTTTATAAATGCCGAAGTCTTGGGCTACATAACAGATTCCTTTCTTTCTCATGCCTTTTATCCTTTAAAAAAAACAAAAACCTGAACAAGGTTTTCATTTCTTTTCAAACCACTACTAAGATTTCAATATAGCCATTCAATTTGCAGTAAATCTCTTGCCAAGAAACAAAATCCCACCCACTATTCAATAATTGAATAAGCAAAAGCAAAGAGCGTGCTATAATTTTTTATTGCTATTATAAGCAACACAAAGAAAACAATACATTAGTCCAGTATCGCTTTTTAGCCAAAACGTTTTAAATGTCTTTGGATAAAGTGATACCAGAAATAGCTCCTTGAGACTACCTTTGTGTTCAGCTATAGGCACTGGGAAATCGATAGTGTTTCTCAACACCTTTACAAATATTTTTGTCCTGCTAGCCTAAGAGTAGAAGTCCTGGTAAAGATCAAATAATAATAATAATAATAATAAATAATACAGAGGCTATTATTATGATTATCACAGAGATAAATTTAAAAATTTTTTCATGTTTATTTTTGAGAGAAAGGGACAGAGTGTGAGTGGGGGAGGGGCAGAGAGAGGGGGAGACACAGAATCCGAAACAGGCTCCAGGCTCCGAGCCATCAGCACAGAGCCCGACGTGGGGCTCGAACTCACGAACCGTGAGATCGTGAGTTGAGCTGAAGTCGGATGCCCAACCAACTGAGCCACCCAGGCACCCCCAACATGGAATGCTTTTAGGAAAAACAGCCCAGGAATAGGCGTTGACCCCTGACACTAATGAGAGCTCTGTGGTCTGAGAAAATGTGCGACAGAGAGAAAGGGGATGAGAACTTGGCCATAGATCACGTCAACAAAGTTTAGCTGAAGACGTATGTAGAGAAATCCTACTCCAAAGTTGGCAGTGCTCTATAGAGAATGCAAAAACGCTTGGTGTTCTGTTGTATGGGGAGTCTGGCTTTTTTCAAACCACAGAATCAGAGAAACCAGCTTTCTTTATATTCTGAAAGGAAATAGCACTCGTCCTGACAACAGGGACATTATTTGAGTCCAAAGTTTATTTTAAATAAATACATGTGGTCAAATGAAATGACCTGATGTAGGTCAACAGACTGATTTGTGGCACCGGGAGGGCTACAGAACAACCCGTGACGGGGCGTCGGGGTGGCTCAGTCGGTTAGGCTCTGACTCTTGATTTCAGCTCAGGTCACCATCTCACCGTCCACGAGTTCGAGCCTCACGTGGGGCTCTGCACTGACAGCGCGGAGCCTGCTTGGGATTCTCCCTCTCTCTTTCTCTCTCTTCCCCTCCCCAGTTCTCTCTCTCTCCCTCTCTCAAAATAAATAAATAAACAACAACAACCAGGAAGAACAAACATGAGGTACAACAGCCCAGCGTCTCGTGTGGGGAGGAGGTACCCGTGTGAACAGAGCCTCGAAGGTTCCCTGGCCCTGTTTTGTAGCTCAGGATAGAGCCTGCATGGCAAAAAGAGACGTAATTACTAACGTCTGTCTTCACAGTCCTGCAGTTAACAGAAGGGAACACTGACTCAAATTGTAAATACTACAGAATATGGATTTGACTTAGTATTTGCCATGGATTAGGTGATACACACTTGGGAACGAAGCGTGGGGTTTCATGTATCTGTTTCCTTAAATATTTACTTTATAAATGTTTTCCTCATTTGATGTAAAAGATGGTAAGGAAGTCTGGAAATGGGAAGAATCCTGTTTTGCTATTTAACTGCGAACTCAGAGGTGTCCAGGAAATGGCCACATATTCCACAAATGTCCCTCCGTTCCCCAGCGACTGTCTCAAAATGCCAATGTTTCACGATTAGGTGGAAACGGTCACACTGAAGATGCTAAGAAACGCTGGCATGCTCGTTAACTGTAGCCAAGTCTCAGAAAATGAGACATTTCCTCCTAAATCAGCTCCAATTTATTTTCTGGCTTTTGTGGGATACTGCAACCCATTTAGCAAATTAGCTTCGTTACTATCGTGCTACTCGCAACCCTTTTAAACCCACGTCAAGATTTTTTCCATAGGTTGCTGTGTTTGGAGATGCATCAGTGCTTGTGGAGGCAAAACCTTTAGAGCGAGACTCAATATAGAGGGCACAGTCTACATGTCATGTAAGAGTTACAGGCCATTTAAAAAGAGATGTCAGCGTTCACTCTTCCCACCATATAATGCGTCTCCCACCCCAGCCCTGAGGGCACTGGTCCCCAGTAGGAAAATGGCGGACACTGGCTGTTACGATGACTTCCCCTGCTCAGTGGCTGGGGGTGGGAGAACCGCCCGTTCGGACATTGCTATCTAGAAATTCTATTTTGTAGTCACATAGCCCCATCACAGCCACACTCAACCCCTTTTTCTGGTGGGGGTGCACCATATCTCAGATGGTTGAGTATGAGAAAGGTAGGGTAAGTAGATTCGAGGGAAGGGAAAAGAGGCAAGCATTCAGGAAACCGACCAAGGAGCCCACGCATCAGGGGTATGAAGAGTGAAGCGTTGGGCCACACTGGCTGTGCAACTGAGAAAATGGCTTGAAGGCGGCAGACTTTTAGCTGATGGCCAGTGAGGGTATCGACCGTGGGCCTTCCAGGTCAATCATTTCATTTTTACGCCGCCTTATTACACGTGTGTGCTTACGCACAAATTCAATTAATTTTCATTATCATTATTTCAAAATTAAAGATACGATAGAAAACTTGGAGAAATGAAGGGAAAGGGGGAAAAGAGAGGGTGACACATGAAAAGAAGTTCCAACGATGCTTACTTTTTCTTTTTTTTTTTAATCACGTTTCTGCTTCTCGACACTTTTTCTTCTTTTCTTTCTGGGAAGGGATTTGAGCTTCTGACACATATTTAGCACCCTCTCTTGGTCCATATCCTCCTCTGAAATCTTTCTTTTCCCACCAAACATTCTTTTTTTACACGTGCCCTTTAAAGGTTTTTGTGATAAAATGTTAATTTTTTAAAAAGCCACAGGAAGCGACTCACATTTTCATTTATAGGATTCTGGATTGTGGTCGTCCACCGACACTCTTGATTATTTGTTAGGACCTTGAGGCAAGACCGTGTTGGTGGTTCTCCAGAACAGCTGTGCTCGTAACGTTCTTTCCAAGTGACAATCGTAGAATCTGTGCCCGTGAATGTTTTCGCTTTCAGATTTTCCTCACCCAGCTCTACTGAGATAAATTGACACAAAAACTTTCAGATTCTTAGGTTAGAGTTCTGTGCCTTAGGTTAGAGTTCTGAAATTGGCTTTTTATGTCTTGAGTTAATTAGGGTGTAAAAGACATTCATTATATATACATTTTTTTGAGATTCCAGTTTCCAAAAAATTACCTAGGGTTCTCTCCACTGGCAAGACATTGAAGGATCAAGGATGGGCTTGGGGAATCCATAAAAGACTCTCTGACAAAAGATCTTGAACATGGTTGTACAAACCTGATAAAAAAAAAAAATCAGCACTACCAAGAAAGTACTAGAGAAAGGGAATCTGGTCACAAAAAGCCTTAAATGACACAGTTGTTTATATAGTGCATGAGGCAAAGAGGCCACATGCCAATGGAATAGTTTTAAAAGAGAAATAAAAGAAAGAAATAGAGGGGCACCTGGGTGGTTCAGTCAGTTAAGCGTCCGATTTCGGCTCAGGTCACGACCTCGCGGTTTATGAGTTCAAGCCCCGCATCCGGCTCTGTGCTGACAGCTCAGAGCCTGGAGCCTGCTTTTGATTTTGTGTCTCTCACTCTCTCTCTCTCTCTGCGCCTGCCCCACTCGTGCTCACTCTCTCCCTCTCAAAAATAAATAAACATTAAAATAACTTAGAGAGAGAGAAATGAAAGAGAGAGAGAAGAGAATATATGGCCATACACAGAGTCTGGAGTGGGAACAAGGCAGGGGCGAGGTGAAAATACAGCAATGAGTGTAGCCCGAACAAAGAGCAGCCTTGAGAGAAGGACCATCATCACTCGGTGTTCTGTAGCTGTCACAGTACAATGCTTTCATGCAAAGGAGTGTGACCCTTGGGCATAGTTCTCATTGTACAAGTGGTGATCTTGAACTGGTCTGCCATTCAGAGACTCTGAGTCCCTTCATCCCACGAGATCTTTTTCTTACAGGTTTGCAAAAGTAAAAAAAGAAAGGCTCTTACTGACTAGGACTTAAATTCTATTGATGTCCTTAGAATCGCAGTTTAAGAT
Source organism: Panthera pardus (assembly GCF_024362965.1). Taxonomy (NCBI): domain Eukaryota; kingdom Metazoa; phylum Chordata; class Mammalia; order Carnivora; family Felidae; genus Panthera; species Panthera pardus. The sequence continues at coordinate 9,345,885 of NW_026527002.1, forward strand.
TCTCATTCTTTTTATGAATAAACGGCCTAGGGATAAATGATTTAATCACAGAAGGGCAAAGATGGAGGAAGTTGAAACCCCATCTCTCAGCTGATGTTCCCTCAAACAGAACAAAGCACTCGGATGCAGGTAGTTGGCAAGAAAGCCAAGTGAAGGGGCCGGAGCCATACAGAGAAGGAAGGGAAACCAGTAAAGTGCATGGTTAAGCCTGCAGTTGTGAGAGGCTTTCCAGAATATTCCAGCCAGACCGGGAGGACCAGGCATTTACCCACCAGCTGCCATCCCCCGTGGCTCGAGGGTTGTCCCTAGGATCGTTAGCTCTCCTGTGTTTCTCAGCTCTGTCTGGACCTGGGCTGAAAAGCCTGTGTCTTAAAGAAACAAACAAGCAAAAAGGCCCGAGGCAGAAAAGCAGACACAGACAAGGGTGGTGGGGGTGGGACGCACTCCTTGCGGGCACACAGATATTGACCACAGCTTCAGACAAAACCAGATATGCTTGAGCTCACCGTCATATGACTGAGGTCTGTTCATTGCTCCCCAATAAGCTTTGTCACTGCCAAAGGTGACCTCAGCATGGCGGCCAGGAGAAACGCTAACAAATGCACAATAAACAGTAAGACAAACTACAGTGCCCACTGATGCAGCTATTACCAAGGCCAACGATGGATTTACCACCTCCCTCCTCGACTCCAGCTCCTAGATTTCTCCCACCCTCAGCCAATCTTTCAGCTGCTCCAGGTGGCTTGACTAAATGGTCCTGACTCCTATATCCGAGGGTCCGAGAGCCCTTGGTTGCTTTGCTCGGTTGCTACAGTTGCCTGTTGGCTATTGTCATGGAGCGTGGGAGCCCTGAGCAGTCATCCCACCCAACCACCGAGTTTCCCGCTGATACACCTGTTATGCAACACCCTGTTATGGCAACACCAGCTACATATGCTAATCATTGTTAATTATCCGAACCAGTGACTCCTATCTTTGACTGTTGATCTACCAGCACGAAGCTCCCGAAAGCAACCAAAGTTACAATTGTAACTTCAGGTTAATAGATCTCGCGCTCTATCCCTTGGAATCTAAGACCTCTAACCCAGAAAAACCTAAAATTGCACAGGTAAGACTCACAAATTCTGCAACTAGACTACTAAGAGTGATGATAAAGGAAGCCAACTGTATTTCCATTCTTTGTTCCTGGACCCGTGCATTAGCTATTGGGGGACATGCTCTACAGGACTACATAATGCCATTGAATATTCATTGTATGTATAAATATATACATATCATATAAATTTTATATTTATATATATTTATATTTTATATATTTATAGAATATATTTTATGTTTATACATTTAATATATATTTTATGTTTATATATTTAATATATAACATATTTTGTATGTTTATATATTTAATATATAATATATTTTATGTTTATATATTTATATATTTAATATATAATATATTTTACATATTTAATATATAATATATTTTATATATTTAATATATGATATATGTGGTTATATAATGCATTAAATATACTGTATATTAAATATATAATATATGTTTTTATATATTTATATAACATATATAATTTATAAATATTATTTCTATAAAATTCTGGAGGACAAAGCCACCTGTTTAAGTGTGACATCGTAAGCTGGCTTTTTAGCTGAGCCTTCAAATAAGCCACTCCATATAGAATATCATAGGAAGAGTGAGTCCCTTGGTCGTGTGCCCTCTGTCACACCACTGATACCATTAAAGCGGGTCCCTTAGTCTAAGATGATGTTACCCAGGATCCCATGTCAGTAAATCAGGGCTTCTCTAACTATTCAGATAATGGTGCTATTCTACAAGGCATCCAAAAGGCTTTTCAGATGTCCTTGCAAGATCCCGGCAATCAATATTGTGTCAGAAAGCAGGAAAATTAACCTAGCCCTGGAAGAAGAGTAACTGTGTATTGCTGCACTTTCCACGCGAATGCCAACCGCTTTGGGTCATCTTTGTTCTTGGGTATTGAAAAGGACACGTTTGCCAAGACTGTGGGCTCATACCAGGCACCACAGGTTGGGTTCATCTCTTTCAGAACACAGAAGCCATCTGTACCGCAGACCTGATCAGGTCTGACATGTGGTTACATGTTTGTAGTTCACCGTCGTCTATACGGGTTTCGCAGGGAACGAGGAAGAGAGTGGAATGAAAATCGGATGGGAACTATCACCTCCACATTCTCTGGTTCCCTGAGAGAGCCCTAATTTCTGCCATTAAACTCAAGCTGTGTTATTGCTTCTGATTTACTATCTTGGCTGGTCGAGGCAATCTCAGAAATCCTTCTGGCTTTTCCTACTATAAACTCTTTCTCCGTGGGATATGGGACAAATGCGAGGGTTCTGCCAGCTGCTAAGTATATTTATCCCAGTTACCCGTGGAGAGAAGTAACTGCGAAACGACCACAGGGTGGATCTATGGACCCATCTGACCCTCTGGGAGATCGACGTGGGCCAGGAGTTCATTTATCACATGGTCGTCATAAACCCCACCCTAAGTGTGGGCCACACTGATGTTTCAGGTTTCCTAGTATGAGTGTCTGCTCCAACCTGTATCCAACAGCCCTCAGAAGTCCAGGCGTTCTGCTTTCCTTGGTAGACTGTTAACTCTAGCCTGTAACTAGAAGTCCCTTTGGAGGAGAGTGGAAATATTTGTGTTAAATGCTACTGGTAGCATTGCAGGTCCTTCCCCAAAGAGAGCTGCCCCCCCCCCTTTTAATCTATGGGACCTGGCTCTGAGAATAGCTGAGATCTAGAAACTGAGTAAGTGATTGCCGTTTTTCGGTGCAATCACTGCCTCAATCCTCTTTTCTTTTGTGGCATTATTATTTTTTTCCAGTTATACAAGTCAAGAAGAATCCTAATTGGCTACCTTGCCCAGAGGAACATGGCGATCTATTAGTTGTCCCCTCAGATGCCTCCAGGTCAAGGTACTCCGGTTGGCACTTTGACCTTGCTGCCTATGACAAGAAAACGACTTCAGCACACTGATTAACTGCATTAATTACGATGTGTTCTTTGATGTTGAAATGAAGCCCAATATCTTAATTGGGTTTCCCCCCAAAGACAGCCGAATGAAACGGGTGAAGGTGTGTTATTTGGGACACAATCCCAGGAAACATGAGTGAGAGAACAAAGGGAATGAGACCTGGTCTCATTTATACAGAATGCATCCGAGAATTTTTCCTCCAGGGCCATTTGTTCACCATCTCCTGTACCCCACTGATGGATGGTTACCAGGTGCATTACTGCCCCTATATTTCTAAGCTTCTCTCTCTTTCATGCACGCTCTGTTTCCCTTTTTCTATATCTCTAGATATATAGATAGAGATAAAATTTGATAAAATATTATATAACATAATATTATGTATCATAAAATTATATAATACAATATAGGTAATATGATATATGATTAAATTATATACCAGACAATAAGGTATAGTATTATTATATGTATATAAGAAATATCATTCGTAAAAGACTAGAACATCTGCAGTTGGGGGGATAGGGTAGGAAACACTTCAAATTCAGTGCTATAATCTATAATCTGTTTTCTCTCTCTCTCAGTATGTGTGCATGTGTGTGCAGTTTGAATAAGAACTACTCTATTCACTTAGTTACTTTTTTAAAGTCGATTTATTTATTTTGAGAGAGAGAGCGGGAGGGACAGAGAATCGCAAGCAGGCTCCATGCTGTCAGCACAGAACCCAATGAGGGGCTCAAACTCATGAACTGTGATATCATGACCCGAGTTGAAACCAAGAATCAGATGCTTAACTGACTGAGTCACCCAGGTGCCCCACATTTAGTTATTTTTTAAAAAAATAACCTGAAACGGTACATCAGATTAATGAGATTTTAAGTCAAAACACAGATTTTAAGGTTAAGGAGTGAAGAGTAAACAATAGTGCTTAGGAGTGAATTTCCTAAACGGATGAAAACATTATCATGAGCTGTTGGATGAGTATTACAAAAGGATTTGTCTTATTCGATTTGAGCTTCATTGAAAAAAATAACCACAGGGGCACCTGGGTGGCTCAGTCGGTTAAGCGTCCGACTTCGACTCAGGTCACGATCTCGCGGTCCATGAGTTCGAGCCCCGCGTTGGGCTCTGTGTTGACAGCTCGGAGCCTGGAGCCTGCTTCGGATTCTGTCTCCCTCTCTCTTTGCGCCTCCCATGTTCACGCTCTGTCTGTCTCTCTCGCTCGCTCTCAAAAATGAATAAACATTAAAAAAATTTTTTTTCAATACCACAGACTGGATAACTTATAAACAACAGAAACTGGCTTCACAGTTCTGGGGACTGGAAGTGTGAGATAGAGTGCCATCTTGGTTAGGTTCTGGTGAGATTCCCTCTTTTGTGCTGCAGACTGCAGTCTCCTTGTGGCCTCCCGTGGTAGACAGCAGAGAGAAAGCAAGCTCTGTCATGACTCTGGTAAGGACCAAGACCTCATCTAATTCAAATTACCTCCCGGAGCCTCCACCTCCTACTACCATCACATAAGGTGGGTGAGGACACAAATATTTGGTACAAATCAGGTAAGGAAAAAACTGGGGTTTTTTTCGTGGTTGGGGAGAAAGGAGGTGAATTATTATTCAATGTAAAGAAATGTAGGTTTAAATTTTTTTTTTAGATTTATTTTTTTGATAGAGAGAGACAGAGCATAAATGGGGGAGGGGCAGAGAGAGAAGGAGACACAGAATCCGAGGCGGGTTCCAGGCTCCAGCTGTCAGCACAGAGCCTGACGCGGGGCTCGAACTCACAAACTGTGAGATCATGACCTGAGCCGAAGTTGGACGCTCAACCTACTGAGCCATCCAGGCGCCCCAAGAAATGTAGGTTTAAATATGACTATGCATACAAGGGCAAGCCCTTGGAAAAACATATATAATGAAAACTCCAAATTATCAGAGTGGAAAAAAGAAAGAACTTTATCAATCCAGCAGAGAAAGAAGAAAAAAGAGGAGCCAGTAAGAAATTAAAAATAAACATAATGGAATATGAATGAAGCAAGACTGAACACAACGTTAATTACAATTGATGGGAACAAATTGAGTCATTTTTAAAGATAATTGCGCTCAGATTTGATGTAGAAACAAAATCTAATTAGCATGCTTTTTACAATAAGCCTTAAAGAAAATAAAAGAGCAAATCAATATGTTTGACAATTGCAGCCCGCGAAGAAGCAGAAACACAAAGTATCACTGAAACGGAGAGAGAGATTTTTGATGAGAAAAGATTCAAATTACCAAGGAGTTAAATTCATGAACCTCTATGCATCAAATGATATCGTAGTGAAATAATCGTATCAACACCTTGAGAAATATCAGGAGAATTTGGTAAAGTCATTAACACAGGGGTAGGTTTTAATATTTTCATCTCAGAAATGAAAAAAAAATCATGTAAGAAAACTAGGTACAAATAGAGATGATTAGAATAACCTTATCAACATCAACCCAGAAAAAAGGTTACACACATTGATCCAAAGGTTCTACCTCTAAAGTTTTTATTTTTTTAAATAAAATATTATGATAAAATTCATATAAAAGATGTTCATTGTATTATTTACAACAGTTTCTGTGATGGTATGAGTGGCTCATCTTTGGAAAAGACCATTTTGCTAATTGCAATGTGGTCACCACTGGTTGAATGAAACGGGGTCAGTTTTCTGGACAATTCTCTCCGCTCTTAATCTCATCTCCCAATGCATGTATTGATTTCTTTTTGTAATTTTTTTAAGTTTATTTATTTATTTTTGAGAGAGAGAGAGAGAGAGAGAGAGAGAGAGGGAATGGGTGGGAGAGGTGCAGAGAGAGAGGGAGAGAGAGAGAATCCCAAGCAGGCTCTGCACCAACAGCACGGAGACCGATGTGGGGTTGGAACCCTCAAACCGTGAAATCGTGACCCAAGCCGAAACCAAGAATTGGACACGTCAACAACTGAGCCACCCAGGCGTCCCTGATTTTCTTGGAAGAGAGAAATCTTAAGGAAATTTTCATCAATTCTGTTGTGCAGTATATAAAATACTCCAATTTGAATATATATATACGAATATATATATATACATATATATACATATATATATCTCACTCATCACAACAGTATTTTAGATAATTTTTTTTACCTTTAACTAATAATTTTCCCACAAATGAATGTAACTGCATTCTACTCGAGGAATTTGAACAACCCCAGACCATATATCTAAGCTGAAAATAATGAGAAATGTGTCGCCTAATGAAAACAAAGAATACCAGTGATGCACAGACAATTTATTTCCTGGGTAACTGTAAAACTCCACTTCATGTCTGGTTGTTTGAGCTCTTCCCCAGGCTTCAAATCTGTTGCAGAAGTATTTCATAAAGTGGGAGAATGAAATATTTAATAGGATTTTTAGAACTCGGAGTAGCGAATCCAATTTCTGGGCTTCGTACCCAGTTTCATTTCTGAGTGCTTTTCATTATTTTACATTTCATTATTTAAAAATCTGGCAGCAATGTGCAGCTGAGTAATGTCACTACTTTCACTTAAATCATAGCATTGTTTTAGAGGGAATTCCTATAGGACTGCCAATTCCAGCTCTCTGATGTGGGCTGTGTATACAGTTTTTCAGCTCTAAATATGCCCGATCGCTTTTCTTTTTTAAAAAGGATAAACGTTCAACAAATTGCATTTGAAGTGGTCCTAGGGATAATTAAAAGACGTGATAACACACATTTGGCTGCATGTACAGGAATCATAAACCAATTTAATTAGCTATTAATAGTTACCTAAGCCAGGGGATCAGAGGGGATAAGAAAGCATTTGCTAGAAAAGTCGTAATGCACTAGCGGGAAAAGATCTGGAGGTCACAAGTGACCACTAGCTTCCACATACCAATAGAGCTACATATTTTATTAAAATGGACATGAAAAGGAATATTAACAAAACTGGAATCTGGAGAATAATAATCATGAAAAAAATTAAAATCTGTCATAGAGCTATACTAAAATATTCTCCATGTACAGATGGTAAATTCTATCAAACCTCAAGGAATAGATAATTCTGATTTTCCTCAATGTGTCCCAGAGTATAGAAAATGATTTAAAGCTTCCAAATTTATTTAGGACCTGTGCATTAAAATCTGCTGAAGATAGACCAAAAACATTATGGCCAACTCTCACTAACGAATACGAATGTAAAAATTCTAAATAAAATATTGGTGAGTGAAGATATACACATTTAGACTGGTTAAGGATGGAAACGTAGTATTTTTCTCTTTGCCCTTTCTCTGCCCTTCTAAAATGATGACCTATAAACCTGTTCCAGCACCGATTGGAGGGAACTGAAGCCGAGCAGAAAGGGGAAGTCTGGTTGCTCAAAACCCAGGCAGTGGGATTAACGGATCATAAACTCCTGTTGCCTGACGATGATCCAGAGAGAAATATATTCAAGGGGTATCTACAGAGACGGGACCACCGATCTGATGTTCTCAGCTTGCAAATGCTCTGAAGTCCCAAGAGGGATATGGCAGAGGGAGAGAGCCTCAGAAATGATCATGGGTTAGTGGGTGCCTGACTATAACCTGTGTGGACAGACAATCTGTGACTGTTGGCTCATCCTTAGGCAGTGGAACCTTGACACGTTTGGAGGAGGTATGATGAGCCCTCAAATGGTCGGGTCTGCCAGCATGAGGATTTGGAGTCAGAATGAACGCTGACTTATAAAAAAATGGCATCTGAGATTATGGACTCTGATTATACCTACTGAATTAATAAAATAAGTCTAACTCTTAGTAGGAGTATAATACACCATCCTAGTCTAATTTTTATAAGACCAGCGTTTAGAAATCAACTAGTATAACTCTCCGTAACAGTATTTTAAGGAGAGTAATATTATGGTTATTCAAGAAATGCCCAAAAAAGTTATTAATTAAAGTTACCTTTACTTTAGGGCTAAAAATAAAATCTTTGATTTTTTTTTAGGAATGGCAGGATATTCTCTTATCACGATCAAAAACCATCAGCTACACCCATATTTAGTAGGACAACACTGGGGCCTTATCCATTATGACAAGAATAAGACGTCTACTGCCATTGATTTTTTTTTTCCGCGAATTTTAGCCAATGCAAAGCAACAAGAAGAATAAACAAAAGGCATAAACATTAAAAAGGGAAAACCAAGATAGCTATTATTATTTGCAGGTGATACACACTACTTATAAGATTTAAGAGAGATTAAACTTTACAGCTGTTAAAGATGAAAGACAAGAAAGACGTCAGATGCAGTTAACTAATTTGAAAACAGTTCTATTTATAAGAATGAAAACTAACAGCTATACAGCACTGTAGTGTTGGCAAGGCCTGTTCCAACGTAGATCACCTTTACCATCATCATATGAACAGTAAGGAAATGGAGATCCAACGAGGGTAATTAATTTTTTGGCCTGAACCCAGGAACCATGAGATCATGAGCTGAGCCAAAGTAGGGCACTCAACCCACTGAGCCACCCCCAAAGGCCATCCTCTTGACCACCATGTCACGACGCGTTTGAACACAATAATAATATTATCATCTCAATGCTTACCACATGGAAAAATATTAATAGAAAGTGGCAGATCCCATAAGAAGAATAAAATCTTATAAAAATATAAGGCATTGTTTAAGGGATGGATTTTTTTAACAGATGGATTTTCCAAACTTTATTTCTCAGAAATATTATTCAAAATGTTATGTTTGTGCACATGTAATTTTTTTCCGATAAGTGAGGGTTTTGTGTTTGCAAAAAAAAAATTGTCAGGAAGGTTTATACCTCCCTAAGCTTAACTTTGGTTAGAAAAACAAAAGATTTGAGTAACTTGAGAAACTAACATCTTTCCAGATGGGAAGACAATACGGTAAAAACCGCAGGACCCCCTTCCCCAAAGAAGCATGAATTAAAGGCATTTACAGTAAAAACACAGATCACAATTTTTGGAAGGAGAGAGGAAGCTGCTGAGAAGAGTTAAAATTTCATATAGAGGAATAAATGGTCAGTAGTAGCTAGACAGTCTTGAAAAAATAAGATGGAGTTATTCAAACATATTATAAAGCTATTGTAACTGAACATATGGCACTTTTATAAGAAAATAAAGATTCTAGATCAACTACACACACGTGCATGCACAATAAGGTTTTATTTATTTTTAAGAGAGAGAGAGAGACAGAGCACAAGCAGGGGAGGGGCAGAGAGAGAGGGAGACACAGAATCCCAAGCAGGCTCCCGGCTCTGAGCTGTCCGCACAAAGTCTGATGTAGGGCTCGAACCCGTGAACCGTGAGATCGTGACCTGACCCAAGCTGGACGCTTAACCAAGGCCTCCAGGTGCCCCATAGCTCATTTTTAAATAACAAGTGAAACCACTCTTAACACCTTTACCAAAATTTACTTCCAGATGGACTGACCCCTTCGTTTTAATGATTTAAATTTTAACACACGGTGACTACTCCAGAAGCAAATAGATGTTTTTCAATAACTATGGCGACGGAGGAAGGTCCAGAAAAACGTGACCTGAAAGCAAACAACTGAAAGGAAACCTAATCACTTTGTCCGCATGAAAGGGAAAACTGTCTTATGACAAAAACCCTCATTCGAGTTAAAACATAAATAAAAACAGGAAAAAAACATATCTGTCATACGTATACAGCATGTGAACATTTTAAAAGGTCCCACAAACTCAGGGATCATACCTGATGGTACTCTTACCATAGTAGTGAGTTGCAGAAGAGCCAGTATGACACCTGTTTTGGCTTTTCCGACACAAAGTGGCTTTTGCAAGCCAACCAATCAGTGAGGTCCAGAGTTTCTGCCGCTTGTCAATCAGGGATCGACTCTCGACCAACGCGCCTCTGTAGGCAAACTGATCAACACGGTCTCACCCAAGTGTCTGCCAGTGGGTAGGAACCCACGTTGACCTCTGGGCGTCTGTTAATCTTTGTTACACGGGATTAAAACACAGACTGAATGGGAAAACGGAGGATATGAAGGGATGTTTCACAAAGAAAGGAAATAAGCCGGAAAAGTACTTGAGAGCAAAGCAGCCTTTTTTTTTTGTTGTTGTTGTTGTTGTTGTTGTTGTTGTTTAATGGTCATTCATTTTTGAGAGGGAGCGAGTCAGAGTGTGAGCGAGGGAGGGGCAGAGAGAGAGGGAGACACAGAATCCGAAACAGGCTCCAGGCTCTGAGCTGTCAGCCTAGAGCCCGATCGGGGCTGGAACCCACAAACCGTGAGATCATGACCTGAGCCGAAGTCGGACGCTTAACTGAGTCGCCCAGGCGCCCCTACAAAATAATATATATTTATTGAGCTCCTGCTAGACTGTGTCTGGTAACACTATATTCAACAAAGCTACCTTCCTGCCCACAGGTGTCTTCCTCCTGGACACCAAATCTTGCCTCCCGCCTGTTTTGGTAAATAACAAACATTTCCTACTAAAACAGCAGTGTTCGGTAGTTTCGACCGGGACCACAGGCCTCCCAAAGGCTAAAATATTTACTATCCGGTCTTTTCCAGAAAAATCTCATAAATATAGGAGATAAATATAAACATAGAAATATATGTTTGAATCATTAAAAACAGAATTCAGAATATCGTTATTATAAAGTCCCAAACCAAGAAAAACGAAGCAATGTACTCTAGCAGATAATAGGCATGGGGTAAAGCTATATATATATATTTTAAGGATGACTATACAACCCAGGATTGTGATAAACTATGAGTTAAAGGGTCAATATGACACAGAAAAGAAAATCACAGAGAGTTCGCACGTTAGCTGCAACTCCTACTCTATTTCGCTCTCACGGTGGCTTGAGGTTTCCCCGGTGTTTGTTTTATTGTGATGCTTCAAAACTTGCGTGCGTATCGCATTTTCTTTTGTGCGTCACATATTAGAAAGGAAAGGAACAAACACACGGACGCTAGAGAAACGACCATGAAGTCGGCGTGTGGCCTGGACAGCTGCACTCTCTGATGAACAGGAGTCATCCGGCCCATCTGCTGGGTGACCCAGAAATGCCAGGATTTGGAACTCTCTTCTTTGAGGCCGCTAGAGCTTTCTAGAGAAGAGTTCCTCTGCATCCCTACCAGAGGCTGGCGGCAGGCCCTTGCCCACTTATGTGTTGTCAGTGGAAACTGGCGCGGGGAGTCTGTCTCTCCCACACCCTCTGTCACCGGAGACTGATTTCTTTTTTATTCTTTTGTTTATAATCGCAGCGGGATCGCTAGGAGAAACAAAGTAATTGCGTGTGGTTAATTCACCATGTTTAACGGGAAGTCTATTATAGATAGATTTATCAAGTTCATATGCGGTCTCACGCCTTTCCACAGCGAAAGATGAGGGTTGGCTCAGTTTCACAATTCTCTTAGGAATGTGTAATAATGAGGGACTCCTGGGTGGGTCAGTCGGTTAAGACCCTGACCTTGGCTCAGGCCATGATCTCGCAGCTCATGGGTTTGAGCCCCGCATGGGGCTCCGCGCTGACATTGTGGAGCCTGCATGGGATTCTTTTTCTCTCTCCCTCTCTCTCTCTCCCTCTTTCTGCTCCTCCCTCCTCCCCCATGCATGCACATGTTCCCTCTCTCTCCAAGTAAACTTAAAAATAAAAATAATAATAATGTGTAGAGGTGCCTAGGTGGTTCAGTCAGTTAAGCTTCCGACTCCCGACTTGGGCTCAGCTCCTGATCTCACGGGTTTGTGAGTTCAAGCCCCACATCGGGCTCTGTGCTGACAGCTCGGAATCTAGAGCCCGCTTCGGATTCTGTGTCTCCCTCTCCCTCTGCCCCTCCCCCACTCACACTTTGTCTCTCTTCCTCTCTCAAAAACAAATAAAAATTTAAAAAAAGAATGTGTAATACTGATGCCGTCTTTAGTTATACTCTTTGTTACTTTTCTAAATGTAAGCTGTAGCTCTGTCCTCCTGTTTCGGTTACCATCCTGGTCGTCACTCTGTACGCTGATAGGTTAATCGGACATTTACCTTTCCTATGACATCCATCTATAGTTTCTAATTAACTTATTTTCCTTCTTGACAAAACAATCACGTTCCTTATCATACCCTCAAGATTTTCTAACACATGAGTCATGCGGACTTTCTTCCTGTTCCCTGGACACCTGCCAACTGAGTCCCGCATTTGCCCAATCCAATGTCTGGCAGCTGTTTTCTAACTGCAGGGGTTTTCGAAATGTCTTGCTCTTTGGAAACTGCAAATCATTGTGTTTCTTCTTCTTCTTTTTTTTTTAATGTTTATTTATTTCTGAGACAGAGAGAGACAGAGCATGAGCAGGGGAGGGGCAGAGAGAAAGGGAGACACAGAATCCGAAGCAGGCTCCAGGCTCTGAGCTGTCAGCACAGATTCCCCACACGGGGCTGGAACCCACAGACTGTGAGATCATGACCTGAGCCGAAGTCGGACGCTCAACTGACTGAGCCACCCAGGTGCCCCCGAAACATAGTGCTTCTTAAGTTCTAGGAAATTTTTTCCTATTATTTTCTCGCTAATTTCTTCTCATTTCTATGTTCTCTTTTTCTAAAACCATTCATTGTCAGATATTACACATGTTGGTTTCACCCTATAGGTCTTTTTTCTAACCCCGTAGGATCTTTCCTTGCCTTTAAAATGTGTTTCCTACATCCTGAAAAATTTTGTCCCTTTGTTTTCCAAGTCTTCAATGTAAATAATTTTTGTTTCTTTTTGCAGTTATAGTTTTAAGTTTTGAAAGCTTTTACAAATTCTTTGAGTATCACCTTCATCCTTTTCTCATTTTATAAGAAATGACGTTTTAAATTCTTCTGAGTATTCCAGTTAGAGAGTGTTCAAAGGTCTCTGTTTTCCAAAATGTGTTTCCTCCCCTGTTCGCTTTAAAACAAAACAAAACATTGGGGCGCCTGGGTGGCTCAGTCAGTTAAGCGTCCGACTTCGGCTCAGGTCATGATCTCACGGTTAGTGAGTTTGAGCCCCGTGTCGGGCTCTGTGCTGACAGCTCGGAGCCTGGAGCCTGTTTCGGATTCTGTGTCTCCCTCTCTCTCTGCACTCTGTCTCTCTCTATCTCAAAAATAAATAAACGTTAAAAAAAATTAAACAAAACAAAACAAAACAAAAAAAAACACAAAAAAACACAAAAAACCTTGAGATGCAATTGACATATAATACCGTGTAAGTTTAATGCATCCAAGGTGTTGGTTTGATACATTTATATTTATATATAGCAATATGATTACCACAGTAGGGTTAGCTAACACGTCTATCACATCACATAATTATCCTTTCTTTTTTCGGTGAGAACAATTAAGACCTTGTTTCTTAGCAACTTTGAAGTTTATAATACAGCAGTGATGACGATAATCACTATGCTGTGCATTCGGTGTCCAGAACTTAATTATCTACTGGTTGCAAGTTTTCACTCTTAAACAACATCTCCTCAATTTGTCTTTTTGTTTGTTTGTTTGATTAATTTTGTACCTTCTTCTGCAAATGCCACCCACGATTCTTCGTGAATGTGGTGATATCACCTTGGAGTATGTTCACATTTGAGACTAAACTACGGGCTGGGGGGGTGTAGTTTTCTGTGCCATATTCTAGGCGGGCCTGTCTGGTCATCAGGTTTACCTCTTTAAAGGAAGAACACCGAGAATCCTGCGCATTACTTGGTATCTTTTCCTAGACTTCATTTTCAAGCCTGTGTCGGGGTAAGGGTGACCTGTGATTTGGCCTGCAGTCCCTTAAATGTCAGAATAAAAAGCGTGACTCTGGAAATAACCAGCCTACACATTTGTTTCCTGACTTAGCAACTTTAAATACTTGTCTGTCACCTTCTCAGGAAGAGAGGTGAGAATTGGGATCTCTTTCACTCTTCATCTTTCTTTGCATGATTACTCAGACTTAGGTCGCTGTTTGTTCCTAGTTTCCAAGCCTGCTTTGCTTGTTTTTCTGCTTTTCCATATCCTGATAACCCTCAGGCTCCTCTTTCATCACTCAGAGCCCCGGTGGAGTTCAAGTTTCTTTACTCTTTCCTATCTCTTCCTTTATATAAAATCTTCTCTTTCCTGGATAAGATTATGTTAAGGAACTAGTTAAATTTAATCTCATATGACCAACCACTTGATACGAAAAGATATTTGAGTCATCTTCCCTAGAAAATACTTGCATTTTAGCTAATTCAGATGAATGGTCCAATCCAAGGTGCACCTGTATGCGTGAGGATGTATTTGATGCTTTTTAATTCCAAGCAAGGTTTCTTTTTTTAAGTGTATTTATTTGTTTTGTGAGACAGAGAGAGAGAGATGTGCTAAAGGGAGAGAGACAAAGAGAGAGAGAGAGAGAGAGAGAGAGAGAGAGAGAGAGAGAGAGAGAATCCCAAGCAGGTTCCACACCATTAGTGTGGAGCCTGATGTGGGGCTTGAACTCACAAACCATGAGATCATGACCTGAGCCAAAATCAAGAGTCTGACACTTAACTGACTGACCCACCCAGCCACCCCACCCCCCCACCCCAAGCAAGGTGTCTAAAAGAAGTGTTCAGCAAAATTGGGAGCTGAAAATAAGAAGGATGAATAATTTGGGATCTATTTAGGATGCTGACATTAAAAATAAATAAACTAAGCAGCATGAACAAGAAAGAAAGTTTACTTTCTTACTTTAAGAGAAGTCCCAATGCTGGGTTCCTTCAAAGGGAGTTAATTCAACAGCTCAATGGTATCACCAGGAAGTAGGTTCTTGACATCACCCTTCAATGCCAAGCTCAGGCCAGCACCTTCATGATAATGAGGCGGATGCCCCAATTCTAGTAATAGAAGCATCATGCTGTTTCTTTCTCTGTCTCTTTTTGATCAAGAAACCCTTGGAAGCCTTCTGGTTGACTTCCCTTCCATTCTCATGAACCAGCATGGAATCACAGATACCCCCTAAGCTAATCCCTGGCAGAGAGAATAAAGTCACTCTGATTGGCTTAAATTAGTCACTGCTTATTCTTGAGCCTTGTGTGTGTATGAATATGTGCGTGTGTGTGTGTGTGTGTGTGTGTGTGTGTGTGTGTGTTGGGGCTGCAAATCTTAACAAATGTAGACAGCTGTAGCAAAAAAAAAAAAAAAAAAAGAAGGGAAAAATGGTTTAGGGACAGCTGGCAGCCAGGAGAGTCTCCTTTAGTCTTAAACCCTGAACTGTCAGAGACGTTCAGGAAAGCACTTTTCCTTTTGCTTTCAGTGGCTGGACACAGTGCATTGGAAGCCGAGATGTGGGTCCAGAGAAACCACTACGAATACTAACAGCATATCAGTAGTGCTCAGCGTCAGAGGAAGATATTTTTCATAAAATTATTCAGTAGTTTGAGAAGGGAATCAATGAGAATGGTTTTCCTGCAGCTCTGAAATGAATTTTCTTTCTTCCACCCACCTTTTTTTTTTGTTTCACTGATGGTGAATTCCAATACACCACCAAGCTTCTTATACCACCAAGTCTGTAGGCAGTCTAAGATACGGTCCTTCTCCTGACATTTTATGAGACTTCGGTATACCAGATGGTAACAATTTGAAGCTCCTTATTCAATAGCACCGAGTTGAAGGTACTCACTGGCAGCCCGAGCAGGCTGGTACAGCTTGATAAGGGTTGCCAAGGAGACAGGTGGCTGGTTTAATGATAGCTGATAACAGCCCTTTCAAAGGCTTCCCACAGTCAAGGAGGGAAGGAAAAGTGAGGTAGGGATGGAAGACGGCTGAGCCACGTAGGTGCATTGAGAAGATGCCTCTTCTCTCTTACATTTCCCCCTCCCCACCCAGTACTTAATGGTAGGATGGCAATATCACTCGCATATGACTGAATAACTCACTGATGGGTGCACAATGCCCCCTCACTAAGCTAATTTATGTTCTGCTTGTGTCGGCCAGTGCACAATGCAATAAAAATTATATGGATTATGAAAAGGCAAAGTGAAATCTGGAGGGTCTCATTCAATTAGTTTCTCTACAGAACACCATTCTGTGTAAATTGACATCACCAGCGAAATGGATCCCTCTCCCAGCCCCACCTGGGAGCAAAGCCTGCCGTGAGCTCAACCTCACGTTTCCCTGAATTTGTTCTTTATGATGTGAGAAATTTAATTTTTGTATTCTCATTTCTTTCCATGGCTTGTTATTGGCTATTTCTGCACACAGCAAAAGCTATTTAATTATCTAATTTTAAGTGTGGATTGAGAAGAAAGACTCTATGAGCTAGATAATCTGTCTGTTAACACTGAAGTGAAACAAATAAGCCAAATTTAAGAATATCCACACACCCATTTGAAGATTCATTTTCTGTAGATCAGGTGCTGAACTATTTACATAACAAAAGCTTAACATTCACCTACATTTTTCTCTAACTGACTTTATTATTCTGTGAACTTAAAGAAATAAAAAGGTTAAAAAATAAAAAACAATTTAACATTTCCTTATTTTTTGAGAGACACAGAGAGAGAGAGAGAATGAGCAGGAGAGAGGCAGAGACAGAGAGAGAGGGAGACAAAGAGTTCAAAGCAAGCTCCAGGGTCTGAGCTGTCATCACAGAGCCTGATTTGGGGGCTTGAATCCATGAATTGTGAGATCATGACCTGAGCTGAAGTCGGACGCTTAACCAACTGAGCCATCCCAAATAATCCCAAGGTGCCACCCACCAAATAATTTACAAATAAGGAAATAGAGGGAGGAGTCAGCATGGTGGAGAAGTAGGGGACCCGAGGTTCCCTTCTCCCTCAAACAGAACAGCATTGAGGCCAGAGGACAGGAAATTCCAGGAATCCAGGCTACAGAGTGTCTGAAAAATCTCTGGAGGCCCACAGGGACAACTTGGTGGGCCATAGACATTTTTAATCTATTCTTTTTACATCTCTTCTATATCTCCTTCTTCTTTATTTTCCTCTCTCTCTCTCTCTCTCTCTGGATTAAGCCATACAGTTTATCTGATTCTCTGCCTGGTCATTTTGTTTGTTTGTTTGTTTGTTTTCCTTTTCTTTTTCTCCACCCCTGTCATTTCTCTCATTGTATGGGATAAGGCTTCTTCTACCCCCACCCCCATTTTTAAAATTTTTTTCAGGGTTACTTCAGCGAAATAAATCAAAGCACACCTGGTAGAAGGTCCAAATCACCACTACGAGTAGGGAGATGAAGCAACCAGAATCACAACAACAGAGAGCACGCGACACACTCCAGAAACACCTCCTGAAGGGCCAGGCCCTGGACAGGCTATGACCCCTTTTTAATATAAAGGGACAGGACCTATAATAAGCTCTTTAAACACCTAAGGGACAGAAAACTAGCCAAATGATGGAACGGAAGAATTCTCTTCAAAAGAAATTCCAGGAATAAATGGCAGCTAGAGAATTGCTCATAACAGGTACAAACAATATATGTGAGCAAGAGTTCAGAATAATAGTCATAAGATTAATAGCTGGGCTTGAGAAAAGCATAGTCAACAGCAGAGAGTCTATTGCTACAGAGATCAAGGAACCAAAGAATAGTCATGATTAATTAAAAAATACTGTAAATGAGGTGCAAAATAAACTAGATGCAGTGACGTCAAGGATGGAGGAAGCATAGGAGAGAATAAGTGATATATAAGATATAATTATGGAAAATGATGAAGCTAAGAAAAAGAAAGATGAGAAAATACTAGACCACGAGGTGAGAATTAGAGAACAAAGTGATTTAATGAAACATAATAATATCCATATCATAGGAGTTCCAGAAGAAGAAGAGAAAGAGAAAGGGGCAGAAGGTTTGCTTGAACAAATTATAGCTGGGAACTTTCCCAATTTGGGGAAGGAGGCAGATATCCAAATCCAGAAGGCACAAAGAACTCCCTTCAGTTTTAATAAGAATAGGTCTTTTCCATGGCATATCATATGAAACTGGTAAAATACAAAGATAAATAGAGAATTCTGAAAGCAGCTAGGGACAAAGAGGCCTTAACCTGCAAGGGTAGATGCATAAGGGTGTAGCAGACCTGTCCACTGAAATTTGCCAGGCCAGAAGGGAATGGCAGGAAATATTCAATGTGCTGAATAGGAAAAATATGCAGCCAAGACTCAGTTAACCAGCAAAACTTTCATTCAGAATAGAGGGAGAGATAAAGGCTTTCCCAGACAAACAAAAACTGAAGGAGTTCATGACCACTAAACCAACCTCGCAAGAGATCCTAAGGGGCACTCTGTGAGTAGAATGCTGCAAAGACTACAAGGGACCAGATACATCATTACAAGCATGAAACCTACAGATAACACAATGACACTAAATCCATATCTTTCAATAATAACTGAATGTAAATGTACTAAATACTCCAATCAAAAGACATAGGGTATCAGGGGCGCCTGGGTAGCTCAGTCGGTTAAGCATCCAACTTCGGGTCTGGTCATGATCTCACGGTTCATGGGTTTAAGCCCTGCATCAGGCTCTGTGTTGACACCTTAAAGCCTGGAGTCTGCTTCAGATTCTGTGTCTCCTTCTCTCTCTGCCCCTCCCCAGCTCAGACTCTGTCTCTGTGTCTCTCAAAAATAAATAAACATTAAATAAAAATTTTAAAAAAGACATAGGGTATCAGAATGGATAAAAAAAAAAAAACCTAGATCCATCTATATGCTATCTACAAGAGACTCATTTTAGACCTAAGGACACCTTCAGATTGAAAGTAAGGGAATGGAGAACCATCTATCATGCTACTGGAAGTCAAAAGAAAGCTGGTGTTGCCAAATTTATTTCAGACAAACTAGATTTAAAACTAAAGGCTGTAACAAGAGATGAAGAAATGCATTGTATCATAATTATGGGGTCTATCCATCAAGAAGGGTTAACAATTGTAAATGTTGATGCTCCCAACTTGAAAGAATCCAAATATATAAATCAATTAATCACAAACATAAGCAATCTTTTTGGTAAGAATGTGGTAATTGCAGGGGACCTTAATTCTCCACTTACAACAATGGACAGATCATCTAGGCAGAAAATCAATAAAGGAACAATGGCCTTGAGTGATACACTGGACCAGATGGACTCGACAGATAAATTCAGAACTTTTCATACAAAAGCAGCAGAATACACATTCTTCTCGAGCGCACATGGACCATTCTCCAAGACAGATCACATACTGGGTCACAAAACAGTCCTCAATAAATATAAAACAATTGAGGTCATACCATGCATAATTTCCGATCACAATGCTATGAAACTTGAAACCAACCAGAAGAAAAAATTTGGAAAGCCTCCAATTGCATGGAGGTTAAAGAATATCCTACTAGAGAATGAATAAGTCAACCAGGAAATTAAAGAAGAAGTTAAAAATATATGGAAGCAAATGAAAATGAAAACACGACAGTCCCAACCCTTTGGGATATAGCAAAGGCAGTCCTAAGGGGAAAATACATTGCATTCCAGGCTTATCTCAAGAAAAAAGAAAAATCCCAAGTACAAAACTGAACCACACACATAAAGGAATGAGAAATAGAACAGCAAAAAAAAAAAAACAAAAAAAAAAACCCCCAAAGCCAGCAGAAGAAGAGAAACAATAAAGATTAGAGCAGAAATAAACAATATAGAATCAAAAAAAAAAAAAAAAGAAAAGAAAACCATAGTTGATTAATGTATCTAAGAGCTGGTTTTTTGAGGAAATAAACAAAATTGATTAACCTGTAGCCAGACTTCTCAAAAAGAAAAGATAGAGGACCCAAAGAGATAAAATCCAAATGAAAGAGGAGAGATCACAACCAACACCACAGAAATATAAACAATTAATATAGAATTCTATGAAAAATTATATTTCAACAAACTGGACAACCTGGAAGAAATGGACAAAATCCTAGACACCCAAACACTACAAAAACTGAAATGAGAAGGAATAGAAAATTTGAACAGACCCATAACAGTGAAGAAATTGAATCAGTTATCAAAAATCTCCCAACAAATGAGAGTCCTGGGCCAGATGGCTTCCCTGGGGAATTCTACCAGACATTTAAAGCAGAGTTAATACTTATTCTTCTCAAGCTGTTCCAAAAAAATAGTAACAGAAGGAAAGTTTCTGAACTCATTCTATGAAGCCAGCATTACATTGATTTCCAAGTCAGAGAGAGACCCCACTAAAAAGGAGAATTACAGGCCAATATCCCTGATGAAGATGGATGCAAAAATTCTCAACAAGATACTGGCCAATCAAACTCAACAGTATATGAAAAGAATTATTCACCATGATCAAATGGGATTCATTCCTGGACTGCAGGACTGGTTCAATACTCACAAATCAATCAATGTGATACATCGCATTAATAGAAGAAAGGTTAAGAATCATACTATCCTGTCAATAGGTGCAGAAAAAGCATTTGACAAAATACAGCATCCTTTCCTAATAAAAACCCTCAAGAAAGTCAGGATAGAAAGAACATACCTTAACAACACAAAAGCTATATACGAAAAGCCCAGAGCTAATATCATCCTCAACGGGGAAAAACTGAGAGCTTTCTTTCTGAGATCAGGAACACGACAGGGATGTCCACTCTCACCATTGTTGTTCAACGTAGTGTTGTAAGTCCTAGCCTCAGCAATCAGACAACAAAATGAAATAAAAGTCATCCAAATTGGCAAAGAAGTCAAACTTTCATTTTCACTGATGACATGATATTCTACATGGAAAACCTGACAGACTGCACCAAAAAGCTGCTAGAACTGATACATGAATTCAGCAAAGTCGCAGGATACAAAATCAATGTACAGAAATCAACTGCATTTCTACACACCAGTAATGAAGCAACAGAAAGAGAAATCAAGAGATCACTCCCATTTACAATTGCACCGAGCACCGTAAAATACCTAGGAATAAACCTAACCAAAGATGTAAAAGATCTGTATGCTGAAAACTATAGAAAACTTATGAAAGAAATTGAACAAGACACAAAGAAGTGGAAAAACATTCCATGCTCATGGATCAGGAGAACAAATACTGTTAAAATGTCAATACTACCCCAAAGAATCTACACATTCAATGCAATCCCAATCAAAATTGCCCCAGCATTCTTCTCAAAGCTAGAACAAACAACCCTAAAATTTATATGGAACCGCAAAGACCCCAACTAGCCAAAGTAATGTTGAAAAAAGAAGCAAGAAAAGAAAAGAAAAACAAAGTGGAGAGCATCACAATCCCGGACCTTAGCTTCTGCTACAAAGCTGTAATCATCAAGACAGTATGGTATTGGCACAAAAACCACCAGCTTATTTTCCAGATTAAGTTTCTTGACACGTGCAGTTTACCTTGAACATCTTTCTGCTGGTAACTGGTGGGATTAGTGGTTCGTGGGAAAAAGGCTTTGGATAAGGCTGCAGCCCATTCACGATTTATAATAGGAGGTTGCAATCCTCACATGTTGAAAGATTTTAATTCATTTGGTTTTAGAAAAACAACAAAGGGTATAAATTTGGTGTGACTAGGTAACCAAGTTTCTGAAAAACAAAACCAAGTTTCTTAAAAATATACCATTTAATTTAAAGGGTATGGATGTTTGAAAGAATTGCCTTGTACTTGAAATAGGTACCTGGTCAAAGAAAAACCAATAGGTGCCATTTTTGTAATAATATCCTCAAGCCAGAGCCTCAGGAAATAGTGGGAGGAAAAGAAATACTGCCTCATCTGACTCTATTTCCAGGAAGTCTATCCTTTTCCCCCAACTAACTTCTATTACTTAAAATAGGAAGGAATAAAAACATCACTTTACAACAAGTCACATCAATTCATTTTGAATCTCAAACATTTATTTAGACATTCCATAGTTTGTGAATCCTATCCAACTCGTTAATTGTTCGTCAGTTTCTGTGTGGCCGTGCATGCCTTTGTGTGTCCACATTTGTATTTTCCTGGGACTGAAGTGAGCTAGCTTTATACTATGCCTACCTTCTTATTACATGCCTCACCTAGTAACAAGTTTAATGCCAGCAAGGCACAGATTCTGTTCGGTTGACTGTTCTACTAAGAGCCTATAACATCGCCAAAGGCTCACTAGTTTTTGTTAAATGAATTTAGTGAGTGTGCAAATAACGGAAATACTTGTGATCCAGATTACCCCGATCTTATATGAAGAAACCTGAGAAGGAAAATTATTAATGAAATGTTTTACCAAAGCATTTCAAATTCGAGGTTGCTCAAAGTCGGCGCCCGTCTAGGAATTAGCCTTGTGTTAAGAAAGTGATGGATGTGAAGACTTGCAATTTCATTGAAAAATAATGCTTGAAAGGATTAGAAAATAACAAGATAGCATTTAATTAATAAATTGTGTGATAAATGATAAATAACAGAAGAGGGTATTTTTAATTTAAAAAAATTTTTTTTAAGTTTGTTTACGGGGGCTCCTGGGTGGCTCAGTTGGTTAAGCATCCGACTCCGGCTCAGGTCATGATCTCACGGTCTGTGAGTTCGAGCCCTGCGTCGGACTCTGTGCTGACAGCTCGGAGCCTGGAGCCTGTTTCGGATTCTGTGTCTCCCTCTCTCTCTGACCCTCCCTCGTTCATGCTCTGTCTTTCTCTGTCTCAAAAAATAAATAAACATTAAAAAAAATTGTTTTAAATAAATAAAGTTTGTTTATATTTGAGAGAGAGAGAGAGACAGAAGGCAAGAGGGGGAGATAGAAATATGGATAGAAATATGGATATTAAAGGTGCTTCTGGTGAAGTCTCAGATAGAAATTAGGAACATGTTACTGGGAACTGGAGAAAATGTGATCCCTGTTATAAAGTGACCTTTATAAGAGGCAACTGAGTTAAAATTAGATCACACAGGGCTCCGGCGTGGCTCAGTCAGTTAAGCGTCTGACTCTTGATTTGGGCTCAGGTCACGATCTCGCGGTCCATGAGTTCGAGCCCCGCGTCGGGCTCTGTGCTGACAGCTCAGAGCCTGGAGCCTGGTTCGGATCCTGTGCCTCCCTCTCTCTCTGCCCCCTCCCCTGCTCGTGCTCTGTCTCTGTCTCAAAAATAAAGAAAAACGTTTAAAAAAAATTTTTTTTTAATGCAAGGTCATGGCTAATAATAGAAATTTGAAGAAAAACGAAAAGACCTAGAATTTCAGTGGGCCACTTGGATTCCCAGCCCTTGAAATTTTGCATGTTAGTGCTGATCCACGGGAAAATGTAAAAGTGAACACACAGTAACATTGAAAAGCGTATAGTGCCAAGTCTCCTGTCCCAGACCCTCAGTCCTGATCCAACAAAGAAACTGCTTCTTAAAACGTTTTTAAGCATGTATTTTAGTAATCGTCTCCATATCTCCAAATGATCTATTATGGTTACGGAGACTCCTGCAGTTCTGATTAATATTTATGTATTGTTATTTTGATAAATTCTTTTTTTTTTTCTATTTTCTCATTTTACTACGTCTGAAACTGATGGTAAGTTAAGACATTGAGCCACATGGATTGAACAATTATCTAAAATTTAAACTCTTGGGGCGCCTGGGTGGTTTGGTGGGTTAAGCGTCCGGCTTCGGCTCAGATCATGATCTCGCGGTCCATGAGTTCGAGCCCCGCATCAGGCTCTGTGCTGACAGCTCAGAGCCTGGAGCCTGCTTCGGATTCTGTGTCTCCCTCTCTCTCTGCTTCTCCCCAACTCATGCCCTGGGTGTGTGTGTGTATGTGTGTGTGTCTCTCTCAAAAATAAATAAACATTAAAAAAATTAAAATTTAAACTCTTGTGGGGGATCTGGGTGGCTCAGTCAGTCACGAGTCTGACTTCAACTCAGGTCTGATCTCACCGTTTGTGCATTTCAGCCCCTCATTGGCCTCTGTGCTGACAGCTCAGAGCCTTGAGCCGGTTTCGAATTCTGTGTCTCCCTCTCTCTGTGACTGCACTCTGTGTGTGTGTCTCTCTCTCAAACATAAACATTTAAAAATTAATTAATTAATTAATTAAAATTTAAACTCTTGTATCTCTCCTTTCTATTTCTTTTTTTTAAAACATTTGCTTTTATGTCTAGAGAATTGTCTTAGCACTATCCTGCAAATTACTTCGTTATTGTTGGTTTGGGCTATCTAATTTTAATTGCATAGAAATTAAACCTGTTTCTTGCCATTGAATTTTGTTTCATAATAAACAGTTCTTATTTAAAGGATGTTTCTTGTTATTCATTTATGTTTTTGCTTAAGGCTTTTTTAAGTGAAAATTTACACAGAGGAATATATACCAATCCAAGGAATACAATTCCTAAGTTTTGACTAATGCAAATTCCTAAGTTTTGACTAATGCAGACAACCTTGTAAGCCCGCATCCTCATCCAGATAGTGAACATTTATGCTACCCCAGAAAGTTCAGTTAGCACCTTGCCAGTCAGTACACCGTCTGTCCCTGGTGACCATGTCCTGATTGCTTACATGATAAGTTGTTTTGCCTGTACTAGAATTTCATATACATATATATGTACACACACACACACACACACTCTTTTGTGCCTGATTTATTTGATTTAACATCATGTCAATGAGATCCAGGCTGTTGTGTGAATCAGCAGATTGTTTCTTTTAATTGCTGATGCGTATTTGTTTATTCATTCTGTTTCTGGACATTTGGGCTGTTTCCAGTAATTGGCCATTATGAGTGAAGCTGTTAAGACCATTCTAGTACAGATATTATTGTGGATATATGTTTTTGTTTGTGTTGGGTACATGCTGAGAAATGGAGTGCTTGGTTATAGGAAAATTTTATTTTTAGATCTATGATCATCTTTAACTTTTGTGTGTGATTAGGATAGAGTTCAAGATTCATTTTTACCATACAGATATTCAGTTTTTCCAGCTTTATTTGTGCAAAAGATAGAGTTTCCCATGGAATTACTTCAACATCTTGGTTGAAACCAATTATGTAAATGTATCTATTTTGGGACTCTACTCTGCATCATTAATATATTTGAATATTCCTATGCCAATACCGATTTGTCTTGATTATTGGTAGCTTTATAGTAAGTCTTCAAAAGGGATAGTATAAATTACCCCTCTTTGACTATTTTAGATTTTTTACCATCCTATATATATTTTTAAATATATATTTATTTTTCTATCAGATTATATAAATTTATATAATTTATAATATAAATATAAATATTTAAAAATATAAATCTTCTAAATTTATATTTATTTTTCTATTTAAAAAAGCGTATTGTGGTTATGACTGGCATTGCATTGAATCTCTAGATCAATTTGGAGAGAATATTTTAACAATATTGAGTCTTACATTCTATGAACATGGTATATATATTCATTTATTTAGATTTTTTCTTTATAAATTTTTCTCAGCAACATTTTGCAGTTTTCAATGTAGAACTTTTGTACTTACTTTAAGTGTTACTAAGTATCTTGTGCATTGGGAGAAAATTTTCCATGAGTCTGTTATGTTTTTGCACATTTTGTGAACAGGGCCATGGACTGATCTTTAGTCCAGGCTTTCTCCTGAAGAATGTTTGTATACTGATCAGCTTTGGAAAACAGAGATAATGTCTACTGCCGGGGAAATATCAGTGAGATTTACTACCCATTATAAAAGATTCAGGTTCCATAAGCTCAGGGTTTCTCTCCTAAAATTCAATCCCCTGCATTTGCAAGTATTACCTAGCCCTCTTTGTATTGTCCTCTGGGAAGTGGGACTTGAGATTTGGCACTAAAACAATAGAATATTGACTTTGGACTCCACCATAGCTGTAATAAATTGTCTTTTATTTCTGACAGGAATCTCATGTCTTTCACCGACATCCATAATTGTTAACGGCTAACTTGTTAACTTGCAAGAAGGGTAATATTGCAGACTTTTTTCCTTTTTAATGTTTATTTATTTTTGAGAGAGAGAGACAGACAGAGCGTGAGCAGGGGAGGGGCAGAGAGAGAAAGAGGGAGACACAGAATCTGAAGCAGCCTCCAGGCTCCAAGCTGTCAGCACAGAGCCCCATGCAGGGCTCAAACTTAGGAACGACGAGATTATGACTTGAACCAAAATTGGACACTTAACCGACTGAGCCACCCAGGCGCCCAGTATCACATTCTTCATGGTTTCAGACATTATGTTTATGCTATTGTAATGGAAATTTTTTAATTATTTCATTTTCCAAATTGTATGTTACACACACCCACAACCACAACTCAACATACGTATATTGATTTTTTTTATCCTGTCACTTTGCTAGTTCTGATAGTTATTTTGCAGATTTCTTAGGATTTTCTATTTTAAAAAAATGTTGGCTGTAAAAGATAGTTTTACTTCTTTTCATCCAATCACTATTACTTGTATTGCACTTCTAAAGCCTCCAATATAATTAAAATATCCTTGCCTTTTTTCTGATTTTGTAGGGGGAAAGCATTGAATTTTTTACTACTAAAAATGCTGGCTATAGATTTTAGTAGCTGTTCTTTATCAAGCTGAAAAATTTTCTTTCTATTCCTAATTTACTGACTTCATCAAAAATGGGTGTTGAATTTTTCCAAATGCTTTTTCTGCATATATTAAGATTTTACTCCATTGTTTCTTCAATATGATGAATTATGTTAATTTTCTAATATAAGTCAACCCTGCATTACTGCAATAAATCATACGTGTCACTGTGTATAATGTTTTTTATTAAAATAATTTGATCTAATAATATTTTAGTAGTGATTTTATATATACGTTCATGGGGTAATTTGTTTGAGCTATAGTTTCTTATAATGTATTTGTTAATTTTGAGTATGAGGTTATTCTGTCCTCAGAAAACTAGATAGAAAGGGGTTCCTCTTCCTCTATTTTCTAGAAGAATCCACATTAAGCTGATTTTCCCCCCTAGGTGTTTGATAATGAAACATTCCAGGTTTGGAAAGTTTATTGCAGGAAAATTTTGATAACAAATTTGATTTCCTTAAAATATGTAGGTTTATTTGGATTTCTATCTTATCTTGTGTAAGTTTCAAAGTTGTGTTTTACAAGAATCTCTCTTCTATTTTACCAAGTTGCTGAATAGCATAAAGTTGTCCAAAATATTCCTTTAATATCCTTTTAATGTTGACAGTATTTGTAGTGATATCCATTTCTTTTATTTGTGCTAATATTTTGTGATTTTTCTCATTTTCTCTCCTTGATCAATCTTGCTGGCCTGCATTAATCTTTTCCAAAACTGACTCCTGGCTTTGGTCTTCTCTATAGCTTACCTATTTCTGATTTCTTTGATTTTTTTCCCCTCCTTTGATCTTTTTCTTGTCATTTATTTTGTACTAATTTACTCAACTTGTTGTTTTTGTTGTTGTTGTTGTTGTTGTTGTTGTAGTTCCTTGAGATGGAACCGTAGGTTGATGCATTTAAATCCTTCTTTTTTTCCTGTATGCATTCCAGGCAATAAATTTCTAGGCACTCTTTAGCTGCACCCCACGGGTTTAAAATGTTTCTATTGTTTATTTTCATTGTAATTTAATCCAAAATAATTTATAAATTTTCTTGGGTTTTTTTTTTGACCTATGATTTATTTATAGTGTATTGCTTAATTTGCAAATATTTGGACTTTTAAAAAATTGTATCGTTAATGATTTATAATGAAAACCGCTGTGATAAGAAAACATACTTTGTGAAACTTTGTGTTATACCTTGCTTTTGAACACTCTGTGTGCATATGAAAGAATATGAATTTTGCAGGCATTATATGTAGCACTCTACACATGTTCATTAGGTCAGGGTAGGTTCTAGTGTTGTTTAGATCTTTTATGTTCTTATGAGTTTTCATCTAATTGCTATATTATTTACCAAAGAAGATATGTTAAAACCTTAGACTATGCCTGTGGATTTATCTACTCTTTGGCTTTAGCTATATAAATTTTACTTCATATGTTTTAAAACTGTTTATTCAGTACTTACACATTTATGATTGTTTTGGCTTCATGATTAACTACACAGTATCATTAGGAAATACCCCTTTATCTTTAGTAACACTAGTAAGTGTCTTGAAGTGTATTTGTTTGTTATTAATATGGCCTCCCAAGCTTTCGTATAAGCAGTGTTTTCAGGATACATTTTCCATATTTTTACATTTATCTTTCTTTGTCTTTGTGTTTAGACTGCCTTTTGATGACAACATAGATGCATATTACTTTTTCGTATAGTCTGAAAATTTTGCTTTTTAGTCCACTTACATTTAATATAATTATTGATATGGTACATTTCAATATGTAATTTTATAATTGACTTTTTAGCTAAAGCTTTTTAGCTTTTTTAATTTTATAAATTGACTTTTTAGCTAAAGTATGTAGCTATATCTATAAGTGGTCACTATTGGGATGAAATATATTTTCTTAACTTACCACACTCCTAAAATTTAATGTTTTACCACTTCACAAGAAGCCAGTCACAAAAGACTACATATTAAATGCTTCCATTAATATGAATGTCCAAAGTAGGAAAGTCTACACAGAAAACATAGTGTTTACTTGGGCTTTTCCATTTCTGCAAAAAAAAAAAGGCTGTTGGAATGTTAATAGGAATTACATTTAATCTGTAGATTACTTCGGGTAATGTTGAAATCTTAACAATATGACCCAATCTTATGGGTCTTTCTACCCATAAACACTGGGAATCTTTACATTTATCTAAGTCTTTATTTCTCTAAACAATGCTTTGTATATTTCAGTATGTAAGTCTTTCACTTTCTTGATTAAATTTATCCTTAGGTATTTTATAGAATTTAGATGCTATTGTACATAATTTCTTTCTTAATTTCTTTTTTGGATTGTTTATTCCAGATAACAGAAACACAACTAATTTTTGTGACTGTAGTACCCTACAACTTGGTTGAATTCATGTTACTACTTTTGAATTTTTTTTATTTGAGAGAGAGAGAGAGAATGAGTGGGAGAGGAGCAGTGGGAGACAGAGAGAATCTTAAGGAGGTGTTCAACTGACTGAGTCCCCGAGGTACCCACTTGGCTAGGTTTTTGTTGAGGATTTCACTTCTATAACCATAAAGGATACTGGTTTCTGTACGTTTTTTATTACAACGTTTTATTGCCTGGTTTGGATATCAAGGTAATACTGGCCTCATAACATTAGTCAGAAAGTGTTCCCTTCTCTTCTACCTTTTTTAAAAGTTTGAGAAGAATTGGTGTTAAACATTGACTATTTGGTAGAATTTATCATTGAAGCCATCTGGTCCAAAGCCTCCCTCTGTTAGCAGGATTTTCATGCTGAATCAATTTCTTTACATGTTAGAGATCTGTTGAGATTTCTATTAACCTTCACATCAATGTAGGTGATTTGTGTGTTTCTAGGAACTTATGCACTTCATGTGGGTTATGAAATTTGTTGACATACAACTGTTCAGAGTATTCTCATAATCCTTTTCATTTCTGTAAGGTCAGTACTAATGTCCCCATTTTCATTTGTATTTTTACTTATTTGCATACTCTCTTTCCTTGTTAATATATCTAAATGTTTATCAGTTTTGTTGATCTTTTCAAATGCCAACTTTTGGTTTTGTTGTATCTCCATTGTTTTTCTATTTTTTTTTTTTTCTGCTGTAATCTTTATTGCTTCTTTCTGATAGCTTTGCATTTTGTTCTTCCTTTTCTAGTTTTTCATCTTGTAAAGTTAGGTTATTGATTTGAGATCTTCTTTTTTAATGGAGGCATTTTATCAGCTATAAATTTTCCTCTGAGCACTCTTTTCACTACATCACATAAGCTTGGTATGTATTGACGTCTGTATTATTGTAGAACTGTCTTACTCTCTTTAATTCTGGAAATGTTTGCTTCCTGTATTTTAGAATTCTGTTGTTTGGTACATACATAATTCCTATTTCTTCTTGAAGAATTGACTCTTTTATTAATGTTTCATATTTCTCTTTGTCTTTTATAACAACTTTTAACTTAAAGTTCATTTTGTCTGGTCATATATCCATCCCAGCTCTTTTCTTTAACTATTTGTTTTGGCTTTTTCTGTCCTTTCACTTTCAATCAATTTGACTTTGGATCTAAAATGAATCTCTTGTAGGGGTGCCTGGGTGGCTCTGTCGGTTAAGCTTCTGACTTTGGCTCAGATCCTGATCTCACGGTCTGCGGGTTCAAGCCCCGAGTCGGGTTTTGTGCTGACAGCTAGGAGCCTGGAGCCTGCTTTGGATTCTGTGTCTCCCTCTCTCTCTATGCCCCTCCCTCCCCTCTCAAAATAAATAAACATTAAAAAAAATTTAATGAATCTCTTATAGACAATGTATAGTTGGATCATAGCTTTTTTTGGTTTGTTTTGCTTTTGTTTTTGTTTATCCATTTTGCCAGTTTCTGTCTTTTTATTTAAGAGTATAATCTATTTACAATTAAAGTTATTAGTGATAAAGAAGAACTTATTTCGGCCACCTTACAATTTTTTTCTGTGTTTTATACTTATTTTGTGCCTAATCCCCTCCATTACTGCCTTCTTTTATATTTGGTTCATTTTTCCGTTTTTTTTTTTGTAGTGAAAAACTTTTATCCCCTTCTCACAGCCTTTTGCATACGGTTTGTAAACATTTTCTCTGTATTTATCCTGGGGGTCACATTTAACATTTTGTGCCTAATTCCCTCCATTACTGCCTTATTTTGTGCCTAATTCCCTCCATTACTGCCTTCTTTTATATTTGGTTCATTTTTCCGTTTTTTTTGTAGTGAAAAACTTTTATCCCCTTCTCACAGCCTTTTGCATACGGTTTGTAAACATTTTCTCTGTATTTATCCTGGGGGTCACATTTAACATCCTAAATTTATGACATCTACTCATATTGATACCAATTTAACTTCAGTAGCATAAAAATCTTTGCCGCTATATCACTTCATCCTCTTCCCTTTTATGTTGTCGAAAAGATAAGTTAACTCTGAAAATCGGATTTTCTTCCTCTCCCAGAGTTTGCTGAGGTTTTGATGATTAAAGCCTGTAATTTTCCATTTTTTTAGCGACTTTCTAAAATTATTCTTACAAAGACCCTCTTTCTTGTTTTGTCACTGAAGCCAAGATCTCATCAAGCCCAAGGGGGAAAGCTTAGCGTTTTCTTAGATATTTTTCTAAGCAGTGTCTCACCCTGGGTATGCGCATAGCCTTCTTAATTCCTCCATATACATGAGTGCTTCTGTATGTCCTAGTTTTTCAAACTCTCCCAGCTTTTGCTCCCGAAGCATCTTTAAGAAGTCTGTTGTATTTTTTAAGGGTAATATTTTGCTTTAGGAGTCGGCGCGTTGTTACTTTGATTTGCAGTGTTTTTGCGCAATGCCTGCCTCTTTTTCCAGCCTGAGTTGCTAGTTGGGTGGGACAAAAATCAGCACTGCTTCAGATATTCCCCAGGTAGGTTAGAACAGACCTACAAATTGACGAATAGGAGCAGTTCTGCTTTGTCTGGAACCAGAGACAGAGATCCCACTCTGGGAACACGGGCTTCTCTCTCCAAGGCTACCACTGTGCCACGTAGTAGGAGTTGGGATAAGGGCAAGTAAAAATACCATAAAGCTTTTCTAACATCTTGAAATTGCCCTTCTCTTGGTTCAGTGTTTGTTTGGCTACTGTAAACCCCTGACTCTTTTCTAGCATTCTGACAAAGTTGGTTCTGACAGTTTCTGCTTGTTTTTTTTTTTTAATGTTTCACTGGGGGACACGAGCTCGGAACTCCCCTTTCACAACTTTGCTGACATCACTCCTGTTTGTTTCTGTAAGTAGCGTCTGCTTTAGTTTTATTCGCAATGCTATATGAGGATCTCTACTTTTATTAGAAGAAATTAACACATTCAGTATATTGACAGAAACAATACGCTGTCTTAAATCTCCTTAACTCTGTCCTTTTCGTGCTTCATTGCTTTACTTTTGTTTTTAGTTTTTTGCTGTATGAGTTCGGATACTTTGGCCCCCTCCCTCTCTGCCCCTCTCTCTCTCTCAAAAATAAATATTTTTTTAATTTTTTTATTTTATTTTATTTTTTATTTTATTTTTTTATTTATTTAATTTTTTTAATAAATATTTTTTTAAATGGAATAATTTATTTTGGACTGCCCTAATATAAGACGAGTATATTTTTACTGTTTTTTTTTTTTTTTTTTATTTTCCCCAATACCTTGTCCTTGTTAGTGTGACATAAAGTACAAAACTCAGGTCAATGTTATTAACTTATCATTATAAAGTACATACATATAATTTAATAGTTATTTGTACCATTACCCTAATATTTGTAACCGTATTTTTAACTGATTAGGTTTTACTCTATCCTTCCAAGTGTCTAAAAACATCTCAGTATCAAATTTTATAAGCCATCTTCGTCAGTTTGGGCTTCTGTAACAGAATATTATACACTGCGTGACTTCAACAACTTGTCGCAGTTCCAGAGGCTGGAAGTTTGAGATCAGGGTGCCACCATGGTCAGGTTCTTGAATGGTGCCATCTTCCTGGTTTACAGACAGTCTCCCTGCTGTATCCTCACTTGGAAACAGAGAAAGCCCTAGTCTCTTCATCCCCTGATAAGGGCACCAATCCCGTCAAAGGGGGGCATCTGCATGACCTCATCCAAACCCAGTTATCTCCCAATTAACACCTCACGTCCAAATACCATCCCACTGGGGATTGGGACAACATGTGAACTTGGGGAGGACACAAGCATTCAGTTCACAGCACATACCATCACATCTTCACTTTTATATTTTTCGTTTTCAGACAGCTCTCCGTTGGCTGAATTACAACTATAAGCAATTTTGCTTTAATATATGCAAGCGAATATCGTATCTTCCCCTTACAGTCATGTCTAGTCTCCCCATACATAAATAATAATTTAGCCGATTATAAAATTTCTGGGTCACAACATTGCTCCTTTCAATTCTGGAGATAATCCAGATTCCATTACTTTCTGGAAGCTAATAATCTGGTCAGAATTGTTTTTATTTCTCTGAAGGTAACCTATGTTTTTCTGAATAATGTTAGAATTTTCCATATGGCAAGTCTGACATTTTTAACTGGGGAATATGGAGGCATAGTTGTTTTTCATTAATAAGTTCTTGCTGCAAAAAGTACCTTGACCTAAATACACATTTTTTTTTCTTCTTAATGTCTGGGAGATATTTTTCAATTATGCAAAATTATAGCTTCCATTCCCATTATTCTTAACTCTTCGTCGGGAATATCTGAAATTATATTAAAGATTTTATTTTTTACAGTTTTAGATTCACAGCAAAATTGAGAGAAAGGCAGAGATTTCTCATACACTTCCTTCTCTCATTATCAACATCTCCCCCCAAAGTGGCTCATTTGCTACAATTGAAAAACCCACATTATAATCACCCATAGTCTAGAGTTTGCCTTAGGGTTTACTCTTGGTATTTGGACACGTGTCTAATGGCATGCCTCCGTCATTGTAGTATCATGCAGAGCATTTTCACTGCCCTAAAAATCCTCTGTGCTCTGCCTATTCGTCCATTCCCCACACCAATGTGTGAAATCACTGATCATTTTACTGTCTCTGTAATTTTGCCTTTTCCGTAATTTCATCTAGTCGGAATCATACAGTATGTAACCTTTTCAGATTGGCTTCTTTCTCTTAGTAATATACATTTCAGTTTCCTCTGTCTCTTTTCATAGCTTGATAGCTCATTTCTTTTAATGCTTAATAGTATTCCATTGTCTGGATGTATCACAGTATATTTATCCATTTACCTACTGAAGGAAATCTTGTTCGCTTTCAAGATTTGGCAATTATTTCTTTCATAGTTTGTTCCTTTAGTGTTCCATCTAAAAAGTCGTCACGGTACCCAAAGTCATCTAGACTTTCCCCTACATTATCATCTTGGAGTTGTTTTGTGCCTTAGATTTAGGCTAATGGCACGTTTTGAGTGCTTTCTTTTGGGGAAGAATGTAAGGACTGTATTTAAAAAAAATTGTTTTAACATTTATTTATTTTTTTGAGAGACAGAGACAGAGCATGACCTGGGAGGGGGACAGAGAGACAGGGGGAGTCACAGATTCCAAAGCAGGCTCCAGGCTCCCAGCTGTTAGCACAGAGCCTGACGCAGGGCTCGAACCCACGAACCATGAGATCATGACCTGAGCCGAGGTCGGCCGGCCAACCGACTGAGCCACTCAGGCGGCCCTGTAAGGACTGTATTTAAATTCATTTTGTGTACGTAGCTCTCCAGTTGTCCCAGCATCATTTGTTGAAAAAGGCCATCTTTACTCCATTGTATTGCCTCTCTTCCTTTGTCAAAGATCAATTGACTATATTTATGTAGGTCTGTTTATAGGCTGTCTACTCTAACATGTAATTTTTAAGTGAGATTTCCCCTCTCTCTGCTTTTACAATATTAGTTTCCTCTTTTCCTATTCCTTTGCCCTCTGGAAGATTTTCTTAATTTTTTTTCTCTATATGACATTTTAATATTTGCACCCTATTATTTCTTCTCTAACCAGTTCTGGTACAGATTTAGATTCTTTCCTTCTACCAATTCTTTGTGGTCATTATGCACTGCAATCAATTCTGTTTTAATTCTATTTTTTTAATGAATTTTACCATGCTGTTTCACATTAATCTCATACTAAGTAGTGGGTCTCTGCTGTTTTCCTTCCCAGTTTTCATTTTCACTGTTCCAAGCAGAGGCTCCTGGTTTACCTTGGAGATTCACTTTAGCTTTTGTGACCCGAAAAGTCTCAGGCTAAGGCAGGAGTCCTGGGCTGAAGCCAATCAGTGAAATCATCTTCGGCCCCGGCAACTGACTCCAGAAAGAGCACCTGACCCGATCAGCCAATGAAGCTACAAGAGAATGTGAGGAGTGAGAGGCACTGCTCTGTTTCCATGGTTACAGAACCTGAAAGGTGTAACCATCCTTCCGCAGAAAAGAAAGAGCTTTTTGTGAGGATAGGGCCCACAGAAGATGACTCTCTTCTTAAGGATACGGACAGCGAGAAATCTTTTCTGTGAAAACACTATTTGGGCCCCTCTCTGCAGCAGCATCTGAAGCCTGTACCCTCCTACAGACATTTCACTTATGGGAGCTGGTTCATTCCCTCTCTGTTAATGCCACTTTGTGTCGGCCTTCCCGTCCTTGCGACAGAAAGAATCATAATTAGGGCAGCCCATTCTCTTCTCATTGTTTTTGCACCTGTTTTGTAGAGGTCGCTTTTTTCCTTCTTTCTTTTGGTGGATATTCATTGAAGAGATAGGCTAAATATTTGTGGTTCTCTCAATAACCCATCTTAGGATGTTTGCTATTCCGCTAAGCCTTTGTAATAATGCTTTCTATTCCTAGGTGCCGGAAAAGATGAAGGGTCATTATTTTTCTTTCTGGAGAAATTTGGACAGTGTTTGGCTTTCCCTTGGCCTCGCCGTAGGGGTTAATTTGTGAAGCTTCCAACTCAGTACATCCAGTGCTGCTCTGAAAAAAGAACCTCCGCTCTTTCCAGTTGGACCATTTGCTTTGGAGTAGGTGCTACGTTCTGGCTAGAACTTGTATTCACCTCAGCGCTTTCCGATTAGAATGGTGTCACCGTGGAGAGGTCAACGCATTAGTGTGAACTGGCAGGACGATGACAGAGGTCATTGCTTTGTAATGTAGCCGTTATGCCACGATGCGTCAAGCGCATGTGATATTTTCAAAGTTTTTTGTTTAATTGTGTTTTTTTAAGCTAAAAAGAAGAATATCTTGAAGCTAGTCTTTTCTGATATTACTCTGTGGTGGTGTTGAGAAGTCAGACACACTCTGGGGAACCCCCTCTCCTCCTCTGTTTCTCACCTCCGTTCCCCACTCATCACATCCTCCAGATATGGAGGCTACAATATGAGGAAAGATCAAGACATTCTCATTGTCTCCCAACTCTAAATGCAATCCCCCACTCCCCTCCTTTTCCATTATTTCTTCTAGAAAATTGCTTTCATATTCATGCTGATAGGTCACAGACACATTCTTTAAACAACACATTCTTGGGGCATCTGGGTGGCTCAGTCAGTTAAGTGTCTAACTCTTGGTTTCAGCTCAGGTCACGATCTCGCGGTTTCGTGAGTTCGAGCCCCGTGTCGGGTTCCGCACTGACAGTGCGGAGCCTGCTTGGGATTCTCTGTCTCCCTCTCTCTCTCTCTCTTTCCCTCCCCACTTGTACTGTCTCTGTTTCTCTCAACAATAAATCAATAGACTTAAAAAAAAAAAAAAAGAGGAATACATTCTTTGTGTAGGCTTACCTAGACTCTGGTGACATAGGGGAGAAAAATTCATTTCCCTGTCTGTACTCCTACTAGCTAGGCTTTTCTTGAACTGGCCTTGCTACAGTTCTTTGCATGTGAGAACCCCAGTTCTCAGGTAAAAGTGCCCACCCACCTCCTGTCCCAAGTGTTCTATATTGCTGAATTGGGGATAATGGCAAGAGCAGATGTTGGGTAGGAAGTTGGAGGACGGTGTTCTGCCCTCATTGTATTTCACGTTTGTTTTGTTTTAGTTGGTTCCTTGTTGTTACTTTCATGCCCCAGACCCTGCCAGTGTTTCTGGAACCGGAGCCGTCGTGAGGGAAGAGACAACTCATATCTCTGTTATTTTGAGGAAGGGAAATCTTCTCTGTTTCACATGGCTAAGTGTATATCATTTGCCTCACTGTCGATTATGCTGCCCCCCTTCAATTTTTATGGAACTCTGAGTTTTCATATGTTATGTTAGTTCCTAAATGTTACACTGGGCACTTGGAAGAGTGGAAGCCAGAAATCCTCTTCAGACATTAGTCCGATTTGCACCTCACAAGTCAAAGGTAGTTGGAAACTTGGCTATAAAGTAGAGAAAGACTAGTAACAAGAAGCTATTCTCAGAGGCCAAGGATGCCAACAGTTGTGCAAAGGTAAACTAAATGTCACCCAGCAATAGACTGTCTGCTGGACGACCACACGGGTTTTCACTTCTGGAGCAAAATCTCGGCAGAGGTCAAGAATCTGAGCTTTGGCATTACTGTCTCGCCTTGGAGGGTTGGGTTATTCATGTCATAAGCACTTCACCCGGGGGTCACCTCCGCTTGCAGCGGAGTGGAACGGAGCCTGCAACCCCAACGGCAGAGCACCTTCCTTCCCATCAGGCCAAGCACACCCTGTAAGACTAGTGTTGGTACATTCGCATCTCCCAAGCTTCGTAGCCACTTAACGTTGGAAGCGTTAAAAGATTCGCTGAAGGAAAAGGACGTCAGAAGTCTTTGAAACATGATAGCAGGTTGAAACCCACTGGCAGGATCATATAGGGTCAACAGAAATGCTCTAATAGTAGAAGGTGCAGCACTAGATGAAACTCTTTCCAGAAATGCCTAAATGACATTAGAAGATCATGCTAATGAATGAAACTCTACGAGTAGAGAAAATTGACTACCGTGGCTCCTTGGGAGCTGCAGGTCTATGAAAATGAATATTCCTCTCGCCTCAGAGTTCTGCCTGGCATTTTATTACATCCAGAAACTTCAACTGCTCTTTTTTTAGCTTTTGGCATCTGAAGATAAAGACTCGTTTTCTGGGTAGTGCTCAAGTTTTCACGGCGATTATGAGTAATGAAAAGCATTAATGTTTAAAAATTTAGAAGTTCTGCCACGACCAACATTAGGATTTTCTACTCGCAAGACTGAGGGAGATGTTGGGTCCGTAATTTAATTGAATCGACGCATTGCTCTCATTTGCTTTCCTACAAAGTTGTTGGAAACCTGACGCTCTCTGACATAACAAACAAGTCCACATTCCAGTACTCTTCCGTTCAGTGACTTGTGTGCTATTTTGGTGTTTACTGAGGTTACATAAGGCTTTTCTGACCCGGGACTGATTTTCTTATATCCCAAAAACTTTGCTTCTGACAATGTCCAGTTGGTGCTCTGGGAAGGGTTAAAGAAATGCCGGGGCTTCTCTTAAGATACTCACCGAAATGCTTCATTCCGCTGAAGGTGATGTTTATATACGAAACCTATAACATCACTGATGGGTGAATTTGAGGAAAATTCAAAAGAAAGGAAAGAGGGGCTGAAATGGGGCGCTTGTAGCATCGGATCTTGTCTCAAGACCTTCTGGCCACTGCCTGGGAGCTGAGGCAGGGGAAAGGGCACAGGTTAAAAGATGCGTTAAGGTGAATAAAAAAACAAAAGGTCAAGTATGGGGAAAGGCCTTGGGATTTCACACTCTTCAGAGCACATGAGGTGAGACTACAGTTCCAGACCCATATGTGTCTCTAGCCAAGTGGTGGCCACAGCATCCGATAACACCCGGCAGCGTGCTGGCTTCTACTTAGTAATAATGGTGTTGTCTGTGAACGCTCACTATGTGCCAGTTACCGTGCTGGTTAAACTCACATATACACGTTCTCTCTCGATGAAAACCTGTAACTTCCTGAGGCAGGGGTTAGTATTCCCCTTTTACAGATGACACATCTGGGGTTGACAGGATGAAATACTTTCCCCGTGTCGCATAGCTCATAGGCATGAGAGTTGGAAATTGGATCTCAAACCCTTTGTCTTAACCAGCTTGTCTACACCACCCTCTAGGGCTTTTGCTGATTCTCCACTGCTGCCATGATTCCTGATGATCACGGTAACAACGCTAACCGAAACCTCCAAAATACAATGATAAATGTTCCGGGACAAACAAGGGGTTAGACAGACAGCTCAGTCAAGGAGCCCGGCCCTGTTCTGTTTAGACAGACAACGACAAAGAAATCACAGCTATTTTATTGTGAAATATTTATGAGGCCAGTACCGTGTTTTCATCTCCATGCTAGACCTTGTCGGAATACAGAAGAGATTCTGGTTACAACTGTCTAGGGGTAAACCCTTTCTGCATAAATTAGAGAAAGTGATATATTTGCTTAAATGCTGTGCTCTAGGATGAATTAGTGGACTGATTTCTCCTGTCAAACAAAAAAGGTGAAAAAGGAAGTAGAGACTTATCTGCCGTGGGTACAAGTATATTTCACTGATCAACCTCAACTGACTCAAACAAAGCATCACTGAGTTAAGGAGATGAGATCAATGGACAGAACCACCAAATAATACAAAATCACACCTCTTCACATCATCAGGTGACAGGTGGAGTGACAAAGAAGTGGGAGGAAAGAGGACCAGCGGAGTCAGGCGTGGCTTCCCTGTAGGAATATTTTGTTTGGCTATCGAGTTACAGGCAGGGGGAGAGGGGGAAGAATTATCCTTCAAATACGGCACTATGACTGAGAAAGATATTCAAAGGGGATCTGGGGCATTGGTTTGTTAGAAATAGAGATATAAGGCAGCTAGTTGATATTAAACAAGCATTTGTCAGACGAAGAAATGAATGGATGAATGGATGCGTGATTAATCTGGCAGCTGAATTCTAATAAATATGACAGGCTGGAACCTCCTGGTGAGATACTGGTTGGTGTCATGTGTCATACCATGTAGAAGTATTATATTCGTTTCCTAAGGGTGACTTAACAAAGTACCACAGACAAGGTGGCTTCAAACGGCAGAAGTGTGTTGTGTCACAGTGCTGGAGGCCAGATGTCTGAAATCAAGGCGTAGGCAGAGTCGTGCTCCTTCTGAAATCTCCAAGGGACCCTTCCTTGTTTCTTCCAGCTTCTTCTAGCCCAGCTGTGTCTTTGCTGTGACAGCGTAACTCCAGTCTTCACATAGCTGTCTGACCCCCTGGGTCCTCACACAGCCCTACCCCTGTGCCTGTCTCTGTGTCAAAACAGCCTCTTTTCATAAGGACACCAGTCACATTGAGTTAGGGCCCCGTCTAATGACCTCCTTCTAACTTCATCACCTGTATAAATACCCTATTTCCACAGAAGGTTACGTTCAGAGTTACTGGGGATAGGACTCCAATGTGTTTTTGTGGGGGGCATACAAGTCAACTGAAGGAGAGCCTCCTATGCTCCCATTCTCCTGACAGCGGGACTCAGTGAAGCACACTGAGCTAAGGAATTGATTGACAACTACAGTTGACTGGGGAGAAGATTTTTTAGACTTGAGTCTTGAAGACTAGAAATAATGAGAACCCTAGCTCTTGGGGGGCAGAGTAGGATTACCAGTCACTCCATCACTAGGATGATGGTGTCCACCACCAGAATTCCCCCAACCCCATGGTCCTCAGAGGACCTTTCTCACTTTCTGAACCAGTCCCTAATGGGGCTTAGAAGGTGTGTGTACACACAGATGTGCATTCACATCTGTTCATAGATGAGTGTCTATTGGCAAGGCAAAGTAAAGCACATTCTTCGTGGTTGACTGATTTATTCCACCATGCTAATAAAGAAATAAAATTCGAAACTTAGTCAAATACAAAAATAATAGGACATAAAACACAAAAATGCACACCATATAGTTAAGAAAGCTTCTTGAGTCAGAACCAAAGAGAACATATCTGCTTCCAAAGGCTGATTAGTGTTGAAGTTTGATTCTGAGGATAATCTCATGATAGACTTGCAATCAAAGGTCTACACAGAGAAGCCACACTCTTGGCAGAATAGCAAAAAAGTAAAACCCAAATGACCAATAACTAGGTATTGGCTAAAAACTTCTGCCACGTTCTCCTTACGATGGGATCTCACGCATCGATATCAAAAGCACATTATCAATGAATATTTGACGTTGAGAGAAATAATGAGCCATGTTCATTAAAAGCTCAAAAGTAACACATTTAAATGACCTTAATTCTGCAAACATTTATTATATACCCATTCTTCTTATTTGCACACTCATAAAAGAAACTACAAGAAAATAGATTATATATCTCATATATAATATCCCATATATATCATATTATATGTAAACATTTATACATATATGTCAAAATACATGTCTATTTATGCATAATGCTGTTTTCCAGTTACACGAAGGCATCTCTGGGCCTGCAGTGGTCCTGGCACCAGAGAAGCAGACCGGGTCACTGGGAGCCTGTCCATGCACTGGGCTGAGAATTGTCATGGGGCCCCAGGCTCAGGGGACTAGAGGAGCAGAGAGGCCTCTGGGATGTAATACGGACTGCCTTATGTTTTAAGGGAGTCTGCAGGGAGCAGACCGAGGATGGCAGGAACCAGATGCCCCCATGACATTCTTGGAGGCCTTGGCTCCCAAGTCTAATTGTGAGCAAAGAAAGCCCGTAAACGTAGGGGCCCAGCCACCAGGTCTAGGCCCACCCAGTTCAGTGTGTCTACAGAACAGGTTTTAGATGGACAGGAAGTGAGGTGAGATAGAAGGTGGAGGCTGCTGACCCACTTCCTGCCGAGGGCCGGCTGAGCTAAGGAATTGGAAGAGGACTGTGAAATGGCACCTGTGGCCATGGGGGCCTGGCTGTGCCTTGCTGAGCCTTGCTGTGCCTTGCTGTGCCTTGCTGAGCTCTGGAGTTAGGGAGTCAGACTCAGAGAAGCAGGTACTGGTTCCCACAGAGGGCAGAGCCTCCTGGACAATTCCAACCTGGCAAATTAACAAAGCTGGAAGCAGAAATGATGACAAAGAGTAGAGTTTAAGGCATAAAACTGAACCCAAAGGCCACTCTCCAAGGAAGATTGACACTGAATCTCCATGGTGACTTCTAGCAGTGTCACCACGAGACTTTTACTGTCACCGGCCATAAGACTTTTGTAGCAAATATACATATAGACTTTGATATCCTCCTAGAGTTTCTCAGTGCACAACCTGCTCAACCTTATGAAGCAACCTTGACTGATAGCAAAGACTGACCTCCAGCTACATCCCCTACCCATCTCCCTGCCACCCTGAAGGAAACCTGGCCCTGACTGTTCCCGGAACCGAGCCTCAAACTGGTCTTGACTACAGCCAGTGCGCCTCCTTCACCTGTCAAGACCAGTACTCTCCCAGCCCACTCCCTCACTGCTGCCCACAGCCAAGTTATGAGAGTGAGGTTTTTTTCACTGGGAAATCGATTCATTCAGTACCATTTAATGAGCATTTTCTGCTGCAAGCCTTCTGGATGCTCAAGATGCAGAGATGGATAGGACTTACTACTTCCCTCCAAGTACATGGTTGGTTTGCGGGCCCCAGTCATTATGGTACAAGGTCTCTATAAATGACAGGTTACTCGCTGACAGGCTATCTGAAGCATCT
Organism: Panthera pardus; assembly: GCF_024362965.1. Taxonomy (NCBI): domain Eukaryota; kingdom Metazoa; phylum Chordata; class Mammalia; order Carnivora; family Felidae; genus Panthera; species Panthera pardus. Next base: position 9,387,959 of record NW_026527002.1, read on the forward strand.
GAAAGCTTAACCCTCCCTCTGGACCGATCCTAAACAACTTGATTTTCTTTTATTACGTTTATCGCCATCTGATACGCTATCTATGTTATCCGTCACCTGTGAGAACCTCCTTAACGATGGGAAATACATATTTTACACTGTTGTATGCCTTGCACACAGAACGGAGTCTGACATGTAGGGGGCATTCAAGGAATTAGGTGGAAGGAACAGATTCATCAATAATATGACAGAATGATAACAGTGCGTGCTGGACACAGGGGTTGGTAGGGGACCGACGGTAGAAGCAAGGGAGCAGAGACTTTCTGAAAGATACCACGCTGGGCTGAGCCCTGTTCTTCTATTGTCTTTGTCTATCTGCCCCCCTGAGACTCTTGAGGACAGAGACCATTTAATTAACGTCTGTAACCCCAGTGTTATCTAACCCAGTGTCTACCCCTCAAATGAGATTCTAATGAATGTCGATCACCTGCTTGGCCTTATTCTCATTCAAGATAAACTCGAAAAAATAAGCGATTTCATGAAGCCAATACTTTTGCCTCATCATTTCTTCCTTATCTTATTGACATAGTTCATAAATACAAAGTTTTCCGCCCCCCCGAGAGTTTTTTTTAACAATTTTTAAAATGTTTATTCATTTATTTTGAGAGAGAGGGAGAGAGAGAGAGAGAGAGAGAGAGAGAGAGAGAGAGCGCAGGTGGGGGAGGGGGAGAGAGAGGGGGAGAGAGAGAATCCCAAGCAGGTTCCACATGAATGGGCAAGGAGTCCAAATGCAGGGCTTGATCTCACAACTGTGAAATCATGACCTGAGCCAAAACCAAGAGTTGGACATTTAACTTACTGAGCCCCCCAGGCCCCCTCCCACTGAGAGTTTAGAATGGAAAAGATATCAAAATAAAAATAAAAAGCAAAAGAAAAAAGAAAAATTAAGAACATATAGTTTCCAGAAAAGTTTGATTTAGACTCACTCTGTCCTATCACCTCCATTTTTATCCTTGCCCCTTGTGCAAAAATGAAATTGCTGTTTCAAAAGACTACAGTGGACCCCAACCTTGGCCTTGAAGCCAAGCAACAACATGTAAAGTGAAATCAGATGTCTGTCTCCACGAGGAAACTGATGGTCTTCTAACAATCTCTTAGTGCAGATGCTAGCATGCTATTAATAAAAGGGTTATTAAGAATAGTGACAGTGGTTAGTAAATGCTGAGACAAGTAGGTTCCAACCTGGCCAGTCCAAACACATTCCTCCAAAGACAAATGTAAGTCAAGTTAATATGACAGTCTTCTGTCACGGCCAAATAGGCATGGGCCTGAACAGTTCTATATTCCTAAATTTGAAGAACCGTCAGCAAGATTAGAAGCAAAAAATATGTTTTTATTTAATAAATTACACATATATGCCAAATGGCTTGCATTTGAAGTGGAAATCAAGACTGAGTAGCTGATGGAAATTTAAACTATTAAATTTATATAACACTAGGATTTTTCACTTAGACCTTGTTTGAATGACCACAATAAAGCCAGAACATTGAAAGAGCTAGGCTATGTTCCTGCCTTAACTTTATTTATTATTATTATTTTTTTTAAGTTTATATTTATTTTGAGAGAGAGAGTACTGAGGGGTGGGGGGGGGGGGGGGAAGAGATAGAGAGAGAGTCCCGAGCAAGCTCCATGCTATCAGCATGGAACCCAACATGGGGCTTGATCTCACAGATCGTGAGATCATGACCTGAGCCAAAATCAAGAGTCAGACACTTAACCTAATGAGCCACCCAGGTGCCCCTCCTGCCTTAAGTTTAAAAATAACTGTATAGCTTCCTTGTCTTGAGATTCTTCATTGTTTTCCATAAGTGATACGAGACACAATATAACAAACGTGCATAACAGACATTTAAAAATCAAATCACACAAATAAGAATACCCGTTTGGAGACTTCACTCAACAACGAACTTTCTGTCCAACATCTGTTATGTTCCAGGAGCTGGTCCAGCATCTGGAGACGCGGCAAGGACAAAACTGACCAAGCCCGTGTTCTCATGAATGGGTTCTCACTCTAGTGGTTGGGCTCTGTGATTTATAACAGCGATTTGTTCTCAGTTATAAATTTTAAAAATACTGGCATGTTATTAGCTCTATTCGCAAGGCAAATTCAATCATAAAACTGTGATTTTGCACATAGGGTATCCTGGCAAATTTTTTTTGCATTTTAATATCTCATCCTTTTTTGCCATTGCCTCTGGCCTGGATTAAGAAACTGGTATTTACAAATACCATGAATAACCAAGGGACAATTATTTCTATTATGCCTGTGGGTTTTTTTTTTTTTAAACATCTAATTTTTGATTCAACACAATCCAGAGTCTTAGCAAATATCAGGTAATTTAGACAACATGCAAAAAAATAACTTGGGTCCAGGCTGTCAAGGCTCTCGTTTCCATGAGCCCGCGTGCACATTACCTGGGCATACTTAGGAAGCAGAGAACTCCAAAGACACGGGCCTGCTTCCAAGGTATACACCCTTGATCGTGACGTGAGCCAACCAAGTCTCCAGCCAAGGTATGAGACCTCAGAAAATGAAGTCATTTGTAATTGTCTACGGGCTTGTCCAGTGCGCCTCCCTCGCAACTGCCTTCCCTGTTGGCAGTTGGGCCACAGGACGGTAACATGTCCTCTCGACGTCTCGCTCGTTTGACCCCTCATTCCCGCGCACGCTGCCAAAGGCCTGCTTCAAAGCCCTGGGTGGCTCTCAGCTGCATGGTCGCGATCGCTTGCTTTTTCAGGTGTTGTGAGCGAGGGTGAGGGATCCCATCGGGTTTCTCACCGAGGAGACTGGGTTGAATGGGGCCACCACAGAGCAAAGCTGGAAGTCGGGGCCAGGTAGAGAGTTCTGGCTGGCCGTGTGGGGCTGGATGAGTCTAGAGAGCATCCAGCTGAAAGTATCAGCCGGGCACTTGGGTATGCCTTGCTGACTCTCGGGTGGTTATGAAATGGTCAGCAGAAAGGCAACAGCAAAGCCCATCGGGGAGACACAGGGGGCAAGAAGCCAAGGGGGCGAGGAAGGGAGCTGTGGGGAACCTTTAAGGAAAAGCAGCCAGGAAAGAAAGCAAAGAGGGAGCAATCGGAAGCAAAGGAGGTGGGAACGGCCAGTTTGTTAGAAACCAAGAATGAAAGGAGTTTTAAGGAAAAGCAGTCCGTGTGTATAAAATGCCACAAGGAGAATGAGTAAGATGAGGGCCAGAAAGTGGGCTTCTGGCTTCCTGTTGGGAAGTCCCCGGTGACGTTTCCCAGAAAGGCTCCTTGAGGAGGAGAGGGGAAAGCTTAGCCACAGAGGGTTACTGCAGGGGCGAGGTGTGGAAGGAAAGGCTGAGTAGAGCATGCTCTCTTGGAGCTTAGCTAGAAAAAGAGGGAGACAAATATGCAGATACCCAATGAGGGAGGGGTTTGCTTCATGGCCTGAGAAACGTATTCTGTTTAGACTGTAAAGAAAGAGCCAGGAGAAAGGAGGCTCTGTAAGTAAAGGAGTCATGACAACAGAGCAGGATGGTGGCAGATGGAAGGGGTAGGATTTAGAGGACTAGAGGCGATGGGGCGCCCGGGCGGCTCAGTCGATTAAACATCCGACTTTGGCTCAGGTCGTGATCTCGTGGTTTGTGAGTTTGAGCCCCGCGTCGGGCTCTGGGCAGACAGCTCAGAGCCTGAAGCCTGCTTTGGATTCTGTGTCTCCCTCTCCCACCCCCGATCTGTCTCTCTCTGTCTCTCTCTTTCTCTCTCTCTCAAAAATAAGTCAAAACATTAAAATGATTTAGAGGACTAGAGAGGAAATTATCCTTGAATATGAGGCAAGGGAGGTGGTGGGGGAGAGAAGGTCGGAAGGTCAGTGTGAAGGTCAGAACATGAGAATATATCCAATTCCTCGCTTTATTCTCTGGATGACTTCACGGCTGCGTTCTAGTGATACCCAACTCCTGCAGGAAAAACCATGTCCCCAGCCCTCAGCTTCCCCTCTTTGGCGAAGAAATGGATTTCCCCGTTACTGTCACTGCCAACTTTAAGTGAGTTGTACAAATCCAGTTTTAAACAATCTCTAAAGTGATAGTTCTCTTCAAGCCTAAAAATAAAAGATATAGTGCCTAAAATAATTAAAAGTCCCTCGCTTTATCAAGTAGGGATTTTCTTAGCTACCTTGGGAGTGAGAATTTTTACTTATTCATTCACTTATTTAGTTAGTGCATTAGTCTGTTAGTGCTAATAAGTAGTTGAATTTTTTTTAAAGCCTTTTTTTTTTCCAGAAGTAGATGAGCATCAACACGGAAATGAAAGCTATTTTATTTGGCAGGCATTTACAAACATTTGGAGAGGCGACTCTGGCTTTCTATAGGTGTACTTAAAATTGGCAACTAGTGAATACTGGAAAGGCATTTTTTTAAAATCTAAAGTACGAAGGTTTTGGGGCACCTGGGTGGCTCAGTCAGTTAAGTGTCCGACTTCGGCTCAGGTCACAATCTCACAGTTTGTGGGTTTGAGCCCCGTGTCGGGCTCTGTGCTGACAGCTCAGAGCCTGGACCCTGCTTCAGATTCTGTGACTCCTTCTTTCTCTGCCCTTTCCCCCCCTTCTCTTTCTCAAAAATAAATAAACATTAGAAACATTTTTTAAATACAAAGTTTTATTGATGTATTCTAAAGAAGGGATATAAATCTATGTAACTTACATTTAAAATGTGAGACTAGTCTCGTGCATTCTTGTAGCTTATAGACTACACTTCAGTGGGTAAACCAATCATTAAAATGACAGCTTAACATTCCAAAATTCTTTTTTGGAAAAAAAAAATGTCTGCTGTGTTTACAGGTGCCTCAGCAGCTTCTGCCCTGCTGAGGGCTGGCTGTTGTCGGGGCACCCCCACACACCCACGGTCAAGTGCAACTCTTTTTGCCTTATAAGTAGTAGCGAACTGGTCACTCTCACGGCAGTCAATCATGCGGTAAGATCTTTTTTGCTGTTATGGTTAGAAGACTGAAATGTGAAATGACTAAAATTCTGAATCCATCCAGAGGGTCAGAAGGCATGTTATTATTAGACTTTTCTAGGTTCCTGCCCTGCATTTGAACTAAATTATAAGAACACAAAACGTTTGTTCTATGCTAACGTGACCCCCACCCCCCAGGATTCCCTATACTATGGTTTCATTAAATATTATGTTTTTTTCCTATGAAAAGAGTAGATGCAAATGTCCAACCAAATGTGTCGGTATTTTTCTTGGCAAAACTGGGTTTATATCTTTAAACGAAGATCCTTTAAAATAGAGCTATTCAAAATGTTTGCAATATTTTGTTCCTGGAATATAATCAACAAATATATGTGTATGCTCTTTAAAATCAAAACCAAAACCCACCTTACCTAATGTGTTCATTTTTTTTGTTTTTTGGGGGTTTTTTTTGCCTTATTTGTCAAAAATCATAGAACTAATTTCAGTGTCCGAATATAAGCCTGTGCTTTCATTATATAAAACTTCCAGGAGCCTGTGGGTTTCAAATTTTCAAATACTGAAACATCTTTTTGGTTTCTTTAAATAATTTAAAAAAATTTTTTAATGTTCATTTATTTTTGAGAAAGAGAGAGAGAGAGAGAGCGAGCATGAGTGGGGGAGGGGCAGAGAAAGAGAGGGAGACACAGAATCCGAAACAGTCTCCAGGCTCTGAGCTGTCAGGACAGAGCCTGATGCGGGGCTCGAACTCATGGACCGCTAGATCATGATCTGAGCCGAAGCCGGACGCTTAACCGACTGAGCCACCCAGGCGCCCCTAATTTTTTAAAGTTTATGTATTTTGAGAGAGACAGAGAGAGCATGAGCAGGGGAGAGGCAAAGAGAGAGAGAGAGAGAGAGAGAGAATCCCAAGCAGGTTCCATTAAATAACACTCTAAACAACTTAGGCCTGGGCGTAAAATGATGTCCGGCTTTTGCCGTGTCTCAAAACATTGCAAGTACACCAGAAACAGATACAATAAAGGTCTGCATCTGCTGTTTTTTGCTTCAGTGGTTAGTAAGACCCCTGGGTCGGCACAGCTCTTCACAGCTTGACGTGCCTGTACTCAGGAGCCCTCCATATGTGACTGTGAAAGTAGCATTTCACGTTCACATAAATCCTTCAACTCTTTTCAGCTCCCTGGTCGAGCTCCCAAGGAACGTAGTGACCTATTCAGATTGCGGCAGCCATAGTTATCCAAGTAGACAAAGGAAAGTCCTGCGGAAGAACCAGCCAGAAATCTATGCCGTCGTGTTGCCTCCCCACCTACAGTCCCTATGTGTGCCTCGGACCTGTGGTGCTGTGGTCAGGTAGGAAGCCGCCAGGCTCAAGGCCATGGACACCTGATATGGCCTTACACAAAGATACAGTAGAGAAAGTGGGTTTGGGGCCAGGACAGTGAAGTCACAGCTCTCGGGATGAACCCACCTCTCAGGGGAGGTGACCGTTCACGTCAGCGGAGTGAAAGGCATTCCTTGTCCCTTTAGATTTGAGATGGCTACTTTCTAGACCCTTCTATCTCTCCATGGAAATAAGCGACACCTGGAGGGTCTCGAGGGCACCTTTGTCGAACAAGACAGAATTGACACTTCTCCCGGAAGCTTTCTGGAAAGATGACTTCCATCCCAATGAAGAAGTAAGGGTACACAAACCAGGGTGATGGTGATAAAGCCCAGAAAGGAATATCGAGAGCTGAGCGTTGCTACGTGCTCCAGTGGTTGCTTCCAATAGCTGGGTTTCCTATTTCTTAGCCAAAAAGATATGAATTTCACCCTATTTAGAAATCACGAAGTTCTGTGTGTTTGCGTCCATGCTAGCCTTCTTTGTTGATGAAGTAAAACGGCAACGTGGACGTTTTCTATCCAGGTTCCAAAGATCTTACGAAGCTAAAAAAAAAAAAAAAAAAAAAAAAGATGTGATTTGGCTACTTTGCAGTACGAAATCAGAAAAACGTACTTAAAAAGCCCACAAGCGACAAGTCTCTCGTGAAATCATACGGGTCTTCTCTCGATGAGGAAAACTAACGGTGGCCTGACTGAGTAACCGGAGCTCCTGGCACATTCAGTGAAGTTAACAGCCATGGTGACGGGGGGTTCCCTGGCCTCCGTCCTTGGGTGTCTGATGCTAACAATCAGAACAGAGATGTGCGAGCCGGCGAATGGGGTGTGGGGTGTGTGTGGTGTGTGTGGTTTGTGCACGTGTGTATGTGTATGTGTGGGCTCTGTGTGTGTGTGTGTGTGTGTGTGTAATGCTGATCTAGTAGATACCTACTGCTATCTGTGATGCGTGTCTATCAGCAGAGGAAAGGTAGGGACAGACCCAGAACAGCAGCAGGGAAGGGAAACCCACTGAAGAGTAGCCACAGAAGAAGTAAACACCATTTTGGACGCAGGCTATCAGCGTATAGAGAAATGAACACCAAAAAACACACTCACAGGTACTTCTCTGTGAATGGGCCGAATTGTGTCCTATGTTGAAACCCGAACCCCCGGTCCCCAGAAGGTGACTGTATCTAGAGACGGAGCTTTTAAAGAGGTGATCAAGGTAAAAGGAAGCCATGAAGGTGGGTCCTAATCCCTATAAGAATGGCATCCCTATAAGAAAAAAGGATTAGGACACAATCGCGTACAGAGGGCAGGCATCTGGAGACACAGCGAGAAGGCAGGTACCTCCAAGCCAAGGAGAGAGGTCTCCCAAGAGGCCAACCCTGCCCACGTTTGCTTTTCAGAATTCGAGGCTCTAGAACCGTGAGAAAATGAATTCCTGTTATTTAAGCCACCCAGTCTGTGGAATTTTTTATAGCAGTCCTAGAAAATGAATACATTCCTCTCGGTGTACTTCCTTCCAGAGGCCCCATAGCTTCTTCCTCTGAATACGGCAAAACCCCTTCCAGCCTTCACGTCAATCACAGGCAGTGGCCTGGGTGACTTCAAGAGCAAGGAGGTTAGTACCAGGAGCCGGTGGAGGGAGTGCCCCTTCCTTCTATGTCTTCTGTAACTCATTGTCATTGTCAATTTATAGGAGACAGAGACCAAGTTGTTGTTGCAGAAATATCTTCCCTTCATTAGGCTTTTCTAAAATGCTCTCGTATCTCAAGTGAGTCAGATTGTTTTTAGCTGTTCACGATTTTAACAGTGGAGAGACACTGATAACACATTTCCTCTCAAAACAAGAACGTGTTGTCTCTGCCACTGGAAATGAGTCCTGACTTCTACGTAACGTATTAGGCAACACAATTATTTCTGTTTCAGTAACATAAAAGAGCCCTCTTGAAAGAATTATGAATCATTTACAAATGGAAGCAAGTCACATGAAAGCAACAAATGTTTTTATTGTGCTCAAGTCTATCTTTCCGTGTGATTTCATTACTGTGATTCATTTTTCTCTCTTAGGGAAGATGTGAGTTACATCTGTAGAGTGCTAAGTAAACAACAATAGTCGCCTTAATAACAAAATATACCTACATAAATTCTGTAAGACGGGGTTGTTTGAGAGATTTAACAGCATTTTTAGGAAAGTATGTGCATAAGAAAAGAAAAGCTAATCAACTACACTAACAAAGGATGTCAATATGCTTTTTGTTCCCAGTGGTAAAAAATGACAAAAGCGCAGATTCAAACCTCCATCCTTTCTAATAATATCCTGCGGAAGGCAGTATTGATTGGCTAACTCAACTGATATTCAAGCCTCATTCTCCCTTGCCTGTCTTCACTATAAACATTAAATATTTACTTTCTAGACTCCCTTGCAACTCAGGGGAGCCAAGTGCTGCACGATGATGGGAAAGCAAATGTCTTTGGTATAGAGGGTCGTGTGTCTTCCAGAAAAGCGTTTGGATTCTTGACAAAAGAAATGGATGGCATTAGCACCATTTATTCTTCTTTCTTTCTGCCTTCAGTATGCATGTCATGCTTGGAACCTTGCAGCCTTCTTGTGACTAAGAGGCAATGTGCATAAATTTGAATGACTAACACATTAAGGATAGTCTAATAGAAAGGGGGGAAAAGAATATGAGTCTTGACAGCATTGCTGAGAAGCTAAATCTAACTCTAACAACTGTTTCCTTTTAGGCTTCCTTTTATATCAGAAAAATAAACCCTAATCAGTTTAAAGCACCATTAGCTGGATATCCTGCTACTGTCAACTGGGATCATTCCCAATGAATTTTTGTCTCCAACTATTCACCTTCTCTAGTGCCTGGAAGTGGGTCATGCATCTTTACCTGTCGCCACGTAAGTGCCAATGCCTCCTCAGTGTGGAAGCAAAACCTTCCTCTTCCCACTGCTGCTGGGCTCGTCCATATCATGCCCTTTGGTCAAGAGGCATGAAGGGTTTCTTCCGACCGTTTCGTTCTTTTCCCTCTGTTTTGAGAATGGTATGTCTACGGTGAGAATCCCTTCTCCATTAGCATGTATCACAAAAGGAGAAGGCACATGGAGAGCAGGCACAGTAGTTAATTCACGATAACTCATATGAAACGTAAGGGAGACTGGAGGGTTACTTGTCACTGCAGTGCCTTACGAAGTGGACAAATACAAAAGCAATACCAGAAATGGACGTGGCCATGTGATACGCTGCAGCCCATAGAATATGACCTAAAGTGACGTAACGAAGCGAGCAGGCAGATCTTGGTAACTTGCCCTACTTCCTTGCTTTTTCCCCTTTGCCATGAGAGTGGCTTATCTGGATCCCAGAATCAGAAGAAATTAGAATAAAGCCATGACAGGCAACCTGAAGTTGCTGACAGGTAGCATGAATGAGAACTAAATGTTTCCAGAATCAATGGGATTGTTTGGGTTTGGGTTATCACTGCAAAGCTAAATGATATCTGTGCCCCTTAATTTTCCTTCTCCTTGTCATTAGCTTTTCTTAGACCCCAACCCTTACGTGCTAGTCCCAGGGAAACAAGCAGAGATCCTAAGAGCACATAGCCCGGGTGGACCACACAGAAGCTACATATTGATTTGTCTGTAAAATGAATTTAGCAACAAGATAACATTTCTCCAAGTATGTCCTGTGTAACCTGATTTCTACAGAAAATTAAGAAGTGTTATGTGAAGAAAAAAAGACGACCCGTGACCGGCTAAGTTTGGGAGACGTTGCACTGAACAAAATCAAGAAAGCTTGTTACTCTAAGGTTTCTGAGAGCTTTTCATGTATATTGCAAATCTCGAAGATGGGAATTTGCTTGGTAGGTCTCCTGGATTTTCTTTCATCTCCAGGCCATTTTTACTTTTAGAACATCTCTTAGAACTCAGGTTTGATGCAAGATAACTCAGGTCACAGCGCGATAGTGGATATGAAAGAACAGCTTGTACAATTTTGGCCTTGGAGTGACTGTGCAGCCTTGCTCATGAGCTGCCACCGTCAGGAGACTAAGGCCTCCACACGCCGAAGGTCGTGGACCTGCCCCTGAGGGCAATAGTTTTCAGTTCCTGCTCCAAGCAACTAGCAGCTCTAAGAGGTCCCCATAGCTCACAGGGAAAGCTGATCACGCAAAGAGAATCCAGCGTGCCAAGTAACAGACAATTCAGATAGAAGCAAGAGACAGTGCTAGAACTTTCAAGGGAGTCCCACAAACTAGCAGGACGGCTAGCACTGTGCAGAGCCTGTTGGAGAGAAATGTGTCTTTTATAGATATTTAACTGTACCAACTCCGTACTTAAAACCGGACTTCAGGCAAGTGTATAATCAGAGACCAAGAGTTCTTGGCAATCAGTAGGGCCCTGAAGCCAGAACAGGCCGTCCCACTGAATAAAGCCCGCGAGAAGACTATGAGGCACAGAAGAGGAACCCAGAAACCAGAAGACGAAGAGGAGGGGTGTAGAAAGAGAAAGGGGAGACCCAAAGCAAATCGTGAGACTTGCTCAACACGTCCAGAAATCCTTGGGGAGGAAGAGCCGGCAACGGACGGAAGACCCCATGGAACGCTCTTTGTAGTCAATGTGCAGACTTCCCCACAAATGAGGATTTAATCCTGACGAGAGGAGAGGAGGGAGGTGTCCACTTTGCGTCCTGATTCTGGGAGATCCCAGCCTTGGTCAGATGGGCCGGGGCGTTCCCCTGTGGGAGGCCTGTGGGAAGGTGCTGGCGACAAAACAGAATGATTTTCTCAAAAAAAACCAAAACAAAACAAAACACAAACAAACAAGGTCATAGTGGAATATAAGGTAAAGATAAGGAGACTATTCTGGGGTCACTAGCAAAGCATAGTGGAATCAGGATGAAATCAGATATGCCAAGGGGCCCACGGGAATAGCACAGCATGAAGACTGTCTAAGGGAAGCACGGACTGGACCTCCCACTTTCAGATGTTTGGAGTGTGCCGTGGGAGCAGGTTGGCCAGTTTGCTCACATATGATGTTTGGATAGCACATATTTGAGGGGAACAGTTTCCTTCTTTACCTACACTTTCACAGCAGAGCCCAGATTACCCTCACTCATCGGCTATCCTTCCTTGTGGTAATGTTTGCAGTGGAGGAAAAAAAAAATACGTTCTTCTCTGCCCCTCTTTGGTTCTTCATCTGAGGCCCTGCAAATTAGACTAACACAAGGCATAGTAACAAGAGAGAAACACACGGAAGCTTATTGTTGTGCATTGTGCATATACATGGAAGCATCGTGCGTGTATATAAGCAAAGGGGTAGTCAAAACGTGGGCTTATGGAGCACATTAACAAAATAACAACAAATCGTCACAGAGAAAAGGACAAGCGGCAAGACCAAAGCAAAGGACTCTGAACTTCTAGGGCTGACAAAGGCAAATATATGTGAAAAGGTGGATAAGAGGCAGCTGAAGCAAGGAAGGTTCTGTAGACTCTTACGGTGCCATCACTGGGATGATAAGGGTCCAGCGATCAACTTCTTTCTTCATGGTAGGGAGGGGAGGGGAGACACCTTTGCGACTTTGTGCCCTGCTTTTAGACAAATGGGACCAGGGCAGAAAGCTTTTCTTTCATCCACTTATTCTCAGTTGCTTTCAGGTCAAACTAATCCTTATGTCAAAATGGCATTTGTTGCGATAGCATATCCTCCTGCCCTTCAAGTCCGAAGAGAATGAAGAGATCTGGAAGAACACGAACAGCCTTCTCTGCGTAAAAGGCAACACGGTCCCCTCTCTACCCAGCACATCACCTCCCACGGTGAACCCTCTGAGGATTTTCATACTGACTCACAGTTTAATAATGAAAGGACTTCAAAGGACGTCCCACCTGCCCTAACCATGGGTGAAGGCCTCAAACCCAGTCATGGCAAGACTTTTCCTTTTCTCCCTGTTCCCTACTTTCTGCCCACGTCCCCTCTCAGCTCCTTCCCTGTGGGTGGTGCATGGACACCTTGTTGAACCAGAGAAAAGTATCAACGTCCTTGGTAGCGTGAATATATAGGGAGTTTGTGATACGGGAGAGGATCTACAGTGGCCAGAGAAAGGGCCCTTGATCTTTGGCCCCTCCACTCTGAAGACTTTTAAGGATCAGAGACTCTGCAGCAATCATAATAGATCCTGCCCCTACTCTTCACTTTGTGGGGGCAGGGGGGGTGATAGGGGCAGGAGGGACCTGGAGGTGATGGTGAGAAGAGGGGGAGATTTGGAGGTGGGGACTTCAGGACGTCTATCCAAAACGACTTCATGGAATACGAAGACCAACTGAGCATTGGGGAGATCATACAATATTTGTCTTTTTATGACTGGCTTATTTCAATTAGCATAACGTCCTCAAGTTTCATTCACATTGTACCATGTGTCACAATTCCCTTCCCTTTTAAGGCAAACTACCTTTCCCTTGTACGTGTCCACTGCACTTTACTCATTCACTTATCTGTGAGGGGACCCTTGGGCTGCTTCCATTTGTGACTATTGTGAATCATGCTGCTGTGAATATCAGCGTCCAGTTACCTCCTCAAGACCCCGCTTTTTCATTATTCTAGGAATATACCCAGAAGTGGAATGGCTGGATAATATGGTCATTTAATTTTAATTTATTAGAATTTTTAATTTTTTTCAGGAACTACCCTACTGTTTTCCACAGCAGCCGCACAATTTTTTGTATTCTTTAAGCAATGCATAAGAGTTCTGTTTTCTCCACATCCTCATCAACGTTTACTGTTTTCGGATTTTATTTTTGATAGCAAACAAACTAATGGGTGTGGGGTGATATCTCGTTGTGGTTTTGATTTGCATTTCCCTAGTGATTAGTGATACTAAGCATCTTTTCGTGTGTTTGTCGGGCATTTGTATATCTTCTTTGGAGCAGTGTGCGTATCTTTACTCATTTCGTATATTGGGCTGCTTTGGTTGTTGGTGTTGAGCTGCTGACCTTTAATAAAAAAAAATGTGTGCGTGTCACGAGCACACTATGAAGGTGCACACACAAGTTGTCGCCTTTCCACGGTGTCGCCTTTATCCGGTCATGAACCAAAGTCAACATAAGGCAGGTTCAGGATTCCGAACTCAATGACGCTCCCTACATGTTCACTTGGCTTCGTACACGCACGATACAAAGTCACACAGCAAACAAGGTACAACAAGGGGTAGGAAGTTAAGGAACCCAGTGTGAAGTCAGGTGGTGAGCCCGCAGTTGAGAGGGAGGCCTCGGTCGAGTCAGGGTCAGCTCACGGCACGTGCTGCTTCTCATGATCAAGCAGTGGAGTATCTCTGTTATGTTCAGAAATCACTGGGGTAGGGCCTTGGGTGGCAGTTGTCTTCTTGATGTGATAAGACATGAAAGGGTCAGCTTCAGAAGAGTCTGACAGCTTGCTGCAAAATATCCTCCCTTTTTAAAGGAGTTTAATCAGTCTTGGATCATGGCAGACTCCCTCTGGTTCTGCCAGTTATCAGTTCTGGATGTCCTCAGCCCCTGCTGGTTTGGGAGCTGTCTGGTCTTAGCTGCAACACCCTTGGCCGCTCACGTCACTGCTTGACATGCGACCGTCTTGACATGAGTGACTCCATCTTGATTTCTATAGTATGATTCCAGTAGGCATGTATTTTATTACTTTAACACACATTTGCATTCTACAAGGTAACTCAGAAAACTCTTAGCTATACAAGTCAGCCCCCAACATGGTCAGATTCAACTACACACGTTCATTTGAAAAATGCATTTTTAAAAAAAAAAAATGCTTATTTATTTATTTTGAGAGCAAGAGACAGAGTGCAAGCAGGGAGGGGGGAGAGAGAGAGAGGGAGAGAGAGAGAATCCCAAGCGGGCCCTGCACTGTTAGCACAGAGTCTGACCCAGGACTCAATCTCACGGACCATGAGATCATGGTCCTGAGCCCAAACCAAGAGTCAGATGCACAGCCGTCTGAGCCACCCAGGTCTCCAGAAAACTCCTCGTTATACAGTCAGCCCCCAACACAGGCAGACTCAACTATACATGTTCATTTGAAGAATACATGCTTAACAGGAAGGTTCCGTGTTACCTCAGGTGCAGTTAACTTCTCTAACCCCTAGAGACAATATATTCCTGTATTAAAAAACATAATCTAGGGGGCGCCTGGGTGGCGCAGTCGGTTAAGCGTCCGACTTCAGCCAGGTCACGATCTCACGGTCCGTGAGTTCGAGCCCCGCGTCAGGCTCTGGGCTGATGGCTCGGAGCCTGGAGCCTGTTTCCGATTCTGTGTCTCCCTCTCTCTCTGCCCCTCCCCCGTTCATGCTCTGTCTCTCTCTGTCCCAAAAATAAAAAAATAAAAAACGTTGAAAAAAAAAATTTTAAAAAAACATAATCTAAATGAACAATGATAGCACAGTGATTATGAAAACAGACAAACAGACCTTGAGTTACTTCAGTTCTGTCACCCTAGGTGACCAGTGGAGTTTTTATTTAGGTTTGAAATTACAAAGGGAAAGGAACAACAGTTTTACCTGGTAAGTGCAAATTTTAGTTTGCGCATGAAAAGTTTTGCTGAATTGGAATAATATGTTTACATTTTAACTTTGATTAAATGTTCAATTGCTAAAGAATGAATCGAGAAAGTAGAGTGTGATATTTTGACAGTAACCTCAACTAGACCGTTGGCAGACCTTTCAGTTTTATTATATTTTATTTAACATTATTGTTTTTGTTGACACGACTAGGAGATTCAATAAAAAAAACATGTTTATTGGAGCGCCTGGGTGGCTCAGTCGGTTGAGCATCTGACTCTTGATTTTGGTCAGGGCGTGACCCCAGGATTGTGGGATTGAGCCCCACATCAGGCTCTTCGCTAAGTGTGCAGTCTGCTTAAGATTCCCTCTCTCTCTCTCTCTCTCTCTCTAAAATAAATAAATAAATAAATACATACATAAATAAATAAATAATGTGTATTGTCGATATTTGTTTCCTGGCTACTATTATTATTCGTGTCATTTCAAGATGATTACTGAAAAGGATGTTATCAGAAAGAGAAGAGAGGTATTACACTTGGTCCACACACTAAGTGTGCCACTAGCTTCCACATCCGTCACCTTGTCCTTTACTGCATCAGGTGGCAGTAGGTAACTACGATGTGGCCTGAGCAGAGGTGTCCTTGTCACAGAGAAGAAGAGGAGGGTGGGGTCTCAGAGGCTCGAAAATCTCCCACTCAGTAACCTTGGGGTGTTCAAAAAAAAATCACTATTTTAGCAGAACGGTGTTTTAAATTTGTTTAAATACAACAAGGGGACGAGGCAAAATAAAGAGGGTCAGGAAGCAGCTGAGGTATAAATGTCTTCTGTCACCGTGGTGCCTTCCTGAATCGGCTCACGCCGAATCTCCTTCGTGAGTGACGGTTTCTCCCTTGAACCGGGGGGGAGAACTGCACACAGTGTGCTCAGTCCTGAGGTCCTTAGCCTGGAAAGATCAATAGAGCCTGGCATGGACAGTGTTTCTGACTATCAGACCTCAAAAGAAGGATGCCAGGACAGCTGCTGGCTCTTTGGAAAATGCATGAATCTGGCCAGAAGCTTCATGGAGGCTGCGTGACCGTTGTCAAGCTCAGACTGCCAGAGTCAACTTTCCTCATCCTTTCACGGGGCTTTGGGGAGTGAAAAATCTGTGCTGTCCTAAATCCAGAGCTGCTGTAGGCCCAGGTCCAAACTGGTCACCACCCTTTCTGTTCCACAGACACCTTTCCTGTCAAGGGTCTTAAAGCTCCCTTTCCTCCTAAGACAGAACGTGCGTCTACAGTTGGCTTCTCTCAGAACTCCTCTACGGAGGAGTAGAAAAATCTATGTGTTATTTAGGAAAAAGGCTGGATACTTTCTGATATATAAGATTGTCTCAACCAAATCCATTTATTGATTTTATACCGAGGTGTAACATACCCCAAAGGAGTGCACCAGTTCTGAGGGAATAGGGTGCTGAACGTTCACAAAGGAAGCCCACCCTGGTAGCCAACACCGTGCAAAGAAAGACAACGTTATCGTCTTTCCTCCTTTATCGGTTTCAGTTACCTGGGATCAACCCCGCTCTGGAAAGAGATGAGCCTCCTGACATATGGTGAGAAGGTCAATGGTAGCCTAATGTTGTGTCGCCATGCCTACGTCATTCACCTTGCTTCATCTCGTGTTTTTCATCTCATAGCATCTCAAGAAGAAGGGGGAGTACAGTACAATAAGATACTTTGAAAGAGAGAGAGAAGGAGACCATATTCATATAATTTTTATTACAGCATCATTTTATACTTGCTTTATTTTATTATTGTCATTGTTGCTAATCTCTTACTGTTCCTAGTTTATGAATTTAACTTAACATAGGTGTGCATGTGTAGGAAAAACCATAGTATTATATAGGGTTTGGTATCATCCGTGGTTTCAGGCATCATTAGGGGTCTTGGACTGCGTCCCCCCACGGATGAGGGAGACAACTGCCCTAACATCCTACTGAGCACCCTGCAGTCATTACTCCCCAGCAAGGGCAACCACGAGCCTCCCTTCTATCATCGAAGATAAATTTCGCCTGCATTGAACTTGATAGTACTTTCTCATGTATACTCCCATGCGTCTGGTTCCTTAAGCATAACAGTATGTACATAAAAATCATTTTGCTGTATGTGTTCATGTATTCTCCTTGCTGTAGAACATTCTATTGTAAGAAATTAGCACAGTTAATTTATCCATTCTACTGATGGGTGTTTGGGGTGTTTCGGTCTGAGGTTATTACACATGGGGCCGCTCTGGACATTCTTATACATGTTTTTTTGGTTCACTAATGTACGTGTTTATCTGAATGGTAGGTATCTATCTAAAAGTGAAACTTCCAGACCATAGGATATGCTGTGTTCTGCTGCACAGTTTCCCAAACTGGCTGTGTCTATTTATCCTGCCATCAGCGGTATAGCCATATGGTTGATGCCCAGTGGCATTGAACTGCAGCTTGCATTTCCCCAATGACTAAGAAATTTGAAGTTCTTTTCATATGCTTATTGGCATTTTAGAAATCCTTTGCTGCTAAATACCTGTTAGAGTCGTTGTGCCCACTTTTCTATTGGGTTCTCTGCTTTTTTCTTATTCGCTTTCATAGTAAGAAACAAAGGATAGGAATGAATCTTGTCAGATAAGTGTATTGCAAATACTTTCTATGTTCTCTGGCTTGTCTTTCCACACTCTTGTAGTTTTAATAAGCAGAAGTTCTTAATTTCTTTTTTTTTTTTTTTTTTTTTAATGTTTATTTATTTTTAAGACAGAGAGAGACAGAGCATGAACAGGGGAGGGTCACAGAGAGAGGGAGACACAGAATCTGAAACAGGCTCCGGGCTCTGAGCTGTCAGCACAGAGCCCGATGCGGGGCTTGAACCCACGGACCGTGAGATCATGACCTGGGCCGAAGTCGGACGCTCAACCGACTGAGCCACCCAGGCGCCCCAGAAGTTCTTAATTTCAATGTAAACCAACTTAGCCATTTTTCCTTGTTATTCGCCTTTTCTGTATCCAGTTTATTACATCTTGGCTTTCTCTAAAAAGTCAACCTACTATCGATACCTTATCCAAAATTAGGTACTATGGCTAAGTATCTCATTTGGAAGCCGTTGCTCCCTATGTGACCCCCCAAATATATAACACCGTGGACTCTGGCACTCGATTCCATGAGTTTGACTACCTTGTGTTCTAAAGTATATAAAAACCTCTTAGCACAATCCTGAGATAATGATACACAATATGCCATCTTAAAAACCAATCATTTGTTGCATTGCGGGGACAATGCATGGGATTTGGGATCAGAAAAATTTGTACCAACCCGCATTTCCTTCATTTGCTTTTTATTAGTCACTGGGGAGACCCACAGTACTTAAACTTTCTGGGCATCAGTTTCTGCATCTGTAAAAGGGGGGTGGTAACGATTATTTTAGAGTCTGGGGGAGGCTTGAATGAGATGATCAGTCTGAAAATATTTGCATGATCTGAAACATACCTACAGATGATAAAGGTTGCCTATGTTTTAACTGCAATGAGGAGGAATTTTAAACACAAATTAATTAGATCGATAAGAGCAACTGATATGTATTGAACTAACAATGTGGGAGCCACTGATTTAAACCCTTTACAAATCTTAACTCATTTAAATCCCTCACAACCCACGGGGTCGGTTCTGTTAATAAACTCATTTCCAGAGGAGGCAACAGAGGAACAGACAGACTCAGTGACTCATCAAAGGTCAAGCGTCTAGAGAGAGCAGCAGAAGGTTAACCAAACAAATGGCTGCAAAGTTTACATACTTAAGGGAATCATGCCATGCCGTGGCCTTGGACTGGATTCGTAGAGAGGCCTCCCAGCCTGATGATAAATACAGTCGAAGGAATGGAGAGCTTCTGTCACAGGCCATTGTTAGGCCACTTGCGTGAAGGATGGGGCTTCTATTAAAACCTCACAGAGACATGTTCTAGAAGAAGGAAGGGAATCCATATGTGGCGAATGGTTGCACAAAGGTACTGGTAGGTGCTTTACAAATCGCCCGGAACGGATACTGTTATTCTTGTTTTGCAGATAAGAAGCAAAGACTGGCATGGGTTCGAAGATTTGCTCCGATTCACAGATCTAGGGAGAGCATCAAAATTCAAAGCCGTACATAAGCAGCTCTTTCCCCTAAACCGCATTTCTCAAGACATTTAAGAGCCCCGGTGAAGGGTGTTGTCGGACTTGTTCGTACCTCAGGAGTCAGAAAAATTAATAAACAACTGCCTGCCACCACAATCAGATGTGCAACGTTAATAGAGCTTAATCTGTCTCTAGCAACTAGAATTCTTTTTCTTTTTAAAAAAAAATTTTTAATGTTTATTTCTTTTTGACAGAGAGAGAGAGAGAGAGAGAGAGACAGACCATAAGTGGGGGAGGGGCAGAGAGAGAAGGAGACACAGAATCCAAAACAGGCTCCAGGCTCTGAGCTGTCAGCACAGAGCCCGACACGGGGCCCGAACCCACAGACCATGAGATCATGACCTGAGCTGAAGGCGGACACCCAGCCAACTGAGCCACCCAGGTGCCCCTAGAATTTTTTTTCTTAAATACAGAATTGACAATGGTGAGAACGGGCAAGCAAGTGCCTACTGTCCTCCTCATGAAGCCATGGCGATGATGAAACTATGAAAGGATCAGAACAACAAGGAAATTTTCCCATACTCACCAGTGACTGTTCATGATTTCAACAAAATCAGTGAAAACCAACAGTTGCCTCTGATTGCTCAATCCACGTCTGTCTGGGCTGCTTCAGAGGGACCCAGAATTAGATACGAGACCAGTTAACACTCCTGATGAATGGTGCTTCTGGAGTAACAACCATCTGAGCAGATACTTAATAATAAGAACAAGTTCTGGAAAAATCACAAGTGGCAAGAACTGCATTGAAGCCACAGCGAAGTCACTAATCGAGAAACATTTTCTCCAGAATTATAAAACCTATCAGGAAAATTAGCAACAATGGCAATGAATTGCCCTTTGATTTTATAGTATAAAAAAAATGGGAAAAGTAAATTCATTTTCTAGATTTTACTTTTTTTAAGTCTGTATTTATTTTTGAGAGAGAGAGAGTCATAGTGTGAATTGGGGAGGAACAGAGGGGAGAGGGAGACGCAGAATCCGAAGCAGGTTCCAGGCTCCAAGCTGTCAGCACAGAGCCCAACACGGGGCTGGAACTCATGAACCATGAGATCATGACCTGAGTCGAAGTCGGATGCTTAACTGACTGAGCCACTCGGGCACCCCTCACTTTCTAGATTTTATACACGCCCACACATAGGAGAATTCAAACGTGTGTAACCAAAAACTGCCAAAAATGTTTGTTTGTCCACAGATAGGATGGGTCTGGTATTTTCTCCCCTTTAAAAGGGAAAGAATGCTTACATGTGAAATTTTTATGATGTATATTGAAGATTTTATATATTTACGACCCAGAACTATATAATGTTAAGCTAACAGCCATGGCTTTGTAAAATAATTAAAAAAATTTTTTTTATTAAAATATATAATCGAGCCTGATTATGTCACGCGTAGGTTAAAGGTCGAGCTGAAAAGAAAACTCAACGACTTTACAGGATTCTAACAGAATTCATACCTTCATTCTATAGGGACAGGAAAAGAAAAAGAAAATCTGTTTTTGGCTTTCCAGATGTTACATTCTTTCTTCCTATAGCAAAAGAAAAAGGAGAGGATTTGTAAAAGTAAGTACATACATACATACATACATACATAAAATAAATAAATGAACATTACTAGTCCTAAAATGCACAAATCTGAAACAAAATAAAGCAGTGGCTGGGCTCGCCTCTGACCACACTTTTGTGGATGTTCTGCGTAGGGACGAAGCCTCAAGTCTTTCATTTTATATCCATTCTCCACTCTCCATTCCAGCCACCATCTGGAACTTTCTCCACCCTCCCTCATCTTCAATTCAGGGCTCTCACAGGCGAAGGGGCACACAATAAGCTGGTTCTAGGGCTTTCTTAGTCTCTGTGTCACGGCTGCCCTGGAACAGTACTGTGATTTCTCACCTACACTGTCAGTGTGGCACACGGGAGAGGATGGAAATCAGTATGGCTTCAGAGGTCAGCCACCAAAACGGAAATAGGGACTCATTGAACAAAATGGCAACCGTTAATGTAAAGCAAATTGCATTCCAAAAGTCACCTTCTATCAATGCAATTCGCAGAGATACAAGCAAAAGAAGGATTTGAACCAAGTCAGATAACTTTTTGGAAGTCTTTGGTGGTAGGGAAAGAAGGAATCTGGGGAAAACACTCTTGGTACAAAGGCTACGATACCAACATCCATGAGGGTATCGGTTGAGAGGAGCGTAAGCACACACAGAATTAGGGAAGAGTTCGTGGGGATAGAACTGGGGAACGTGAAGAAATCTAGACTAGTGTTTTAATATTCTAGAATAACGTAATGGGGAAAAAGAGGAGGGAATAAACACAAAGTAAATAAATACATAGTCTACCTCGATGGCGAAGAGATTTGGTCCATTTTCTCTTTATTGATTTTCAAAGTCACACCATTTCCCCTTAATGCGTTTTGTTTTTTCTGCTGACATGGTCAGGTTTCTTAGGTTCTGTTTTTTGTTTTTTTGTGTTTTTATTTTGTTACAACGCCTCAATAACAATGCTACCTTCTGATACTTAGAAAACGCCCTTAGCAAACACCACCTGCTCTTTTTCTCTGTTCCCCACTTCCAGTCCCTGAGGCTTACAGGGACAGGGTGACGTTGGGCTAACATAGTCGTAGGTTTCACTCCCTTTTCCTTTTTGTCTTAAAGTGTATAGCTCATTATATTATACTTTACACTGCACTACAAAATTAAATGAAAAGCAGCACATGTCCTAGGCTCAGGGAGAGGTCATCGCACGCTTGTACAGTAAGCCGCTTTTGTTCCAGGCCCCACACTCTGCCCCAAGCTTACAGCTCCCAGGAGCACAGACACGTTGGCTAATTGCACTTGCAGGGATAGTGACAGCAAGAAAGGGAGAATGGATACCTGAGTATTCTGAATCAAAGACTTCTGAATCAAAGTCATATATTCTCTTCTTTAAACAGCATTACTGTTTTGTGGAGGAAGGAGGAGAAGCATGATTCAAAACTGAATAGTGAAAGAAGAAAGAAAGAAAGAAAGAAAGAAAGAAAGAAAGAAAGAAAGAGGAAAGGAAGGAGAAAGAAAGAAAAGAAAGAAAGAAAGAAAAAGAAAGAAAGAAAGAAAGAAAGAAAGAAAAGAAAAAAAGAAAGAAAGAAAGAAAGAAAGAAAGAAAGAAAGAAAGAAAGAAAAAGAAAGAAAGAAAAAGGAAGGAAGGAAGGAAGGGAGAAAGAAGGCAGGGAGAAAGGTGAAAAATACCCATATAGAGCCACAGAGAAGAATGACTAGAAGGAAACGTTCCCAAACGTTGGAAAGATTGGTAAAACTTCTGCCTATTTAATTTCGTTTTAAACTTTTTCAATTTTTCAAAATTTCACCAACGAACATGAATTACTTTTTCATCTAAAAAGCAAAGAAATGACAAGAAGAAAACAGAGATATTTTCCAAAATGGAATTGCAAACGTACACCCCAGTGCACACAGAATGATATAACTTATCATCATCCTTCCTGTAATTCACTTGGTTTGAGTTTCTGTTGCATCGGTTGGCCGACCTAACTCTGCAATCTCTCGACGGGGATGCAAGTTTGAAGGACCTCCATCAGGAGAAGGCAGACGGCTATTTTCAAGGTATAAAGATGCTCTCCCCACGAGGGTAAGAGGAAAGCTAGGCAAGGAGATAAAATACCCATAAGTCATTTGGGGAGGGGGGGATGGCAAGTCCGTTTGGAAAAATTCTGTCATTTCTGGTAGCAAAACTATTTTAAGGCATGCTTCCTGAACAAGAAGATAAACGATTCTTATTGAGCTATGGGATAATAGCCTTGGACGATCATTTTGAAGGTTTCTGTTGTAGGCGTTTACCATGAAATATTCAACCTCTACACGTGAATTAAGGAAGTAACAGTTTGCGCAAAGGGGAAATGCAGCCTGCTTGCTGTCTGTTTTCCCAGCCAAAGACAAGCAAGTATCTGAATGCCCGTGGCAGTGAGAGAATGTGCCAGCCATTCCATTCATCCGTAACCAGGAAGAGAGGACACATCAATCTGACCGAATATTTCATTTCCATGCTATGAAACAGCGTGCAATGCCACGGCCACATTTAATGGCCCAGACAAAGTACAAAAGGAAACCTGTCATCCTGTTATAAATATCAAGCGCTGAAGACCGAAGCTGTGACCAGAACGTGTGGAATGTGCTTTTAATACACTCCTGGGTTCCCCAAACAAGCAGACGTTGACTCCCATGAGCTATTCCCAGCTTACCAGCACGACATCCTGCGTATGATTTCAGAAAGTGCTCTGAAATGGTTTCCTATACTTTCTCGAAAGCAACGCATTGCCTAAAACTATACCAAGCGTTCCATTCTACAGCACAGGAAATATTTGCATCTTAAAGAGAGCAACCGCGCCCATAGTGGGGTAGTAATGTAGGTATTAAAATGGGTTTCTTTGGCTGATTTTTTTTTTCACAAGAGAATCTACATGCTATTAAGGGCATGTGATCCTAATGTCCACTGGCTGTGGAGCTCTCCCAGCCGCCATAAGAAGACCTTGTGGAGGCTCTTTACCAACTGAGAGTCTCCATCTATTTCTTCAAAAGCCCAGAAGCTTCTTCGCATGGGCCCACGGCCCAGTCAGGCAGCAGCATCTTCCCTACTGTGCTCTCCTCCTCCTACCCCACTCGTCCTGATCTGCATAAAGCCACTTGAAACAGCCTTGCCATCATCGCTATGCATCAGGCAAATGCCACTGTCCATGCGTCAAAGGCAGTCTCTGTCCCCTGCACACGCAGACCTCACCCTGCCAGAGCGCACGGGGTCCTGTGCAAAGCTAGGGGAAGTCCTCTCTACCCAATCCAGTGTCACTGCCGGTGAGTCTCACAAGGTGTCTCCCGAATATTTCTGTTAACTCCTAGCTCGTACTTCCCGCCCAGAGGAATACCATGTTTCTCAGGAACACCCATCGTCCAAGTATCTCAGACAAAATGTGCAGAATTTGAAAGGGAGTAGCTGTTCTAATAACTCCTCCATACTCTACCCTTCTCAACTAAAGCCTCTCCCTCCTTCACCAACTTCAGGACTCCCATGGGTGTCCCAATAGATTCACGTAGATATTGATTTGGGGAAGGAGGAGATCAGGGATGGGGGGGGGGGGAGGAAGGGGAGGGGCTGTTTACATAGATAGTATCTTTGTCTCAGCTCAGCCAGACCAAAAGCCCCAGCAGTGAGATTAACGAAGAATATTTTTTATACCTGCTCTCAAGGGCAAAAGATTCCAGTGTTAGGCTCATTCATCATCCTGACATTTGCCCTCTAGCTGAAACAACATAGAGTAGAATTCGGAGCTGTTGACCAGCAATTAGAAAATTTTGATTCCAGTCCTCTGCCTGCCCCTTTCTAGCCTTGAGTCCACGGACATGCATGAAGGAATGCACTTTATCTTGTCCAGAGCTCTGTTCTCACAGCCTAACAACTGCTCAACTAATATTTCTAGCTCAGATTCCGTTGAGCTCCCCGCCTCGCATTGTCCATCTAGTGGAAATGATAACAGCTATCTTATCTGCCAAATGGGGCTGTGAAATTAAGATCTATTACACGTGAGCGTGTGCATTAAATGTCTCCCTTCTCCTCACAAGTCCAAGAACAATCTTAACAAAGTCTGATTAAGTCACGGATCGTGCTACTGTAACTCCCCATCCAGGAAAAGAACCAGGGCCCAGCTTTTCGAACCCTTCCATGAAAGTACTCAGATATCTCCTTCAGGGCCCTCCTTCACAGACAGAATGGATGAGCCCCCTCTCCTCACGACCTCCTTTTATTCAAGCACTAATATTCAAGAATAATTTTTTTTAATGCATTTGTTATTTTTGTTTTATTTCCAGCATCTTCTACCATCTTTCACGATAACGCAATCGCAAGACAGCGGACTCTCTACTTACGTGGCTTCTCAAGTGGCTGCAGAGAACAGACTCCCTGCCGTGGCTGTGTATCAAGAGCAAGGAACAAATAAGAATGTCAGAGTTAATCTGCGGCCCCGGAGTAACCTAGTCTATCCTGACAAATTTAAGCTCACGATAAAAAAAAAAAACCCACAACATTTTTGTTGGTATTTTCAGACAGTTTAACTATTGCATGAGTTAAGAACATGCTGTGTATTAGAAGCCACAGTAAAAGCATTCCACGCAAGGAGTCGGAGTCCCAGACTCCAGCCCCACCTGGACCACCATCTTGTCCTGTGGTTTGGTCATCTCTCTATACTATACAGGCCTCATTCTTTTCTGAAAAAATAAAAAAAGATAGAAGATTCATTAGCTTCAAAGGGCTTTGAGGACTAGCATTCTGTACACGAACGTCCAGTTGCTTGTCTAAGAACCTATCCACTACCTGCAACTTTCCATAGTCGTGCTTTCTTCACAAAGGAAAAAAACAAAACAAAACAAAACAAGTGACTGACACTTGTTTGGAACACAACCCATTTATAAAAAATATTTTTTAATGTTTATTATTTTTGAGAGACAGCACGACTGAGAGAGAGGCAGAGAGATAGGGAGACACAGAATCAGAAGCAGGCTCCAGGCTCTGAGCTGTCAGCACAGAGCCCAACGCGGGGCTCGAACCCACGAACTGTGAGATCATGACCTGAGCCGAAGTCCATTGCTCAACCAACTGAGCCACCCAGGCACCCTGGAACACAACCCATTTGTAAGTGGAGGATTACATTAAAGTCAGAATTTCATTTACCATCAGGTTACCTATAAATCCTGTGTGTGTGGAAGCAATTTTGCCTTATGAAGCAAGTCGTGTGTATGCATGTGTATGTCACTGGGTGTGTGCACCAATCACGCAATAAACGCTCCTACAGTTTGTACAATTTGAGGGCACAAAAAAATGTGACTCCACAGAATCCAACCTTACGTGCCTTATCAGTGAGGGAACTAAAAAGTGATCATTGTATTCGGAGCAATCGAAGAGAAGGTGCTCTAGAAAGAAACGTACGTGAGAAATCATGACCTAAAAGCTATTGTCAAAGCAGACCGCAGTAAGATTTTGGGGAACGTCCCCATGTGATGAGGAGATAATCCTTTTCAACTCATAAGGTCCAGATCTGGCTTTGGATTCTTTTGCCAAATCTTTTGATTCTTTTGCTTTCAGAGGGCTTTAGAAAAATTATGTTATGGTAAGAGATCATGCACAAATGTTTCTGGAAGGGGTGTGGGAGAGCCGACGATCTTTGCTTTGATATGACTTAAGTTTGCATCTCTGGTGTTGGAGTTGAACCACTGGCTCTTGCTCAGGTTTTTCGCCACCATTGGCCTTGGCTGCAACGCTAAGCTTCAACTGCTTACCATCTCATTAACGTCTCATGCTTTGCGCAATCCGTGTCCTGCTTGTCGCCTAACGTTTTACTTGAGTCATTTGCAAATTCTCTCTTCCAAACAAACCCATACTTATCCCATGATTGGGCACTGACATAATCAAGTCATGTTTGTGCATTTGTCCTTACCGCTGAGACCCGTGTTTAGAAAAGTGAATACCTTTTGCTTTTGAATAGTGGATGAAGAATGCTGATCACTGTCGTGTGGTTGAGTTACCTGAGTTATAATTTAAATACATATACATTATTTCTTGTGCATGTGTGTATAAATACATATATATATTACTATATACATAAAGTAGAATCAATCACGTGTGTCAGAGTTAAAATTAGTAATAAAACTATATTACCCTCTTAGAATGTATACCATGTATAAATACACACGTATATATTTACTTCCTGATACTAATTTGTATTTTGTAAGAATAGGGTAAAACAGAGAAGATAAATATAATGGAACAATATTTTGAAAATCACTTACGAGTTTTCCTTTCCGCCTTTCGTGACCTTGTGCATCGGCCAGCACACGGCATCCACACGGCTAAGTGGAGATTAGAATTTATCACAACAGTTAAGAGAAAGAAGGGGGCAACAGCCCGCATCTGACATTCACCAGATCTTACAACAGGGCAAGAGAGCTGAAGGCCAGGCATCGTTGAGGGGGAAGGCTTTTCCAGTCCCTTTTTCTCCTCCCTTATCCTATGTGCCTCAAAGCCAGAAGACCCATGCTCTGTGTGTTCTCCTTTAATTGAAAGAGTTTTTCTTTCTATGCAAGAGGTAGAGGCCATTACCTCGATCCTCTAAGGTAAGAGGAAGATGGGAGTCAGGGGCAATGTAAGAAAAGGCTGCTCCTTTCTGGTCCCATGAAACGTAAGAAGAGAAAAGAGAGGGAGAGACGAGTCAGTGAGAGGCCTGAGAGGGTGAGGTAAGGATTAGGCGTGGAATCACCAATGGTGCAGACTCCTCTGCCTCCGTTTCCCCTTTGCGTTTCTGGGAGGAGCCTTCCCACAGCACAGTAGATGTGCAGCTTTGTCCAGCACAGGGGGACTTGAGGTTTTACTCTCCCAAACCGTCCTTGGTTTTGTTGCAGGAGAGACAGAAAGTTGTGGCCACTGAGGGTCTGGCTGGTGAGATTGCGGGGGTTGGGAGTGGAAGGTTATCATGGTGGGACAACGTCCAGTGGCCAGGACTGCAAGGTCACCTGGACCGTGACCCGATGGGAATTGCAACCAGGACATGAGAAGAATCTGTGGTGCCAGGGAGAGGCAAGCTGGGGGCACCACCGGGAAATGGCCACGTGTTCACCAGCCACAGACCTCAACAACGGGGGCCAGCAGGACTCAAGCACCCAGACCCACACCCCACAGAAACCAGAGGACACTGGGGCCCAGAGGCCTCCAACGTCTCCTCTCTGCTTCACTATCAGTTACACTTTAGATGCCATCTTGGAGAAAAGAAGCCAAGAGAGGGATGGAGACTGAAAAATCAAAGACATAGCACATTAACCGAGGTGATTATCACATTAGTGTCTGGTTATTCATAGCTGTGGACTGACATGTTAGTTATTTTCTCCCATTGACCACTGTTTCCACTCATAAAGGAACCAAGATCACCATTAATAAAGTAAGTTACATTTTCTTTACTATGTCATGGGAGTGAAAACTTTTTTTTTCATTTTTAATTATTTTTAACATTTATTTATTTTTGAGAGACAGAGAGAGACAAAGCGTGAATGGGGGAGGGGCAGAGAGAGAGGGAGACACAGAGCCAGAAGCAGGTTCCAGGCTCTGAGCTGTCAGCAGAGAGCCCGACGCGGGGCTCAAACTCACGGACTATGAGATCGTGACCTGAGCCAAAGTCGGACACTTAACCGACGGAGCCACCCAGACGCCCCTAATTTTTATTTATTTATTTTTTGTTTATTTATGTCTGAGAGAGAGAGTGAGAACATGAGCAGGAGAGAGATAGACAGAGAGGGAGACACAGAATACAAAGGAGGCTCCAGGCTCTGAGCTGTCAGCACAGAGCCCGACGCGGGACTCAAACCCACGGACCTCGAGATCATGACCTGAGCTGAAGCTGGATGCTTAACCGACTGAGCCACCCAGGCGCCCCTAAGTGAAAAGTTTCAACACGCTACCCAAATCAAAAGGAAGTGAGCCTAAAGTAGATTTGAAAGAAAATAGTAGCTTTGACTCAACCTTGAAGAATTACTATGCTCTAAAAGCAATATAGGAAAAAATATCATTAAGTAAGTTTGTTTTTATAATCACTCTGCTGCTCCCACTCAGTGAGGAGTAATTAGATGCAATTGTCTTCATTTTCAAAATATTTTTATGTGGCATAGATTGTATTATTAATACCAGTAAGCATTCGGTGTCTTTCCCATAAGAGGTTAACTCACCTCACTTGTCTACACTGAGGCATGGGCACATGGTTTGCTTTGCCAATAAAAGGTGAAGAGAGGTGACTCTTACTTCCGCACAGATCCTTAAGAGATTAGTATGTCTAATGTTTATGGTTTTGCTTTTGGTGAGTTCGAAGAAATATCACAGGATGGTAATTTAAAAGATGTCGGTTTTATTCAAATCATTTTAAAATCTTGCCAAGATAGAGAAGAGTAAAGAAACCAGGGTAAAAAAACCCACTGTGAATGACAAAAGTGCTCATGAATAATATCAATATTCCATGCAAAGTTGCTTTCAAAGAAATCCTCTGTTACGGGAATAAATACCATGAAAGCAATTGAGCAGAAAATATCTCTCATCAAAAAATTAATCAAGGTCATGAACTTGTTCAGATTTAGTGAAATGGGAATGAAGGGAAAAGGGCACACCTGCCTTGAGAAGCAGAATGGATTGTAATGGATATTATCTTTCTTCTCAATCACTTGTATTAAGATTCTTGCCTTTTTATCATGGAAATTTGCGAACATATCTAAAAGTAGGCAGTGCGAGACCCAGTGTCCCCACCACCCAGCATCAACATGGTCAACTCATGCCCAGGCTTATTTATTTACACATGTTCATTTCAATCACCCCCGATTATTTTAGGCGAATCCAAGATGTCATGCCATTGATAGATAGATAGATATTAGATATAATATGCGATGATATATATACATATATAATATGCAATTGTATATACAATATAAGTATCATGCCATTTATATCTATATAATCTATAATCACATAGTAGATATAAGTATTTTTGTATATGCCTCTAAATGACAGGAATTCTTCATTTAAAAATTTTTTTTAACGTTTATTTATTTTTGAGACTGAGAGAGACAGAGCATGAATGGGGGAGGGTCAGAGAGAGAGGGAGACACAGAATCTGAAACAGGCTCCAGGCTCTGAGCGGTCAGCACAGAGCTTGACGCGGGGCTCGAACTCACGGACCGCGAGATCATGACCTGAGCCGAAGTCGGATGCTCAACCAACTGAGCCACCCACGTGCCCCAGGAATTCTTCATTTAAACATAGGTAAAAATTGACAGCCACAGTTCCCTAATATCGCCAAAAATCTAATCAGTGTTCTAATATCCTTGAGTCTCCTTCCTATTTGTATTAGTTGTTTGTTTACATTGGTACTCAAACAAGGTCTATACGCGGATTACAACTGATCCGTATGGCTCATGTCTCTTTGGCTTATAGGTTCTTCCTCAATTTTTGTTCTCTCCTTACAATTTTATGATTCTGGTTGAAAAGACAGAACCATGAGTCCCACAGATTTCTCATTACCTAGATTTTGCTGATTCTATCATGTGGTGTCATAGAACGTGCTCCTCTGACTCCTTATCTATCCTCCAATCCTATATCGATAGGGCAGTAGTTAGATTAGGCTTGGTCACTTATGTCTTCCAGCCCATAAACTACTGATTATACTTATTGTTTCCCAAATTGTCCCATCTGTGGTCTGTGGCAAGCTTTCCAAGTTGGGTCCTGAAACTTTGTGCCGTGACCCCAGTAATCTTGGATGCCTTTCTTGTTCCTTTATAACACGTTGTTGAGGGGCCATCGTTTATTTCCTGCACGGACCTGGGTTCTGCCATTCTCCAAGAAGTCTTCGTTTCTTTAGGACACATTGCATCCTGGGGGTTCTCACTATAGCTGAGTTGGGTATTTTTTTCTAAACTTTTTTAATGGAAGAAGCTAGAGAAACATATCTTTTAAGACAGAATATGTCATAAATTTATACCAAAATTTTAAATTCAAAATCAGCCCTACGAGTTTGTCTACATAGTCTCATCCATCTTACATCTCTTCACACTCTGAAAATTCCAGTTCTTAATGTCAAAAAGCAAATTAGCTCATGTGTTGTAAAGAACTTGGAATAATTACTCTCTGGGTGGTTATGCTCTCAACCTGATATACAGTTAAGTTGATTTGTTTCATTTTATTCCTGACTTCTAAGGGTTGCTTTTTAAAAGTTAATTTTCTCTTCTAATTATATGAAAGGTCTGCATTGTTTTAAAATGATAAAATCAAATATACAAAATAAGAAATATTCCAAAAAATTTGGAATTTTTCCGTCCGTGTCCCCTCCACTCCATTTTCTCCCTCCTACTTTGTGTAACTTTTAAAATGTCCATTTATGATTTATTCCTATATTCTTAGTATAGGACTAAATATAAGAATTTAATATAAAGATACATGTGCATGTGAATATATGTGTGAATATATATTCTCTTCTTAGATTGTAATACATTATACACACATTTCTCCATCTCGCTTCTTCTCATAAAAATATACTTTACAAATTGACCTAAAGTAATATAGAAAGATATCTCTCTTTCTGTTTAAAAAAATACTTAGTATTCCATCACTTGAATATGCCATAGTTTATTCAATCAGACCCCTCTTAGGTCCAAATGAAATAGGAAAATGTTCGTGTAATTTTGCGCAACATCGCCAAATTCTCTTCCATAGATATTGTACAATTTTGCAATCCTAACAGCACAGTATAAGACTGCCTGTCTCTGCACAATCTCCCAACAGATTATTTTAATCTTTGGGAGTTTTGCAATCTGATGCGTGAGAAAATGTATCCCATAGCTGTTTTAATTTGCATTTTTCCCATTATAAACAATGCTTTTCATATGGCTGAGAACCATTTGAATCTCGTTTTCTCCGACGGAGTGTCCGTCTCTGTAGCCCATTTCCTTCGTGACAGTTGTTGGCCTCCTTTCCCCTCTCTATTTTGAGAACCTTTTACGTGTTAGGAATGCTAACATTTTGTGAATATGTTGCAAATATTTTTGCAGTGTGTTATTTTTCTTTTTTACTCCACTTATGTTTTTATTGCTGTTTGGTTTTGTTTTGACGAGGGAGTGATTGACACGCAACGGGGATCTTTTAATGCGATCAAATTCATCAATCTTTTTCCTTGTTGTTTCTGAGTTTTGAGTCATACTTAAAGTTTTCCTTACTGCCCAGTTACAGAGAAATTCACCTACAATTTTGTCTGTACCTGCTTGATGGCATATTTTTATATGTAAATCTCATATATTTACAATGATACAAGGGATAAATCTTTTTTATGCCATGTTTCTTTTTCCTATTTCCCTTGTGCTACTTCAAAGTCCATCTATTACACATTTATTTAAAATACTGCATCTGTGCTATAGCGAAATGCCATTACGCAATTAAATCTGTTACTAGATTTTCCATTTTGTTCTACTGCTCAATCTGCCTAAACCAAAATCAAACTTTGATTACAGAAGCTTTATATGGTCTTTCAATATTTAGTAGAAAACAGCCCAATCTGTTGCTCTTCGGTTTCTCCAGGGTTTTCCAACTATTCTTGCTTATTTTCCTTCAAATGAAAGCTACCTCCGAAAACTATCTGATGGCATTTTTATACAGAGTATATTAAACACATAAATCGTTTTTAGGAATAACTGGCTTCTTCAGGATATTGAATCTTGTTACTCATAAACATGGTACTCCCTTCCATTTATTCAACTCAAATGTGGTGTCTTTCAAGGTGTTTATGGTTTTCCTCATAGAGAATTATGAAATGATTTAGTAAGTTAATGCCATGGTATTTTGTCTGTTTTTCTCTCATAACCATAGTCTGTTATGCTGGCTTGCATTTGAATATGTGAATCTATGAAGCTTTTTGGTAACCTGCTACTTTACAAGTTGTTGTTTTCCTTTTTACAAAATAATCTTAGCATTAAAAGTAACTTTCCTTTTACTCCTTGTGATTTTTCAAATATAGATAATGGTATCATTGAGAAGTACAGACAGTTTTACCTTTTTCTTTCTAGTTCTTAGGCTTCTAATTCCTCTATTTTTACCTAATTGCATTGAGTAATTCTCCTAACACAATGTTAAATATAAGCCCTTTTTTCCTTCACTTTAACAAGAAAGGCTGTGGGGTTTCTCCAGTAAGTAAGATGATGGTTTTGGGGATGAAATGCACACACACACACACACACACACACACACACACACACCATGCATAGTATAAATTAAAGAAGCATCCATTAATGTCTACTTACTTTATTCTTTTTCATATGGATGGGTGTTGAATTATGCCCAATGCATTTTCTGTTCTATGGAGACAATCATATTATTCTTCTCCCAAACTCTATTAATATGATGGACAATAAAAATGGATTGTCTGATATTGATCTACCCTTGCATTTCTGGAATAAAACCTACTTGGTCAGAGTTTCTTAATTGTAATGCACTGTTGGATAATACTTGCTGATAATTTATTCAAGATCTTTACATCAATACTAATAAGTGAAATTGATCTGTAATTTCCTTTTTGTTGCAATCTTCATTGAGTTTAGGGAGAAATGTTATATGCACTGTATGTAAAGGATTCGAGGGGCACCTGAATGGCTCAGTCAGTTCAGCGTCCAACTCTTGATTTGGGCTCAGGTCACGATCTCACAGTTGGTGGGATCGAGCCCGTGTCGGGCTCTGCACTGACAGTGTGGAGCCTGCTTGAGATCTTCTCTCTCTCTCTCTCTCTCTCTCTGCCCCTCCCTTGCTCACATCTTTCCTCTCTTTCTGTGTCAAAATAAATAAACCTAAGACAGAAAAGAATTTGAAAATGTCCCGTTTTTGTATATATCCTGTTTTCAATACAATTGGGATTCTTTTCTCTTTAACAGTTTGATAGATATACCCTGAGAAGCCATAGGGGCCATTTCAGTTGGAGGAGCTCTTTAATTTCTTTGTTCTATTATAATTAGTCTGTTTAGAATCTCTCTCTAGTGAGGTCGGTTTTGGTGAGATGTATTTTTCTTCGAAAATCATGATCAATTCCATTTATTCTTCATTCCTTTATTTCATTTGCCACTACACCTGTTTGGGGCAGTGGAGCTTTGAGTACGTGCTGCAGGCTGGGGCTTGAGAAGCACTTGTACGTAGCAGCTCACTGTCTTGCAGCAGTTGAAGTGTTGGGACCACCCTGTAGGTGAGCCTGAGCTGGCCCACGTGAGGAAGAAAGGCCATGCAGAAAGGAGCCAAGAGGCCACAACCATCAGCCTACTAACAGTTGGACGTGGGAGTGAGGCCATCCTCGATCATCCAGACTCCAGAGCTCACAGAACTCAAGGGAGAGGAAGGCATCCAGTCAAACCACAGGGAGAGAAAAAAACAGTGATGATTTTAAGCTGCTTACTCTGAGGTTGTTACTCCGAGGTTGTCTGGGGCTGTTTGTTACGTAGCACGAGCTTACAGATACAGAAATCAGCCACAAAATGAATTATAGAATCCTTCCGGTGGTCTATTCAGATAGACAGTCTCTGAAGAGGTGACCTTGCTGTGGAGATGTCAAAGGTGGGAAGAGCCAGATTTTTGAATGTGGTGAAGTTGGGGATGAGGGAGAGGGTGGAGAAGGAAGCGCGAGGCATGAGTGACATAGAGCTGAAAGACTGTGCAGAGGATTAGAAAATAACAGGCAGAGTTTGAACTACAGGGGCAATAAGAGGCCATTAAAAAAGCTCTAAGGAGGAATGTGAGGTGATCAGATTTTCAGGGTCTTTTTTTAAAGCTTACAGATGATTCTAATCTAGACGGAAGCTGAGAATCAGCCATTTCAAAATGGTAGGAAAGGCCATCAAGGAGCTCTCTGAAATAAACCACTAGTTGCTTCAAACTGCTGTTTCATTTATTTCTTCAGCCATTTGCTTAGCTTCTACCGTGCCCCAGGCCTAGTGCTTAGTGGCCTAGTGATACAAAGAGGGATGATAGATGGGCCCAGCTCAGAGGGGGAGCAAAATAAAAATAAATGGAATTGATACTAGTGAAAATTCAGTTGGACTTCCGACTGAAGCCAATGCCACGGTTTGCATGCTGAAATTATCTCACATGTTTATAATTTAAGTGGTTCGCTTGACCCGTGAATACTGACCAAGAGGAGAAAAAGGTGGAGAGAAAAGGCGCCATGGAAAAATAGACAAGAACGAAGACTCTGGGCTTAGGCATTATTGTAAAATGTGCAGGCTCAACATGCCATGGGGAAGGGAAGAAAGGAAAAGAAATATGGCACCAGCATCCAGGGATCAACTCTAAAGCCAACATGTGAGTATCTAGTGGTACAGGAAAGAGTAAGCCTGGCTTGGTTCAGACAGGCCAGGCTTCAGCCTCCAAGAAAGACTGATTTTGCTGGAAGCAGCTCGAGCTTCCTAAGGCTGGGACATCCCTGGAGGTATTAGGAAAGCAGCACTCTGGGGCCTGCGCATGGTGGACTGCGTCCAGCAACATCAACTCTGGCACTGCCCTCACTGGGCTTGGCGTTTCCATCTCCAACTTACAATCTGCTCTGAGCAGGGTTGGCTTGGGAATCAGGTGGGAATCATAAACCAGGTTGTAGTCCGAAGGTATATACTCTGCAGGGGGCGATGAACCAAATTCCAATCATGCAGTAGTCAGGCAAGTGCAGTAGGAAAATAAAGCAGGAGAGATTTTCAAGCATGGAGCAGTCTAGGGGCACCTGGGTGGCTCATTTGGCTACGTGTCTGGCTATTGATTTTGGCTCTGTTCGTGGGATTGAGCCCCACGTCAGGCTCCGTGCTAACAGTGTGGAGCCTGGTTGGGATTCTCTGTCTCCCTCTCTCTCTGTCCTTCCCCTGCTCGTGCTCGCTCTCTCTCTCTCTCTCTCTCTCTCAAATAAATAAATGTTAAAAAAAGGAATATTTTTTTTCTCTATCTTCTTCTTCTGGGTTTCTTTAGCAAGTTGTTTCTTTCTGGCTTCTAATTCCTTCTGGTCCCCTAGTCAAATGAGCTTACTGTCCAGTGCGTCCCCATTCTAGAATTTATTGCTCCAAGACTCGTCCGATGAACTATTTTCCCAACCTCAAAATACGTCTTATGACAAATAAGCACATAAAAAGATTGCGACACCATTAGCATGCAGGGAAATGCAGATTAAAATAACAATGAGACACGACTCCCCACTCATGAGTATGGCTGTAGTAAGGAATGCTGACAATGGCTAATGTGGGCCCAGGATGCCAAAAACCGAACCACTCACATAGTTTTGGTGGGAATGTAAAATGGTCCCATCACTCTGGAACACAATTTGACGGTTTCTTATAAGACTAAACACGTAATTCCTAGGCAACCTAGTGGTTTCACTTGCGGGCATTCATCCCAGAGAAATGAACGCTTACGTTCAGACCAAAACCTGCACACAAAGTTTCGCGACAGCGTTATTCGCGATATCCAAAAACTAGAAACAACTCAGATGTCCTTCGTGACATGAATAGTTAAACTAAAGCGTGCACAAACTATTGATAAGGATGAACTACTGAGCTTATGATTCGGTTTTTCTTATTAAGAGCTTTAATCCGTCTAGATTTCTTCTTTGGAAATGGCGTAACGAAGAGGTGGGGCTTTGTTTGTCCTAGTGAGTCACTGTTCCCAACACCAGCTAATGAAAAATGTGCTACTTCCCCAAGGTTTTGATGGGCCGACTTTGTTGTATGTCAAATTCCTGGAGACATATTCCCAAGCTTTCTGTTGTGTTCCCTTGGTCCATTTGCATGGTCTTGAACCTGAGCCTGTGGGTTTTTATTATCACTTGTAGTGTATATTGACAGTTGACCTGGTGAGTTTCTCCCCTTTGTTCTCCGTTTTCATCGCTATCTTGCCATTTATGGATATCGAATGTCTCCTGCACATTTTAAAATAGGCCTGTCAAGTTCTGCAACAAATCCTGCCAGAAGTCTTACTGAGATTGCATGTGTATATTTACACAAACGCTCCTGGGCTGTCTCACCCAAGAACAAACTCTATGCTTTAATTTAATCATATGTTTGCATCTTTTAATAATGTTTTAAATTTTTCCTGTAAACCTCTTATGCATCACTTGTTAGCTAAAGTCTTAGGTACTTTATTATTCTCGCTTGGTTTTGTAAATAATATCTTATTTTCCATTATACTTTTCAATATCTTGTTTTCCATTATACATTCTATTAGTCTTTGCAGCATAGCAGAATACTGCTTACTTGATACATTTCCCTCGAATATGCAAACTTGTACTTTTATTAGCTTTTTATCATTTTTCTATTAATTCCGTTGTTTTTTTGTGTGTAGATAACCATATCATCTGTCGATTATGGCACTTTATCAAATTTATCATACTACGACAGTTCCAAATCTTTCTTCGTACATGGTTTTCTTGTCATACAACATTAGCATCACTTCCCACCATGTTCATCGGTAACAGTAACACCGAGCTTCATTGTCACGTCCTAATCTTAACGGAACTGCCTCTCTAGCTTCGCCACAAAGCACGGTGCTGCTTTGGCTTGGGGCATAGCCTTTGTGCCAGGTAGGAACTCATGTGCCCTCAAGTCCACTCTTGCCCCTCCCCTGTTCAGTAAGCCCTTTATTACAGACAGATGAACGCTTATGGTGGCACATCCCAGGGCCATGTCAGATCATTCCCAACTGGGTCCCAGCCAAAAGCACTGGCAAGAGATTGGAACATGGGGGAAAGAGAACCAGGATAGCTCTCTACTTTCTCCTTGCTTCTCTCTTTGGTTCCCATCCAACAGTCCTCCTGAGATTCCCATTCTGCAGGGTGACCTCAGTCCCTCGGCTCTAGAGGCACCATCCCTGGGACCCCCCCCCCCCAGTGTCAGGTTACTAATGCCATCTTCTCCCTATGACTCCCTCCCAGATTTGGGGTGCTAATGGCTTCCTGCTTGCTAGTTGGCTTTCTGTCCCACGTTCAGCATCCCACCCGTTATCCGTGAAACAAATTCCCTACATTAAATCTCCTTTGATATAAATCTGTGATGTAAATATTTGGTGTAAATATTAAAGTGGTTTGTTTTTTCTGGCTGACCCTTTGAGGGTTGGATGCAAGTTGGAGTCTTATCAGGGTGATACATCTCCATCTATGGCTAGTTTCTGAAAGTGTTATTCAAATAATAAACAAGTGCTTTGCTTCATCAAATATTTCTTCTGCACCATTTGAAAGAATCATATATTTTTCCTCTTTTTATTTATTAATGTGAATATTATGCTGATAGTTCTTCTGCTATGGAATCATCGAACCACTTGGTGACCCACTGTTTTATTTAAAATGATAGAAATTCTCCTGCTACCATTGATGACCTAAGTTATGTGTAAGCTTGTTATGCTTCTTCACAAGCTTCCCTGGACTGCTTAGCAGCCCTTCATTATTTACCTCTACAGTCAGATCCAGCCTGGCAACAGCTTCTCCCCACATCCTTAACCTTCCTGTGTCCTACCATCGACCCCATCAATTAACAGAAATCTACCCGGAAAAAACTTCCTTTTTTGTTTTGCCACCATCACGGGCTCTCCTAATGTTCATATGCATTTAGTCCTTGTAAATCATCATGGAATGATTTGTGTCCCCTCAAAATTTATATGTTGAAGTCCTAACCTCCAGTGTGTCAGAATGTGACTATGCAAGGGGTGCCTGGGTGGCTCAGTCGGTGAAGCGTCCGACTTCGGCTCCGGTCATGATCCCACAGTCCTTGGGTTCGAGCCCTGCATCGGGCTCTGCGCTAACAGCTCGGAGCCTGGCGCCTGCTTCGGATTCTGTGTCTCCCTCTCTCTCTGCCCCTCCCCTGCTGGTGCTCTCTCTCTGTCTCAAAAATAAATAAAAACATTAAAAAAATTTAAAAAAAGAATGTGACTTTTCGAGGTAGGGTCTTTAAAGAAGTAATTAAGTTAAAATGAGGTCATGAGGATGGGTCCTAATCCAATTTGACTTGTGTCCTTATAAGAGGAGGGAATTAGGACCCAGACATTCACAGAGAGAAGACTGTGTGAGGACACAAGGAGAAGATGGCCAGCCATAAGCCAAGGAGAGAGGCTTCAGAAGAAACTAACCTTGCAGACAGCTCGACCTTGACTTCTAGCCTGCAGAACTGTGAGAAATAAATATCTCCCACCTAGTTTAAGCCACCCAGCCTGTGACCCCTTGTAACTGCAGTCCTGGCAGACCAACACAGAGGTGTGGAACATGCTCAGTACCCTTGCAGGTTAATTTATGCATTCACTTCCTTTTTCCACACATGTACAGGAAAAGTGTTTACTGAAGAAAAGGCCCTCCATATAAAAATCATTTTCGATAAGTAAAGGATGACGGGTATACACTTCTTTGGGAAACTGACATGAAGGAAATAGAAGTAATGTTACGAAGCAACAGTAATTATATTTCAAAGTATTAATAATAATAGAAACTGGTTATTAAGCATCCTGTTACTCAAACACTGCACTGTAAGATTTGCAAACATTGTTTTATTTTTAATCCTCAGGACCCAGTGAAATGATTCTCATGAGCCCCATTTAACAGATGGGGAAACGGAGGCTCACGGAGCAAATAACATATCTAGGGTAACTCAGTAAATGGCCAAAGCCGATATTAACCGAAGGTCTAACACCGAACTGTATTCTCTTTCCAATGCAGCCTATATGGTTTTAAAAATTATTCGCTCTTCAGTCCATTTTTATCGGGAATAAGATACGCAAACATCATTTTATTCAACACCACTGAAAAAGTTGGAAATAATTTCAAAGCTTGCTCTGAAAAGAAGGTAAACCTATAATCAGCACAAGATAAATTATCTTTATCTTTCATGGAAATAGCTATAATCAAAGCTGCTCTCATATCACACGATGCTGACCTCCTTTTTAATAGCTTGTGCTTCAAACTTGAGCGCAGGCACAAAGAGAAGGCAAAATGGAATATGAACCTATCTGCATTAGCCAGAAGAATTTTCACATGACCTCGTCTTAAGAATTTTATACTCCAAAAATATAGTATTTTGCCTACATTAAAAAGCATAAGAAATAAGTTTTAATTCGGAAATTTAAAAATATTATGCAGCTTGGGGCATCTGGGTGGCTTAGTCGGTTAAACGTTGGACTCTCGATTTTGGCTCAGGTCATGATTTCTCGGTTGTGAGATCAAGCTCTGTGTTGGGCTGAGCTGTCAGCATGGAGTCTGCTTGGGATTCTCTCTCTCCCTCTCTCTGTGTCCTTCCCCCGCTCTTGTGCATGTGCCCTCTCTCTCTCTCTCTCTCTCTCTCAAAATAAATAAACATTGAAAACAATATTGTGCAGCTTTAAGTGGGTGTAGGAACTTTAAATCTCCATAGAACTTAACATGGAAATATTTATAAATATATTCTAGTCGGAAAAAATGAAGTGTAATTTAAACACACTATTGGCATGTTTTTTCCTTGAGTTATTTTCATGCATTCTTTACTTAATTTAAGAGGATTTACTCACTTTAAAAGGATAATAAGAACCATCTTCTATTAATTTTACCTGAACAGTGTCTTGCTTTTAACCTTTTATATTTTATCCAAATTTGCCTAATGTAAGAGATCTGTGTCTCACTCTGCTGTCGTTAAGAATTGTGACTGCAATCCTTATTAAAATACCCCCACACACACACCACACACACACACATGTTTACTGTTTTCTGTGTGAGTAAAGCATTCAGCTGTAGGGAAAGTTGCATAAAGTTTACCGTAACTTAATGGACATGCGTCAGAAGACAGATGGAATTAAGCATTGGGGGGGAACGATGTTGGTATCTTTTAACTACATCAGTAAAGATTTTATATTTGAACCAAGATGTGTTAATGTTTTATTAGTGAGGCCTGGTCTGGATGTCTTATCTTCCCCCAACCCCCACCCCTCCTGCACCTCCAAGATCACTGTTGCCTGAGATTTTATTTGGGCTGTTTGTTTGTTTTCCAGATAAATGTTAAGAGTTTAGAATCTGAAATGAAGAAGTAATTACATCATAACAGTTTTAAGGAACTCTGGACAGATTTAAAATTAAGCAAACTTTCTTCTGTTTTCTTCCAAATGCAACTTATTTGAAGGACTTTCTGGTGAATGGCTGTTTTGGATAATGCTGTCAGTCTTTCTCCAGGGGGGGGTCCACATAGAAAATATCATGGTGTGGATAAGTGTGTTCTTATTCCCACTGTGCAGGGGAGGAAGATGAAGCCCAAGTTTCTGCCTAAATCTTCTGATTTAGTGGAAGGGGGTATTAGTTAGCTACTGTTAAATAACAAACTAAACCCTAAGCTTTAGAGCAACAAAAACACATGATCTCACATTTTCTGAGAGTCAGGAATTCTAGAGCCAAGCGAATGTGACCAGAGGTCTATTATGAGGTTTCAGTCACGATAGTAGCTAGGACTATGGTCACCTATAGGCTTGACTCGGACTGAGGGAATCATTTCCAAGATGGCTCACACCTGTTGGCGAGAGGTCTCCATTTCTCTCTGGCCCAATTCTTTGCCATCCGGGCCTCTCTGTAGGGCTGACTATGGGTCCTCACAACACGGGAGCTAGCACCCCACAGACGGAGTGATCCAAGAGATTGACCAAGGAGACAACCCCAGAGTTCTTTATAGCCGGGTCTCAGAAGGGACACACCTTCATTTCTGCTGCATTCTATTTATTAGAAACAAGTCTCTAAGTACTCAAGGGGCAGGAAATTGAGATCTACCTTTTGAAAGGAGGGAACACATTAAATGTTTTGTGGACATATTTGAGACCACTGCCCAGAAAATCTGTCTTAACCTATTATTGCTGTTTTGAGTACCCATCATTTCAGGAAAGTGCACATATCTTAGGTCCACGCACAAATGGGTGAAGGGCATCAGAAATATCAAAAATATAAGCTTCCAGTTATAAAACAAGTTAGTCTTGGAGATGGAATGTACCGCATGGTGACTGTACTTAACAATACTGTATTGTATATTTGAAAGTCGCTAAGAGAGTGGATCGTAAATGTTCTCATCACAAGAGAAACATTTGTAACTGTGTGTGGTGATAGGCATTAACTACACTGATCGCAGTGATCGTTTCACAGGAGATACAAATATGGAATCATTAGATTACACACCTAAAAGTAATATGTTATATGTCAGTTGTAGTTCAATGTAAAAATAAAACAAAATAAAACCACTCTTGTAGATAAACAATGGCCTCCCAATGAGGTCTATGTCCTTACCCTCAGAACTTTGAATATGCTACCTTACAGGGTAAAAGGGACTTTATTGATGTGATTAAGTTAGGATCCAAGATGGAATGATTATCCTACATTATCTACATGAACCCAATGGAATCATAGGAATCGTTATAATAAGTAGAGAGGAAGACCAGATGAATAGAGGTGTGGCGATAGTAACAAGAAGTTGGAATGACACAACGAAGGAGTCGCAAGCCAGCCCACGTACTGAAAAAAGCAAGGAGCAGATTATCCCCTCAGAGACTCTAGAAGGAACCAGCTGCTAACATCTTGGCGTCAGCCCAGTGAGACTAATTCTGGACTTCTCCAGAGCTGCAAGATAATAAATGTGATGCTTTAAGCCACTGTGTTTGTGATCATTGGTTACAACGGCCACAGGAAACGAATCCAATCATAGTGGGGTATTGTCACATACCAACCCCATTGGCAGAAACTAGTCTGACGGTACTTGTGTGGCCAAGAAGATACAGCAGTAGGAATTCTCACACACAGTGAGAGTGATCAAAGTGTGTGGGGCACCGGGGTGGCTCAGTTGGTTAAGCACCAGACTCTTGATCTCAGCTCAGGTCTCGATCACAGGATAGATAGTGAGTTCCAAGCTCCACGTCAAGCCCCACTTTGGGCTCTGCACTGGGCGTGAAGCCTACTTTTAAAAAAAATGCAAAAGGGTACAACAGCGTTTGAAAACAATTTGCCGCCAGCCAGTAAAGTGAAAGTAGCTGTATACTCCCCAGCCCAACAGTTTTCTTTTACAGGCATGTATGGCGGAGGAAATCTGGCATAAGTATGCCAGGAACACATGTGCAACGAGCTTTGCGGCAGCACTGTTGGTAATACTCAAATTACGGAACACACTCCAAATAGCCACCGACAGTTGATTGGAAAGGAACAGTGGTGTGGGTTCATAGAGTGGGAAGCCATACAGCGAGAAAGTGGATGAATTAGGGCGATGTGTGTCACTCTAGACGCATGTGCAAAACAGTTGGCTGTGGAAGGACACAAGCGATAAGATTCCACTTAGATAAGGTTCAGAACAGACCAAGCTAAATAAATGGCGAGAGAAAAACTACGTGTTAGAGAGGAAAGGAGAGGAAAGGGGTGGGTAGGTAACACAAGCTTCGGGACCGTGGGTCTGGAACAAGCAGGGCAAGGGGGACTTCAAAGAGACAGACTGTTAGTGTTCCACTTGCTAAGCTGGGCGGCAGGTGTTCCCTGCTTTAAGTTGTTTTTCTATTTACATTTTAGTTATAAACACTCCGTTGCATAGATGACATATTTCAGAATACAAAAGACCTATTCTCTGACACCTCTCAAATAGTTTTGATAATGTTCTCAACTAGGTTCTTACACATTTTTGTCAGGTTGCTTTCCCAGGTGCCTTTCTTTTTTTCTTTTTTTTTGTGGGTGGGGGGGAGGGTTCTATTGTAAATGGTAGCTTTTTAAAATCTTTGCTTTAATTTAATTTTTTTTTACTTGAGTATAGTTGACACACAACATTACATTAATTTCAGGTGTATGACGTAGTGATTCAACATCTCTGTATGTTATGCTATTTATAAACTGGTTTTTTTAAATTTTTTTTAATGTTTATTTTTGAGACAGAGAGAGACAGAGCATGAATGGGGGGAGGGTCAGAGAGAGAGGGAGACACAGAATCTGAAGCAGGCTCCAGGCTCTGAGCTGTCAGCACAGAGTCCGACGCGGGGCTTGAACCCACGGACCATGAGATCATGACCTGAGCCGAAGTCGGACGCTTAACCGACTGAGCCACCCAGGCGCCCCTATAAACTGTGTTTATTGCTGCCTTGTTAAAATGCAACTGACCTTTGTATGTTGCTCTTTTATCTGGGGACATTGTTAAACTCTCATACTAATGATTTGTCTGTAGATTATTTTGGGTGCTCCTGTAGGTAACGTGTCACCTGCAAACAATGACAATTTGTTTCTTTCCTTTCATCTTTACAGCTTTGTTATTTTTGTGTGTGTCTTATTACAATGAATAAAAGTTTCAGAGCAGTGTTTAAGGGACACAGTAATGGTAGCTGTCCTTGGCTTGTTCCTGATTTTAAAATCTCATTACCGAGTAAGATGTTGCTGTCGGTTTCTATAGACATTCTTCCTCAGGTTTTAGAAGTTCTCTTCCACTCTTCATTTGCAAAAAGTTGGTTAACTAAATGACTGATGAATGACAACGAAGCTTTTTCTGAACCTACTGAGTTGACCATATATTTTTTTTTGCTCCTAATAACTTGATATAGTAAATTACATTCCTAAATTAATCCCATTTGTAATAATCTCTATGGTGTCCCCAGTTATATCCCATTTTCATACCAAATAATGGTGTTATAGGCACAGACATATAGAGACCTACATAATGTATCTATGTAGGTCTCTGTATGTCTTTCTCTACAAAACAGAGCTAAAATCAGTCTGTAAGAGACAAATTTTTTTTTTAAGTTTTTTTTAACGTTTATTTCTTTTTGAGACAGAGAGCGACAGAGCATGAACAGGGGAGGGTCAGAGAGAGGGAGGCAGAATCTGAAACAGGCTCCAGGCTCTGAGCTGTCAGCACAGAGCCCGACGCGGGGCTTTAACTCACGGACTGCGAGGCCATGACCTGAGCCGAAGTCGGACGCTTAACTGACTGAGCCACCCAGGCGCCCCTGTAAGAGACAACATTTTTAAACGAGA
This sequence comes from Panthera pardus, assembly GCF_024362965.1. Lineage (NCBI taxonomy): Eukaryota > Metazoa > Chordata > Mammalia > Carnivora > Felidae > Panthera > Panthera pardus. The sequence goes on from NW_026527002.1 coordinate 9,432,569, forward strand.
GGATTCATCCTCGCAGATTTATCTTGTGTCCTTCACAAAGATACAGAATCTGAGACCCTGTAAAATGTCATCAACCTCTTTCCTAGAAAACCATCGCGATGGTTATAGCAATAGTACACTACATTTGAGAACACTCTGGTATCATTAGCAATGCCAACTAAGGGTTCAGTCCTCATCCCGAACCTATATCAAGGTCCTTCCAGGATTGCACGGAGTGCCTCTCAAGTTTGGAGGTTAAGATTGTGTATGAGGTGTTTTGACAAGCCAGGAGAAAGAACTGTGCCCTTTTTTTCTCTTGCTTTTACTCGCTGTGTCACAAGAATGAGGTTCGCACTGACCCACCTGCTAGCCGCACCTACCACCGACACTCCTACCAGCTGGCCGTACGTTCGATTCTTTCCCAAGCGCATCACAAGGAAGAGTGGTTTATGATTCCTTCCCCTGAATTTGTACTATGGGGGCATTAGAAACTGAGAAAGAAGAAAAGAAATAGATGTAGGAAGGGGAAAACCTCTCACGGTTTCGTGTGAGAAAACTCCGTTGCCAAAGCGATGGGAGGAGTTACTCGTATGTGTTGAAAGCAGGTGGGAGCAGACCCAGAGCTCAAGTCAAAGCTGGGGCTCTCGGTCCAGGGCTCTGCCGTGGACGCAACTGACGATTTAATGGGAAGGTCACGGATAGGCTGCTCTTATGGTATAACCTTCATCCCTCCTGGCAGGTCAGATGTCAAATATCATTAGCCATTCAGTTGAAATCAAAATGGAGTGTATTGAAAGGGACTGCTATTTGCCAAGCTTTGCCCTAACAAAGTGTCGCCAGGGTAGGATGGACTAAAAGGCTTTTATTAAAGTGTAAATAAAAAGTGGACAGATGGCATTGAAGGTTTCCTGAGAGGTTTCAAAGGACCCTATTCTTTAAAGAACTAGGACTTCCCTTGGAGCAAGGCAATAGGATAGTAGGCTCTAGAGAGAAAAAAATAAAATGGTCTGATGTTCATTTTTCATTCTCAGTAAAATATTGATGGAGCACCACTGTCAAAATCTATTTGGCAAACGGCATAGAGTGCCTGAAATTATAACCCTTTATGTTTCCAGACACAAAGAACATCATCTTTCAAAATGTTCTGAAATAATAAGTACGGGGGGAAAAAATCATTGAATTCTGCTTTCTATGTTTAATGATAAAACCATCAATATTGTGTCTAGAGAAACATGTATATGTTCCAAAACCCAGCAAAGGTCAGTGAACCTTCCAACTGTGCTTACATACATGTACCGAAAATTTATTTTTTCTTTCCGTTTAATTTCAAAAGGATCATCTGTGTCGCCAGTTGTACAAACCATTATTAAGTGTTTTAAACATTTTATTTCTAGCATCGGTGAGCATGTGCTGTGCCAGTTTAAATCCCACGGTAATAGAAGAATAACTCAAACGTAACATGCATTTATTTACCAGATCTATAAGGAATATTCTTCTGGGCTTATAGTTGATAAAATGTTTTTTATATGCAGGGACAACATTTTTTACATCAGTCGTATAAAAACACTGGAGAAAGCATTTTGTCTTTTCATAATGTACGCTGCTTTCTTTAGCTTAGTTTCATCCAACCTTTAGTTCAGTTCTTACTACTTGCAGAGAGAAAAGGCAGTCAGACAGAGCTTTCAGTAGGTAATTAAGGGTTTTCTTCTCTTTCAATTTCTTGTACTTTACCAATTACGCTAGAACAAAGCACATGAAAACAGGAAGAATACCCATCTAAGTTTAATACAACATTTGAATTACTTTTACAAGCTTTAATTAGATTTATTTTTCTCTACCATTTTTATTTTTGATCACTTTTAGATTTGCAAAAAAGTTGCACTGATATTAGAGTTCCCATATACCCCACACCCAGTTTTCCCGATTATTAACAGATTAGTCTGGTACATTTGTTACAATTAATAAACCACTATTGATAAACTATTATTAACTTAAAATTCATACTTTATTCAGATTTTCTTAGTTTTTTTTGCCTAAGGTCATTTTTCTACTCCATTACCCCCTCTAGGACACCTCGTTATATTTAGCAGTTGTGTCTCAGTTTCCTTTGGGCTTTGATAATTTCTCTTACTTTGCCTGTTTTTGATGACCTTGTTTTGAGGTGTACTGGTCGGGTATTTTGTGGAATGTCCCTTAGTTTGGATTGGCCTGATGTTTTTCTCATGATTAGACTGGGGTCATATATTTTGGAGAGGAAGATCACGCAGATAAATGTCATTTTTAAAAAAAAGTCCCATTGTATAAATTATACACATGATCAACATGATTTATCACCTGATATAGAACTTGGTCATGTGGCTAAGGTAGTGTTTGTCCGGTTTATCACTGTAAAGTTACCCTAGCTTCTCCCATTTCCATAGTGCACTCTTTAGGAAAAAAAAAAAAGTCACCGAGCACAGCCCACATGTCAAGAGTATGGGGCTATGTTCTCCTTCCTTGAGGACAAATTATCTGCATAAATTATTTTGAATTCTGCTTCATAGGAGATTTGTTTATTCTCCCCCATCTATTTATTTATTCTTTTGTTTATTCCAATATAAACTCATGGATATTTATTTTATACTTTGGGTTATAATCCAATATTAGTTCATTTCTTTTGTGGTTCAAATTGTTCTGGCTTTGACCAACTGGAAGTCTCTCAGTTGGCTCATGTCTCTCTGATATATGTACATCATTACGTATGGTTGGAATTTTTTTGTTTTATTTTGCCTTTTTCAGCGCTCACTTTCTGACACTGTTAGCTACTCCGGGCTCATCTTGTTTATTTCCTGGCTCTGTCCTCGAATCAGCCATTTCTCCACAGGGACCAATTCCTTTCATTAGAGAATGGTAGTAGAAACCAAGACCTGGGGACGAGGTCTGCTCATCGCTACTGGAGTATCATTTCTTTTAGTCATTCTCAGCTAACAGAACAAGGAAATATACATGTCTTTAGTAATCTATGTACGTGCACATGTGTTAAATATTTCTTTTATGTAACCATCTATGTGCCCATCTCTACCAATATCAGGCTAAACATGAGTTCATACCAATGTCTCCAAGACCTACCCATTGTACAATAGATCATTCTAGCCTCGCATTCTTACACGGAGGAAACTCCCGCTCCAATGGTGGGAGAAGCATCCATCCTCCACCTACTCAATGGCTCAGTTTACGTACACATGTGTAGAGGTATTGTCAACCCACATCTTCTTGGGAAACCGTTATCAACTAGAGTCCAGTGCTTATGGACCGTTTCTGTTGCCTGAACTTTACAAACTCCACTCATTTCTGAGGTTACTTAGGTTAGCGCCTGTCTCCTCTTCAACCCTGCCTGGCTGTATTTTTCGAAGAGAAGGGAAGGAGGCGATAATCAGCCGGTGAACTTTGACACTTTGGTGTTTCCATTGACAAATTAGAAAATGGCAGGAGAAATGGAAGAATTCGCCACGCAGATCACAGTTGTAATATTTTATGTAAAGAAGAATCCTTTGGAACAAGACTTAGACAAGCAAGCTCTGGAAGGAAACTTTTTTTTTTCCCCGAAGAAATTGAGAACACAGTAGTTCAGAATATTGATTTTGTTTAAGCTTAAATACCCAACTGTCACTTTGTGTCCATGGGCCAGCTGCATAAACAAAAGCAAAGCATAGAAAAAGAGATAAGAAAGTATCCTTATGCTGGAAGCATTTTGCAAGACTCCTAGACTCCCCAAGATAGACCCCAACTGCAGAACTGACCTTTTAAATTCCATATAGTCTCATATTCAAATACAGTAAAACCTTGGATTGTAACTTCTGCAAGAGTTCTGCAAGACGAGCAAACACTTCTAATAAATTTTAATTTGATAAATGAGCGATGTCTTGCAATGAGAGTAATACATGACCCCAACCATCACGTGATCACCACTGAACCATTGTTCTTCTCCCTCTCTTTCTCTCTCTCTCTCTCTCTCTCTCTTTCTCTCTCTTTCTCCCTCACTGCAGGATTGTGGGTGATAGTCTCCCATGCTCAGATGGTCAGTCCCAGGCTGCAGTGTTTGGCAGAAATCAGTTATTTTTCAGAACATTGGAAACTGCCCACAGCTGGCACTAGTGTATTTTTTGTCACTTCAAAGCACCTTACAGACAGTCCTTTGCTTTTCCATATAAGAATAAGCTTGGGAACGCTTTGCATCATTCTAGCTCATTGGATGGGTTCCTTGTTAAAGTTTCACAGAAGGAAAATGACCCCATTGAGCCAATAGATAGCAGTGATTCTGTTAGTGATAGTAAAGGTCGTCCTACACAATAACCCTGCTCTCTCTTGTCTCCCTCACACCAGCCATGAAGATTTTCAAAGTTATGAGTAGATTAATTTGTTTACTTTTCTTTTTCTTTTGCATTTTCTTTAGTATTTTATATATATTTTTTTTGGTTTGCTAATTTATTTTTTATTTTTTTTAATATGAAATTTATTGTCAAATTGGTTTCCATACAACACCCAGTGCTCATCCCAACAGATGCCCTCCTCAATGCCCATCACCCATTTTCCCCTCTTCCCCACCCCCATCAACCCTCAGACAACCCTGGTGTATTTAAGAGTCTCTTATGGTTTGGCTCCCTCCCTCTCTAACTTTTTTTTTCCTTCCCCTCCCTCATGGTCTTCTGTTAAGTTTCTCAGGATCCACATAAGAGTGAAGACATATGGTATCTGTCTTTCTCTGTATGACTTGTTTCACTTAGCATCACACTCTCCAGTTCCATCCACATTGCTACAAAAGGCCAGATTTCATTCTTTCTCATTGCCAAGTAGTATTCCATTGTGTATGTAAACCATAATTTCTTTATCCATTCATCAGTTGATGGACATTTAGGCTCTTTCCATAATTTGGCTATTGTTGAGAGTGCTACTATAAACATTGGGGTACAAGTTCCCCCATACATCGGCACTCCTGTATCCCTTGGGTAAATTCCTAGCAGTGTTATTGCTGGGTCAGAGGGTAGATCTGTTTTTAATTTTTTGAGGAACCTCCACACTGTTTTCCAGAGAAGCTGCACCAGTTTGCCTTCCCACCAACAGTGCAAGAGGGTTTCCATTTCTTCACATCCTCTCCAGCATCTGTAGTCCCCTGATTTGCTCATTTTGGCCACTCTGACTGGCATGAGGTGATATCTGAGTGTGGTTTTGATTTGTATTTCCCTGATGAGGAGCGACGTTGAGCATCTTTTCATGTGCCTGTTGGCCATCCGGATGTCTTCTTTAGAGAAGTGTCTATTCATGTCGTCTGCCCATTTCTTCACCAGATTATTTGTTTTTCAGGTGTGGAGTTTGGTGAGTTCTTTATAGATTTTGGATACTAGCCCTTTGTCCGATATGTCATTTGCAAATATCTTTTCCCATTCCGTCGGTTGCTTTTTAGTTTTGTTGATTGTTTCCTTTGCTGTGCAGAAGATTTTTATCTTCATGAGGTCCCAATAGTTCATTTTTGCTTTTAATTCCCTTGCCTTTGGGGGTGTGTCAAGTAAGAAATTGCTGCGGCTGAGGTCAGAGAGGTTTTTTTCCCTGCTTTCTCCTCTAGGGTTTTGATGGTTTCCTATCTCATATTAGGGTCCTTCATCCATTTTGAGTTTATTTTTGTGAATGGTGTAAGAAAGTGGTCTAGTTTCATGGTTCTGCATGTTGCTGTCCAGCTATCCCAGCACCGTTTGTTAAAGAGACTGTCTTTTTCCGTTGGATATTCTTTCCTGCTTTGTCAAAGATTAGTTGGTCATATTAAGTATTGTAACCACTTTATATGAATATTTGGGGGTTGAGGAACAAATCATCTGAGTTTCCACTATTTCTTATGGGGAAATTCGCTTTGATATCCAAGGGCTTTGGATTACACGCATGTTTCTGGAACTAATTATGCTCGTAAACCAAGATTTACTGTATATTCTTTTAACGTGCTTTCGGTTATTCCTAACAGCTCTGTGAACTAATAGCTTAAAGAGGTTTAAAGAATCAAACTTTAAGGAATCTAACTTTAAGGAAACATTGTCTTTGTAAGTTCAACTCTCAAACTAACCTAAATATTTGAGCACAGTGCTGACTGAAAAGGAAGTTTCTTAGGACTGCAAAATAAAGACAGAAAACGGTGGACTAACTCTTAACATCTCTTTAATTACTGGGTGCCAGCCTCTGGCTCTGTGGCACTTACTTTCAGTAAGTAGCGTTTTCTCCGAATTAATTTTCCCTTCTTCCTAGTTGTATGACATCTAATGACCTAACGGCCTATTTTGAACAGAGATGAGTAAATTAGTCATTTATGGAGCTGAATGTATCTATCGTAATTACGCACGAGTGAATATATTAAATATATTAATTTATATAATGTGCATATTGTCCTAGTTAAAGGTAGAATACTGACCAAGGGCAACAATAAAATCTAATTTCTAAAAGAGGCCTTGCTTTCCTTCCCGAAGGTTAGACAATCAAGAGAAAATTTTATGACCATCTTGGAATACTTCTTTGGAATCTTAGTAAGGCTGGAGAGCTCTTTCCTTCATTTGGAACTAAGTCTGAAGATGCTACAATTGACACTAAAAAAAAAAAAAATCTCATCTGCCTTCTTCTCTCTCTCATCTTCAAATTTCATCCACTTTTGTTTTTCCATCCAGAAGACAATTAATCACTCTTCTGCTTGTCACGCCGAACAGCGGGCTGAACTTTTTCACCGAACCGATTGATTTCTGTTGAAAGAACAAGGGCAAAACAAGGGCTTAAAAAGTGATCAATCCAGCCCGCGCCCAGAGTCACTCTGTCAGAGAGTAGATAAGTCCGTAAACGTGTCCTCTGCTGACCTCCGGCTGACGCTAGGTGCTGCTTGGGTCTTGGTGTGAACGCAGAGCGGTTTGCAAATGCAAGCTGATCAGAGAAGCGTGCTGTGGGTGACGGCCAGTGCCTGTCACCAGTGACGAAACGAGAAAGAGTGTCAGTCCTGCACATTCACCTGTTCTCATTTATAATATTGACCGTCCCTGATGGCATTGACTCCTGCTTTAGATCTAATTACGAACATCAGTGTTACTTTACCGGAGAAGCATTTATGATATTTTTTGCTGGACGCCAAACTGATTCCAGTTCGGGGTTCTGACCATATCAATTTTTCCTGCTCCTGAGAACCAAAGACCATAAAACATACTGCATAAAGCCTCCTAAGAAGTCATTTTTCGAAGTCATTGGTTCTCATCCCACATGACTGCATTATAATCTATGAAGGTAGAAATCATGCCCGTTCCTCTCCCAACTTCCTGCAGTGCCCTAACCCAGAATTTAAAGTCTTGACTCTTGTCGCATGCACCTGGCTCCCCCCCACCCCCCGCCACCCCCAACTTATAAGCCAGTCCGAAGTTCTTACCGTGACCTCCCACACTCCCTACACAACCTGGCTCTGGACCACTTCCCTGCCCTTCTCCCACTCGCCCTCTCCCTCCCTGCAATCCAGCCAATCTGACCCCCGTGCAGGGCTCCTGAGAGGCTGAACCCGATCCTGCCCAAGGGTCTAAGAATTCACAGATTCTTCTGGCTGCCACTTTCGCCCAGAGGTATCTGCATGGTCCGCTTTCTCCCTCACTGCATCTCACCTGCCCAAGTATCATCGCCTCGGGGAGGACTATCCTGCCACACCGTCCCATCCCCTCTATACCCTCCGGCTTTTTCTTCCCTCCACCACTCATCCCTATCTAGTATTATATCGAATGCTTTTCTGCATTTTATCTTTCCACCACTGGAAGGTAAAGTCCAAAGGGCAGGAAATGTATCTTTTTTTATTCACTGCTAGAGTCCCATCACCTTGAACACTAGAGGACACATGTAAATGCTCAACAAATGGATTCATTCATAAATAAACACAGAAAGACATCCTCCTAGAGCCCAAATCCCAAATCCCAATTGCTGCCCAGACCCCAGAGACCTTACGATGGAGGGAAAGAGCTAAACCCCCACCCTCAAAAAGCTGAGCTGAGTAGTTTCCATTTACACTTCGTGTGCAGGGCCACCTGGGTGATGCAGTCAGTTAAGCGGCCAACTCTTGGTTTTGGCTCAGGTCATGATCTCAAGGTTCATGAGTTTAAGCCCTGCCTTGGGCTCTGCCCTGACAATGCAGAGCCTGCTTGGGATTCTCTCTCTCTCTCTCTCTCTCTCTCCCTCTCTCTCTCTCTCTCTCTCCGTATCTCTTCTCTCTCTCTCAAAATAAATACACTTAAAAAAATCTTTGTGTGCAGCAAAATCCCCCTTCTACACACACACACACACACACACACACACACACACCATATAGAATTCTAAATATATAAAGCAGGATAAGGAGAAGGCACATTAACCTGTTGGAGGATAGAGGAACCTAGGGAGTTCCTCTTCCTCCACAAAGGTTGTGGTTAAGGCACTTCACCAAGACCTTCAGGCCTCAGGGCTCCCCTGGCTTCGCCCAGCTGCTGCCTGCTGGGTCATCCCATTGTGCTCTGGACGCGACTTGCTGTTCTCAGCAGGAACTTAAGGTCATTTACACTCTCTGATTCTTGGAGCCTTGATTTACAGAGCGGCCGACCTGAAGCATATTGTTAGTTTCTACGGGGACACTGTAGACAAGACTCCACAGTCTCCTGTGCATCAGGTACACAGGGTTGAATATCATTCCTTTCTCAAGCTGGCATACCGGAGTGTGTGTGCCTCTTAGTAAGAATGTCATTGTTTTCACTAAGAATGATATACGTGCTAAATCTATTTGCACTTGAGATGGGCGTTCTTTATATTTAATAATGTTGCAGGATGCAACTGACGTAGAGCACTTATAGCGGCAATGTTTAAACATTCATGAAACTATTAGGGTACCGTTTGCTACTTTTTCAGCTAAAAATAAACCATTAACAACCCATTTCCGCCTTTGGAGAATACATCAAATAAGGAGTCTGCAAAGTCACAATCTGTACGATTATTCGGAAGCTCAAGACAACCACTCTGACCGTGAATGCCTGGCAGTCGAAAACACACAGGTCTAACATGGATTAAAATCCTAGTGGTTTCACCTGAGTGAGCGAGATGGATAAAGGTGGTGTGGGGGATGGTAAGCAGGCACACGCGGGAAGTAACAGCTTCCCTTACTTTAAAATGTTTAATTGACGTAACTTCACATGCTTCTCTCAACCAAGGCTTTCCCACTAATTTAAAAATAACACTTCTGTTAATTCATTATTAGTGTAAAAGAATGCAACTGATTTCTGTACATTGATTTTGTATCCTGCGACTTTGCTGAATTCGTGTAGCAGTTCTAGCAGACTTTTCGGTGGAGTCTGTCGGGTTTTCCATGTGTCGTATCGTGTCTTCTGCAAAAAGTGAAAGTTGGACTTCATCTTTGCCAATTTGGATGCCTTTGATTTCCTTTTGTTGTCTGATTGCTGATGACAGAACTTCCAACACTATGCCAGATCTATTTTCAATTTTTTGAGGAACCTCCACACTGTTTTCCAGAGCGGCTACACCAGTTTGCCTTCCCACCAACAGTGCAAGAGGGTCCCTGTTTCTCCACATCCCCTCCAGCATCTATAGTCTCCTGATTTGTTCATGTTAGCCACTCTGGCGTGAGGTGATATCTCAGTGTGGTTTGGATTTGTTTTTCCCCGATGAGGAGCGACGTTGAGCATCTTTTCATGTGCCTGTTGGTCATCTGGATGTCTTCTTTGGAAAAGTATTCATGTCTTCTGCCATTTCTTGGCTGGATTATTTGTTTTCTTGGGTGTTGAGTTTGATAATCTCTTTATAGATTTTGGATACTAACCCTTTGTCCAATATGTCATTTGCAATCCCATTCTGTTGGTTGTCTTTTCGTTTTGTTGATTGTTTCCTTTGCTGTGCAGAAGCTTTTTATCTTGATGAGGTCCCAATAGCTCATTTTTGCTTTTAATTCCCTTGCCTTTGGGGATGTGTCAAGTAAGAAACTGCTGTGACTGAGGTCAGAGAGGCTTTTTCCTGCTTTCTCCTCTAGGGTTTTGATGGTTTCCTGTCTCACATTCAGGTCCTTCACCCATTTTGAGTTTATTTTTGTGAATGGTGTAAGAAAGTGGCCTACTTTCATTCTTCTGCATAACAGTGTGGCGGTTCCTCAAAAAATTAAAAATAGATCTACCCTGTGACCCAGCAATAGCACTGCTAGGAATTTACCCAAGGGATACAGGAGTGCTGATGCATAGGGGCACTTGTACCCCAATGTTTGTAGCAGCACTTTCAACAATAGCCAAATCATGGAAAGAGCCTAAATGTCCATCAACTGACAAATGGTTTATATATAAAATGGAATACTACTTGGCAACGAGAAAGAATGAAATCTGGCCTTTTGTAGCAACGTGGATGGAACTGGAGAGTGTTATGCTAAGTGAAATAAGTCATACAGAGAAAGACAGACACCATATGTGTTCACTCTTATGTGGATCCTGAGAAACTTAACAGAAGACCATGGGGGAGGGGAAAGGGAAAAAAAAAGTTAGAGAGGGAGGGAGGCAGACCATAAGAGACTCTTAAAAACTGAGACTAAACTGAGGGTTGATGGGGGGTGGGAGGGAGGGGAGGATGGGTGAGGGGCACTGAGAGGGCACCTGTTGGGATGAGCACTGGGTGTTGTATGGAAACCAACTTGACAATAAATTTCATACTAAAAAATAAGTAAATAAAATTGTTTAATTAAAAAAATAAAATAAAATGAAATAAAAATAACACTTCACTTTCATCTCCAATTTTCAGTCGGCAATAATGAAGGAGGTTACGTGCTCGATCCAAATTGCCCAACCCTCCAAATCGTTTCCAGCTCTCATCTCCCACTTGTGATGTAGAAATAAGACACCCTTTAAATGATATTGCTTATTCTCTATCCTTCACTAATGACTTTAAAATCTTCCACATGGACAATCACCTAGTAAGGGAGCAATGGAAAATCTACCACTGGCCCAGCTCATTGGATTCTGTCATCTTCACTATACTCCTTTGTTACATGTGAAGCTCTCAGTCGAGAGATTTCCTGTGCCTGTAACTTTGCCAGCTGACGTGGAAACTGGCCTGTCCTACGGTTGCATCAGTACTTTTCCGCCCTGTGGACAGGGGCCAATTTAGGCAGAGGTTATATAGTTAATAAGCTAATGTGTTAGGGCAGTAATTTGGACCTGGAATATATCCCCTCATAGAAAGAGTGTAACATACGGTTGTTAGGTGTTAAGGCAAGCCCACAAAGACCCTCTAATCTGTAATAAATCAAAATCAGCAGACTAATGCATGGTTTTGATGATGCCGAAGCCCACTTTCAACTTTATGTCTATAGGAAAATGCACTCTGAAACCCAAACGGGACCCCCAGGAATATGTGCTTTCTGAGCAGGTGACACTGGGGAACAGGAAGTCCGTATGGAATGCAGCACAGATGACTCAGGCAACTGTATTAGAAATCTAGTAACTTCCAAGTCTCTTTCCCACTTCAGGAAGGAAGGCAGCTAAGTCAATCAGACTCCAAATGGTGTCATTCAGAAAGCAAGGGCGGTTCCTCCCGGCAAGCAGACACATCAGTGCTGGGACTCACCTGCCAGACTTTTGTGCTGGGGTTCGTTGTGGCTCAAACGATTATATATTGTACACAGATTCAAATCTGTCGTTAACGAGGCAAGCTCTGCTGGTAGGCTCTTCACGTGGTTGTCAAGGCAAAAGGAGCGTGCCACGAAGGGCTCCGAATAACCCAGCTTCCGGAAACTACTTTTGCATTGGCTTGCTTCCTTCTCTGCTGTAACACCCCCACCTCCGTGTAACTCAGGGGGTCGCAACTTCCGCATCAACAGGTCTGTAACCGCAACTTCCACATTGGAGAGAAAGGGCAAGACTTTTTTTTCCCTTCTTCTCTCTGAAAACACCAGAGAACGATCAAGAGGAGAAGCAGCAAAATAGTAAATGTCCCCATTGAAGAAACAGGTAAACTGCTGTGGAAACCTCCCTTAGCTTCCTCTGACACCATGGGAAGAGCAAAGGAGGCGACATGAAAAGGGCAGAGCTGACCTTCCTTCTCTGTACCCAGGCTGTGGGGCAGCCCCGCACCTGTCACTCTCGGTCACACAGGGAGAAGGAAACGCTAAAGTCCCTTGCATAGAAGACCCTACCTACATCGTGCCTGGCTTCGTGGAGAGTCAGGAGGGTTTGCCGACTGGTCTAGAAAGAACACATCTCGTCGGAGATGACAATACAACAGCATGCTGGTCTCAGGCTTCTCCATAGGAGCTGGCAGCGCTTGAAGACAACAGCAGTGTGCCTGACCGCGACAGAAAGCAAGACCCAGAAAGCGCACACCTAGTCAAAGAAACAGCGGACAAACGCAACTGGAACACATCCTGCAGACTAATAGATGGCCGCTCTCCCAAAATGGAGAAAGAGGAAGTTAATGCAATAAGAGATCCTGACAAAGCTGATTTTCTGGTTTTGGGAATCGTGCTATAGTCACGCAAAATGTTTACTCAGACAACTCTAATGTTACTTTCGCAACTTCTCTGTAAGTCTCAAGTGAGTTCAAAGTTAAACAAAAAAGTTTAAGTAAGGCAGCAGACAATTATATTTAAACATGCGAGAACTTAGCATAGTTCCCTTGAGTTCTTCTTAACAAACATTAGATAATGGGTTTTGGCCAGTGAGTAAGTGAGGGGAAATCACAACAAAAGAATGGTTAGCCCTGGGGGCGCCTGGGTGGCTAGGTCCGTTGAGTATCCGACTCTTAATTTCAGCTCAGGTCAAGATCCCAGGATCACTGGACCAAGCCCTGCAACATGTGGGCTTGCTTGGGATTCTCTCTCTCTCCCTCTCCCTCTGCCCCTCTCTCCAGCTTGCACTCTCTCCCTCTTTGTAAAATTAAGAAAAAAAAAAAAATGGGGGCAGCTTGGTGGCTCAGTCGGTTAAGCATCTATAATGGCTGTAATAATGGCGACTATATGCTAATATAATATAATATAATATATAGCAATATTTATATATTTATATATAATAGTATATTTATATATTTACTAGTATAACCTTGCAATATAATAATTATATAATTACAATTATATTTCTATTATATATATTATTGTTATATTATAGTAAGATTATAATAATAGTTATATATTATATAACTATATAATAGAATAGTAAAAGACTGGAAGCAATCTATCAGTGGAGGACTAGTTAAATCAATTACAGTAAATGAGAATACAATATATTTATGAAGAAGAGAAAGGCAGTAGCTCTATATATTGATACGAAAGGTCTGTAAGATGTATTAAAAAGAAAAAGAAAGTTCAGTACAGTTTGTGCAGTGAAGAAAAAAAATGAACGAAAGAAAAGTCCCTGCATGAGTGTTTGTGTGCTTATAGCTTAGAAGGATACACAGGAAAGTTGTGATGTGGTTTTCCCTGGAGGGAAGGAGTGAATTATAGGATATGGATGAAAGGAGAACTTCCATTCTAGATGACCATTTGTGCCTTATATATTTTGCGTTTTGTAAATCTATTATCTGTTAAAAATACAGATAGATACATGATGGAGGAAACGATTCACCAGAAACAGTGTTTAGAATATAGCATAGGGAAATGCTGATTCCCGGTGTTTCCACATTACCTGCAAAACTGTGCCAGCAGGGGAGGCTTCCAGAGGTGGAAAATGCAGGCTCTTGGCGAGAGGTATAGTTCCCATGATGAGTAAGAGTGAACATAGAAGGGCTTTTGATCACATCTGGGTTCCAAGCAAGCAACTAGGAAACTGTTCCAGCAAATACAAGAGGTACCTTGGTCTTCTTACAACCATTCTTGGGGCTGATGATTTCATGACCAAGAATGGGTGCAAGGAGGAACAGCGGACAAAAGATGCCATTCAGGGTTCCAGCTTACTAGGGTGGAATGTGGCTCCATTCCCAAGACAAAAAAAAAAAAAAACCAGAAGACAAAGGATGGTTTTCCTGGTGGCTTTGGTGGGGGGAGATGGGAGTAGAGGAGGGGTTCTTGTTCTTGGCATTAGTAGGTCAAGTGAATGTAGGGTAAGTTAAACTTGTGCCTGAAGCACAGATATTCAAACCTAGATGCTCATTAACTAGTTGGACTTAGTCTATATCTCAGAAGAGACAGCTGTCTAGGAGATGAGAGATTGTGTAGACATCAATGCATAGCTTTAATTTCAGCCTTGAGAAAGGATAAAAGTGATAGCAAGATATGCAGACTGAGGAGGGAAGAGCAGGTGGAAAAGGGGGAAAAAAAAAAACAAAAGGAACCCCAGCTGTAAGGATGTCCATAGGAGCAAGGGCTCTGTAGGGCTAGAGAACCCAAAGATTTCACAGCATCCAAGAAAAAGGAACATTTCCAATTTTTCAAAAAAGAGAGCTGTGCCCAGGAGATGTGTAGGGCAGAACCTGGAGGATGAAGCAGAGTCCAAAGAGAACTTATCTAAGATAAGAGGTTTCCTGGGGCGCCTCAGTGGCTCAGTTGGTTAAGCATCCAACACCCGATTTGGACTGAGGTCATGATCTCCCAGTTAGTGGATTTGAGCCCTAGGTCAGTCTCTGTGCTCACCGGGTGGAGCCTGCTTGGGATTCTCTTTCTCTCTCCCTCTCTTTCTGCCCTCCCATGCTCTCTCTCTCTCTCTCTCTGTCTTTCTCTCTAAATAAATAAATAAATAAATAAACTTAAAAAAGAAGACAAGAGGCTTCATATATTCAAACGAGAATAGGAGAGTCCAGTGGACAAGGAGGAGCTAAAGACGAGGAAGTGAGAAAATGAGCGATGCTCCTGATGAGAGGGAGATGATGGATTCTGAAACTATGAAGAGGATAAAGCCTTGTGGAAGATGGGGACCACCTCTTCTGTCATAACCACGAGGAAGAAGGAAAGAAGGGCTACAGGTGCAAACACACTGGTCACATCGGCAGGTAAGAAGGGGAGTTCTCGCCACAAGTCTGATGACAGCTCTTTTCTCATCGAAGTAGAGAGTTGAGTCATCTACTCAAATTGAGGGGCGAATTGGGGAGGCTAGGAGGTATTTTAAGAAGGAGTAGACGTGTTATTATTATAGCTTCTTTGCCGGAAAGAAAAACTGCCAACTAGAAAAGACTGGCGGGAGAGATAGGAATCCATAAATTTGTAGAGGAAGGAGTTGGCAGGGTCGTGTGGGCTTTGTTCTGGTTTGTTCGGTTGCTTACAGCATCACTCAGCAGATCAGATGTAGAGGCAAGAAAAGAGAGAGCCGCTATATTGATCCAGAGTGAGTGCAGGGAAAGAGACACGGGGGAAGGGGTTGGAGGGTGTAAGGAGGTGGTTGAAATAACAGACAATGAGATAGAGATCAGACGGAAGAGAAACACAAGACAGAAGGGAGCTGATGAATGGGAGCAGAGCGTTGAAGGTCTAGAAGTCTCAGTCAGGTACAGAAACACATGGATAGACAGAGGGGAGCAGACTGGAGACTGAAAACACAGATGTAAGCTGTCGATACATGGCTAATAGAACTATGAAAGTTCTGCATAAGTTTAAATGCAGATCAAAACATTTTTACTCGTCAGATTGGCAAAAATAAATAAATAAATAAATAAGTTGGATAGTGAAGTACTAAGTCTGATGAAGATGTGAGGAAATGAAGAGCCTCCCACGCCTTAGTAAGACTGTAATTTGGCAATATGTACTCAAATTACAAGTGGCCACACTGCCTGAGTGGGCACTACCACGGCTGGGAATTTAGTCTAAGGACACATTCAGACAAGTTTTCCAAAAATGCAAATGTAAGGGACATTCTCTGCATCATGTACCTACTCACTCAGCAATTATTTACTGGGCACCTACAATTGTTCAGGGGAAAGATGGTCAAAATGTAATTTTCAAAAATGAAAACCACGGCACTCAAACAAACACAGACTGAATACATGTCACCAGGTTTATTCAACTCATTAATTACTGAGGCCAACAGAATCGTGGTCAAGCTGGTTCAAAGGAAACTTTGAGGAAAGGGGATTTATATGTTCCTTTATAAAGGGAATGTTAGAACAAGATTGTTAGAATGTATACCATCTGGTTAAGTCTTAGAAGGAAATAAACTGTAACATTTGAAGTTATCTTTTCTACTGGACAGAAATTATTTGCTTCTTGACTAGACATAAATCGGTAAGTTAACATGTGCCTTTATGGAGCCTAAGCCCTTAGTTAAGAGTTAACAGCAGTCAAACAATATATTCTCTTGGGAAAATTAATTTTGGGGTGGGCTTGTTGAATGATGTCCTAGAATGACATTGAAAGCATATGCCACACTCTTTTGCACTTATTTCCAGATGCAGATAATTTTCTTAGTATGACCTTGGGCTTGGGGCACAACAGTGAACAAGGCAAACAAGTCCCTTGCCTTCCTGGAGGAACACCCCAGCGCTGTGGGCAGTTATGCCTAGTATGTCTAATATGATGAATTCTATGTCGTCTCTAAAAAGACTAAAGTTGATCTGTAACTGTTGTTGGCCAGAGGCCGAAGAAAAGTTGTTTTGTTTGAGTCTTAGAGCAAAAGAGTAGAGCATGTGGAACTTATGAGGATGAGAGAGCCTCCCGGGGCCCCCAGGGTTGACATTGGTGGGAGTGACCAAAGATAATGTTGTGCGATGAGGTGATCCAACCCCATTTCTCAAAAGACTTCATCAAATTTCAGTTTCAGCTTCAAGATATAAAGAGCCTGGGCATGGTCAATAACCATCCAACAGCTTTTCACACCTAGAAAAAGCTAGACAAACCAAAAATCAGTGACTTTTTTTGGACTTATCAGGGAACTGAAGTCATTGGGCAAACCGTCACCCTGGAATCTTGAGTCAAGTGGTGTCTCTAGGGAGATACTGAAACCAAGATCTATTCCCCAGAGCAAAAGCCACAAGAGCCATCAACTGTAGGAACAGTTAAATGGTAACACTGACAAATTGATGGGATGCCAATGTGGACTATCATGAAGGTGAGAACCTCTTAGAGGTCACAATCTTAGGGACACTCCCTCACGTCCATGGGTCTTTCTCTCCAGAAACCCCAGTAGGTGCTCATGGTGAGAATCTAAAAAGGATCCCCTGTGACTCTGGTCGAAGAGGGGGAAGAGCCTTCTCTATGTCAAATGGCTACTCTCCAGATAAAAGGAATTTGGCAGACCTTGATTCTAAAACCCTATCTCAGCTGGAGGAAGAGAATTCCTTCCAAGTCCAGTTCCCTCCAACTTTCCTGTCTCATTTAAGATGAAATGCACACACACACACACACACACACACACACACACACACACACACTTGCGAATGCACAAATGGTCAAGAGTCAGGACTTCAAGAAAATAGATCAGAAACCCTGTAGTCAAGGAAAGGAGTTGTGGTGGTAGGGGGGGCAAGGGGTAAATAAAGAAACACTTATGAAGGTCACAGACCAGAGACACAGGCCCTCAAAAAGACCAAGATTTTATTAAAAGAGTATAGAATGCTCTCTGCCCCCACACCTTGCCACCACACCAACAAGACCCAATATAATAACAGAGGATCTACCTAAAAATGCTGCCAGACACAGACTCCCTGAGGAAGAGTACTTAGGTAAGCCTAACATGAGGAGAAGAGACAAAAACAAAGACACTGGAGGCATCGGATGATGCTGGTACCTATAGCTACACTAAATATTAACGCAACCTAATATCTAATCAGATTAACATCAATCTTCACACTAAAGCTCTATTTATTTCAGTTCTTCTTACCCAATAAAACATACTTGAATTTCAGTAGAAAATTACAAGACATACTAAAAGGCAGGAACACACACACAACAATCATCAGAACTCAACGCGGATATGACACAGCTTTGGGGATTCTCAGGCCTGGAATTTAAGACAACAATCACTAATACACTAAAGACATTAATGGAAAAAGTAGATAACGTGCACGAACAAATCGTTAATGTAACATAGGCAGAGAGATAAAAAAGCTAAGAAAATAGCAAAAACAACACCATAGAGATGAAGAATGACTTAGATGAGTCCATCAGTAGACTAGACACGGCTGGGGAGAGAATCTGTGAGCTTCAAGAGAAGTCCATTAGAAATTTCTCGAATCGACACGCAAAGAGAAAAAAAGAATAAGAAACCAAAACCAGAACAGAACATCCAAGAACTGAGCAATATCGGGAAGCATAAGAGACACATAATTAGAATACCCAACAGAGAAGAAAGGGAGAATGGAATGGAAGAAATATTTGAAGTAATAATGGTTGAGAACATTTCAAAATTGGTGACAGACAACAAACCAAGATACAGATCCACAAAGCCCAGAGAACACCAGGCATGGTAAGTACCAGGAAAGTCTCCTCCTAGGCAGGTCATGTTCAAAAGAATCCACTCCAGCACTCACCTGTTAACTGGGTAGTTGGTGGGGATCAAACAATCTGGAAGTATTTCTGGTGGGCACTTCAAACTTACTGCACACCTCAATCCCTCCCTCTTTTTCACCTTTTACATCAAATTGCTCACAAAATGCTGCCAGTTCTCTAAGAAATGTTTCTCGGATCCAGCACCTCCTTTAACTTCCTATTACCACTGCCTGTGCCCAGGACTCCATCATCTGTTGCTTGGAATTATCACAATTTTTTTTTTAATCTGTCACCTGTTTCTTCCTTACATGCATCACCAGAGTTAATAGCCGAAAAAATCAGCTGACTCTTTGGTACCTGCAAATTGAAACCCAAAATTTTGCTGCAAACCTGACTACAGATCTATTTCCATCCTCTACCTCCGTGCATCCAAAATGAGTCCAGTCAGTACCTTTCCTTCTGGGCCTTGGCACACGGTATTCGCTATTCTGGGGTCACATTCCCCCCACTCTTCATCTGTCAACTCACTCATCTGTTCATATCTAGTTCAAATATTACCCTCTCGGTGAAACTTTCCCATATCCCCATTGTTAAATTGTTGCTCTATAATCTGAACCATAATCTTATAATCTTACACCTTAGTGGAAGTTTATTGAACGCGTGAAATCGTTACCTTATTTTAGAATTTATTTGTTGACCTGCTAAGCCAGAATCCTAGACTGAGGGCTCCCCAAGAGTAGAGGCATTTGTACGTGGTAGTCATTTAATATATGTGTTGGAATAAAATGAAATGAAATGAGGAGATGAGATGATTTTTGGAATGGCGTCAATCAAGGGTATTCGTGATAAATAAAGACAGAGGGAAATTTTCTGAATGTGAAGTAAACCTTATTTCGGCATTTGAAGCATAGCTTGGCATTTGACTTAATGATTTACAAACAAGAAGCTGTTTTTGCATTTACCCATGAAACGACGTAGCCACAGCATTCTATACTTCAAAAAAAAAGAAAAAGAAAAAAAAAGCAGATACCTAATACGTAATCTCATATCACAGATTTCTTCAATAAAGTGAAGCCTAGACACTCTCTTGGTGGTGGTGTTCCCTCTTCCCCATTGTCTTTGTCTGGGCTGCTATAACAAAACATCACACACTGGGTGGCTTATCTGCAAGAGAAATTTATTTCTCACAGTTCTGGGGGCTGGGAAATCCAAGGTCAAGGCGCCAGCAGTCTGGCGATGGCCTTCATCCTGGTTCATAGCTGTGACCGCACATGGTAAAAGGGGAAAGGTGTCTCTGTGGGGCCTATTTTATGAGAGGCTCGGCCTCATGATCTCATCACCTTCCAAAGGCCCCTCTTCCTGATAACTTCACCTCTGCAGGTTAAGATTTCAACACGTAAATTTGGGAAGATACAAACATTCAGACCATAGCCCGTATGGTCTGTCCTCACTACCCGCCCTTGTCATTACTGGAAAAGCTTCACATGACATACCCCATATTTGAACTTTTCATAGCCATGAATTAGCAGAAAACTCTAAATATTAAATATTAAAATGACAAGCACTACAGTAGGGTAGCCCAGACCAGAGGCTGTGGGTCAGGATGGTAAGGCCATTGCCTAATGGCCTCACCAAACGGGTCAAGGCTCAGTCAAGAGTGAGGCAGGTGTCTCAGGAAGACCAAGGCCTTGGGCTCTCAACCACTCCCCTTCCTCACTGCAGGGGTTTTGGACTAGGTCTTACAGATGCTCCTGGGCTCTGTGGCTAGACCTGCATTTCAACATTATTGATTTCCTTTATAATTCTATAAATTTTATTTTATGGCTTAGAAACATCGTCTTGTGAAGAGGTCCATGGCATGAAAAGCCTACAAGTGCCTATAAGGTTTCTATACTAATGGATCATATTTCAGGGAGATATGGATCCCCTGAAATAGAAACACGACTTTTATGATATGTGCCTTTTTTTTCAAAGAAAGTCCAGGGCTTTCACTAGTAACAAACCAGGGTCTAGAGAGTCGAAAAGGTCCGCAGTGAGATCTCCTGATTTTAGCCGGTTTTGGGGTGGCTCTCATAGGCACCCTAAAATCTCCCTCTTCCTTATTTCTAAACGCAAGCACTATTTATTGTAACGTCTTCCAAGTTTAGCGACAGACGGACTAATAAGTGACGTGCATGCTAACTGATCTTGCCTGTTACTTAAATCCACTCGGTCCCCACCAGGGCTTACATTCTCAAGCTAGCGCTTCAGGCGGCTTTATCCAGGTGACATCCCTGCATTGGCATCAGAACGAGTCCTTTGGGGTCAGGGCATCATACTAGTACCAATCTTGCCACAAACGCGATGCATCTTATTTTTCGTAAGTAAGCCTGTGTAGCGTAGTGTACTAGAGTAAGTACAATAGCACATTTAGTCAACCTGCCTGGGAAGAACCAGAATCCCAGTTTAGAATCCAGAAATGGTGTGATTTCAAAGTCCCAGTGTTAGCCTGACTCAGCAGGAGAGCCCCACGAGGGAGCAGGCTTTTATATCCACCCCCCCGCCTACGCCCTATGTCTTCATCATTGGTCATTGGCAGCCGGCTGCCCCCGGTGACGGGATGGAAAAGGCAGACTCCCAGGCCCTTTGGGGTCTCTGGCGAACTGGGTCCAGGAGTCTGCGAACAGTTCTACGACGAAGGTCAGAGGTGCCAACCATGAGAGGCAAAAACCACACAGAAGCCACGGATGGGTGCAAAGATAACGTCAAAGGGATTCCAGGGGACCTGGATGGGACATTGGCGGTATCTGCCACAAAGAAGCTAAGCAATTTTTCCAGGCAAACCTAAAATTAAATGTGCGCCTTCCCACTTCAAAATGTCACTACTACATTGAGTCTCCCATTGTCTAGAAACCATACTTTCTCAGAACGTTTTGGATATTCGTGCTGTGGCACGTAGCTAAGACCTAATTGCCACTCACTCGGTGCAGACTCTGTTACAGACCCATCAACGTCTCTTAATAAATCCCAAATGATAAAATAGCATGCCCCGCTGACTTCATTGCTAAAAAAAATTCAGTAACATTCTTTTGTCAGGTCACTGGTGATGACTGCGGCTTCCCTCCACCAAACACAGGCTGGGGCAGAGGCAGAGAGACCAGTGGCTGCTGAAAGAATGGCCTGAGTTGAGTATCTCAAGTAAGATGAAGTCACAGGAAATGAAGCTTCATTAGCTCGGATGCCTCCATATGGAACTACTTGTTGGGTCAAGAGCTTTCCAGAAAACCATATGAAACCCTGGGAAATGTCTGTTTTGGATGCAAGAAATCTCAAGGGGTTTTATGGATTCAGATCTTTGTTATGGAAAAAGGAACTTTGAGTTGAGCCTGGGAAGTTTGCTTTCTGGGAGGCATGCCAACCTCGGAGCTGATGTCATTTGCAATAACCTAGGGAATCAACCATAAAAATCAAGGCTTTATCATTTTTTAGAGATAATCACACACCGTAATTTCAAATAGGAAGTCTTACTGTGGGAAAGCCATGTGCTTTAGCTAGGGTATACGTTTGCGTAAAGGACGACTAACTGTAAACATCTCAGCCAAGAGCTTGGCTTGTACGTAAATAGCCAATATACTGATGCTTTCAGATAACATTTGCCCATATTTTAAAAAGATAAAGCGACGTCAGAGGCCTTTCATGACTTAAACTTGGCTCTAGTAATTACAGAATCGTGTTTTAAATACAAGAAATGGGCTTTTACTGACAAAAGTCAGAAGCCCATTCATCACTTAGGAGTCGTGTGACGCTGAATTTTTATGTAAACAAACACTACTAACGTGACTCTACCTGGGAGTGTTATTTCTTTTAAATAATCAGAATTCTTACCTACTTTTGAAAAAATATATAGACTATCTGAGATTGTAGGCTGAACTTTTATAGAGTCTAGAAAAGCAGTTTTGAGAGCCTGGCAGGAAGAGGGCGAAATGGAACAGAGAAGCAGATCAGAAGAAATAGTGAAGAAAGCAAATTTGCACTTTCTGTCCCCCACTTCAGGCCTCTTTCCTTTTGAAAGGGCTTTGAAGCAGCTCAAGATCCTAGGGCGAGTCCCAGCCAGCTCCGTCCCCTAGTATAATCTAGTGGAGTTTTCCAGAGGCTACAAGAGGTGTGATATCATAACAGATTGAACGCATGTTAAAAATAGCTACAATAACAACTAAATAGACATAAAGCATATGCTTTCCCAACAGGTTTTGGTTAAAAAAAAAAAAAAGTTAAAAAAAAGTCTCAATCCAAAAAAGACAAATCAAGGAGGGGCGGGGAGGGGGGTAGGTGGGGCAGCAGGAAAGAGAAGAAACAAAAGAGTATGGAATAATAGAAAATAAACTTGAGAATTCACAATAAAAGTAAATGGATTACACCACTGAGGTAAAGGACAAAAATTAATCTAACAGACATTTTAAAAATAACTACATATTGTTTATAAGTAAGTATAAAACAGAGTTGGCAAACTACCGCCCAAAGGCCATGTTAGCATCTCCCCCCACCTATTTACATATATTCTTAGGTGAAGAATGTTTTTTATAATTTTAAGTGACTGGGAAAAAAGAAAAAAAAATATGTGACAGACACCGCATGTGATTTACAAAGTTTAAGATATTTCGTATCTGGATCTTCACAGAAAAAGTTTATGAACCTCTGCTTTAAAATATAAAATGATAAAAAAAATTAAAAAAAATAAAATATGAAATGATAGGGCTGCCTGGGTGGCACAGGAGGTTAAGCGTCCAGGTTCCGTTCAAGTCATTACCTCCAGGTTTGTGAGTTCAAGCCCCGCATCTGGCTGTCCGCTGTCAGCGCTGAGCGGGTTTCAGATCCTCTCTCTCCCGCTCTCTGCCCCTCCCCCACTCATGCTGTCTCTCTCAAAAATAAATAAACAAATAAACAAATAAAAGGATAAGATCCAGAGTGGAGACAGGCTGGAGACAGATTTAGAACACAGTCTGGTTTCCCTCCACTCTCCAAAGAGTAGCTGGATATGCGCCTGCCTTGACACATTCGTTAGCCTCCCTTGTAGTGAGGTATGGCCAATAGGAAGTGAACTGCAGTGACTAATATAACTCCCAGGTCAAGTATTTGTAAAGAATACATACGTCTCCCACTTCACTTTCCCTCCTTCCTGTGGAAGAGAGAGAAAGGAGCCAGGGATGGAGTGAGCCATCTTTGACTATGCACATGAGGCCATCACCTGGAGACCGGAAAACG
This sequence comes from Panthera pardus, assembly GCF_024362965.1. Taxonomy (NCBI): domain Eukaryota; kingdom Metazoa; phylum Chordata; class Mammalia; order Carnivora; family Felidae; genus Panthera; species Panthera pardus. The sequence goes on from NW_026527002.1 coordinate 9,456,186, forward strand.
ATGAGACAGGAGCCTGAGTCCTTAGACAGTTTACGAGAACAGAAGTATCCTCTGCTCCCTGTTCTCCCCCCCCCCCCCCGAAACCATTATAGATTAGGTAGAAATGGACTTCAATTTTACTTAAGCCGTTTTTAAGTAGAGATCTTTGTTTCTGTAACTTAGCCTGTATCCCCACAGATACAGCAAGCAAAGGTCAACTAAAACAAACCTGTGTTGCTATGATATCAGACAAAATAGACCTTAGAGCAAAAAGGGATCCAAAGTGTCATAACAGGAGGGAGGGGAGGGGAGGTGATGGGCATTGAAGAGGGCATCTTTTGGGATGAGCACTGGGCGTTGTATGGAAACTAATTTACCATAAATATCATATAATAAAATAAGTAAATAAAATAAAATAAAAACGTGTCATAACAGAAGGGCTTATTTTACAGGAATATTTAAAACTTCTAAACTAGAGTTTAATTCTACAGTTTTATGTAGAATCTTCACAGACCTACAAGAAATTAATGAAGCTACCGTTCTTGTGGAATATTTAACACCTCTCAGAAATCAACGGATAAAGCGTAAAATTAGCAATTAAAGATCTAGACAGAAAAATTAATATGCTTTATCCAGTGGGCACGTAGAGAATATCACACCCAACACTTGAGGAATTTTTGTTCTTTTCAAGCACATTTGAAGTGGTCTTTGAAGACCGACCACGTTCTAGTCGTAAAGCTGGTGTTAACAAATTTCAACGGATTGTAGCATACAGAATGGAGTCTCTGACCGCAATGTAAATAAGTTAGAACTCAGTAACAAAATAAAGCAAGAGGAAAAAGATATTTACACATTTCATAAAATTCTAAATCACTCAGGGATCAAAGTAGAGAGAATAGTGCAAATGATCAAATATTTACAGATGAGCAGTAACTACCATAGCATGCAACAAAACTTGTGGAATGTAGCCAAAGCATTGCTTCGTGAAGAACGCATAACCGTGTTAAGTCTCATTGAAAGGTAAAGTCATGGCTCCCATACAGATATAAAACTGAACACGTGTTAAAAATCTCATCCTGTTCGTTCATCAGCGAGGGAGTCAGGCGGTTGTTATAACTGCTCAAAAAAGAATCCAAAGAGTAGACACGTTTATAGATAAGAGATATTGAAAAGAATATGTGAATGGAAGTAAGACTGGTTTTTCCATAGGGGACTAGGGAAGAGGGTTGAACCTCTCTACCGCATAGGACAGAATCTGCGTGTCTATAGATGGGAATTATTCTGTTGCTGTCAGTTACTTGTGGTGTTATAAAATAGCTCAAAGGCAATGACAACAGTAGAAATCAAGCAACCCACAAGACAGACAACGCATCGTGTTCACTGGGTGTACAAGTTTTTCCTTACAGTCACCCTCCTGATCAACAATACCATCATAGAAGGACTACTGATAATCACAAAGTAAGGCCGGTCTCATTAGCTTTGGAAGTCCAGCAAGAGTGGTAGCTCATGGTATAGACCTCTTTGAGTTTGTTTGTTTGCAATGAACCAAGCATATAGCTTGTGAAGTATGGGAGAGAAAGAAAAAACTACAGCAAAATAAACCCAAAGAATAAAAGATATGGCGCAGCGGGGAAATCATGAACAGCAAAGAGTTCCTGTATCTGCCCCAGGAGGCAGAGAGCTAGAAGGGCCTCGCTCCCACCTTTACAACAAAATCAGCCACACTCACTTCAAATTCATAACTGTGTTTGAACCCACCGGGGAATGAGGTGGAAAAGCAACAAATGGTCTAAAATCGAAGGAGACACGGCAATGCACGGGAGAGGGGAGATGGAACACCCAGCTGGGCGTGGCGGATGGAACCAGACGCCAATTAAATCATTAGCCTGGAAGAGTTCAAAAACTCCGGTGAGAGTCAAGTGTGGGCCAGCCAGAGAGTGTGAACCCCCTAGGGGTTACAGAAATTGAATTTGCTCCCACTTGCAGACTCTTTCTGGACAAACACTGTTGTCTGCTCACAGAGAAGTCCAGAAAGAGCCCTATGAAGCACTCCCTGTGGGGGCGCCGGGGTGGCTCAATCTGCTAAGGGTCCGACTTCGGCTCAGGTCACGATCTCGCGGTTTGTGGGTTCGAGCCCCGGGTCAGGCTCTGTGCTGACAGCTCGGAGCCTGGAGCCTGCTTTGGATTCTGTGTCTCCCTCTCTCTCTGCCCCTCCCCCGCTCACTCTCTGTCTCTCTCTCTCTCTCTCTCTCAAAAATAAATAAACATTAAAAAAATTAAGAAATAAAAAGAAGGGCCAAATGTGAGGGAAGGAGGAGAGGAGCAGAATTCCAGGAGAGGAGGGAAACTACTGCTGCCTTTAGGGGAACTTTAAAAACTCTTGACTGGGTGGCTGGGGGAAGGGAACAGAGGAAAACATTCCTGGAGAAGGAGCAGAATTACATTGGCCTCACAACTACAGCCAGCAGAGGGGAAGGAGTTCACACCCCCTGAACCAAGAAAAGTTACTCAAGCCTAAATGGAAAGAGAGTAATCAAAACAACAGAGACCAACACCCTCAGCCCCAAGCTACCATGCTGGAAATAATAAATGACAACAGCAGAATATTAACGGGTGGAAACTGGAGAATGAGAGCATTGAAGTGATCTTTTTGAGGTGCCATGCAAAGACCTAAAACTCAGAAATCAGCAGACAGACCCCCATGCTGAACAGAAAGCATCTCAGAGCATTTTGAAGCCTGTGGTAGAGGGACAGTTACCATAGCAACAACAAAGCTCCAACCCAGGCCATCTCATCTTGGGCCATGAAACAAGCTCAACACATCTTGCAAAATCGAAATCACATAAAATATGTTCTCAGATCATCCTGGAAAGAACTCTCAAAACTTAGCAATAGGAAAACAAGTGACGCAAAAACGGGGAGGGGAGGAAAAATCTGAGAAGATACTTTGTCAAAGAAGAAGTATATAGAGAAAACGAGCATATAAAAAGATGCTACACATCACAAATTATTCAGAAAATTCTCATCAAAACAAAAGTAAGGCACCACTACATGCCCAACGAAGATCTAAAAAAAAAACAAAAACAAAAACTAAAAATACGAAGGGCTCACAAGGATGTGGGGCAATCGGAACTCCAATGTCCATGTAAGACGGTGCAACCATTTTAGAATCAACAAACCTAAAATTAGTCATCGGAAGCCTGTAGTGAAACAAAGATACTTCCCTTCTCACAAGGCATAGAGAAGGCATTAAAAAAATGCAAAATGCGGGTGCCCATCCGTAATATCTTCCCTAAATTTCAATTCCTGTTTGGTAGGTTTGGGATGCTCCCCTGACCCAGACGCCAGTCAGTAGTCTTTCAAAGATCTCCAAGTGTTTCTAGGAACCACGAAGAACACTCTTATTTTGAGCCCCACCTCTGCACTTCATCTCAGTATCTCCAGTTCCCATTTTAGGTTACCTCTTGCCTTTCTCCTCTTTGGTCCCTCCCATCAAAGTCCCATTAGGTGAACAGCCAGGTTGAACTCAGCCCATCTATGACTTCTAGGCTATTCTCTTCCACACAATGCCCTTAACTCTATGGGGTTATGTGAGAAGAAGCCATCAAAGCCTTTGGGATTCCCCAATCTCTGGGTTCACAGGATGGGCCCAAAGATCAGTGACGGCAACGTTCTGTTTCGGCACTAGGAAAAGGTATGAAATCAGAAAGTGAAAAGGTGGCTGATCTTTAATCAGACTTTGCTGAAGCATAGATTCTAGATCCTGGGGTGAAACGGACCTAACATGGTCCAGATACTCTGCTGTACGCGTTTCACGTTCTCACAATAATCCCCAAAAGAAAGCAGATTTTATCCCTTTTTACATATGAGAATACTTTTCACTCAGCAAGTGTACGTAAACTACTCACAGTCATACAGCTACTACTTGGCAAACAAAGGGTTGAAGCCAGATTTTTTTCTAACACGTAGGCCCTCGATAACTCTACTGTAAACATATGTCAGCTAATATACTTCATTTAAATTTCCAGTCAGGTGAGTGAAGTGATTTTTACTTGTTTTACTAGCTCTCAAACCGGCTTCACATTCTTTATTTCTCCATGATGAGCCTTTATCTTTAAAACGAAATAATGTGGGCCGCCTGGGTGGCTCAGTCGGTTAAGTGGTTAAGCGTCCGACTTCGGCTCAGGTCACGATCTGGCGGTTCGTGGGTTCATGGGTTCAAGCCCCGCTCGGAGCCTGCAGCCCGCTTCAGATTCTGTGTCTCCCTCTCTCTCTGCCTGTCCCCTGCTCATGCTGTCTCTCTCTCTGTCAAAAATAAACATTAAAAATAAAATAAAATAAAATAAAACTAAAGAATGAACCCCAGCTTCCCATAAAACGCTCATCCCCCAAAAGATATTTTCATACATCCCACTTTGATCAACTCATCCTATGGATGTTGCGTGAGACAAGAGCCTTTCCACATCTGTATAAAACTAGCCCTGTTCAGTGTTACTGAGCACGGGCCTCACCGGCAACTCTTTCTTTTCAAAGTGGTGGCGTACCTTGAATTTGTTTGGCATAGCAAAGCATTCCAGTCTGAGCCTTGCTGCTGAATTATGTCCCCAATGGGATTTTTTTTTCCCTAAGTAATGTTGAATTAGATTGAATCTGAGAACTTCTCCAGCCGGCTTATTTTCTTATAGTAACTATTGAACTGAATCTCTCTTCTGACTCCCTTGGTTCTTTTCAGATGAGAATAACCCAGTGAATCAGTCCTACATCATTCTTGGATTTGAATAAAACCTGCAAAGCCTGTGGGACTTAACATAGTAATAACTACCTCAAATGCAGGTAAAAGACGCAAAGGTAGAAAACGCTGCCAGCGCTAAAGGAAAAGAGGGAAAGAGTGGGCAGGTATTCTTGTGGGTAATTGCAAGTCTGACAAGAGAGGATCGCTTCCTGGTATGTATCTTCCCTATATTTTACATATCATATGCAACATATATTATATTAGTGACTCAAGTCATTTTTCCTTCCTGGCTTCCCTCTCCCTGGCAACGGCCATTCCATGTAGAACTTGGACTCATCTATAATTTTATGTCTTCTTTCAGTAGAAGTATAGGGTGGAGGGAATGGTTTTGGACTCAGATAAATCTGGGTTCGAATCCTGATTCTACCCTTTATTGGTCATGTGCCATTGACCCAGTCATTGTAACCAATCTGAGCCTCAATTTACACGTCAGAATATAGGGATCATAAAGTCAGCCTTACAGCATTATTGTGAGTATTAAATGAGATAAAGTATACAGAACGTCAAGCACAGAGCCTGCTGTATGTTAAGAGTTCATAGCACTTACATTATTGCTTATTGTAATATAAGCAATGTATCCTTACATTGTAATGTATCCTTACATGTAATGTATCCTTATTGTTAAAAATAGAGATAAAGCAGTCGTGAAAAAAATGCCTGCTTTTTACCCAAGCCATGGAGTTAGTAAGTCCATTTGAAATTGCACAATAATTTGCCACAAAACAAGAGAAACTGTTTCAATGAAACGACTCAATGGAGACACTCAATAAGAAGAAAATATCTTGGTTTATAACCACCACGTTAAGGTCAACCAGGCTGAGAGAAGAATTGACATTATCCAGCGCAGAATTCTCACAGTAGGACATGTGGTGGCAACGAGCCAGTTGTGAAGGGCCAACTGGTAAGTGATGGAAGGTTCTAGAAGTGCAGTCTTTGGCTCTCAGGGGAGTGCAGTGTCCACTTCCACAGTATTTCTAATTTCACATTTGACTAAAGGCTAAGTATTAGTAACCTACTCTGTAAGTTATTAAAGGTTAATATTAATTGATATTTATAGATAAGTGCATTTACTTATTTAATAGTGACTTTAATTCAGTATTCAACTAAACTACTAAACAGTGCCACACCAAGTTAGCAAACCGTAAACTTCATATTTTGCACACTCGCAGAGGTAACATGCCTACCATTTTCAAGAAAGCTGCTTTGAATTTGGTGTACAACCTCCATTTTTTTTTTGCCAGATACTTACGTAAAGGCCATTTCTTGTACATAATACCTCCCACATAGCAAGTGCTAATAAGTGGTAATTATTAGAGTTACTTAATTCCCCACAACCATTTACTTGCCGAGTCCTAGATACTCTTCCTCTGAAAAGCTTCCCTTCCCCATTTCTTCCACAACCATCTTAACTCAAGATGGGATCACCACACAGCCAGATAATTTAAGACTTTCCAGTGTCCCTGACCTTTCTGCTAAACCAGCCTGCAGCTACATCAAACTTCCTTTTTTTTTCTTAATTTTATTTTGGAGAGAGAGAGGTAGCACGAAAGCAGGGGAGAAGAGCAGGGGGAGAGAGAGAGAATCTCACACACACAGTGCAGAGCCAGAGGTGGGGCTAGATCCTGTGACCTTGGGATCATGACCTGAGCCAAAATCGAAAGTTGGCCACTCAACTAAAACTGAGCCACCCAGGCATCCCTAAAGCAAACTTCTTTAAAAAGCATCCATTGCCTTCCCCTTTCTTAAGATACCTAAACTGGGGGCACCTGGGTGGCTAGTCAGTTGAGTGACCGACTCCTGATTTGGGTTCAGATCATGATCCCAGGGTTATGGGATCAAGCCCCTGCATCAGGCTCCACACTGATCATGGAGCCTGCTTGAGATTCTCTCTCCTTCTCTCTCTCTCTCTCTCTCTCTCTCTCAAATTAAAAAAAAAAAAAAAAACCTAAATCAAAATGCACGTATGTGTCTGATTTTTAACGCCACCCTCCATAATCTGTTTTACCTGTCCAGCCGTCCTTGATTCCCACAGTCTTCCAATAAAAATTGTCCATTCTCCATTGCTTACAAATGAGCTCTTCACAGATTGACAGGGACGGTGGGGAACTTAAAAGTCATATTCTGGGGCGCCTGCGTGGCTCAGTTGGTTAAGCGTCCAACTTTGGCTCAGGTCATGGTTCATGAGTTCAAGCCCGGCATCCAGCTCTGTGCTGACAGCTCGGAGCCCGGAGCCTGCTTCGGATTCTGTGTCTCCCTCTCTCTCTGCCCCTCCCCCACCTGCGCTCTTTCTCGGTCTCAAAAATAAATAAAAATATTAAACAGTGATATTCTGAGTAAGATATAGGTGGAGATTTAACAGTAGGTGGGTGGAGCTTTTTGCTACACCTATCCCAAACTTGCCAGTCATCAAGATCCACACTGACTCCTCTTTCGAAAATTCTTTCCAACCCACTCAAACCATATTAATTTCCCCTCTACTGAACCTCTGAGCACTTAAACACTGTGCCACCCAAACCAACACTTAATTATGCATTGTCTCACTAAGTTCTTTAACCACTCCATGTACACTTCCTATATATTATCCTTTCCTGTCCAACAGGCAATTTCCCCAAGGATAGAAACGATGTTTTATTCATCTCTTACATTTTAAAATAGTGATGGGCATGTAAAATACGTTGTCGCATAGTGTTCGATTATTACTCTCAGGCAAATCACGAGGCATTTTAGCTGAATTATTTAATTTAATATACACAGCAATCCTATCAGGTAGGTATTTCTTGTTCTCCATTATAAAGGTGAGTCTTCTGAGATTTGAAAACAAAGTTATTTGCCCAAGGTCAGAGAGCTATTACACACCAAAACCACAGGTCGATTCCAGGAATGGCTTATCCCTAAGTCTTAACTATAGCAGGTATTCGACACAGAATTGATTGCCGATAGGTGTTTAATACCAGCTTGCTCCGATACAACGTCAGTAACTTTCATGCCACTAAATACAGAGTGCGGGTTCTCAAGTCTCAATAAACATCTGTTGATTGATTGACTGTAGGCAAACGTCATGCAATTAGCCAAATAAGCTTAGTATTGCAGAGGATAATATAGCACACGGCCCCGTCTTCCGAGATGACCGAGAATTCTTTCAGCTGGTTTTCAAACACTTCGAATTCTACTACATATTTTCCGTTTGGGGAAATAAACAAAGACTACCCTAATGAGAACTGAGGCTGTTCACTCAGATCTTGTTACAGCGTGGGAGTCAACCGCTATCACTTGCATTTGGCAGAGGCTCAAGGCAGCCAAGGGAGTGGGAAAGCTTTATGGTGGACAAAAGGAAAGCCTTTAGGAAGGCCCTGATTAGAGGTTGTTGGTCTGGGGTAGCTGGAGGCGGGCTCACCAGAGCAGGATGTATTATGTGATTGGTTTGGGCAGCTTGCCTTTCTCGGGTTGGTTCTTGAGTTGAAATGGGGTGGGAGTGGCAAAAACAGGGAAGCTGACAGTCACTGACCAAGTCGTGGCCTTTCTGGGCCAGTTGCTACAGAGGCTGTGGGTCGGAGTTCAGTTGTCCTATATGCCCTGGCCATTGTCCATTGGTATACTCGTTCTCCCACACTTAACTGGAACCCACCTCTTCTACTAATTTACATTTTGCAGGCATTGGGAATGCTGCTTCTATCTTTTTGTTGTTGTTATAAGGAAATCAAGCAATTTATTTTCAAAGACTTAAGTTTAGCGGGTTAATAAATTGCTTTCGTAAGAAATGCAATTTTCTAAAGCGGCTGCCCATTTCTTAACAACCAAGCACTTCCTAAAGACAAAAATGGGGCGCCTGGGTGGCTCAGTCTGTTAAGCATCCGACTTCAGCTCAGGCATGATCTCACGGCTCATGAGTTGGAGCCCCACGTCAGGGTCTGTGCTGACAGCTCAGAGCCTGGAGCCTGCTTCGGATTCTGTGTCTCCCTCTCTCTCTGCACGCCCGCTGCTCATGCTCTGTCTCTCTCTCTCTCAAAAATAAATAAACATTAAAAAAAATAAAAAGCTGAAGCAATTAAATCAAAAGATAACTCAAGTGTCACTTGCTCTACATAAAAACAATGACATTGTAAAGCTGCTGAAGAATGCTATTTCAGAAACCACAGATTATATATGAAGACATTGCCCTGGTTTCCATGTATACGAAAATGAACCCTTTCCCATAGCCACACTCCATACTATCTTCAATCTCTGAAGGTTTTGACACGTGTAAAGTCATTGGGTTTCTTCCTCCATTTTTACCAAGTCTCTAGCTTATTTCTGGAAGTACCCAAAATACAAAAAGCAAAAACCCTATAAGGTAGTGCAGGGAGAGGACAGGGGAAAATTTTGGTACCTTTCTCTCAATTTTACTGTGACTCTAAAACTGCTTTAAAACTTAAGTCATGGGGCGCCTGGGTGGCTCAATCGGTTAAGCGGCCGACTTCGGCTCAGGTCATGATCTTGCGGTCCGTGAGTTCGAGCCCCGCGTCAGACTCTGTGCTGACAGCTCGGAGCCTGGAGCCTGTTTCGGATTCTGTGTCTCCCTCTCTCTGACCCTCCCCCATTCATGCTCTGTCTGTCTCTGTCTCAAAAATGAATAAACGTTAAAAAAATTAAAAAAAAAAAACTTAAGTCATTATACATATATATATATATATATAATCACAACTCTATAACCAACTCACTTAAATTTTTGCCTACCAGTTTTGTCAAATCTAGGGATTTAGGGACTTTAATCTCTGAAATACTTAACGTTTGTAGATGCTCATTTTCTTCAATCACCAAGCCAACTTCCCCTCCTTGCTCTAAATTAAAAGTACTACAATGGTCCTTACGGTACTTACATCAAGTTGGAAATCATAGCTGGTTTTATTCGAAGCTTTAGTTCTGGGTCCAGGAGAATACAATACTCCGTTATTTAGAAGTGTCAGTTATCTCTTACCTGGAAATAAGGGAAAGTCAGCTTAATCTTATCAAAACAATAAGCAATGTTCTCAAGAATAAAAAGTAAAATAAGAACCTTCTTAAAAATCAGGATCCTGAATTCAAAACAGATCTACCCTATGACCCAGCAATAGCACTGCTAGAAATTTGCCCAAGGGATCCGGGAGTGCTGATGCATAGGGGCACTTGTACCCCGATGTTTATAAGCAGCACTTTCAACAACAGCCAAATTATGGAAAGAGCCTAAATGTCCATCAACTGACGAAATGGATAAAGAAGATGTGGTTATATATACAATGGAAAACTACTTGGCAATGAGAAAGAATGAAATCTGGCCTTTTGTAGCAATGTGGATAGAACTGGAGAGTGTTATGCTAAGTGAAATAGGTCAGGCAGAGAAAGACAGATACCGTATGTTTTCACTCCTATGTGGGTCTTGAGAAACTCAACAGAAGCGGGGGGGGGGGGGGGGAGGTTACAGAGAGGGAAAGAGGCAAACCATAAGAGACTCTTAAATACTGAGAACAAACTGAGGGTTGATGGGGGGTAGAGGGAAGGGAAAAGTGGGTGATGGGCATTGAGGAGGGCACCTGTTGGGATGAGCACTGGGTATTGTACGGAAACGATTCTGACAATCAATTTCATATAAAAAAAAATCAGGATCCTTCAAAAGGAGAATTAGCATACAATGCTTGGTGCTAGTGAGTAGGCCAAAGGCAATGGAAGCTGACCTGGTTTTTAAGAAATTCTGATCCAGCCAAGCATTACCCACCTAAGTAAGCACCAAAACCACAAGCCTAGGCCATGAATAGGAAGAAGGAAGGGCAAAATATTGGAAAGAGGCATGGAATGCGTGCCTGTTGGGGTTGGAAGGGGAGTACTAACGATTAGGGCTTCCTGGAGGAGGTCAGCCTTCAGCCAATTCTTGAAACATTTATGATAATAATATACACTGTAGGGTATTTTATATTCTACGCATCATGGTCACCTACCTGACCGCTTTGACTGAGCTTGACTTCAACTTCCACGCTGTCATTTCTGCCACTATCAAACTATGAGCCCAATTCAGTCCCTAAATGGGGTAACATGAGGGATGTTTCTTCAGAATTCAGCATGACGTCAGCCCAGCTGCTAGTTAGAATATTACGCCTAAGGAAATAATCGGCTATACTGTCTCCCAAACGTGTCTCCAGAACAGTTTTCCCTCCTTCTTTTCTTCTGCCACCATAAAAAATAAAAATAAGAAATTCCTACATGCAAGGTGTCAGAAAGGCAAGCGTCAATGAAGCCCTGTGCACCCACATACACATCTTAACTCCCACAAAAGGGTTCCCTTTTTAATCCAGTTGAGTGAGTAAGCGGTCCGGTCCAGGTATAATTTGTAATTCTAGCTCAGTCTGCTTCTTCTGGTTATTACTATCCACTGAGTCGTAGGCATTGAAGGTCAGCCCTGGGGGAGAGGGAGAAGCTTTGTTCGTGGCCCTGGGCTACTCTTCCCAGGAAAGGAGAAACGCTTTCTCACTGCAGTCCTGCTGCAGCCATATCTTTAGGTAAAATTTATGATTATGAACGCCTGCCTTCCTCACACTAGACTGAATTTCTCCAGGGTGGGGGCCCAATTCCCCACAGGGAAACAAAAGGATGACTATCTCAGGGGGCCAAGATTCCCGCCCTGCCTATCTGCCCACCTGCATCCCTTTCTTCTTGTCAGCAAAGTCGTCCTTCAGCTTCAGCACTGTTGGATTTGGGTTTCCCGGAAGCCATGGGGGGATCACTTCCGGTTTGGTAACTGCTTCTTCTGCTTCACCCTGAAACCTGCAAAGTGGCTCTAACAGTCTCCTGTGCGCTTGGTGGTGTCCTTTCTGAGCCCCCACGCAGTTCGCTTGGGGTCTTTCAATAGCACCAAGTCTGACATTTCCAGTTTACAAGCATTTTGGGGGGAGTAGAGAAGCACTCTTGACGACTGCATTTGAGCTGGGTTTGGATGAAAGGGACTTGAGGGAGCCCTCCTGTGGGGCAGGGCGTGTGGTGTGGGCACATCTGCCTAAGGCTGACTATGAACACCTGATAATGAGTGACCAGACTGAAGTCATGCCCTGATAACAAGACTGCTTGCAACAGCAAATACCAGCTTTTAAAACATATCAGAGGTAAATGTTATCTCCTTGAATGCCTGCCCCGGGAGGGCAGTTAGGAGCTGGTTTACATTTTTCCAATTAAAGTGATTCATTTTTGGTTGCATTAGTGGCAAAAAAAAGAAGGAACGCTTTGGCGAGAAGACCACATCACTAGGGCAAAGGTGTTTTCAATAGAAACAAATGGTTTTAGGAGCCATGATAAATATTTAACCACTTCTCTTTAGCTTCAATACCAACGATCACGACGATCATGAAACGCAGTTCAAGAAAAGAGGGAAGAAAGGAAGGTCCGAAGGAAGGGAGGGAGGACGATAGGGAGAGGGAAGGGAAAGAAGGAAGGAACTTTTGATTTTTTTCGGGTTTATCCTCCAGTTTTGTTCTTGCTAACACTACAGCTGTACTATTAAAAGTACAGAACGAAAACCTATGTGAATTAACACGCGCTCATTATACCCACCGCAACCCAGATTAACACCAATTAATTCTGTCACAGAAATACAACGGGAATTAGAAATCCGGGTTCGTATGGTGATAAATTATGTCTTTATCAGGCCTAGAAACTAAAAGGAAAAAATCCAAAATCAACCAAACCAGTCACCGATGGAGATGTCTTTTAACAACGCAATAATGAATTTAAGCTTCCAGCACACAATTTTCCTGGTAACTCTGTTTTTCTCCAACATTTCCAAAAGCTGTGGCTTTGAGCCTGACCCCATGCTGTCAGTCCACTTTAGCACATTTGGATGAAGGGAAAACAGAAAACATTGTTCTCTAAACTGCACCACAGTAATTTCTAGCAGTGCCTGAATGTGAGCTTAGTATCTCGGTGTTCACACTTGATTTAGAAAACACTTTGAAGCTTTGGATTAGAGTCATCAATATAATAATTTGACAGCATTAATTCCACTTGGTAATAAAAAGTGCTTCTTTCTTGGAATCTTTAGCATTATAAAGAAAAAAAGGCTTTCAAATCTCTCCAACACGGAAACTCTAGTTCGAGGGTACTTCTGTGCCAATATATACCCCTAGTACATATTTTTGTTTAAAAATATTAATATCTATTCGCCTCTTCCAAGTCTCGCCATTGTAATTTCATTTATCTTTATCATTAATCTCATGTGAATACCGAAGATGAAGGAATTGAAGTATAACTCACTTTGAGACATTCTGTGTCAACAGAATCTCAGCTAAACCTGGTTAAATATGATCGTAGTTTTCTGAAGAAGGCATGGAGTGTGAGAAGGAAATGAGTCAGTAAGACATCGAAGATGCCAGGGTGAGGGAAAACGCTCCAATCAAAAGGCCCCAATAAATTAGGAATTACATAATGACACCCAGTCTGTGGCACAATGTTGAGATGAACAAGTGACTGGCAACTGTGACCTCCCCCTTCCCCCCCCCCCCCGACCGCCAGATCCATACCTACCCCCCCAGATCCACCTACCCCCACCCCCTCTCCCCCCTCACCCTGCCCCGATCCATTACACTGAGCTGGAAAAGTAGGAGAGGAAATAATACATGCAAGGCATTAATAACAATATTCCCACACACATTTTCAAGATAGCTTCTATGGTACAGAAGACATCAGAATTTTCTGTTTGCCTCTTAAATGATGCATTGTGAAAATTTTACTTGCAGTTGAGTGAATTTAGCAACTCAAAAAGGAAATCTGATTGTTGAAACAGGTTCAAACAAATTCCCTGGAATCATGGAATTAGCCCAGTGTGAAAACCACTGAACGTGTTCAACGATTTCTTAAAGCGGTAATATTGTCAATGAATAATAATAACACCATAAGAGTCAAAATGAGGACTGGTAGCCCTATGTGAGGTTATTGAGAAAGCATGCTTTGTTGTTACCCGCATGCTCAAAGTTAATGAAATCAGAATTTGTGGGCTCCCGGCCAGATTCTAGGAGGCCAAGAGGTCTGTCTGTGTTATGCTGATGGACTGCCCTTCTCACCCAACCCTCCCATTTCTCTTAGAGAATCCTGCCTATGGGAAAGTCCAGTTAAAATGCCACTTTCCAGGAAGGCTTCCCTGAGCTTTCCCTACTCTGAAAGATTCTTTTTCCTATACATGGTAGCACACATCACAGCAGCCTTGTCCATACAGAACAAAGACCGACTCCTTACCTTTGAGTTCCCACCCCTTTAAGAAGTTAAAAATAACAGTACAGCTGGTACACCGCGCTTACTACGTGCCAGGGACTGTTCTGGACACCGTGTATCTATTGACTCACGTCTTTCTGATAATACGCCCCAGTCTAGGTAGTACTTGGACCCCCATTTTTCAAGTGAGTAAAATTAAAACACAGGCATTAGGTGAGTTGCCCCAGGTCACGGAGTTGGCACATGCTAAGATACCTCATTTGTCACGCACTGGACAATTGACTGCCATGAACATGCCTCGATTCCATATTTGACCAACCAACGGAAATTAGCCATAAAGCGTTTACTTGTAGTCTGTGCACCCTTAAGAATAGATTCTCCCAGGATGTGTGTGTGTGTGTGTGTGTGTGTGTGTGTGTGTGTGTGTATGTGCGTGCGTGCGTGTGTGTGCGAAATCTAAACCTACTTGGCCTCATAAATTGCAAAATTGCTTCCAAAGTCTTAAGACTTAGCGCCCTACTAATTAAGTTCTGGCATAGTCGCCCGCAGCCTGGGTCGTGCCTAGAAGTACAGTACTGACTGCCCCAAAGCACTGGTTGACTCCAGTCCCAACAGAAAAGTTGCCACACACCATGGCTCTGTACATGTACTCTCAGAAAAAAAAAAAAAAAAAAGTAACATTCTTTTTTTCAATGTCTATTTATTTTTGAGAGAGAGAAAGACGGAGTGCAAGCAGGGGAGGTGCAGAGAGAGAGGGAGACACAGAATCTGAATCAGCTCCAGGCTCTAAGCTGTCAGCACAGAGCCTGGCACGGGGCTCGAACTCACGGATCGCGAGATCATGACCTGAGTTGAAGTCAGACGCTCAACGGCCCCAAAAGCCCCAAAAAGTAACATTCTCAGTTCCTTGTCTTTTTCCTCATTTTTTTTCCTCTTAGTATATTGGTTCTTTCTGTTGACGCCTTAGCAATCTGTTATATTTTTGTACATTCAGTATTCGTTCTCTATTGCTGTAGAAACAAATCACTACCAGCTTAAAAACAAAATTATTATCTCCCGGTTGGTAGATCCGAAATCCATGCGGGCTCAGCTGGTTTCTCTGCTTCAGGTTTCACAAAGATGAAACTATGTTACGGTTGGGAGGTTCTAGGAATGAATCTGCTTCCAGGCTCATTCGGGTGTTGGCTGAAGGCGGTTCCTTGAGGCTGCAGCACTGAGGTCCTTGGTTGCTCGCTGGCTGTCCAGGCTTCTGGAAGCTTCCACACGCTCCCTTAGCTCATGGCATCTTCTACCATCTGAAAGCCGGCAACCAGCAATGGCGGAGGCAGGGAGGAATCTCTCTCTCTCCCCCCTCGGAATCCGTCTGACCTCCCCTTGCCCTCACCACCCCTCACCCTCTCCTGCCTTCCTTTTTGTCATTTAAGGTCTCGTGGGATTATACTGGACCCGTTCTGATAATCCAGGATAATCTCCCTTTTTAAAGTGGGCTGATTAGTAACTGAATTCCGTCTCAAAAATCCCGTCACAGCAGTATCTAGATTAGCTTTGGATCCAATAACCAGAGGACAGGAATCCCCGGGGCATCCTCAGAATCCTTCCAGCCACACATGCTGACTCTCAAAATGTAAACATGAAAATGTTTTCTTAGCCAGAAGTTAAGAACTTTGGTGCCTTTTAATTTTGTTACTCCCCATTCTGTATTTTCCAATTTAATAGCTCCTTTACCTATTAAAAACAAATACAATGAAAATGGAATTTAGATAGATGCAGTACTAACAAAGACTGTTACAAATGAGTGTATCGCTTTATATAACATTTCTTTATGAGTTGTAAGTGTACAAATGAATTAAATGATATGAAATGCACGAATGCATTAGCCGCTGGTTTTTTTAGCTATCAATAAAATGGTCTATAAAATAATTTCAACATCATGATTAAATTTCGCTTCATATTTTACACGCGGCATCATGACGCAAGCTTGGGCAAATAGTAAGCTAGGCAGGATAAAAATATATTTCCCAGAGATAAGGTAAATTAAGTAAAATAGACAATCGGTTACAGTTACATCATACTAATAGATAATTCAAGGATTTGTGAGAATTTTATGCATTCTGAAGAGGAAATCAATTGTCTTCAACATCAGTTTTGACCATGTGGGGCACATAGTAGGACCCAGTTATGCCACTGAATGAATGAATGAATGAATGAGATTTGGAGTGGTGGGGGGAAGTTTACTAACTTGCTCTATGAAATGTTCAATGATATGATGCAAGAATTAAGCTTAGTTTTCTCATCCATGGAAGAAGGTTACAATTATCTAATACCCCCCTAGCTTCATATCCTATCATCACGATTTACAATAATTTTCATTCTGAGTTCTCACTGTTTAGTCCATTTAAGATATTCACAAATATTCAAACATAGACAAAAATGTAAGTATGAATTTTTCCTAAAGAAAACTTAGAAAGCAATTAAAATGGGATTGCCATAGGATTTTGTCAAGTGCATGAGAGGTGCGATTTGCTTTCAGTGACAGTTGTCTGTACCAAAGCTGTGGATTCTCAAGATATTAGACGATGGCCATAACTGGGGAGACAGAAGCAATATGATGAGAAAAAAAAAGATATGGCTTTTCTTTTCTTTTTTCTTTTCTTTCTTTCTTTCTTTCTTTCTTTCTTTCTTTCTTTCTTGCAGTAAATTGAGGGTGGGACTTTAGGCAAAGCACTCTACTTTTCTGGACTCCACTTTCTTAACTGGTTAGAGAAACAGGGTTTGCTTAACAAAGGCATATTCCATCTAAATAATCACTCTCGCTCTTACTGGGGGTATGAGGCTATTTCTAGTGACTGGAGTCTTATGGAAAGTGGAGCCACAGCCCACAGGAAGTTGTTTGGAATGGCAATGAGCATTGACTCTTAATATAATTGTTTACAGAAATTTTCGCAAGTTGATGGGTACATCGCCTCACCACGTTGAATGGCTTTGTGTGCCTAGATCATTCGAGAAAGACACATGTCAATCTTTTAAAAATCTCCAGCGATTATTCCACTGTGTCAGACCCCCACTGTTCATGTTTCCTCTCCTCTGACATTTCCACTGCTGCAACCAAAGGCCATTTCCTTTTGGTCTGTCAACAGTGGAAATTGAAAACAGCTGCTCACCAATCCCTTGGATAATAGGTTCTCTGCACACATCATGTTATCAGATTTTGAAAGTCACCTCCAATATGGGAAGAAGACACAGAGAAGAAGAATTCTGAAGATGAAAAGAGCCTTAGTAAACATCTAATCCAATTTCTACCCCAAGCAGGAGTTCCATTTGTATCTTTGGTCTTTGAGCCATCCATTGGCCGCTGCACCCAAGCTTCCAGCAACAGGGGATTCATGACCCCCAAAGCAGCATATTTCCTGTTCAGATGACTTGAATTGTTAGAAACATTATTCCTATACTGAAGTGGAATCAGACTAGTTTCTACAGAAACTTATTCTGTTATCCAGAATCAGACAGTATGAGTTCATGCACTGTCTTCATATGGTAATTCACCTATAAGAAAAAAACTCTCCTGTTCTCCCAAATGGTTTATTCCAGTTTCAGCTTTATGGGAAATGGTTTACATTCATCTTATTACCCTTTTTATTAATTTCTGTATGTTCCTTATTTGGTCTCTCTTTGAAAAATTTACTCAAGTAATCAAATACACTACAGTTCAGTAAAAATAAATGATCTACAGTCATAGGCAAATATATGGTTGAAACTCACAAACAGAATATTTAATAGAATGAGCAGGACACAAAGGAATACAGTATATTTCATTCATGTAAATTCAAATCTAACAAGACTGCATGTATAGATACTATAACTATAAAGAAAAGCCAGTTAATGATTACTATGAAAGTCATGATAACACTTACCTCTGGACAAAGAATGAAGGTGAGATTAGAGAAGGACATGTGTCTGGGTTTAGGGGATATTTTAGAGCATTAGTAGTGTTTCATTTCTTAATTGTTGTTTTGTTTTTTGTTTTTTGTTTTTTTGAGAGACAGAGACAGAGAGCATGCATGCATGAGCAGGGGAGGGGCAGAGAGAGAGAGAGAGAGAGAGAGAGAGAGCATCCCAAGCAGATGCCACATTCAGCACAGAGCCCAGTGTGGGGCTTGATCCCACAACAGTGACATCCTGAACAGTCGCTCAACCAACTGAGCCACCAGGAGCCCCGGTAGTGTTTTAATTCTAGACCTGAATGGTGATTTCATGATATTCACCTTACAATTTCATCAATTTACATATATTTTATGTGTAAATCTACTTTTCTAAATGCAGATTCTGAAATTGTGCCTGTTTAGCATTTTATTCTAAAAATTTGCGTGCATTCATTTGGATTACATAACTCAGCTTCTAGAAAATTGTCCCAAGTTAAATGAAGGATATACACAAAATTTTTAGCTCAAGGTATGTTTAATGCAACAATGATTATAATAGAAAGGGGAAAAAAAGCCCAAGGTAAGTTAAAAATCCAAAGTTAGATTGAGTTGTTTGTGACACGGGTATGTCTTAATATAAAGGTATGTTTATGATTTTTTTCTGAGTAAAAAAATAAAATAAGATGCAAATCTGTATGATTACATTTTTTTTAAAAAATCTGAAAGGGATTTCAATGAAATATTAATAAGTATTTCTCAGAGGCTTACTAAGGTTTATTTTTATTTTCCTTCCTCTTTTCAACTCTGCATTTATTTTATTTTATTTTATTTTATTTTTAATTTTAGAGAGAGAGAGGTAACACAAGTGGGGGAGAGGGGCAGAGGGAGAGACAGAGAGAGAGAGAGAGAGAGAGAGAGGGAGAGAGAGAGAATCCCAAGCAGACTCCATACTCAGCACAGAGCCTGATGTGGGGCTTGATCCCATGATCCTGGGATCAGGACCTAAGCCGAAATCAAAAGAGTCTGACACTTACTTGACTGAGCCACCCAGCCACCCTCATCTCTGCTTTTAGATTATTCTATAATGATATGTGCACTGTACTGTTTTATAATAGAAGTATTATTAAAATAAAAATAAAATATAATGGACTTGGTGGGCACAATACTCTAAATGAGTCATGGATCATGGTCACTTGTGTGTAGAGTCTATTTTTCAGTGCAGTGAAACTTTGCAAATACTTTGTAGAAGCAACTATAGGACACTGTGAGGAAAGAAATGGGACTGGTCAAGTGCATATAAGATCAACTGAATTCAACCCATATCTTTTTAAATGTAGTTTCTTTTAAAACGAAGTTATTCAATAGCATAACGTCACGTAGTCTGTCCAAGCCTTGTTAGAAAAAAAGCAACATATCATGACCCCCTTTCCCAATTTCCTACCTCCCAGACAATTGCAACTCTTTCCCCTTATTCTTTCAGTGTATGTCTATTTTAAACATGTTTACGTTGCTCTCCCTCTCAAAATGAAATAAACATTAAAAAAAATGTTTACATTGCTTCATTTTGTAGCTTTAAGCATTATCCGTTGACTTCCCACGGCAGAAGATAATGATTTATCTCTTTTTCACTACACTACTCACATGCCTATTCTTGTCCTCACAACCTCCCAATATCACAACTTGTATTATACGTATTTAGTGTTACATCAACATGACAGAAATTCAATACTCATGGCTAAGTCAAGAGCTATCCCTTGCTGAAAATCTCATTTTCCCTGGAGTTCGTAATTATTTTTGTTTGTTCATTTGCTTGGGTTTCATTGTGTTTATTTTCCACAGTCGTATAGCCCCCAAACTCATTCTCAGTTGTAACCTCCTCTCAGTTCACCTAATACATCTTGTATTTTTCAGGTTAACACATTTTTAAAAGAAATCTTTCCCAGAGATTCTGTCTCTAATCCGACCTGGACGCTCACTCAAGACCCCTTTTATCTTTGCAGTTAACTCTTTCACCTTTCTTTTTTTGTTGACTTTGTGTTTCCTGGATCCCATGACTTTCTTCTTGGTGTATGCCCATATTTTGATGAGATGCATTGCTTTGTAGTTTCCTAAAAAGAGGTGTGTGGAAAATAATTTTTTGAGGTTTTTGAGTGCCCCAAAGTGTCTTCATTCTACCTTCCTAATTTATGGTTTTTGCAACTAGAGAATTCTAAGCTGGAATTATTCTCTCAAAATTCCCTCAGAATCTTGAGAGCATTGCTTGATTGTCTTCCAGTTCCCAATGTTGCTATTGATAAGCCTGAGCTCAATTCTTGAACTTGCATGAGTAGTCTTATCAACTTCTTTCTAAAAAATCTTGGCTTCATCTCTTTGTTACATTTCGTCCCTTTCACTGTGTGTCTGGATACTTTGTGAAAAATTGAGTCCTTCAGTTCTGGGACCTTGTCTTGAATTCCTTCTTTATCATTAATTCACCTCTGTTTCTTTAGCCCACCCCCACCCACCAAAAGAGACAAAAAAAAAGCCCAACAACAACAAAAACAACTCTACCCGACCACATTCACAGAACATTAATTCACCTCTGTTTCTTCATCTATTGTTCAGATGTTGAAATTTCTGAAATAGCCTTGATTTTCTTAGCTTTTCTCTCCATTTTCCAAACTTTGTTTTCTGTTCCGCTTTCAGAGAGTATCTCGTCAAATAGTCTCTACTGGGTTCTGAGACTGTTTCCATGGACTGGAATCCCTGAAAACTGTATCTCCCGATCCTTCTATTGGGGTTTCCATTTTTGCCATTATCCTTTCAATTATCAAGGGTGGCTTATTCTAATCTGTGAATGCCTTTTTTTTCTTTTGTAGCACCCTATTCTTATCTCGTCAATGGAATAGCTTCCCTTATCTCTCTGATAATAGTTTTCATTTTAATTTTTTAAGTTATCTTATTCCTGTATTGTCTCTGTTGCCTCCAAATTGCTTTGGTTTCCCTCCTCTTGTTTTGGTCTCTTTCATATTCTGTGATTCTTGACTGGGCACCAAAAAAAAAAAAAAAAAAAAACTGCTTAGGAGCTCTACAAAAGAGAATAGGGCTTGTCAATTACGGGTGTCACCGTGGCGTCATCTGGCTGAGCCCATTAGTTGGGGAACTTCCAACGTTCATATCTTTAGATCTTTTTCCGGGGTTATTCTGCTGACAGAGAGTTTTCTAATGTCTTCCTGGAGTGAAGAAGCCAGCATTCTCGGTCAAGCTAGGGGGAGAAGATTGCAAGTGGCGGTAAGGAGGTCTCAGTGTTGAATACATGTGGACTTGCACAGACTCGCCCGTTCTCATTGGGGAACACCAGCTTTCAGTTCCACCAGGAGCCCTCCAGTTCAGCAGAGATCCGCTGTTTTATCCTCCCCAGAGTCCTACATCCTGACAGAGCGAGATGGGAATCTGGGAGCTTCCAGCTTCTTCAACATGTTTTCATGAAGTCTTCCAGGCCCCAACCCCACTTTTGGGCCTCCTCCAGGGGTACTTGACTTTGCCAATCCCTAGCTTTGAGGGGTTTCGTGTGAATCAGATGCTTCTCAGCCTTCCCGGAGCCAACTGAGGTTCAACGCTCTTAAGTGTGCAAAACCAGCGATCATTCCTTCATCCGCTTTCTAGCTTTCCAGTTATCTTCCCTAGCTGTCTCTTTGCTCTTGTGGGTATATCTATTTTTCTATTGTTTTCTAAATAATCCAATTTATTAGGGATTTGGCAAGATGCACAGGTAAACATGTGCATCTTCATTGAAACTTCATACATTTTGTCCCATGAGCTTCTCTTAAGACAAGTTTTTCCATAGTTTATATGTTTTCATCTAGTTCTTGGGGGACAAAATGTAGGCCTGTGTAGTTTTAAATTTTAATCTTGTGCATCTCACCCATATTTCACCCTTTTAAGGTGATTTGGAAGCTCAATCCTGTGCCAGGAATGACAGTAATAATAAAGACATCTACTATTTTACGTGTCTGTGACACTATACTAGATCAAAGTCATATGTATCCCTCATACTTCTGTGTTATCTGCACATCTGATAACCACATTCTTCCTCTTCCTGTAAGTCATGGGTTGGCAAGCTACAGCCCATGATCCGAACTTGGCCTGCGGCCTGATTTGGTAAATAGATTTATTGGATCTCAGCCATCATCATTTGTCCACATGTTGTCTATGGCAACCTTCGTGCTGCGGTGCCAGAACGAAGTAGATACAACAGAGACCATATGACCTGCAAAGCCTAAAATATTTACTCTTTCATCCTTTACGAGTAGTTTGCCAACCCGTGCTTTAAGTTACTGATAAAACATATTATATATGAGAAAGCTAGACCTGATCCCATTGGTATGTCACCAAACCTTTCCGATGGCTAGCATCGATTCATTGACCAGTACAATTAGACAACTAGCAACAAACCTGTTTAACTCCTTGTCTTTCAGACTATACAGATCAAATTTCACGAAAGGTAAAAACGGACAAAAGCTAGTGCTGACTTTATATTGAATGAATTGTCTTAGAGGAAGTCCCCTATCAGTTTGTGCTTAAGCAGTGATGACATTCAAACGCAAAAGAGCCTCTGTGGACGATATTCATGTCCGGGAGTCTCACATCCTGTGCCTGGGATTCTGGGAAAGCAGGGAATTCTGGGGGATTGTAAGAATTCACAAAATGGGTTGCAAAAAATGTTAGACCTGTGGATGGGAGAAAGGGTTAAAGCTACTTCATGTTAGTGAAATACTGATGCTTACATTCTCCCTCTTAGAGATTTGCCATATATTAGCACATGAAAGAGCTAGAGAATTCCTGCAAAGCAGTAATATGAACACCTTTGTTTGTGCAAATGTTACCTATCGAAAATTATCTCTTCCAATTCCACGACTGTGATTGCATCGCATCTGCCTTTATAACATTGGAAACATTGTCAAATGCTTTGCTGACATCATTGGTCCTAACCAAAATGAATAATGGTATTTTGCACGGTTTTCAGAAACCCTGACAACTTTTTGGTTCTCTGGTATAGCAGCATTTTACCTGGAAGCTGTTTTAAAAGAAGCTGACAGTTAACTAAGACAGTCAGAGCACTAAGAGAAATGATGTTTATCATTCATTGCTTCCCTCTTCCTTATTCTGAGCCCACCAGAAGGGAATGAGGGGAAGGTAAAAGCGATAACTGTTGAGGTAGGGACACATGGGATCACTTGCCCCTGCCGGAAGCAACTGGAATGCAGGGTAACCAACAAGCAAGACAGCCCCTCCGCAGATCTATTCCGGAGTTTGTCCAGTTTGGACAGCACTGACCACTGCTTTTATGCTCTTCTGGTATATATCTGGTGAGGGTCACTGATAGATGGCAGTTCTGTCATCACCCTGTCCCTGACATCCTCTCTACTGTGCCAGCATTTTCATTAGTCTTCTCTACTTATCAGAGGGGAGTCCAGTCATTAATAAAAGTGATCTATTTGAGCACTGTCTTAGATCTCAGCGTACGTAGTAATGACAAAATATAAACCTAGAGCTTTGCTCACTACGCATCAGGTACACATGTTGCAAAGGCCATCCTTACAGGTTGTTTCTTTTCACACAAAGCGTAAAATGGAAAGGGTCCCAAAGGAATGAGGATTTTCTCCACTTCCATGGCTTAAGATGATTTATTTCCTGATACGTTATCTCATTCAAGGATCCAGTTGTATTATCATTCCTGTTTTGCAAATAAATAAACCAAAGCTCAGAATGATTAAATAACTTACCGCAGGTCTCAGAACAGAGCCCGAATCAAACTTAGATCTTCTATCTCCAAATTCCAAGCTCTTTCTAACAAGCCATGCTGCCTATCCAAATACTGTTTTTCTCATTCTCGAACTCCATCTATCAGTCTAGTAATTCTATTTAAAAAGCAAAGACCACACCCAAAACCACAACCAAAATGACATGCGATTCACATCACATTTCTGTTGGACAGCACTGACCTAAGATTTGATGCAATCCCAATAAAAATCCCAGGAGGCCTTGTTGTAGAAATTGACAAGCTCATTCTAAAATATAAATGGAAGTACAAAGAAATAGGAAATGGCTAAACAAACTTGAAAAAGAACAAAGTTGTAGAACACACACCCTTTGCTTTCAAGAGTTACTAAAAAGTTGTAGTAATTAAGACAGTGTGGTGTGGGCATAATGATGAGCTTAGAAATTAATAAGGAAGCGTAAGAGTACAGAACTAGATCTACACTATGCAGAATAGATTTTGAATAAGTGTCAAGGTAATTCAGTGGGGAAAGGATAGTATTTTCATTTTTCTTTAATGTTTTATTTATTTTTGAGACAGACAGAGACAGAGCGTGAGCAGGGGAGGAGCAGAGAGAGAGCGAGACACAGAATCCGAAGCAGGCTCCAGGCTCCCAGCTGTCAGCCCAGAGCCCGATGCGGGGCTCGAACTCACGAACGGTGAGATCATGACCCGAGCCAAAGTCGGACGCTTAACCGACTGAGCCACCCAGTCGCCCCAGGATAGTATTTTCAATAAATGATGCTGGAACAATAGTATATTTGTATGCAAAAATAAAAATAAAATAAACATGAACTTTGACCCTTACCTCGCACTAAATATAAACATTACCTTGAAATGAGTTACAGACCAAAGTTAAAAATAAACTTTTAAACTTCCAGAAGAAAAGCATGGTAAGATATATTCATAAAGTTGGGGTAAAAAAAATAATTCCTAGATAGAACACAAAAACGTATGAATCATTACATTGATAAATCGGACTTTATCAAAATAAAACAGCATCATTCTTTGAAAATACTGTGAAGAAAATGAAAAGGCAAGACACAGGCTAGAACACAGCCACCATACGTAAGTCTCACTGAACAACCTGAATTTGGAATGTATAAGGAACTCTTATAATTCAATAATAAGAACACAAGAACACTTAATAAATAATAAGCCAAAGATCTGAATAGTTCCATTACAAAAATATACATATAATGGCGTGCCAACGAGCTCATGAAAAAAATGGATGCTCTGGGTCATCCAAAGTGAAGCCACAAAGAAATATCACTATGCACCCGCTAAAATAGCTGAAATTAAAAAGATTGACTCTATTAAGTGTTGACAAAGACTTGGAGCCACTGGGACTGCTACACATTTCTGTTAGGACTACAAAAACGCCACAGACACTTTGGAAAACAGTTTGAAAGCTCCTTATAAAACGTAACATACACTCACCATGACCGGGCAATTGAATTCCCAGGCATTTACCCCAAGAGATGAGAATGTATGTTCCCATAAAGATTTGTACTTGAACGTTCAGCACCTTATTCATAATAGCTAAGAACTCTTCGATAATAGCCGAGTGGATAAACAGATTGTGGTATATTTCCATAATAGGATGCCATGTGCCAATGGGAAAAAAAAAATGAACTGTGATACCTCTAACACCCTGGTCGAAGCTAAAATAATTATCTGAGCAAAAGCAGTGAGGCAGGAAAGGGTGAATGGTGTATAATCTCATTTTATGAAATTCTAGAACAGAAAAAACAGGGTATGGTAACAGAAAGTGGGTCAGGGCATGGCCCAGGTTTGCGGTACAGGTGGCGGGGAGATTGACTTCACACGGACAAGAGGGAATGTTTTGCGGTAATGCTCCGTATCTCAACGCTGGTAGAAATTGCATGGTTGTATGTGTGTGTCAAAGCTCATCACAATGCACATTTAAAATGGGTGTGCTTTGCACACCTGAAACTAATAGAACACTGTATGTTACCTGCATTGGAATTTCAATAACTAAATACATAAATATGCTCTATTGTATGTAAGTTACACCTCAATGAGTTTAACATAGTTCAAGTGTACGTGCAGAAATAGAAGAAAATTCCAGGTGCACATATATCAGTGTTATAACGCCCAGGCAGCAGAGTTGTGGCTGATTTTTACTTCCTTGATCTTGTTCTTCTGTGTAATCTAGCATTTCCATTAGTATACATAATGTTAGTGATAAAGAAGATTAAAAGTAAAAGTAATATCCATTCATTTAAAAAAAAAAGCCATGGATATAGCTTTTTCATCCCCTGTAGTAATTTTCTTATTTAATCATGAGATTCTGGTTAGGCTGATGCATCACTTAAGCAGCTACCGAGCCCAGGTCCCCGGTAGGAGCGAATTGAACGGAAATGTTGGGTTCACTTTGGTCATCACCAGGACCTACACTGCCTGATCTGCTGCCTCTTGAGAATCATTCGGAATGTTCTCCATCAAGCCTCTTTTTCTGAGCCCTATCTACTAGGCTCTGCCTAGTTTTAGAGCTCTGCAAGGCCTGTCAAGGAAAAATCCAGAGACGGACAGTAGTTCCAGAGGCAAAAACAGATTCTATCCAAGAACCATCGCAACAGGGGAAACCAAATCTCAGTATAGACCTAGGCTCAGCTCCACATACAGCAAGGAAAATTGGGCGTTTGTGGCCAAGGAGCAGCGTAAAAATTACTAAGAGGTGACGTGGGGATGGGGGAAAGGGGTTTCTGGCTAAACCAATTTGGCAGGATGCTTGCAGAAGGCAGGCAGGGTGAGCAGATAGCATGTGGGGTGGGGGGGCTGGAGGGTGAGGAATGTGATCAGATATCAAGGGTGGTCAGATACTGAGGGCAGGGTAGTCTCACTAAACTGACTTCGCAGGATTCCTGCTCTTGAGATCAAGGCCCAAGGACGGGGCCCAGTCCAAAGAGGGCTTGAAGGAGCCTGATGAAAGTTAACTCTTTGTCGAGTGTCTTTTCTCGTCCCACTTCAAATTGCGTGCCCTGTGTTGGCAGGTTCTTTCCCATACGACCCGAGTGGGTAACAACTCCTGGCAGGGCAGGGCCACAGCCCTTTCCAGGGCCCTGTGTGTGCCCCTTGCTGGTGAGAGAGCTCCTCTCTCCTCACATGGTGCTGATACTTGCTTCCTGGGAAGAGGCCCAAATCTGGGGGGATCCCTTTGTGCAGTTTTCCCTCCTGTTCCGTTCACTCCTTGAACTCTTTCTTTCCTTTTTTGGCTAGCTTCTGCTCTCGTCTTACGATCGGAGGAGGCATTCCTTCCCTCACCCAGAAAGACAGAGGATACAGAAGGCTTACTTAATCCTTGTCACTTCCTGATTCCTCTGGCATCCCAGGCCTTTGGGGTGTGCCTCCTCCAAGAAAGATAAAGAAAACATCTAGTCTCTCTTGTACAGCACAGGAGACTCCTCCGGGCCAGGGTGACAGGCCTGACAAATGGAATCGAGGACAATGGGTGGATTCCCAGACAGAGAAAGGAAACTTATTACACCCCGGGAAGCCAGCCAGACAGAAGGCGGCGAGCGGGCAAAGGGTTCCCTATACGTCTTCCCGTCTTGCCCTCCGGGGTCTCTTCCGATGCCATTTTCCTCAGTCTTCTAACCACCATGTCAACAAACCCTAAGGAATTGCTGAGATGGTGCATTTTCGGAGAGTGTAGACAGGAGACTTGCACCTCCTGCTTCACTGGTGCTTCTGTTCCCACGATGGGGCAGGGGGTCACCGCATAGGAGATCAAGTCCTGGTGGCACTGAGGCCAGACTGGCATCCGTGACAAGTTCCGGGCTGTGGAAACTCGGCCCCAGGTGCCTGCGAAGTCTCCCAGACACGTGTTTACCTGGAGGGGCGTCGTTACATCGATTCCCTGTCTCCCCCAGTATAACGCACTGCCTTCTTGACTCTGAGTATGTGCTTGCGGGTAGAAGGAAGACGGGGGGACACCGTCATCTCGATAGGACTCCTATGGTTAGAGATCCGTTGCTAAATGATAGTCAATTTCTTTAGTTCTCATAGAAAAGAATAAACCTGAATTTAGTGCTAATGGGAATTTAGAAAGGCTGCAAGCCCAGCAAGGTCACTGTCATATTCAGTATTTGAGAAGAGGGTCTGTAAATGATGGCACAGGCCTTTGAATGGTGGGGAAATACACCCTCTGGTCCCGCACTAGGTATTTTCCACGAGCGAGGGCTCCTTGCTGAACAGGGGGTTTAATGGCAGAGAGACACAGCGCAATGCAAATATTATGCCAAATTCACATCCAAGGGATTGGGAAATGCAAGCTTCTCCTCTTTCCCTTTGCCTTTCCCTGTTACATTTAAAGGGGGAGCTTCACAACATGCCCTGTCTGTGATCAGTAGCTCACGCAAGACAGGGAGCATTCCCCTTTAACAGTTTAACTTGAACTCTGAGAACCTATGCGGAGCTCTCGCCCTTTCAGCTCAATGCTCTTTCGTCTGCAGGAAAGAAAGGCACAGGCACCTTAATTAAGTGTGATCAATGAGCTTACCCCGTGTAAGTTCTTAACGAGGTAGAAGATGGAAGAATATGTTAATCCATAATGAAAGCTGCCATTTTGTCTGCCATATATGGCTTTAGTCATTGAACAAAATGTGTTTGAGTCATGATCTTCAGTCACCCGAGAACAGGAAACTCATTTACTCTAAATAGGACAGCAAGGTAGAATCGTCCATTTTAAAATTCAAAAGAGATCCTCAAATGCATTTTTTGCTGACAGAAAGTTTGCTTAGCATTTCGGCAAAGCCGACGCACAATGGAAGTTGGGTCTCAGGATGATAGGAACGTTGCTACACGAAAGTGAAATCAGAATCGAACTATATGTATAACTTACCAACTTTCTTATTTTGGTCTCAAGCTATTTCCTTGGGAGGGAGTGTAAAATACAGGGAGGTGTTCTTTGGCAGTCTTTCTAAGAAACAAAAACAAATTGGGCTTTTGAAACATTATTATTCATGTGTTTCTGAAAATACTGAAGAATATTCGAATTTGTTCATTAAAATAATGAGATAAATAGGTTTGATATGTTGACAACTTAAACGTGCAATTTTCATTTTCATCAAATTTATGTCTTCATTCTGAGTGTAATAAGGAGCTATTCTGGGATTGATTGGCACTTATTATTAGGAAGGGGAAGGTAAGGTAGAGTTAAGGAGTCTTGGGACTATGACAATCTGTTATGTATGCTCAGGAAAAAAAAAGCTGTCATCATTGGTCTAAGCCTTAAGTAATAGCACTCTGCACAGATTTTTTTTCTGGAGGGATCCATCCAACTCCACGATTCTGTAATTTTATAAACCGATTAAACTATATTCATTGGGGGAACAGCACAGTTACTCCGAATGTTCTGTGTTACTCTCTACAGTTCATACTCTTTTGCCTATTGGGATTTTAAAGATGGTACAATAGTCAGCATCACTGTGACCTCTACCAAGTTCTAAACATTTGAGAAATAAAATAATGGAATAAGGCAGGTGAAGACTAAGCCACGAATGTGGCTCAGACAAATGTATTCCTTCATAGTGAACCTAAAATCTCATCCGGGGCAGCTTGGGACAAAGAATAATGTGGGACCAGGACAGTCCCGCCCCTCACCTCTCCCCTATATTTCTCTCCCCCACAGAGCTTTCCCCTGGGGGGGGGTAGTCAAAGAGAACGCTTATTCTTTATAGACAACAAATTCCAAATGAAAGTGGCTAGCTAACGTGCTCAGATTCTCCTTCCAAGATCATCACATGGGTCACTCCATCTCTCTAGGAATGGAATGATTAAGACCCATAGAGGTACACTGATGTTTTTCTATCTGGAAGGGCACATCTGGATGGAATCATCTTCTGATACTGTCTCTAGTAAGACTATGGCCAGGTTTGTTCTGTGTCAAGGGTTGGGACAGTGAGATCATGACCTGAGCTGAAGTCAGACACTTAACCGAATGAGCCACCCAGGTGCCCCCATGGATGCCATTTTTAACAAAAAGGGGAAAGTAAACCACTGTTGATTCAGGTTCTCTACCTACTTTGGAACAAAAATTCCCAGAGTGGCCATTCACTGGGCTCCTTTTTCCAAACATCTCAAAGCTTGGTCTGTAAAAGCAGTAACTAAGTTACAGGAGGAAGCTTAAATCTGTCCTTTTCTTCTCCAAAGTTTCTTAAGATTTCCTATTTTCTTCCAAGATAGAAGGATTTCTGGAAGAACTCTTACTATGATGTTTTCCACTTTGTATACAATCTTAACTTGAAAATGGAAGAGTGTTGTTTGTGGAAAGTCACAAACAAAGGAAGACAAAACAAAAACCCACTTTCTTAGCTCTCCAGCTGGTGAAGACTAGACCTTGGCAACTTTCTTTGATCTACCATTTTAAAAAGTACTTAATTCTGGAAAAAGTCATAAAGAAAAAATGTTTCATTCCATTTGAATTTAAGAGAAATGTTGGTAAAAAGTGAGAAGGGTACATAAATTTGAAAGTTGATTCAAATTGTTCTCCCAGATTCTCTCCTTCCTCTTACCTTTTTTTTTTAATGTTAATTTATCTTTGAGAGACAGAGATAGAGAGACAGAGCATGAGCAGGGAAGGGGCAGAGAGAGAGGGAGACACAGAATCCGAATCAGGTTCCAGGCTCCGAGCTGTCAGCACAGAGCCCCACGCGGGGCTGGAACTCAGGAACCGTGAGATCATGACCCGAGCGGAAGTCGGAAGCTCAACCAACTGAGCCACCCAGGCTCTCCATCTCCTTCCTCTTACTTTCTTACTTGAAGTGAGAGCTTTATTTCTTTTCATTGAAAGCCGAATCTTAGTTTATAAGAGGCGTGTACTGAAATGCTCATTCATGGTTGTTTCCTCCATTTCTCTCTTCTATCTTTTCCTCCTTTTTGCCCTTTGGTTCCCCTCTGACCAGCTCCATCCAAGTCTAAATTATATAGTTCCTAAATTATTTAGTCATTATCATTTTCCCTCAGTGCCTAGGAGTCTTACAAGTACTCTACAGGTGCTCACCAAGCTTCCTCCAGCCTCAGCCAGGAGAGAAGGACAGTGGATTTTTCTCTCTTCCACCTCATGGACAGGGAAAGCATTGTTCCCATCCAGTCTCCGGAAGAGCGAGGCTACCTCTATGCTCATGCTCATTCTGAGAAAGGTGCAAGGAACTTACTCTAGTTAAAGGTGGGAGAGACAAACTCAGTCTTGTCACCAAGAAGAACTGGTAGTTTCTGTGGAGGTTTCTCTGCACTCAGAACCACGCTCCCTCTATACACACACACACACACACACACACACACACATCCCTGGCCCAAACCTCAGCCCCACTCGGACTCATGATTTAGGACTTGGAAGGTTCTGAGGGAGTATTGTCAACCCTACATCCTCAGGAATGCATCTAGTAATAACTTCCCTGCCCCCAAGGAAGCAAGTCAGGCACAGTTGAACTTGGAAAGTTTTCAAATCAACATGAAGTTTTACCCACAGACGTGACAGATTCTCTGGTCTCAAATCATGCCATTTAAAAAAAAAAATTTGGATTTCTTAATTAGGTAGAGTATGTCATAAATTAATTTGCTTGTTTACAAACGTTATATCAGTTTGCTTAACCATGCTAAAAGATGCTATTCACTAGAAATATCAGTAGGGTAAAGAAACGCTTCTCTTCTGTTTTCATTTTAATGGTTTGGTAGGAAAAGAAAAACCAGTGGCGAGATCTTGAATTACACTCAAACAACAGAAAAAAAAAACTGTTTTCAAGGGAATTCTTAGTAGAAAATGTTGACGTACTGGTTCTCCGTTAAGAAGAATCCACTTACGAAAATATTTTCAATGGTCTATGGAACATCGTTAAACTCAAAAGAATACTCTTGGGTGAAATCAAAGTATCAGATTGCAATGCCTGGCTTCATTTATATGGTTGTCACTGAACTGATCTTCAAATCAATATTTCTACCCAGACAGGAAAGAAGTTACCCTGAGTCATAATACGTTCTTAGGACTTAGTCTCTATTTTCTTATCCAGATGCCATTTCCAAACCTGCTTAGCATAGATAATGACAAAGTCCCTTAGTCATGAGACTTCCTATTACAAACTATGCATGTTGTGGTGACGTGCCAGTTTTAAATCCCTCTTCCAGACTCACTTTGCACTAATTTTGAACTTGAGGCATTTAAAGATGATGCAATTTTGACCACCAATATGGTCTCCACTATACTCAGAACTCAGACACAGTTGTAGAGAGTTTTCCAAGTAGATTATTATAGATCCACCTCCCTGAAGATCCAATATGCTAGGTTAAATCAAAGAATAACAATAGGTAAAAGCATGCATTTTTGCATATATATATACATATATATATATATATATATACACATATATATATATATATTCTTTTCATTTACAAACTGAAACAAAAAGTAACTTGGTTTTGTAGGTCTTTATTGTCTGATGTCTATTCTTTCTCAGTGGTTCCTTCACACTTTGATAAAGTTGTTACAGTTAATGGCAAGATTGTGTAGGCACATATGTATGCTATGGAAATCTGTAGAAGTTTCCCTGGCTGATAAGCTTCAAGGGTAGCATATGGACTAGATAAACAAACTGTACACTGAGATAGATTGGAATGCTGAGCCCCCACTTAAATCTGGGAGCAATGAAATTCTTTTTCTTCTCTCCTAGAGCCAGTCGTAACTTTTCTGCTCCTATTACAACTAGTGGAAACCCTATTCATTCACCCAACATGATATATGTAAGATCAACTGATATATACTGGTGAGAATTTTTCCAAATGCAGGTCTTTCTTGCCGAGCAGGTGTAATAAATTCAGTTTTGTCTTACAGTTGCTTTCACATCCTTATTAACACTTGTTCTGTGAACTGTATTTGTCTGGTCAGACTATGATGTGCTTGTATTTGCCACGCAGACAAAGAGAAAGACATCTTGATTCTGGTTTGCTCTTAAGCCAGTCTCTGAAACCTGTCTGAACCATTGCTCAAGTAGAAATAAATTTTTGTATTTATTTATAAGGTTAATATTCACATGATTGTTGTTATGACTAAATGGATAAAAAGCAGTGCAGAAACACTTTGTAAATTAAAACGTATTTACGAATGCTATGATGATAATAGTAGGTAGATGCATTTCTTATATTTTTCCTTAGATCCTGTTATAAAGACAAAGAAAAATTAACATTGCAGTAAAAGACTTGGTGAAAATAATGATAAATTTAAAAGTCTTACTTATCACTTTTGAAGTCGATGCTGTTTTTTAAGACCCTGAAATTCATTAACTTGAAAAAAGGATGTGCCAAAACAAAAACAAGCAAACAAAAAAAACATAACCTTTGAAAACTATCAATTTAAAATATCGTATTTTTCACTATCTATATTACCAGTCCACGTAATACTAGATATTGGGGTCAATATATAAAAATGCATGTAGGACAGCTCCTAATCTCAAATAATATACAATTGACTTAAGCAGATAAAACCAGTGCACACAAAACAGAGAATAATGTAATACTAAATGCCATGATTCAAGCTAAAATGCAATGTGAGTTTTAATAAACTATTATTAGTAAAGTAATTAGCATTCTTTGGCACTATTTTAAAACAGGAGAATCTCCGGGCGCCTGGGTGGCTCAGCGGGCTAAGCATCTGACCCTTGGTTTCAGCGCAGGTTGTGACCTCACAGTTTGTGAATTCAAGCCCCGCATCGGGCTCTGCACTGGCAGTGTGGAGCCTGCTTGGGATTCTCTCTCTCCCTCTCTCTCTGCCCCTTCCACTCTCTGTCTCTCTCTTTCAAAATAAATAGATAAACTTTAAAAAATGAAATGAAATGAAATGAAATGAAATGAAATGAAATGAAATGAAACAGGAGAACCTCAGTAAGAATGAAAGAAATCCATCATACTAAAAGAAATACGTCATGAATCAGCCTGAAGGTATTATGAGCCTGAAAATATTATCAGTTACATACCATAGGAAATTAGACTCTCACAGTTTGTGTTATAACTATGTTTGTCTCTTAAAAGATCTTTAAAATAGTTCATAAAGTACTCTTTGAGGGAAAAAAAATTGATTTCTTGAACAAAAGAGGCTGATTAAATGAGAAAAAAATATTGAGGATAACAGTATTACATAATCACCTTCCAGTGTATTACCATAGTCTTGTTTCTTGTTTCTTTTTTTTTGTAATTTTTTTAATGTTTATTTATTTTTGAGAGAGAGAGACAGAACATGAGTGGGGGAGGGGCAGAGAGAGAGGAAGACACAGAATCCAAAGCAGGCTCCAGGCTCTAGCTGTCAGCACAGAGTCCGACGCAGGGCTCGAACTCATGAGCTGTGAGATCATGATCTGAGCTGAAGTCGGACGCTCAACCGATTGAACCACACCGGTGCCCACTATTTCCTGTTTCTTAAACCATGTTAAATGCAAATTTCTGGTCATAGAACCTAGAACCGTTCGATCAGAATCGCTGGTGGGTAGGGGAGTGGTTCCCATCTATCTGAATATTTAGCAAGCACCTCAGAGATTCTGACGCAGTTAATCTAGGGAAGACTTAAGAGAAACACACTCTAAGAGGAGAAAGAATTTATAGAGAACATGGCCTCTTATCACTTAAAACATTCTTAATTTACGAGTTAGAAAAAGTGTTTTATTTAGTGGATATAATCAGAAAGCTTACCCAGCTTTTAGACAATATACACATATCTCTCTTTTTTTAATATAATTTATTGTCAAGTTGGCTAATATACAATGTATACAGTGTGCTCTTGGCTTGGGGGGTAGATTCCCGTGATTCATCACTTACGTACAACATCCAGTGCTCATCCCAACAAGAGCCCTCCTCAGTGCCCATCGCCCGTTTTCCCCTCTCCCTGTGCCCACCCCCCATCAACCCTCAGTTTGTTCTCTGTATTTAAGAGTCTCTTATGGTTTGCCTCCCTCTCTGTTTGAAACTATTTTTCCCCTTCCCTTCCCCCATGGTCTTCTGTTACATTTCTCAAATTCCACAGATGAGTGAAAACATATGATATCTGTCCTTCTCTGACTGACTTATTTCACTTAGCACAATACCCTCCAGTTCCATCCATGGTGCTGCAAATGGCAGGATTGCATTCTTTCTCATTGCCAAGTAGTATTCCATTGTATATGTAAACTACACCTTCTTTATCCATTCATCAGGTGATGGACATTTGGGCTCTTTCCATAATTTGGCTATTCTTGAAAGCGCTGCTATAAACGTTGGGGTACAAGTGCCCCTGTAAATCAGCACTCCTGTATGCTTTGGATAAATTCCTAGTAGTGCTATTGCTTGGTTCTTAAACACGAACGTCACACTTGTAGATTTCACCACATTCAGTATCATATGGGCAACCATATGGGTCTATAACAAAATGAAAAGAAAACTTAAAACAACTTAAAGCATGTTTGGAAAATTTAAATTATACTTTTAATTGTTTTAATTTTTTATTGGTTATTTATTTTCGAGAGAGAGAGAGTATGAGCGGAGGGCGGGCAGAGAGAGAGACACACACAGAATCCCAAGCAGACTCCAGGCTCTGAGCTGGCAGCACAGATCCCAACACGGGGCTTGAACCCACAAACTGCGAGGGCATAACCTGAATCACTAGTGGACACTTAACCGACTGAGCCACCCAGCCACCCCTAAATTATACTTTTAAATAATTAATTTATTAAAGGCTATATTTTAAGGGAAATTAGAAAGTACCCAGAACTGAAGGAAAATATTACCTACCGAAATTTGCAGGATATAGCTCAAGCTGTACTTACAGAGAAATTTATAGCCATAAATTCTTACCTTGGAAAAAGAGAACGTTGAAATTTAATGAGCTAATTGTCAAAACTAAGACAAAGAGAAACATAAATTACTGGTCCAAAGAAAATGACAGTAATCAGATGATAAACATAGGAGCAATAATTAAAGAACATAGCAACCACATCATAATGAAGATCAAGACAGCCAAAAATTGGTTTTTTGAAAAGAATACACTAAAATAGACAAAAATGTCTGCTGAAACTGGTCACGACAAAAAGAGACGATACGCGCACAGACAAATATGTTAACAGTGAAAATAGAAGCATAGCACATATAAATCATAGATTAAAATGGTATTGAGAGAATAACATGGATGGCTTTATACCTATGAAATTTTAAAGCTTGGCTAAAATGCATTGTGGAAAAGACTATTAAACAAAACTGGCTAAAGGAGAAACACACAACCTGAACACCTCTATAATATTTAAAGAAATTGAATCAGCAGCTAATAATCTTCGTGCAAAGAAAACCTAGAATTCGGTTGTTTTGTGAACTATGTCATTTTTTTTAAATCATCCAAATAAGAGGAAAAAGGGGAGTACTCTAAAGTTCATTTCATAAGACTAAAATTACCTGCATGCTAAAATTCTATAAGAAAAGCAAATAAAAATTATTTTTATTAAAAATAAGCTAATTCACTCATGTATATAGACTCAGAAATATCTTTTTTTTAAGTTTACTTATTTATTTTTGAGAGAGAGAGACAGAGATGGAGTAGGGAAACAGGGAGAGAAAGAATCCTACATGGGCT
Source organism: Panthera pardus (assembly GCF_024362965.1). Lineage (NCBI taxonomy): Eukaryota > Metazoa > Chordata > Mammalia > Carnivora > Felidae > Panthera > Panthera pardus. The sequence goes on from NW_026527002.1 coordinate 9,492,485, forward strand.
CCTCACTGTCAGCATGGAGCCCGATGTGGGGCTTGAACTCGGGAACCATGAGATCGTGACCTGAGCTGAAATCAAGAGTCAGAAGCTTAACCAACTAAGCCACCCAGGCGCCTTCTCAGAAATATCTTTTAGCCAAGTGAATCCAAGCCATATATGTCAAAGTGTAATTGATCATATCAAAGTGCTCTATTTCAGGAATCCAAGGTTAGTTTAACATTAGAAAATTTACTCAATGGCTGAAATGAACAAATCAGGAGACTATAGATGCTGGCAAGGATGTGGAGACACGGGAACCCTCTTGCACTCTTGGTGGGAAGACAAACTGGTGCAGCCACTCTGGAAACCATTATGGAGGTTCCTCAAAAAATTAAGAATGGAACTACCCTATGACCCAGAAATAGCACTGCTAGGAATTTACCCAAGGGATCCAGGAGTGCTGATGCATAGGGGCACTTGTACCCCAATGTTTATAGCAGCACTTTCAACAATAGCCAAATTATGGAAAGAGCTTAAATGTCCATCAACTGACAAATGGATAAAGAAATTGTGGTTTATATACACAATGGAATACTACGTGGCAATGAGAAAGAATGAAATATGGCCATTTGTAGCAACGTGGATGGAACTGGAGAGTGTTATGCTAAGTGAAGTAAGTCATACAGAGAAAGACAGATACCATATGTTTTCGCTCTTATGTGGAGCCTGAGAAACTTACCAGAAGACCATGGGGGAGGGGAAGGGGGAAAAAGAGAGAGAGGGAGGGAGGCAAACCATAAGAGAGTCTTAAAAACTGAGAATAAACTGAGGGTTGATGGGAGGTGGGGGGGGAGGGGAGAGTGGGTGATGGGCATCGAGGAGGGCACCTGTTGGGATGAGCACTGGGTGTTGTCTGGAAACCGATTTGACAATAAATTTCATATTAAAAAAAAGAAAATTTACTCAAATAATTCAGCACATTAATAGATTAAGAGCAAAAACAGATGATATTCTCAATAGATTCGGGAAAAAAATTATTTACTAAAACTCAAAACCTATTTATGATAAACATTTAAACTCTTGGCAAATTAGAAATAGAAGACAATAATTCACTAACAGTTTACAGCAAACATACTTAATGATCAAACGATAGCAATCGGGAACAAGACAGTGATGTCTCATACCATCATTTCCAATGAACGTTGTTCTTGGAGACCCTTGAATTCAGGTCTGCATACATTGTACAAGAGACTTCCAAATGTCACCACAGCCATAGCTCCAGATACCAAGTGTCCCCTAGGGCAGAACTGACAATTCACACACACCTGTCTTCCGTTGGAGCTGTTTTTCATACCACAGCCTCCCAGATAGTAACTCAGGTTTACAAGCATTGAATGGCAAACATCAGTTCAAAAAGATCTCTGTATAATCTGAGCTGAACCAAGTCCTTCTAGAATCGAGGAGACCTGAGGCCTATCATGATTCTTCAACACAAGCCAGGAGGCTATCTGTGGTCACTGATCGAGGTAGAGGCTCATAAAATCCCCACAAGTATAAAATCTGTGAGGTCGAAATGATTCCAGCCGAGGACATTCTTTATTCATTGTGCTTATCTAAGAAACTCCTCAGCAGCCTCTCTCATTTCTCCCTTTCTGATTTCTGAAGAAAAGCAATCCTGTCGTCCTCTAACAAATTACCACAAATATGGTTGATTAAAACAAAAGAAACTTAGATCCAGAAGTCCAAGATCAGTTTCCCTGGGCCAAAATCAAGACGTCGGCAGGGACTTGCTCCCCTCAGAGGCCCGAGGGGAATATTTTTCCTTAGCCTCCAGCCTCTGGTGGCTGCCGTCATTCCCTGCTTGTGCTGTATCGCTTCCATTTTTGCCTCTGTGGTCACATGGCTTCCCATCTTCTGGGTATGTCATTTGCCTCTGCCTGTCTCTTAGAAAGACCCTTGAGATTGAATTTAGGGCCCACCTGGGTAGTCTAGGACTATCTCCTCATGTCAAGATCCTTAATCCTATCTACCAAGATTCCCTTTCTCATATAAGGTAATATTTACACATTCCAGGGATTAGGACAGGATATCTTTGGGTGGCCATTATTTAGCCCAACATCATGAAGAGGAACTGGAGGTCCTGACTAGAAGCCGACTCTGGCAGGGCTCCACTGGGCTTTACCTACGATGGCTACTCTCAAACAGGTGACAATATTAGGTTCTGTCTTTGCAGGCCAAGGAGTGATAATGCCTGTGGCTGCCATCATAGGAATGTGTAACCACAACCTTGCAATTGTTGCCGGAATATATATATATATATATATATATATATATATACACACACATATATGCATATATATACATATACATATATACATATATATATATAAGATACTTATTTTATAAGTATCTTATGTATATATATATATATATACATAAGATACTTATTTTAATTTAACAGCACATCAGTAAACTCAAAATTAAGAGACACTTGCCTTCTGACTAGCACAGAACTTGAAACATAACAAAAGGTTACTAAGTAGGTGTTTAGTTGAGCCCCAAACCATAAAGATATTTGTCAAGGGAGGTTAGATAAGGAGAAAATGGTCCTCGTTTACTTTATTATAGTAAAAACACCAGAAAACAGACCAGAATCTTCGTACTTGAGCAAGGGTTTTTTGGGTGCAAGGGGTAGAGATCTACTACCTGAGGGGTGGGGTTATTCTGAGAATATACATGGAGTACATAATTAGACCCAAAGCAGTTCCTCTTTATCCCTTTCTCAGACCTTGAGCATTTTCCTCCGGCTTTTTTTAAAAATTTTTTATCATTTATTTATTTTTGAGGGAGAAAGAGAGAGAGAAAGAGAGAGAGAATGCAAATGGGGGAGGGGCAGAGAGAGAGGGCGACACACGGCTCGGAATTATCAGCACAGAGCCCCACACGGGGCTGGAACTCACGAACCGTGAGATCATGACCTGAGCTGAAGTCGGTCGCTGAACCAACTGAGCCACCCAGGTGCCCCTGCTCAGTGTGCTTTTCTTCATGACTTCTTCGTGACTTCGGTTTGAGTGGGACCCATGACGGCTACCCCAGTCAGTTTGTCTCTCAATAGCTTTTGGTGATCTCTTTCTGAGTGATTCTACTTCAAAGGACAAAATGTCTGATTTCTCTAGCTTTTTTTGAACTAGAGCTACAATCAGAGATTATGGATTGGCTGACCTTGAAGTCCTCGTCAATTCCCATACAAGGGCAGAGTGGGGAAAGGATTAAGGCAGGGCCATGTGCGAAAAAACATACCACCTGGGGTAGCAGGGGCTATATGAGGGTACGTCTTCCCATCCTAAACTTCAGATACCCTAAAACTATATCAACTACCGTCTCCTTTTGGAAATCTGGATCATTAAAATTCAAATGGCTCCTTATAAAGCCAGCATATTGTAAAGGTTAGAAATCTTAAAAAGCAAAATATACCATCTGGTTGTTATATTATAGGCATTTACTGGGGAATGGATTTTTTAAATATAAATATGCTCAAAATCTAATGTCACACTCACAGTATATCACTATTCTCTCTCTCCATCTCTTCGTTTCCAAACCTTCAACAGATTTACTAAAATTTCTCTTACCGTAACCTTACCTTCCAACTTCTCTTTATATCCCCTCCTCTAGTCTCACCGACCTCCTGGATTAAAAGGGTAGCTGAGCCTTGTGGGGCTTCGCCACCAAAAAAGGGCCACTCCTTGTCCCTTACCTAGCCATTTCTAAGATGCCTCACTTTCTGCTTTGTGGGAAGACTATTCTGAAGACTGAAGAAGTGAGAAAAAAACCAGAAACCAGTAGAGAGTTAAAAATCCCAAACCAGACCAGCACCAAAGAAGTTGCCATCTAGTTCCTGAAAACCGTGACGTCAATTGTAGTGAAGATATACTTAGTGACATCCAGCTTTGCACGTTGAGTCCCACTATGGACTGAGAACGGCGCAAGGCACCGCGTGAGGGCCGGACAGCCCTTGAACTTAGCAATTAAAAGAGACCTGGACCAAGTGACCACAATCTAAATTTCAGGCAGAAAAAGAGGTTTGAACCTAATGCAATAACAGCTAGAAGGATCTGGAAACATCGTCCTGGGTATTCGGGAAAGGTTTCCCCGAGCTGGTATCACGTTTAGTATATGAAGGATGTGGAAGAATTCCCCAGACAGACAAAGGAGAAGGGGGCAATTGCGGTACCTAAATATGCACAGAAGTATCAATTTGTATAAATATACCGAAGCCTACTGGTTCAGAACACAGCGGCTGGAATTTTCTGGATGCATGACAAGAGAAGGAAGGGTAGGGAGGAAGACAAGAAGCATAACCTGAAGCCACAGGGTGCAGGACGTGGATGGTCGGCCAAAGAATCTAGATTTACCTCTAAGTCACTGGAAGACCTGGAAAGGTTTGAGACAGAAGGAAACGATGATACAATTTGGGTTTGGCAAGGCAAGTGCAAGAGTAGATTAAAATGGGGAACGGTCTTCTGGTGGGAACTCATTTGGGACACCTTCACAACAATCCAAGTGAAGACGTAGGGAGGCCTGAAACAAGGCTCAGAAATGATTGGCATTGGGAAGGGGGTGGGGGGACATGTCAAAGGTGGAGTCAGCTGGAGTGTTCACACTGAGTAGGGAAAGGAAAAGAATCAGCCATCTTCGACAAGGCTTTGACCCTGGCTTGCTGGCTTGATTCAAAAGTGTAGACAAGGCTGTTTTTTAAATTTATTTATTTATTTAGTTAGTTAGTTAGTTAGTTATATTCAGAGAGAGAGAGAGAGAGAGAGCATATGAGCAGGGGAAAGGCAGAGAGAGAGGGAGAGAGAAAATCCCAAGCAGGCTCCATGCTGTCAGCACAGAACTTGACGTGGGGCTCCGTCTCAAGACGTGTGAAATCATGACCTGAGCGGAAATAGAGAGTCACTTACCTGACTGAGCCACCCAGCCCCTCCACGGATAATGCTATTAACGGAACTGCTCATGGAAGAAAGAACGGAGTTGAAAAGAGGTATAGAAAATTTGCGTTGAGAAAGGGGCCGGATGGGGTGGGTGGGGGTACAGGAAAGTACCAATGGTGAACTTCAAGGATTGGGTAGCATTTAAATCAGGCAAAACAACTCAGTGAGTATACTAAGAAACACTGACTTGTATACTTTAAATGGGTGAGTTGTATGGTACTGGTATCCCCATAAAGCTGTTACAAAAAAGGGGCGCCTGGTGGCTCAGTCGGTTGAGCGTCCGACTTCGGCTCGGGTCATGGTCTCGTGGCTTGTGGGTTCGAGCCCCACATCGGGCTCTGGGCGGACAGCTCCGAGCCTGGAGCCTGCCTGCTTCGGATTCTGCGTCTCCTTCTGTCTCTGCCCCACCCCTCCACTCACACTCTGACTCTCTCTCCCTCAAAAATAAATAAACATTAAAAAAAAAAAATCTGTTACAAAAAAAAGGTCAGGCCTGGGAGAAAGAATTTCCAAAATGGCAGAACAAAGGTAACAAGTTCAGGGAATAGAAGGTAAATATCCTTCAGATTTTTGTTTACTTTTCTTATTCTCTTATTTTTTATTCTTGTTTTATCATTCCTTGTTCTACTTCCAATCTCAAGTTGCCTGTTTTGCAATCCCCACCAAAGAGGGCCTGCAATTTCTTTCAAATGTTCCAAATTCTGATGATGCCGAGTCAGTAGTAAATTCACATATGCTAGCAGTAAATTCACAGATTCGCATTTCTCATAAAGGGAACTTGTGACTAGAGAGAAATTGTAATTTTTATTCGATGGAGCATGTGCAGAATGTCACAAGAATTTAATGCACTATCATAAAGTGAAGTGTTTTATTTACTGGATTTTTGTAAATGATTTTTAAAAACCACATTCGGAGGACCTTAAGAATGAAGCTTTTATTTGGGTAAACCGTAACCATACATAAATACCAAAATGCCTGTTGAGAAGAACTTTTTTATGTCCAATAAATGCATAATTCTGAATGTTTTTATACCAGTAATAAAGTATTTGGTATGCTTACTGACAGGTGAGGGACCCATGTGTGATTTCAAAATCATGTGATATATTTATACATGCTACAGGGTGACGGCCATGAATTTTCTATTAAAAAAAGAATGAGATTAACACCAAAATAGAACTATAATTTAAAATGGGGCAGGGAGGGGCACGACAAGAAGCCAATTCAGTGATCTTGTTAAAATGTAGGTCAGGTCATGATTATGTTGTCTCTTCTGCTCAAAACCCTCCCAAACCTTCCCATCTCATCCAGAATAAAGGGGGCCCTCCTGTGGCCTGTAAGGCCCCAGTCTCCCTGGACTTTCCTCACCCCTTACCTTCCTGTCCTGGGCTCCAGTTCTCTGTCCCCATGTGACATGCTCCTGGGTCTCTGGCTCTCCATGGGTCTTGAAGAACATACCTCTCCTGCCATATAGTCCTGGCCCTTTTTAAAAAAAAATTTTTTTTAATGTTTATTTATTTTTGAGAGAGAGAGACTGAGAGAACACAAGTAGGGAAGGGGCAGAGAGAGAGGGAGACACAGAATCCGAAGCAGGCTCCAGGCTCCGAGCTGTCAGCACAGAGCCCGACGCGGGGCTCGAACTCACATACTGTGAGATCATGACCTGAGCCGAAGTTGGACGCTCAACCGGCTGAGCCACCCAGGTGCCCCCAAACCAGTATGAATCTTAAGTACTGAAAATGATATGCATCCTCTAAAGGAAACAAGTATATGCAAGCATGTTTTTAGCCCAGCTTATGGGTTCACTGCTGTTAACATCTGCTTATGTATCAGGTATCTATAAGAAGCTAACTCATCCAGTAAGGCTGAAATGCTATGTAAACTTCTATATCAAAATAATTTTTTAGGAAAACAATCTTAGTGAAGTCTCCTGAATTCTTTTGCATGTGTATATATGCTTTCTGTAAATATATTTTTATGTTTATTCCTATGTGTTATACTTTTTGTTTTTTTGTTTATTTATTTATTTTTTAAATATGAAATTTATTCTCAAATTGGTTTCTATACAGCACCCAGTGCTCATCTCAACAGGTGCCCTCCTCAGTACCCATCACCCACCCTCCCCACCCTCCCACCCCCCATCAACCCTCAGTTTAGTCTCAGTTTTTAAGAGTCTCTTATGGTTTGCCTCCCTCCCTCTCTAACCTCTTTTTTTTCTTCCCCTCCCCCCATGGTCTTCTGTTAAGTTTCTCAGGATCCACATAAGAGTGAAACCATATGGTATCTGTCTTTCTCTGTTATGACTTATTTCACTTAGCATAACACTCTCCAGTTCCATCCACGTTGCTACAAAAGGCCATATTTCATTCTTTTTCATTGTCATGTAGTATTTCATTGTGTATATAAACCACAACTTCTTTATCCATTCACCAGTTGATGGACATTTAGGCTCTTTCCATAATTTGGCTATTGTTGAGAGTGCTGCTATAAACATTGGGGTACAAGTACCCCTACGCATCAGCACTCCTGTAACAGTGTGGAGGTTCCTCAACAAATTAAAAATAGATCTACCCTATGACCCAGCAATAGCACTGCTAGGAATTTACCCATGTGTTATGCTTTCCGTATTGCTTGATTGTTAACTCTGGGTGCAGAGAATATTTATCTTTTTTTCTTGGTGTTGTTTTCACAAGTTTTACCAAATAGATTAGACAGCCCATGCTGTGTGGTGCTGAATGTTTGAAAGCACATAAAGACGAGGCTAAGGAAGCACCATATAATACGAACACTGTTGGCATAGTCCCCAGACTATCCGTTTGATTTTCTCACACTTGTTCTGTCCAGGGCTAACTCTTCATAGAGCTTCGCTCTGATTAAATAAATAAAAATTAATTGGAAATCTTTGGCATTTATGCCGTCTGAGAAAATAACGCTCATGAGATATCAGAAAACCCCCACATGCACATTTTAATAAGAGCCTCCATTTCCCAGCCCAAAGAACATCTGGTTCATTGGGGGACATATATCATGATGTTAAGAACATGAAGTGGCTAAAGCCGAAGAGAATGAAGTTCAGGGGAAAGTGTATTCAGCGTTATTGGAAATGTGTTTTATTGCAGAACAGTAAAGATTTATGACTGAGTCAGGAGGATTAGCAGTACAGTTTTCCCATTCTCTTTAATAAATAAATTATGTTAATAACAGCTTTAAAAAACATCAGCAAGGTACACTATAATTTTTAAGTTACATAATAAATAGTGACTAGAAACATTACTAAACCAATTAAAATTTATATTTAAAATTCCCCACTAAATTTATCTATAATGATTTTTAGGGGTCTGTGAGGGTTTCCATCTTGCTGACCTGAAATTAATTACCGTTTAATGTGTTTTAGAGACACATGTTCAAATTTTTTAAATGTTTTCTTTTTTAATGTTTATTTATTTTTGAGAGAGACAGAGACAGAATGCGAGTGGGTTAGGGGCAGAGAGAGAGGGAGACACAGAATCCGAAGCAGGCTCCAGGCTCTGAGCTGTCAGCACAGAGCTCGATGCGGGGCTCCAACTCACGACCTGTGAGATCATGACCTGAGCCGAAATCGGACGCTCCACCGACTGAGCCACCCAGGCGCCCCTTAAAATTTTATACAGATTATTAACCCATGTGACGTATTCTGCAGTCCACTTGAAAGGCATATCGAAAGTAAGAGGAACTAACAAAGAGTAGAAGTCTGCTGTGCATTCTTTCACGTCCTGAATCTAATAGAGTGTAAATATCACTCATTTAGAAAGTCGTTCTTCGAGGATCCTTTCTCTGAGCCTAAATACAAGAGATTCGTAATGTTATAAAGACGAAGTTAAGCAGCCAATATCAGGGTGATTAGCTAACTGTCCATCATGGAAAACAGACTTTTCGAAGAGAGTGTAATGGAAGAAATATCTCAGGATTTATAGCAACCGTTTGGACATCCAATTTCATAATATTATTTCCCTCTTCATGAGTTTGAAGAACCTGGATGGAATTCTAGGGGATTCTCAGAGCCCTGGGGTTAGCGTGGGGCCAACAAGCGAGTTTTTCAGAGGCAGGTCCTACTGTGCCTTCTACCCAGGTGAGCTCTGTAAACACCATCTGTAGGTTCCTCTGTCTTTAAATAAGTCCATTTGCTTCTTTCGGGGAGGTATATAATGTAAGACATTCACAGAAATGGGGTATAAATCATAGGCAATGCTCTTCCAACAATTCTACATTTAGATAAGTATATTATCTTACAGCGACATTCAAATTAGAAAGCCTAGAACTTCTGGGAAAAAAAACATGCTAAGCCCCCAAATATAAATACCCCAGCAATAAATCACCTCTTCCACAACTTTTCTCCCAACTTCTCAGCCCCTGTCGGACTATAGCTTGTCTCCAACTGACAGCCATCATGGTTTGTTAACCAGGAAGAAGCATCTGAGAAGCAAATATGGAGACAACCCTCTGAGGCTCGTTTGGGGATGTTTCCATTGACTCTCTGTGGCCCAGATGTGAGTTCTTACTTCCAGATCCTCCTCCAATATTATTCCTGCCCTATACTACGCTTTCTGGCCTTTTGGAAACAGGGCCAACTTTACAGAGTTAGTAGACGGAGTATATCCCGCCCCTTGGAGGATGTTGGGCTGGCTCCCTCTCCAGAAATGCTTCTCTTTATCCACTTAAGACAACTGACATTTCACCATAAAAGAAAACTTCACACCTTTGGGTTTCCAAACCAGAGAAACACCAATGGAAGGCTAAATGTTTCCATTCTTAGAAGTCTGATGGAAGCAAGGAATAACTCGTATGTTTAAAGACCAAGTTGCCAGCCTTCCCATTTAACAAGGAAGGGTCCAAGTGTCACTTGGTTAACTTTTTCCCAAATTTCCATTAACATACTGAGTTATTTTTTTTTTTTTAACATTTATTTATTTTTGAGACAGAGAGAGACAGAGCATGAACGGGGGAGGGGCAGAGAGAGAGGGAGACACAGAATCCGAAGCAGGCTCCAGGCTCTGAGCCGTCAACCCAGAGCCCGATGCGGGGCTCGAACTCACGGACTGCGAGATCGTGACCTGAGTTGAAGTCGGACGTTTAACCGACTGAGCCACCCAGGCGCCCCTGAGTTATTTTTTTTAAATATTTTAAAAAAACATATAAAAGTTTACATCTGCATTGTAGACTAAAAATTACAGAAAATGATATGCCAAGAGTCTAGGGCAAATTCTTGCTAACTACTGCGTTAAGAGCACTCCACTGAGAAAAAGAATCATGGGTCACCCCACACTGATACCGATACAATGCGACTGCGATGAAGGAATTAGGAAAACATTCTGATTTCTGCTACATCGTTCATTTCAACTTCCATCCCCACCACCCACCAGAGACTGAAACTTCCAGAGAAAAAAAACACAGCTTGCATCTTTAAGGCCAAAAACAAAACAAAACAAAACAAACAAACAAAAAACTAAAGAAAAAAAGACATTACAGACAAGAGAAGAGAGAAATGACAGAAGCCTAACTCACCTTCTGCCAAAGAGGGAAGTTTATTGGCTCAGATATCTACTCTGTGGAAAGGGCAGAGGTGAAGCTGGTCTTGGAGAAAGCCAAATACTACATCCGAGTATCTCTCCTCCCCCACCCCCCACCCGCCCACCCTCCTTCTCTCCTTTTCCTCTTTAACTCACCTTCCTTCCCCCCTTCCTGTCTCCTTGGCTCCAGACCCTCTCTCTGTCTCTTTCTCCATCGTTCCTTTTTTCTTTCGAAGTGCTGCACCCTCCACGTAGGAAGGGGACAGGCTACCAGCAGCCCTGTACTCCTACCTGATGGCTCTAACAGCAGAAGGAAAAGGAGTCTTCCCCGCCAGCTCCATTTTAATCTTGAGGGACACTGAGAGGCATGGCTTGGGCTACATGCCCATCTCCGTGACGGGAGAGAGAGTAACGTGAGCAACATGGCCTGAGTCAGATGTCCCTGTTACCAAGGTTGGGGGTGAGAGCACAGGAGGAGGTCAAAGGAAGGGAGAAATGTTTTCGAAGAAAAGGTGAAAAAATAACACCTGTGCTTACTGCACATGCTTGCAAACCATCGGAACATTTGTTAGGTCAGTATTAGCTTTCTCTCCAGGTATGGATTTGTTTTGTTTTGTTTTGTTTTGTTTTGTTTTGTTTTTTTACAAATTTATTTTGGTATCATTAAAGCACATTAAACGTCATGTATTAAAATGTACAAGTTGATCAGTTTTGACACGTATACACCCTTGAAATCATCACCGCAATCAAGGTAACGGACATTTCCATCACCACCACATGGCCTCATGTTTCTTCGCAATTTATCCTTCTCTATTCCCCTTACTGAAGCCGCCACAGACCTGCCTGCCATTACTGCAGATGAGTTAGCATGTTCTAGAACTTTGCCTAAAATGAATCATGCAGTAAAGGATCTTTTTTTTTTTTTCGCCCTGATTTCTCTCACTCAAGATAATGTGTTTGAGAATCATCAGTGTTTTGTGTACACAAATAGTTTGCTTCTTCTCATGACTGACTTGAGTACGGATGTATTATAATTTGTTTATCCATTCCACAGTTGAGGAATCTTTGGGCTGTTTTCAGTTAAGACTATTACAAATGAAGCCATTATGAATATAATATATTTTTTGGAAAGCTTTGCTTTCCTTGTTAATTACTAAAAGTTGAATGACTAGGTCATATGGTTGGTATATCTTTAACTCTTTAAGAAACTTGCAAAATTTATCCAATGTATTTGTACCATTTTACTTTCCCCTCAGCAGTATATGCGAGTTCCAGTTCCTCCACATCCTCACCAACACTTGGTATGATCAGTCTTTTAACTTTTAGCCATTCTGCTGAGTGTATGGTGGTATGCCATGTTTTTCTGCATTTACCTCATGATCAATGATGGTGAGGATCTTTTGACATATACGTTGTCCATTTGTGGACTGTACATTCAAATCTTTTTATTTTATTTATTTATTTTTTTATTTTTTTTAACGTTTATTTATCTTTGAGACAGAGAGAGATAGAGCATGAACAGGGTTGGGGCAGAGGGAGAGGGAGACACAGAATCCAAAACAGGCTCCAGGCTCTGAGCCGTCAGCCCAGAGCCCGACGCAGGGCTCGAACTCACGGACCGCGAGATCATGACCTGAGCTGAAGTCGGCCGCCCAACCGACCAAGCCACCCAGGCGTCCCTCAAATCTTTTTAAATTGAGTTGTCATTCGTTGCTAGAGATCTTTATATGTCCTTGTTATAAGTTCTTTGCCTAACGCACATGTTGTAAACGTTTTCTCCCAGTCTGTGAATAGCTGAGATCTAATGCAAAAAAATAAGTCCTTGGTGTTTATATGCAATTTCCAGCACAGAGCACCTTTGGAATTTCCTGAATGATAGAAATGTCTTTTTCTGTTTTTAAGTATAGTCCACACACAATATTGTATTAGTTTCAGGTGTACAACACAGTGATTCAACAACTGTATACATTATGTTACCACAACTGTAGCTACTGTCTGTCATCATGTGCTATTATAATACTATCAACTATATTCCCTATGAGGTACGTACTTTTCATCCTGTGACTTATTCAGAACTATCTTTTGTTATTCATAAGAAGCCTCCCTCAGCCACTTTTGAATATATGCTAATGAAGGGACTTAGGTTAGGGCCACTAAAAGCCTCAGAATGGAATTGATCACAAGAAAGACTAAGTGATTAGATGATTGGAATTGTAAGCCCCACCCACCTATCTGAGGGAAGGGTCACCTGGAGATTGAGCTCTCTAAAAATTCCTGAACAAGGACATTTGGGAAACTTCCCAACTGGTGATTATATCCATGCACTTGGAGGGTGGCCTGCCCCAATTTCACGAGGTCAGAAGCTTCTGCACTTTGGATCCTTCCAGACCTTACTTTATATATGTTTTTATCTGGCTATCCATTTGTATCTTCCATAATAAACTAGTAAACATAAGTAAAGTGTCTTTCTGGTTCTATGAGCCATTCTAGAAAATTATCAAACCCTAGGAAGGAGTCATGGGACCTCTCAACTTATAGCCAGGGGGCCAGAAGTATGGGAGGTCTCAGAAATGCAGCTGGCATCCGACATAAGGGACAGTCCTGTAAGACTTTAAGTTGTGGGGTCTGTGCTAACTCTGAGTGGTTAGTGTCAGAACTGAACTGAATTGTTGAACACCCGATTGGGTGTCTGGAAAATCAGAGAACTGGTCGTTTGTGTCGAAAAACACCCCAAATTTGCCTTTTCGTTTTTTTAATGATGTCTTTCAAAGAACAAAGTTTTTATTTTGCTATAGTCCAATTTATCAATTCTTTCTTTTGTTTTTCATGTTTTTGGTGATCTAACACATTTTTGCCTGTTCTAAAATCTCAAAGATTTTTTTTTAACCTATGTTTTCTTCTGTGGATCTCAGAGTTTTAAAATTTGTATTTAACTCTAAAATCTATCTTGAGTTAATTTTTGTTTATGATGTGAGGAGTTGAGGATTTTTTTTTTTTCCATACAAGTCCACAGTTAGCTCACCACTATTTGTTTACAAGTCTTACCTTTTCTACATTTAATTTTCTTGGAAGCTTTGCCTAAAATCTACATTTATATGTGTGGATTTATTCACAGCACATGAAAGTAATAAGTACCCCAGCATACCTCCTACATTCCAGACACACTATTTATTCTGTTCCACTGATCTGTATGTTCACCTTTTCACTAATACAAATGTTTCAATTCTGTAAAATCAAATAGGGTGAGCCTTACTTGTGAGATTATTTTGGAGGTTCTACTAGGGGAGAGCAGCTTCTTGTATACCCTTGACCAAAGAATGAACGGTCTTTCTCTATGGGGGAAGGTCATCCTCTCCCACCTAGAGTGCATCTTTGGAAGGAATACACATGGAATGGTGAGGGAGGAAAGGGACCCCTGCCTAGCCAGCCAGATCAGCCAGATCAACCCTGGAGATCAATGGAGTGATAAATGTTGCAGCCAGATGGCCCTCACGTCTGAGTAAGCCCTACTTGTGAGAGATTAATTACCTCTTTAAAATTGTTTCGTCTATCACAGGTCTATTGCATTTTAATACATATTTTTAAATTAGTTTTTAAAATTCATGAAAAAAAGTCAACTGGAATATGGATTAGGACTGTATCAGATTGATAGATCACTTTGGGGAAACTTGCATTTTCACAATATTGAGTCTTCTAATCCATGAACATTGTCTATATGTCACTCTATTTATTTAGGTCATTTTTAATTCGTCTATGCAATGTTTTGTAGCTTACAGTGTGGAGGTCTTAAACTTCTTTTGTTATTTATTCCTATGTATCTGTATCAGTCCGAGTTTTACATATATATGCATTTTTAACAGGAACTTGATCTAGTGCAATCATGGGACTCTCTAAGCCTGCCGTCTTTGTGTTTAATGCTGGAACAGAGCAGATAATTCTGAATGGAAGATAGATGTAAAGTGAGGAACAGCAAAGACAAACTGAAACCCATAACTATAAGCCGAAACTTATGTGTATGAGTTGCCTGGAATCCAAGAGCACACCCTGGACCTTTATCCGTTCTCACCTCCACCGTGACAAATCGCATGTCCTACAAGAGAAGCCGACACCCTAAACCATGGAGATGAGCACACGTGTCTCAGCAATAGAAAAGCTGAAGGAGGATTTAAGGGTAAGTGGAGGACATACAGGCCCAGGTGTTGCCCCACACCAAGGAGGTGAGCCAGCAGGTGAACACCAACACGAGTGAGCTGCAGAAGCAGTTGCTTCGACCTCTGAAGCAAATACACAAAAAGGCTGCTTCTTCACTTCTGCATTCCAAATCTTGCACGAAAATACGACGGCGGTTCACCTGCACCAGAAATATTCAGGAAAGGGAACTCCAGGGAACACTTCATCCCAGATGAGTGTGACACATTACAAAACCACACCAATTATCTCCTTATCAACTTGCCACCCATACCTATCTCTTCAAACCACGCTTAACGTCCAAATGGAAATAATAGTAAAATCACATTGCCACTAAACATGAGGCAAAGAGTAAATACAGTGTAAGACTTTCCCCCCAAATGGATGCAAAGATGTGTTGGTGTCTCCGGTTAAATCATCTTCTTCCAGATGATTTACTCTCCTCATTTGACATTTTGTAATTTAAATACTGAGGTAAAATATAAACGACTATTAATATATCTCATGTTAACAAGGAGACTGGAAAAGTCGCAGAAAACAAAAATGTTGGTTAATATAAGCCTTCATATCAAGATAAGAAAATACTCAACTATTACAGTACTTAGTTCTCTAAATGTTCACATGATAATGGCTGGTAATTATAACTAAATTATTCTGCCACCCATTCAAAATTCCCTTTGCCTTCAGAAAGTGCAACAGTTGGTAATGGTTGGGCACTCTTGAGTGACTCAAACCTTCATTCCTGAATGCTCGAGTTATTAGCAATTCTTCCTGAATTGGGTTTTTGTAGTTTCCAATGACTTTAATCTCAGGACTTGAAAGTACTAAGAAATGCCCCCAAGGGATCTCCTACATTCCAGGCATACTGTTGCCTACCCCCACTGTGGGGTAGTTACCCAATTGTTCCTTAATGATCGTGATCAATCATCCCAGCCAATATGGTAAGGACTTTCTTCGCCTGGTGGTTCACTGGGTGAAGCATCTCAAAGTGGCCAGGCGACAGTCTTAATTTTCAGTTGAGTGGAATTATTGTTCTCACTCGTGGAAGACTGATCCTTTTGGAATAAGATTTCCAGACAGACAGAGTCTAAAGATGAAGACAGAGGAAGCACAACTTTTTCTTGTAGATCACCAGGAGTCAGAGTAAGGCATTTCCAATCCCACATTCCTGGATGCCTGCATCCCGAGTTTGGGGGACACTATTGATTTGAAGTACATACTGCATCCTGGAGGAAGTTTTCCTACCTCTCCAAGGTCCTCAAAAGGCCAGGGAATAGCCAGGATTAAAGCTGACTGGTCTCGACAGAAGAGGTCATCTCATCTACCTGATCATTAAAATTCTCCTCGGCTGACATCACTCTTTAGTAAGCATTCACGTGGAACGCAAATAGATTCACATTCTTCACCCATTCCGTCAGATCTACCCACTTTCCCCATCCCCTGATGGCTAGCATTTGCACTACCCTGATTGTGAAAGCCTCTTTAAATTGTGTGTGCCAAGCACCTCACTTGTCTCAGTCACTCTAGTCCTGGCCCAGGTTCATATCTCCACATCCAAATTGCTTAAAAGACTAAGAGAATTCTATTTTCGAACTTCGACTGTCTATTTTTTTTTTTTTTTTTTTTTTTTTAGGAATTGAGGAAAATGGAAAAGATGCCAGAAGACCAAGGAGGTATAACTATTTACCAGTTCATAAACCATTCACTCATGAATCCCTTTATACAACATCAATAGCATGCCAGGCTGGGCAGTTTGGACTTTATGCTGAGGACAGTAGGGAGTCGTTGAAGAGATTTAAGCTTATGGGAAAAGGCTGATGTCATTAGATTTATAGTATTCATAGAAGTCTCTATGATTGCAGTGTTGACCATGGGAAAAAAGGGGAAGGGACTGGAAATAGGGAGGACACATTTTCTACCTGAATGAGCTTAAGAGAAGTGGTATCCATTATACCTCAGTAAAGCTTATAAGAAAAGAAAGAGTTTTCCGTTTTTCTCAAGCTAACCTAGGGGAGTGGCAGGGGGTGAGGGTATTGGAGTGGGAGCCAAAGAGAAGTTTCAAGGATGAGATAATACCAGCAGAGTCTTAGAAAAATAGGTAGAGGGGTGTCTGGGTGGCTCAGTCAATTGAGCATCTCACTTTTGATTTAGGCTTAGGTCATGATCTCACAGTTTGTGGGGTTGAGCCCCACATCGGGCTCTGCACTGACAGTGTGGAGCCTGCTTGGGACTCTCTCTCTCTCTTTCTCTGCACCCCTCCAACCCCCACTTGCAGGTGCTTCATCCCTTTCTCCCTGTCTCAAAATAAACAAACTTTAAAAATAAAAAAAGAAAGAAAAATGTATAGATAACTAATCGATTAGAAAAGAGGAAGGTGCATTCTAGGTAAAGAGCAACCTGATGATAGAGGGTCTAGTTGAAGAAGCAGCAGAGTACGACAAAGGCCGAAACCAAATCTCAGGGAACATCAACCCCTAGGGAAGAAGCGACTTTTTTCATCAAACCATGGGAAATTCCAGTGCATTCAGTGGAACTTACATATATGTCTCAGTACTAAGAGTTCTATTTCCTAGCTGTGGTCTTCAGGCAATTAATTAATCCAACCTCTCTTGGTTCCAGTTAACTCTAAGGCACACTATTTTGAAGGTTGTTTACAGAATCGTGTAAAATCCAATTCTAAGCCCTCAAATGCTAGGTGCTTATAAGTGGCAGTTAATTTCATTACAATTGTTAAAAATGGTAACTTAAAGAATTATATAGTTATGTAAATTTGTGAGTCCCTCTCCAAAACCGTTAATTAAAGAATGTTACCCTGAAGTAGAATCTTGAATGACCCTGTCTTTGGGTTTCTCTCAATGCGGTCCTATTCAAAGCATTACCGATAACTTCAACAAATCCTAGCATACTAGTTTATTAAATTTACGAACAACATAGAGCTTGGAGAAAAAGTATATTTGATAGCAAATTAGAATTTAAAAAGGGAGCAAAAATGACAGAAGCTTAAAACATTAGGCACAATTAGCAGACTTTAAAAATAATAACAGTAATAAATCCACGTTAACTTGCTTTCCATTCTTCAAATACACTGGGTCAATTCTTGTATCGTGGCCTTTGAGCTAGTCTTTTCCTTGACGGGAATGTTCTGCCCACTTGGCTGGCTCCACTGTGTCATTCAGATGTCAGCTCAAAGATCATCTTTTTTGGAGTGGCTCCCTTGAGCACCCCATCTCATACAGCACTAGCCTCCTACCTCGTGGCAAGTTATCATATCACTTTCTATCATTGCCTTCGTTGCCTTTATCAAAGCCTAACAGGTCTTCATTTCACGAAGCTCGCTTGGAATACGGCAGGTGTTTCCTTTGCCCGGTGACCGTTTCTCTGATGACATTCACAAACCCAAGGCCCTACATGTATACTGTTAACTAGACGCCACATCTGGACCCTGTGCCTGGGCTCCGTGTGCTCTGCTGGTCCCATACTCAATTTCCTTCTTTCTTTTCAGGAAGTGGCAACCTCCCAACGTGAAGAGCAGCTGTTGGTAAAAGTGAGGAGAATGAAGAGGGAGGCCATTTTCTGTTCTCTGAATGGGGCAGACTTGTTTTATCTTTTGGTTGGCAGGAAGTGAGGGGGGGAAATCGCCGGATTCCCACCTTTATTCTCACCAGCAGCTTTGCCCCATTTCATCCGACCAAATAGCTTCAGGCTAACAATTGCAATTCTTAGTTCAACGCCACCAATCCCTTTTCACACCTTATGGAAAACTGTCTCAGAAAAGGGTCTAAGTGTTGCAGTAGGTTGACGGACAGCTGGTCCGTCTTTGGTCTTTGGTCTTTTCATTCTATTTGCAGCATCTTTATTTCTCTTTTAGAAAAGAAGTTAACGGGAGTCATATAGGAGCTACGGCACAGACTACTTTTTAACCACCTCAATCTCCCTACTAAGAACCCTTGGATTTCTTTTACTTGTAGTGTTGGCTACTTGAAGGGTAGGTTATTTGTTGCTCTTTTAACGCACCAGAGTGACTTGATCCTAATACCTCTTAAGCCCCACCGTGTCGGTTTGGTTTATTGTCCTAACCTGTTATGATCCCTTTAAAATCTGTTCCATGTTTTTCCTGTAATTACATGCAACTTTGTGCTGCTCGAGATGTCGTGGGTTACGTTCAAGTTGAGAAATTTCGCAGTGTTAATGTAACGTCTGTCTTTGTACATTTGAATACAATTTGAAGTGAAATATAATTGGCATCCAGGCATATATTTACATATATTTAATTAAAATGTAACACATAAAGATTTACATGCTTATATGTATTTAATTAAAGTATAATTTAAATGCGATGACTGGAAGCCTGCTGAACTAGCACAAAGTGAACTGCTGTGCAACCACCACTTATTAAAGAAACATCAAATTGTCAGCACCTCTCACGCTTTCCATGCTGCTTCCCCATTAGTAATGCCACCCCGTTCCCCTAAAGAAGTCCCTCCTATCCTGACTTCTAAAGGCATAGATTGGTTTTGCTTTTTTTTTTTTTTAAGTTTATTTATTATCTTGAGAGAGAGAGGAGAGCATGCGTGACCTTAGGGGAGGGGCAGAGAGAGAAAGGGAGAGAGAAAATCCCAAGCAGGCTCCGTGCTGTCTCACAGAGCCAGATGCAGGGCTCCATCCCGTGAATCGTGAGATCATGACCTGAGTGGAAATCAAGAGTCAGGCACCTAACAGACTGGGCCACCCAGGCTCCTCAGTTCTGCTTTTTATTCAACATTTTATAAGGGGAATATATAGTACACGTTCCTTTGTACCTGGCTTCTTTTATTTAATAACGTGCTTAAGTTTCGCCCTTGTGGTTTTATATATCAGCAGCTTATTTATTCTTACATAAGTACGGTCAACTTTGGCAGACATTGATTGACAAAGTGCTTGCATAGACTTCTCTCCTACCAGTCATGTATCAGAGTTCCAGTAATTACACAAGCTGTCAGGTCTTTTGTTTTTTTAATTTTACTCGTTCTTGTAGTTGCAGAGTGGTCACTTATCGTGATGTTAAACTGTATTCCCTGGTTATTGATGTGGCTGAATACATTTTTTTAAATATGCTTACTGGCCATTTGCATATCCTTGGGAATCCTGTCTAAGTCTTTGGCTCAGTTTTCGTTGTCTGTGAGTTCCTCGCATGTTTTGTACATGAGCCTTTTGTCAGTCAGATGTACTGCAATTGTCTTCAACTTTGTGGTTTACCTTTTGGTGAACAGAACTTCTTAATTTTGATGTAGTTCATTTTATTAGTCTCTTATTTTATGTTTTAATTACTATAGCTTTAATAACAACTCTTGGTACTTAGTAGTAAAATTCCTCCAGTTTCGTTCTTTTTCAAGATAGCCTTAAATAAAATTGTTGAGGGGCGTCTGGGTGGCTCAGTCGGTTGAGCATCCGACCTCGGCTCAGGTCATGATCTCGCGGTCTGTGAGTTCAAGCCCCGCATAGGGCTCTGTGCTGGCAGCTCAGAGCCTGGAGCCTGCTTCAGATTCTGTGTCTCCCTCTCTCTCTTCCCCTCCCCTGCTCATGCTCTGTCTCTCTCTCTGTCAAAAATAAATGAAAAAATTTTTTTTTAATTTAAAAAATAAAATTAATTTGTTGAAAAGTTACTTAATTGTTTTCTTTGTGAATTTTTTAATCCAATGGGTTATAAGTTACTAAAAGCAAGACCATCATTTTTTCACTAGGAAAATGATCTACAAATTGTGAAATTATCACATCCGTCTGATAAAATGTCTCTTTCCCTGCTCTTTCCCGTGAACTAAATTAAAATCTCTGCTGACCCTAAAATGGAATCAACAGTATTTCTATCATACTTTGGCCTACAATCAATCAGGCAACTAAGAGAGTTCTAATTCACTTAGTAGACTCATGACCCTGTTTTAACATTAGAGAATCATATGACCCTCTACCTTCAATACATGGTCTTAATTACCCAGAATGAATTGTTTTCTAATTTAATCTTCTAGGACTACATGACTCCAAAGAATTTTTAACTATTTTACTTCTTAAATCCACAAAACTCTTCCCGATTGCAAAATAAAATATTTTCCTTTTCTAATTGATGTCACTTTTCTCATGTCTAGTCCTTTACAGAAATTCAGAACATCTGATCAGCCTGCTGTCTGCTGCATTCCTCAGACTCTCAGAAACTTTAAGAGTTGTCTCTCTTCTCTGTCCTCCTATGACCTGTTTCTAATTCCCTAAAAAATTGTGTCTGCTATCTTTAAAATGTGGTAACAGAAACTTAGACAAAACAGAAAGGAAAGGAAAGGCAACTTCTCAGACTTTGAAATTAAGCTTCTTCCAAATATACCTTTCCAGTATCCTGTTGAATTTTATGAAATGAAAGGTCTCAAGACTATCTGATATTCAGCTTATGAACTACTAAACTCAGTGGACCCTCCTTAACAAAATAGTGGTTGGCAAAAGCGTTTTCATCACTGGAGTCTTTAAGCAGAGACCATCACCCCATGATGAAGTAGGCACTTTGGGTATGAGATCGAATGAGACCTTCTCTAAGATCGAAAGCTGAGATTTTTTGACTCTCAGGATTTTTTCTTTTAGTACTTCCTCAACCTGCACCGTATTACATTTTCTGTTGTATTTATCGCTAGGGGTAATCATTTTGCCTTATTCTATATCATCCCACTTCACATCTATAATCCATTTTCAAGTCCGATTGAAGTCTGAAGTCTACTGAGGTTTCAAGTCCTTCTGAAGCCTACTTCAGAAATACAACTCAATTTCATGAAAGGTTCTTTCATCTTAATTACAGCCACCATGGTGTGAGTCACCTCCATCTGCTTCCCTGGACCACTGTAAAATTTCCATGTTGGTCGCCCAGCTTCCGTTCTTAGCTTCCGTTCCCCTATCCCCTGAAAATTTGTGACATCTCAGCTAGATTGGCCCTGCGGGAATATAAGGCAGATTATACAGCTTTCAGGAGGCATGCAGACTAAAATGTAAATTCTTTACTACAGTCCTACCTCTTCTCCAGCCACGCCTCCAACCTCTCCTTGCTCACTGAAGGTCTTCCTTGACTTAGATGGTGGGTTATGTCTCCACAAACTCATAGTAAGTTGAAAATACCGTACGTTGAAAATGCATGTAATACACCTAACTTACGAAACATCATAGCTTGGCCTCGCCTAACTTCAGTGTGCTCAGGACATTTATGTTAGCCTACAGTTGGGCAAAATTGTCTAACACCAAGTGTATTTTATAAGAAAGTGTTGACTATCTCATGTAGTCTATTGACTAGTATACCGACAGTGGAAAACAGAATGGTTGCAGGGGAACAGAATGGTTACAAGTATGTTTGTTGTTGACCCCTGTGATCATGTGGCTGCTTGGGAGCTGTATCACTGCCCGGCAACACAACAGAGGATCCTACTCCATATCCCTAGCCCAGGAAAAGAGCCAAATTCAAAAGTCAAAGTACGGCTTCTACTGAACATGCATATCGCTTTCACACTATTGTACAGTTGAAAAATCAGAAGATTAACCATCACATGTTGCATCCTTCTGTACTTTTCTTCCTTTTTCTCAAACATGCCTAGCTCATTCCTGCCTCCCGGCATTTGCGATAACCATGCCCTCTGCTTGGAATGCCCTTTCCCCTTATCCCTGCGTGGCTGGTTCCTCCGATGCCATCTTCCCAATGAGACCTTCCTGACCACCTGACCTAACTCAATTCCATGCCTCCGCAGTCACTGGCTTTCTACAGCATCATCTATTGAAAACAAACACACTCATCATCATCTAGAATTATCTTATGCATGTTTTATTATTTGATTGCTTTTGCTCTCCCACCATGAGAATACAGTACAAGAACCTTTGTCTGCTTGTTTCCTGTTGTATCACCGTAGAGAAACTTTACAATATACGTCGCTTGAATAAACGAGAGAATAAACAAATTACCAAATGAGTGAGTAAACTCTTTTTATGCTATGCCCATTCTTCCTGCATCTTCCTCTCCTGTCTTCCTCCTAATTCTGACTTGTTCTTGTAAAAACATTGCATGTGATTTATGCTTGTGGTTCGTCGAGAGCGTAACTGCTGTGATGTCATCTTGCTTTGTGAATTCTAAGAATCTATTTACACACAATCATGCAAACCTAACCTACAATATATAAATGTTTTAGATTCTTTTTTAAAAAATGTTTAAGGGGCGCCTGGGTGGCTCAGTGAGTTGAGCGTCCGACTTTGGCTCAGGTCATGATCTCACAGTTCGTAGGTTCAAGCCCCGCGTCGGGCTCTGTGCTGACAGCTCAGAGCCTGGAGCCTGTGTCGGATTCTGTGTCTCCCTCTCTCCCTCTGCCCCTCCCCCACTCATTCTCTGCCTCTCAAAAAATAAAAAAACATTTAAAAACTTTAAAAAAATATCTTAAATTCTTTAATCTTGGATTGGTCACATTGTTATAAATGATTTGCCTGCCATTTGGTGAAGCACCAACAAATCTTTATACTATTGCTGCCATCCAAGGAGTCTTTTTAAATACTTGGAACTTCTCTTCTATAAAATAGCATTCTTAGATTCTCTTTTAAGAGTTTTGAAGCTTCTCTTATCAGTGCAGAGAAAAGAAATCCAAGTGAAAGGACCAGAAGCTGGAACTCTGTAGGCATATTTGTGGCTGGAGTTATTTCACTACTTCTGCATTATGTGGTTGACCTCAACATGTGGAAAAATACAGTAAGTCCCTTCATTGCACAGGGTATAGTTACGGTCTCATGTAACTTAGATGGTTTATTCTTTTCACAAATATTTCATGATAAACATCCAATAGGCCGAAATCTTTTCCAAATAATTAATGTGTATTTGCTTAAAGAAACAATTTTTATTAATAAAATTCTTTTAAACAAGTATGTTTCTGTCTGCCCCTTACCTCTACTAAAAAAGTTCCAATCCCACCAATGTGGGAAAATGTTTCCCGTTTCCTGAAGGCGTTTACTCATGGGAGTGTACAGAATAAATCAGATCTGTCTATCAGGAAAGACAGAAAGGAAGAATTCTGAGTGATGACTACCCGAGATTTGCTTACAAGAGGAAATTTTCAACTTTTCTACTCCAGATAACATAATTTCTCTACTATTGGATTAAATTAATGTATACAGTGCATCCAAAGTCTATGCCTCACATATTCCTTTTTTTAAAACTAGTTTTTTTAAAAACTAGTTCTAAGAACTCATCAAAATATTTGGTTTAGTTTTTTTTAAAACTAGTTCTAAGAACTCATCAAAATATTTGGTTTAGTTTCTGACACTTTTAATGACCTAATCAATTTCACGAAAAAAATAATTAAATCATCCATTTTGGAGTTAGTCTTGAGGATCAACAGAATCTTAAAAATCTATTGTTTTATTTTCTTTGGGATCTTGAGAATTCATGAGGACCTAATATTGTTTTGCTATATCTGTAATATTAGACTTACTAATCTGAAGATAAAATTAAGATGATTTTAAAAACAGACCAAAACTTTTCCTTCCTCCAAAATCTCAAAATTGTTTTTAGGTACCATTTTAAAACATCTGTTTTATATTAAAATTTGTTGAATATGAAATCACATATTATGATTCGTATTATTATGTATTTCAATTAATCCTGTCTGTTTGTACCTTAAAACATTTTGTCTTACCATTTAATCATGTCTGTCAACAAGATCAAAAGTTCTCAACAGTAATATTGTATATTAAAGTTAGTGATAAATGCCCAATGACTGTCTTATGACTACCATCTAGCATCTTTTGAAACATTGTTTATAAGTAATCATTCAACTGACTGGTGTGCCCTTCACTGAAGATTCTTATTCTCGTCTCTTCTGAAGTTAACTTCCTTTTTTTAAAGCTTTGTCCACCATAGACTCTTAAAGCAGTTATCAACTGTTTATTTTATTTACAATTGTAATTTCTCTAACAGAAAAACCCTACGGTCCTCTTTTTAACCCTCTCATTGTATAAAGTCGTATTAAAATTTTATTTCCTCAAGGAAATTTTATAATCATCCTACATCTGACTTCTCTACACAATGTCTGTTTGGTACTTACTTGAAACTGATCTTGCATTATATTTATTCGAACTTGTTTGTCTGTTCCGTGTTTTCCTGAGTATATTCTATTACTTAAAGAAATAGGAAATTACCCATGGATTGAAATGACATCTTATAATTTGCTTATAACTCTGACCTCTTCCAGTCTTTCTTCATCATATGCACCAAGGATTCTCTACAAATTGCACAGATCATTGGAAAATCTCTCATTATGACCAAACTCAATTACAGATGGGTGCACCTCCACAAATTACATAATCACTTTATTCTGGGGTTGCAGTTAGGGCAGAAGATTGCAGCCTGCGCGTACCAATCTATTCCTCGTGCGGTGGTTTCCTAAAATGCTCTTTTAAATATAATACACTTCTACATTTAAATAGTTTTGTCCTTTAAAAGATTCAGTCATTAAGAGGAGCAAAGGCTTTCTCACTGCAATGATTAATGCATGTGCATATATGTTATGATCGGGAAGATAGAAGCTTATGAGCAACAGTTATTGACTCATATTATATAACATTCCGCAAAGTGACTTATCGTTACAGCATTGGATCTATTGCACCAGACAGAAAATCAGAGTCTGTGGGCGAAATTTCTAGCGTTGGGGGTGCTTTGTACACCCCATTAGGGAGGCCCGTCTGTAGTGTGGCCCGTGGAGATGGGCACTGGAGGCCACTTGGTTTTGCATGATGGCCCTGCAGAAACCAGAGTGTAGAGGATATTACATAATTTTGAACTTCAGGGCCAGTCCTTTTAGTTAAATAGTCTTGAAACTCTGATGGATGTCTGGTCAATCTGTTATAGCCCGTGTTGTCAGAATGTACAATGGCCCTTACCAATCATTTTATTTAGTTGAGAATAAAAATTAAGATATAACAATAAAAAGCAAATTCTGTATTTAGGATATTTGTGAATAAAATAGAAGTGAGGCATAAAGCACAAAACGTAATATGACTAGCATCTAAAATTAAGGACTTTTACAGTCTAAACTGTCTGCAAATATGCCACAAACATTAAAAATTTATATTGCTTACATGAGTCTTATGTCTCAAAAAAGGAAAGATTTTATAGTGACATTTCAGTCTCCAAAAAGCCCATCATTCATGAAAGCTAAAATTAATTATTTTATGCTGAATTAGTAGCATAGAAGCTTTTGTAATAGCATATAATCTTTCATGTGAATTATATGTTCTGGGTTATTTCTCAGTCATCTAACAGTAGCTTTTAAACATTATTCAACCACATGAAACATTGAAAATTGAAATTTGTTACCTATCATATCAGAAAAAATATATACTTTTGAGCTTAAATCTTTTTAAAAAAATTTTTTTAATGTTTATTTTTGAGAGACAGAGACAGAGTGTGAGCAGTGGAGGGGCAGAGGGAGAGGGAGACACAGAGTCGGAATCAGGGTCCAGGCTCCCAGCTGTCAGCTCAGAGACCGATGCGGGGCACGAACCCATGAACCGTGAGATCATGACCTGAGCTGAAGCTGCACGTTCAACTGATTGAGCCACCCAGGCGCCCCTGAGCTTAAATCTTTTTTTAAAGGCTGAGGCACAGGAAAACAAACACTGACTTCATATTAGCTAAATGCAAATTAAGGAGTAGCTTGTTTATATTTACATAAGATAACATCTGCATTTCTAAAGCTATATGGAAAATGCAACATGTCAGGTGGGCTATACACTGAGGGGAAATGAGTGTACTTAGCCCATTCTAGCTACCCAAGAATATAAAATATATATTATGTATATAACCTAGATGGAGCTACAGATAGCCCAAGCTATGCAGGAAAACATCTCTTGGGATTTTACAAGCTCAGTAACTTCCTCTGCCTATATCCTGTTGTATTTGGGGCTCCATTCTGGAATAACTAAAATCATGATTTCTGAAAAGCCTATTGGAAAAACTGTCTTTTCTCCAGTGAGAATTGGTCCTTTGCCAAATGTTAGTTGACTCGACATGCATGGGTTTATTTCTGGGCTCTCAAGTCTGCTCTGTGGGTCTATCTGTCTGTTTTCATATTAGCACCTTACTGCTTGGATTACTATAGCTTTTTAACGTAGTTCAAAATAAGAAAGTGTGATGTCTCCAGCTACATTCTTCTTTCCCAGGATTTCATTGGTTGTTCAGGGTGTTTTGTGGTTCCAAATGAATTTTAGTTTACTCACTGGAGAAAAGTTAGTTTCTTCAATAAATCTTGCTGGGTTAAAATTGGATAGTCACATCAAAAAAGAAAGAAAGAAAAGAAAAGAAAGAAAGAAAGAAAGAAAGAAAGAAAGAAAGAGAAAGAAAAGAAAGAAAGAAAGAAAAAGAGAAAGAAAGAAAGAAAGAGAGAAAGAAAGAAAGAAAGAAAGAAAGAAAGAAAGAAAGAAAAAGAAAGAAAGAAAGAAAAAAGAAAGAAAGGAAAGAAAGAAAGAAAGAAAGAAAGAAAGAAAGAAAGAAAGAAAGAAACAAACTGGGCCCTATCTTAAACCACTTACAAAAATTAACTCAAAATGGATTAAAGACCTAAGTGTAAGACCTGAAAATATAAAACTCCTAGAATGAAACATAAGGAGAAGCTCCTTGACATTGGACTTGGCAATTTTTTTTTTGTTTTTGTTTTTGTTTTTGGATATGACATCTAAAGCACAGGCAACAAAACCAAAAGTAAATTGGTGGGGCTACATCAGACTAAAGAGCTCCTGCATAGCAAAAGAAATGATCAACAAAGTAAAAAAGCAACCAATGGAATGGGGTAAAATATTTGCTTACCATCTGATAAGAGGTCACTATCCAAAATATATAGAGAATTCATACAACTCAATAACAACAACAACAAAACACACATGCAAATAATCTAAAAAAAAACCCAAATCATAGCAGCAGAGAACAAGCTGATGGTTGCCAGGGGTTTGGGGGAAGATGAGGGTGGTCAAAAGGTACAAACTTCCAGTTATAACATAAATATGTTCTGGGATGTAATGTCCAGCCTGGTGACTATAGTTAATATTGTTTTGTATATTTGAAAGTTGCTAAGAAAGGATCTTAAAAGCTCCCATCACAAGAAAAAGAAATGTGTAACTATGTGAGGTGATGGATGTTAAGTAAATTTAGTGTGGGGAACATTTTATTTATTTTTTTAAAGTTTATTTATTTTGAGACAGAGAGAGAATGAACAGGGGAAGGGCAGAGAGAGAGGAAAGAGAGGAAAGAGAGAATCCCAAGCAGGCTCCACAGTGTGAGCGTAGAGCCCAATGTGGGGCTTGAACTCATGAACCTTGGGATCATGACCTGAGCTGAAATCAGGAGCTGGACACTGAAACGACTGAGCCACCTGGGGGCCCCATAGTATCTACATACATGGAATAATTCCTTATTTTGTACACCTTAAATTTGTACAATGTTGTATGTTAATTGTATCTCAATAAAACTGCGGAGGGGGAGGGGGCAGAGAAAATATTAGCAAGGCCTTGTGATCCTGGAGGAAGAAAGCAGAGTTAGCTTTCGGGCATGCCCAAAGAACTGCTCTGTTTCGAGCTTCCCAGTATTCCAAAAAGCCCATTTTCCTGTGACTCCCCAACCACCTCCACAGCTCTGCCTGGGTGAGTCACGTCTCATTTGGAATTAAAACTGCCATCGCAACTCTTATTTTCTCAAATATAATATTTTCAGGTAGAGAACAAGAACACCTTATGCATAGGAAATTAACAGGAATATTTTGCTATTCATATTCTTAAATATGTGGCTTCACAAACTTTTTCAGACCCAAGGAAGATTAGATCTTCCCATAATTTTCCATTCTCATTCTCTCCCGGATTCTGATGTGCATCGCCAGGTGGGAAAGGTACCCTGCAGCCTGTCAGGAGCTGCACGGAGATCAGGGACTTCTGCCTGGCCTGTCAGCACTTCCCATGTTCCACGTGGTCAAGCAAGAATTACTGCGGTATAAAACTTTCGACGAGATCCCAGGGATTGGACGTTGATGAATATAAAGTGACATAATAATTACGCCACTATCAGAGCATGGATTTATCTCAGTGAATAGCTGGTGAAATTTTGTCAGCCGCTATGCAGTAGGGAGAAATTTCACAAGAGGGGTTAGGGTTAGCTGCACCCACTCTTCTCATACAGCTGACAGACTTCATGAGGTTAATGAAGAGCCACCCGAATACCACTGATTGAGCAGGACAATTTATTAGTGCGTAGTGAGGCCTGAGTTCAGAGAAATAGGCAATCTAATCAAATATAACGCAGGAGGACCTTCTAAGAACGGCATGATTAAGATATTTACTAAGAGGGGGGAACCCAGCCCATCCAAAATTCATAAGACTGTTATGGTTGATGGTTATGAGCAAATTGTGCTGGGTATTTAAATTTTCTACTTACTACTTTGCATAAAACTCTGAACTCACAGCTAATGAGGAGGTAGAGACTACCAGAGCGAGATGTGCTTGTCGATAAATGCCGTAATTACGTACCCACATTTTTGTAGCCTACGGTGACTGTGTGTAGCCACACTTCTCTTCTATCAGTGGCACCAAAAAGGCAACATTTGCTGATTTGCTTTTCTTTCAAAGGATTTCAACATACTATGCTTTAGTCTTCCTGTTTACGGTCTGGCAGAGTTTGGACAGTTTTTGAATTGGGTGTGATGGTGAGCTGGGGAGTAGAGACATTCTCTTTATCGCCCCGTTCTGCCTCTTATTAACCTCCTTCCCTCGGTCCCTCTACCTTGTCCCTCTTCTGTGACGTGCTAGTCGGCAATTTGCAACTGCGGATGTTCGAAAAGGGTATCTACTTAGAAGTCTTGACTGCTGGTGGTGAAAGTAGCAGAAAATTTCAAATCTGTGTAATTTATGAGGCACCTGGCTGGCTCAGTCAGTTGAGCATCCGACGCTTGATTTCCGCTCAGGTCATGATGGCGGGGTCATGGGATCAAGCCCTGTGCCGGGTTCCGTGCTGAACATGGAGTCTGCTTAGAATTTTTTCTCTCTATCCCTTTCCCCTGTTTGTGCACACACTCTCTAAACAAGAGTATATGTGTATGTGTATGTGTATGTGTATGTATATGTATATGTATATGTATATGTATATGTATATACATATATATACACACACACACACACATACACACACATACACATATATACACACATACATACACACACACATATACACACACACACATATATATACACACATACATACACACACACATACACACACGTGTGTGTGTGTGTGTAATTTGTCAGGTAAATAAAATGAGTTAGTCATCGGACTAACTGCCCAAAAGATTGATTTTTACTAATTTGGGGGAATGGAAGAATAATCATAGAAGAGGTAATAAAGAACACATTTGACTGGTTGTCATGTATTACACAGTGAACCAGGAAAGCTATTGTACTAAGTGCAGGTAAGATGTGAATGACTAAATGCATAAGTGAAAACATTGAAAATGAGAGATTTGCTGACAGAATGAGTGAGGGAGGATTGAGTGGGTGAACCAGCTAAAATTCGCATCTATACCAAAAGCACTCTGACATTTTGTTGCAAGTTCCTGGTAATTTACAGGTGATTTCTGCAAATGTCAGAAATACATTGCTCAGCCTTAGGATTACTACCAGGTGACTAAAAAAATAGAATGCCTACATGAAATTCTGAATATATCTTTAGCCAACATTTAGAAACCATACCATACACTTTAAAAAGAGTTCAGGGAATAAACACACCCACTTTAAGCATGTTTTAAACAGAGGAAAATGGTTATTATGTATCAGTACCATCTGTGACTCAGAGACCTAATATTCCCTTACTTGTCCCCTTCTCCATGTTCTCTCTTGCTTATTACCTATTTTTACTGGTTGGCGTCTCCACCGCATAATGGTAGAAAGGAGCAGAAAAGTTCAAATTAGTTCATTTTTCTGGCTACTAATGAACTGGTTTAATATTTGATTAGGACGAGCTTTGAATTGAATTAGAGATTTCAGTTATTCATGCCGCCTCTGATTTTTGATTCCAGGGAAAATGAGAATTAGTGAGCTGTGTACAAAAGGGATTATAGTTCTATTAAGTAAGGAGCTTAATGTTCTAAGTTCACCTTGCCACAGATGGTTTAAAAATGCTGCGTATATGTGGCACATTATTTCCCACTATAGGAATACAGAAAGTGTGTATGTTAACCTAATATTCCATATACCGTGCAAGAAATGCTGGCAGCTTAATATTTTTCAAGTTTGGAAGATATGGAAGTAAATGAAAGTTCTGAGCTAAATAGAAACAAGACTTCATGTATTTATTTTATAAAAGCAGACACATCTTCAGTCCTGATGCGTAGATCAGGTTTCTTTTTATGCTTTTTTTTTTTTAACATTTATTCATTTTTGAGAGTTAGAGACAGAGTGAGAGCAGGGGAGGGACAGAAAGAGAGGGAGACACAGAATCCAAAGCAGGCTCCAGGCTCTGAACTGTCAGCACAGAGCCCAGTGCAGGGCTGGAACCCACAAACTGTGAGATCATAACCTGAGCTGAAGTCAGATGCTTAACTGAGTGAGTCACCCAGGCGCCCCTAGGTCAGTTTCACAGCCTGAAAGGACCTAACAATGTCAAGCTCCTCTGCATAATTAACTTATTATATGCAGATTTGGCAATCTAGGATGTCCCAGGAAATTTTTTTATCGTGGTTGCTGTCAATAATAGAATAGGAAAATCAGTTCATTCAGTTCAATTGAAAAGACAGCACCCATGTGCCCTCCGTGGTCTCAGCATCTGGGGAGAAGTTCCGTCATCAGCTCCAGCTCCTGGGTGCCCATGAGACCAACTTGTCCTTTATCTGTGCTGTTTATGACAGTTTCTGGCTCCTGCTAAAATCCAGGTTGAGTTCCCTTTTCTTGTTTGTGCTTCAGCTTCTCAAGAACTTCTGTAGGTAGTTCCCTGTATTCAACCCCCCGTTTCCTGCAGGGATCTTGACTGAAGAGTGGGGGGCATCAGTGCGGGGGGGGGGGGCGGGAGAAGAAGAACTGTAATTATTGGCAGGTGGTGAGTGAGCATTGGGGGCATAGGAGGTAGCCAGATGGGGTCAGGTCCAGTCAGCGAAACCTTGGTTTGCCAGCATAACTCATTCCTGAAACATGCTTGGAATCCAAAGCACTTGTATACCAAAGTGAGTTTCAAGAACCATTGGCTCAGTGGTGATCATGTGACATTCGGTGTCACATACACTCCTATTACAAGACGTCGTTTGATTATCAAGTAAAAATTTACTCAGAATGTTTGCTCCTCTTATGGAACACTCACAGAACAATTTACTCTTGATCCAAGGTTTTAGTGTATTTGGGTTTGTTTGTTTATTGAAAAAAAATGTTTTGTAACATTTATTCATTTTTGAGAGCCTGAGAGAGAGACAGAGCATGAGCGGGGATGGGGGGGCAGAGAGAGGGAGACACAGAATCTGAAGCAGGCTCCAGGCTCTGAACTGTCAGCACAGAGCCCAACGTGGGGCTCGAACTCACGAACTGCAAGATCATGACCTGAGCCAAAGTCGGTCGCTCAACCCTCTGAGCCACCCAGGCGCCCCTGTTTGTTTATTTTTAATCTCCAATCCATTGCGGTCTGTTATTTGCATATATACTATAAAATAAAATATAAGGTCCCTGCAACAACAAATTGCTCTAGAAGTTTCTAAACTCCAGCTTTCACTTTCTAACTTCGCTTGTCCCAGAACAACAATAATCAATTTACAGACGACTGCTGGTGGGTCTACAGACGGCGCTCTGAATGCACTAGTCTGGTAGAGAGCTAGGAAAAAGAAAAAAAAACCCTACTCTGAAGATCAGAAACTGAGGTGGAAGTCAGAGATCAAAATTCTGGAGTCCCTGACAAGTCAGCAGTAGTTGGGGACACGGAATTGGAAAACAGCGAGTAGGAAGAAATAGAGACAGAAGTAGAAACAGGCTGGGGCAAAACATCCGTGAACACTATAATGCGGCAGATAGTCTGAGAGAAACAAGAAGTAAAGTCGGGGAAGAGAGACCCCCAGAGGAGGACCGGGAAGCGTAAGCCCCACACCAGGCCATTTGGGTCCACTGAGGCATTCAAGAGGCCTCTTGTTCAGTGTGCTCTACGATTCAGGCAGGTTGTGATCCGTGTTTGCGCTCTCCGAAAGTCAAATGTTGACATCCTAACCCCCGCCCCCCCCCAACTGATGTTAGCACTAGGCATGGCCTTTGGAGGTGATTAGGTCATGAGGGTGAAGCTCTCATAAATCGGATTAGTGCCCTCATAAAAGAGACTCCAGAGAGCACGGTGCTCCGTTTCTCATTCTGCCATGTGAAGGACACGGTGAGAAGATGTCCGTCTATGGACCAGGCAGTGGGCTCTCACTAGACATTGAATCTGTTGGCTTCTTGATCTCAGACTTCCCAATCTGCAGACCTATGAGAAGTGAATTTCTGTTATTTATTAGCCATACAATCTCTGGTATTTTTGTGATACAATCTCTGGTATTTTTGTGATAGCAGTTCAAACGGACTAAGACACAGGAACATCAATGTATTACGTGTTTTACAGAGAATTCCGTCTTTCGAAATACTTGGAGTAATGTACGTGAGATATTCAATCACAAAGAACAGTGTCTTCATTGGTGATATGAACAAATATGTGAAACATCAGTGCTGACAGAACTTTCTGCAATGACTATGGCAATGTTTTTTTTTTTTGTCTGTGCCATCCAGCGGGGCTGTATGTGGCTATTGGACACCTGAGAAGCGGCCAGCGTGACTGCAAAACTGAGGTCTTCGTCCAATTCAATTTTAACTCATTTAAATTGAAATGGGCACATGTGGCCAGGCACTGTATTATTAAACAGATGACTCACAGGCAAGTTTTTAGAGTAAAAAATATATAGGCTTTGAGGTCGGGTCACATAGACCAGCCTCTAAATCCTTCGAATATTAACTCTGTGACCTTGGGTATGTCACTGACCTTCCTTGGGCCTGAGTTTCTTGTTCAGAAAATGGGGGTTATAATATTTATGCTCAGGGGCATTGTTGCAATTAGAAACGAGGCTTGTAAATTGCCTAGCACAGACCACATATTCGGTAAACGATAGCTGTTACTAGTATTAAATGACGTAGGTCAGTATTCGTGAACGTAATTCGATTGTTTTGATTTCTCCGATCATCAGCATGAACATGTAATAAACTGTGAAATATGCAATAGGTGATAACCCTGGGGCTGTTGCCTCTGGTGGAGTAACCTCTTCCTGTAACAAAGGACGATGTTTTTCTCGTTAGTGATTCTCTTATCTCTGGCTGGCTGTGAGCTGTCCTTTTTCAGTGTGATTGCTTCTGGCAAATCCTAAGGAGCAGTCCTCACTGCTTTTTTCCATAACCTCGGAAGAACTATACAGGCTGTTCAGGAAAAAAAGACAAATTGAGCTTGTTCAATCAATAACTTTAATTTTACATATAATTCTAAGTCAATGGAGTCCGATCAGATGGTTTCTAGAGGTTGTTTTTTCCCCCCTGTGGGATGAAGGGCACAAATTCAGAGACCTGATTTACTTTAAATTGATCATTACAAGCTCTCTTGGGAGAAGTCCTAAAACAATACACGTGCCCGTCCCTCCTCCCCCTAATCTGGAGACCTGGCGTTGTTAGGAGCACTCCAAGTGCTCCTAACCATCTGTTTCATGGTTTGAAAATTATTGGTGTATGCCATTTTTCTAGGGTAGGCTCTGGACAGAGGGGAGCCCAGGTTACATGAGAGATTTCTGAGCCACTCTAGGGTAAGGAAATGGCACAGACATCACACGGATCGGCACAAGGATGGGGAGGGACTCTGAATATCGGGCTGAAATTTTCCCTTGGGGAACCATAGCCTATCCTTTGAACAAGTGTCACTCCGAGCTGGGCCTGGATTCTAGAACTTTCCTTTCCTTTTCCTCCTAGGCTTCCTCGTCATGTTTCTGGAGATGGTTCACCTCCTTGTATTGTCTTTCTGTGGGGCTCAAACCTATGTATGGTATACTATAATTAGTAAGCTCCTGGGATTTCATGCATGAAATTTCACTAGTTATTGACATGGCCAGGTACATATCCATCTGAAGGAAAACCAACGAAAACTCTTTTCCCTTTAGAAACCACTCCAGAGGCTCAGAGCAATGCCTTTGGGTCTGTCCCACCCACTCTCTTGCCACCCAACCTCCCACTGTTCACAGTGACCTGTGAGTAATGGTTAAGCGACATACAGATTAGTGTATGGACGCTTGTTAGGGTACCAAGCCAAATATTGTCACATAGTTTTAGAGACAACAAGTTCTGTGGAACAAAAGAATTCCAAGCATAGGCCAATGGCCCACTTCTCCTGAACAATACGCAACACAATAAAATTCCAGCGCGACGACCAATTTCGCCAGCCCCTGGAGGTCTGTAACAGGCCCTAACGTTTTCAATCCAGGAAAGAGGAAATGTCCTACATCAGCAAAAATAGGGGATTACGGAGGCACGTTTTACTGGACTGACTTCAAGACAAAAAATTTGCTGGGATGTTCTGGTTCAGACATATTAATATTTTCTCTCCGGTTTTCTAACCACATCTTTTGTTAACTTTTGGTTTTAAGGAGGGCAATGTAAAAATGTTAAATCTGCACTGGGCAACGGTAATACCTTAAATGAGAACCTCAGTCCTATTAAAAGGTAAGACTTAACTACTAAACGACCTTCTTGGAACCTATTTTATTATGAAGGAGCAATTTAGGTGATCGAGAAGCTAGGATTCATTGATTACATTCCTGATCTTCAGAGCCTGGCTCACATGGGAATCTTTTACGGCCTTAGGAGTGAGTATTTTGGAAAGAAACCTAACTCCCAAGAAGCTAGAAGGACAATTTATGGGTGCATTTCCTCAGAAATCCAGGGTTTTGACTGGTTTCAGACATGGCTGCCTGGAGGGCCTCATTAATGCCATCACCACTCTTCCTGTCTTCATTGCTCAGGTGGCTTTCTTCTTTTGGCCTTACTCTCTAACAGGCTACCTCTGTCTTACACCGCACTGTCTCAGAAGCTGTCATATCAACTCTGAAAAAGCCCCCCCCCCCATCTTCCCAGATTAGATCCTCTGTATTTCCCCTCTTCCCTTTGTGCCCAGAGGATGAGAGGTACTCTCATTGGCAAGCTTGGGTCACGTGCCTCTGTGATGGCAGGGAAGGTCTCTCCTGCACAGTGTAAAGGAACAATTCCCTAAAGGAAGAGGTCGGGGCAATGCAGTTCATTTTTTTTTAATAGCTTACCTTGGGATGAGAGAAGTCAGTTCTAATGTGCTACACAAAATAACTTTATTCTGCCGTTACACGACTTTTGGACACGGGGCGATGTGTGGGCATCACATGGAATGCATTAGCATGGCGAAGGAAAGTTCCCGGTATCATGTCACTCGCTTAAAATGGTTCCCCTGTCAGTAGCCAAAACTTGACGCTGGAAGTCTGAGTTTCATTTATTTGATCGTTTCTGAACTGGAATGATACAAGTGACACAGTTCAAATACAGATGATCTTTCTGAGCAAATGGGATGAAGATAATTTTATTTCAAACGTACAAAAGGTATAAGGAAATCTCTGCTAAATATTCTAGAGAAGTAATTACGTTGTGAGTTCGTATCTCATTCAGTCGTTTCGATAAGTAGGGATTTCTTCTACTAGAGTTCCCAGTAGCAAACACTAAACTGGAATGTGCTCGGTATTCCTAAAACGACAAAACCCTCAGAAAACCCAACCAAGTGATTAAGCGCATCGAAAGAAAAAGCATTTACAAACCATACATGATGAACATGAATCATCATACACCCTGAAACACTGAGTTAATTTGGAAACATCAGCCGGCCTGCACTCTAGGGGCAGTACATCGTGCTTGCGATTTTTAAAATATTCTTTACTGTTTTCTCCAAACATTTTTTGGAGTCTGAAAAAAAATGCCTTGAGAAATTAAGTCTGCAAATGCTCACAGCAGGCTCCCCAGAGTGTATGCAAGTGAGCCCACGGAAAATGTCAGGCACCGAGATCATCTGGATGGGTTGACTACCAGGTGTGGTTACCGCATTCACAAAAGGGACTCCAGGGTCCCCCCCCCCCCCCCCCCCCCCCCCCCCCCGCGCCTTGGTCTGATGTGGGGCTTCCCGGAGGCAGCGGAGACCCTGTGGCTTCTTCCCCCCCTCCCCACCCCCCCAAGGGTGGGAGCGTCGGTGGGGGTGTGGAAGGGGTTTGGAGGTGGGGCCAAGGAGGGGGTGGGGGAGGGGGCCGGGCTGGAAGCGGGGGTGCGGGAGGGGGCGGGAACGGGGAGGGGGTGAGGAGGGGGAGGGGCGGGGCGGGGGCGGGGCGGGGCGCTCTTTAGGGGCGTGCACACTCCACAGGGACACGCGCTCTGGGCCGCGGCAACTCGCTCCAAGTTCCCTCCCTCGCGCTCCGCGAAGCCCGCCTGAGCCCTCCCACTCGGTGCAGACCGAACCATCGCGGCCGCCGCCGGCCGGGCCCTCCACGGCCTTGCGTCCCGGGCCGCCTCGGCTCGCGCGGGCAGCTCCGTATCCGTGGCCCCGCGGAGGCGGCGCGAGGACTCGGCCGGCCCCCGCGGCCCGCGCTCGGCCCTCCGGCGGCGCCGGCGGCCCGGACCCCGCGTGTGGCGGGCCCGACCTTCCTACCCGTCGTCCCCGGGAGCTTGGCGCCCGGCCGCGGACCGCACCGCCCGGGGCCGGGGAGCGCGGCCGAGGAGGTAAGGCCGGGCCGGGCAGGGGCTGGGGGTCGGGGCGGGGGGCCGCGCGGCGCCCCGGCTGCGGACAATGCGGGAGGCGCGCGCGGCCGGAACGCAGCCGGGTCCGCCCCCGAGCCTCCGCGCCGCGCCTGGCTGTCCGTCCGGCCCGGTCCCGCAGCCGCGCTGGCCCGGACGGACCCCGGCCGGCGGTGTGGGCCGCGAAGGGGGGAGGCGCCCGGCTGCGCGTCCGGGCTGGGCGGGGAGGCCGGGCAGGGGCGCTGCGGAGCCGGGCGGGCTTGCGGGGCGCGAGCGGCGGGCTCCCCGAGCGCGCCTGCTGCCTGCTGCTGGGGGAGCGGGCAGGCGAGGGACCGCGTCTCCTCGCGGGGTCTGCAGCTTCCGGGGCTGAATACTTGTTGGGGTGGGGGTGGGGGGGCGGGGGGGGTGTGTCTGGATCTCCTGATCGCCGGCTGGGCAATTCTGGCAAGAAATGCAGATTCAGAGGCTCTGAAAGTTTGTATTTGGTTGCCCCCCTCCGGCTCCGCCCGTGCCTCCCTCGTCTCCACTTTCTTTGAAAGCACACAGATTCGAGAGGGAATGAAAGTATCCTTGGCTCACTCGTGCCCCCCGTCACCCAGCGGAGCTCATAACTTCGCAGCACCGCGCGTTGCAGGCTGTGGGGAGGCGCCGGTGCCCGCTGCCCAGCCTGGTGCCCGCCGATTGTTGTCGGAGCAGGAGCAGCGTGGTGGAAATGGCAGTGACAGTGGTGCCTCTGCGCAGGCTTGCGGGGAGGGTGGCAGGGGTGACTTTGCCGTGTGCTTCAGTTACTCGGGGAAAGTGGAAGGAAAAACACCTGGTGCCCGGCTTCTTAACCCTTTCAAGTTGTGACTCGTTTCGTGAGCCGCAGAAATGGACGGGCTTTCTTCGCTGCCTGAGATCCAGGCAAACTGGGTTTCCCCCCCCCACCGCGGCCATGCCCTGTGCAAAATCTGGCACACATCTGTGACAACATTGCATGGCTGGCATTGTAAGGACTGCAAACTGGTCTGTTTTTGAGAAGGGCAATGTGGTAGTAGACTAAGCGTTTTTGCAATATCAATAATATGACTTTGCTTTTCCCCATTTCCCTTGTTGGTGTCCAAGATACCTATTCAGCCTTTCCCTCCGCACCGCCCCCCCCCCCCGCCCCAATTCACACTTAGAGTCATTCTATGGAAAATACCTGTACTAACTTGTATATATTTTGTGACATCACAACCCCTGGTCATTCAGATGAGCTATTTATTAATAAGCATAATTATTTTAACCTAAGGGCGAGGTGATGATAAGCCAGAATTCTTTGTCCGTAACATCCCCACTGATTTATCCTACGATATTTCTGGTGCTAGTATGGATCTTACAACAGTAAAGTCACTAATTGAACAGGGAGGTGGCCGTGCTTTGTCAACCTGATCATCGGTAAAGCGCTTTGAGCAGTGCCGGAAACCCAGTGCTAGGTGAGTAGCACCCTACTTTTCTTTTTTTAATTTTTGTTATCAGTCCCTGTGTTTTTCTGTACAGTTGTTTTTGTTTTTAAAATGGAAGAATTTCTAAGTCATGGTCTATTTTAAGTATTGGTTTAATTTTAGATCAGAATTGAGATTGGGTTGTTGTTTTGTTATGACTGACGATCTGTTGCGTGTTTTCTTCTGCACAATAAGGAGATCTGTACAGGCCAGCACATAGTCCTGAACAGTCCTATCCAGGTACATTTCATAATAAGGAGACTTAATTATCCTTAAGGGCCTAATTGAGGAGAAGCCTGGCCATTGGGAGAAACCCAGTCTGGACCCCATTCTGAACCCCCTCATTCTCTAGGTTGACAATAATACTTCCATTTGTACTTGAAAGAAGCATATTGGCACAACGGTTAGGTAACTCCCGCTGGGTCAAAAGGGAATAAAATACAAATGTGTGCCCCGTATATACATCAACCAGATCCTGTAATTCTTACTTGCACTTTAAATCTCTAGAGCAGCCTAATTAGCTAACATAAGAAAAATTAAAACGACTTACTTGCCGAGTGTCTGTACCCAAACGATTACGTTTGCTACCTAGATATTTTAAAAGATTGTCGGAAGTGTACATTCATTGTGAGGTTTTCTCCCCCTGCCCCCAGCCCTTTTAACTTTGAAACGATATCTCTCTCTTTCCCAAACAGTTTACTTAGCTAAGCAAAGGCATGGCATTAACTTTTGGGGCCCGGCCATACTATAGCTGCTGTAGATACAGTGTGGCAGGTAGGTGGAGCTGTGGATAATGCTGGTATAGACGAGGCAAATTTGTGGTCCAGGAGAATGGGATGGATTAATTTAGTAATCCCATTGTTTGCCCTCTCCCCAAAATATACTCCCGCCACACCGATCCTAACAGCCTCCTTAGGAATAAACTCTGTAAAAAATCTGTCCTTTGTATGTCCAACTTTTTTAGACTGTTTACTTGGCCACACTTTTCTCTCTGAAAAGCCACGGTATTCAGGTGTTACGACGAACGGTGCTTGTAAAAATCTTACTTGATCGACCGTACTCTTTACTCTCATTTTTTTCCGTGATAGGATAAGGTTGATTGTTCTGAGCCCAGAGGATCTCCAAGTAACCTGGACTTAAAAAAAATGTTTGTTAATTTTTAATTTTAGAGCAGGGGAGGGGCAGAGAGAGAGGGGGAGAGAATCTCAAGCAGGCTCCCTGACAAGGGGTTCCATCTCACGACTGTGAGATCATGACCTGAGCTGAAATCAGGAGTCTCACGCCTTAACCCTCTGACCACCCTGACACCCTATAAACCTGGACCTTTTTTCAATACTTAACTTTTAAGAGAGAGAAACAAATGATAAGAAACCCAGTTACGTCATGACTTGATTTAAGAAAACAGCTTCTCAGGGCGCCTGGGTGGCTCAGTCGGTTAAGCATCCGATTCTTGGTTTTGGCTCAGGTCACGGTCCCACGGTTCATGAGTTCAAGCCCCGCTCAGTGCTGATGGTGCAGAGCCTGCCTGGGATTCTGCCTCCTTCTCTCTCTATCTCTGCCCCTCCCTATCTCTCTCTCTCTCAAAAATGAATAAACAAACATTAAAAAAAATAGAGAGAGAACAACTTCTCGTTTATTCTCGTTTTTACCAGTTTTCTGACTCCCGGTATGATGCAATGAGAATTGATATGCAGGACGAAGGATCTGAAGCTCTGCAAAGCCATGACTCATCCGAGAAAAAATATATCCATTCTATTTAGTACAGCACCAAGGGTAGCAAGTGAATAAGAGGACTCAGAAGAAGAAGGCTTTCTGGACTGTAATCTGAGTTGTCTCTGTGGGCCGGCTCGGGGACCGGCCTCGTTCTGGGCAGTTGACGGCATGTTCTCTTTCTTCCAAGGCAGGATAGTTGTTATCTCCTTTCTGCTGGTGACGCAAAGTGACTGGGTGAATCGCAGTGGTTTTACCCCTGGGCCGTGTGTGCCCCGGAGCCCCTGAATCTTTCCACCACACCGAGGGGGATAACCTCTGTCTTGGAGGTGCTCCCCTACATTCTTTTTGGGTCTGATACCAACAGATCTCTTCTTCGTAACCAAGTGACATGCTTTGAAGTTCTTGACCAGTGCTTAGTCATTAAGGGGTACGAGGCAGGAGACCTTAAGCTAATTTTAGTGTTTAGAGGCCACCTCTTAAGATTTTGCAATACTTTATTAAAGCCTCCTTATTTTAAGAGGGTTGAGGAGAAGGACGGCAGGTTTGACTTTCTTGAACTATGTAAAGGCGGGTGCACATGGCCTAGAGGGTGAAGGTAGTGTTAGGACTGTTTCTGGCTTTCTGGCTCAGGGGATCTGGTGAAAGTCTTAGCCTCCTTGAACCCCCACTGACTTTCTTTCCCTTGGGTTAAAGGACCTGTTTTTCATTTTGATCACTTAAAAACATCAAATAATCAAATACGTTATGGTGATGAATGAAACGTTGGATGAACACTTCGTTCAGCGGGCTCATTTTTTTCAACCTGACATTTTAGCCAGAGCCTAATTTCGTGTTTCTCGCAGCCACTAAAATTGACATTGCTATAGAAATACAAAGAAGTCGTCTGGGGGAATTGTTCAGAACAGAACACAAATTCTGCCCAAAATGTTTACCAAAGAAACTAAAGGTAGCGTTGATTCTGAGGTTTGGATGGATACGTTACAGGATCGTCCGGCCCGGAAGATTGGGGAGAAAGTGGTAAGAAATACAATTTTTCTTTGTGTGTGTGTGTCATCATCCACGCAGGTAACTGCAGATAATTAAGGTATGGGCAAAGCTTCAGAATTTCTGCAGAATACATTTTCCTCCTGTTTTTAAGCCTGGGTTTGTTTCTAGATGATCTTTTGTAACGCAGCATGAATGACCTTACGTCATGTATCTTCCTTTTCTGACACGTTAGATTTCCTCCTTCTTGTGAGAAAGGACGAATGTAATGTTCACGTTTTTAACATTGAGTCTCATAAAGAGAATTACAGAAGACCACAGCATTCAAAGACATAAGACTCATTTCTTCGTTTTGTTTTGTTTTGGAAACTTTAGTAGTTAGTAGATGAAACAAATTGCTTCCTCTTTCCAGTGTATGTTAGTGATAAAAATAGTGACCATGTGGATGATTTAAACAATTTTAAACTGGAACTGGAGCTAAAGCTGGGGTTTAAAATTGTAAACACTTTA
This sequence comes from Panthera pardus, assembly GCF_024362965.1. Taxonomy (NCBI): domain Eukaryota; kingdom Metazoa; phylum Chordata; class Mammalia; order Carnivora; family Felidae; genus Panthera; species Panthera pardus. Next base: position 9,534,695 of record NW_026527002.1, read on the forward strand.
GAGGGAAGTTCAAAGGTGAATACTGAGCAAAAGGAAACAGTATGTCACTTGGCCGACAGGTTTTCTAGAAGAATTATAAGAATTCTGTGGTATGTTTTATATATACATCCGAGCAAAATCAATGGGTTTTGAAATTATCCAGTCTAGATAAAGCTTTTAAAGATACAATTTAGAAACATATGGGAAATTTCTGAGTGGTTATCTGGGAAGGCAAAGCATTTGCTCCTCATAAGCCCCACTGGAAGTTTCTTTCTTTCTTTGTTCTTTCTCTCTCTCTCTTTTTTTTTTTTTTTTTTTTGACTTTTCAGGAAGAATCACAGATACACTTCAAAATGATCATTGTCAGCATTTTTTTTGTCCCATTGGCTGGAACTTAATGAAAAGGAAGTAACTATGAGGGGCGCCTGGGTGGCTTAGTCAGTTAAGTGTCCCACTCTTGATTTCGGCTTAGGTCATAATCTCACAGTTTGTGAATTGGAGCCCTGCATTGGGCTCTGTGGTGACAGTGGGGATCTTGCCTGGGATCCTCTCTCTGCCCCCTCCCTCAAAATAAATAAATAAACTTAAAAAAAAAATAAAAAGTAACTATACACATAAATGTAGCTTAGTAATGTCTTCTATTATGGTTATTATGTTAAATGGGTATTTATAGAGGATCCTTTGTGCACCTGCCTGGGTACTGGGGATAAGCAGTGTCCAAGGAAGACAAGGTTCCTACCTCTTTTAGGCTTTATGGCATGAGTGGAAGCAAAAGATAATAAGATAAACAAACAAATAATGACAGTAACCATCTGAACTGGGCTGGGTGGTCTTGGAGGGCTCCAAGAAGGATGTTTGAGCTGAGCCTTAAGTGAAAAAAAAGGAGGGGGGGGGCAACCTCTGGAAGGTCCCTGGGTAGAGAGGGTGGCTTGTGCAAAGGCCCTGAGGCAGACAGAACCTGCATTTGTGAAGAACGGGAACTTGCAGCAGAGGGACCAGGTCAGCAGGGCCTTGAAGGCCATGGAGGGGAGAGTTTCTGTTTATTCTAAAGTCGTGGGTGCTGCTGGAGGGTGGGACGCAAGGAGGACCGGGCTCCGGCAGCTCATGTGGCCCCCCTTTTGGAGAATGGACTGTCGGGAAAGAGCGGAAATGGGGAGTCAATGAGAAAGCTGTTGTGGTGACCAGCCAGTTGGGCTGGAAGGAACGAAAGGCGATGAGGGGTGGGGAACCTGATATTGGCACCATTTTGAATGTCTCCTAACCTAACCCACTGTTGATCTTAAGATGCATTGTTATCGCATGGCACGCTAAGAAGAGAAAACATACTACCAGTTAAACTGTGATGCACCACCCGCTGTGATATGAATCCTCATTTCAAGGTATTAAAATGGGAAAACAGATGTGTCTTAGAATCGGTGAAATAGGGTACATTCTGGAGCTCACGCTGAGAGGGCCTTGCTGCTTTCTGTTTTATTTCTATTTGCGTATCAGTGATACAAACCGAATCCTGTTATTTGGAAGGACCTGGGCCGGGGTGGGGGTGGGGGTCATATATAGTGGAATCCCCTACCTCAGGATTGGAAGCTAGGCAATTGCATCCGGTGGAAGCAGTCTTTCTGATACTTTAAAAACGTGTCGAGAAGGCATTCACAGATTCTTTTGCCCCCAGACGCACAACAGACTGTGGGTGTCAGAGATAAAGGAAATTGGGACGGCCCGGATTCGTCAGATTCAAGGGGAGTCGCCGACGCTGTGTGCACATTCAGAACGGGGTGGCAGAGCCCTTGGGAATTACAAGCTTTATTTCTGTTACACTGGGAGCAAGGCAGGGTGAGGGCAGGGTGAGGGCTCGGTCAGGGCCATGCGGATTCCAGGCCAAACACTTAGCTGTAAGCCAGCAAGTAGTGGAGCCCATGACCGACAGACTGAGAGGAGGTTTTATAGTTGAGTTTTTCTGGGTGCGGAGATCGGCTCTGTGTGAACTTGAGTGAGTTGTGGAGGCTTCTGGAACCTCAGTTTCCTGATCTGTAAAACGGGGATGACGTATAGCATCGGATTGCCGTGACGGTTAAGTAAGATGATGCTGCCCAATGCCTGGTGCTCCACAGAGATGAGTTGCTGTTACGTGTTACTGTCTCGTAGATTTCGTGCCTTTTTCCATCTGTCTCTTTTTTAAATGTTTATTTATTTATTTGAGAGAGAGAAAGAGAACGTGGGGCAGGGGGGAGAAAGAGAGAGAGAGAGAGAGAGAGAGAGAGAATCCCAAGCAGGCTTCACTCCATCAGTGCAGAGCCAGGGCGGGAGGGGGCGGGTGTCAGACTCATGAACCATCGAGATCTTGACCTGAGCCAAAATCAAGAGTCAGACACCGAACCGACTGAGCCACCCAGGCGCCCCCGTCCATCGCTCTTGTATGTTCTCATCACACGGGTCACAGGACGAGAGTCACGTTTTCAGAGACTCACCCTGACCGCTGAAGCTGAGGTCGCCCGTTCTCCGACCACCCTTCTTTCCCTCTTTCCCATCGTCCTGCCGCATTTTCTGCACAGCCCTCATGCCTCGCTGAAATTGTGGGATTTGTTTACATATTGAAAATACAGTTTCCAGGGTGAGAGGGATGCTGTCACGGAAGCTGCTGAATCCACGTGGCCGGAAACTGTGCCAAGCACCTGGCAGGCTTTCCGACCGGGGTGCGAGGTGAGGAGGTCCTTGCCTGTGGGACCTCGAAGGCCCTAAAGTCTGAGATGCCAGCTTTCAGGCACCTAGTCCCTCTGTAAAAACCACAAGAGCAGACACGATAGAGAAATGCACCCGCCGTTAAAACGCAACCAGTGCTTGGGAAACAGTGCTGGCCATTCCAGAAGCCGGCCCTGACGTTGTGGCCTCAGCCGTCAGCCTCATAGACCTGCCCGGTCAGCTGTGTGGACTGTGGGCTATCTCCCCTGCTTCTGAGTTATATTCAGTTACTTGTGATGCCCCATCTCATCACCATGACTTTGGTTGGGGCATTTTCATGTTGTGTGTATTTTGCAAAAGGGAATTATTTGTATATTCTTTTCCAGGCTTTTAATCTTTCACGGTACTTGCTTGTTGATTGCAGTCTTTGGGTGGAGTTTAGTGACTAATATCAAAGGACGTATTTTCAAATCTCAGTGCAGACACTCCACAGTCGTGGACGTGTGTGCATGTTTATTCAATACACGTACAAGCTCTTTCTTCCCTGGCTACCAGGGGGTCAGCGCTTCCACAGTGGGTCAGAAACAGACCGTTGGAAACTAGGAACTCAGACGTGCTGAGAAATACCAGTGAATCCTGACAACGCTTCTGTGTCTTGACTACGCGGTCAGAACAAGGTGAAATGGGAAAGCTCATTGTCCTCTTGACTGTGAGTTGGGGATTTAAAAAATCCTTTTAATCTGTCCCCTGGCCCGTGCTCATTCCAGTGCTCATTCATTGGAATGTTGTGATTTTTCAGAATCAGATGTTATTCTTCCCAATAAATTTTGTTCTTGTGTAGTGACCATGAGAGGAGAAGAGAGATCTTTGTGTCGGTTCTGAATATGGCCGCTCCCGGGTGCGATTCCTCGCTTTTGCGGGCTTCGGTCCAACCTGCAGCGCGTATCGGGTGTGTGACCACGTAAACCTTCTCCTAGTGCTTTGGTCAGCGTGGCCACCATCTTTGAAGGGATCAGCTAGCTGTCTAGCAGCTCAGTTATTTAATTTCGTGGAGATTTTATTCTATCTGATTCCTGTTAGCGGATTGAAATGTATAGCTCTTGTAGGGGGAAGAGTTTTCCAACCATACGCATCTGCATCTCGTGGTAAGTTGAAGTACGTATCAACCTGTGTTGTTTGGAAATTGGTTTTACGTGAATATTCCACCGAAGTGATAGGAGTTCATGTGAGGCATTGAACGCGAGGCATTCAGCTGTTGAAAAGCTCTCTCTGCCCTTCGGACCTTTCCCAAAAGGTGTTTAGGTACCGCGAGTTAGCGATCGAGAGACGGCATCACCGAGACCTTGTAAGGTCAGGACACCAAGACGTGATGAGACGTGTTTATACATTTGGTGTCCGAAATACTTGAATATCTTCATTTTAATTTGGACCTTGTATTTTACCAGATTCATACAGACCTTGTGTTAGTCAGGATCCTCCTGAGAAACAGAATCGATAGGTTGCTGTCTCTGCCTCTGTCCCTATCTCCGTCTCTTTTTAAGGGAGATTTATTATAAGGAAGTGGCTCGTGCGAGTAGGGAGGCTGGGAAGTCCCAGATCTGTCACCTGGAGCCTGGAGACCCAGGGGAGCCCATGGTGTAAGTTCCAGTGTGAGGGGAGGGCAAGACGATGTCTCAGCTCACAGAGTCTGGCAGCGATCAGATTGTCCCTTCTCCCCTTTTGTGGTATTCAAGCCTTCCACAGACTAGATGAGGCCCACCCGCGTCAGGGGGTGGGGCGGGGAGGGCAGTCTGCTTCACTCAGTGGACAGGGTCAAGTGTTAATCTCACCCAGGAACATCCTTCCAAGCACACTCTTGCGTAACCAAGTATCTGGGCACCTGGTGGCCCAGTCAGGTTGATGGGTACACTTCTTTAGTCCTCATGCCAGGCCACTGCCTGTTGCAGGAGAATGGAAGTGACCTCAGTGCTGCTTTTGACCTTGTCCGTCCTCTGAAGTGTCTGGGTGCCCGTGCTGAAATTGTCCGTGTGCTTTGCAAACGGCGTCCCGTGTACCCCAGCGATGCCTACGTGACATGGGGGACGCACCATCAATGAAGCAAAGGTTCATCTTTTTTATTTTAGGAGAAAAAGAAAGCTTAGCAAACGTTCATCTTTTTATTTTATTTTATTTTTATTTTTATTTTAGCTTCATCACGTTTTCTTTTCTCCATCACTTTTCAGCCCCTCTATCCGGTCTTGGAACAGAAAGTCATATAAAGGGAATATGATGTCAGCAGGCATTTTTCCCCTTGCATTTTGATAAGTAAAGAAGCAAAACTCCTGTAAGAAACTCCCCTCTCCCAATAAAAGGGTAAATTCCTCAAACCTGACATAGCAAACATACTCGCAAGCAAGACAACTTTTGTCTGTGCTCATAGATTTTCAATCGATCAGTCGATGCTTTGTGGTCTAATGAAATGACAACGTAGGAATCATGAAAAGCTTGTCTTCGGAAAGGGGTGAATTCTTTCCCCTGCATCTGAGCTGACGCTGACATCAGGAATGTGCCCCGTGAGGGAGAGGGGCCTTCAGATGGATGGTTCATGCCAGCTCATGCGTAGCATCTTAATACTGAAGTTAGGACCCTGGTCTCCTTTGACATCCTCTCTGTCCCTGAGTCTGAAATATCTCTCCTGCTTGCCCGTCTCGGCATTCTTTTTTTTTTTAAGTGTATTTATTTTGAGAGAAGGAGAAAGAGAGCATGGGCAAGTGGGGGAGGGGCAGAGAGAGAGAGGGGGAGAGAGAATCGCAAGCAGACTCCACACTGTCAGCATGGGCTCATCCCATGACCTTGAGATCATGACCTGAGCCGGTTCAGAGAGTAGGATGCTTAAGTGACTGAGCCCCCTGCCTGTCTGCATTCTCAGTGCATCTTCCACCTTAGTCCATTCCTTGGCCATCTTCTCCTTTCTGTTTCGTGGTCCTGCCCTGAACCTTCTTCCCTTTCCTGCCTCTCTTGTACCGTCTCCAAAATTAGCCGAGGTATCCGTCTATCACCTTGTCCACCTGCTCCAAGCCCGGACCGCATGCTCAAAACAAAGTCTTATTAACGTGCCATTCCTGTTCTTCCCAGCGTGGCTCCCGTGTGCCTCTGGCATCTCTCTGCATTGCACCTGCTGTTTCTTCTGCCTCCGGCGCCCCTTCCCCTCCGCTCTGCTTCATGCAATCCTGGCCACCCAAAAAGGCTTCTGTCATGTCTCCTCTTTAATTATTTTCCCTGACCACATATGGTCTGAATGAAAAAGGGCAGAAGAAACAATCTTGTTTTTTATGATGTTTAAATAACTTGAATGCAAGGGCATAAAGGTAGATCTCTGCCTCATGACTTATTCTTGTGAATATCTGCTTCAGCCTTAAGCTACCTGAGTGGTTTTGCATCTCAAGATTGAGGTGAATGACTTCTCAGATGCCAAAGGAGTTGGCGGCTGAAATCAAGGCATTACTCTTGGTAATAATCCCGAGAGATCACGGAGAAGGCGAGAGGTGCCAGAATCGAGATAAATGCCCTGGTTTTTCAGAAAGTGACAAGAGATTCCAGACCCACACTGTCCAATATGGTGGCCACCCATGACTCCTGAGCACTGGCTGTGTGGCTAGCATGACTTCAGATATCCTGCAGGTGTGATATGTCAGATTTTGCAGATTTCGTTTGAAAACAGAATGCAAAATCACTCATTAATATTTTTCATATTACAAGTGAAAATGATATTTTGGATTGATTGAGTTGAATAAAATATGCTGTCAAAATTCATTTCATCTTCTTCTTTTTAATTTTTAATATACCTACCAAGAGGATTTGAAATGACATATATGGCTCACATCTGTGGCTTGCATTATATTTCCATGGGAGGATGCCGTTCTAGACTCTACAATTCAATTATTTTACTCCCTATCCTTGGCAGTGTTCTAAAACATAGTGTTAAGCAGATGGTTGTGTACTTGCAGGGAAGGGAATAGTCATAACTGAAAGCAAGAATCGTTTCACGAAGAACAAATCATGCCAAGCTAACCTCATTTTTTTTTCATAAGGTTACTAGCCTAGAAGATCGGAATGATTCTGTAGATTTCTATCTGGCTTTCTGTAAAAACATTTGAAACATCTCCGCTGATCAGCTCGAGAGCAACGTGGAGCCCATAGAATTGTGGTTGATTGCGTGGCTGTGTCTGTAGCTGGTTGAACTCGGTTCTCAGAATATCTTGTGTTGATTGTGGTGTCAGGAACAGGTGGGGAGGCTCTCAGGCTTCCCGTAGAGCCTGTTCCATTTGGGTGACACGAGGGAACAGAAACGAAGGTCGTCTGTGAAGAGGTCAAGTTTGACCAGGTCTGAAAGGAGGCATGCCACACCAGCCACGTTCTGCCGAATGGTCTGGATCCCATTCAGCGAACACATTTATTGAGTTTATATGTGCTCACGGCGCTCCGTTGGGTGCTGAGAATAAAAATTAATAATACATCGTCCCTAACCTCAAAATTTCCTCTGGCGAGAAAGAAAACCTCCAATAAAGTCGCACACTCGCTGGTAACGCATCGGTAGAGGCGTGTGTGTGTAGGCACCTCACCTCTGCGGCCCCAGAGAATGGCGTAGTATTAATTGGTCTGAAACTAAAATCGTTATCCTTAATGCCTCATATCTAACATATATGGCACCTTCATTTATGAGAGGGTTTTTTTCCCTAATTGGTTTTATTTATATTCTTCCAGCTTCACTGAATTACCATGGACAAAGAAAAGTCATACGTAGGATATACAGCGTGAAGTTTTGGCATATGTATGCATTATGAAATGGTGGCCACAGTTAAGCTAAGTAACACATCCACTACCTCACGGAGTTACCGTGTGTGTGTGTGTGTGTGTGTGTGTGTGTGTGTGTGTGGCGAGAACATTTAAGATCTACCCTCTTAGCAAATTTCAAGTAGACATCCGGGTTCACCGGGCCCATGTACTAGAGTGGGTCCTTCAAAACTGTTACTTCTCAAAGAACATTCTGGCTTTGCTCGCTAGGGACAGAAGCACGTCATCTGCCTTCTGGCCGGGCTTTTGGGCCCTCCGTTGAAAATTATGAACCGACTGAGCTCTTAACAATCCAAGAGGCTTATTTGTTGGGGAAGATTCTTTCACGGGTTTACGGAGCCCCTCCACTGCTTTGGTTTTGTCAACTTTGACCTTCCACGTAGGTGGCGCTAGGCAGCATTTGGGTGGCCAGGAGTTATCTTGGATCCTTTTAGAATCATCTTCCTGACAGCGTGGCCCTCTTGTCCCTCCTGCCCTCTGTTTGGGTTGAAGACTGTTCCAGAGGTGGCCATGACATCTCCCTCTGTATTTTGGTGGAGACGTCAGTAAGTACCTCTTGCACTGTTACCAGCCGGGGTGTTCTACACTTTACACACTTGAAAATGCGTCAGAAACACGTGAGGCAAATAATTTGATCAGAAACAATAAACTTGAAGCAAAATTTAAGCTCACCTATAGCGGCTTAGTAGGAAACTATGTGTAGTGTTTCTCTGTCTTGACCGGTTTCTGTGCTTTAATTTTCTCTAGGTTCTTAAACTACCTGGTTCCCTCTGATGACAATTTTTCTTAAAGGTATCTCACATCTTTCGTGAAAGAGGGCAGGGTTCACGGTAAAACCAGAGGAGTTCTTAATGTGATTTTTGGTCTATAAGTTGGTTGTTGAAAATCCTTTGTATTCGGAAGGTAGGAGTTACCTATGTGACCTTGTTGAAACTTGCATACTAAATATTTACATTGGGGCGGTCAGGTGTTTAATTCTTTATCTTTTGTGGGTGTGAAAAATATTTAGAGGTCATTTCTTTTTTCCCATCCCCAATTACAAGTTTTATGGAGTCCTGTGGCAGAAAATTTCTTCCAACTTAATTGCCTCTTGGGTAGAACATCTCAAAGGGGGGTTTGGCGATGTCTCTGGGCCACGAGCAGTGCATTCTCTGGGAGGGTGTGGTGACGGGAGCGTGAGGCAGGCATACCCTTGGGATCCTGTGCCTTGGCGGGGGGGCTGCTGGTGGTCACCTGAGGTTACCCATTTCTTCTGACAACAACACTGCTGTGTCGGTATTGCTATGGTCCCGCCTACAGGGACACTGGGGCCAAAAGGTAGCACCAGTGGTATCTTCAAGTCACTGGGGAGTGGAAAAGCTGGTATAGAGCATATACTCAGTGGGCAGAAGGAGGCGTTCTCCCTGCCCCCCCCCCCCCCCCCCCAGCCTGCTCTTCCCTTTCCCGGGGTCCGTGTCTCATTTCCCTGAGGTGGCAAGGTGGAGTGAGCATTCCCACATTTGCCTTCTCGGGCAGGTGCCTCCCTGCCTGGAGCTGTTCTCAGAGCTCCTGCATTTCACCGTCCCCTGGGATGTCCCCTCTGCCAACCCTGCTTCCCCCCCAGGCTTGAGAGGGATTGTTGGTGACCCTCTGATGGGTTTTCCTGGAGCACCTTCCCACCCAGACAGGCTGTTTTGGAATTAGACAGGGTGCAACTGAGACTGACTGGGCTTTACTTAAAGATTTGTTTCAGTACCGCAAATGAAGGCGAATACCTGGTGTTCCAGAATCTTTACCTATGTATATCAAACACGAAATATAACAGCAAGTGCCGAGGCCAGTGTAAGAGGATGGGGGGGTGGGGAGGGTTGGGATATCCCAATGGCCGTCCCCCGACCCGCACATCTCGTCGGATGGAGATGGGCTACTCTCCTGTCCAGACGCCCAGCCCGGCACATTTCTGGGCTCAGTACACAGTGGTTGACTATACTCGAAAAGCCTCTGTGGGGTGGAGGGATTAGTGACTGCATGCTCTGCCGGGTGCCCAGCCAAGACCCACGGGGGAAAGTGATATGGAGGCGGGTTTCAACTTAATGAAGGTCACAGCTGCCCCAGATCAGAATGGGCTGCCTTATAAAGTGGACTTTCCGTTGTTGGGATGGGGAAGTGGGGGTTCGGAGGGAGCTGGGCAGTGGGCTTTCTGTCCCCTACGCTGAGACCCAGGTTGTTTTCATCCTGACTTCCCAGCTTCACCCACAACCCCCATGGCTGTCGCCATTTCTAGCGGCATGTTTTTGACTTCTCATTTTGGGTTTATTTCATGATGCCTCGCAAGCTGAATCTGCTCCACGGTAGACTTAACAGAATCTATTCAGGGCACTCTCTCAGGGGCACGGTGTTGGAAAATAAGGTCACATCTCTCTTTAACACCAAAGTAAACTGATAACTGCTTGTAAGCAGAGTAGGAGAGGGGCAAAGCGGCTGGCCTTCAGGTTGGGGCATCTGTCACCGTGCCGGAAACGAGACTGGAGCTTGTGTCTCCTGGGATCAGGGATTTTCTGTGCATCAAGATCCCGGCAGCCGCGGGTGCAGAGTTCTCTTGCCTTCCAATCTCTCTGGCTTGGCAAGTGCCCAAGCAAAACGGGAACTACTGGGGCTGACTTGGCGAAACAGCTCTTCCTCGAAAGGGCCTTCAAGACTGCCTAATCCAGTGATCCACACTGTCGACCCAGTAAGACCGTCTGGGATTCTGTAGTGTCCCGGGCTACCTTCTTCGGGTAGGAATTGGGGGGCACTGCGGAGTTTGCTGGTGACAGTGATGCACACAGGTGGCTGTGGGAGCCCTGGATCCGGGCCAGTGACTCCAAAACAGCAGACTTACCTAGAGGGTTAAATACAGATTGCCAGTCGGCTCCCAGAGTTTCTGATTAAGAAGGTCCAGGGAGGACCTGAGAGTTTGCATTTCTAACAGGTTCCCTGTGGATGCCAAACTGCTGATCGGGGTGAAATCCTCATTTTAGGGGTGCATGGTGCTACCCTGAGAGCCCCCAGGCACAGTAAACTTTGCAGGATCCTGGGCAGGAGGGAGGGAGGGAGGCTCATGGGAGGTGGATGTCTTGTGGGAAAATGCCGCAGAGGGCAGAGTTACAGACGTTCTCCCGACAAAGATCTGCCTTATCACAGGCTTTCATTTCCCATCAAGAATCTGAAACAAAGCTCATAATTTTTAATGGAACACTTCTGCTTAATAAGCTGTGCGTATGTATGTTTTCCCCTAACCATTCTGCTTTCATCTTTAGTCTGTGTGGATACTCACATTTAAAATATCAGTTGAGGGGTTGCCTGGGTGGCTCAGTCCGTTAAGCGTCCGACTCTTGATTTTGGTTCTGATCACGATCTCAGGGTTGTGAGATCAAGCCCCGCATCAGGCTTTGCGCTGGGTATGGAACCTGCTGGAGATTCTGTCTCTCTCCCTTCTACCATTCATGCTCTCTCTCTTTCTAAAAAAAAAAAAAGAAAAAGAAAAAGAAAAAATTATCAGTTGAGTTATGATTTGCTTTTCAGAGTACCGTTTATTCAACATTTTTAGACGCTTGGAAGCAAGACTATGATAAAACTGTGTTTTATTTTAAAATAAAAATAATTAATGGAAATCTGGAACATATTCAGCTTTCATAAAATATTTTTAAACGTAGTGATTCTGAGGTGTTTTCGTTAACATAAAAACTTTGAGCCACAAAAGTATACTTACTTCCTTAGGTTAAAAAAAATGTTTTTATGTCAAAAAAAAGGCACCTGGATGGCCTAGTCAGTTAAGCGTCTGACTCTTGATTTCATCTTGGGTCGTGATCTCATGAAATTGAGCCCTGCTTTGGCCTCTGTGCTGACAGCATGGAGCCTGCTTGGGATTCTCTCTCTCTCCCTCTCCCTCTCTCTCTCTCTCTCTCTCTCTCTCCCTCTCCCTCTCTCTCTCTCTCTCTCTCTCTCTCCCCCTCTCCCCCCCCGCCCCCTCCCCTACATGCACTCTCTTGTTCAAAATAAATAAATTCAAAAAAATAAAAATAAAAAATTTTTTTACAAAATGGTATCCTTGGGAGTTTTTTTTTTTAGCTGATAAATTTGGTGTTCTTTATTTTGAAACAGCTAGGCTCTTTTTGTTTTAGGGTACATAAAATTTACACTCTTGGAATAATTTTTCTTATTTCAACAAAAATTAATGTAGATATCATTAACTTGATTAAATTTGGAGGAATATAGTAAAGGTGATTTCTAAATTTACTCTTGGGTCCATAGGTAAAAATGCCTTTCATGAACTGAAACATGTCTTTAAAGAGTTACAAGGATTTAAAGTAATGAAATGTGTATTCTATAATTAAAATAAGTCCTATTTGGAAACAAGTGTAATTCAAAGAATATCGAACTATTCCTTATCATGTCATTTGACTCATTCTATTTTTACGGTGTAATTATATCGTCGACCCATTTAATCTGAATACCTCACAAAACAGAAACTAGGGTATCTTTTAAACCATTTTAGAATCTGAGAAATCCGACGTCTCTTTGGTGAGTGTGGCCAACGGGAGCTAGAACATGTATCCTCTGTGGCTCTTTGATGATTTTTTTTTTTTTATCTATGAAACGGATACTTTTAGATAAATGGGTATACGGAGCAAAAAGAAGGCTAGGAGTTGAAGTGAAATCTGTATTCTCTATCTATTATTACATAAGAAGTGACCACGAAACTTGGTGGCTCAAAAAATGATGTGTCTCGTCCTCCCACTTCTGTGGGGGTCTGGGGTGTCTCGGGAAATTGCAGTCAGCGTGTTGCTGGGGCTGTGGCCACTGGGAGCCTGGACGGGGCCTGGAGGAGCTACATCCAGGGGGGCTCAGCTGGGTGCCGGGTGCATTGATGCTGGCTGGCTCTTGGTTGGGTGGGTGGACCTCAGTTCCTCCCCGCCGGGGGCCTTTCCTACCCCTGTTTGAACTGTTTCGGTCACAGGTCCAATTCTTGGCCAAGGAAGCCCCAGGGAATGATTCTTCACTATGTCCAAGACTGGCTCCCCCCCTCCCCAACTCTCCGTAGTCCCCAGGTTTTGGCCGAGGTGCTCCTTTGCTCCAGGAAGTGCTCTAGGGAGACACCTGCAATGTTCATTGCTTCCAGGCGCGGTGATCGGCATGTGCTAGCCTAAAAGGGAACGTGCCCGGCGAAGTTTTCCTGAGGAAGGTCATCCCCGAGCTGAGTCACATCTACCTCCCTAAGGTAGGTGTTGCGTAGGTGAAGGGATGGGCTGGGGGTGGGGGGCTGGGGGGAGAAATTCAGGAGGGAAATTGCAGCCAGACGCGCCAGACCAAGTCAGGGAACTGAAGCGTGAAACGGCTCGGGCCAGTCGGGGATGCTCCAAGCAATTGAGTTTTGCAGCTTAAGCTGAAATGTTTGGGTTGGGGAGGTCGGAGGGATGGAGAAGCCCCGTGTGCCCAGGTAGCGGCGTTTGGACTAGCTTCCGAACCGTGCAGCGTGGGCACGTGGGCACGGTACCTGTGCTGCACATTTTCTCGTTCATTCCTTCAGCAAAGACTTGAGCACCTGTTAGGTTTGAGGCGTGGCACGGCTCCACTTCTGAAAGGTGGAGGTGTCTCCATTGTATAGAGGAGAGCCTCGTTGAGGGAGATGAATTGACTTGCCAAGGTCACGTAGCCCGTGACGCGGGGGCTCCGGGTGTCTGTCCGCATCGGTGTGAAAACCTGAAGGTACAGATGAGATGCAAACTGGTTTTTTTTTTTTCTTTTTTTGTAGGAATCACCTGAGACACATATTTACAGTAAAGATTCCAAGGCCTCGCCTTAGACTTATTTATTTCTGGGGGAGGGCCCTCGGGTGATGCTTGGCTATTGGTGAAGTCGAGAACCTGGCTTTGCTTTGGGCTTGAACTTTGCACAGTGTGGGTAGGGAAATCGGGAGAGATGTAATTATTGATATGGCTAATTTTAAGTCAACTCTCTTGTTACTTGTGTTCTGTTTATTTGATGGGTTTGTCCTTTCGTTCTGCCTAAGTTTGGATTTATCAAGTATTTTTTATTAAACATCTTTTTTAATGTTTATTTATTTTTGAGACAGAGGGAGACAGAGCATGAGCAGAGGTGGGAAGAGAGAGAGAGGGGAGGCACAGAATCCAAAGCAGGCTCAGGCTCTGAGCTGTCAGCACAGAGCCCGACGCGGGGCTCGAACTCACGGACCGTGAGATCATGACCTGAGCCGAAGTCGGACGCCCAACCGACTGAGCCACTCAGGCGCCCCTATCAAGTATTTTTTTAGTATGCCATTTTATCTCCTTGGCTGTTTAGCCAAGGTTTGTTTTTATTTTTTACTGGTTGTTCTAAGGATCCATCTATTTAATGCTGAATTCGTATTACAACTTTCAGTTTAATCTGAGAGCCTTACAACAATACATTTCCATTTACCCTCTGCTGATCTGTTGTTATGTATTTTGCTTCTACCTAAGTTATCAACCTCACAAGACAATAGTATGTTTTGCTTTGTAGCCGATTATCTTTTTTAAAAAAGGTAAAAAAAAAAAAAAAAAGAAAAAAGAAAAACCTTTAAAATATTTATACACACTTTTACCAGGCCTACACTCTTTACTCCTTCTTGTAGATCGGAGTTCTTCTGTTTGGTGTCATTTGCCTTCAACCCGAAGAACTTCCTGCATCATTTCCTGTAATGTGAATCTGCTCGTGACAGATTCTGGCTTCTATTTCTCCTAATGAGAAACCGGCCGTCATTAATATCTTTGTATGTAATGTGTTTGTTCCCTCTTGCTATTGATTTATTTGTTTGTTTGTTTGTTTATTATACCTTTGGTTTTTATGTTTAGCTTTCAGAAATTAGACCGTGATATGTCTCGGTATGGTTTTCTTTGTATTTTTCTGCTTTGGATTCAATGAGCATCTTGAGTTAGCGGTTTGATGTTTTTCAAATTTGGTACATTTCATTCACATTCCTTAAAATATTTTAAATACCATCATTCTCTCTCCTCTAATTACTCATATTTTGGATTGTTTGATATTATTTCTCAAGTCGTTGCTACTTAGTTCATTTTTTTTCCTTCTCTTTTTCTCTGTTGAATATGGAAAATGTAAGATTACTGACTTGTTCTTTTGAAATGTCCAATTAGCAGACCCATCCAATAAACGTCTTTTTTTCCAGATTTTCACTTTGTTAATTTTTTCTTTTTAATCTCAGTATTATTAATATACCATGTTCTATTAATTTCAGGTGTAGAATATAGTGATTCACAATTCTATACATTACTCAGTGCTCATCATAAGTGTACCATTTAATCCCCATCACCTATTTTTACCCATCCCTCCTCCCTCTTCCCCTCTGATCACCATCAGTTTGTTTTCTGTATTTAAAAGTGTGTTTCTTGGTGTGTTTCTCACTTTTTTTCTTTGCTCATTTGTTTTGTTTCTGAAAGCCCACATACAAATGAAGTCGTATGGTATTTGTCTTTCTCTGATTTATTTCAATTAGCGCAGTACCCTCTAGATTCATCCATGTTGTTGCAGATGGCAAGACTGCACTCTTTTTTATGGCTGAATAATATTCCTGTGTGTGTGTGTGTGTGTGTGTGTGTGTGTATAAAACACATCTTCTTTATCTATTCGTCTATTGACGGCCACTTGTGCCGTTTCCATAGTTTGGCTATTATAAATAATGCTGCTGTAAGCATAGGGGTGCACGTATCACTTTGAATTAAAATTTTTTTTTGTACTTTTTGGGTAAATACCCAGTAGTGCCCTGACTGGGTGGTAGAGTAGTTCCGTTTGCAATTTTTGAGGAAACTCCATATCGTTTTCCAGAGTAGCTGCACCAGTTTGCGTCCCCCCTGGCAGTGCAGGAGGGTTCCCTTTTTTTCCCCATATCCTTGACAACACGTGTTGTTCCTTGTGTTGTTGATTTTAGTCATTCTGACGGGTGTGAGGCGATATCTCATTATAGTTGCGATTTGTGTTTTTCTGATCCTGAGTGATGTTGAGCATCTTTCCATGTGTCTGTTGGCCATCTGGATGTCTTCTTTGGAAAAGTGTCTATTCATGTCTTCTGCCCATTTCTTCACTGGATTATTTGTTTTTTGGGTGTTGAGTTTGTAAGTTCTTCATTAGATTTTGGATACTAACACTTTATCCTGTATGTCATTTGCAAATATCTTCTCCCATTCCGTCGGTTGCCTTTTAGTTTTGTTGATTGTTTCCTTCACTGTGCAGAAACTTTTTATTTTGATGTAGTCCCGATAGCCCACCTTTGCGTTTATTTCCTTTGCCTCGGGAGATATCCCATCCAAGAAACTTTTTATTCAAATGCTGTATTTTTAGATTTTTATTTAGTTCTGTTTTAGAATTTCTGTTCTGTACTAATGTATCTCAGATATTCTCCCATTGTACACTTATTTTTCCGTATTTTCTTTTTTTTTAACATTTATTTATTTTTGAGAGAGCCAGAGTGTGTGTGCTGCAGGTGGGGGAAGGGCAGACAGAGAGGGAGAGAGAATTCCAAGCAGGCTCCATGTTGTCAGCACAGAGCCTGACGTGGGGCTCAATCTCAGGAACATGAGATCATGACCTGAGCCGAAATCAGGAGTTGGATACTTAGCCGACTGAGGCACCCAAGCACCCCTATTTTTCTATATATTCTTCAATATATTTTTTGTAGTTGTTTTAAAGTTCTTAACTACTGGGGCGCCTGGGTGGCGCAGTCGGTTAAGCGTCCGACTTCAGCTCAGGTCACGATCTTGCGGTCCGTGAGTTCGAGCCCCACGTCGGGCTCTGGGCTGATGGCTCAGAGCCTGGAGCCTGCTTCTGATTCTGTGTCTCCCTCTCGCTCTGCCCCTCCCCTGTTCATGCTCTGTCTCTCTCTGTCTCAAAAATAAATAAACGTTAAAAAAGTTCTTAACTACTTATTTCATTAATGGAGTCATCTATGTTTCTTTTCTTATTGACGTGTGTTAATTCTTAATTATGGATCACATTTTCCTGTTTCTTTGTATATTTCATAATTTTAAAAATTGTACCCTAGGTGGTGTAAATAAAACAGGAAAGACTGAAGTATAATATTTTGTTTGGTTCAGATCTCAGAGCCTGCCTGCTCTTTCTTCATAATGGAGATTAGGGTGAGGAACTGAATATTCAGATCCCTCAGAATTTAACTAAACTATGGGTTATACTTTTAATTAAAATGAGTTCACCTGATACTCCTTTTTTTTATGATCTCAGCATTTCATCTGGGAGAGGCTTGGACTACCATTTTAGATGCTTTGATTCCCCTTTGTCCTCAGAGATTGAAATACCATGAGAATGCATGGGCTCTGTGATTTCCCTTGGCTTTCTAGCGTCTTCACTGTTGCTCTCTTGTCTGCTTTTGCACAGGAGGGTATGGGGGGTAGATTGGAAGAGTTACTAGGAAAGGTGATTTGCTGCTGCATTTTTGGTTCTTCCAGATTCCAGTCTGTCTGTCCTACCGGTTCACACTGTCCTGTAACTCTGGTCTCTGTTCGTGTTCCTGCCAGGTCAGGTCCGTCCGTGGACTACTTCCTCCCCCCTCTTCAGACTAGCCAGGCTCAGCCTAGGCAGACATGCACCCTAGGCTGGCTTTCAGCTTGCCTGTGAAGGGCTTGTTTCTTATTGAATGTGGGTCATCGAGGCTTCTGTGCATTTATTACCCTTTGCTGGACGCCCAGAAAAGTATATTTTTATTTGGTCCGGGTGAAATTTCTCGTTACCATGAGAGCAAAGGCCTTTCTACGTGCTCCGTGTCGTAATTGGAAATGGAAGTCTCATTGTACATTTATTTTAAAGCAAATACCCAAAACTTTGAACTCCAGCAGTGAGCTCCCTGGGTTCCGGTGGGGTTCAACCGGTGGAAAACACTGGCAGATGATTGGTGTAAGGTAATGTGGCGGGATTCTCACACAGAGAGAGTCGTGACGCGGAGGCTTTTTATCCAGGAGGCAGCTTTTATTCATGCCGGCACCGCTCAGTTGGGTTTGTGCCCCAAGATCTGGGCGCCGCACATCACATGGCGTAGTTTTTTTTTTTTATACATTTTCTATTTCTTTGTCTCCCGTATATGGTAACACACGTAAACATGCAGTCTGATTAAGCAGGCTCAGTTTACAAGGTCATGAGGGATGTTGTCACGTAGGTGCGTAGCCAGGTTACCTTGGAAGTTTTCTCTCCCTTTTTTCTCCCTTCTTAGGGAGGGGACCCTACCACAGTGAAAGTGCTGAGTGACATTCTTCCACTTTTTCCTTTCTCCCAAGATGAAAATCTGGGACCTACGCAATTCTAATGAGCCAACCCTAGTTACCGATAGCCGACAATAAAACGCGATAGTCCGCAAGAGAATAAAAAATAAAATCAAACGTTGTTCCCTGGCACTTGCTGTGAGACAGACTTCTTTTCAGTCATGAAACTGCCCGATCAAATGCAAGTCGGGAAGCAGGAAAAGTTAAAGATGCATACATAAAGTGAACCCAGAGCTGTCTTAGTCTGTTTGGGCTGCTGTAACGATCTACCAGAGACTGCGTAGCTTAAATAATAATCATTTGTTTCTAACAGCTCTGGAGGCAGGGAAGTCCAAGATCAAAGTGTGGGCAGATTCTGTGCGTCAGGAAGGCCCGTTTCTTGGCCCGTAGACAACTGTCTTGTCTTGTGTCCTCACAGGGCAGAAGGGGTCTCTTGTGTCTCTTTTGGAAGGGCACTAATCCCATTCAGGAGGGTTCCACCCTCATGACCTAACGACCCCCCAGTGGCACTGCTTCCTAATACTATCGCAGTGGGTTCATTGCAATAACATTACTACCACTGAGGATCCAACCATAAAGGATTATTTACTCTATTTCGGGTTTCAAGCCAGTGGTCGTAAATGTATTATCCTTGAACTCGGGACAACTCTGAGTAGAACGGAGATTTAAGTTGGGAATTGTGTGACTACAGAACATACACCTTTAACCACTAAGCTATAAATACTCCCTTGTTTAACCACTTTTTAACCCTTGTTTAACTTATGTGGTGTATTATACCACATAATATACCCCCTCATTTTAGGGGGGGGGGTGTTATATTTGTCTTATCTGTTACTTTTTGATCAGTCGGTAGTATTTTTATCCAATACCTAGTTTTTTTTGCGAACATTGATTTGAGATGGATATAAAAGAATTCAAAGACTATGTTTTTGAAACATATAATTCGTTTGGGGAAGGCTTACATAAAATAGCCACATAGCCAGAAACTACTACAAAAGATCATATAATAACTGCTATATTTGATGGAGCAAGCTGTATTTTTTATCGTGCAATTTAGTATTACCGTTAAGATCGCAAAATTGCCTTAAATGTGATGGAGCCATTAATCTGATGTTTACCAGTGGTGTCGCTCTTTCCTGGCCATTTATTTTGACACGAATTTTCCCAAAGCCCTAAAGCTAGGGCACAGCAGACATCAAAAATGAAACGTTCAGTCCTGGGTGTAACTGTACCCTGACTTATTTTACAGACACGCCAGGTGGCCTGGCTCACACTCCCCACCCTCTCGATTGCCGGAAGCAGCCTTGAGAAGGGAGCCATGAGGAGCACTGAATGCTGGTCTTCCTGGATCCCACTAGTGCAGTCAGACTCTTGCTGTAATAAACACAGGGACTTATATTGGGACCGTCCATCCGCAAGGGCCTCACTGGAGAGACTCGTCTGGCTCTGCACTTACATCCTAAGGGCAAAGACTTTCCTGGGATACGCGTAGACGCAGGCTAAGACATGGATGAACCTGGAAGACTTAGGCTACGTAAAATGAGCCAGTCACAAAAGGACAAATGCCAATGAATCCCACTTACATGAGGTCCCTAGAGAATTCGTGGAGACAGAAAGAATGGTGGATGCTAAGTATTGGATGAGGGAACAGAACACAGAATTCACTCACTCATTCATTAATTTGTATTTAATGGGTACAGAATGCCAGTTTTTCAAAGTGAAAAGAGTTCTGAAGATGGGTGGTGATGATGATTGGACAAGAATAGGAATGTGTACTTAATGACACTGAACTAACTGTATGTTTAAAAATGGTTAAGATGGGGGGGGCACCTGGGTGGCTCAGTCGGGTAAGCGTCCGACTCTTGGTTCGTCTCAGGTCATGATCTCACGGTTCATGGGTTCAAGCCCCACGTTGGGCTTTGCGCTGACAGCGTGCAGCCTGCTTGGGATTCTCCCTCTCTCCCTGTCTCTGCGCCTCCCCCACTCACACTCACTCTCTCAAAATAACTAAACGTTTTAAAAAATTGTTAAGATGGTAAGTTTTATGTTATGTGTATTATACCACTATTTAAGAAATGTAATGATATAAAACATGATGGAAAGTATGCATTTCGATGCTGAGAAGAAAAAGAAGTGCCCAGTAGATTGTGTTACATTGTATTGACATTATGCCTAATTTTTATAAGATAGCAGAAAATGCCAGTGTTGATGTTGGCATTGTTCTATACTTGCTTATTAATGAGACAATTAGCTTTTTTAGAGAAAGCTAAAAGTAGAGATTCTTTGGCCTGAAATCATTGCCACCCACTCTGGAAAGTACTTGAAACGGACTCTGGTGATACTTCTCACCTAGACAAAGGGCCCCAGACCTTGGCATTGTTAAACAGAGATTTGTCTCTTGAGGACCAAATAAAAAACAACAGTGTGGGAAAGCCGCTGTGCCTGCATGTTTGATGAGCGTAACTAGTGTGTGTGTGTGTGTGTGTGTGTGTGTGTGTGTGTGTGTCTTACAAACAGTTTAATTGATACTTAGAGTCCCTGCAGTCCACATTGAATATATTATGGAGACTAATTGTTTTCAATTTATTATTTATTTTGAGAGAGAGAGAGAGAGAGAGAGAGCGCGCGAGCCAGGGAGGGGCAGAGAGACAGGGAGAGAAAGAATCCCAAGCAGGCCCCATGCCGTCAGTGCAGAGCCCAAAGGGGGTCTCGAGCCCACGAACCCTGAGATCATGACCTGTGCTGAAATCAAGAGTCAGATGCTTACCGGACTGAGCCACCCAGGCACCCCAGGGCACCCCTTCTTTTAAGGAAAAGAAAGGTGAGGGGAGACTCGAATCTGATCAACACCTTTTTTGGGATTGGGAGATGCCTTGTAGGATGGGAAATCGCCAGTTTATAATCATAGAAGAGAACAGAATTTTGTTGACATAATGCTGTGGCCTGGTGAGGTTTTTTAAGTACTATTACATAATTTTTATTATTTTGAGGAAGGTAGTGATTAATTTAGTAGATACTGGGTCAAAAAGTGTAGCTTATAAAAGTAGAATTATCGTATGCCCCAGATATTCTGCTTCTGGGTATACGCCCAAAAGAATGGAAAGCAGGGTCTCAGAGATATTTGTACACCCACGTTCACAGCGGTATCGTTTACGGTAACTATAATGTACAAGCAACTCAAGTATCTGTCAGTGGATGAATGAATAAGCAACCTCTGGTATATCCCTAGAAAGCGATACTATTCAGCCTTGAAAAGGAAAGAAATTCTGACACGGGCTACAATAGGGGTGACCCTTGAAGACGTCACACTAAGTGAAGTAGGCCAATCGCAAAAGGACAGATACTGCCTGATTCCACTTATGTAAAATACTCAGAGCGGTCGAGATCATAGAGACAGAAAACAGTTGCCAGGGACGGGGCGGGAGGGATGGGGGTGGGACTTGTTGTTTGATGGGTCCAGAGTTTCCGTTCTACAAGATAAAAAGAGTCCTGTGGATGGATGGCGGTGATGATTGCACAACGTTAGGAATGTGTTTAAGAGCACTGAACTGTACACGTAAAAACCGTGTAAGATGGTACATTTTGTGTTGGGTATTTTACCGCCACAGAAAATTAAAAAATAATAACAATTTAAAGATCGGTCTCCAGAGACGATCGATGCTTTTTGGCGTAGGTTATATAGTAAGTTCTTCATTCCCATGTGTCTTCTTGAAAGAAGTCTTTTCCATAAGGTAGGTTAATAAGGGGTTTTGCACGGAAAATTTTGAGTAACTTACAAAATATACGTTTCTACAATGGTTTCTGCTGGACAAAGAGGTACAGTGACTTTGGACGGATGAATCTGACAAAAAAAGAATCTCTTCGTGTATTTTGGATTTAGGAAATCTCTGGTGGTGTACAAGTTTGAAAAATTTCAAGGAAGGAGGCTCCTGTATTCTTTCTTCCCAAAGTAGCATGTTAGTCCTCCAGAACGTATCAAAACTACCCTTGTTTATATTCACGTCCAAACCCGTAAATAACTTGTCCCACCCACACCTGCTGGCACACACAGCTACTTACATACACTGTCGGTTTTGTGATTTTGTTAATCTTTTCTAAATGAGATCTTTCAGGTACTGACAATCACTAAAACCCTGGAAAATGGCAATATTAGTAATTGGATCATAGCCAATCAGTTACGTCCTCGATTTTTTAAACATGGATTTGTATGATAAGCTCTGTGTCGGGTGTTACAAAATGAACTTTGGAAATGTGCAGCGTTCTTTCTAAAAAAATGTGTTGTTTGGAACCAGGTGCATTTATCCTTAGGATACATTTGTGACACGGATATTGTAGTAAGCACTTGAGGGGTTGTCCATGATGACATTTTTCAGAAATTTCTGTCTCGACTCTAACCTTTCTTTTCCCAAATGTGTTTTGCTAGTAAGTGTTACTGTTTATAGAGAATCGGTGAGCAAAAGTGATGATATACATTTGAGTGAATTTCATGAAACTTTTAAGTGTGCTTTTTCTTTTTTTGTCAAGCCTAGAGAAATATAGGTATCTGTTTAAACTTAGTGCAGTTAAATTCATTATTGGAATACATAAAAAGCCTCTTTTTCAGGTACTTAGGTGGCTCAGTCGGTTGAGCATCTGACTTCACCTCAGGTCATGATCTCATGGTTCGTGAGTTCAAGACCCACATTGGGCTCTCTGCTGTCTTCCCAGAGCCTGCTTCAGATCCTCTGTTCCCCTCTCTCTCTGCCTCTTTCCCCCCCTCAAAAATAAATAAACATTTTTTAAAAACCTCTTTTTAAACTGTCTTCACAGCATGTGAGGAGTATTATGTCAGGTGATTATGGTCTTGTTGGTTTGAACCTCCAGAAGATTCTTTAGTGGTATAATCCTGTCTTTTTGGAAAGAAAAGGTAATTTTCTAGGCTTAGAAATCAGTGATTCATAATCCAGTGACTCCTGTGTGCCTGGCATTTTTACACATTTTGTTGAGACATCTTATTGCGAAGTAGGCAGTATTTCCATTCGTTAAGGGAAAAGCAGGCAGGACGAGGCAGCTGAGACATCGGCATTTAGTGAGTGTTTGCCGTGTACTGGTTCCTTCATTACCTCCTTTATAATACACTGGCACATCGTCCTCACAATGGCCCTTCGAGGTAAGGGCTATAATTATCTTCATTTTATAGACTACGAAACCTGGGCTGTAAGAGGTCAAGTTAGTTACTCAAAGTCACTTAGTTGGTGAAGGCGTGGAAGCAAGATTTGAGCCCAGCTGACTTTGCAACAGCCGAGCACGTCCACTGGATAATCATTTTGGTTCTAATATTCTGTCCCAATTAGGGCTGCTTGGATTCTTTAGAAAGATGCCCGCGTGTCTTCTGTAGCCCTAGGATGATAGCATTTGTCTGGGTTTCCTCTGTGTCTCCTGCATAACGCAAGTTGATACACTGCTGATTGATATAAGGGCAGACAGGACATACAGAACTCGGCTACCTTGGAATCCCCGACTCGTCGAAAATACCTATAAAGTGTCACAACCTGGGCGAAATCCTAGGGATTAGGATAACCAGGCAGAGGGTTTAAGGTTTAGCAGGGAGATGCAGCCATAACTAATCTTTGTATACGGGGTGAGCGTTTTCCTGGAGACCAGTAAGCCGCCGTGGGCATGGAGCGGGGGGGGGGACGTGGTAAAGCATGGAATTCTTCTCGCAAGAGGGCTGGGACGGACTCTGTGAAGGCCGTGTGGGCCGAAGGCTCCAGACACACGTCAGGAGGTGTGGGGTATTTCAGACCGCGAGTGGCACGTACACAGTGAAGGCAAGAAAAAGTGTGGCCCTGTGATCATGTTCCGCAGTGACTCAGAACCGCTGGGCACAGCGTATGAGGGAGAGTGACAGAGAGGCGAAATTGATAGGGGGCCCTCTCTGCCAGCCTGCGGGGTGTTGGGCCCGGATCCTGGAGTGATCAGTGACCGAGAGCCCCTGAAAGAGCGCAAGCACTGTGGGCACGGGAGTGGGTGGGGCACACGGTCCTAAAAGGATACGAGAAAGATTGATTTTGCTGCCGCACGGAAGCTTGACAATCTGGGCGTTGAGAGACAGGCTGTGGGATGACAGGTAGCATGTTACCATGAAGTCTTAGAAAGAGAACGTGGCTGAATTCTCGGCTCAGTAAACTTGTGCTGCCAAGTCTCCCTACCTCACGAGGCAGCGTCTTCAAATTTGACATTGTTCAGGTGGGGGCGGGGGCGGGGTGGGGAAAATGGGTGATGGGCACAGAGGCACTTGTCAGGATGCGCGCTGGGTGTTGGATGTAAGGGATGAATCACTGGGTTCCGCTCCTGAAGCCAGGGCCACGCGGTATGTTAACTGACTTGAATTTAAATAAATACATTAAAAAAAAAAAAATGACGTTGCGATTGCTCAGTGATGCTATGTTGATATCACGAGCTACCTTTGCTCCTCTAACTCCTGCCATTCAGAATAGTGTCTCCTCCTTCCTACGATAATCCACCTTCCACCCCCCACTCCCCTAGTTGATTGAAATGTATTTCTTGGGCCTTTTCCTATCTGCCCATGTTTCAGTGTGTCAAGGTCCGACAGTATCCAACACCCCGATCAGCCTGGGTTGTATAGGAGGTACGGGGTAATTCCAGGCTCATACATCATCTTGGGGACTTAGCGGTGGGCGGATGGCAACATGCAGAAGGTTCGGGCACCTAAGCTGGACTTCAGAATGAGACTTGTAACGCGTACGTCCAGAGCGTAATAGAGCATTACCCTTCCACCTGTATGGTTGATGCAGTTAGAGCAGAGTAGTACTTCTGTGTATTTGTTTTTCTTCTAAAAAAATTTTTTTAACATTTATTTATTTGTTTCTGAGAGAGAGACGCACACAGCACAGCGGGGGAGGGGCAGAGAGAGAGAGGGAGACACAGAATCCGAAACGGGCTCCAGGCTCCAAGCCGTCAGCCCAGAGCCCGACGCGGGGCTTGAACCCACGAACCGTGACATCATGACCTGAGCGGAAGCCGGACGCTCAACCGACTGAGCCACCCAGGCACCCCTACTTGTGTGTATTTGTTTTCAATGTGATACTTTTGTTAGTTCAGCCTGTAATTTTACCAGTATTTTATGTATATGTAACACTTGAGTGATAAACTCAAGCTCATAGGTCTTTTTCAGATTAATTACTTTATCACTCCTAACTGCAGAGTGTGTTACTTATATTTTTTCGTTGATGAACTTAGGAGGGGCAAGGGCTCTTTCTTACTTAATCTTGGTGTCGTTTTCCATCTAGTTACCAACACATGGCAGCCCCTCGGGGAATATTTGCTAAATGAATGCAATTTTCCCTTATATCTGACACTAACGCTATAAAATTATCCCATCTTTATACATGTAGAATCACTGTTATGTAATATTGTAGCCATTTTTAACCTCTGAATCAGCTATAATTTTGATAAGCCTACCTTACATCCTTATTTACATCATAGGTAAGCTTGTCCAGTAGACCAGCTCAGAGCCTTGTGGATGCTTAAAAAATGTTTCCCAATTAACCTATCAGAGAGTTTTAAATAATAATTTTGGAGTTGATTTACAATCTGACCCATATTTCTTCACATTTCCATACTTGTTGGGTTTTTTTTGTCTCTGCATTTATTGATAATTCTTCAATCTCCTATATATTACCCCACATGGATCATCAGTAGTTTTAGGAAGATTATCCGCTTACAATGAGGGGGAGTTTATTTTAGACTAAATATTGTTAGCCTATTTTTTTGGAAATCTGTTTTAAGGCTACAACCTATCAGAAATTGTAGAAAAATGGAAGAATTTAGTTTCCTTATCAGCAATTTGACTATTGTTTTTTTTTCCTTTTTCTTTTTTGGTGGTCTCTAGGTACTTACCCATCATTGATTGCTATAATCTTTATTGGAAGATGTTGGGGTGCCTCGGTGGCTCAGTCAGTTGAGTGTCTGGCTCTTGATTTCGAAAGCCTCAGGTCATGATCTCTCGCTTTGTGAGTTCGAGCCCCACATCAGGCTCACACTGAAAGTGCAGAGCCTGCTTGGGATTCTCTCTGTTTTCCTCTCTCTCTCTCTCTCTCTCTCTCTCTCTCTCTCTCTCTCTCAAAATAAATAAATAAACTTAAAAAAATAAAGTATTGGAAAATGTTGAGTACATTTTTAGGTTTTATTAATGAGATTGCTGATTTTCAAGTTAAATGATGGTGGCACTGAGTTTTGTTTGTTCTTAATCAGGTTTGTTTAGTTATACTGTGTATGCAATTAAGTTCACTGATTTTAAGGGTATAATTCAGTGAATTTTCACAAATATGCCCAACCGAGGCACCTGGGTGGGTGGCTCACTTGGCTGAGCGTCCAGCTCAGGTCATGATCTCTTGGTTCATGAGTTCAAGCCCCACATCGGGTTCACTGTTCTCTGCGCAGAGCCCGCTTCAGATCCTCTGTCCCTCTCTCTTTCCCCTCTCTCTTTTGCACTTGCTCAAAAATAAATAAAACATTAAAAAATTAAAAAAAACAACAACAAATGTGCACGATCATGTAGCAGTACTCCTACCATGACATAGATCATTTCCTTCCCCCCGCCCCCAGCATGTTCTATCATCCCTCTCTGCATTCACCCCTTCTCCCCGCACTCTGGTCCCTGGCAATAATTGATCTGCTTTCCTGGCTAGAGTTTTGCCTTCCAAAAAAGTCTATGTAAATGGATTTACGCATATAGTCTCTTGTGTTTGGCTTCTTAGTATAACGTTTTTGAGACTGACTTACGTTATTGTATGCATCAGTAATTCTTTTCTTTTTATGACTGAGTTGTGTTCCTTTGTGTACTACACCATAATTTGTTTCCTTCTTTATCAGTCGGTGGACATTTGCATTCTTTCAAGTTTGAGGCTGTTATGAATAAGGCTGCTCTCCGCATTCTTGTGTAAGTCTTCAGCATTTGGGTCTTTAAATTTCTCTTGGGCAGATGCCTCAGAGTGGAATTGCTGGGTCGTCTGGTGTGTGTTTCACTTTATAGGAAACTGCCCGATTATTTTTCAAAGTGCCAGTAACGTTGAATTTTCTGCCAGCAGGTGTATAAGGATCCCAGTTGCTCCGTTTCCTTGCAAACACTTGGTATTTTTGCCGTTTTAAAAGTTGGTCATTCTTGTGAGTTTCTGGTGGTATCTCATTAAGGTTTTGCTTTGCATTTTCCTGCTGAGTATATTGAAGCTTTCTTCTTGTGCTCACTTGGCATTTGTTTATTTTCTTCGTTGAAGGTGTTTAAATCTTGTCTTCCCCCCTCCCCACCCCCGCCCAGTGGGGTCTTTTGTCTGGCATTGGGTTTTAGTACCATTAACGAGTTATTCTGAAGAGACACAAGGAAGGTATTTTGTTGCTGCCTTATTTTCAAGAAGGGAATTCCTTTCAGGGGGTATTTTGTTTCCTGCACCATTTTTTAAATTATTTTTTATTTTTTATTTTTATATTTATTTATTTATTTATTTATTTATTTATTTATTTATTTTTTGCTGCTGTTGTGGGCATGGCCAGAGGGATTCATCTGTTATCTGTTGGTTTCTTTTCCTGTATCTCACCCTGCTTCCTGACATCCGTAGTTGACCCTTGAACAACGCAGGGGTTATTAGGGTGCTGAACCCCCACCATGCAGTCAAAAATCCACATCCAGTTTTTAACTCCCTCCAAAACTTAACTGCTAACAGCCTAGTATTTATTTTTATTTTCTTTAAGTTTATTTCTTTATTTTGGGAGACAGAGACACAGAGAGGCAGCAGGGGAGGGGTAGAGAGAGGGAGAGAGAGAATCCCAAGCATGCTCTGCTCTGTCAGCACAGAAGCCAAGTAGTGCGTGGGGCCCGATCTCATCAACCACAAGATCGCGACCTGAGCCGCCATCGAGAGTCAGGCGCTTAACCGACTGAACCCCCCCTTAACTGCTAACAGCCTCCTATGGACCAGAAGCCTGACTGGTAACACAAAAATGGGCACGTATTTTCGAGGTCGTATGTTTTATAGAGAAAACAGAATGTTATTAAGATCCTAAGGAAGAGAAAATGCATTTACAGTACTGTACCCCATTTATCGGGAAAAGCTTGCGTATAAGTGGACCCTCACCGTTCAAACCCACGTTGGTCAAGGGTCAGCTGTACTGCTTACTAAACCTGTCAACTCGTTCTCTGAGAAAACCCACATGGTTTTATTAGCTGCCCCCCTAAACACACATACATACGTATACACTGATCGTGTGCAAAGCTTGCCTCGCCTAGACGCCTCTATGAAAGCCCGCTTAATTATTCCCCTCATCAGCCAACAGTAGGCAAGGACAGCCTCTCATGCTTTTTGGTTCCCTTGTACCTGGCACTCGGCGCAGAGTAAATAACTGAGGAGGCGACAAATGACTGCTGATGGTAATAAGTTGCTGGTCTAGGTAAATTAAGTGCTCTTGAGTGATTCCAGAGTTTTGGAGAATAAGAGTTCTGTCTGAACTGATGGATCTAAAAGTAAATTATCTTAACTCTTACTTTAAAAACTGCTTATATAAGCTTTTACTGTAGAATACCTACATTTTGCTTGCTAGCTCTCTATAAAATCTTCTTGAAAATGTGTTGTAGCAAAGCTATGATTATGATTTGACTGTGAATAAGAGGGGGAAATTCTATTTTTAGAGTAGACGTATCTAGGTTAGCAAACCTAAGAGTATCCCAAATTTTATTTGGGACTTCTCCTGGGTATTTGTGGCTTAATCTAGCTTTATCAGTGGAGCAAAGGGCAGAGTATGTTTTTGATCATTTTGAGTAGCATTTCATATTAATGTAAAGTTAAGTTGACGTGTCAAGTGGTGTTCCTGCTGTGTAGAGTCATAGGTGTGTAGAAAATCGATGAAAATGTGAGCTCTGAAGAATTTATTTATAGGAATTAAAGATCAGTGAGGATCTAATAGAGCACTGGATTGGCACCTATGAAATCTGAGATATAGGACCAGGTGAGCTGTGTGACTTTGGAGAGGTCACTTGACCACTCTGGGCTTTCATTTCCTCGGATGTGAAATGAGCGGATTCGAGCCGATGACCATACAATGGTCTTAGCTTTAAAATACATGCTGTGAATTATTTTTTATGAGGATGATTTCGAGGTCACATGGCAACTTTGAAGACAAATCCAATCCTGAAATTCATTTACGGTGTTATTCTCCATCCCGATCCGAGGTGTGACTTTTGACATCTCTCAATCATTAGAGTCAGGTTGACCTCTTTGTTGTTTTCTTTCTTCAAAAGTGTGAGAAAGAGAAAGCAAAAGTAATGATAAAGGTGAAAAGGAATTTGTGATATGATTTAGGGCAAAACAAAAAAATCGTAGTTGGAAAATAGTAAAATGTAAAACTTTTTACTTTGTTATTATGAGTCACCATCAATCCCAAATACCTCTGGGCCCAATTTAATAAAAATTTCCCTAATGCTTTGTCAAAGGTGTATGATTTTATTCATTTGAATTCTGGAATCATATACTTCAGCAGGCAAATAAAGTCTTTTTTTTTTTTAATGTTTTGAACATTTATTCATTTTTGAGAGACAGAGACAGAGTATGAGTGGGAGAGAGGTAGAGATAGAGAGAGGGAAACACAGAATCCGAAGCAGGCTCCAGGCTCCGAGGCGTCAGCCCAGAGCCCGACGCGGGGCCCGAACTCACGGACCGTGAGATCGTGACCTGAGCTGTAGTCGGACGCTCAACCGACTGAGCCACCCAGGCACCACCAAATAAAGTCTTAAGTTGCAGTTAGTAAACAATTAAACAGAAATGTAGAACTTGGAGTTCATATTTCTCTTCTGATCTGGTACCAATTTTTACTTTAGGTTCTTGTTGAACCTTGTTAGATACAGGCACAGGGAAAGTAGATTGTTTTGAAAGTTTTAACTGTGAGTGTGGGAAGTGTCAGTCTGAGTTGTTATTTAAATAGACATTTTCAGGCTTGCTTTCTATTTTTTTTTTTAAAGCTATGCAAAATCTAGGTCAGGATCTGCAGCCTTGCTAATAAACTTCTGGCTTATCGTTCATTACGCATCACTCCAGAAAGGAGATAATGATGGTTGGGAAAGTTGGCATTGACCCTAATGAAGTGGTTAAAATTTTTACGATTGCTTCCTCCTAGATCCATGCAAAATATACAGTAGATCTCAATAAAAAAGATAACTTGTTACGGTCAGTGCATTTTCCTTCCCTGTCCGTAGCTCCCACTTTCACGTAAACAAAGATCTAGTTATTTGGATTGATGATACACAAGGAGAACAGGTTTCAAGAGGAGACGACGTTTACATTTCCCACCGCGGTGTTTTCTTTTGAGTTGCCGGATGTTTAGAAAACAAGCACTTTCATGATCGATGCAAGTATATCCAAGTATAATAAGAGCATTTATGTGTCAGACAGATATACGGATTGGACTCTCCGTCTCTTTCCCCCTTTGTGAACCGGAATCACGTTGTTTCTGGGCCTGAGCGCATGCCTGGTCAATGTTAATTGTTTCCTTCCTAAAAATGAAACATTGTGCACTCACGGTTTGGGACGACGTTGCCTCCGAGGTCTGTCCTGGCTCCAAGAGAAAGAAGCCCCGGGACAACGAGGCATGTGTGTGTGTGTGAGCTCATGCTTAGCTACATTCGGAGAATGGGACGAGCAGTAAGGCCCGTTTCGTAATATCTTATTCCCTTCCAAACGTTAACCAAGTTCCTCCAGCGTAGCTGTTTCCTTCCCCAGTGATACAGTTGTTGGTGAAGAAGCTCGCTCGTTTCCCGCGTGGTTTTGGGAACTAGGACTGACAAGGCCTGTGGGGGCCTTGAGTTTGGAGTGCCATAAAGCCACCTGGGTGGGGGCTCCCGGCAGATGGCAGTACACAGGCTCCTTGTTGGGTTTGTTTTCCAATGAACGCCCAAACGCAGCCCCCCCCTGTGGTTGAAATTTGCTAGAGCAACTGCATTTGAAAGAGGCTTTGGGCTCCATTTTCCCTGGGGATGTTAGGAAATACACTGTCTCTGTTCTTCAGTGAAAATCGGTCTTTTTTTTTTTTTAATGATACTTGAAAAGTTAATCACTTATATCCTCCAGAATAATTTTTGTGTGTCTTTTTCCTTTAGAAATCCCCAGTTGGGCATCCAGAGCGCCTACCCTGTTCTTTCTGCATCTTGAATCGAGCGTTAACAGGACACTCTAAGGTCTGAAAGGGAAATAAAAGGTAATTAAAACTTTTCTTATTAAATTGATGTGTAACCCTGATGATTGTAAAGTAAATACAACCTTTTCTTTGTTGAGCAGAATTTAGGTGTTTTCTTCCACCACTTGCCCCCCCCAGCGCCCCCACCTTTCCATTCTGATTTACTTTCCCTTCCTCTCTTCTGCTCCCTCCTTTCTCTGTTCCTGTCTCTTTTCTCCCTTTCCCCTTCTTCCTCCTTCCCCCCTTCTCCTTCTCACCCCGCCCCCCCTCTTCTTTACATGCATTCCCGGTGGTGCAGCTCACTGTCCTGAGCCCGCCCATGCCATCCTGTCTTTCTTGCCCTGGGGGAGTGGAGGGATTGCCAGAAAGCCCCTCTTGGGACCTGCTGCCCACCTGAGCACCGTGTCTGCTGGTCTCTGCTCCTGCCCCTGGCTGTCACTGTCCTCATTGTCCCTGAAACCCATGGGCTCTCCCCGACCTTTTTGAAGCTGCCTGGGCGTTTACCTGCAGGGGCTTTTCCGTGAATTCTGTGGCTGTTTTAACTCCCCAGTTTGGACTGTCAGGATCGCAGTCGCTCACGGGGTAAGTAAAGAAAGGCGCAGTGGTGTGCTGGCCCCTGACTGGTGCATTTGTAAGTGTTCTCGCTCAGTGTGAGATTTGGCATCTTTTTCCGAGCCACTAACATGATGCAGAGATTGCACAAAAATGAAATGTTACAGGTCTGCAACACAGGATGTTAACGTCTGCACTCATGCCACTCCCTAGCGATAATACTGCCTAAATTGAGGTGCGAACATGTTAATTCCTTTCCTCTCCACGCATGGACTCGTGTGGCTAATAAAGACATTCAGTCAGTAATAAGTGCCCTGAACCAGTTGGCAAAAATATCAGGGGTAAAAGTGGTTTCATATTTTCTGTGGAATATCTCACCTTTATTTATTTCGCGTTCCTGGTAACTGCCAAGTTGAATGGGCAATTTCTGGGGGGGGGGGGGGGGGGGGCGGAGGGGGGGGTGGCCGCTGGGGCTCCCACGTGCCTGGTTCATGTTCATGTTTTGTAGTACACTGTAGTCAAGCTATTACTTAGGCCACATGGTGTTAAGAATGCATCAGTCACTGCAGTATTCCCGAGGGAACCTGGGCCTTGGACGCTCGGTGGGAATGGGGAGCTTCTCCCTGAACTGAAAACCTTTTCAAGCATGATTCTTGGGACGTGAGTCTCCTCTCTTCACAGTGCCTCTGTCTGTCCTCAGGTTGACAGTTGTGAAGTTAGTCAGTCCCCCCTGGGACCCCCTCCCCACTATATCCAAAAATAATTTGCCATGATGCCAAAAGCCCTTATTCTGTTACTTCCCCAGTTGCTGGCTTCCCTACACTGTTAGCTGGTGAGGCAGGTCCCCGACTTGTTAAGCTCAGTAACTGAGAGCCTAGTGTGGCTGGGCACATAGCCGTTGGTGACCATTGAAGGGACATAGGGCATCTGTGCAGGGCTCTTTATTCTGGGATGCCTTGTGCTCTGGGCAGTTAGAAGCCCTGGCCTGTGGGTCACATGTGCCAGCTATGAGGCCAGATTTCAGTTTCCTCCTTGTGAGTTTCTTCAGGGAAACTTGGGGGGGGGGGGGGCCCAGCCAGATTTATGAGTTGGCTTGTGGATTAGGGTGTTCGGCTGTGGCCACACCAACCCTGCCCTTTCCTGTCTGCGCTTATAGCCCTTATCGTAGGTGGCATGGAGGGCAGGCATGGGAGAGCCAGATTCTTCGGGGTTGGTAAATAAGGTCGTGGCTTCGGCGTTCAGCACATCTGGGTCAGCATCTGTGCTCTGCCACATGGTGGATGTGATGTTGGGAGAGCTGTTGGCTTGGTGCCCCAGTTGCTTCATCTGTCAAGTCAGGATGATAGTGCTGTATCATAGGATTATCGTGAGCCTTCAGTGAGTTATTATTGAGTTGCAACGTAGACGGGCTCATGGGGAATGCTCAGTAGCTATTTGTTGCCATCACCTTCTGCAGAGTGGAGATAGTAACGTTTCCCTCTCCTGGTTACTCTACCCGTTAAATGAGGTGGTCATATACAGGCGGCCTTTGAACAACACGGTTTGAACCGTGTGGGTCCACCTCTATGCAGATTTTTTCAGTAGATCTACGTACAGTGTCGTAAATGTGTAATCTCTTCCGTATGCTTTCCTTAACATGTTCTTTCTCCTAGCTTCCTTTATTGTAAGAATGCAGTCGGTAATACATATAACATCCAAAATATAGTCGATCGATATTTTTATGTCACCGGTAAGGCCTCCAGTCTCCGGTGGGCCATCAGTAGGTAAGTTTCGGGGGAGACAGAAGCTATATGTGGATTTTTGACTGCTCAGAGATTGGTGCCCCAACCCCACGTTGTTCAAGCATCAGCGGTAAAATACATCGTGCCAGGCACGTAAATGCACTCAACATACGGTCGCCCTCAGTGGTGCTGGTCAAAATGACAATAGCATTGTCACAGCAAGTGTGTACAGAGTGGGACAGAGATTGTGACGCTGAACGCTAGCTGATACGTAGCAGTAGCAGGCAAGTTCAGTTTGGCGACCACACGGTATGTATGTATTGACAACTTGACATCGTTTAAAATCTCATTAGCTGGTTAAATCATTGTCTACACTTTGGACACAAAAGTTAACTCAAAAAGGCTTTGTGTATGGTTAACTATTGGAGCGAATAGTTGAGAATTATATACCCCGCTCATCTTTTGATTCTTATTAGTGTCTAAGTTTTTAAATATGAAGGACAGCCTTTTCTTGAATTTTTACAAAATTTTTAAACTACCTTAAGAATAAATGATATTAGCTCTTGAACAATGTTAGAATCCATCAGCCTGTCCACACATGTCCTTGATCATATTTATAGGTGTGTCGATGTTTTGGTCTTTCTCATTAGACACGGCCTTTCCTTCGTCATTCTTAAGTATACTGAAATATTACCACCCATGTTATGTGGTTGTTCCAAAACTTTATAAAAGGGGAAGCAAACTGAACTCTAATAACATTTGATTCTACTAGACCTAAATTAAATGGGGCTTAATTTTAGAAAAATCTTTGACATTCTCTTTCCTATACTTGGAACCAAAGCACATTTGAATCCTTGGTGTATTAGAGAATTTCTTACCACTTTTTTTGTATGTTCGCTTTGGGTACACCGGAGACAAATGGCATTCCATGGCTTAAGAACATCAGTTAAAGGACAGAGTATATAATTCGAGTGACTGCGAGTGACCTTAGGATGTGAATGTAGTTGAGCC
The DNA here is from genome assembly GCF_024362965.1 of Panthera pardus. Lineage (NCBI taxonomy): Eukaryota > Metazoa > Chordata > Mammalia > Carnivora > Felidae > Panthera > Panthera pardus. The sequence continues at coordinate 9,568,968 of NW_026527002.1, forward strand.
CTTCTGGCGATAGAGGCCTGTCGTGTTTTCTTCGCACCTGTGCTTGGCCGCGGGCATGCTCGGTGAAGCTGGGAACTGAATTAAAAACACAGCAAAGGCAATTGGAGAACTGAAAATGCCTTTGTTAGGATACTGAGAATATGATGACTTTTCAAATTTGCCTTTCATCGTACCGTAATCGAGTTTAAAGTAGAAATCAAGACCCTGTAGCGGGGGTGATACTTTGGGTGTATTTGAAAGCAGCTTTTTGCTCTGTCCTAAGTTTAGGATGCTGATGGGCCGGGGTCCACCTCCTCCTTCCTTCTGCCTTCCCTTCCTGCTGCCTGTGTCTCTCCCTGCCCCCCTCCTTCCCTGTCTGCCCTCCTGCCCCTCCCCACCCACCTCCTGCCTGTTTTTGAGATGGACCTTAAACAAGCCCCTGTCTGTCCCTGCTCTCGTGTTCCCTGTGCAGTGGCCTGGCTGTCGTCTTCAGAGGTCCTGATAAGAGTTCAAACCAACAGCAGCGAGCAGCCTCGAGCAGTCACGCCACCAGCCCTTTCTGCTGTGACTTGTATTCTGGTGGGCAGCCCCCCATCATTACTTAAACACCTGAGGGAGCCGTCCGCCTCTCCGTTAGAATCCGTGGCGGTACGTCTGTGCTCTTGAGTTACATCCGCCTCTTAGAGCGGTTTTGTCGGCGTCCTTTGCTACCTCATTCCTCAGCTAATTTGGGAAGGAAGCATTCTGCTTCTATTAACATCACTGTTTTCTGGCAGAGAACAGTATTATGGTTGCGTTTCACAGGAAAGACCCAGGCTCAGCCAGAAGTGTTAAGTTCTGTTTGGAATCAGACTTATTCTCTTATCTGCCAGTGTGTGTTCTTCATGATAGAAATCTAGCACTGTGGGGGCGCCTGGGTGGCTCAGCCGGTTAAGTATCCAACTCTTGATTTTGGCTCAGGTCATGATCTCTCAGTTCAGGAAACCAAGCTCTGCATTGGGCTCTGCGCGTGGGCTCTGGGCGTGACCGTGCGGAGCTTGCTTGGGGTTCTCTCTCTCTCTCCTTCTCTCTCAGCTCCTCCCCTGCATGCACTCTCTCTCTCTCTCTCAAAATAAATAAATAAACGTTTACAAAAAAAGAAAAAAAACAAAGAAAGAAAGAGACCCGATACGGTGACTCCTGAACTGGCTTAGTATTCCCAGCAATAGACATTAATCTCTTTTCGTTTTGATTTTTAAAAGTTTTTGTATTTGACTGTAAGTTGGCACGCAATCGTTACGATTTTTTTTCCGTTGGAGATGTGCACAACTTAACAAATTCGACTTTGTTACGTGTTTGCACATAGATTATGGTTTGCCCTGAGATTAAACAAGTAAAAAGAGTGAGGCTACTCCTCAAAATTTGTAGCAGTGACCAGTGAAAGTTTCTGGAAACCAGGGAATAGTTTAGTTGCTATTCTGAACGGGATGTTAGTGAGTCCCTCCTATCCATACCCCTGTCCCCTCTACCCTGGGGTCACCTGGGCTTTAAACTCTCACGGAGACTTGTTTGCTTTTGGTATAGATCTGACCTGAGTACCATCGAAGAGCAAACCATTTAAACAGGAGTGTATTTGAGTAGGTTAAATATACAGTTCTTCAAATCCTAGAAACATTTGAATTTCCCTTTACCAAGTACTGAGTGTCCTGTTTTTTATTTTATTTTTTTATTGTAATTCTGTAATGTAAACTTAGATTTTCTTCGATTTTTTTCTGATAAATATCCATCCTTCCTTCTTTTCTTCCTCCCTCCCTCCCTCCTTCCCTCACTTCCTTCCCTCACTTCCTTGTGTTTAGAGGAAGAAGAACAACATCTGATGGTATGTTGTCGTTTTTCAGGGTGATTTTGGAGACATTTAAGTAATCGGTGGGCCTTCCATGTATGAGTGGCACTAAGTGCATGTTGATTTTTTTTTCCTATTTGATTGTATAATCCCGGGCTCTGATTAACCTCCAAAGCCTGTTATCGACAGTAAATGAATTCTAATTGTTACATATGATTCTTAAAAGAACCAAGTCCTTAGCACTTTTTCCGGTTTTCATACACAAATATATAATTTGGCTTTCCTTCTTTAAAAGGAAGGTTGCTTATTGTATGGATTTCAGATGTTTCTGATTTAAGTCACACACTTCAGTCGTACAGATGAGGCTCTGTTTCAACCGGGAATACGGTGTTTATATAATCTTTGAAGCTTTTCTCGTTGCATCCCTTTACAATGAGTTCCATTCTCGGCTCTGTTTTCGGAGTTGTTTCCTATGTTAATTAGCCCTGGAAAGCAGACGTTTCTTTTCTCTTTTTCTCATTGTTGTACAGGTTCGCCTCTCCAGCCTCCACGGTTAGCATTTTATCTCCGAGGCTGCTCTCCTCTCTCTGTCGGCTGAATGGATAGGCATCACCACAACATGACACAAGCAGGGACTGTCTGGGTTTGAAATGCAGGGTGTAGGGGGCCAAATGAATTCTAGATTGTTCTGACCTAGTAACTCACCCAGTTTTTGTTTCTGCATCTTCAAAAGGTACTACTAGGAGGATAATTGAACCTCCTGCAAAAGGTCTTTCTCTCCCCGAGTGATTACTGCTGGCATATAAATCTGTGTTAGCCTCTTTTCACTTACATTCGAAATCTCAGATAGCACTCACTCCAGATCAGGTTGCATCGCTGCCCTCGTGGCTCCCCGTCGGCCCTGGGAACATTCTTGACGGCTGTTCAGCGCTGTCATATTTGCGCCTGACGTCATGGCATGTTCAAGATACGCATGTTGCAGATTTCACTCCGACTCCTTGATTTTACAGAGGAGAAAATTGAGACCACGTTTACAGTCGCCTCCGCTTGGGATAGCTGTTAAGAATTCAGCAAAGATGTCATTTTCTGTTGTCCTTCCTGCACTTCTGTAAATTGAGCATTTTCCACTAGGTCACAGAGATTGTTTTGATAGAAATTCCCTGAGGGAGGGGTGCCTGGGTGGCTCAGTCGGTTAAGCCTCTGACTCTTGGTTTCACCTCAGGTCATGGCCTCATGGGTTCGTGTGTTCAAGCCCCGCATTGGGCTCTGTGCTGACAGGGCAGAGCCTGCTTGGGATTCTCTCTCTCTCTGCCCCTCTCCTGCCCCTCCCCTTTCTCTCTCACACACACAAAATAAATAAATAAACTTCATTGAAAAATTAAAACCAAAAAAGAAACTCCCCGACAGAGCTAAAGAAGGCATATCCCTACCATGTTAGTTTATACAACTCCCCCCCCCGCCCAACCCCTGTCCTTCTAGGTAATTCTTCACAGTGTTGCCCTCTGTGCCGGAGACTGGATTACAGTTATCCTGGCTGGCTGGCAGGTTCAGGGCCTCCTCACTGGCCCTGCTTTGGGGAGGGAAACTGAGCCCTGACTCATCCTCACTCTAAGAATGCTGGGAGGAAGTCCTTGTGAGGGCCTCCTCTGTGTGGGTCACGTTAAAAATGCAAAGAGCTTAGATTATTAGCCTTCATGTGACTCAAAGACTGAACTCCTTTCCCTTAGAATGCGTGTGATGAGCTTACTTACCTGTTTGTTCGATCCCATGCTGGTTGGCACAGGGCTGGTGGCCAACCCGGAAGCACCAGCCATGGGTGGTGTTCCCCAAGAGGACGTTGTCACCAGCTCTGTTTGCTCCCTTTGGAACACCTTCACCATCCACGCGGAAAGTCTTACCCATATGGGATCGCGTTGAGGTCACAGGTCTTGACATTGTATTCCCCTGGTACTCCTTTCGCGTGATTTGTTTGTTTGTTTTTTTTTTAATTTTTTTTTAAACGTTTTATTTATTTTTGAGACAGGGAGAGATAGAGCATGAACAGGGAGGGTTGGAGAGAGGGAGACACAGAATCCGAAACAGGCTCCAGGCTCTGAGCTGTCAGCACAGAGCCTGACGCGGGGCTCGAACCCACGGACCGCGAGATCATGACCTGAGCCGAAGTCGGCCGCTTAACCGACTGAGCCACCCAGGTGCCCACGCGTGATTTGTTTTTAAAATCGTAATTTAATTAATTATCTCTGTTTGGTAGGCTGTGTTGGGTACCAGGTCAGTCAGTTGGACAATGGAAAGTGCTGCAGGAATTTTGAAACTGAGTCCTGTTCTCCTCTTTCACCGTGGTTTGAGTTGCCCGGACAGGTCAGCTCCTTCTCTGAAGGTCACCTCTTCTTTGACGTACTATGCTGTCTCCGCCCTGCCTTTTTTCTTTTCCTGCAAAACATTTACTTTCTTCTGCTTTTGATTTGGGCACAGATCATTCTGTCCTCAGAGCTAATCCATCTGTGTGCTGTGACAGTTTATTTATTGAACATAAAAGCAAAGCAGTTTGGTTTTTTTCTAAGCAGTTCATGTTTTCCAGTATCTGAAATAATGCTCACAAAGAGAAGTTGATGTGCAAACATTTAGAGACCCAGGTGCTCCTGGACGGTCACCCCCTAGATCAGGACCAGCATTGAAAAAAATTTTTTTAATGTTTGTTTATTTTTGAGACAGAGGGAGACGGAGCGTGAGTCTCGGGGGAGGGGCAGAGAGAGAGGGAGACACAGAATCCAAAGCAGGCTCCAGGCTCCGAGCTGTTAGCACAGAGCCGGATGTGGGGCTCGAACCCACGAACCTCGAGATCGTGACCTGAGCCGAAGTTGGACGCTTAACCAGCTGAGCCACCCAGGCACCCCAGGACCAGCATTTTTAAATTCCATGTTCAATGAGGCTTAAAATGTCTACATATGATATTTTTCCTTTCTCTACAATCTTTTTTTTTTTTTTCAGCAGTCTTGTTGCCATATGATGGTTGATAAAATAAACTTTCGCAACAAATGCACACAATTTCTTGTTTTCGGCGGGGGTGGGGGGGTCAGAAATGGGGAAAGCTGAATTGCTAAGGTACACCACGGTAACTTAACCACGTGAATAAACATTAAGTGGAAATGTCCATTCCAGCAAGAAATAGGACCACGCCTTCAGCGTAAAGCATGGTGATGTTTCCCACTCTTCTGTTATTCTCCCTTTTACCAAAACCTAAAACATGCCGCCATGAGTAGATATTTCTGGTGGTCCCCATCACGTAATTGGTGGTGACATTTCAGCCACCATGTTAGCAAGTTGATATGCTACTGGTTCTCCCCCCTCCCTCATTTGGATTGGTCAGTATTCTGTAGCTCCTATCCAGGGAAGTCACAGCCAGAGGAAATTATAGCAGGTGCACCGTAAGCTGGGAGTGTCATTGCCAGATAGGGAAGGTGAGGGCGTTACCCTGGATGATGCAGTTCACTCACCGTAGTGATGGCCAGCTGTCACCCACATGTGGCATCGAGGTGTGGGGCTACACTGGCTGGTGGAGGAAGAACTTGGGGTCCACAGCACTTCCTGGTGTGAACCATCTGGTAAGTGAAGACGTTCCTTAAAGTAGTGTGTGTATGGCCGTTTTCTCCGTTTTAGCGATAGGGTTTGGTAATCCTGCAGTAATCTGATCACCAGATGGTTGGCAGACGGCTAACTTCTGCTTTAAGTCTGGAAGCGGCTCGAAAAAGGAACCCTATTTCCTTGTCCCTGAGTCTCTCACAGGGAGTAAGCAGGGGTCTAGCTTCAGTTCTTAGAAGGATTTGACCTCAGAGACGCTGTGTAAAGTCTCCCAGCCTTAGCCTCCTTGTGTGTACCATGCGGAGAAATAGATTCCGATTTCTCTGCTTCCATAAGCTACAAGTTTTGATTTGACCATTATAATCAGGGGCTGAGTTAGAACACGTAATGTTATTGGACCGAAAATAATGTTATTCCTTCTCTTTAGATACTGAACCCTATACTCGATCCAGGATATTGCACTAAAATTGCGTTTATGATGAAGACATTTTAAAATTGCAGATGTTAATTGATTTAAAAATAGTACATATGCGTTTTTATTCAGCTGTTGACCAACAGGGCTCGGGTGCCTTTTCCTGATTGTGTAGCCAAAAGCAACAGTAATGAGGCTTGTGGGTGCAATGTCAGTGTCAGTGCAGAGATGATAGCACGTGGCCTCTCTGGGTTTTGGCTGCTTTTTTATACAGATCGTTTCCCGCAGCCTGTCTGTTTCTAGTTTATTCACCCTTCTAGGTTACCTGGATCTTCTGCTCTGCGGATTGTAATTTTTTCCCAGCGAGCTCTCCCCATCTCCTTTCATAAGTGAGGGAGACTAGTTAGGTGATGCTAACACAGCCTCTATAGCACGGTTTGAGAGGTACTCTGGCCGGCTGTAGCACACCGAGGTAGTGCATGAACTCTGTGTGCCAGAGTTTACGGCGTAGGACTGCACTTTCTTTCTTTTTTTTTTTTTAATTTTTTTTTTAAACGTTTATTTTACTTTTGAGACAGAGACAGAGCATGAACGGGGGAGGGTCAGAGAGAGAGGGAGACACAGAATCGGAAGCAGGCTCCAGGCTCTGAGCCATCAGCCCAGAGCCCGACGCGGGGCTCAAACTCACGGACCGCGAGATCGTGACCTGGGCTGAAGTCGGACGCTTAACCGACTGAGCCACCCAGGCACCCCATAGGACTGCACTTTCTAATATGCTAGATGAAGATGTGGGTGAGGAACTTGTCTCCAGTGTCGTGTTATGTTCCGCTACCTAAAAGCTACGATCTATAGGGGAGGAGCACCTGGGTGGCTCAGTCGGTTAAGCGTCCCGCTCTTGATTTCGGCTCAGGTCTTGATCTCACGGTTCGTGAGATGGAGCCTTGCGTCAGGCTCCACGCTGTTTAGGACTCTCTCTCTCTCCCCCCTCCCCCTCCCCCTCCCCCTCCCCCTCCCCCCTCCCCCTCCCTCTCCCTCTCCCTCTCCCTCTCCTCCCCCCCCCCAAATAAATAAATACAATAAACTTAAAAAAAAAAAAGAGCTACAATCTGTGTCAAAACCCGTTATCAAACCTCCCTGGATCCTTGTAGAAGAAGTGAAATAGATATAAAGCATCCAGTCATTAGCATGCCAGGCCTTTTCGTGATTTCTAGATGTCCCGCTTTACACCCTGGAAACGGGCCTGGCTCCTGTCGGCCCCGGAGACTTTGAGTGACACTTTCATCTTTAGAACACATCCCTCTCCCTCAGGGCACCGGGGGCAGACGCTGTTTGCACTGTAGCCAATGAGATGGTTTTACGAGGGTAGGGCACCCGGGATCGGCTGGTATTTAAAGAACGCGGACGAAAGCGGCAGGTGCCTTGCGGAGGCACGAGGCTACAGCTTTTGGACACTTATTTCCTCCTAGGATCGCAAGTCTTATCGATGGCTGATTGTGTAAACTGGAGTTGTTTGTCCACAGAGCGTGCCTCTCCCCGAAAGGAGAGGCAGCTAGTAAATGTCAGCTCAGGGCCGGCAGCATGTGGCTTCAGAATGCCCAGCCCTGGTGGCCTGTTAAGGATGACGCGTGTCAGTAATCAAAGCACTCGGGTGTCGTAGGCGTTTACTTTTTCAGATGTAATAAGTACTTCAAGCCATGGGTTTTGCCTTGGTCAGAAAGTTGGGATATAAACAATGTGGTCTCGGGAGGCCTGGGTAGCTCAGTAGGTTAAACGTGGGAGTCTTGATTTCGGCCAAGGTCACGATCTCACCGTTTCGAGATCGAGCCTTGAGTGGGGGGCTCCGTGCTGGGTGTGGAGCCTGCTTGGGGTTCTCTCTCTCTCCCTCTCCCCCTTCCTCCCCCCTTCTCTCTCTCTCTCTCTCTCTCTCTCTCTCTCAAGAAAATAAATAAATAAAACAGCATAGTCTCATAAAAACTGTTTCTTGTAGATCAAGAGTTAATTTTCATTACGGAAGAGATCACCGACTAACCCTTAAACCTATGACAAGTTATTTAATCTCTCTTTGCTTTGATTTTCTTGCCCAGTGGATACTCCAGATCTGAACGCCTCAACAGTGGTTACCGTGGGCAGGCAGCATTCTGGGTACTGTGCACCTTATTCCCTCATTTGATCCTCTTAACAGCTCTGGGGTAGGGTCTGCTATTATCCCCATTATAAATGAGGTCACTGAAGCGTAGAGAGGTAAAATAGCTTGTCTAGGGTTCCACAGGTAACAGTAGTAAAATAGGACTTGCATGTAATCAGGATGATTCTAGAATTCCATTCCCTTAAATGATACGTGGTACTGGCTCTCCAAAAAAGTGGTATAATAGTCACTGATTCCTTTGTATTTGGTGAATGTACATTTACTCTTTCGTGGGAGGTATTTGAACCAATGAATGTGACCGCCGTTTGTCTGGTACTTAAATACATTCTGCAGGGGCTGCACAAAGTACCGTGCTACTTAGGAATGACTTCCTGCAGCAGCGTGGATTCCTACCTAGACGTTGGGGTGCTCAGAGGCACCACATACGCTGGTACAGATGAATCCTGTGTTGGTCCTAGGGGGCCCCTCGCACAGACCGCCATGATCATGACATCTCTTAGACTGCGTTGTCCACAGCCTGTACAGTTGTATGCCCGGCTTTTTGCAAGCTGACAGCCTTATTTAGAAAACTTTCGGGGCACCCGGGTGGCTCAGTCGGCTAAGCGGCCGACTTCGGCTCAGGTCACGATCTCGCGGTCCGTGAGTTCGAGCCCCGCGTCGGGCTCTGTGCCAACAGCTCAGAGCCTGGAGCCTGCTTCCGATTCTGTGTCTCCCTCTCTCTCTGACCCTCCCCCGTTCATGCTCTGTCTCTCTCTCTCTGTCTCAAAAATAAATAAACATTAAAAAAAAATTTTTTTGGAAAACTTTCATGAACATGTAGAAACTGTAGTGTACCTATGATCATAGTTCCTGCTTTATAAACTCACCTTAGTGTATCAAAGCTACCTTTGAATGAAGTGGAAAAAAAAATACTTTACATAGCAAACCTCTAGATGCTAAAATGCCCATGTGAAAGCAGTAGCTACCAGGTAAATAGAGAAGCCGTTTGGAATGCAACAGAAGAATCCAAATAAGCCCCTGTACTAATTTCTAATTTACAGGGACGTTAGTTGGCCAGACTGTGTGGGTATTAGAATTACAAACTCATCAGCTTAGTAATTTTGCAAATTATAGACCTCACCCAGCAAGGTCCCAAAATAAAAGCCATTTCATTGAACTATTTCAGCTGTCACTTAGCTTCAAGGCAGCGCAACTCGCGCAATACATCAGATTGTAGAGATTCGTGGATGCTCTTTAGCCAAGTGCCACTTCTGGCTGAAAGCAGGTGGCACTTGGAAATGCTCATGAGACAAGGACAAAATACTGTGTGGATGGATGGACACAAAGCCCTCAAACTGCTGTACCCACTAAATATGCTCAGTAGTAAATAGGTTATAGAACACCTGTACTATGTAGTGTTAGGAAGTAATGAGTGAACCAGGTAAAATAAAGCTGTCTTCTTAAGCAGCTTTAATTGGTGAGAAGTTTAAGCGTAATCGTCTGTTGAAAAGTTGTTTAAAAATTAGTGAAGTGGATTAATTGTAACCTGACAGTAAGTCAGTGTGATGTACGTGTGTGCCATTAGAATAGTTATGGCCACATTTATTACAGGGGGAGGCAGAGCCCTGAGTGGGCCACGTTGTGGGGCTCAGAGGACACTAGAATTGCCTTCTCTAGCCGCTCAAAGCAGCTCTGGATACGTCAGCAGTGATCACGGCCGCACAGTGGGGTCCCCTCTCTGACAGCATGGTCACACTCTCCCGTGTTGCTCTGTGGTTCTTCCGTGCGAATGTCGCCTAATAGAGGTTTGTGGTAAGCTCCGTGAGGGCAGGAAGTGTGGTGTGTTGGCAGCTATCTCCCCAGGGCGCCTAGAGCAGTGCCTAACACCCAATGGGTGCCCTATAAATAGTCACCAAATGGAATGAACTCAACTGTGTCCCGATCTAACCCCATATTGTATATTAATACCCGGTCCATGGTCCAGCGATCCAGGCTTCTGAGACTTCTGCATTCTCCGAAATGATCTGTATGTTTTGTGGCGATTCTGAAGAGTGCCCGTTTCATAGATGAGGGAATTGAGGCACAGGGAGGTTGTAGGGGGTCAGGCATTACCTTTCAGATATAAAGGTCCGCCCTCCTTAAGTGCATCATCTCCCGTTAACGAACCCAGAATAAACAGAATGTCTTAGTACCACTTCTACATCCATTTCTTCTTTGACCTTTCAACTTTAGGAACCCTCTTAGAGCAGAGATCTGAAGAAGGAACTCCGTGTGTACATCTTCCCATAGCTGGCGACATGGACTCGTAGTCACATTTCTTGATCTTCAGCTTGTATCGCCTACTCACGTCCACTTTTGCAAGAGGATAACTTACGTCAAGTCTTCGATGACCAGTTGTCCAGTTCAGAATACGACGTCTCCAGCCTCACGCTAGACTGTGTCATTCTGCCAGACGTTGGCTGTGGGGTCTTGGTTTATTAATGGTCAATCTCCAATGGATTACGCAGTGGCAGGTGGCTTTGCAAATGCTGGAGAGAATTTGCTTTACAGGCCATAGCTTGAACCGGGGAGCCTGCAACCCGCACGTGGCAGATTTCCAGAGCTGATGTTGTTGGGCAACCGTGAGGCTAGCGCACTTTCAACCCAGGAGAAAGTCGGGTGGGAGAGTTCCAGAGAGAAAATACCGGAGGTGGTAGGGGGCGTCTTCGAACGATACCGAAATCCAGTCATCCCAGGAGCGAATGTGGAAATCAGTAGATTTCTTTCCTTTGGAAACAGTAAAGACTATGTCAGAATGAGATACTCTCCGTTTTTGGGAAGCGGTGATACGAGCATTCTGAAGGACGTCAAATGATGTAGTAAGTCCGTCCAGCGGTCCCTGCCTATCTGTAGGGAAGAGGAAAATACCAGTTACCCGAGTTTTGGCATCATGGTCTGTGTTTGGTAGGGTGCTTGTCATGAGGTCTGAGGACTAGCTGTGTCTGAGGTGCACTTGGGAACTGCCATGTTTGTTTCTTCTTTGTGTCCTCGGGGTTGTCCCCAGAGGCCACCGGGCGTGGGCTGTGGTTCCAGGCACTGAGGCACAGCGGCTGTCCATGAGGCACGAGGGACTTCCTGAGATTGTAATGAATCGTGTTCTCTTCCCGCCTCTCTCTCTCTCTTCATTTTAAACCGATGTTAATCAAACAGTGATACTTTGTAAATCATTGAAGAGGCAGTTTCCCATCAAACGGTAATAGAAGAATTCTGTCTTTGTACAGTTGATACCTGTTTTGGTAAATGACTGCTCTCTTGTCATACGTAAGAGGCCATTTCACGTGGGTAATGAATATCGGGACTTTAGTTTTTAAAAACAGCTTCGTGCAGGAGGTTATCGTGCTCGGTCACCAGTTTGAGAATTTTGAAAAAAAAAAAAAAAAGCTAATGGCAAAGTAGGACTTAATTTAAATTTTAGCTTCTTTCTTTTAACTCTCTTTCACCTTCTACAGAAGTTATTAGCATGAAAGCCTAATGGATTCACACTCCCTGGGATATATATGCTGCTGAAATTCAGCATTTGGTTCTCAATACTTGCTTAATAATCCCTAAACCCAGCCTGAAACTCTAGGGTGCTTAGGCATAGTTCATTATTACGAAGCCAGTCAGCAGTGAATTACTTAGCTGTTTTGCAGTGGTTTTTCTCTTACTTAGTCCCTTTCGGATGCACCTGCAAATTCTCTTCAGGAAAATTATCTGTTCATATTTGGAGGATAAAAATAGAAGCTTTGAATATTCCTTTGGTGCAGGCTTGGTGGAGAATATTTTGGTGCTGCTGGATATTTTTCATTTTAAAAAGAATGTTCACATTGATCTCACTGTTGTTCTTACCCTGCTGAGCCCTGACCCCCTCACCTCCACCGCCGCCGAGTCCCCTCCTTGCCTCATACCTCACAACATGTCAGTGGGTTCTGTTGTCCTGTTTGTGCCCACCCTGGTCCTTTCTTTCCCCTCTGCCTTCCCTCGGCACTGTCTCTTTTTGGTACTTTCTGGAGGTTCTCCATCCTGATACACAAATCTGGGACACTTTCAATCCTTTTCCCCCCTGGCCTCAGGACTTTGTGACTTACTGCTCTGTTTTCTGTTGTCTTCTAGGTCGGGGGCTCTCATCTCCTCCCTTTCCTGCCCTCTTTGTTCATTCCCTTACTACGGCTGAAATGTGCACATCCACCAGGGGTCTTGCTCAGCCATTTGGTCATTTTCAACCTGGAACATCATCTGGTTCCAGCTTTTCTTCCCGCAGTGATTATCTCAACATTTATGTCTCTTGCTAGATTCACTTAATCGATAGTCGAGCCCAAACTCAAATTCACGAGGACACGAATGGATCTCCAGATCTTCCTGCTAACAAACCAGCATCTCTCCTAGCTTTTCTGCTAAAGTACCCCTGAGCTTCTGATACGGAGGAACCATCTTTGGAAAACCTTGGAGAATCAACCACACTCGTGGGCGTTCACTCATTAAGTGGTTTTGTTCCTTGTTCATATTTGCCTTTTTCTTTCTTTACTGAGTTCCAAGTCGAGTGCCCATCCTCTTTCATCAGGTAGCGTCACTAAAGCTGTCACCAGCTGGCTACTCCATCCCTCAGGGGTTCCATTTCCTGTCCAGCTTGTGTGTTACCTATAGGTGCATCTTGATAAAATGCTGTCTTCATGTTACCTTCCTTCTTAAAAACCTTTTACTAACTCCCACGGACTGTGGGGGGTAAACGGTACAGGTGGGGTAGGGTGGGCACCTACCTGGTGCCATAGACGAGCTCTGACTTACCTTTCCAGTCCTTTCTGTTCTCCAGCTTGGAATCCTCCCCGTCAGCTTTATTGACCTGCTTGAGATCTTGAATGCTTGTGGCAAACCCTGCTCGTTTCCTCTGCTCTCACCCGGGCCTAGAGTCCCCGTCCCATTTCCTTCACTTAGCCCAGTCACGGCAATATGTGCTGTCACCCACAAAACGGAAGGGTCACCTCGTGCTTCTTTTAAAGACAGACTCTAAATGAATTTATAGCACTTCCTGTCTTAAGATCTCGCAATTAGTTTTGAGTTATCAGTGGGTCTCTTCACTGTTTTATTTTTAACTGTGGTAAAAAAAAACCCACAACATAAAATTTACCGTCTTAATTTCTAAGTGTACAGTTCTCAGTGGTGGTGTGTTATTGTTTTATATTATTTTCAATTTTTCATGGGTTTATTAGCCACATCTCAACCGTTGATACATAAACCATTTAAAGACTTGGGTTCCGTACTCTTGGCTGCGTTGCCTTAAGTCAGTGCATTCGTTATGTGCCTGTTGTTTCTAAACACTGTGTTTTGCATCCCCGACTTTGTCTAGTTCACACAGCAGATGTTAAACATCTGACAACTGAGTTTAAGAAATTTCTTTTAGGAATAATTTTTGGTGGTGGAATTTGTAAACAGCTTGTATAAAGAGTCACAGCTCATTCGTTTAAAAAGTAAATGCCAAGCAAGACAAGCATTATCGGGGGGGGGGGAATTTTCTCACTTAAGAGAAATCTTTGTAGAGTAATAGGGATTAAGATTTTTATTTCCTCCCAACAAGACTAGTGTGATAGATACTTGAGTGTGTGTGTGTGTGTGTGTGTGTGTGTGCGCTTTTAAACTGTAGTGCTCAGTATTATCTATTAGAATCATTTGTCTCCTCAATAGCATGGTTATTTTCATTTTACATTGCTGGGTCAAGAATGAAAGGTTTCGTGTTTGATTTAGGTCACACTCTCATATACTCTGTTTCTGGGAAGTCACTTTGGCTTTCGTACAAGTTTCTGTTTGGGGAATTTTAGAAGTTGGTGAACTCGTGTCCCCTTCCCATGGATGGGCACCGTTTTGTGGTTCTCAGGCTATTGTTTCAGACTGCTGCAAACTTGGTTGTGGTTAAGAACTGCCAACTACCTCTCATATGTGAATAGATGACAGTGGATAGAAATACTTCACGAAAATCTCATTTTCTTTAATGAAAAGAATGCAGTTGGTCACAATCCTTAGGCGTACCTACAACAAATGTCCAAACTGCCCTGAATTAGATCAGATATTTCTTTGTAACTCTTAATATAAGTCTGGATGGATGGAAGGATGGATGGGTGGAAATATATGCTTTTTCCCCCCCAAATCTGTGATTTTATTTTGCTCATTTTTTGTCTTTAATTTCATTGCATCTTCTTTCTTTCTTTCATTGAAATATAGTTGACGTTCAATGTTACTTTAGCTTCGCATGTACGGCGTAGTGATTTCGATAGATCTGTACGTCATGCTGCGCTCACAAGTGTAGCTATCATCCGTCACCACACCATGCTATTAAATTACCAATGATTATATGCCCTATGCTGTACGTTTTATCCCTGTGATTTATTTATTTCATAACTGGAAGCCTATACGTCCCCCTCCCTATCACCTGTGTTGCCCATCCAGAAAGTAGTATGGAGGAGTTTGGAGGTCCTCAAAAATTTAAAAATAGAAAGACATATGATCAGCAATTCCACTACTGAATATTTACCCAAAGAAAACAAAATACCAAATACTAATTCAAAAAGGTATATGCACCCCTATGTTTATTACAGCATAGCCAAGATAGAGAAGCAACACACATGTCCATCTATAGGTGGATAGATATAGAAGAAGTGGTGTATACACACACACACACACACACACACACACACACACACACACAGAGGAATATTACTCAGCCATAAAAAGGAATGAGATCTTGTCATTTGTGACAATATGGATGGACCTAGAGAGTATTCTGCGAGGTGAAATAAATCAGACCCAGAAAGACAAATACCTTATGATTTCATTTATATGTGGAATCTCAGAAACACACACACACACACACACACACACACACACACACACACACGCAAAAAACCAAGCAAATGAAATGTACACTTTCTGAATTGATTGTTCAGCACCGTCACACCAAACGTTATATAATACCCAGGTTATACCGTATCTTACACATCATACATACTAGTAATAGTACTGTATTGATTTAAATTGTTTATCTCAATTCTTAATAGACTTGTTTCTCTCTCTCTTAATAGCCTGAGGGTTACTGGAAAGCAGGGGCTGACTTATTTATCTGTTTTTAGTGCCTAGCAGAGAGCCTAGCATGGAGTTGAAATGAAAGAAACTTCTATAAGTTGAAATCACAGAATTGCTTATAGAAACAAAATGAGATGCTGAACATTTATATTTTAATAAGTATTTACTCTCAGGAAAAGCAATAGGCAAACAGTCTCTGATGCTTACTTTTTCTTATAATATGTGGCTGTCACATGTACCTTAGCATTCCCTAGAATTAGTCAATAAGCACTTACAAAGGATACTGCATATAGTAGATAGTCAGTTACTATTTTGATGAATAAAAGACGGACACTGTCCCTAATATACATCATAGGAACCTAAACAAGCTATAACATTGTTGTCGCTTTTATTGATGTTAGCATTAGTCTGTTGCAGAAGGGCTGATTTCTATTTTAACATTTCTGAGAAGTATTGCTTTTTTTTGCATGCAATACTTTAGAATAGTCACTCTCATTAAAGATGTATGCGTCCTGCTTGGCCTCAGATTTCATGGCTTCATAGGAAGGATAGAGATTTCCTTCAGTGTTTCTTATGCTTTTCTTTCTTTTCCACTTGTTGGTTACACATTCATGCTCCTGAGGATAGTTGGCTAATCCCGGGAGGTGCTTTTAGGGTAGTGTCATTTTTATGTGAACAGAGGCTGGCTTAGAAGAAAGCATATTCGTTTTTCTGTTTCTGGTAACAGATCTCCGCAGGCAGCCATTTGTTACCTCACAGTTGAGTTGCTCCCCAGTCTGTCATGGCTCAACTGGGTCCTCTGCTTACAGTCTCACACTCAGGGTGTTGGTCGGACTGTATTCTCGGTTGAGACTTTGGGGAAAATTCAGTTTCTAAGCTCATTCATGTTTTTGGAAGGATGGAGGTCCCTGTATCCTGGCTATCAGCCAAGGGTGCCCTCAGTTCCTAGAAATTTCTAGAAACTACTGGCAGTTCCTTGCCCTGGGCCTTCTCAGGTGCCCTCTGACTGACCCTAGCAGAATCTCTCATCAAATACCTCTCACTTCTGAGCTCTTTGGTTTCTCTCCTGTGACCAGCCAGAGAAACCTCTCTGCTTCCAAAGGATCCATGAGATCAGGTGAGGTCCCTCCAGATAATCTCACCATCTTAAGGTTAATGCACCATATGGCATACCTAAGCATAGTAAAATCCATTATATTTACTGTCCTGGGACCATGCAGGGTGCGTACCGGGTTGGGAATTCCTGGGGACCATGTTAGAATTCTGCCTCCATAAAAAGTTCAGTTAAGATACCTGGGAAAGACCAAATTTACCTTCATACTTATACTTTGAGATCCTGAAGACTGTGTTTCATGGGCTCTATCTTTTTCAACCTTACTATATTTCTAAGAGAGAAGTAGTCCTTCATATAAAGGGATTTTTTTACAGTCAGGAGGGCATAGGGTTGAATGTTTGTGGTTTTCATTTATCGATCTGTATTATTTCAGACAGTCACTCCAGGGCTAGTGGTGGCCAGATGTGAGGACGGGAGTCAAGTGAGCAGAGTCTGCAATTAACATGGAAACCAAATTGACCCGAGTTTGGGCTTCATCCAGGAGAAGAACTTGACAAGTGAGGCCATGGGGAAGGCAGTGAACTTGACAAGCCAGGCCATAGAGAGCCTCCCTCAGTTCAAGACCAGAGAAATGACTTGCCAGAATCACTGTTTTTTGGCAGATTAACCTGGAAACTGTATTATGGTTAGAGGGGAGAAGCCAGAAGCAGAAACTAGCCAGAAATTCAGAAGTGAATGTTTATTTATCCATGGCAAGGGAGATTCAGGAATTAATTATGTTTCTTGAGTTACCTTAATAGCAATAGTGCTAGTAGAATAAACAAGAGTGGGGGAGCTTAAACAAGATAAACGAGAAAATCAGATTACTTTTTATGAGTTGTGATCACCTGAATAGCATCAGTCAGTTTTAGTGGAGACCGTGGATAAGTGGTTTTCAGGCTGCGTATCAGGTAAGTGATCAGTTTGTCGTTAACTTACCTGCCTTTGCCGTTGGGTTTATACGTATTGGTTTAGGTGCATATACATTTTTCTTATCGTCCAAACAGCTTTGCTAACCAGAGACACATGGGGTAAAATGGATACCCAATGTGTGTTTTACAGGGAGTTGTATTTCACATTTATAGCACTTGGCTTTGCCTGTTCCCCTACCCCTGGCAAAAAGTAACACTCCTTTAAATGAGATGGGTAATGGTTCCGTAACATTTATTACTACAGTGACAGGTTGTTGCTTCTGAATACTGTACTTTCTCTGTTTAAATCACATACTTCTGGTTTTCTTGGAGTCAGTATTCCAAAGGAGTTTGGCTTTTACTTCCTATTCCCTCCATGCATTTTTTTGACTGAAAGATTCTTAAGATTAGAAACAAACAAACAAACGTAGAAGTCCTCCCTGGGCCTGGGAACCAGACCGTGAACATATCCGTTTGCACGGAAGTATAAAACTGCTGGTTTTGCAAATATTCAGCGTGGAGTTCTCACCGCACAGTTGGCTGATAAAACCCTAGATAAACTAAAACTATAGAGCTTTTGTAGCCTGAGAAGGAGAACACATAGCTTCATCTTTGTGACCAAAACTGGCAATGCAACTACGGTAAAAAGAGGGCATAGTGATCTGTAGGTTAGCGATGGGATCGGAGACATTGAGATGCTGAGGGTTTTAAAGGAAACCTACGTAATAAATCACTTGTTCACTCAATAAATATAAAAATTTTTTTTAACGTTTATTTATTTTTGAGACAGAGAGAAACAGAGCATGAAAGGGGGGAGGGGCAGAGAGAGAGGGAGACACAGAATCTGAAACAGGCTCCAGGCTCTGAGCAGTCAACACAGAGCCCGACGCGGGGCTCGAGCTCACGGAGCACGAGATCATGACCTGAGCTGAAGTCGGATGCTTAACCGACTGAGCCACCCAGGCGCCCCACACTCAATAAATATTTATTGCTAACCTGCCCCAAGCCTGTTCTTCGACAGCTGGGGCTAGAGTAGTAAACAAAAAGAGGCAGTAAGTTCTGCCCTTGGGGGGCTTATATTTCGGTGAAATGAAGCAGACGTACAGAAGATAAATATACGAAATATTTGGGACTTCAAATGGGCAGAAGTACCACACGGGAAACTAAAGGGCGGGGGGATAGATGTGTGTTGTAGGAGAGGGCAATTTTAGAGGCTGTAGTAGGCAGGACTCTGTACTGGGTGGCGGGGCCAGCGGAGTGTGGAGTGGGTGATGAGTGTCACTACCATGATGGGTTACTGGATGACGTTATGTAAGACTCCATCATAGCAGACTGGGCTAGAATTTCTCCTGCTGGTCTTGGAGCAGTGAGCCGTGGGAAGGCCACGTGGCAGGAGACCGGGAGCGACCTCTCAGAGACGAGAATGGCCCCAGCTCGCAGCCCCCAGGAAACCCGGGACCTCAGTCCGCCAGCCCCCGGGGACTGAATTTTGCCAACAGCCACAAGAACTCAAAGGGGGACACCTCGATTGCAGCCTTGTGAGACCTTGAGCCGAGGACTCCGCTATTGGGCCTTGACGGGAACAGTGAGATGCTCACTGGGTGTTGTTTTAAGCCGCAGAGTTTGGGGTAGCTGGTTACACAGCAGCAGAGACCTGAGGCAGACAGAGAGCCAAGGAAGGCCTGACTGCAGCTGGGGGGGGGGGGGGGGGGGCGGGGGGAAGGGGGGGGGCGTGTATTTGAGTCAAGCCTGTACCTGAGAGAGTACATGCAGCTTTCTGTGGGAAAGGGCCCAGGCAGTGGGAGTGGCCAGGAGAGCAACATTTATGGGGTGGAGGGGAGCCCCATGCTATCAGAAGTAAGGTCAGAGAGTGTTTGGAGCCAGAGTGGAAAGGGCCCTTGGGCTGTTAAGGTTTTGGCGTTTGCCCTTAAAGGCAATGGGAAGTCATTACAGACAGAAGGGTGACTGAATCCGACCTTCCCTTTAACAGGGTCTCCCTGGCTGCTGTGCTGACACTGGATGAGACCAGTAAGACACCTGCAGTCACTCAGAGCACAGGTTTGGCCGCTTGGGCCAAGGTCCAGCTGTATGGGTGGGTGAGGAAAGGTCAGGTTCTGGAAATATTTTGAAATCGAGCGTGTGGGATTTAATGACATCTCAGATGCATAGTGTGATAGAGGAGAATAAAGGATGACTCCAGGGTTTCTCAGTAAAACACCTGGAAGGAAGGTGCTGCCATTGAATATGATGGGGACAGGATCGTGGGGCCTCGCACACTCGAGCTGCTGCTGATGTGCAAAGGGAGACAGTGAATTGCTGCTGGGTGTACCAGTCTGGAGTTCAGGAGAGAAGACAGGGAAGTAGTTAGCACATGTACGGGACCTAAGGCCATGAGGACCCTAAGACCGTCACCGTAGACGGGCAAGAAAGAGATTTAAGACCGAAACATTGGCGCGCCACTGGAATATCTTCGATTATTTTATCTCAGGCATGAAATGTTGTTCTCTTCGTCTCCAGAATGTCAGCTCACTTTTTCTGTTTGCTTTCAATATATGGTATTACCTGCTGGACCCTGGTGGGAAGATTCTAGCAGGAACTAGGAGCAGATCTCTTCCTCCTGAGGGCAAATAGATGCGTAAGCCTAGAGCCTCCTTCTAGCCCCAGTTTCACAAGAGTAGGCAGAGCGTTTTTATATCCTACCCTGACCTCAGCTTCATTACCAAAGAACAGATAAGCAGTCAGTGTGGCTTTTCAAGATGGGGTTTGCAGAAGACCCGTGGCTCGCTCGTATAGTTTGCTGTATTTCTTCAGTTAGACACAACTCAACCGATAGACAAGAATGGGAAGGCACCCTCTGGGGATTTAGTAGATCGGGAAAGATCAGAACTCCAAAAAGCAGGGCAGTTGGGAGGAGGTGAAGGAGCAGTCCCTGGACCCCTGTGAAACCTGCATTTATCAAGAGCCCTGGGGCTGGTGTATGTAGCCCAAGCCTCGTCGGGGTTGGTGGGTGTAGGGAGAGGCGTGACCCTCACAAGCAAAAGAGCCTACCTGTGGATACATCTGTGTTTATGTAAGTAATCCCTTTAGTTTGTAAATTTCTCTATAAGGCTAGTTACATATTTATTTACAAGTCTTACAAATGAACGGTTATTTCATTGTACTTTCTCTCTCTCTTTTTTTTTCTCTTTCTCCATTTTCCATCATCATATCAGGTGGGTCATTTAATCTAATATTGAATTGCTACATTGTCAAAGGTAGTACCTTTTTTAAAATAGAGTCACCCCGGTGGCAATATAAAATCTTTGGGAGCTGAGACGGTTATTCATACCCTCCAGAAAGGGCTTGAGCAGCAAACCTGAAGAGTTTGGGTTTCAACTGGTTGGCCCTTCTGGAATGAGGACACCATGCTGGCCTTGTCACCTGGGACAGTGAGCAGTGGGGTCAGAGGGCAGCAGTGCTGGGTGGTATGCACCTTGATTTATGGTGCTAGCCTGCCTGTCCTTTTCTACCTGCCCGGAGCATTTGCTTAGACCCGACCACAGAGCACAGGATCTTTGTTCCCCTCTGACTTCATTTGCAAAAAGCTCACCCTTCTTCCACGTCTGTGTGGCATCTTCCCCCCGCCCCATTTCGGGTTATATTCCTTTTTGGCATTTAAATACTTACCAGGCCCATTCTAAGGATTTCACTTCAATTAATTTTCCTTAAACCTGTGAACACGAGTTCTTTTGTGTCATTTGAGAAGAAGACATCATGCTTTTCCCCACTCCCTTAGTGTCGTGTGTGCTTTCAAAGAATGGCATTTTCAGTGCCCTTTTCAAGTTGAGTGAATCAATTGTGCTCTTAAGTAACATCAGTGATTTTTTTTTAAAGATGCTTTGGGCCTGTGGAGATCCAATCCTGGTCAAGTGAAGCCTTCCTTTGTAAGAACCCTTTCCTGTGGCCATCTTGAGTCACGCATAGGACGTGCTGTTTCCAGCTGGGATCAGCATTGACACCGGCTAATATGCTGTGTGCAAGAAAGACCCTCAAGTCTTCTGCTTCTTGATAAAAATTAGCAACTTCCAGAAACTCAAGAAACATTTGCCACATCTAACATTATATACTTGGATGCAAAGCGTTGCTTGCTTATAGTCCTTTTTTTGCTCTGAAGCGTCAGTTTCCGATATAAAAGACCAGATTCCCCACTGTTTTTAGTCTGGTCTGGAACAGAGGTTGACAAATGGTGGTTCATGGGCCAAATCTAGCCCACTGTCAGGTTTGGTAAATAAAGTTTTATTGGAACACAGCCACGATCATCTGTGTATATGTTGACTGCGGCTGCTCTGTGCGGTAGTAACACAGATGAGAAGTCATGTCAGAGATTTGCGGAGCCTAAAACACTCACTATCTGGCCCTTTACCGAAACATTTGCCAACTGTGGTCTGAAATCTATAACTTTTTTTGAACTAAACATTTTCGCCCATAACCCAATTTTGGAATCATCGCTATTTCCATCTTTTTAAAATTGTCAGGGAGAAAACAGCCAGTGGTTTAAAATACATCAAAATTCAGCGTTGTTTGGTTGTCTAATACCACTTCCCATTTTCACAGGTTATCAAAATTTGTTTAATTTAAGAAGCATAACGTGTGGCAATGTAAAACGAAAAGCATCTCAGGTCACACTGAAAGAGAACATTGGCATTTCTACAGAACCTAAGTATTAGGTTACATTTTCACAGGGCTTGATAACATTTAGAACTAAAATCTTCATGAAGGCATAATTCACACGTCTCTGGAGGTCTCCCTCGTAAGCCACCCAGTTTGACATGTTTATAGCCTAACGGGAAGGCTGGATTTCCTTGGACTAAAATCAAATGAGAGGCTAGTTTGCATAGGTTTCTTTGTGTGTGCGCACGTCTGGGAAGACTTCAGTGCTTTTCTGGTACGTTAATTACATTTTCATCGTAATGCACGGCTTCTTTGAACTGCCGTTTCCTTTTCCATAGGCTTTTGGTGGTTACTGTGTGTTCCAGCATGATAAGGACAGATGATCCCCTCTTTCCCGGTGCCCTTGCCATGCCCGTCACCGGAGTAGTTGCAGGGTACTGTCCTACGACCCGGACCCGAAGAGAACATCCTCTCCACGGCGGTCTTGGGCTCTGAGGGCTAACGCAGGACACAGAGCTCCGAGCGAAGAAGTCTGTGCTTTCAGTGGGAACGATCTGCCTTTCTTTCCCATCCGGAGCTGGCAAATGAGGGCAACAGAGGGGCTGTGTTAAATGTGGCGAAATCTAATTACCGCTTGATTTATAGCCACATCCACGCTATAGCTGAGGGGCGAGTTCCCTGCCATGAAACACACTCCGCTGGTTATGGGCTGGCTGAAGGGCTCTGCTGTCCTCCGCCGGCCTCTGCAGAAGGGCTGCTCTCCTTGGCGAGGACACCGGGCCGGCTTACAGGTCCACAGCCTGGACGACATCATGCCAGGGCCCCTCAGGCACATGATGCTGGCATGGGTGAGGTCCTGCTGGGCTTGCTGGACACACACACACACACACACACACACACACACGCACAATGCACATTGAGAGCTCCGTGCAACGTTTTTTTTGGCAAGGCTGCTCTTGTCCATTTCCAGGACATGGGGAACTGAAACTAGCTTATTTTCCTAAAGAATAGAACTGGAGGCCCTGCCCTCTTCCTCATTCTTCTCGTGCTGTTGTGCCTCAAGCTTGAGGACCCGCATTCTCCAAAGTGGAATGCTTTCCATCGAGAGACCCCCTTTTGTGACCTGCCCCGCCGCCCCCCCCCCTTCTCGGTCACCTGCAGAAGCCCCTGCGAAGGCTCAGGAGCTCAGAGGCAATCGTGTGGCTTCATGGTTGCAAAGGCGCCTGTCAGGGTCCCCTACCAGCGCGCCCCTGATTCGACCAGCCCCTGCTGGCAGCCTTGAGGTCACAGACCTCTCGGTTCTTGAACTGTGGAGTGGTGACAATAGTCAGTATCTGCCTCACAGAGTCATTGCGAGGATTGAGCGATTAATGGGTTCGTCCATGGGGCCACGTACGCAGACGGTATTCAGTGAAGTGTAGCTGTTCCTGGGCCGGAACTTCACGGGAGACTAGCCTCAGTCCTGTGTTCTCTTGTTTCTTCTTTTCACCCGCCCTCACAGGTGGGCAGCTTGCATTGCTTTGAATTTCAGACGCATTGTCACTGGGGACAGGAGCTTTATCACTGATACGTTTTAGCATCGTCTGCGTGCAGCTTGACTTTTTTTTTTAATTTTCTGTAGACAGTGCACCCCCTTATTAGCTTAAGGGGGCCAGCACCCCTCCCCTCTCAAAGCTGTGAAATAGCTGTCCACACAACTTTCTATCTAAGCAAAAACTGAGTCTTAAAGAAATTAAGTAATTTTACCTACCTTCCGGTAACCAGTAAGGAATAGAACAGATAATTCGAGCCCAAGACTGTCGTAAAGCCTCCTCTGGCCTCAAGACGCTTCGCCGTGAGCTTATTTCTGTGACACACAAGTCAGAGAAAATGGCAAGTGGATACAGTCTGTTCGTATCAAATATGTTTTGATTTCTTCCAGAAAACTGCTTTATTACAAACATGAGACAAATAAAAGAAAAATTGGTCAGGTAAAGGCAGAAGACGCAAAAATAACTTACCGGAAAGGCATTTTAAATGGGTGCTAACAGCAGTTAACTGTTGGAAATGAGCTTTCCCAGGGCCTATAAGTAGAAAAAGAGATTCTCAGGCCTGATAAAGTCATCTAAAGATAAAGGTACAATGTGACATTCGCGTGCGTAAACTGTACCTGACATAAACTCATGTCGAATTGAGTTCTCATTTCTTCCTTATGTGTACGCGGCATTCTACATAGAAATAAGAGGTTGAAAAATTCAGAAGAACTTAAAATAAAAATAGTTTTGTGAAGGTGTGAAATTGGTAATAAAACCTTGAACACTTTGTAGTGAGACTCTGTTGGTAATAACTGGGTTTTTTATACAATATGGGATTTTTGGGGGGGTAAAATTTACAGATCTTTAGTGTCCAGTCTGGTAAGGAAGGTCTAACAAACCCAAACACTCTTACAACGCCCCTAATAAAAATGTGGACCCTTTCCTTCACTCCCACAAGTTCTCTCTTGCCGTTTTGCAGCCCTGTTTCCCCTTTTCTGCTCCAGATGAAATCATTGTTCTGATTTCTATCACCGTAAGTTAGTTTTATCTTTTTTTAAATCGTGTATCGGTGAAATCACAGTAAATGCCCTTTGTCCTGTTTCCTTTCACTCAATATCATGTCTTGGAGATTCATCCATGTTGTTGTCTCTCTCAGTGGCTGGGTCCTTTTACAGCTGAGTGGCACCCCATTGTGTGTAAATAGCGCGATTGGGTTTTCTCTGATCTTCTGTTAATGGATAGTTGGCTTGTTGCCAGTTGGACATTTTGAATCAAATTGCTACGAGCATCGCTCAACTGGACAGATGTTTTCCTGCATCTCGGACACGACCCCTGAGTGGAATTGCGGGCTCAGAGGCCAGATGTTTGATTAACTTCCGACTGTCCCATTAGCACCACGTGAAAGTTCCAGTTATTCCACGTCTTTGCGGACATTTGGTGTTGGCTCTTTATTTTCAGTGATTTGAGTGGCTGCGAATTGATGTGGTTTGAAGTGATGGGGTTCAGAGCCGGCGGCCCGGAAAGAAATCTTGAGACGATTTTGGTGCAAAAAAAAGGTGATTTTGTCAAAGCACAGGGATGTGACCTGTGGGCAGAAAGAGCTGCACTGGTGTTATGACGGGTGACGGATTTTATACTTTTAGTTGGGGGTTAGGGACGGCATAAGTCTCTAAGGAATTTTGGAAGCAAGGTTTCCAGGACCTTGAGGAGGCTAGCTCTGGTTAGGAAAAGGTCATTTACGACTGTCTCGTAAACTCTCAGTCATGACACCCTCCAGATGTAGATCAGTGGGCCATATGCTTGGAAACATATATCTTGGAGAGGTAGAGATAAATAAAGGACGTTTCCAAACGAATTTCTATATGTTAAAGTAGACTCACAGGATCCTAGGGGGTCGGGCTAAGATTGTCTATTTCCCTTAGCCGAGTGTCCAGTCCACATCAAGACAGTGGAGCTCTCAGAAGAAGGTCAGCCTGCCTGTCTCAAGGACTTGCCAGTTGTAGGGAAATTTAACTTTGCCTTTGTTTCCCACATCATGAGCTAGTGTCTTTTGGGGTTTAAGTTTGTGTTTCCCTCACGACTGATGGTGATGAGTACCTACCTCTTTGTGTGCTTACACGTCTTTTGTGTATCTTCTTTTGCCAAGTGTCTGTTCAAGCCTTTTTTCCCCTTTTAAAAGTGGGACTGTTGGTCTTTCTGTTACTGGTTTGTAGTTCTTTATTGTTTCTGTCTAAAAGTTCTTTTTCAGATGTAAGTAATAGACCTACTTCTCCCGTTTGGCGTTTGCCTTTTCATTTTTTCGATAGTGTCACTTGATGAGCAGAAGTTTTGACTTTGGTCAAAGACCAATTTGTTAATTAAAAAAATGTTTTTTAATGTTTATTTTTGAGAGAGAGACAGGGTGTGAGTGGGGAAGGGGCAGAGAGAGAGAGGGGGAGACACAGAATCCGAAGCAGGCTTCCGGCTCTGAGCTGTCAGCACAGAGCCCGACGTGGGACTTGAACCCACAAACCGCGAGATCATGACCTGAGCCGAAGTCGGGCGCTTAACCGACCGAGCCGCCCAGGCACCCCATCAATTTGTCAATTTTTTAACAGTGTTTTTCGTGGCTCTAGAAAATTTTTATCTCCTTCGGGGTTGCAAAAATATTTTCATCTGATTTTTCTAGGAGTTTTGCAGTTTTGGGTTTTAACTTGTAGGTCTATGATCTATCTCCGGTTTAGTAAGGGTCAAAGTTTACTATTTTTCTAATGAGTATCTAGCTGTTCCATCATCATTTATTGAAATACATTTCATTCTCCATTGAATTGTCCGAGTGCCTTTTTCAAAACTCAGTTGTGTATTTGTGGATCTATTTCTGGACTCTTCTGGGTCATTGCTCTAACAGTTGCTTCTTACTAACACCACAGCGTTGGCCTTTCAGTGTCTTGCTGGAACAGCTTAGTGTCCTTCCCGAGGAGGGGGAGGACACTTTCTTATCAGTGGCAACACAGGTGACTCACCATCTAGGTTCCACACAGTGGGACGCATGAACACAAAGTGTGAAACATCACGGATGTTTGACGCTGACATGGAATTTTGCAGGTGGAATGTGTTTTGCAGTTGGATGAGTTCGGTTTATTCAGATATGAAAAATTTGGTGTAATACATTCCATTTCACTGCAATTTGGGTCAGAGAACAATGCTGAAAAGAAATATGTACGAAGGCCTGAGTGAGCACAGACTACAGAGCAGCCCCAAACTAGTAAATCAAAAAAGGAAGATCGGTTAATTGATATTCCAATTAATATCACACAGCTGGGTCCAACCAGGGTTCAAAATGACGGTGTTTCAGTACAGCTCCCTCTTGGTTGTCGGTGCAGTATTTTTTCTTCCTTGAAAGATACATCCTTTCCAAAAGGTACACAGCATTAACATCTTTTGGCCTCTTTGGGGAAAACAGAAATTACGTTTGTTTCCGAAGGAAAAAAAATCAGAGAAGAAATTCTGTGTCAGCTCCATTGCTGAAAATGAGGACATTTGAAGAACAGTAGCAACTACAAATCAGGAAAGGTCTTCCCTCTCTGTGCTTCCTTCCCTGGCCTGTCCTCGGCTGGGGTTTGAGGCAGGAGGTGTTGGCCCTCTCATCTGGAGCATCCGAAGGAGTTGGAGTGTCGATTCTCATCCATTGGGGCCCCCATCACTAATGGCGGAGAAGCAAAACCCGTAAGATTTTTCTGTCTACTTCACCCCAAAAGCCAGGATCCACCCTTTTGACTGGAAGCGCTGTGCTCATTATAGACAAAATAAAATTGACTAAGAACCACTGTCTGTACCCCCAGCTCATCCTCTTGGAACGCCAGGAACCCCCTTTTAAAGCCTGGCATCGACTCACATCACATCCTCAAATTGTATTTGCTCTTAAACACCATTAAAAAACAAATGCAAAGATTATGCTTAGCCTTTGGAGGAAGATGACTGAAACGGCCCGTGCTGCTTTAGAAAATGCGGTGAATACCATCAAGGTATCAGGTGGGCAGTTTCTCTCGCCACCCTCTGAGCTCCTATGGTGCTTTTCCGCTCACCTGTTAGGTACTTTATGCCATTTATTCCTATTGCAGACCATTTCTGTGATGTTAACTTAAAAGCCTTCTATGTAATTTAGTACACAATCCACTTGTGTAGGCTTGACTCAGACTTTATGATAAAAAGCATTCATCACGTGCTGTTCCATGGAAAAGGAATTTAAACTCTCCTCTTCAGAAGAAGACCTGCCTGCAGTAGAAATAAAATAGCTTCTCCCTGAATGGAGCGCTGATTTGGCAAAGATCACGAGCAGTCAAGTCAAGAGGAATGTAATTGACTGCCTGAAATTTAAATTAGCTTGTAATCTGACTTTGAAAATAAAGCCGAAGAGAGACGCGAGAAAGTTTCCTGAAGGTGAATTCATGTCCTTCCCATCACTTCCAGTTTCAAAGTTAATAACATACCCACGATAAAAGTAATATGCAGTGAAGCTTATCTTTTCCTGTGCTTGTTCTTCCTGATATACTGACGCTGTGCTTAGAAAACATACCCTACAGAAAGAGAACCCACGTCCGCAGAAATGATTTTCAGATATCGCCACAGATTTACACACTGTTTCGGTAATGTTTGGAGGAGGAACTTTCCCCTTTATTGTGTCCATAAAGCATAAAGTGACAACCCAAGAAAGAACCTTAAGTAAGTAACACAGATTTTCTTGTTTGCTTAGAAAGTCGTCAGATGTTCATAGTTTCAGAAGATTCTTTCTCTTCAAATAACTTATTCATTCTTGAAGGACACGTTATTTTTTTCTCCTTAAAATCACTGAGTGGTAAAACGCTCCAGGAGCGGAACATGAGTTAAAGGAAAAGGGTTCCCTAATTATTGTCACTGCCTTTATTATGTAATGAAAAATTGCTTCTTTGCTCTAAAAGAAAACATGGAAAGAATGTGTACATTTGGAAGTAGGAACAGGAGACATATAGGGAATCCAGATACAGAAACTGGTCACCGTGTAAGAAAAACTTAACATTCGGGGTGCCTGGGTGGCTCAGTGGGTTGGGTGTCCGACTTCGGCTCAGGTCATGATCTCATGGTTTGTGAGTTTGAGCCCCGTGTCGGGCTCTGTGCTGACAGCTCAGAGCCTGGAGCCCGCTTCGGATTCTGTGTCTCCCTCTCTCTCTGCCCCACCCCTGCTCACGCTCTGTCTCTGTCTCAAAAATAAATAAACATTAAAAAAAACACTTAACACTCAAAAAAGAAACTGGGGGTGATTATTTTCAGCAGGAAAAAAAAGTCTTAACTTTAAAGGTAATTACACACTTAATAGTATATATAGATGGAGTAGGGCTCAGGTTGCTGCAAGGCAGATTTCTTTTAAAAAAATCCCACTTGCACATTAATTTCTATTGTGGAACTTAAAAAATTGGTCCCTAGATATAATAAAATTATCTTCAAAATATACACGTGTAAATGGAAATATCTTTCTGACAAAACCATTGAACCATTATCTATTAATGATACTGAGCTAGGGTTCACAAGATTTTTTAAACTGTGAAAGTAAAAACAGTATCTAGGCAGACACTCTAAAAGGGGATTGTTTCTCTTTACCTTATTTTAAACTTGATTCCTGCTGTAGTAGCAACAATCCATAAAGTTTCAGACACCTGCCAAGGTCCCAGTCGATCTTGAAGCATGCTAATGTTTCTAACTTTATATCCAAAGAAATTATTTTCCATTTTCTACAGCACTTAAACTTACTGGCTTCTTTCCAGACGTCTGAACCTGGCCATGTCTTCCAAGTATGTAAGAACGCTTTTAGATAAAAGGAGAGAATTATCCAAATAACTAAGGTAAGGACTATCTGAGCTGCACTTAGCAATGAGGGCTTGTGTGAGTGCCAGCAGAGGCTTGCCCTGATGTCTAATAATCATCAGCAAATTGGCTGACAATCCAGGCTGAACTTTTGGTTCCTACTCTAATGGTTTGACTTACGGCTGAGAACAATTAGCTCATCAAAATCGTGGTTGCTGAGGCTGCTGCTTACTGGCCGATTCCTCACCTGCTGGTTAGCAAGGCTGAGTTGCAGACTGGCTGTAGGCTAGATCTGTCCACTGGGGCGGGGGGGGGGGCAACAAGAATCTCCAGGCCGAGACATTACAGGGGCTCTACTCATTAAACACTGGCCACCCTAGGTTTTTCTTTTCCTTGGGTGGGAGTGGGAAAAAACACAAAGCTTTAGTAAATAATTTATGTTAGTGATAGCACAGTAGAAAAATTTTTTAAATTCAGTATAATATTCCATTAATTTTATACCCCATAATGTATGTAACCGATTGGCTATTGTTGAATGGGATTTCCTTTCTCTTTTGACTCTCCAAGGGATACTGTGATATGACAAATACCGTCACTCTATACATTTTTTCATATATCCTCAATTATTTCTAATTTATTTTTGCATATGGTCTGTAGGATGATTTCCCCATGGTGAATGGCCAGGGGTAAAGGTATACACATTTGTCACATTTTCAAGACATTTTCCCACATTGCCCCCAGGAAAAAAAAAAAAAAGCCATGCTCATTTAAGTTCCAGGATTTCTAGATGTTACTAACAAGCTCTTAACAGTATCACATTTCCCCTCTGGGTTGCACGCAGGGCATGATGTATTTATATTATATACTTATGTATATATTACGTATTTATATTATGTACTTCTTTTTCTAAGAGAGGGTCGGTTTCTCTAATAACATGAATATCATTTGGCCTGGATGTTTAATTTTGCCATCAGCCAAGTGTGGAGAACTTAATGTTTACAAAATGCTGGGTACTCTCTAAATGCTTGTTGTATATATTAACTCACTTAATCCACATAATATCCTCATGTTGTAGATGAGAACATTCAAGCATGGAGAAGTTAAGTAATTTACCCAAGGTGGCCAGCTGGAAAGTAGTAGATTGGTATAAAGTATAATGGGATAGGAGGTGAGAAGTACATGATGATGTTATTCTAGCAACATAATTTCCCCCAAAGAATATCATTCAGGAGGATATAACTTCCAAAGTTTTCATATGACCCCTTTCAAGACACGTATCCTTAGGCTTTAAAGGAAACTTTAAACGTTTCAGAAAGACCCCAGATGAATTTCATAGCAAATGATATTTGGATGAAGTAACCTTTCAAAGTTAGTAACGTTAAAACATAATAATGAACATTTCATACGATACATACTTGAAGTGATTCCTTGAAGCTGTTGCTTAAAATAGCAGTATGCTTCAGTCATGCAAGATTATATGCCTTGATTTTTGGACGGTAATTGTAGAGATGCCCTCAAGAACGGGGGCTGATACTATGCAGAACTGCTTACAATTATAGGAAGCTTCATTTAACTGAAATATTTACGCATGCCGCTTTAGGAGTCAAAGCTACGATTTAGGACGTTAGTCCATTTATTGTAATTTAAAGTTGTGTAGGAATTATCGATGGTCAGTAGAGAAAGAGTCCAAGCCTGAGTCCTTTTGGTAGAACAGAGATTGTTGATAAGGTAAACACCTTCACATCCAAGAAGATGCCTGTCAGTGTCCATAAACCCTGGTATGATTTGAGAACAGAAGAAAAGGTAATATGCTTAGGAATATTACTGCAAGCCAATTCAAAGTTTATTATATTATTCTATATAAGATTATTTATGTGTATATATTATATATGATATGTGTGATGTATTTATACATTATTGTTATTTTTATATATAATATATATATAAGATATATATAAGATTATTTAATAATATTTAATTATTATACCCATGGGGTAATTAATTTTTTGTGTATAAGAACAAACATGATTTTAGCGAGAAAAGGAGCAAAATGGGAACAAATTGGAGTTCCTGAGCAAGTCCTAGTTTATGGCTCCCTTTTCTGATTTCCCTTCCTTCCCAACAAGCTCTCTGGTGCTCATTGCCTCCCTCACCTGTAAATTCCATCAAGGAAGACGGTATATCTCAACCCATGATCACATAAGTAGGGGCCCAATATACATTTCTCGAGCTACTGAGGCAATGTCTCCTTACTATTTTTAGGTTTTCAAATAACCCTCTCTTCCTTGTCCTAAACTTACATTTCTTAAAGGCTACAAGTCAGAATGCTGAGGATTAATCTTACTGGTTATTTATTTTTAAGTTTATTTATTTACTTTGAGAGAGAAAGAGAGAGAGAGAGAGAGAGAGAGAGAGAGGAAAAAGCACACGTGGGGAAGGGGCAGAGAGAGAGGGAGAGAGAATCCCAAGCAGGCTCCGTGCTGTCAGCACAGAGCCCAACTCGGGGCTTGAACGCACGAACTGTGAGATCATGACCTGAGCCAAAACCGAGAGCTGGACGCTTAACCAACTGAGCCGCCCAGGCACCCCTCTTATCGGTTATTTAAAATCATTCCCATTAAGGTATAGATCACTGATGTCTTATTCCACCACCATGGTTGTGTTGTTGTTATTGTTAAAGTTTCTTAGTGATATTAATTTTTAATTGCTCGAATGTCCATTCGTGCAAGGCTCCCTGCTGTCCACATGTGTGTTCTGATACCAACATGTAATTACACACGCATGAAATGTCCTTGTGCGTTCTGCCTCATCGGCTGGAAAAAAAAAAAACCCATGTTTGACTTGTAACCATGTATAAATATAAGTGAAAGGAAGGTAGGAGTTTTGGTTTCTGGAGAATATAGAAGTTCTTTTATTATGCAGTGCTTAAGTTCCTGTGAGTTATTATGCAATGCTTAAATTCCTGTGCGTTGAGATACTTTTAACACTCCCTGTAATTGACTGTTGGACTTTGTAATTAAGAAACAATCATTTGGGTGGAAATGGGCTGCTGTAGGAAATAGCTGAATCGAAAAGATGCTTTCCTCAGAATGTTGTGTTTGTGAGTTAGATGCAAAATGAAATCATCTTACGACGATTTTTCTTAATCTGCTGTTCATTAGGCACGGAAGTGTGCTTTTTGCGTCGGAATTTCAAAAGTTGCTTCTGTCACCCTAATCGTTTAGTTTCTCAGGTCTGGGGGGGGTGGGGGGAAAGCCCCTTTTGCACTACGTATCCCAGCTCTCTTCTTAACCCCGTGGACCTGCGCGGAAGCACCTCTGTGGGTTCTTCTTAATTCACGCTGAATGTTGAGACTACCATCCTCTAAACAGGTGCAGGAGCTCACCCCCAGGGCAGGAGACTTGTTACTTCTTGTGCACAGCAGGCGTAGGAGGCCCGTTTTCCTGTAGGAGGACAAAGTCCTGGCTGGTTAGTTTTAGAACGCGAGGAGGTTTGGGGGCTGGGCAGCCCTACGTGGCCTGCTAAGGTTGTAGGCGCTTGGTACTTGGGCATCCTTGGGGTCAGGGTGCAGTACAAAAGGGTATGGGACATTGCAGAGGTCAATTTTGTCTGTATAAACTTTTTTGAGGGTTAGTCCCATACCTAAGGAATTCTTTGTTCTCTTTTTCCCCCAAGTGACTACTTACCTCTGGGCCTGAGAAACCAGTTACATTCTTGGTTAAATCGGCATGATAGGGCTAATCCCCGTGCAGTGTTGACCTATGATTAGGTCGTGTCAAAGTCCAAAGCCCTAAATTCGGTGGTCCGCTGGGTGGGCTGGGGTGGAGAACTGGAAGAGAGGCTGAGAGCAGACAGGGCCTCATAGGTTTGTTATAGGGGGATACAGCAGGAAAGGGGCCCAAGGAAATGGGGAGAGGGGGCCCCTGGGAAACAGTCCGTCCAAGTGCTGTGGTCAAGTACCACCGACTGGTGCTGTCCAGCCCTGCACTTGTGGATCTTGTGAAGTCCCTCCGCGAGGGTGTTTGGGCCGCCCTGGGTCCTTGTTGACAGGACAGATGCCGAGAGTGCGAGGATGTCGGAAAGGCTCTACTCTGCGAGCGACTGCTAGCCATTCACAGCCAGCCTCCTGGACAGAGTCTCTCTGGAGCTAGCCGCCCCGCAAATTCATACCTCCTTAGCTGTCTCACTGTCCCCTACCTTCCCGTCTCTCTCCGCCGGTACTATAAAATATGAATCGTTCGGAGAAAAAGAAAGACAAGCAAAGGCGATGGCGCAGACAAGGCTTTGAGAAGACCCTACAGGATGCACGGCTGGATTGGAAACCGAGGCGCACTGAGAAGACTCACACCGGCTGCTTACGAGGGCTGGCAAGATGGTCGTCCAGACATAATCATCTTCCTCAGCAGGTGGCTTCCCAGGAGGCCCCGAGAGCTGACTCACACGACGGCATCCTGTGTTGATGGACGAAGGAACGTCGGAGGCCCTGTTTGCACAGCAGGGGTCACTTCGTGGCACACGGGGCAGTGTGCGAAGCATCCGAATGAAGAGGGGGTGCTGAGGACCGCACCTGGTCTTTGGCACGGGTGGGGGAATTCCCAGCAGCCCATTTTGGTCTTTCCCAGCCTGTCCACGTTACACCTGCTTCAGGCACCCGTGTGCTGCCTTCTAAAAAGAAAGAAAGAAGGGAAGGAAGAGAAGGAAGGAAGGAAGGAAGGAAGGAAGGAAGGCCAGTGTTTGGGTGTTATGAACAGAGAAGGAAAGAGCACTATACTTCCTAACTACTCATATGCTGTTCCATCAGTTGTCCCACCCCTGGTAGCCAGAGGAGACTTTCACAGCCTGGGCGTGCTTCTCTTTCCCTTGGAGCTGGGAGTCGGTGGTATGCTAAAGCCCTTCAAATGGTCTGGGGGGAGCTGATCGTTAGCACCTCTGCCCAGTCCCACGCGCAGCGACTGCACGGTGGTTGGTGGCTTGAAACCCCACGATGGAAATGCGGCTGGTCAGGGCCACGCCATCCCAGGCTAGCTGTTCTGATACTGGCCAGCCCGTACTCCGCGTGGGCTGGGATCCGTGGCACGCCTCGGACCACCAATCAACCGCTGGTCCTTGCTCCTTCCTTTGGCAGAGCCGGGAGAGGAGAGCTGAGCTGCGGCTCCCATCAGCCAAGTGGGAGAATCCTTGGCCATGGAGGCCCAGCTTGTGAGCAGCCCTCCCCACGGTGGAACCGGATCTGGTTCCTCAGAGCAGAAGCAGCTTTCCTGGACCCCTTGCGGCAAGTTGGAGTCTGACAAACAACCAAAATACAGACACCTCGGATCAGTCTAAAGTTATCTAGGAGCCATACGCTTAGAAAGAATCATTTTTAGTGTGGGAACTCTGGTTTCCTTTCCAAGGGAAGAAGAAAACTCTAACAGAACTCTGTATGCAAAGTCTCGATGCTTACGCTTTCCTCTCTTCATTCTCCAAGGTTAGAGAACCAAAACAGAACTGGGGGATTCCATTCAGGGAGGTTGATGCCCGTGGTGCGTGACTGCTCCTCCTTGCCCAGTGTGGCACACGTGAGATGCACACGTTTCTGTTCTTTGTCCAGGGCAGCAGGGCAAGCGAAGGTTTTGACTTAGAAGATTGTGGGAACCTCTTACTCTAGAAAGAACCGAAAAGGAATCAGCAGTCATATTTTCAGAAGGCTTGGACCAAACTCCCTTCCTTCCTTCTCTGGTGGATGTGGTTTCCGGCTGTGTCTCCAAGTCCCTCCTTTGCCCTCCAGTCCCACCAGCCTCTCCAGGACCTTGACACACCCCTGGCCCTCACCCACACTCCTTCAGCCACAGACCGGTCACCCCACCCCCCACTTACATGCTTTCACAGCACCCCCTGCCCCCCCCCCCCCACAGCGCTTCACAAGGGTTTACTGCCATCAGGGTTGCTCATTTGTTAATGAATCACTTGATGTTCATCTCCCTCATTAGAATGGAAGCTCCATTAAGAATCTGAACGCTCTGACTCCTCCCTGTGCCGCTGTTGTCAATGTCCAGCCCGGTCTTTGCGCGCAGGAGGTGCCAAGCACTGTTCGTTGAGGGGGCGAATGGCTTTTCAGAATCAAGGACGAGTTGACAAAAGTTCAAAGACAAAAGTGCTCGTTCCGGAGGTTAAAACCAAATATATAGGCTCGCCCAGCAGAGTGGCAGTAAGAAAGATTACCAATTAACTGTTACCCGGTTTCAAACAAATATTGGTTCTAAACATGTGGAAAGATAAGACCGAAGAAAGGACAGTCGCTTCCGTCTCTCAGAAAGGGTCTGTTTAATGCTTCTACCAAACAGGCATGAGAGAAATTAATCAAACAGCTTTTTAAAGTGCCTTTTTTTGAGCTAGCAGTCTGTTAAATGAAGGGGAAGGCAGAGCTGTTCGATGTTTCCTAGATAAATGCCTGGAAGTGTTACTAGTCTGTATCCTGGCAGCCTCTGGGGAGCTGTGCCTTAGGCCAAATCACTGAAGCCAATTCCTCTTGGAGTTTTAGCTCCTGATGATGCTGATTGCGCTTTGATAATTCAGTGGTCGATGCTTCCAAGTTAACGCACGCGGCAATACTTTCCTTCAGCAGACTTGTCTCCATCAAGTTTCCCCCGACTTTGTGTCTGTGTGTACGTTTCTACACCCTTTTTCATTCTTAAGTTGATGGGCCATGAGTTTCTGTGCTCTCCTTTGGAGTTTATGGGCCATGTCTTGCCTTTCACTAGCTTATTTCCCAAACAGGTTGTGGGACACAAAGACTGGTGGATGAAAAATGATCCTTAGGCAGGATTCCTTTTCTATGGCCGCTGATTAATCCCTGGGGATATTTGGTTCCTTAGAGCAAATCATAGTGCCTTTTGAGAATGTCAGCTTTCTATCAAGGTTTTCAAATAAAAAGCAGAGCAAAATAAAACTATAGAAATGAGAAGTTTGCCCAGTATCGTCGGATCAGAACTTAACTGGTAGAACATACCAGTTTCTGGGAATTACTGAAAGAACATTGAACAGATTAACAGATTTGATAAATATCATCCCGGGATTGTTAATTTTGTGGCACATACAAGAAAGAAATGACTTTCAGGGAAAACAAATGTGTAAGTAGGCTGCAGGGACAAAAGTTGCCTTTGACTCGCTGACTTCTCTCCTCTCCCCTTCTCACATAAATTTGTCAATTTAAATTTAACCAAACCGCTCATTACCAACTTTCCACAATTTATATTCCATAGAAAACACTTTCAAAATGTATATCATATAATCCATATTGCAAGTCGTAAATGAAATACAATTATATGCCCATAATTTCCTGAAAAGTCCTTTTAAGATCGGTTCTTACAGAATCAAGTGAAATTGTAGCAATTACATAGGCAAAAAGAAGGAGGTGTCATTTTTTTTTTGTTACTAGAGTGAATACAATAGTGATTCTCTGTGATTAATCAAGTCTGCCATTAGCTTGTCACTGTTAATTCTAAATGGTGTTTCTGACAAAATTCCACAGTGGAGAAGTGGTTAGATACTTTTTTAGAGTAGTGTGATACTGGAAAAGAAGGTAGGTAATAGGACGTCGTGAAAAGATTGCTGCTATTAATAATAGCTTGATGAGAACTCACTGTGTGCCAGTCCCCGTGCTAAGTGCTAATAGCCCATTGACAATAATCCTGCAAGGTGTCTCGCATTATTGCCTCTGAGACACAGAGAAATCCAGTCCCTTGCCCAGTCACAAAGGTAGGAAATAGCTGATCCAGAACTTAAACCCAGCCAGTTTGCCACTTAGATGCATGCCCTTTAGGTTTGCATCAAACCATCCCTGACAGGATTTGGCTTCTAGAACTGATTCTACCGTTAAACCGTGAGGTGGGCAAATGTATTTAATTTTTGCTTTTATAATGACTTCTGATAACCCTTTTCCATCCCTTGTAACTCTGAATTATTATTCATCACGAGAATCAAGATTATGACTTTTGACACCTTGAGTAGCCCTTTTCCCCGATGGACACAAACGTGCATGGTATTTCCAATGATATTGAGAGATTAATTAGCACTTTAGGACAAATGAGTGGCAAATTGCTAACCCAGGGTAAATAAAGTGAGGCGCAGATTTTAGAGGACTTGGATTTTAATATCCTCACGGTATCGATTTTATGATTTCTCCCTGCTGGCTTCTGTGAAGTTGAAGGAAGCTGGTGGCACGGCACATCGATTTCACCACTCTTTGTTTCTCCAGACTGGAGAGAACACAGGCACGCGCTTGTAAGAAACACTTCTCGTTTACGAGGTGATGCATCCATCTTCAAAATGACAGGAAATCAAGATGATTTTTGTCTGTGGGGTTTTAATTTATTAAAATGCAATTTGCCTCTGTGCTTTTGCTCTAAGAGCTCTGTGCTAGCAAACTAGCTATAATTAGATTAGCAGCCTGCTAAGCGCTGGTGACAGCCTGCGCCTCAGAGAGCATGTGCTGGATTCTGCATGAGCCTCTCCTCATTGGTTGCTCGCCCTGCTGCTCGCCAGTTTGATAGGTTTCCACAGTACTCTTTATGCTGCATTGGAGACATAGATACAGAGATACTCTACTGTGTTCTTGCGACGGCGGAGGTGCTTGGCTGCTGACAGTAAAGGAGGAGGAAGGCACCGGAGAGAAGGTGTCCGTCTTTGTTGTAGTTCATCGGAGGCACCGGCTGCCGGCTCCCGGAGATCACTGAAGAAGTTTCAGTTCATGGTAATTACTTTGAGGCTTTATCTGGCAGGAAAAAAACAGGGCCATGCGTGAAATGAAGTGCGTTCGTCATGTCCTCCGTTTAATTTGATCTTGCTTTTGTTAATATCACGCGTGCTCCAGCTTTCCCAGACTGTAATGTGTTCTCCTGGAGAAGGCTTGGCTGGTAAACAGCTCCCCTGTTCACGAAGGAATATTGTTTTTACCTGGATTCAAGAGTGCAGGTAGCGGGGGATGATTCTTATTGGTTCTCTCCTGTTTTGGAAAGTCCGATGTTGCCTCAATTTAGGTGGCTTTGGAGGTGCGTTTCAGTAGCCGGGTGACTTTGTTTGCATGGAGTCCAGACCCTCATGAATAATGAGCAATCGAGGAGAGTTCAGTGAAACACACTTTGATGAGGACGGGGGAGCGATTCTCCCGGTGTCGGCGCAGAAGTAATGTGCTATTGTTTCTTCAAAGATGTGTGCAGCCTTCATTTTGGATGGCTTTCTTTGTTTCACTGTTTGTAATTCCCATTAAGCCTTTTTAATATGGAGAATATTAGCATATCCCATTGTGCCAAAAATACGTAGAGGTGCGTATTCAGCTGTGCCAAAGAGAGAATTTTTCACTCGGGGCTTTTGTTTCACAGGGATGTTACGTTGCTTTCGGAGTTGAAATGAAATCACAGAAAGGTGGGGTTCTGACCACTTTGACTGAGGTCTGACGACGTTTGAAAATTTCTATGCATGGTCGCCTGGACTGTTTTCCAAATCAAACCCTACCTAATCTTAAATTGTGTAATGAAGGTAGTATAGTCTGGAGGAAAAATATCTAAATGGCCAAGGCTGAGCTTCACGAAACCCAGACAAACGCAGCGTGAGTTTTTGTTTCTCAGCGTACCTTCGCCATAGAGCTGTTTGATTCAGAAGAACCCCTTGTTATCATCTGGTCCTCAAACTTAACAATTGATGTCCTTACCGTTGCCGACTGTGGAGACCAGAGAAACTTGTGTATTGACTCACCAGTCACACGGCTGGCTGGCTGCCACCATGCGTCTGGTCTGCTATCAGTGGAGAGCCCTGCTGATATCTGAAGGCTGTCAGGAATTATTGCCCTGCTCCTGAAAAGCCAAACAGTGCCATTTAAGTATTTTGTTAAAATGACTGCTTTGATTGAAAGCTACGATCTGGTTGGAAGGGCTTCTGTAAATTCTTAGGCAGAGGAAAACTTCAGAATACTAACTGTGCTTCACTCCCCACCACCCGGATCCCCTCCCTAGTCTATCCGGAGGTTGTAATAAATTGTCTAATGTGACATTTCTCCCAAGTCACAGTTTTAAGGAAAAAAATAAAGAATATATCAAGAAAGGGGGTCATTTATGGTAATGCAGCGTCATCTATAAATAACAAAGTTTGGCAGTCACTCATTGTAAGGCAGGGGCTCTCTGTGACTACGGGCAGTGGCAGCGTTTTGGTTTTAAGATAGCACGTGTGACGGGATGAATGTGGGAAGGGTCGCCCTCCCGAGAGCTCTGACTTCCTGTTTGGACTCCCCTGACCCCAGCCACGCCTGGTTCTGACTTCAGAAGGTTGCGTCGCCGTGGCGGGAGCGCAGTTGGTTACGGTGATCGTGCTGTCCTTCACACGGCCTGACCCCTCTCTCCAGTTACAGCCCTCCATCCTTTGCCTGACATGCTTCCTGCTGCAGGTGTGGAAAATAACCTGCATTTGACAGTTGGGCGTGGACACTCGTCTGCACAAGAATAAATTGATGCGGCTCCATAACTGCCTGTCCTCCTTCTCCTTCTGCTAATCTCCCGAAACCCCTCCTTAATCACCTTAGTCTTACA
Source organism: Panthera pardus (assembly GCF_024362965.1). Taxonomy (NCBI): domain Eukaryota; kingdom Metazoa; phylum Chordata; class Mammalia; order Carnivora; family Felidae; genus Panthera; species Panthera pardus. Next base: position 9,608,518 of record NW_026527002.1, read on the forward strand.
GAATTTCCAAGAAGGAAGCTGCCTGAAGAGTAAATTATTGTTGTCCTGCATAACCATTGTAAACCTCCCTTTTGAGCACAGCCCCACTTAGCATTTGGGAAGCTGTGGGAAATAGTTGTAAATGACGTTGATTCTCAAGGGCTGGATCTTAAAAGACTTTCTGTGTCTAGAAGGAACTTCTTAAAAATGTGATGTAACTATAAATGCACACGGATATTGTGTAAGGTACTATGATATCCCAAAGGGCCTTTTAACATATACTAAAGGGGCATTTTTCAAATAGCACTAAACAAAATGCCAGCCATCTTTTCTTAGAGTACCAAAACCTACACTTTTATCCTTCAGATCAATTACTACCTGTTTTTACTACGTTCAGAGGATTCTTTATGTAGTTCTGAAATGAGAAAGTAAAAATAAGTTTCTTAGACACTTTAAAATTTTGTTCTGCCCATCCTTGTAATTCTGTGGCTCTTTACTGCTGAGAGAACGGCATTTCTGACCAATCAAAAATAAGTCCGTTAGGGGCGCCTGGGTGGCTCAGTCGGTTAAGCGGCCGACTTCAGCTCAGGTCACGATCTCGCGGTCCGTGAGTTCGAGCCCCACGTCGGGCTCTGGGCTGATGGCTCAGAGCCTGGAGCCTGCTTCCGATTCTGTATCTCCCTCTCTCTCTGCCCCTCCCCTGTTCATGCTCTGTCTCTCTCTGTCTCAAAAATAAATAAAACGTTAAAAAAAAATTTAAAAACAAAACAAAAATAAGTCGGTTAGCATGAACTAGAATATAAAATGTATAATTTTTTAAATTAAAACATCAAGGGCTACTTCCTGACTTTTTCTCCTAGGGGCTTGTAATCATAGCCGAAAAAAATGGTAGTGAGTTTAAAAACAAAAAGTCATTCCACATAGAATAGGATGTGCCACAAAGCCCGTGGGCTGATCGCAGCCTGAAAATAATTGCAGAAAAGAAAGAGCAAGGTGTCGTACATGGTCTTGGATGTGAGGGTTGTGGTATGGCACCTCGAGGTGGCTTTCTGGCCAGATGCTTGGGCATCTGTGATGGCAAAAAGCAAGGGACATCTGTCCTTAGCAAGTGATTAATATCTCAGGATTGACCCCCCCCCCCCCAGATTTGCCTGGGTTGGAAAAATATTTGAAGAGACACGGGGCTCTCATTTAAGTGTATTTCATTTTTTTTATTATTTTACTCTGTGATTATGTGCACCTACCAAGTGCCAGGTTCTGCGCTAAGCATTCATGAGACAAGGATAGAAGACACAGCTCTGTGGTAGAGGAGAGACCGTGAAATAAATAATAATAGGGGATAAGAGAACAGAGGCGTTTAGCTTGGTGATCCCAAGGAGAAAGGGCAGGGAGGGAAGGCTTCAGGAGAAGAGAGATGGTAACGCCCGGCCCCCCATCCAGAACTTTCTGATTGCCACTCACTTTGCACCACATCCACCAGAGCTAATGTCTTGTAGGAGTTGGCGTGGGCCACAGGGCTGTTCCGTAGCTTATATTGACTTTCAGTTTTACTGTGTGCTCCTATTTGTGATCTGTAATGAATGTCCTGAAGATAAACCGTCGTTTTTTTTTCCCTTCTGCACCTTTGCAGAATGCACCCTGGATTGTTGCACGGAAGTATTTATGTTTTAGTAGATTTACATAACATGGGACTTAAAAAAGACTTTTTTGAGGCATCCAGTAATTTAAATGTACCTCGTAATTTAAAAATCCATCTTCAAGGAATCTCAAAATACCTTCATTACTGTTGTACTCCCGAGCAATTCAGTGATGACTTTTGCAACCGTGTGCCTTGCCAGGAATAATCTTTTGCTCTTAGAGGCCTGTTGACTCTTTTGTGGGAGTCATTTATTTTGTCGATGCTCACTAAAGACAGGCTTGTAAAGTTGGGGCGTGGATGATAACACTTGCCTTTGGCCTTACTATGATGAAGGCCTTCTGCTTTCCTTTCCTTATACATTTCATCGAATTTAGGCGTCTTTTAAATCGTGCCAAATGTGGGGGGAAGGTCCACTTTAAGGACAAGTTTGCATTAGATCTTCCACCAGTGAACCGTCTGCGTGGATACGGGTCCTGCATTTCCGATATTCGGAACCCGCAGTCAGAATTCTGCAGTGTTTTGCTCTAGTCGGGCCTCCGTATCCACGTTTTCACATCTGTCGTATCGCAGCCTTGACTTCCCTCTGCCTTCGCTCTACTGCTACTCTCTGTGTTGGACGTATTCTCCTTCGGAGCTGACCACCAGAGGCAGCAGCTGGGAGCGGGCCTGCTGGCCTCTGGGAAACAGCCCCCTTCCATTTTTCTCCTGTCTTGAATTGTTTCTTTCCAGGCTCCTTCTTTTCTGCCCACCTGTTAAGTAGGTATCCCAAAAGTTCTGTGCTTCATCAGCTTCTCTGACACCTGCTTTCCACTGGTTGGTTCGTCCATTGCCACAGACTTAGCCACTACTTTTGGGTCCCCGCATGTCCCCTGCTCCAGTCCTAGCAGCCTCCTGGGCTCCTTGTGCCTCAGGGCCCTGGCTGCCCCCTCTGCCTGGAATGTGCCTCCCCCAGTAGACCCCTGGCTAGCTCCCCCGCTGCCTTCAGATGTCTCCAGCCGCCATGGTAGCGGGACATTTCTGAGAATATAGTCTCCCCTCACTGGAATGTAGACGCTGAGGTCAGACATTTTTCCCTTCACCCACAGAGCCTAGAATAGAACTTGGTTCATAGAAAGTGCTCTGCCAGTACTTGAGAATGAATGAATGAATAATGAATGAATGAATACTATCATGGGGGCTTGACAGTGCAGGTAGGGGTACTCCTGGAGCTCTGCCCCAGCCAGCCGAGTGGTTTTTGTGAAGCCCCTTACCTGAGCGGGCCTGTTTCCCGTTCTGAAGGGGGGGGGGGGGGGGCGCTACCAGATGGCCCTGAGGCCATTTGACATGCGAACACCCTGTCAGACCTTGGGTAGACTCAGACTCGGGATGTTCAGGGCAGCAGTTCCAGAAATGAGATGACGTCCTGTCAGCCTTTATTTATGTGACTTCTCACAACTCAGCGTGCAGATTCTTCTATATAATTGCCGCCCGTGGTTAAATGTCTCCTTAAAAGCGTAGCTGAGGTGAGCAAAAAACCCTTCGCCTCTAAGTGAAGTGTGTGAGAACTAACACATTTTGGTGTACCTACCTGTTTGTTATCTGTTTTTTTTTTTTTTAATTCATGCGCCCATTTTTAAAAGAACCATCATTTTCCATTGCTATATATATCTAGTAGCCTGCCTATTTCTGTCAAATAAAAAAGCAATAGCAGTTTTTTCTCTATTTTCAGATATTACATGCTGCAGAGAGTAGCTTAAGGTAGAAAGGATTCCCTGTGACTTCTGCCTACCGTCCATAAAATACTCATTCCTCTTTCAAGTAAGTACATTGCTTGATTTGGACCCGTTCTGAGCAGAAGGTATTGATTCGCTCTGAAAACCTGTGACATTATTACATTAAGACAAAGAGGCTGAGAGGCTGAGGTTTCAGATATTTTGCTGTCTGACCAAAAAAGAAAAAAGACAAAGAAAAAAAAAAGGAGTTCCTGTCTTGGAGGTCTCTACCAGGACTAAAAGTAACAGTAACCTTGATTTACTTTTGCTTTTCCAAGGAATTCCATGATATGTCTTCTATGTATTTGCTTAGTAGTGATGGTTTTTTTCAAAGGCCGTGTTGTATTTACCAATAATCAGTGACCAGCTACTCGTCACTGCGTGGGTTTGAAGGCGACATTAACAAGCGAACATCTTTGTACTTTAATGAAAAGTACACTGTCTATGGTCGGGGAATGAAATGGTGTTTTCTGACAGGCCGAATGGTGTAGGGCCAGCATTAAGTGCCCTGGGAGTTTTGGGGAGAGAGAGTTTTGCAGGATGGCTCCCAAAGGAGGCCATGTCAAGAGGCCAGAACCTAATGGCCAGCCAGGGGACAGACCGAGAAGGCCGGGGGCAAGTGTTGGCAGATAGCCAACAGCTATGGAAATGTGCGTGCTTCATGAAGAGACTGCTGGGCATCTCGTCCCGCGTCCACACCACCCCAGGATTCCTTCCTGGTCTCCAGAGCTGATGGAGAGCCTGGAAACATCCTAGAACCAGACCCATTTTCCCCCGAAGGAAGCAAGGACGTGGATGAACAGTGGTCAGGGTCCAGATGGTTCCTCCCTTTTCCAGAGGGGCTGAGAGTTCGATATCACCAAACGAGGACATTGGAAATGTTTAGGAAATAGAGAGACAGCTCTCCAGTTAACTGATGTCTGCAGTCACTTAAGCAGTGGTAAGGCACAGACGTCACGAGAGCACAGTCTTAACCTCAGCGCCATATTCCCAAGTGGCCACAAGCTCCGATTTGATCGACAGCCTTCCTCAAGCCTCTTTTCCAGCATCCATATGAATCGGGCCATTGCTCGTATAGTATTTCATGCATTCTGTAGTTTATTATTCCTGCATTATGCATGACATTGTTGGGTAGATGTTACCACTGTCCAGGAACTTCAGAATCTAATTTAGGCTGACAGGTAAGAACCGGCCTGTGCCAGGTGGAATTCTGCCATCTGTGGAGAGAGAGGCATTACAGAAAAAGCCAACAGTGCCCCCCAGTGATATGCCCTGAAATCCATCACCATATTACCTTATCTTCTCATCCCGGATATAAGAAGTGCTGAGAGGAAAGCCCTAGGCTCCTGTTGGCTGGAAGGAACTCCACGCCCTCCATCCCCCGGTCTGAGATTGCAAAACTGCCCCTGCACACAGGATTTAAGAGGGAGTGCCTCCAGCAGGGCCCCGTGTTCTCCACTCGGCCTCATTCGAGGAGCCCACCCATCCCGATGTGCCCACAAGGGAGGGGGTTTTCTGGGACAGGTGCTAAAAGCAGGCCCCCCACAAATGGGCCTGTGGGTCCCTTTTATGATTCCCAGCTCCCGTGCTTTTTCAGACACCGCCGTGCGATGTTAATGCCCGGGGGGGGCTCGCTCCTGAGAGCAGGTGAATTTGCGACCCTGGTAGCCAGGAAAACACTGAGGGGTTGAGTAGACACGAGTGTGAACTCAGCTCCACTGCTTACCAACCCTGCGAACGGACTTTACTTCTCTGAGCCTCAGTTGCCCACATGCCAGCTAAGATAACAGCAAGCTAGTAGGGGTTTGGAGAAGGCCAAGGACATAGCTGTGGCAGTGCCTGGTTCCGTAGAGGCATGCAAGAGGTGAAGGAACGTCCTTTCTCCCTCCCAGACAGCTTCCGGAGAAGACAGGCAGTTACTGTCCCAGGCACAGCCGTCTTGAGTTTGTCGATATTTGTCAATATTCTCATTTAGCTGAGGTCCTGCATGGGAGAGATGAGAAAGGATCCAGCCACGTTGACTCATTAATGCGATGTCGCCTGGGTTGGAGACACTAACTCTTGGCCCTGTGTCTAAGTCAGTTAATTGTACACAAGCCGATTTCAGTTGTTTCTCTGCTGGTTTTCCCGTAAATAAGATGGAAACATTTACTTCAAAAGGGCTCTAAGAGATCGTTGTTGAAAAGCATAGTTTTTGTCTCGCCATCCAAATGTTTTCAACTGTTTGGGGTGGTTTTTGCATTTGAAGTGTATTAAAACTTTGTTTTGTTTCTGCGTTCTTGAAATAGAGATAGGTAACCCTATGGAGACCTAGGTACGAATCTTGTCATTCGCGTTTTTCATGATCACTCAAGACGTGCATTTAAGATTACGTTGTTTTTTTTTTTAAAAAATTTTTTTTCAACTTTTTTTTATTTATTTTTGGGACAGAGAGAGACAGAACGGGGCATGAACGGGGGAGGGGCAGAGAGAGAGGGAGACACAGAATCGGAAACAGGCTCCAGGCTCCGAGCCATCGGCCCAGAGCCTGACGCGGGGCTCGAACTCACGGACCGCGAGATCGTGACCTGGCTGAAGTCGGACGCTTAACCGACTGCGCCACCCAGGCGCCCCCTTTTTTTTTTTTTTTTTTAATTTTTTTTTTCAACGTTTTTTTTATTTATTTTTGGGACAGAGAGAGACAGAGCATGAACGGGGGAGGGGCAGAGAGAGAGGGAGACACAGAATCGGAAACAGTAAGATTACGTTGTTTTTAAGAGTACAAGGTGTGGGGGTGCCTGGGTGGCTCAGTCGGTTAAGTGGCCGACTTCGGCTCAGGTCATGATCTCACGGTCCGTGAGTTCGAGCCCCGCGTCGGGCTCTGTGCTGACAGCTCAGACCCTGGAGCCCGTTTCAGATTCTGTGTCTCCCTCTCTCTCTGACCCTCCCCTGCTCATGCTCTGTCTCTCTCTGTCTCAAAAATAAATAAACGTTAAAAAAAAAATTAAAAAAAAAAAAGAGTACAAGGTGTGTCTTTTTAAAACATGGTTCCTTACTCAAGGAAACTAAAAAAGAAAAGAAAGGCATAAAATGACCTTGCAGTGTTCTCTTGGTTAAACTTTTGAGTTTTTTCAGTCTAGAATATGAAACCCCCTGTATAATGTTTATGTAAGTCGCCGTGAAAGAAACAAACGGTTTCTATGCATTATCCGTGTGATTACAATTTGAGGAAATAAGTTACAGTGTTTTAGTTTCTTATTATTGGAATCAAACTTAAGCAACTGATAAAGGCAGTTTCGCCTGGAAAGCTTCCTTTTCCAAAACTTCTCTGGCACAGATTTTTGTTCCTTCGTAGCGTGAGTGCTGGGTACTTGAGACATTGCCGGGAGCAAAAGCAACCTTTGCCTGCTTTTTGTGTGTGTTAAATGCTCCTGACCAAAAATCCGGGCTAGTTTTCCCCAAACCGCTGTTTCTCCATTTTAGTGTCTCCTGACGCTGGTCCTCCCTAACGAAAGATTTGTTCCTTGTCCATGACTCATCCACCTTTCACGCCAGCATCTCTGACTTTTTGCCTTTTCCCAGATCAGCTCTTTGCCAAGCAAATGACTCAGAGCTCAAGTTCCACCGGTACAGTCAGGTGTGGCTCTCCCAAAGCCGGCTCAGCTGACCTTGAGCAAGGTCTCCCCAGGAGCCAGGGAAGCCAGCGGCGGTAATGAGACCCGCCGTGCAGCCCAGTGGAGCCAGGCTTTGACCTTGCTTGGTGCTTTTTAAAAAAGCAGAGGAAGAGGAGGGGCATCCTCTGGGAAAAAGTAGCTGGGATTTTACTTGTCTTATTCTCCTTCACAAAAATCATATAGGCTTCTGTGAAGTTAGACGTAGGGATATTCTCCTCTCTAAAATAAAATAGTCCTATACTCAGACGGAAAGTAGAATTCTGTTTTTGAGGATTTAACGCGTATTTATTATGAAATTCAAGAGGCCACTACTGATGGCAATTTAAATTGTTAAATTGCCAGTTATTTGGCATATTTGAAATGCTCTTTTTTAATCAAATGAAAGAACTTCTGTAAGTTACTGTGTGCCCATAGTTTTTTGTTGTTGTTAATTACTAGTGACTATTACAGTATACATCAGTTCATTGTCGATGTAGTCACTGCTTTTCTTTTTTTTTAAGTGTATTTATTTATTTTGAGAGAGAGAGAGAGAAAGTGGGGGAGGGACAGAGAGAGAGGGAGAGAGAGAATCCCAAGCAGGTTCCACATGGTCTGCCTGATGCAGGGCTTGAACTCACAAACTGTGAGATCATGGCCTGAGCCGAAGAGTCAGATGCTTAACTGACTGAGCCACCCAGGCCCTTAGTCACTGGTTTTCTACAAAGATTAGAAGAAGAGCTAAGCCCATGGTCCGTGGAAGGCCTACCTGGGGAGTGCTGTGCTAGAGGCATCCTGTGCCTCATCCGCTTACTTGCCCTGCAGAGAAGGCTTTAAGAATCTTCATCGTGTGGATGAGGATGCAAGAACTGAAGGGGTTAAAACTTCCTGAAAGGGCAACCGTGTGATAAGATGCACTGGGTATAAAATCCCAAGTCTACCCCCAGGCTCTTCTATCAATCCCTTACTAGACTTTTCATACCCATTGATTTCTTTATAATGCTAGGGTCATAGATGGAATGGGAAACATAGTTGAGGATAATTGGACAGTGGGAAAGTGGAACGGGAAGGTCACAAGACAACATGGATATCTTGTGGAATGTTGGAACCACTCCCTAGAAACTATGGGTGGTCTTCAATTAGACAAGGGATGAGACCAGAAAGCCAAGTGATGAGAGAAAGGGGCTGTAAGAAAACACCCACTAGAGAGAGGAGGACACATACAGAGTAGTGGCAAGTAAAAAGCTGGCCTGTCAAGTCCTTCACCTTTTATTCTCCAGCCTGTTGAGTTTCTGCTCCACCATGAGGTGTGGACTGAGGAAGCGTCCAAGCATCCTGACTATGCAAAGTTCAGAGAGGTGGAGGCTTATCAGGACCACGTGACTAGTGAGCATCGGAGTATCCTCTCCAAACTGGTCACTCTCTTCCAGAGCCTAGTGCTGTGGTCTCAGTGTGTCCCCCACCCCATTCATATGTTGGAATCCTAATGCCCAATGTGATCGTACTAGAAGCTGAGGCCTTTGGGAGGTACTTAGGTCATGAGAGTGGAACCCTCGGGATGGGAAGGTACCTTGGTAAGAGAGGCTCCAGAGAGATCCCTTGCCCTTTCTGCCATGTGAGGACACACCCAGAAGAGGGCCTTCCCCAGGACTAACCACGCTGGCACCTCGATCTTGGACTTCCAGCCCGCAGACCTGTGAGAAAGAAATGCTTATTGTTTATGAGCCACCCGGTCCGTGGCATTTTGTTGTAGCATCCGGAACAGACTAAGACCCCTAGGAGAAAGTTGGCCTCTGCACATGGCCTTTGGATGGTGTTTGGACGTACCTGCTCTCATAGCTTCCCATAGCACTGGTCTGTCACTGTCTTGAAATTGATCTCTTGCTTTTACTTGGGTCTGGTGTGTCTGACTCTAGAAGACACGTGTAAAGCCGAGCTCAGCTCAGCATCATCCTCAGACAAAGACATGCAGTTTCCACCACAACGGTCACTGGAAGGAACTTCCTCTGGAAGGAAGCCCCATTGAGGCACTGCTGGCTCTTTACCATCCGTGTCCAGGGAGGCCAAGCCTGACCGGCTTTTCCTCATGCATTAGACGTCAGACCCCGTCCCTTCAACACCAAACAGCTCTGTTACTGACTTCGCCTTATTATATCAGTCAGCCTGCCCTCTGGTCTCTGCTGTCAGACCAGTCCATTTAGCAGGCAGAACATTTTTTTGCCAACACTGTTTTCATCTTGTTCCTTCCCTGCTCCAAAACCCTGTTTTCTCCCAGGTACCCATCGATCAAATTTAAAGTCCAGAGCCTTGCAGCGAAAGCCACCTCTCGGCTGGCCTCTCCACACTTACCCAAAGTCAGGATCTATTACTCTTCTCGTGTGCCCTTCACACCTGGCTCAGCAGAGTTTGTGTGCGTCTTCCTCCCCACAATTCCTTATCAGCGCCTCACTCTCGGAGTCGAGGAGTTCCTTGGAGGCCCATCTCAAAAGTTACCTGTTCCTTAAAAAAGAAAAAAAAAAAAGAAAAAAGCTTTTGTTGAGCAAAATCCAAGACTTTCTACCACTCATTCATTCACCAAGTTTCTTCACAATTTAGTATATACCATGTACATTTACAGGCACAGTCTCGCAGTCATCCTTTGGTGTAAGCATTTGTATGATTCTCAAATGATATGGTAAGTTTCTTTAACAATTTTCTCTTACTGTAAAGAACACAGGCTCTCAACGGTGGCGTCTGAGCCACGGCGGGCATCCATCGGCACCTGCCCTGAAGGGGCACGGGCGGGGCTGAAATCTTAGAGAAGACTTTAGGATGTCCTGCAGCCTCAGTATGCTTCTGTGGACTGACGAGCTTCCTGAAGGGAAATGAAGTCATTTATCAATGCTGGAAGCCCTTCAGGAAAATCACAGTTTCGCTCAACAGCACAGATTGGAGAGCCGTTGTCGGTTCTGAAATGTCCATAATAGAGTGACATCTAAATAGACTTAGGGAAAACACAGTCGAGAGGAAACCACAGCATCTCCACTGGAAGGTAAAACAGACCCACTGACGGCCAGAAACACAAGTAGAAACCCGATCAGAATCCCCCCGTGATTTGTGAGGTCCGGTTCAAGTTTCCCCTCCTGCGTGAAGACTTTGCTGTTTCCTAAATCGTTGTTATTTCAGAACTTACATTACAAGCACTCATAGTCCCTTAGGACCATGAGTGTCTCTGTCGTGTACTTTCTTCAGTCTCTGCATACATACGGCGTACTTACCGTTACCTGATTTGTGTTACGGTTATGTTTCCTCCGCTTCTTGCTGGCAAATTATATAAGCAATCGGAGGGTAGGAATTATGTTTGAACCCCGTGCCTTAGAATCCAGCACAGAATCTAGCAAACTGTAGACGATCGAGAATAGTTTGTGGACTTGAGTAGGACCCAAGGGTTTCCTCTGCGTATAAAGGAAAATCACTGTAGGTCTCCTCTGTCTTTTACAAGTTCTGGTAGCAGCATCCTCTGCAGACACAAGACATGGCAGCAGGAGGGGTTAACGGGACCGGGTGCATCACTTCGCTGAAAGACAAAGACACAGTCTACATGCGGGAAAAGGAAGGAGAAAATGAAGTCAGGAAAAAGAAAGGGGGAAAAAAAAAAAGGAAAAGTTGAGTTGTTTGTAGCGAGTTACAGTTGAATGTTATGGTAAGAACTTGAGCTTCAACTTTAAGCTACTCAAACGAGGGAGCAGTGAACGCATAATTAGCTTTATCAAAAGGCTCTTTAAATCTGGACTCCTCAACTGCATTTAAATAGGGTTTTGTTTACAAAATTTAGTTTAGATACAGTTCTGTTCCTTAGCTCAAAGTCTGTGTTCCCTAGGGACTCAGATTCAGCATTCAAAAGCTCAATTATTTGTGCTTGGCCCCAAGTTCAATAATAGCCTTAATTTGCAATTTGGGGGAGGTACCGCCTCAAAAGACATACATCAGCGCTCATGAAAAATGAGGAATGAGCACAGCCATGCCTACTGTTCACACTCACCCCGGCTTCGCGTTCTGCCTGTGTGTTAATCCATTCATCTTTTCCTTAAAAAAAAAAAAAAAAAAAAAAAAAAAAAAAAAACAGGAATCCACTGCCTAGTGCACCTGGGGATTTAATGGGTATAAGGAACCTTTCCTGCCCCCTGAGACACTGACATTCTCCGTCCTTCTCGTGAAGGGATAAAAACTTTGTGTTTGAAAACTAATTTTGAGAAGAGTGTCCGTTAACTCATCTCGGGGTTGGTTGTAAAGAAAATGCGAAAAGATCGAAGAAAATGATGGATTTTAGGCAGAACAGGAGCCCTGATCACATGCCAGGAGAGAATGGCTAAATCGTGGGTAGCTCAGATCCATGACCTATGGAAGATTCCAGTACGAGTGAACTGTGTATTCGAATCTTTGGTCTATTCTCGTAGATCGTCACATTGTCTGTGAATGCCAAGGGTCTCTTCTCTGTGTCCTCTGAAACCTCCATGCTATCTTTCCCGAGAGGTGTGTTTGTGACCTAGACCTTGCCGGCTGACATTCATCTCATATAGTGGACGTGCAAAGGAGGAAGTGCAACGCATTGATGGTGTGCACCCCGGTTAACAGACAAACATACTGTTTTCAAGCATCGTTTTGAAGGCAGTTGGCCCATACGTCGTGGCAGAGTTTGAGATTTTAAGTGGTTTTGTAGGATTCTCGTGCTTGCTTTCCATCCAGTGAACCGTGGACTTGAATCCCGTTTTTTGAAAACATGACTTTTCACTGCAAAGCTTAACACCTTTTATACCCTGCCACTCTCCATCTCCCAGGTAGAGAGGGGGCTGCGAGGCTGTTCTTTCCATCTGTTAGTGTGGATTACTTTCCAAGAGGTTCCACCGAGGTGCCAGTGGGATATTTATACTTGATTGCTGGAATCATGGTCAATTTCCCCACCTAGTAGCCTTAGATCCTAAACTTAGCAAAGGCATGAGCTCCCATAGTGCGATCTCAAGACCCCCTTCTGCACACTGTTTTACAGAGTATGTCAGAATGGACATCCCTGGTGAGTCAGGGGCGGCATTGATACGTGACTGTCTTACCCCATCCCACTGCCTCTTCTGCCTCTGTCTCAGGCTCTGTGTCCTTGCTCCAGAACCCTGGCAGTAGACAGCAAAAACTAAGGGGAGAAGGCAGGGCTTCATTTTCTTTTATTCTCCTAGTTTTATTTGTGGTTCATTTCATGCTATACTTTTAAGAAACCCCCCCCCTTTCTTTTCTTCATGCAATCAATGAGGAGATCTTAGAAAGCCAATACCCTCATAGATTTAAGATTTTGACCATTGGCTTGTTGCGAACCAGAAAGACGCATGCGTTTGTTGAACTTGAGCCTGAAAAGGTTTTATTCACATTGGGTTTTTAGAGAATGTAATAAATGATCTCAGAATACACCTGGCATGTTTACTTATAAGGCATTTGAAGGCCACGTGCATTTCCTCCCGTACCGACATGTGTTTCTGCACTTTGAACCTTCCCCGGAACTCGTCCCTGTTACGTAACGTGCTGCATTCTGCTTTCGTGTAACTGATTCCTTGCCGCATTCCTTGATGCTGTCCTCTTGCAAATGAGGACCTGCCCGCTGCCCTGCTGTTCATCATGTGACTTTAAGTCTCTCCCTGAAGACACTTTATGCCAAATCTGCAACGTTTGGGGGTTTTTCATCGTATTAATGACACTTGACGTCATGCATTCACCTTAAATACAACAACCGTATTTCAAAGCACCTTATGATCATTAGACATTTACATCCAGTCGATCTTATGTTTTATGACTGTTGAAACCTGGTTTTGAATCGCTAGCTGAAATGTTCTTCTATTTTAAAGTAATAAGTAGCCATGTCGTTGACAGTTGGCCTCATACATAAGTAAGACCACCGTGCGCGTCTTAGGATATTTTGTAGAGGGTGCTACCTCTGTTTTAAGCTCACGCCTTATTGCTGTGTAAAATACTTCACAAACTGCCCTCTCTGATTTCCGGTCTCCTCACTGGTCAGTAACGGATGGTGATCCTCTAAGACTACGTGTTAGATGCTGCTGTGTTTCCCGGTGAAGACAGTGGGATATTAATGGACAAATAGCTCCATAGCATAGTGACTTACACAATGGGGCACGAGCGGAAGGTGGTGGAACCGGTGTTGGCCTAGCATTTACTAGGCGCTTTTCAGAGGCCAGTCATCTGGCCTTTATGCATCGTCTCGCTTAATTCTCATAGCCGGCAGTTGTTGGAACGGAGCAGGTAATCAGGGGGCAAGATACAAGCCCATGTTTGGCTGCAGATGCAGCCTTCTTGTACACCTTGCCAAAGCGTGTCAGGAGTGATGGTGTACGTGCCAGATCCCAGACTTTGGAGCTAAATGTTTTCTTCCTATTTAGAAACCATATTCTTTTGGCAGATTAGATCTGCTAAAGGATTCTCTGAACAACAACAACAACAAAACTTGCTGTAGATGCCAACAACAGTTCCCCTCCAGGCTGTGGATTATGTAGTGGCCTCAAAGAGACCCATGCTCTCTGTCACCTCCATCCCTATCCTTAGGGGGAGGGGTCTTGGATGGCTCATCCGGCCGTCTGGGACTCGGATCATTGGGCTTTGCTGCCAGCTCTCTGAACGGAGGTTGGCAATTTGCTTTTTTTTTTTTTTCATAGACGTATACATTTTACAAAGCGCTTACGTTTTGAGGAATGGGGGGCACTGTCACCTCAACTTTATAGATGAGCAACAGAAGCATAGAAGGAAAGTGACTTGTCAAAGTAACATGGCTCATAACTGGAAAAGCCGTGCGTGTGAACCCATCTGTCTCCTTCTCCATCACAACTCTGAAACAAGGCCTCTGCCCAGGAGACCTCATTTGCTTATCAGTGGAGTCAATGAATGGGGCTTCTTCAGTGGTTTTCAGCACCGTTCCCTGGAGCACAGACGTTTCCAGGCTGACGGGGCATTGAGATTTGAGGCCCTGCTTTAGCCAAAACCACCGTGTGTCTGTCTGTTTTGCACGCCGATGTTCCACATAACCTTTACTTTAGAGACAACTTCTGCAGCCGACAAAATGCTTTGAAGACTTCCATTCGTATTACATTCTAAGCTCTACCCTTTAGGGCCCAGCGCCAACTTAATAATCAATGAAATTAATAGAAACACAAGTAAGTTGTCAGGGGTGTGGTTTGGCTTACCAAATCTGATTTGGCTTCCCAAATTAATTTGCAGCTTTCCAACGATGTTTCTGTTGGGTGAGGCCAGCAGGGATCCCCGGAAGCAAAACATCTGATACCCAGCTCAATACCACGTATCTCCTTCAAGCCCTGGTCCTACCTTCTCTGAAGTTTTGCTGCTCTCCTTGTCTGCCCAGGTCTACCTGCGCGCTCCAAAGAGCACAGGTGATTTCAAGTGGCACGTTGGCCCCCACTCACCACTATTCACTGGCTCCCATCACTTACAAGGTCAGGTTCAGGCCACTTCACTTCAGATGAGATTCCCCATGACGGTCTGTTTACCTCTCCTGCACATCTTCCCCCCGCCCGCCCCTGCCCCCGACACACACACAGGGTTTCCCCGAAGGATCATGAAAGGACTCACGGCCTCTGTGAATAGCAGATTCTTAATGCTCTTGGGCTTGGGTTTTAGACCGTTTTCTGGCCTGGCACTCAGCTTTAGGAGTCTGCCCAGACGTCATCTCTTCCAGGAAGACTTCGTTACCCCTGACTCTACAGTTTACCCCCACGTGCTCCTCTTGGGTGGTTTCGTGGCTCTTACATACTTTATTTCTGCACTGAGATCAAATGTTTCAATTCCAGTGGTATCTTTTTCCCTCTCTAATCTGATCTCCTCAGGGACAGAGCACAGGAATCGGTCATTTTTGTATCCCTCATGGTTAGTCTAGCACCTGGCTCATGAGAGGGGCCCAATAAATGTTTGCTAAGGTGAAATTAAATGAAAAACTAAATTCCGTTATAGTATATATCTTAAGCGGTGCACAGAATAGCAAAAATGTACTTATTTTATACCTGTTAAAGTATGCGAGGATGATAAATAATTTCATAATTGATTTTAAAGGATAATCACATCTTTCGGTTTTTCCATTAAATCTCATTTTGCTATGTGCATACATATATTCAGTGAGTTTGTACATAACAGTGCATTTCCCCAGTTACCCAGTCACTCCGTAGCTGTCTTCCTTGTTTTCCTGAGTTGATGAATTTCTAGTTGTAGCAAGGCCTAAATGTTTTCAACTCACACATCCAGTTTAGAACTCCTGTGATAAAATGACGTTTCCAGACAGGCTTCCCCATCTTTTGTAGTTCAGTTCTGAATTCAGTGAAATGGTCCTTTTGCCTTCCATAACCCATTGTCTGTATTCTCTTCATTCTTGGAGTCGATTTGAGTAGGGGGGGGATTGTGTTTGCTTCTTTTTATGGGATGCAATGAACACTTAGTTTAATAAACCGAATCGTATGTTCTCCATTTTCCAAACTTGAGAAAGACATGATTGTCAGTTGATTGCGCGCGCTAGAATTTATGTGGAAGTCCCAAGAACACGGAACTCTGCTTCCAGGTTACGCCTGGTGCTTGGCGTGGCCCCATCCTGGATGTGAGGAGGAACAATAAGTTACGAGCATGTTCCAAGGGGAGGCGATATTTTATCCGAAAACCATCAAGGACAGATTTTTCTGCTTTTCATGCTGCCTTTTTGATCGGAGCGTTTACAAGATGAAACCCATGCACCTCAACTTGCTCCCTTGTAAATTTGATCCCTTGTAAATCTGCAACATTTTTCCTTGTTACAACAGTTTTATATTCCCGTGTACATAAATACTGCCTTTGACGGGATCAGAGCTAGTGCCACGAATATGCCTTTAGCGGTCGTGAAAACTCTGCAGTAAGGCGTTGAAGTTTTAGGTGACAATCAAATGGTCCCACAAAGGGCAGGCAGAAGCTGAAATAAAACCTTCACAGATGATTGGTTTTATTTCACATCAACTCTGTGGTCTTAATACTGTCTATCAGTTGCTGCCTTTGTGTATCATCCGCGTGGATCGGTGAACTTCAGTGGGCGAGGCTCATAAAGCATTTCATCGTGTGAAGGTCATCTGTGGCTGAGCTATAATCTCTACAGTTCTGAGAACATTCCAGATCTCTGCCAGCCTTGTCATTTGCACTGGGGATCTGTTTCGATGTTTACTGCTTCCCTTTGGCGGCTGCTTCCCTCAGTGTAGTGCTTAAAACACTGTGCCTTAAATTCGCAGTGATTTAGTTTCACGGTTTGATCTATTTGTGGGTGCCTTAGTTTTAGGAGTTCTGCTTTCCACAAAAAACTAGAATAAAAGCTGAGTCCAAAGACATTACCTTCTACTGCCCAGAGTACATTTCTTTCCCTGGTCATTTTCTTCTGATTAGCATCCATGGCTCTGCTTTGCAGATACTCTATTTGGCATGATAAATAGGTTATGACCGAAATAAAGACAAAAATAATTATGGCAATTTGACAACACATTCACTGGGTGGGAGAAAGCCATAAACATCCTGACATTGTAATGATTTGATACAGATAATTTGAGAAATAGATATACTATGGGTGTGCATTGATAAGTTTTGCTTCAAAGCTGGCTATTCATATTGAAAGTTCACATAGTCCTTCTTTATTTTTACATCAGGCAGTCAGTCACCTTTTAGGAGAAAGCGTTTCATAGAAGTAAAATACCACCAACACTAACCGCTACATTAAAAACATATTTTTGCCGTGATGGCATCTTTTAGGACATTTTATTTACATGTTCGAAGTACAGTTTCTGTGCTTCTCCCCCAATGTGCTGTTACCTTAGCAAGATTCAGAAGACCTTCAATTAATTAGTTTGATTCGAAATAAAGTCTAAGGTATCTGTGTACACTTTTGGAGAGTTCCGTTGAGAATCTCTTGTGTTTTCATCTCATCATTTAGAAGATTGACCTGCGTTTTTCCCAAGGCCTCGTAAGAGACCCTGCCTCAATTTTAATATTAACAATCTGATAACATCCATGGTAATGACATGTAGCCGCTGACATTTGTTGGATGCTTGCTATACTCGTGGCCCCACTTTAAGCATTAACCTGGATTTTCCCCCTTCATCTTCACAATATGCCCTTGGTACAGGGGAGGAAACTGCAGCACGCAAGTGCTGTCCTCGTGGGACCACTCTCTGCGGGGGGGCAGCCGTGCATTATGGGTGTGGCCTTGCCTTCACCCGTCTAGTGAATCCTTGACCGTACAACCTCTGTAATGGGCCCAAAGTTAATGCCACTCCAGAAGGCGAACCCTGTAAGACAAAAGAGAAGGCCATTTTCATGTTCCTCTCGCCACCCAGAATTACATTTGAAGCAAAGCAGAATGAGAACATTTCCTTTGGGAAAAAAAAATCTCCCTTGAAGAAGACACCCTTATTCGGGAAGTTGTGATCGTTCATTTCCGGGTTACGGAGCGTCTCCCGCACTTGTCTTCCGTGTCTTTGGAAACCATGCTTTCTGCCCGATCCTTCTGACGATCCCCTGGTCAGTTGTCACAAGTCAGTTGTCCAGCGGGGCACACGAAGCCCCTGCTGGACAGCAACCGCTCTCTGCGCTTCATCTACGTGAAGGGTGCCGCACCTGTTGGGCGCAGCCCCTCCTCTGTCGGGATTCCACGTTGGACTCTTCCAGCCAGGGGTCTGTAACCCAGAGCATGAATTAAAGTGAAATCCGTGGGTGCCTTTGTCACCACCATACCTCCCCCAGAGCCCATGCCGATGGCCGTCGCCATTAAGCTTAGGTGGTAACTTGTAAACATGAATGCCACGTGAATTCTCATGAAAACGAATAACCTAGCAAAAATCATAGCTGGCAGTGACCCTGAAAACCCCAAATGCAGATCTCCCTTCTTCCCATGCGGTCGCTGGGTTATAGGGAATGTGTGAACCGATCTCTCCTTGGCAGAGCAGCCCGTTACCATGGAAACGCACTTACTAGTTTCTAAGCCCTTCTGGCTAGTTCCAGGAACATTAACTCTATACTAGTCCTAAAAAAATAAACCAAAGGTTCATAGCTGGCTTTTGAATATGCATCATTATTGGAGGAAAAGCTTTCATTTCAAATTCCAAATAGACTCTCCATCTGAGGGGTATTGCAATTTCTCTTATTAATAAAAATGCTTCGCATAAGCCGAGTAACCACCGCTAGGAGGTCGATGTTCTCCTGCCACTAACTAAGCCTTCTTTTTCCCGTATCATAGTTTGGGTTTGGCGTCGGAGTCATCTGGGAGAACATAATTTTATTTTGTCATACTTTGCTGTTTATGTACTATTTTTGTCTCTTAAATCTCAGCTTCCTTATGGAGACACGCTATATTTATCAAGCGTACTGTCCCTGCACAGACAAGATAAGTGACTGTTCACTTTTCCCCGTCGACAGTAGCTTTTGTGCGTGGTGTCTACACGCCTGCTAACTCGTTAGTTTAAAAGTGGGAATAGGGGCACCTGGGCAGCTCAGTGAGTTGAGCATCGGGCTCTGAGCTGACAGCACGGAGCCTGCTTGGGATCCTCTCTTTCTCTATCCCTCTGCCCTTCCCCTGCTCACTCGCTGTCTCTCTCTCTCAAAATAAATTAAAAAAAAAAAAGTGAGAATAGAATCTAAAGGAATGTACAGAAATATTCAAGTTGATAGTCATTAATTGGGGTATATTAAATATTTAAATGTAGTTTTTAAAAGTGAATACTTACATTCCAAAAAATTGAACACAAGGAATTTCAGCATGTAAATCTCTTCAGTAAACTCCGAGGAAAGTTTCTCTCTTCGTTCTGGTTGTTAAGTTCATTCGGGTCCGATCCTCTGGTCTCCCTGGGCGGATTTAGTTGTCGTCTAGATGTTTAAGTGTGTATAGATATGAATACCGTACTGATACATTATGCACACACACACGTATCCAACCTCACTGCCGAGTATATCGGCAGAGTATATCTTTCAGAGTATATCTCGTCTGTTTCCTGTGTACTTTTCATAATATTTCCTAAGTGTGTTTTGTGTTTTCTCATGGAGCCTATGGCCTTACACGCGAGTGGGCCGAACGAAGGCTCTGTGTTTTGTGTGCTGCGTTTCCAGTTTTGAAAATTTTCATTGATTCCTGTCCGTCTCTTCATTTTCTCTCCTACCACCCGATTGCTAAGCATTCGAGATATCAGCCTTTTGTTCCTGCGTCCTACTCCCATTTGGGGAATCCGTGCACGGTTTGCTCCGCCAGAGTGCCGTGTCAGTGCCATCCGCTCAGCTTTTCTTTTCCCCACTCCCCGATCTCTGTCCCTTTCTTTTCTGTTGTCATGTAGATTCTAGAAATCTCATGGAAGCCAGGGATTCTGTTCCTCTAGTTCTCTGTACTATCCAGCCCATGTACATTCCCAAGCTCTAGATACTGAAATAGCACGCCCTAAATTTCGTTCGGTGTTTCCTCCTATCCTTTGGGAAAAAAAACAATCGTTAATTCAATTTAGGGTCCTTGAAGTTATTCCCACAGGATGTGTTCTGAAGGAGGATGGACTCCTTCGAAGAGCAGCATACAAGTTGTTAGGTTTTGGTCCCCTTCTCAGTGGAATACACTTCACATATTAGTCGGCCAGCGCTGCCATAACAAAGTAGCACAGACTGAGTGGCTACAGCAACGGAAATGTATTCCCTGTCTGTTCTGGAAACAGAGACGTCTGGGTGAAGGTGTCCGGGGCTCGTTCCCTTTTCCCTGCCTCTCCCCCAGGTTCTGGTGGTCCGCCATCCTTGGCAATTTCTGGTGGCAATCTTTGGTACTGCTTGGCTTGTAGAAGCGTCACCCTGATCTCTGCCTGTATATTCACACGGCATTCTCCCTGTGTGTGTCTGTGTTCAGATCTCCCCATTTTTATAAGGACCCCAATCGTATTGCGCTAAGGCCCACCTTGTTCCAGTATCACCTCGTTTTCGCTAATTACATCAGCGCACCTTTATTTTCAAACAGGGTCACATTCTTTGTTACTGAGGAGTAGGAGGGACTTCGCTGTATGAGTTTTAGAGGGACCCAATTCAACCCCTAGCTCATATCATTACAACAAAATTTGTTTTGTATCCTGAGTCTACTCCGTGGTTTTACAACAGGTAGATCTTGTGTCTGGATCGCGGTACAAATCAAACACAGTTGGTGTGGGTGCTTTTAACAAATGAAGTCGTGAGCGTTTACGCCTTGGCCAGCTCTGCTTGGCACTCTGATTGTTCATGTACTTGGAGGGTCCATTCATTCCTAATCATACTAGCTCAACCTCATTTGAAAAATAAACAAACTGTGTCTAAATTTGTGCCAGCGATCGTTACCCCCCCACATGACAGTGAGATCGTTCAACGTCACTGTAACCTTTTCATCAGATGATGGTTCCATTTTAATCCAAAAATAACCAGGACCATATGAATATTTACTGAGAGTAAACCACGGTATATTATTAATGAGAGCCGTATTGATTTCCAACCTCGATGAACTCACTTCCCCCGAAACCTCATGTTCTTCATGTTTCAAGAATTAGTTTCTAGATCGTGCTCGACTACACTGTCATTTAATCACAGGGGATTTGAAAGCATTGGATATATACCTACAGGTCTTAAACCTTAATTTAAAATTTTTCTTACGTAAGTCACCAGCCAATGAGAGGGCCAGGTTCTCGGTGGCAGATGGCATCCAGTGGCTCACCATTGGCACTCTTGGTACCCGTTTCCTTGAAGCTGCGAGTCTGTGCCCCCCAGCCATGTGGCAGTTGTCGCTGCCAGTTGGAGTCCCAGGGCGCAGGCTTCACGCGCCCCCCAAGGGGAGACACTAAAGCGGCAAGCTGGAGCTCTAGCATCCACCAACTTCTATTTATTCTATTTAAATGGCGCTCGGGCCCTACATCTAAAACTCGAAAGCCAAGGAAATCTTCAGTATTAATGCTGCTTTTAGTTATCTTTCTGGACCGTCACATCTGCTTTTCCCTTCGTTCAGCAATGCTAGCTTATTCACCAACACTTTTCAGGAATGTGTTTACATGAAAGCACAGCCAGGATGTCAGAAGACCCAGATTGCAGATAACTTTGCGCTGCTTCAGTGGCATTCAGAGTGAGTCACCCTGCCTCAGTCACGGAAAGAAGGGCTCTGATTGACAGAACTTGGAAAAGACGATACGGAGCAACAAATGGATATTCCCGCGAATCAATCCACTTCTGTTTTAGAGCCAAAATTGGGAAATTATCTATTCGCAGCATACCAATTTCTGATTATGTAATTTGATTTTCATCCTAGAGGTTTACCACTGTTTATATAATTTGATCTCCAATAAAATACAGCTTTCTCCTGTCTGACCCTGGGTTCAGAGTATATCTAAATAAACTGTTTAAGAATATATATATTTTTTAACGTAGCCAGCTCCTTTAAACCAGAATACATGAGTTCTAATGATGGAAAGAAATTTATCTGGGCAAGTGTTAGTACAAAGCTACTTACGTTTTTGCACAAACGAGTTGATTTCCAAGGTCGTAACAACATATTTCACTCTCAGCCCCCAAGTGGGGTTCACGTCATACCTGCACACAAGCCCACTGCCTTCTCGCACGTACGACTCCTCATGCTTTAGCCGTGCCATTACGCAGGATGGATACTGGTCACCCAGGCTAGAAACTTCAAAACCAGTAAAGGGATTTGAAAGAAGAGTGACATGATGAGACTCGTGCTTTAGAAAAGCCTGTCGTCGTCTTTCCGTGTGCAATATTATAGAGTATAGTGCATCTTAAAAAGAAGACCTATTGAATGAAATAAGGCAATAAAAGGGTTGAATATATACCTGAGGGTCTTATGCCTTAATTTTAAATTTTTCTTATTTTGTCTAAGGCAGGTTTCAGTTCTCAAAATTAATTAAACTTTGTAAGGGGATACAGAGAACGGTTTGTACAGCTGACCCAATTAATGCAGTATATAGAGTCCTGCCGTGTATTTCTATACGCAAGTACCCGTGTTACGTCCCGAACATCTCAATCAGTCTTGATAGTAAACTGCACGGGTGCAGTTCCCCATGTCCCCATCATTTTCACTACTTTGACTCCTTCCAGGAGCCATAAGAGGACAAAAATGAGTCATAACAGTTTTATTTTCCCAGCACATTCTGTCTCCTTACCTGACACTTACCAGCCTTTCCTTGAAGCGTCCCTAGTGCCCCGGTCATAATTCTACTAGATGGCATATCGCCCTCTAATGTAGTTGTCTGGTTGCCTTGCCCAGCTAGAGCCCAGTGTGTCAAGAGCAGGGACTGTGTCATTCTTTGACTCACTTCTCATCACCCAGCGCTGGGTTTATTACTCAATATGTGTTTGCAAAATGAACGAATAAAGGAGGAAGACAGCGATGTCTTGAGCCTCCAGCCGGCTCCTTAATCTTTGCTTCTCTGCATACTTCTATTTCACACTTTGATTTTTCCCAGGATTAGTCTTTCGAGGTTTAACCTGTCTACTTAAGAAACATACTGATCGGCTCAGATGTTTCCTGGTTGTACAGAATCTTGTGGTTAGACAGGGACACTATGGTTCCACCTGTTTTTCTCCAAGAATTGCAGCAAAGCCTTGGCAATCGCGTGAGCATGCGACAGGTTTTAAGAAAGTCTAATAAAGAAGGGGCGCCTGGGTGGCTCAGTTGGTTAAGTGTCCGACTTCGGTTCAGGTCATGATCTCCCAGTTCGTGAGTTCGAGCCCCAGGTCGGGATCTGTGCTGACAGCTCAGAGCCTGGAGCCTGCTTCGGATTCTGTGTCTCCCTCTCTCTCTACCCCTCCCCTGCTCACACTCTGTCTCTGTCTCTGTCTCTCTCAAAAGTAAATAAACATTAAAAAATTTTTTTCTAAAACGGAAGTCTGGTAAAGAAGATTGCAGAACACCTGAGAGCAAGCTGGGTTCTAGGACTAAGTAGAAAATCATCTATTGAAACTACAAATAAAAATGAAATGTAAACCTATCTTTTTACATACAGGCCATTTTCTTCCTCATCCTCTTTGCACCTGGGAGGGGGAAGACCACAGGGCAGAGTGAGATTAGATTAAAAGATAGTGATCGTAGGCTTTTTTTTATAACGTGTAAAATTGATTCTCACTGTTCAAAGTCAACCTGCAGTAACTTGCTTGCAGTCTTCTGTGCTGTAATGCGGTACCTACTTGCTTTTGAAATAATTACTCCCCACAGTTTTTCTACGGATATTCTTTACTTTGGTGTTACCGTTACATATTTTCCAAAAATTCGTATCTGATTGCCTTTTTCACTCTTCTTTAAATATTGGAAATTACGGTTTTATATGCAAATAAAACCAATCAAAATAAAAGCACATTGTATGAAGTTATATTCCAAAAAGTTTCTCAGACGACTTGGCTCGGCGATTTCTTAAAGGCTAGAAAAACACTTTATTAATGGAGGAAACCGAAGTCTGTCTAAAATGGCTTTGGCCTCCATGTTACCTAAGGTTGAAGAACAAGGTCTAGAGCTGGAAACACCTGGGTTTCATTATAGCCCTACCACCAATTAGGGGAGTGATCTTGGCAAGCCAGGAAACTTCTGTAAGCCTCTGTTTCCTAAGGTTTGATGTATTAAATGGGAATTTGGATGTAAAATACTCAGTATACCGTGTTATTCTGTTATTATTTTGATGGGCCAATTTTCATTGCGTTGAAAGGGTTGAACTGTGTTTCAGTGTTTCATTTTTTCCAGTACTCAAGTGTCATTTCAACTCCGAGCGTGTACGCAAAGCTTGGGAATTTGGTGATTGCCCCAGCACAAACAAATGCGAAATAGTTGTAGGCCATGGAGTTAGAATAAAACTGTCTAGTGGACTGGAATTGTGCCCAGTCTTTTCTCTTTCCTTTACGTGGTTGCAGTCTACATGAGTTTCAGTCACGCCGTTTAGTTCATAAAAACAGTTACCCCGCACCACAGTCCAGATTTGAGTTCTCATTAGTGTGCTGACCATAATTGCATAAAGAGCAAACTTCGTAGCCAGCCCTTCAGGCCACAGATCACTACAGAAATAGCAGGTGCTCCTTCTGGCGAATGTCACAGTCATGTCACTTCCTTCAGAGTCACTGCTCATCGAGCGTCTACCGACAGCTGTAGGTGTAGTTGCAGTGCCCCCGTGTCTCCTGGTAATATCTCGCAACATTTTATGAAAGTAGATACTTAAAAAGGCAAATTGGCCAAGCCGGGATGGGAGCGCCGCAGAGCAATGACATTGGCATCAAAGGGACACAGAAGAAAGAGTTCCGTGGGGAGTGTTGACCCTGCGTTGTTTGAGAGACTTCCAGATGTGCAGTGAGAGCTGACGCTTACCGCGTCAGTGAGGGAAGCGGATGTGACCAGGTTGAAGATGTCCCAGAGGAAGTGGGGGACTTCCTGTTAAAGCGACTTCCTGTTAAAGCGGTTTTCGGGGATATGCATGGCATCGAAAGCACAAAGGATTAAATGGTGGGAGCAGTGTGACGGTTCACCAAGGCGTAGAAAAGATGCTCAACTTCATTCCTGTCGGGTGAGGTGGAGAAGGCAACAAGCATGGATCGTTTGGGTCACTCTTGCTAAATTCCCACCAGAAATTAAAAATTCTCAACGTGTTTATGTTGTCGATTATAGTGTTTTCAATTGTAGCGTTCATTTCCCTACACATTTATAACTGACAAGAAGCAAGTTTTCAAGGTTTTGACAAGAAACTGTAGAGACCACAGAGCCTTCATAATTTTTGCCCTTGTTTTAGTAAGTACCCACTGCATGGCTTCAGCCTATAAGGTTCTTTTTTTCTTTTTAAGTTTATGTATTTATTTTGAAAGGTGGGGGGAGAATGGGAGTGGGGGAGGAGCAGAGAGAGAGGGAGACAGAGAGAATCCCAAGCAGGCTCTGCACTGTCAGAGCAGAGCCCAGTGGGGGGCTCAAACCCACGAACCCTGAAATCATGACCTAAGCTGAAACCAAGAGTTGGATGCTTAACTGACTGAGCCACCCAGTTGCCCCTGAGGTTCTTTTTCTAGCCATAACCTTGAAAAAGCGAGGGCCATCTGCAGTGAAAAATAGTCAAAACAAATCCTATTGCCGTATGGATTTTCCATTACTGAAAAATTAGCTCACATACCCTCTTTAATGTCATGATTCTCAATTACTGTCCTCGCCTTTTAAAGGCAGTTCATCTAGTAACAGATGCCTTACTGATCGTAGACCTTTTTCTCACTTCTCAATATCGGTTATTTTGAATTTTCAGAAAGGCCAGAAATTAAATATTCGAAGACTCCTACTTTTGTGGTGCTCTTAGTGAAATATTTTTGCACAACGAAAGTGGTTTGTTTCTTTGTTTTCATCATAAAAGAAGGCCCCGCTGCTATGTTTCGCAGGCAAACAGGCAGATCACTGCATTATACGTAGCAAGTTTTAGTGACAGTTCTGTCGTGATTACTAGATTTCCCGTTCATATCTGCAGTCTCTTGAGGGGTGAGAAATGTAATCTTGCTTGCTAGCTTAAGTCACCAAGCGGAGGGGATTTGTTGTGTATCTCATGCTAATGCATGCAGATCGTTTTGATTTGAAGACCTCTAAAGTAATTAAACCTGTCTTGTATCATTCAACCTTGTAATAATTGCCTGTAATTTAAAACCTCCAAATTGGTTGGTTTTGAAAGATGTTAGTATAATGAATAATAATAAGGGCCTCTGGGTTATCTTTAATGTCTTGTGCTGTGGTCTGTGGGTATAGCAAGGAGATGAAATGCTTTTGTTCTTTTCGGGACCTGCCCCCTTGATGTACATGAATTTGCACATGGCTGTTTATCATGTAATTTATCCTGTCATATTTATCAGCTCTATAAAAATTTTTTTTTCTTACTCCAGAACATTTGTTTCCTGAATCTGAGGTGGAGATGCCATGACGTACAATGAGAAGGTGACAGACATAATAAAGAAGGGGGTCTGGGGCGCCTGGGTGGCTCCGTCGGTTAAGCACCTTGATTTTGGCTCAGGTCATGATCTCGGGGTCATGGGCTCAAGCCCCGCATCGGCCTCCGTGCTGCTAGCGTGGAACCTGCTTGGGATTCTCTCTCTCCCTCACTCCCGCATGCTCTCTTTCTCTCCCTCAAAGTAAATGATTAAGCATTAAACATAAAGAAGGGTCAGAAATGGTGATTTTGAAGATCCTTTGCTAATTCTCAAATTCCAGTTATTTTCTTTGACTTCCATCTGTAAAAAGGGAAATTCCTGCAGCAGGACAATGAGTAAGGCACAAACCTGAGGCAACAGTGACATAGGTGAGACCTTCAGCAATCCTCGTAGGCCCACAGAAGGCCACCCCGAGCCCCTCCGGGACAGGCCTGCACTTCAGACTCGGTCTAAAACGTTACAGAAAGCCTCTCCGTTGGCTCAGATCCCACGGGACGCTTTCTAGCACCTTTAAGAAAATGGGTGACTTGGAATTTGGTGCTATTTCTCATTAGCCTCCTGGCCAGTGGTGTCCCCCACTCAGGGACACCGGGCGTCACAGCCCGGGCCTCCTGACTGCAGCCCGCTGCCCCTGATGGCCAAGAGGCCAGCCTGCGGTGCCACAGCCCTGCCCTCCCTCCCCACCCCCTCCTCTGGCAGCTGCAAATTCCCACCCTCCCTGGTTCGGCTTCTAGTGGTTCATGTCCTCGCTCAGACCATGCCTTCTGCAGGAATGCCTGCCCCTCTCCCACTCGGTCACTGTCACTCTGTCACTCTGTGAACCACAGATAGTGATAAGGAATTCTTTCCTTCCTTCCCCAAGAACTTTATTATTTCTTTGCCTTCATTACCTTCCTCCGGAAGTAATTTATTCTTAGCCACCATGACACCTCCTGTTTGGGTGTGGGGGGGGGGGGTGCCTGTTATGCACCAATGCACTTGACACGAGTGATGTCGACCCACCCAGCAGCCCTGTTCAGCCCTGTTACAGACTCTGATAGATGAGGAAACGACCACCTCGCTCCGGAAGTCACCAGTAATTAGGAAATTTGGATTGAAATACTTGCTCTCTCATATAGCATGTCACACATTGTGTGGTTGTGTGCCTGCTTCATTTTTTTCTTCCCCGCTAGACCGTGAGGTTCTCTGTCTTAATCGACTTATCACTTCTACCTCAGCCCTAAACATTTAGCACCACCACCCTTGGCCCAAGGTCCTTGTTCCATGAATAAAGTTTATTGGAGGACCAGATGAGTGATCGAAAGTTTGAATCCACTCCCAGGTAGCCACAGGGTAAGAATAAAGACTAAAATCCAGTTTTATAAACGGAACATCGTATTTGCGGGAATATTTTTCGGCTGTACGTATCTGGCCACGGTGAGAGTCTACGTAAACAGAACTCTTAGAGTCTCTGGGGCTGAGTTTACTCGTTTGGCCTCAAACAAAGGCACAGAAGCGATTTCAATGAAGGGCCCTGAAACATGGGAGTTTAGTTTTTCTACAGCGCTAACTCTGTGTAGGCCCCCTTTCTGGTTACTGGCCAAGCAGCATGTGAAGGGCAGTTTGGGGAGGGGGGCTTGTCTAGAGTTCCTCATACGTCAGCCCAGCCACACGTGGAAGATCCCAGACGATCCCACACAGTGGCAAGGTGCCCGGGACACTGATGGAGAATCCAGAGGGCCAGCAGGCATGCCCCCTGCCATCAGAAAAGCAGAAGGTTGTGGGATTGCCAGAGTGGCCATCTGAGCCAGCGCCATCCCGCCTGCCATGATTGGTGACCCTTCAACTAAATAACACCCTAGTGCCCTCGAGTCATTAATCTGTCCTTCGTTGCAATTCATTTACTGTGGAAGTGAGTCTGGCCTGGAGAGAACAGTCTAGCGTAACGTATTCAGTCTACTCATTCGAAGGCTGTAGTGAGTGGCTCAGAGACAAGGCCGAACAGAAAAGTTGGGAACCTCGTGCCTTCCATGTTTATTCTGATTGTTCTTCTCTTCCACGGTTATCGACTAAAGCACAGAAGGGACGGTAGTCCTGAGAAACTGAGCTGTGGGGTTCCCAGAGGCCTGAAGGTTCCATCCAACAGAAGTAATCCAAGATTTGGGGCTAGCAGGAATTACACTTGCTACCTACTTCATAGCCATTGTTTACATTTGGGCTGGTTACAATTATTTGTTCCAGAAACTCTTCAAGGCAGATGATCGTATCGTCATACTCATTTGTTTGGACGAGGAAATGTACTTATCAGTCTGTTTGCCCCAAACCAGAAAGTACTACCAACTGCTATGATTAGAAAAAGGAAAAAAGGAATCTGTTGGTTTATTGATGAAGTTTATTGCTGACATTATTGTGCATTTTAATTAGGAGAGAAAAAAGAAAGGAACTGGTTACGATGATTAAAACTTCAATTTTTCTTTGGAGAATCGGTGGCCCATAAAATGGCTCAGAAAGGGGTCATAGTTGGAAGTGTTACCCTAAGTTGTGTGTAATGAAAAGTTAATTCTGTGTTAAGTAAAGGTAACAGTGTTTTTTTTTGCGTATTTTACGTGGTAGCATTATCTTCCTTATTCTCTCTTTCTTTACCATAAATCAGAGGCTCTGACCAAAGATTCTTTTTCTTTTCTAAAAAATTACTTCAGAATTTGATTTGGACTGTGTTATCAGCCCAGTATTACACTTTCTTTTCTTTCAAATGCAGACCAACAGGGGTTAGAAAATCAGATTGAAAGAACAGATTTTTGGGATTTTTTTTTTCAGTGTTTGAGAAAATTTCCACAGAAAGTCAATTATACGTCAGGCATTTGAACATGTCACTTGAACAGTAGTGTAAAATTGTGCCAGACGTTTTGAGTGACGTGGTGGGGGGCGGGGCGGGAACACTGATGGTGATTATTCCTCAAATAAAAGGTTAGTCTTTAAATAGCTATAAAAGTTGCTTCAGGAAAATAGATTCCAAATTATAGGAGGCCAAAAATAAAACCTTTAAAACGTTGTTTTAGAACATCACTTTTAGAAGATAGTGTAATGCTTAATTGTATGAAACAGATTTGATTGAATATTGTTACTTGATGATAGCAATTCATAAATTTTATGTTACAAAAAACATTGGACTTCTGAATAATGAGAATTAATTAATCTTTATGAAGATAATTTTATGTTTTGTATTTATTTACAATTCCGTGAATCTCTTTTTGCAAATATAAAGCAACATTCTAAACACACGTGTTCGTCTTGTACGAGACCCTGCCCTCATGTACCCCCTAAGTTTAAAAAATAATGCTGTGCTCAGAAAATGGCTGTCTAGATATAATGGCACCGGAATATGCTCTCCACTCCTAAACTGTCCATTCAATCGATATCTTGTTGGCTCACATTTAATGCAGACTTTAAAATTTTTAATTTATAATTTAATTTAATTTAATTCTTTTTGAACTCAGTAGATTAGAAGCAGGAATTGCAAAGGGGTGAGGAAACTTCTGGACCCAAGAATAATGGCCAATTAGAACTAATAGCCTGATTCCATGAGGAACACCAGAAACCTAAAACAGCAGACATCTCCAGGCAGGGTTTCTATGTACTATAGTTATATAATAACCATGAATCATCAATAAACACAGATATGCAAGTATATAAACCACTTTGAGAAGATACCATCACAGGGGCTCCCGGGTGGCTCAGTCAGTTAAGTGTCTGACTCTTGGTTTCGGCTCCGGTCATGATCTCGAGGTTCGTGAGATCGAGCCCAAGGTCAGCTGTGCTGACAGCACAAAGGCTGCTTGGGACTCTCTTTCTCTCTCTCTCTGCCCCTCCCCTGCTCACACTCTATCTCGAGAGCTCCAGAGTAAATAAACTTTAATAAGTAAAAGATACCGTCACAAATGCTTATTTAAGCAAACTGGATCCTTAAATAGACATGTGATGAGTTTGAGTGCAAAGACGAATTCTAATTTCTCTGTGCACCAGCCCCTCCTCCCCCAACCGTGGAAAGTAGTGAGGGATTAATTCTGCATTCTGTCAGTCACTCGCTGAGCACACAGTCTGTGCCTGGCACTGTGGTAGGCACTTTCCATGTCTTGTTTAACTGAGCTAAAAACAAATTCACCCTCAGTTATCCAGATACCCGTAATTCAGATTAGTTACACGTAAAGCAAAAGGTCATTGGTAAAAAGCAAATCCTTTTGGCGTTGTTTTTTCGTGCTGTTTAAAATCACGATATTCAAGTTTAAAATTAATATCATCCTGTCGGCAGCTTACTTAGTAGTTTTTACAAGGAAGTTCTAATTCGTTTTTGCTTGAAACATCATGAATATAACCTTGTAAAAAGCTAGAGTTCCAAGTCCCAAGTATCCAGATCTGTACCTTGAGCATTTGTAGGTCTGGTAACAATCCTCACTCACCCTGCAGGTGAACGTCACCTGTCTGTGACTCCCCTGTGACACCCTGTGCTGTATAGGGTGCTGCTGAGGGCCGGACCTGGTCCCTGGGTCCCCCTGGCGGGTTTGCGGCCCCACCTCTTAGGTACATGCAGCCCTGACCTGATCCGGCCTCATTCCAGATGCATGCTGATTCCCATGAAACCTGGAAACAATTTCTAGCTTTGTCTTCCCAAGAACACTCCCATAGGAAACATCCTCTGGCTTTATGGTTTTAAGGGATCTTTTATAGTTTCCTGCAAAGAAGGAAGCAAATCGCTGAGTGGGGGTGATCCGTTAATAAAGAAGGGTCTCCTGGGTACAGATCTTTAATGGTGTTTCATAGGTATCCGTGCACAGAATTGCTTTGGACTCATGTCTTGGCTAAAGCTTAGTAAGCATGGAAAATTAATGTCAGAGGAGAGTTTAAGTGACTTCTTCATCATTTTTTAAAAGGTTCGTGCTCACTCACAGCCCCTTGTTGCTTTATTTTGGTATTCTCTGTTTTAAAGTAACTCACATCCTGCCTTTACATTAATGTCATCTGCAAACTTAGGAAGTTTGCTCTGTCCTGCCCTCTGGGTCTTTAATGAGCATACCCTGTCCCTTAAGAAGGGAAAGACTCACTAATAACTCAAAGACTAATATTTGTAGAGGGAGACACTCTTTTCCCAGATGATCACTATGATATGAGACGGAATCACAAGTCCTGCTAGGTTCCATCTATAACTTGTCCGCTTTCCGTGACAAGAGAGTGTATCAGTCTGAGAGAATTATTCCTAGAATCATCATTGTTGTTCCTCAGGTCAAATAGATTGATATTTCATAATGATTTATTCTGGTAATGATAGAGTAATAAATGAAATATTTCCATGGATTCTCAGAACTGTCTTTGAAAGCTGTAATTATGTGTAACACTCACTGGCATTCTCTCCAAGTGTGCTCATTCTCGGGCCCAGTGGCCTTCCTCGTCCCAGCCAGCCTCACGTTGACCTCAGTGATTTTGCATTCTTGATGAGACTCCCCGTTCACCTCTTTTGAACCCCAGGCACAGGACGCAAGGCTCCTCCTTCTGGACTCAAACACCGAAAAGGGATTCCCCTTCTTAAAGTTAGCTGGACACGTTGGTAGGGGCGGGGGGGGGGGGTGCTTTAGGGGCCTTTTCTGGCCCTGAGCTGAGAGACAAAGTCACTAGGTGAAACAACCAAGTGTTCAGTAAGGGCTAACTATCGATATGAGCCAGGAGCAGTTCTAAATGTTTTGCATGTGTTAGTATAATTAATCCTGACTTAATCCTCAGAGAAGGGTAATATTTTTTATCTGTTTTTACAGATGAGGAGATTGAGACAGAGAATGTAAGTATCTTGCCAAAGGACATTTAGCTAGTCGGGTAGAGGCACTATCTAAACCCAGCAGGTGTCTCTCCAGACTTCATGCTGTGCTGTCCTCTGATTAAGGGCGATATGACAGGTCATCTTAATTGGCATCAGACCTCTAGAGTTAGTTCGGTGCTCTGAGGCTACCTGTTCCTGTCTCCCGGAAGGTTTGTTGTTTTAATTTGTGGTTGGATCACTGTAAGTTCCAGGAAAATCCCATTTTCCTCCGAACCTGTGACTCATCTGGACTAACACCGTTGTTTAAAATATTTCATTGTTCACTTACTTGTGCCGACCTCAATGCCCCATCCCATTCAGTTTCTTAAAGACTGTTTCTCTGGCTCATTTTCCATTTTTTTTTTTTTTTTTTTTGTGGAACTACAAAAAAGAATTCCCCTTGTATGTCTTTTGTGTAACCATAGAGTGCTATTAATATAGTATCTTTACCAGATAGTAAGTTCTACACACACACACACACACACACACACACACACACTAACCAAGGCCATGCTAAGGTCATGTTAGGGTATGGGAGCTTCTTGGGACCTTTGCCTTGTTTCTGACCCTTTTCTTCCAGATGTCGACACTGCACACACACTAATGATACAGTGTGTGCCTTACTCAGATGCTAAGAAGTGTGTTACCCTGAGTATAACTGGGGGGGGGTGGTGGGGAACCTCTTATTCCTGATAAAAGAATATGTTAGTAGAAGCAGAACAGCATAGTGATTATGAACTGGAACTTGGGAGTGAGAAACCCCTGGACTGGAATCCTAGTTTAGCCTCTTGGTAGCACTCCAGACTCTGGCAGGTTCCTTTACTTATTCAACGGACATTGCCAGGGGCCTGTGAGCCCGGTACTGTTCTGGGCTCTGGAGATGCAGAGAACAAAGCAAACCAAGGCTGCTCCAGCGCAACTGAATACTAGCGTGGGAGACAGACAGTCAATAAATAAATATGTCCTCGTCCTGTTGGCCCCGCCTTCGGTGCGTTTCCAGGAAATGACTGGTTCTTACGGTTCCACTGCTGTGATTGAGATCTAAACCGCTGGGATCACTGCAGTAGTCTCTTAACTGGTCCCTGCTTCCATTCTGGCCCCTACAGCCTATTCCAAAGAGCCCAGGCTAACTCCTGAGTCCAAATCCTCACTCCTGGGCTCGAAACGCTACAGTGGCACCTGTTCCCATGGAGGTGGTTACGGCCTTTGTAGCATCGCACAGTATGGCGAGGTTGTGCCCCTTAGGTGGCCCCCCTCCTCCCTCTCATGCTCACCACACGTGTGCCTTCAGGCCTCTGCACCTGTCTTTCTGCAGCATTTCTGTGATCACCCCCTCACCTCCTCCAGAACTTGGCTCAGAGATCTCTTCCTCATTGAGGCCTCCCTCTTTGACATACAGAATCTTGCCTGAATGTGGAAGGAGCTACCATACCTGTTGAACATACAAATATGCCAACCCTAACACTCAGACCAGATGTGTTCCTTAGTACTTTTAATAGCTCGCTAACCCATCAGTAGAATAAAAGCCTATTCTGAAAGTTTCGGGAGCCTTCTTCTACAGACGCTGACATTTATTCGGATGTGTCATGATAATAAATCCAGAGGTTATGAACGAATGAGCATTCATCCTATTTGGAAGAGATAAGGAAAAGACAAGCAAGTTACCTTATTTGTTCCTGTCCAAAATTTCTTCCATTTCAGGCTTGTAATTCTGGATTCTGGGGGCTGGGGGATATAATAGACTGTAGAGCATCAGGAAAGGTTTGTTAACCGCAAAACATTTCAAGCTTCTCCTGAGTGTGATGCACACAGCATTTGGGGGCTGCCTCTAGGATTCTAAGGCTAGAAGCTCGCTCAAGACCTAAAGAAGGACAAGTGGTAAGGCTAGAATGCACGTGTCTTGGGACCCCATGGGATGGCTTAAAGCAAAGGGCCTCTTTTGTGGCGGGCTTATTTTCCAGCATTTTTGTGCTAGCCCTGTCCAGAATCCCTTAAGCAGGAAAAAAAAAAAAAAAAAAAAAATTGATCGTAGGTAAACCAATTAGGGAACCTAAGTGAAGTGGTTTCTGTGAGTCCAATAAAGCAGAAGGCAAGCTGAGCTACATGAGAAGAGCTGATATGATTCTGGGCACCGCTTTCTTGGTGGCAGCTGGACGCAGATACGGGAACAAAGAGGGGTTTGTTCAAGTTTACTCCCCAGTGGGACAATCCATGAACCAACATTCAGCAAAAGAGCCAGAGAAAACTTAGAAAGGGGAGAGCTGCAGAGGCCCCAGTTTGCATGGAGAAGCACAGAGCCACAGAACGATTGCCAAAAGTGGGGATGGCAGATATGGGGGGCCTCTTTGCCTCTGAGCACTGCACTTCCTTTGTTGGCCACACATGACCCTGAGAGACGTCTGGCACGGACCCAGACTGCCTTGTTTGCATTCGAGCCCTACTTCTTTCTAGCCGTGGTCGGGCGGGCATTTTCTTGAGGAAATTACTGAACATCGTAATATCTTAGGGCCTCAGTTTCTTCATTTGTAAAGTGAAGGACAGTAATAGCCCCTCCTAACTGTTGTAGGAGCTAATGTGTTCATATTCATAAGGCACCTACAGGAAGCACCAGCCAGGAGCTATTTCTGTAATCATTACTCCTATGTATGAGGCACCTAATGCATGTGTATATTAATAAACATAGTCTATAACCAAGGCATTTTTGCAATCTCCCTATTTAATCCGCATTAAACTTAGTTTCTTTAGAAAACAAAAAGAGATTAAATAAAGGACAGCATTTTAAAAATTTAAATCAAAAAGTATCTTTATAAACACTTATGCAATACTGTGAAATCTCTCGGCCTCCAAAAAGTCTCAGGAAGATTCTAGAATAAGGTCTTTGGTTATAAAAAAGATAGATCTTATGTGTGCTAATGTCAGGAACCTTAAATTTAAAAAGAAAAAAGTTTACCTGGTTACCATCAATCTCTATATTGATAATAATACCATTGCCATGATCCCAAGAGATGCCTTGTCTCTTTCCTCCTCTCTCTACTGACCTTATTCCATGACATCATTTGTCATAAGTTTGATGAATGCGCGTATTCTATCCTGAAAACACCAATCCCCGGTACTCGGGGTACTGCAGGTTGACACAGTGAGGAAGCGCACATCATTCACATCTCAAGAGCTAGAAACGTCTGGCCTCTTACTGAAAACGAAAAGGGAAAGGAGCCAGATACATTCCAGGGCATTCAGATTTCAAACGCTTTTCATTCCCCCAAACTGGTCATCTATTTTTGCAGGAGGCGGGAGGGACCAAACGTCAGGTCAAAGCGCTGCATCAGAATAGTGGCAGGCAGCTTAGCTACGTGGCCAGCTTCCGTGGAAAGCTTCATTGCCAACGGTTACTTCTAAGCAGGGGCTTCTCATCGAGGGGGATGCGTGACCACGGTACCGGTTGCCAAGATGCTTCCACAGAGCCTGCGTTAAGAGGGATGCTTTTACTCAACACACTCATACTTTCAGTTGCAAATCAGCAGGATCTGTAGCGACTACTGTTGTAAATATCTTCCGTGCCATTGAGGGTAAAGACTCCAAAACTTCCCCCTCTGAACCTTACAAGTGTGGTTAGCAAAGCACCTCTTTTTTTACAGCTACCATTTCAGATGTTAGTTTGGTGCAGACTGGGGAAAACCATCTAACTTGACGACGCTAAAACACATCATAATACTGACACGTCTAAAAAAACCACTCAGCCGTACTTGTGCTTCTGGCCTTCGAATCTCCTTTGCAGAGCCTCGTTTTAACATCGCCTGCAGACATTATTACTTTAAACATTCAGAATTCGTATGATCCATGAGTCTTCTGAACAGGGAGGGTAAGGGTATCCTCTTGTAGCCCGAGAAACTCGGATACGTGCCCATCCTCGTGCCTGCTGTCTCGGGATGGCTGAGCTGAAATTCAGGATGGAACAAATGGAAATCGAGTAGCAAATCTGAAAAAAGTTAGCCTGCATGCTTCCTTTTATCTTAATTTGTTTTCTCTGTATCGGGGTTTGGGGAAATGGCGGTACGTAAATTTCTCGTTGTGATAGTAGATCCAACGCTCCAAATAACTCGCTTCTCATCGGCAGGGTTTTGAGAAATTGGTTGAGACGTATGCTTTGCTTTTCTCGTGGGTCCTTGTAGTCGTCTCGTCGCAGTCGCCATAAAATAGATTCAGACGACTCCGGTGGCTTTGCTTCCTCCCGCTGACTTGTTTTCAGACGTTCTTTGGGACTGTCCTGCTTCTCAGCCTTCTCTGTGCGGCGAGAGTGACAGCTGTGCCCTTCGGCACTCACCTGCCTGCTAGGTGCTCTGTACGTGTTACATCATTTTAAGTCCACGGCCATCTGGTAAGGTAGGTTGTATGTGCCATTCCTTTGCTGTCAAGAAAGCCATAATCTGCTTCAGGGACATGCAGTCAGTAGGCAGTGGAGCCCAGAGTGAAGCCAAGATCCGTCTGACGTCCAGGTTCGTACTTTCAGTCACTATTTGTACCGTCACCGAACCAGTGGGCAGAACATCCTGCCTCCCAGACCTGTGTCCCTGACTGAGCGACTCCAAGGGCACCTTCCACAAGGGCACACGATTTCTGATAATTCTATCAGAGGCTGAGGAAGGGCCCATGGCCTGAGCGTATTTTAAGAAGACAGGCAAATTGTAGGGGCTCATAAATATTTATCATTATGGGGGACACCCCCCCCCCACCCTGTACCTAACATGTTGCTTTCTTACTGAGATCGCTTTGGGAAATCACTTTTTCTGGGTGGTTCCCTTTTGACCTACCTGATTTAGTTTTTCTTGTCTGGAATGCCCTGTACACTATTTAATGGTGAAGAATGATGGGGGATGTAGGAATAAGAGAATAGCCCCACTGATACCTATTATCTACCAGGAGAAATTCCAGGCAGGGTACCTCCGGGAGTAAGTCTGGTATTTCAACAGGTGAACTTCTTCCTCTGTAGTTTATTTTTGTATCAGAATACTTGCTTACGGACTGCCTTCCCATCCCAGAGCGGGCTGCCCTTTTGCTGTAGATAAGGATAATCCATGGCGAATAATCTGCTCAAGAATTCAAAGGGAGGGAATACGTCACCCACATTGTTGAGGTTTTGCCTTATCTGCCCAAGAGCCCTGATATAAAGAATCTAGCCTTTAAGAAGATGCCTCTGGGATCCACGAAGTCCCCAAGGTGAAGAAACCGAGCCGTAAGACAGGGAGAAGAGGGGACAGTGATTTAAAACACTGGAGGGGTGACTGCAATCAGAGTTGGCTGAGGCAGCTGTTCAACAGACACATCCCTCGCCTGTCCAGACAACGCCCGCGTGAGGTGGAGTTGAAGGGTTAGGGACGCAGAGTGTCCCCCGTGAAAAGCTCCAGTTCAGGGGATGTGCAGACGAAGCTGCCCCGGAGGCATATGAGAATCCTCTTTCCCTCCTCACTTCCCCTTTGCTCCTCCAATCACTTGACTCTAGTGATGCCCCCCGGAGATACAGAGGCGAATGACAGACGCTGTGCTGTCCTCAGGGACCTTACCTTCTGGTGCAGGAGACCGACAAACATAAGATTTCGGTTAGTCGCAAGCGTATGCAGAAAGCGTATGCAGAAAAATGGGACGGGGGTAATGGGAATGTACATGCTGTGTGGCTGCTGGTCTGAGAAGTGACATCTGAGCCGAGGCCTGGGGAGGAGACCGGAGGGCCATCGATCGCCATTGCCCGTATGCATACGCGGTGCCTTTAATTATAAATACTCATACGTGCCTGCTTCCTGGAGCTCTTTATCCCCCAGGGTCATTTCTGGGCCAGTTGGTTACTCTTAAAGCCCCTCCACAGGTTCTGTGCTGTGACTTTTCAACACAGTGAGAGACAATGCGAGACAGCGGAGGGGGTCAGGGAGAGACCGTCTCTCTTCTTGGATTCCTGGGCGTTTTCTCTCTAGGTTTGTTCTGCCATCTGACAAAGCACACCCTCTGTACGTTCCCTAAATAAAGTCGCCTGGGAGGGGTGCTTTTGAATCCCCTCATTCCTAAAAAGTGTCTTTATTCGACCCTCCTGCTTGAAGAAGGAGTGCCTGGGCATGTGACTGTGGGTTAAACAAGCACGTCCCCTCAATTTTGGAGAT
This sequence comes from Panthera pardus, assembly GCF_024362965.1. Classification (NCBI taxonomy): domain Eukaryota; kingdom Metazoa; phylum Chordata; class Mammalia; order Carnivora; family Felidae; genus Panthera; species Panthera pardus. The sequence goes on from NW_026527002.1 coordinate 9,646,452, forward strand.
ACGGCACCATGGTCTTCTGGCATCTGGTGCTGCTCTTAAGAAGGACAGTGCCATTCGGGCGCCTGTATGTGTCCTGTTTTTCTCTCGAAGCTTTTTAAAAAAGATGTTTTCTTGATCCTGATGGGCTGAGATTTCACAGTGATGTGACTTACCGTGAATTTTTGGTTTCTTTTAGTCTTTGGTTTCTTTGGTCTTTCTTCTTGGGACTGCTCGTCCTGGCCCTGGATGCCTGTGTCCTTCCATGACTAACCTTTTTTTTTTTTTTTTTTTTTTTTTAATGTTTATTTATTTTTGAGAGAGACAGAAACAGAGTGTGAGCACGGGAGGGGTAGAGAGAGAGAGGGAGACACAGAATCCGAAGCAGGCTCCAGGCTCCGAGCTGTCCTCACAGAGCCCAACGTGGGGCTCGAACTCACGAGCCGTGAGATCATGACCTGAGCTGAAGTCGGATGCTTAACCGACTGAGCCACCCAGGCACCCCCATGAGTAACTTTTTAGTAGTATTTCTTAGATAATTTCTCTGCCACCTTAATCTCTGTTGTCTTTGCCTAGAATCTTTATTACTTGAATACTGGGACTTCTGGACGGAGCCTCTCATGTCATCACCTTTTTTCTTATTTCCTAACTTTGTTGTTTGTTGGTTTTTGGCTCTACCTTCTGGGAAAGCTCCCTGATGTTCCTTCAAATTCTCCTACGGAATCTTTATTTCAATTCAGTATTTAATTAACAGCTCTTATTTTTGCTTTTTTTTTTTAAGGGAGCGTTTGTTTTTTATTTTGGGGCTGCAATATCTTTACTTATTTCTCTCGATGATTTCCTAAGCCTTTTGAAGTTTTCTTCAAATGTCCTTTGAATATCTTGTTTTCCTCCAGGTTTCTTTTTTTCGGTTTGATTATTCTGGTCTCTGGCTTTCATGTTAGAGTCTTGGCCGCCCATTACCACTTAAAAGGGAGTTACTGAGAATCAGATCAGGGTCTCCGTGCGAGAAGGTAAAAGCTGTGGATGGAGAAATGCACTGTATGAAACCCTGTGCTGAGCCACCTTCTCCAGATTGGAACCCCTAAACTTCAGGAGGTGCCCTGTTCCCTCTGCTTCAGCACACGCGTGCATGCATATGCACACACACACACACACACACACACACACACACACACACCCCTACCCGATCTGATCGGTTTCTTCCGAGGGAAAAAATTCCTTCCCGGAAAGCATCTTATGTCCTGCTGTTGGCATTGAGAGTTTGGCAGAGGAAGTGAGACCTAGGCCTATTCCTCCTCCCCGTGCTGGTGCCTTCACTGTGTCTCAGTCTTGCTTTGGGCCCAGCGCTGCCCACCTGGAGTCCCGCAGGTGATGGCAGAGATGGGGGAGGGGGGACACTTGCCTTCATGCCATGTCAGGGTGGGGGTCCCAGGGGCCCCCCAGTACTGTGTTCGGAGTTTCACAGGCTCCATGCTTTCAGCTCGCTTTCTAGCCCTCCACTCTGGGCCTGTCCTGTGCAAGGGTCCTGCCTCTTTGGGGGTGTTGCCAGGAACATCCACTGGCTTGTCACTGGGACCTTCTGACACACAGTTCGATTTAATTTCCAGCGTCCCGTTAGGTTAGCTACTATTCATTCCTCTGCTTTGTACTATTCCTTTGCTTTCTACTATTCATTCCTCTTACTCTTTTTTTTGCCCTTTTTATTCTTCTCGTCTCATGTTAACAAGATTTGCGGAATGAAAGGAGATGCAAGAAATCACGCGACCATTCTGAACCAAAAGTCACATTTGGTATTTTTCCCCCCATTTGCTTTAGATGCATCTTGCGTTGTTCAAATTATAGCCGTTGCTCTAACGGTATTCTCCACATGAGGCATCCACCTTTAGAAAACACCGTGCAGAAAATGCTAAATTCTGTAACACATCAACATGATACGGTAAAGATTTTGTACACCGAGACTAATTATAAATTATTTAATTGACATGACTTATGTTTTAGAAGGATCAGTTGAGAAAGGATCTGTCAGCTGTGCCAGACGCGTTTGCAGAGCTGTCCTGACTGCAGAGTCTGAGACACAGCTTCTTGCTGTACGGACTTACTCGGGAAGACAGTATGAAAGCAGATTCTAAGTTAATTAATAGTGTTTGTGACAGGGATTCAATTCTCTTCTATTTATAGAGAAAACGTGTTCTCCTGATTCTACACAAATGAGGAGGATATGAGATCCGTATAGGAAACAGTTCTTCTTAATTGGATTTGCTCGTTTGCGCCTCTGCTAATCTGCCTTACTTTATCTCTCTGTTATCTTTTTTAACTTCTTCTTCTAGGGAGAGGATCCCTGGTTATTTAATATGAGTGTCAATCTAGAGAAGATAATAATGGAAGCATTCAGCTCTAAAAAGGAAGACAGGGTTCCCAAGTAACATCTTCTTGGCCACTCTTGGTGTAATAATTAGCCCTGGTCTCTGGTCTACAGATGAGAGGCCATACGTATATTGGCAGAACCTTCAGTAGATTAATTAGGATATTCAGTCATCCTGAAGTAAAACGAATTGGACCAGATGAGATTCTTCATGCCGTTCTGATGGTAAAATCTACCGTGAACCCCTCAGCTTTCTTGCTAGCGAAGCATAGTAGACCATTGCTCAGAAAAGTTGTACTGGATCTATTCTTGGGTTGCACTGTCCACCAACAAAGTTTCATTCCCAAATCCAAACAGATCTGATAGACTAGCTATACGTAAACATTGGGATTGCATGTTACAATGCACACCTCACTTTTTTCGTTATCTTTGCTCGCAGTCTTTCAATCCCAGAAACGCCGTAATAGGCTGCACCCTAGTGACGCGTGTAAAGACAGGCAGAGGCAAGGAGGAGGCAACACCGTAAACTTGATCGGTACGTTTTAAGATGTGCCAGAGGGTAGGAAAATCGCCTTTGTTACATCACCTATCCCATACTTAAATAGAACTTAAATTCGCAAAGCACGTGTTTTTAAAACTTTCCCACCGACTTTACGTACATCTGTGTTAGAATGGTCATTTAAAATATAGAATGAATGGGGAACGCTTAGGAAATGCCAAATGTGAAATCATTGAATCTTATTCCTCTAAATCAGTTACTGGGGAATTTAAGAAGAGAAAATGATTTGTTCCTTTCAAGTTTGCTAGACCGTGAAGTCCGCTCTGCCCCAAATCCTCTTTCTTTGATGCTAATTCTTTTTTAAATTTATTGTTAAAATAAGTTTAAAGCACTTCAATCTGGAGTAGGAAATCATTGAAATCTGTAATTGTTCTGTTTGGGTTTTTTTGTTTGTTTGTTTGTTTTTTTCTCTGTTTGAATTACATATGAAATTTTTCCTTGAAAACACTTTTTGGGAAACAATTTCAAAGAACACTATGAATGTGTGAAATTTCTTTTATCTCTAAACCTCATCTCCAATACTTCCAGCTTGGTACCTTCATAAGCATGAGTAAGTTCTTAGGTTAGTACATTACTGTCTTCAGTACTATTTAAATGGCATATTACAATCCAGGCCAGATTCTGAACTGTAATAAGGGAAAAACACTTTTTTTTTTTCGAAACAAAGTTTCATTTTAGAAACTCCTAGCAATTTAGAAAACATGGTTCCATTTTTTTATTTTGAGGCCAAAGCTTGAGTCTCAGGTTGGTTTCTCAATATGAAAATCTGAGAAATGTTAAAGCCCATTTCTCCATATAAAATGTCTCGTAATCTGACAAACATGTTAATTTCTATAGTAGAACCTATTTTATAGAACTATTATCGTAAAACCTATTATATTTTATATCTGTGTTGTTTTATTTTTATTTTTTTAATTAAAAAAAATTTTGTTAACATTTATTCATTTTTGAGAGACAGAGAGAGACAGAGGGCGAGCGGGGGAGGAGCAGAGAGAGAGAAGGAGACACAGAATCGGAAGCAGGCTCCAGGCTCTGAGCTGTCAGCACAGAGCCCAACGTGGGACTCGAACCCACAAAATGTGAGATATGACCTGAGCTGAAGTCGGATGCTTAGCCACCTGGGCCACCCGGGTGCCCCTTTAATTAATTTTTTAAACGTTTATTCTTTTTGAGAATAGAGCGCACGCGCAACTAGGGGAGGGGCAGAGAGTGAGGGGGACAAAGGATCTGCAGTTGGGCTCTGTGCTGTCAGCACAGAGCCTACGGGGCTTGAACTCACAAACCATGAGATCATGACCTGAGCCAAAGTGAGGTGCTTAGCCAACTGAGCCACCCAGGTGCCCCCAAATTTCTGTTATTTTTAAAGTAATGATTTTTCACTTATTCCGGAAACAGATTGTGTGTTTCCGCCCTGTGTCCTGGGCAGGCTTTTTTTTTTTTTTTTTCACTTTTTATTCTGAAATTATAGATTCATAGAAAGTTACAAAGATAACAGAAAAGCTACGTACCGTCTCCCAGCACTCTCTGTCCCCATGGTTATGTCGGATAGAATTATAGTATAGTATCAAAGATCAAAGATCAAAGCCAAGAAATGGACATTGGGACAATGTGTGGGATGCCATACATATGTCACTCTCATCACATGTATAGTTTCATGTAACCACCACCGCAGTCAAGATCCTCTTCTGTATGCAGAGGTCTCCCTTTCCGTACCCCCTTACACACACATGTGTACTCTGCCCCCAGCCCCTCATGGCCATGTATGCATTGTTCTCCATCACTATAGTTACATAATTTTGAGAATGTTACATAACTGGGATGAGTCAGTATACGATTTTGGATATTGGCTTTTTTCACCCAGTGTAATGCCTTTGAGATGCGTCCAACTTGTTGCATGGACCAGTAGTTCTTTCTGATTTCGGAGAAGCATTCTATGGGATGCTTATGCTGAAGCAGTCACCCATTAAGGGACATTTTGGCTGCTTCTAGTTTTCAACTATTACACATAAAGCCGCTGTGAACAAGTATGCATAGGTTTTATGTGGGTATAGTTTTCATTTCCCTGGAATGAATGCCCAGGAGGACAATTCTTGGGTTCTATGTAAGTCTACACCTAGCTTTCAAAAAACAAAAAACAAAAACAGAAACCTGCCAAACTCTTTCCCGGCATGTCTGTACCAGAAAATATTCCTACTCGGTGCACACGGTGATCTAGTTTGTCTGCACCCTCACCAGCATGATCTTCTTGGTGTCGCTTTTTTTTATCTTAGTTGCTCTAACAAGCGTGTAAAGATATTGCTTTGTCATCTTAACCACTAGTGACGTGGGGCATCTTTTTCACGTGTTTTCTGCCCTTCATATGCCCTCTCAGTCGAAGTATCTCTTCATATCTTTTGCACATTTTCCAACTGGATTGTCTTTTTTTTTTTTTAAGTTGAGTTTTGACTTATCTATATATTCCAGACATGAGTTGTCAGATACGTGTTGTGCGACTCTTTTCTTTGAGTCTGTAGCTTGCCTTTTCCTCCTGGTAACAGGGTCTTTCGCAGAGCAAAAGTTGTTTTTTTTTTTTTTAATTTTGATAAGTCCGACTTACCCATGTTTCCTTTGTTGGATCACGTTTTTGTTGTCATACCCAAGAACTTTGCTTCATCAAGCCCCAGGATCCCAAAGACTTTTTCCTGTGTTGTCTCCTAAAAATCCTATAGTTTTATGTCTTACAAGTAGATCTGTGATCCTTTCTGAATTTTTGCATAAGGCATGAAATTTAGGTCAAGATTCACATTTTGGCCTGTGGATGCCCAGTTGTTCCAGTACTGTTTGTTGAGAAGACCATTCTTCCTTCATTGAATCGCTTCTGAACCTTTGTCGAAATACGCTGACTGTACTCGTGTGTGAGTATACTGGTACTATATTTGGGTTTTCTGTTCCGTTCCACCGTTCTGTAAGTCTGTCCCTTCACAGTATCACACAGTCTTTATTATTATGGCTATTTAATAAGTCTTGAAAGTAAGTAGAGTGATTCCCCCCACTTTATTCTTTTTTTCTCAAAATTGTTTTAGCTATTAGAGTTCGTTTGCCTTTCCATATAAATTTATTTTATATTATATTTATATTAATTTATATTATATTATAAACTTATATTTCCATATAAGTTTATTTTATTACTTTTTTGAGACCGCGGACGAGAGGGAGGGGCAGAGAGAGACAGACAGACAGAAGCCCAAGCAGGCGCTGGCAGCACGGAGCCCGACATGGGGCTCGAACTCACAAACCATGAGGTCATGGTGACCTGAGCCAAGATCAAGAGCCAGATGCTTAACCAACTGAGCCACCCAAGCGCCCCTCCTTTCTATATAAATCTTAAAAGAATCTTCTGTGAGTTTGCATATAACTGATAGGAGGTTTTACTTGATACTCTTCCTGCCTTGCACTGTTTCATTTTGGCCTGCTTCGCTTCTGCCGGCTTCTTCTTGTTGCCTGTATCGTCTGGCATATCGTCTAGTTGGAGAATATCAAGGGGTGGTCCCCAAATTGCTAAGCAGGTTGAATGCGATGCCTCCCGAAACCCCAGAAAGATTGTTTTTTGTTGCTACGCTTTTCATTCTCCTACATTTATTTTAACAAAAACATCTAGAATTTCCATGTGTTTTGGAAAATGACGACCAAAGAAATGACTTGCCAATACCACCAAGTGCTTTTAATACTTTCCATAGAAGTGACACCTTTACTGTAAAATTTGAGCAAACACCTTGGCTGTGCCAGGCCCCAGGCTGAGGGCCTTCCGTCCTTCCTATCACCTCAAATTCACAGCCGCCCAGGGAGGAAGGCGTCGTCGTCTCCACTTAAGAGACGGAGAAGTAGAGGATAGCGCGTCGGGGGAAGTTACTCACCCAAGGTCACAGGACTAGGGCGTAGGGAAGCAGGTTCGAAACACAGACCCGCTCGAGTCCAGAGCCTGCCCTGCACTCAGGGGTCCTGCTGTCTTCCTCGGTTCCTGCGAGGGACTCCTACCAACCGCTTTCTCAGATAATCCTACTTTTTGAAAATCACTGTAATCCTTGTATCATTTTGCTACCTAGTTCCCAGCAAGGCCATATCTTGAATATCCCCACTGTACCATAACATTCCAGCTCTGGCTAGAGAGTTGGACCCGAAGGTTGTAGTAAATTGTCCAGCTATAAGGCAACATTTAATAGATACTTTGTAGAGTAACTTTTTCGTGTGTCAGGGTGGGGGCGACGGAGGGATTATGTAAAAGGGCCTTTCCCATCTGTCAGAGAAGGTGTGTTTTGTCCCGCAAGTGGGAGAAATGGATTTTGGAATGACGCATTACTTTCTGTAGGTGTCAGGAAGTAGGTCACTTTATAGTATTTATCATAATACTTGAAAAAGCTGACACTGAAAAATGAGAAGTTGCATGTTGAGTAGTTCTTCGTCCAAAGACGAGATATGGATTACTAAGAGATTTTTTTCTCAGATAGACACTAGCTTTTAAAAAAAAAAAAAAAATACCATTTTCCTGTTTCCTCCCTAGATAAATTTCAATTTAATGGTCAATTGTGGCTTGATAAAAGGAGTCATTTTGCCTTCATATGTATATATTTTGGCTTCATTTATTGAAATACTTTTCTAGGTATACTTGTAAACACAAGAAGGCTCTAACCTCCTTATGCTCCAGAAACAGTAATTGCAGAGATCGAGAGAGCCTTGGTGAGTAAAACAGGTGAACATTGAAAAGCCTCCATCTATCTTTAAAAAGCTCTTAAACAAAAGAGAAAAATCCAATGCCCTCCCTCTAGAAATCGATAAAGAAAAAAGAATATCACAAAGGAGTTAGATGCCCTCGAAGCTAATGGAGGGGGAAATTACATGAATCAAAACATTCATTTTGGAGAGGCAGGCATTATATCCAGTGATTCCTGGGGTGATATCTCTCAGTTCAGAGCCAGTGGCCGCCTGTTGCAGGATTTAATGACTCCCATCTCTGAACTGCAGTCGTGGATGGAGGTTTTCCGAAAGCCTTTGGGGAGGACGTGACCTCCCGAATGAGCTGAGGCATCACACGCAAACGAAATGCTGCTGGTAGCACGGTGTCACGTTTAACCGCCCGGCTCTGGGTCACATTAGAGGCGGCCTCTGACCTTCAGGTATCAACCACCTGTCATCATTCCTTAGCCCAGTGAACGGCTCCTACGTGGTGATTTCCTTGGTGAGCCCATAAACTCATGGGGCAGTTTCAGGGGCTGTGCACTGCTCGAAAGACTCTGCACAGTCTGCATCGGGAGACATGCTGTGCGAGAATTTCAGGGCCATGAGAGATGTCAGAAATCAACCCCGGGTGCCGACCGAGAACCAGGAGAACAGCGCGGGGAGAAAGGTCGTCGGCCTGCAAGGCACAGCTCGATCTCCGCGGCCACGGTTGACAAGACGTGTTGCTCTCTCTTCTCGCCCCTCTCCTTCAGCCAGCCCTCCTCACTCACACCTTCCTCTTCTTCGCTCTTTCCCGGAAGACCTCAGCAGCTTATCATAAGTATTCTTGCCGCTATCCTGCTGTCACCTGTGCACCTAGTGCTCGGTATCTTAGGACAGTCTGTCTGCAAATGTTTCTGCTGACTTCACGGGCTGTCCGTCCTCGCGTGCCTGTCCTCTTGCTCTGAGCGCGGTAAATGAAGTCTTGGCAGTGAGAGAAGTTTCAGAGAAGCAGACTTCTCGGAGAGGCACTTGACGTTCGCCAGCCGTGCCCTCCCACCCGCCCCAGGAATCCCCTCTAATGTTTCTCGGACACGTGGGAGGTCGGTGTCTGTACACGCGCGTCCTGGGAGAAGGAGCTCGCTCTCGGTTACAAAGGAGTTAACTCCTGCTCGGGATAGTTTTGATTGTTCCAAAAACGCTTCCTTCGACCGGTCTGCAGATTGCTTCTGCGGCCGCCTCGCCTCCAGCTCATTAAAAAAGAACGGTGGCCGGGCGCCTGGGTGGCTCAGTCGGTTGAGCGGCCGACTTCGGCTGAGGTCACGATCTCGCGGTCCGTGAGTTCGAGCCCCGCGTCGGGCTCTGGGCTGACAGCTCGGAGCCTGGAGCCTGCTTCCGATTCTGTGTCTCCCTCTCTCTCTGCCTCTCCCCCACTTGCACTCTGTCTCTCTCTGTCTCAAAAACATGTCACAGACACACGTGCTGTCATTTCTACCCCTTAAAGAAAAAACCCTCCCTTGACCCTGCTTCCCCTCCAGCTATCACCTCCTGAACCAAGCCGCCAGCCCTCAGTGTCTCCTTTCTTTCTTCCATTCTCTCCTAAACCCCCCCGCCCGATGCTTTGCCAAGCTCTGTTTTACTGAAGTCGGCCGTAACTTCCACCTTGCTAAAATACACGTTCTGTTTTTCCTTTTACCGGCTCTACTTACCGGACTACGTGTTTTCTTTCTTTCTCTTAGGTATTGCCATGTATGTGAGCCCCGTCTGTATCGTTCATCTTCTTCACGGCCCGGCATATAGTAGGTGCTCAGGAAACATCCTCTGAATGAACCGGGACGCCTCTGGCGCTTCCTGCATTCTAGACCGTTCTCTCTGTACAAACTGGCTGGACCGTGTCCCTTTAGGGGCCTGTTCCTTTGAGGGCAGGGAGAGGATAGGAAGCTGTCTTTGCCGTATTGAGTGGGTCTCCGTGACCCGAAGGGTTCATGCCCAGGGGTGGGCCCAGCTTCGTCCAGACAGAATGTGGCTTTTATCTCATCCGGTGATGACTGGATTGTTATTTTTCGGTCGTTAGGAAGACACTGTCATTTCCTTAGCAAGATAGGAGAATAATTATTTCCCACTAAGGAGGGTAGAGTGCAATTTTGAGATCCCCTTGGAGCATCTTACCAAGCAGAGCTTTTATGGGCACTGCCACAAGTTGGGTTTATCGGGCCGGTTTTTCATATTTTACGAATGCCGTCTCACAAAGTTTTCAGAACATCTTCCTGCCTCTTACTCCCCCTCACTGTTTTATCCTCTGGTGCGGCCACTGCCGCTAACTGTAGTGTCTCCCAGATTCTGCCACCGCAGCAGGAAGGAGGTTTCGTTAGGAAAGCAGCCAGAGGCCTGGCATCATCTGGGTTGGGGGTGGTGAGGAGGGCGCCCTGTCTGTTCCGTCCTCCCTTCCTTCCTGGCTCTCGTCCAGATCCGGCCCGTCTTCACTCCCTGCAGCCGCAGATGTTTCCATGTCTCCGCAGAGCAGTGGGAGAGCACAGGTTTAGAAAACAGACCTGAGGTCGACACTGAGCTCCTTCGACTGACCGGCTTCACGCCAGCCCCTCAGACTTCCCGAGCCTCAGTTTCCCCATCTGCCAAGGGGGACACATGACACCCGTTGGGCGAGGCTGATAAATGTAAGGCACTTATCCGGCATGAGGTCTGACAGAGGAAAGGTAGCCCACAAATGGTTGCTGCCGTATTTCTCTTTTTAGACCCAGGGATTGTGCCTAAAATCAAAAGCTTGAGAGATCGTGAAGCACTGAACATCAACAGCCACCTTTTGGCACAAGCGAAATAATTCTTCCCTGTTAAAAAGTAATGGAAAACTCCCATTTCTTGCCACACAAACAAACAAAACAATGCTAGAGACAGGGGAAAAAAAAACTATTTCAAAAAGCCTACCCCCTTTTTTCACTTTGAATGAGTCATTTTTCTTTAGTAAACAGGAGTGAGAAGCTTAAAATTAATCAAGATGGAGGCAGATAGCATCGTTTTGAAGTGAAAGCACGAAGGAGGGCAGTAAAAAAGTACATCGTATGTGAGTGGATACCAAAGGCAGAGTTTTCAGAGCGCGTGAAAGATGCATTTTGTTCATCCAGCAATGCCTGTGGTTTTTTTAAGTCTTTATCCAATTACTTTTAATATAGATTTAAGATTACTGTAATCCTTAGAGCGCCTCTTAAGTGAGCAGCTTTTTGTTTGTGTGTTTGTGCATTTGGGCAGCAGGAGGAGGGAGACGGGGAAGTAAGCAAAGCCTTGGGGATAGCGTTAGCTTTTATTCTTTTACACTGAGGCACAGACACGTCCTGAACTGGACTCGGGTCAGACAAGCGTCCCTGCGAGAGATCTCTGAAGCCTGCCGTCCCCAGCAGTAAGTGCTGGGCTGGACAGACAGACGAGAGCCGGGTTGCCCGCCCTCAGGTGTGTGTGGCTGGGAGACGCGAGGGCGGGACCGCCCCTTGACTATAAGGACCATAAGGGAAGTGCCAGGGAGGAAGGACAGGATGCGGAGAGAGAGGTCAGACGAGGCTTCTCAGGGGCCTCGGGACACTTTCTCCAGCCAGGAAGGCTCCGGTCAAGGCCTGGCAGAGGAGGGAGCCGGAGCTGGAAGCAGGCATCAGAGCGCGTGGCCGGGAAGACGGGGTCCTGGCGGCAGGTGGGAGGGGGCTGCGGCCACACACCCAGATTACCCTTGGCCCCCGGGATCTCCTGTCCCTCCTAGCCCAGTGCCTGCCCCCAGACACCTCCAGGCTAAACTGCCCAGCAGAGCCAACAGTTTGGCCCCGTGCCTGGTGCTCTGGTGCCGGAATGGGCCCGGGCAAGTAGAGTGAACTTACCAGTCATTCCTGAGCTCCTTGTCACTTGGACCCAAAAATATTACTTCAAGCGCAAATCGTGGTGAAGCCCTACCTCGTGGCGTTCTAGGTTTGGAGATGATTCGCGTGAGACGCGTCAAAACGTTCAAGATTAAAAGATGTGCTGCAGAAAACACGTGTCTGGCTACTTACGTATCTTATTTTGAAGGTTATTTTTTTCTCCCACGGTGCAGTCTGAATCCTGGAAAATGAGAAAATGCTGTTACCTTTTTTGAGTACGTTTGAGGCAAAGAACTCGTCCGAACCGCTGCGATACTAAGAGCTATTCGAGAACTCGAAAACGATTCTAGGTGTTCCTTGGCAAAGGAGATCACGTGTTTTGTTCGTTTGTTTTTAAGTGAACCTACTGGCTATGCTTGAAAATTCTACCTTGCATTGATGTCCTTTTGCAAGCGTATTTGTTCCCTAACCACAATTCCGGGCTAATGTGCCCATGAAGTTGTGAAAGAACAGGTTCTGTGCAGTTGTGTGCTATTATACCAAACTCTGCAGTCCAAAGGAGGTGCTCTGGGGCGCCTGGGTGGCTCAGTCGGTTGAGTGACTTCGGCTCAGAGCCATGATCTCATGGCCCGTGGGTTCCGGCCCCACACCGGGCTCTGTGCCGACAGCTCGGAGCCTGGAGCCTGCTTCGGATTCTGTGTCTCCTTCTCTTTCTGCCCCTCCCCTGGTCATGCTCTGTCTCTCTCTGTCTCAAAAAGAAATTAAAAAAAAAAAAAAAAAAAAAAACATTAAAAAGAAAAAGGAGGCGATTTGAGTGTGGTTTCAAATTTCTAAACAGTTTATTCCAAGTTTCACTCCCCAAGCTTTATATCTGACATCTTCACTGAGTCTCTGCAATATAAATTGACGTGCTAGATATTCTACGGAGTGGTTAGCGTTTTAGTTCAGCTCAAGTGCTTACTATGTGCAAGGCGGGCAGCTTTACTGGAAATGGCAATAAAAAAGTGTGCTATCCCTGCTCTCTGATGCTCTGTGTAGTAAGACAGAATGAAATCACAGTCTCATGTTGCTTGTTGTTCCTTTTAATATCTCTCATTATTTTCATCAAAGTTCGGTTAACTTTCATAGATCCGCAGTCAGTGGTATCACGAAAGAAAATTAAATTAATGGAACCCAATTTATAAACACTTCACCTTCTCCGCTTGTGCATTTAAGCTGTTAGCAAATGGCATGGTTATTTGATTTAGCAAAAAATTAAGGAGATTTCTGTTCCTTCTCCATCTTCTGGGGGAAGCTGGTACTGAACAGCAAACAGCCCAAAGAGGAGATTTTTAGGAACTAAAATATAATTAGTGTGGACTCCTATGGCCATATTACCCAAATATAAAACATTCAAAACGACATCATTAAGAGCTCTGGGGTGACCGTGTGACACGGTGAGGTGGGCCGAAGTGTACCTGTACAGACCTGGGTGTAGAGCCAACAGCCACTCAGTATTGAATACCTTAGACTATTTGGACCTCCGTGTCCTCATCTGTAAAATGGGGATAATACTTGCTTTAGAGATATCGGCAGGATTGAATTTAAAAACCTATAAGATGCATTAGTACAGTCCTGGGGACATTATATATGCTTTATAAGAAGTGGCCATGATTAACAGGTTAATTTTCAAACGTAATACAAAGGAATTTACCTAATCCACTTACAGCGAACTTGGCCCACTGTCCAAAAAAAAAAAAAAAAAAAAATGCTGCTTTACTTTTTCTCCCTTCAAGTTGAAAAATGGTTCACAATGTTAACACATGTTAAGGTTTATTCCAGAGTAAAATCTCCTCTGCCCCAAGGCTGATCACTAGAAATTAAAAATACTTTCAGAAATAAGGGTTCGATCTATATTGCCACCCTTAATCTCTGTTATCGTATATATGAGCTACGATTGCCGTAGAGCACAAGTCAACACACAGCTAAAGGAAAAAGCAGTATGCGCAGCGCAGATGCTTAGCGTCGATGCTGGTGGGAGAACGTAGGTGCAGGGTCCCCAGATGCACCCAACCCTGGATTCTGGTCACGGCCGTCAGGGGCCACTCACAAGTACTTCTTGCTTCCACGGGGGCACCAGGCAGCCTCGAGGAGGCAGTTGTGAACACGGATGAGGTGGTCCTCTGACAGTGTCTGCAGGCACAACACAGATCCTTTTAGAGTTCCGAATCTTTGAGATCGTTGAGCCCCTGGAAGGGTCGCCTGGTCTACCTAGCTAAGGGAACCAGCTAACACTGAGACCCACGTTAATTAGCAAGACTTCTAAAGCCTGTGATTTGAGCACACTAGTCTTTAAAAGAGGACAGTGGTCCCTTGAACTTGACGTTCATTTAGAATTTGGCCTCCCGCATTCTCACAGCGGAACGTAAAACCACATAAAACTCTAAGAGAGGATAAAAAGTGGCTGCGAGTGGGATCGTTTTATGTTTGTTTGGATAAGGCAAGCAGTCCTATTGGATTTTCATTAGGAATCCTAGTGGCCCTGTTTTTTAATTACTTGTAGTTATTGTCATTAAGCGAGCCATTGTATTGCCAAATGATTTTGGGGGCCCAGCTACACGCAGCCTTGATTTCTGTAATCTCAGGTGAAAGGCAGGGCTCCCCCACAGTGGAACAAGTTGCTGGGCCTCTCTTAGCAGCATTTTCTTCGCCTTTGGCCAAGGAAGAACGTTGGACCAGAAATGTGATTTTTGTCCCCCTCTGATTCTGTTTTCATTCTAATTGTCTTAAATAGGAGAATGGCATTTTAAAGGGAACCCATAACATTTTAAAATAACGGATTGACTTCAAAATGAAAACGAAGCATTTTCTAAATGACCTTGGAGAATGACATTAAAGAATCCATCATGGATTGAGATTTGACCTGCTCTTTTTCTCCTCCCAATTTTAGGTTTGATTTCATTTTTAATAATGGCTCTATTATTTACTCTAGCCTGGTTCACTCACATAACTGTTTGCTTTGAAATTTGAAACCACATATTTTCTCTGTAACTCAAATAAAAATGGGGTCATGCGAATGACCTTTCAGACAGAAACTGCATAGTCAATCCACTTTGACAGAAATAGCGCACACACACACACACACACACACACACACTATGGCTTGAGAGCAATGGAATCATTTTAAGACAAAAGATCATTCAGTTCCCGTAAAGCTCGAGATCTGATGACGGCGATTATCAGTGCCAAGTTGCCGACACTGGGGACGAAATTTAATAACCGCTCACATTTACTGAACAAACGTGGTGCTGAGTTCCATGCTGAGCGCGTTTATATACCTCACGGAGTTCCCACATCCGCCCTATGGAGTGTAGCAGTCATTACGCGTAAGAGAGGAAACTGAGGCACACTCAGCTTGAGTAACTTCCCAGGGTTGCAGACCTTTAGGTGTGGTTGACCTTGACCCCTGGACCTGGGCTCTGAACTGAGGAGTGGCAGAGAGTGAACAGGGGAACAGAAAACCTGAGGGATACTGTGTGGATGGAGCCCTTTTGTTTTCTGGCCTGGATTCAGGAGGGATAAACAGGAAGTGAGTGTGCGCTTTTCTCTGTGCCTGAAGAATTCAGCCTGCTGAGTTCTCCTTTCCGTCCCTGGGATGAAATCTCAGATGGCACCCATAGCCTCTTCAGTGGGTCTTAAATAATTGAAAGTTCTCAGATCAGTTTCAGGAACGAAAGAGCCCAGTCCATCGTTCTGTCTCAACCCAAACTCCAGCCTTTCATCCGGTTTAAATTAGCTTCTCCCTCTTCCAGCTCAGGCCTGTGTTGGCTCAGGAGAGAAGGGGGGGGGGGGGGGTGAGTATTTACTGTGGAGGAGGGGACGTAATAAACATCGTGGGTTTTCCTCTCCTTTCTTGTTCCAGCTTCTTTCCCTCTCATGAGCAGGCGTCCCTTCTGACCTGAGTAGGTCCCGCGAGGCTGTGTGAATGTGCAGGCCAGGCAGAGTGCTAAGGGGAGGATCGCAAGGTTCCTGCCCTGGGCTTTGACACCTGTCATCTGGTGTGGTCCCCTGGGGAGGGGGGATTTCAGAGCTGCCTTTCTTTGGGAGCTTTGGGGCTCCCTGGGGGCAGCCGCACCCCTCCTACCGCTAGGGGGTGCTCACGGCCTTCCACTCAGCGCAGGGCTGGGGGCTTCCTTTCGGGGGTGACTCTTTGGGGGCAATTCTGTTTCCCATCACCCCAGAGCACCTTTTCCCAAATACCTAGGTGCACCTAGGAAACCCCCACTCTTGTACTCCTGGAAACACGGCTTCATCTCACTGTCTGAGACGAAGGTAGACAGACAGAGCCACTGTCCTCCATCATAGCTCCGAGCACAGAGCCTGAGACTGCCCTCCATACTGCTTTCCTGAGGCAGAGTTGTCTCCCATAGCCGCCTTTGTGTGCCCCCTGGGCTTCATGAGGAAACACTGGGCATAGCAAGTGGCACCCACCCCCCTCCACTCTTCCCTCCAGCCTTGCTCAGCTCACAGCGCCACCTGGGGGATATTTCCATAACACAGGGCCTCCCCGGTTGTCCCAGTAATTTTCACACCTTGATCAAAATGCAGGCACAAGTTGTGTGCTGCCCCACCAGTGCACCTGGCACATAGGAGAGCCAGTGAGACAGTTCCTCTTCGTCCGTATCTATAAAGTCATAAGAAGCTAACGGCGGGGGCGGGGCGCCTGGGTGGCTCAGTCAGTTGAGTGTCCGACTTCCGCTCAGGTCATGATCTCACTGTCGGTGAGTTCGAGCCCCGCATCGGGCTCTGTGCTGCCGGCTCAGAGCCTGGAGCCTGCTTCGGATTCTGGGTCTCCCTCTCTCTGTGCCCCTCCTCTGTTCATGCCCCATCTCTCTCACTCTCAAAAATGAATAAATGTTTAAAAAAAAAAAAAAAAGCTAAGAGTTGGCCTGTCCATCATCTCTGCACCCATTCCAACATCTTTTTCTATCCCGCGGTTGTAGAGAATGGATGTGCCGGAAGAAACAGGGCTGAAAGGGGGTGCCGCAAAAGGGGGGGGTAACGGTTTACGCCACCTGTGGAAGACTAAAACAAAGGAATGGAAACCTAGGGCAGGGGTTTGTTATTAAATCATCTGTGAAGACCTACTCTGTAGCCAACCGAAAAAATAAGCCGAAAAAGGACTAGGATACTGGAATCAAAAGTCAAAATGTTATTGGGAAAAGTCCCCGGTTGCCAAGAACATACGAAGGGATAGTGTGGTTGGAAGAGGATTCTTTCACCAACAGCCTGGAGTTGATGTTGATGGCAACACTGAGGCCAAAAAAGAGAAGATTCAGCCGTCAGAATTATAGGCGAGAGGGATTCACCGGGCGATGAGACAGAACGAGGCACGTCATCCGGTAATTGAAAAAGTACAGGTCCAGAAAGGGCAGTGGTTTTGACTTAATGCTTCCAGATGGTGGGCCCTCTGATTTCTTAGTTTCTGTGCAATTTGTAGCGTGCAAATGCAGTCTTTTTTTCAAACCTGCTTTTGTGACTTCCCCAGTTACTTTTCCACTCTTGATATTCTCCTTTGCTTTTGCACTTTTTGCAAGTTATTCTCCCAGCATGAAAGAAAGGAATAAAAATGAGCATGCGCTAGGACGGGAACACGTTGAGAACATGGCATGTTAATTAAAATGGACGCATTAACGTCTTCCAAATGGAATGGCGTTGCTCCCTTGAACCCACAGAACTGAGCGTTATTTGTGAATGCATTTTGCTTCGATAAAATAATTTTCTGTGAGAACCACAATATCGTTAACCGTGTGTGATGGGTATTAAGGACGTGACAAACGTTGTGAGACGCTGCTGGTTAGGAGACATCTGAGGCAGAGGGGAGGACAGGTGTGAATGCACACAGCTGGTTTGGAGGGACAGACTGCCATAGTTCGGTTTGGCTCAGGCCTGGGGTGCAGAGGAGGGAGGGATGGAAGAGAGAGTGTGTACCTCCCCACAAACCACTTCTGGGCAGTCAAACTGGGAGCCAGAATCGTCCTCAACACGCCCCCCTCACCCTCCACACCCAGCGCGTCTCCAAGGTCAGCCCAATGTACCTCTTCCAACGTCTCTCGAAATTGTCCACACTTCTCTCCATCCCCAGAGACACCCTCCGCATAACGGTTATGTGAATGAAAAGTGTCTGTGCCCTTATCTAACCTTCTCGGGTCCTGTAAAGAGGTGGGTACTATTATTGTCCCCATTTTGGAGACGGGGAACCTGAGGCCCAGGAAGATGCCGTAACCTGCCCACGGCGGCTCAGCCATTGCAGGGCTGAGCCGGGATCCAGACCCAGAGGCAGCTACTCCGAGCCCAGCCACCTTCTCCCTCCCCCGGACGGTTCTGACTCTTCTATTGGGAGTGCATTTCTCTTAACGTTTGTAAAGAATTCAAAGGCTAACACTGTCATGTGAAACTGTGCATTTTTGCCGCACCGACAAGGATGTCTGTCTGTCCTTAAGTGGGAAAAACCGAGACTGTAGTTGCAAGAGTGACCCTCCTACCAGGTTGGGGTTTGATGCCTAAAGGCAGTAGCACAAATTACCACAACAAACAAAAAAATCAGAAAGCAGCATGGCCCAGGTTGATACGTACTGTCAGTGTTCTGTGCTCTGACTTGGTGGGAAATCAGAAGAGCGGTTCTTCAAGAATTCTTACTTACCTCGAAGGTAAACCGCTTCTTTTGTTGTCCGCCTCCAGGAATGTTTGAACTGAAGGCATTTCCAAGCTCGCCAAATTCAACACATTCAGTTTTCATAGAGAAGGTCACGTTTGGTGACCGCAAGTGGAATTCAGCTCCCACCTGACGGCAACATTTCCACCTTTTCTCCGTAGTAACGCGCGTGGGAAATGGCCAGTCTTCACCTATTTAAGGAATGTCTGTGGGTGAATCCGGGACTGTGTTGAATCCCAAGGTCCTGGCTCTAACTCCCTTGCTTTCTTCCTACGTGCCCCAAAGACCCCAGACTTGAATTCACTTGAGAGACAAGAAAGCTTGGCTCGTTTTCCTCTGCGTCCGAGGCACTTGGGTTCTAACCTGATGCTCTCGAGTGCAGCGGTGGGCTTCCTCTCGCCCCTCAAAGGTGCACCAGCTTCCTAGGCCTCGCCTGGGATCTGTGAGCGGCACAGGATCTAGGTCCCCCCCCCCACCCCAGATCTACTTCAGGAGTGGGCGTTTGCAGGGCATCCCCTGGGGTGCACAGGCACGTAACAGCTTGAGAAACACTGCTTCAAGTGGGTGAGAGTCACCGTTTGCGCCTGTGGCCTCCAGCCCTCCCCACCCAGAGCGGGACCCCCGCAGATAACATGACCCCTCTAGCCCCCCTGCTCCACGGTGGGGGGTAGGAACTGGCAGGGCCCCGCTCCTGTCACCCGAGGCCAGATTGCTGTGGAGTTCACGTGCACCCTGATACGGTGGACCGTTTTGTGTCTCACCTCTGCCAAGCTTTGTTCTCCGGTTCATTTTTTACTTCCGTGAAATGTTCAAATGGTTATTAAACAGGGGAGAATGTAGCCAAATGGTGAGCGGAAGTGTCTCTCTGCCTCGGGCTTATGTTCCCTCTTAGTAGCCGTAAGTCAGGGATCAGGCAGGACTGTATAATTACCTTTGTTGATGAAATTCTAGGCGGCCGAGCTCTGATCTTCCTTTCCTAGAATAAGGTAAAGAAATAGAAGCCCCTCCTGGCCGGTGCCTGGCCGCACCCGAGGGACCTGTCCAGGGGTCAGAGGGGCGTCATCTGCTCCCCGAGCAGAGATCGTGGTTGTCACACATCCGTGACCTCGAGATGTGGCCCCAGGGTTCCAGGCACGGCATCTACTATTTGACCGATCTCAGCCAGCACCGTGTCAACGTTGAAAAGGAAAAGAAGAGAAGTTAGGGATTATGGGAGCATTAAAAGAAGGAGCACCTAAGCCGCCTTCATTGGGTCTGAAGTAGCTGTAGTTTGTTGGCCAAAACAGATCCTGTAGCACCCACCCTGTTTCTTCCAGGAAGATGCTTTTCCTTTTCCTCTCCAAAGAGTCCGGATTAAAACGTGTAGGCTCAGAACCTGGTCATCTGTAAATATCAGGGTGTTGAAAGTTATTAGGGAGATTGGGGGTGCCAGAGAAAAGGGAGAAGGAAGGGGTGGAAAGAACAAGGAAATGCAGTGCAAACTGCTTCCAGTCACGACCTTTCTAACATAATCTTTTCACACCGGTTTTGTTCTAGTGCGTGCTTCCGAAGGTTAGATGGCGTGGAACAGATGGGAGTGCCTGCGGGAGCCATCCTGAGCGTCTGCCTCTGTTTACCCATTGCCTCGCCTTTTTTTCCACGAAGAAAGCAAACTGTGAAAGCAAGACAGGGAGCTTTCTGAGGCGGGTGCCCGGGTATTTAAATAAACTGGTGTCTGCCAGTCTTGTGAGCCGAAAGTAATGATTTTTGTTTCGTGTTCTCAACGACACGAAAGCCCGCCTTAACAGACAGGGCCATGCGGTACGGTCAGGTCAGTAGCGGTGGAGGTTGGGGCTTCTGGTCTTAGCAGGATAGGGTTAGAAGGGGAGACAGTCGAGCAGGCCAGCATGGGCTCTAATGCCAGTTCACATTACGTGATAAGGACAACTCATCATGCGGAGAATATTGTCCTAAGAACGGTAAATACAGGAACCACAATGCAGTCCTGAGCCAATATTCCCATATGCCATTTTGAAATTGGAAATAGCTCGCTCCTTCTTGGCTGCTCAGAACCACATGACTTGGAGGGAGGAGGGAACCACATGACTTAGAGGGATAGGAGGTGCTTGGGTGAGAATCTCACCCAAGCACCTCCTATCCCAGATGAGGAGACGAGGCCCCAGCAGAAGAGGCTCCAGGAGCTCTGTCTCCTGCAACCCACTGGACGATCCTCTCCCCTCGGCTCACCTTGCCAGAGGTTGGCTTTGGTCCCTGAGCACAGAGCTGGTGGGTGCCAATCTCAGTCCTGTCCTTCACTGTGTCCCCAGATGTACCGCCCCTGTCCCCTCTGTGGACACGGTTGGAAACTCCAGAGGTAACTAATCAGAGGAGACGTTACACATGCTGGGAAGAAACGTGGCCTGTCCCGGGGGCAGCCTGCTGTCGCGCACTCCGTCTGTGATCCGGTGGGTTGCCTCTGACCCCAGGCTCTCCTGCCTGTTCTGGCCCTGAGCCCCTCTGTGAAGGGAGCCCCAGTTCATCTTCCCAGGAAGGTGGGCCCAGGATGGTGGATGACCAAACGCAGAAGGCTCCGCAGAGAAATAGTGGCTCCCTTCTGGCATTTCGCTCAAAATGTGTTCAAAGAAACAATGTCACTGAATCCATGAGAGGGGGGAGGAGGCGGTGACATTTTAAACTACATAGCGCACAATTAAAGGAAGTTATTGTGTAGGAATTGCCTTGGGGCTTCTCAACTCTCGCATAGGAAAATATTTTTATTAGAACAAATCCTTTTGCAGATTCCCAAAATCGTCTCTTAACAAAACACGGCAATGGGTGTATTTGGAGATTGAGCTTGTAAAAGATGATGAGAGAGGAATCTCAGGCTTCCCTCCCCCCCCACCTCCATGCTTGTTATTAATGGACCCTTCATTTTCTTAACGTGAGAGCAGATGATTTTATACGTACGCCACTTTATTTTGTAAATTAGTTATTTGATGTTAGTGAATACATTACCCTTAATATTGCTTATTATAACCAAAGATGCTGAAAAGGGCTGTAACCAGTTACCCTGGGATGCTGACGTATTCATAAATGTTCTCTGTCAGCAGTAACAGGCAGAGAGACTTGTTCTTAGAAAAATGCTACATGGGACACCTGGGTGGCTCAGTCGGTTAAGCGCTGGACTTTGGCTCAGGTCATGATCTCACAGTTCCTGGGTTGGAGCCCCTGATCTCACAGTTCGTGGGTCCGAGCCCCGCCTCGGGCTCTGTGCTGACGGCTCAGAGCCTAGACCCCGCTTCCGATTCTATGTCTCCCTTTCTCTCTGCCCCACCCCCGCTTGTGCTCTCTCTCTCTCTCTCCCTCTCAAAAATAAATAAACATAAAATTTTAGGGGGCGCCTGGGTGGCTCAGTGGGTTGTGCCTCCGACTTCAGCTCAGGTCATGATCTCATGGTTCGTGAGTTCAAGCCTCATGTCAGGATCTGTGCGGACAGCTCAGAGCCTGGAGCCTGCTTCGGATTCTGTGTCTCCCTCTCTCTCTGGCCCTCCCCTGCTCACACTCTGTTTCTCTCTGTCTTTCAAAAATGAATAAATGTTAGGGGTGCCTGGGTGGCTCAGTCAGTTGAGCGTCTGACTTCAGCTCAGGTCATGATCTCAGGGTTCATGAGTTCAAGCCCTGCATCAGGCTCTGTGCTGACAGCTCAGAGCCTGGAGCCTGCTTCGGATTCTGTCTCCCTCTCTCTCTGCCCCTCCCCTGCTTGTACTGTCTCTGTCTCTCAAATATAAACATTAAGAAAAATTTTTTTAGGGGCACCTGGGTGGCTCAGGTGGTTAAGGGCCCAACTTCGGCTCAGGTCATGATCTCACAGTTCACGAATTCGAGCCCAGTGTCGGGCTGTGTGCTGAGAGCTCAAGGCCTGGAGCCTGCTTCAGGTTCTGTGTCTCCCTCTCTCTCTGCCCCTCCCCTGCTCACACTCTGTCTCTCTCTCTCAAAAATAAATAAACATTTATTTATTTTTTTTTTTTGAAAGATGCTACATATATCGTTCACTAAGTAGAGAGACAGCTGATAGATTGATACTGGGAGTATTGATAAATGTTTCGTTGTGGTGGTTTTGGTTGAGGGCTGGGGTGGTCAGATTGTTCAGAAAGCCACAAATAATAAATCCGTGAATACTCAACTCTTGCACCAGTTTTCTATAGCACAGACATGCTTAGGTATGATTGACGTCTTCACATGTTCTTAGTTCTTAGTTCTCTAGGGGATTGGGGAAAACACATACCACAGAGAAACCCTTGATTTCTGCTCATGAAGTGTGAAACATTATGGAGCATTTATAATCAAATTAGTTAACTTGGTTAATCCGGAGGTCTTTCTAGTTTTCTTTTTTAATTAAAAAAAAATAAAATAAAATAAGCTTGCTTTATTGAACAGGAGGAGCTCCATACCGTAGACTTGGCTTTCGGGAGAAAGTGCTTTCAAATATATGGGTTGTCCAAAGTAAGATAACTGAAACCTGCTTTTAAAAAACTTGTTTCCATCTCTGCTGCCAATCCCGTGGCTCGCCCCGTTATCTTCAGCTTTTGAAGAGTGAAGGAAGCGCTCGTTTCAGACGTTACTGAGCGGTCGGTAGGAAGAAACCCCGAAGTGTTTTGCGCCGGCCGCCCGCCCGCCGGAGGGAAGGAGACGGCGCTCCCCGACTCCCCGACTCCCCGACGCGGTCGCCGGCGCGGATGCGGGAGCCTCGCAACGCCGCGCGGTGCGGGGCCCCGGGGACCCGGCCCTGGCCAAGCCCGCATTTCCACACCCACCCAGGATTTCCTGGGTTTGGTGCGAGGGACGCCCGCCGGGCGTGATCGGGGGGCGGATGGCGGCCACGGGGAGGCAGCCGCGAGAGCCCACACGCGTGGGAGAGCGCGGCCCCCGTGCGCGCGCGCCCCGAGCCCCCGCGTCCGACTGAGGGCGCCCGGGGCGCGCGCTCCGGGGCCCGGGGCCCCGCCGCCCAGGCGCGGCCGGTGGGGGTGGGAGGGGGGGGTGGCGGGGGCGGGGGCGCCGCGGGCTTTCTCTGTTGCTACAGCCGTGATGTCACTCGCCCGTCCTAACCCGCGGTTGGTTGTTGTGTGTTTCAGCTCTGCCTGCAGTCGAACACAAAGACCTGGAGGAGACTCCCACGTCGTTCGGGGAGAAGAAAGGAGGCGGCCGGGCGCAGCAGAGGAACTCGTGGCTCGTGGCCTTCCGGAGAGGGGGGGCGAGCGGATCGGAGGCGGGGGGCGCGGGGGGCGGTCGGCGAGCCGTGAGATGAGGCGCCGCCGCCGCTGCTGCTGCCGCCGCTGCTGACGACACCCAGACCCCAGGCTCCGTGCGCCGCCCTGCGTGCTTCATGTACATGTGTCTGCCCCGCGCACCCGGAGGCGCCCAGACGAGAATCCAACACGGCTGCCGGGGAGAGGCCACCCACCATGCCCACGGAGACGCTCCCGACAGGTAGCATGGTGAAGCCGGTCAGCCCCGCGGGCACCTTCACCTCGGCCGTGCCCCTGCGCATCCTCAACAAAGGCCCCGACTACTTCCGCAGGCAGGCCGAGCCCAACCCCAAGAGACTCAGCGCCGTGGAGAGGCTGGAGGCCGACAAGGCCAAGTACGTCAAGAGCCAGGAGGTCATCAACGCCAAGCAGGAGCCCGTGAAGCCGGCCGTGCTGGCCAAGCCGCCCGTGTGCCCCGCCGCCAAGCGCGCCCTGGGCAGCCCGACGCTCCGCGTGTTCGGCGGCCACGCCAAGACCGAGAGCGGCGTGCAGAGGGAGACCCTGAAGCTCGAGATCCTGAAGAACATCATCAACAGCTCGGAGGGCTCCAGCTCGGGCTCGGGGCACAAGCACAGCGCCCGGAACTGGCCGCCCCACCGGCCGGACTCCGCCGACCTGCAGCGGCACTCGTTCGCCGAGTCCCTGAAGGTGTACCCCACGCAGGGCCGCGGCAGCCCGCAGGAGGGCGGCTCCCACGGGGGCCGGCGGCTGCTGGAGCCGGCGGCCGAGTCCTTCCTCCACGTCTCGCACAGCTCCTCGGACATCCGCAGGGTGACCAGCGCGAAGCCCTTGAAAGCGATCCCCTGCAGCAGCTCCGCGCCCCCCCTGCCTCCCAAGCCCAAGGTCGCGGCCGCGGCCACCGCGAAGTCCCCCGAGGCCGACGCGGTGGAACCGGCCTGCGGCGTCAGCCGGAGGCCCTCGCTCCAGCGGTCCAAGTCGGACTTGAGCGACCGGTATTTCCGGGTGGACGCGGACGTGGAGAGGTTCTTCAACTACTGCGGACTGGACCCCGAGGAGCTGGAGAACCTCGGCATGGAAAACTTTGCCCGGGCCAACTCCGACATCATATCCCTCAACTTCCGCAGCGCAAGCATGATCAGCTCAGACTGCGAACAGTCTCAGGACAGTAACAGTGACCTTAGGAATGACGACAGTGCCAATGACCGGGTGCCATACGGCATCTCTGCCATCGAAAGAAACGCGAGGATCATCAAGTGGTTGTATAGCATCAAACAAGCCAGAGAGTCACAGAAGGTCTCCCACGTGTAAGACAGAAAGGCCGTGCGAAGGAGGGAGGGGTGGGTCTCTGTGCATCCGCAGTCGTGAAGGGTGTGAGGTCTCCTTGAAGTGTTGTGAGCTTCTCCACTCTCTTTGTGTTGCTTGTTGTGCAATGTTTCCAAGTTGCATGCCTGTCAACATGGGGACCGACCCGGCTTCCACGTCCACCATCGCTGCAGAGCCCGGCTGAACGCACGTCACCTGCCAAGAGTTTGCGGCCAGAATCCGGAATCCAACTAGGGCTTCGATCTTTTGAGCAAAACTGTTTACACGAAAAACGGTAGACAACTTCTTCAATATTTATGTGGTTCTTGTGTTTTTCTATCCCGCGCTATTGTGTCTTAATTAAAAATCTTATCCACTGGCTTTTAAGTTGAGAGGAGAACCGTTTCGAAGTAAAAAGCCAACTTGCCTACACGCGAGACCCAAACAGTGGGGAAGGAAATGGGATCTGCTACCAAACGGATAACAGTGACTGACCTGAGTGAGAGAACCAGGCTGGGTTTTCTGAGGAAGAAAAGCGGTGAGCCTGATGTTAAGCGTTCGCGTATTGGAATTCTCCTGCCACTCGTTAAAGTAATGGGGCAACCGTGCTACGTTCTGTGTCCGACTCCGTGTGTAAAATGTTGGTGCTTCTGTGTAATACTGACCCCGAGGAAAGACAATCAGATACGGCGAGGGCGATTAAATCTAGGAGTCCGGGGGTTGGGGGTTTTGTTGATGTTCTGATTTGGGTTGATTCCAGAATTCCTACTATTAATCTTTTGACGGGAATGGCCATCCTAAAGCTGATACTAAATGTCTTAAAAAACAAAACAAAACAAAAAGGTTTTTGATCAAGAACTGATTCTGTGCTGATTCTCTTCCCTCTCTCCTCCCCTTCCTGCGTTGTTGTTTTATTTGGGAGAGGGGGGTGGGGCTTGCGCAGGTTTGAGTTCTCTGAAGACATAAACACAAATGGAAATACCAGCCATATCAGTATAGAGCCTCCCATGCAGAAGTGAATACCTTCCGTAGCTGAACCATATCCGAGCAGTGCGATTGTGTTGTCTTGCCTATGTTATTCTCTCAGGCTGTGGACCTTTGTTACAGCTCTAGGAAACTGTAGAGACATGATGCCATGTAGCTTCCCGCCCCCCCCCCCGCCCCCCCCCCCCCCCCGCCTTTGGTCTCTAGTGCTGCCTACCAACTTGTTCCCCGTTTTCCCCAGTAACCTGTCCCGCAGGTGGTTAGTTAGCTGTGGACCAGCTGATAGTCGCGGTGCGGTCGCAGAGAGGTAAACGTGTGGCAGTCTGCTTCATTGCTCTGTACTCATGCCCCGAAGTTCTCAGCAGCAGTACCTTAGACTTCATCGGCTAATGGGAAACTTTTTATGGTGTAAATGCTGTAAGACTTTGTACATACTTCAGTTGTTATGAAATCTTTAAGAAACAAAAAAAAGTTACGCTAATAAATAGCTCTGGTGCAGGCACTAATGGTGGTGGTTTCTCTTTGTCCTTTTCTTTGCTCCCTCCTTGAACGTTTAATTTTGGACTGTGGGCCAGAAGCGGATTTTTGGTCGTGTTGAAGACACATTGTTTCATTAAGCTATTTTTACCACATCACAGTTCTTCCGAATGATAGCGATAGCAATGTGCTTTTGTTAAAATAGCTTCATCCGGCTTCCTAAAATATGCTGCCTCTTCTTTACTTAGTTCACACGTTTGTTATTTTTACCTTTTCTTACACATCAGGATTTTTCACATCTTCTCCAAGACTCCAGTTGTAAATATTTATGAGTTCATACAGCGGAGACATCCCTTTGAATGGTCTTTATTTGTACAAGCCCGACATCGTTAACATTACATGTGTCCATACACGTGCCCACCCGTTCATTCGTTCCTCTTTCAACAGGTCATTGGACGAGCGGCTCCCTTTTTCAGGCCTCACAGTAGGCACATGACTATCGTGGTCAACAACACGGTCTCTGCCTCAAGGAGCACAGGTTCTCACATTTACTTTCCGAGAAACATCGCTCTTCTTAGTGGACCTACCTTATCTCCTCTTATGAGGACATTGAGTATTCAACTATTTACCGAATCAAGTTATTTGAAGGCTAACACTTCTTCAAAAGTTCCACATGATATGTTAGTGTGGAAGAAAGCATTCTTTGAAAACTTTTCAGAAACAGAAATGATAAGATTCCCAACGACTACTGTTTGTAACACTTTCCTTCTGGAGATCAAATTTGGTTCCTTGACTCTCTGCTGGGTTTGAATTCTTTCTGGTTCTCTGATTAGTTTTCAGTTCAACTAGACTTCTACTTCCCAGAAGAAACATTCTGAAATGCAGCTTGGCGTGGGTGATGACACAGCACATTCAGGATAATAGAATGAAAATAGGTTTCTTTCATTTAGTTCAAAATAAGTTTTATATATATATATATATATATAACATATATGATATATGTTAACTATAAATGTTATATATATATAACATTTATAGTTATATATATCATATATATATATATATAATACACACACACACACACACACACACACACATATATATATATTCTTATATTCCCTAACCATTAGGGAAGAAATGTGGCCATTTGAAATATTCATGGCTTAGCATTTATATATCCATCTCTTTCTAGGGCTATTGAAATACCAAAAATTGTGTCATTTTTCTAAGGAAACCAGTTTTTTTTTTTTGGAAGAAGAGCACTTCTTAGCTAATTTAACATCACTGCCCATGCTGTTTTAGTCATGGATCCTGTTGAATCTTCCAACATTTGAAAACCACATGTAATCTGCATCCCACCATAATTCAGTCTAATCCCGTGTGGCCTCATTAGAATAGTGAACAAATGCGAGCCTTTTGGTTCCTTTCATAGAAGGTGGGGGCCCCTTATTTCCTTTTTGTTCTTGAAATTAGAGTTTCTATAACGGACTGTTTCAGAGGCTTACTATTAAATCCTAAGCATGAGAGACTTCCTAATTTAAAGTCCGTTTCACAAAGTGCTGATTCTGTTAGAGCACGAGAAGTTATCTCACGTGTGCGTGCATGCGTGTGTGTGTGTGTGTGTGTGTGTGTGTGTGTGATGATAATGTTAGTAGGAATATAGCTCAGCATACTTTCCCCACGCACAATGCAGGGTGAAGCACAATTTCACAAGATGGCCCCAAATACTGGTTGTTTCTGAGAACCACCAAATTTTAAGACAGTCCTCCCGGAATCCACCCCCTCTGCCGTTGTCTTAACCCAGGCTCTCATCTTTGTACCTGAACTACTGTTCCTCTAACCTCCTAACTGGAGGACCCTCAGCTGCCAGCCAATCTCCCTTCCCATCCCGCTTCATCCCAAAGATACCATAATCAGCTCTGATCATGTCACTTCTCTGGGTGAAAACATCCTCCAGCTTGAATATATTGCTGATAGGATAAATCCTAACTTCTTCTAAGAGAATGTGGGGTGTTTACTTTTCAGACCCCCTTTTCTCTGTCTCCAGGCCCCCAGATTCCAACCACTCAAGCCCCAGTCTCCAATCAGAGGAAGTTTCCATTGGGAGTTTTTGCCAGTGTGGTAGTGATCTGTTCTGCAAAATAAATTTCCCCAAAGCTGAGCAACTTATAACAAGTATTTATTAGCTCACTCTCTGTGGGTCAGGAATCCTGGAGTGGCTTAGCCAGATGCTTGTGGCTCAGGGTATCTCATTAGGCTCCAGACAAAATGTCATTTGGGGCTGCATCAGCTGGAGGCTTGACTGGGGCTGGAGAATCCAAAAGTCCAAGATGAATCACGTGATGTTGCCAAGAGTCCTTACAGCATGGCGTCTGGGTTCCTCTACAGGGAGTGACTGAACAGGGACAGCAAGGAGGAAGCCACGATACGTTTTATGATCCAGTATCTGCTGATACCCAATATCTGAAGTCACACACACCTCCACCATATTCAATTGACTAAAAGCGTGTCACTAAATACAACCCACGCTCCTAGAGAGGAGGATTAGTCCTCATCTTTTAAAGGAAGAAATATCATGGAATTTATACCCATCTTTTAAAATCACTACTGCTGAGTTTCAGTAGTTTTTAATTCTGTGAGGAATGCCTTTCCCTTCCTCCTTGACTTCGCGGACTCCTGCTTTTTCGAGATTCAACCCAACCATCAACCAGTGAGATTTTTGAGTTTCGATGTTGCCTTCTCCCATTACATAGTAACTTTTTGTCCTGCCCACTGGCCCAGCCTTTGCCAGCCTAAATGGTGCCTTTGTGTAAATTGTTATAAGGTATACCTTCCTCAAAACATTTGATTTTCTGCCGGGCTAAAAAAAAAAAAAAAAAAAAAAAAAAAAAAAAAAAAAAAAAAGACTGCCCTATTAATTCATAAATCTCCAAAGAGTATAATGTGAACTGTGATCCCAGAGTTGGCCAGGGCACAGCACAGCCACCTAGAATATATAGTAGATGCTTCGTAAGTGTCGACTGGATTTTTTTTTAACCTATCACTGTTCAGTCCTGTGCTAGTTACTCCAAAAGTGTTCTCAGATGAACCCAAGGTGGTCGTTATTGTTCCATTGTGCAGGTGAAGCACGTCAGTTCCATGGAGGTTAAGCCCCTTAACCGAGATCCCAGAGGAAGTAAGTGGCAGGAAGGGACGTGAGCTCAACACTGCAATTCCAGCTCAAGACAGAAAAAGGCAGACTGAGTGTTGTACTTTAAAACCAAAGTGCTCTTAAATTCATCTTGATAATTTCATCTGCTGTCTGTATATACAAACATGTCTCAGACAGTCAGAATTTCTGCAGTTTTCACTCTTACCAAAACGGTTACCAATAAAATTTAGAAAAAGACTTCAGCCGTTGCATTATGAATAACAACACACAGCCTGCTACGTTCAAAGAGACAACGCTGTTCAGAATGGCATTCTTTCAGTTCTGGGTGTGCTGTGTTTTGAAGGTACGTCCTGTCTTTTCTGACCAAGGACTTTCAGAAGGGATAAACAGAGATAAATGTCTGCCCGTAATTCAACAATCAGGGAACACATTTAGGCGATTTGGTGAATCAGCATGGTTCCCTTCTGCCGTCCTTGGGGAGGTACATGGAGTGTTCTGGCCAGAAGATGCGCTGGGGGAGGAATTAGAAGGCTAAGGATGCTCCAGAAAAACTGAAGAGATCCTTCACTCAGAAAGGATGATTACTTTCACCACAGTTTTGAAAATGTGGCACCTGCCTTGTCCACTTAGCCCTGTAAGGTGATCAAGAGTTCTATCGGCTTCTACACAGCTGTCCGAGGGTGACGCGATGAAAGACAGGCTCTGTGGTTGTGTGTCTGGCTCTGAACAAAGTCACCTGCATGGAGGGTTTCTCTCATATGTGTAGTTCACACTCTCTTGCTTTGGCAGAAACCCAGCAGAAGGAAAAGCCAAAGAGAGATGGGCCTCGGCAGCCTTGTGAGACCCCTTCCTCCGATAACTGAGACCCGTCTGCCTAAAACTTTGCCTCCATTCCCTCACCTGCAAAACAGAAGGAAAGTCATCTGGCGCGGGTGTTCCCTTGGCCTCAGGGCTTCGTGGCAGCACCGAGAGCTGTGTTCGGAACATTAGGATGAAGCGCAGGGTTATGAAAATTCAGAGAAGGCGGGGTTCATGTTGTCATGGCAAGTGAGATGGCAGGCAAGGCCTGATGGGGGCCAAATACTTCACTTACTGGCATTGTCTGCACCAGCCTCTAGTGGGGGAAAGGAATGAAGCCTATAAAAAGATTCTTCTCTGAATGGAAGGAATCTCCAGAAACATGTCATGGTGTCAGAAGGTGACAGAACTGAACGTGGCCAAGTGCACACCAATGTACAAAGCCGTGATAATGATAATGACGGAGTCGTTCACTTTATTGGGCACTTTATTCATTCCCCATTCATGAGACAACCGTTAGTATGCCTTCGATGCGATGCTAAGCCCTTTGTCACGTTCTCTCATTTCATTCTCACAAGAACGTTAGAAGTAAATTAGAATCTGCTTTGCTGATGAGAGATCTGAGGCTTGAGCAACTTCTCCAAGGCACCCATCCAGTCAGTGGGAAGAGTGAAATGCAAATCCATGTCCATAAAGCACTCAGTCCGTGATGAGTTATTAGCATCTAGCAGGGTGGGGAGCCA
The DNA here is from genome assembly GCF_024362965.1 of Panthera pardus. Lineage (NCBI taxonomy): Eukaryota > Metazoa > Chordata > Mammalia > Carnivora > Felidae > Panthera > Panthera pardus. The sequence continues at coordinate 9,677,296 of NW_026527002.1, forward strand.
CTTTTGCTCCTTTGCGGGAGGTAAATTGTGTTGCGGGACGTTCCCCGGAACTTTCAAACCCAATTACGTAGGCTGGATTGTGATTCTTCCGTGCAGTGAGTGAGTCCAGATTAGTTCTCGCTTTTGATCCCATCAGGCCTGAAGCTTCTTGGTTCTTCTGAGAGGGACGTCACTGATCAACTAGCCCTCTCTATCGTATTTTATAGAGGAGGAAACGGGTGCCGAGCAAGGAGGAGGTGGGACTCAGGCAGGGCTGCGGAGCAGGTGAACTGACCAGTGGAGCCAGAACAGGGAGACGAGAGCTCCACCACCCTCACTAAGTACCAGGGCCAGGGAACGGTGGGACCACGCACCGTTAACAATTCCGTCACATGACGTGGTCTCCATCTACTCTATCATTCCTTTGCAGGGCCCCTGGCCTCAAAAACTATTAGATATTTAAAGAAACCTTAATTAGATTTCCTATTAATGTGCATGACCTCTTTCTCAATTTAACCATAGCAGATATAAAATACTTAATAGAGATTAAGAAATTTCTCTCAGGAAGCTTCTAGCAATTTTGGAAAGACTTATCACTGTTTTTGTGTTATTTTGGTAACTCTGCTGTCCGTGGCTGCCCAGTATTCCTCAGGAGCTTAGGGACCATTTTTACCGGCCTGATTCTCGGCATCCTGGGTCCTCTGGGGCAGACCGCTGCCACTGGTTCCAACATCCATTTGCTTCTTCCTCCTTCCTGCTCACAAGACAACTGCCTGTTCACATCCCCTAGCATTAGTTGTGGCCAATGAACCATGAATGGAAGTGACTATGTTAGAGGAGGGAGGAGCTAGTCCCAGATTTTTCATCTTCTCTTTCCTCAAACATGGCAGCCAGCAAAGTTCCAGAAGGCGGAGTGGCCCTTAGATTCCCGAATGAGGACAACGTAGAACAGAGCCCTCCACCCCCAACACAGAGTGGATATACAAACGCCAGGGGATGAACTCTGCCCTTGTAAATGACCCCCATCTGGGGGATTATTTTGCCCTAAGCCACAGCCTGGCCCATCCAGACTGTTGCCTCAGTTGGAATGCAACCAATAAGACTTAAAAGATGGTCACATTATTCCAGCAAGAGGCAGGATCAAAGGGCCGGCTCCAACCCTTTGTTTCTCAAAACGTGCCCCTGAAACATTGTATTTGAATCCCTTGAGGTTCTCAATACAAAGCAAATTCCTGAGTGCCACTCCAGACATCCTGAGTCAGAATGCCAAGGAGTGGGCCCAGGTATCTGCCTTTTTAACCTGTACCCTCCAAAAGTTACTAAATGGAAACCAGGGAGAATGCTATCATTGTCTGGTATTGGAAAATACTTTTGAGGGGCGCCTGCGTGGCTCAGTCGGTTAAGCGGCCGACTTTGGCTCAGGTCATGATCTCGCAGTCCGTGAGTTCGAGCCCCACATCGGGCTCTGTGCTGACAGCTCAGAGCCTGGAGCCTGCTTCGGATTCTGGGTCTCCCTCTCTCTCTGCCCCTCCCCCACTCATGCTCTGTCTCTGTCTCCAGAGTAAATAAACATTTAAGAAAGAAAGAAAGGAGATACTTTTGTTACATTTTGGAATCCTACTTCTGAGCCGTAGCCTCTGAACGCCTGCTCCACTCTGCTCCCCCCTCAATTCATTCCCGTTAAGCAACCAAAGGAGACCTTTGCAAAACCAACTGTGCGTAGTATCATTCCACTGCTCAAAACCATTCAGTGATTTCCCACCGATATTAATTTTGTACTATGACAAAATTAAAAATGCTGCACCTCAGGCCATGAGACCCTGTGGTGTCTCTCACAGCCTTGGCCCCCCAACACCGAGGCTCCCCATTCCCTCCGCTCTCACTCGTGTTTGTGAGCGCACCAGCTCCTCTCACCCCAACTCCCAGGGTCCAGGGTCGCTGCCTCCTTAACAGGCCATTGTCCTCTTGAAATTCCCTCCTCACGTGGCAGACCTGTCCTCTCAGGTTTCATTTCTGTTGCCATAAAGTTGATTCCTTGTGTTCATTAATCTCCGTCCCCTGCTAATTTCCTTCCTGGCACTTAGCGCAATCTGAAATCCTCTCATTCGGTAAGTTATGGTCGATCTTGGGTGTTCCTTCGCCCCCTTTACCCCGTTCAGCTCCAGGCACAGGAGTGCTGACTGTGGGGTATCCTCAGAATGAATGGAAGAATCCAGACCTAGCTCCCCACCTAATCCCACCTCATGGCTTCAGGGTCCCCTCATCAGTTTGTCCTTCTGCCCCTCCTGTCTCTGACAGTGACACTCTGTTAGAGTCCTGCTACAGATGAGAACTGGGGTTGGCATCTAAGTTTCTCGCCCTAGTATTTGTTTTTGGAAAATGAAAACACAAAAGCAAAAAATTTAAAAAACAAAATTAAAAAAAAAAAAAAAACTAACACATTTAAGGTCGTAGGAGTCCACAAGAGGGACTTCCCTGCATAAAAGGATTTTATAAGCAAGAATTTCTCACTCATTCAAAAGAAGTGGAGGGGCGCCTGGGTGGCTCAGTGGATAAAGCATCTGACTCAGGTCTCGATCTCGCCATTCGTGAGTTCGAGCCCCATGTGGGCTCTGTGCTGACAGCTCGGAGTCTGGTTCAGATTCTATGGTCTCCCTTTCTCTCTCTCTCTGCCCCTCCCCAGGTCTCTCTCTCCTTCTCTCTCTTTCTCTCTCCCTCTCTCTCTCTCTCAAAAATAAATAAACATTTAAAAAAAAAAAAAAGAAGAAGGGAATCAGGGCGCCTGGGTGGCTCAGTGGGTTGAGCCAACAGACTCTTGATTTCGGCTCAGGTCGTGATCTCAGGGTCATGGGTGAGATCGGGTCCGCTGGCCAGCTCCACAATGAGCATGGAGCCTGCTTAAAATTCTCTCTCTCTCCCTCTGCCCCTCTCTCCTGCTCATCACCCCCCACCTCCTTCCCTCTCTCAGAAAATAAATAAATGAAAGCAAAAGTCTCCTATTCCCTCCAAACCGTAGCCCAAAGCAGCGGGGAGCTCTGCTTGGGATGGGCTGGGGATAGTGACCATCTAAGAATGCAGAATCTTTATCTTGACTTCCTTCCTCCATTTGTCTCAAAGGCCAAGGAGTAACACACCCCATTTCCTTACCTGAATACAAAAGCTTACCTTTTGAATGCAAATACATACTCAAGATAGGCTCCTGGGTATACACCGTTGAAAGCCCCCCCTGGCAGTCCGTCTCCACGGCAAAACTGGCTCAGAATCGCCTCCCATTTGAGCCTTTCAGTTTGTGCACGCTGACCTCTCAACCAGGGGCTCACCATCCTGTTCTCTGGGAAATTCTGCTCACTGGAGAATTAAAAAAAAAAAGGAAAAGGCCAACCATGCATGAATGTAATTTCTCTCTCAACTGGATGAAACTGTGGTGGCTGGTGATTGAGAACAACGGAAGATCGACTGGGAGAAGGGAAACCAGGAGGGAGGGCTCTCACGGCTCTGCCTCCCAAGATGCTTGGGGTAGCCTGCTTTGCCTTTCTGAGTGTAGGTAAGTTTGGAAGCTTCTGAGGATTTCTAGGCGTGCTTAATCTGTGCCGGTGGTTTCCCCCTTTTTGTAAGAGACGGAGAACAGCAGCCAGGTGAGTGTCTTGTGTGCACCCTGAGCTCTCGGCTGCCGAGCTCCAAACTCCAAATGTTTCTGGCAGGCACATCATTTCCCCCACGGAGTTCTCGACCATGTTAAGGACCGGAACAACGACGCATTTTATTCTGGAAGGAAACGTGGTTGACACATTTATTCGGTAACCTCTGGGCATGTGGCTAGTTCACTAAAGGCTTTTCTTCTTTTCTCCCAATGAACTGACAGGTGCACGTGGTCCGGGAACGTGGGGCGGATGTCTGCGGCGGCGAGAAAATTACTCCATTTGGTCTGAACAAAGGCTTGGTATGTTTTGTCCATGTTGCGGATTTCTCAGAGCAGCTCGGTGTGTGAGCCTGGGATTTAAAAACCACCCCCTTCCCTAAAGACTCCTTGCTCGGAGTTTATGGATTTTGTTTCCATCTGCTGAGAATTCTTTGGTGTAAGGAATCTGCGAGTTGAGATTTGGACAGTATTTCGGGTTCCCAAGGTTTGGTTTCCAGCCTTTAATTCACCACCTGATGCCTTTTAAATCCAGTTTAATGGCTGAAGTGGATTTTTGTGCTTTCTGCACTTAAATGATTACGTGTTCATGTGCATGCACATGTCAGACTTCTTAAAGAATGTACTCCAGACAAATGTACTGGGGGTCACGTTACACTACCGTTATTTTTTTTTTAACGTTTATTTATTATTGAGAGACAGAGAGACACAGAGCGTGAGCAGGGGAGGGGCAGAGAGAGGGGAAGACACAGAATCTGAAGCAGGCTCCAGGCTCCAAGCTGTCAGCGCAGAGCCCGACGCGGGGCTCGAACTCAAGAACCGTGAGATCATGACCTGAGCCGAAGACAGCCGCCCAACCAACTGAGCCACCCAGGCGCCCTACACTTCCGTTATTTTTTTTAAATTACAATCCTGGCGATTTGGCGGAGGGGGTTCTTTGCAGGGGAATTTGATGTGACATGTAGCCCAGCAGATAGGAAGGCCGATTTCGAACTGAAAAGAAAATGTAAAGCATCTTCTCTAACATATACGTACTCTGAGCCCTCTTTGCCTGGTGATTGAACGTCCTGAATGCATTCAGGTTTGGGGGAAAAGAAAAGATTAGAGAACAAATATCTTGCCTAGTGAGAAGAGGGAGCCACAGCTAAGGTGGTAACACAGTTCCGTTCGATTTTCCTCTGTTCTCACATGCGCCCGTGCGGAGGTAACCTCCCTGAAGACGGGGACCCTTGCCCCACTGCTGTGTCGCCAGTGCCTCCTTGACTGTGGTGCGCGTATTGCGTGAAGGTGCTTCATGTTCACTGAATGAATACGAGGTAAGAAAAAAACCCAAGATCTCAGATTAGGAGTCCTAATCTCAGGGGAGAGACCAGAAAGGCTGAGCAGAGAGCTTTCCCTTCTGCCAGTGGCCGCCCTGTCCCAGGCGCCGCTCTGAGCCTGGGGACACCACGGTGAGCCCCGCAGGCAGAATGCGCCCCCTCTCAGAGCTCTGATCTCCCTGTGAGACAGACGAAATAGACAGATGTACAGATGCTGAGACAATCACACAAGCTTGGGACAAAGGAATACAACAGGGCCGCAGTGATAGGCAGTGGCCTTACTTGGGGTGTCATTTGAGGAAAAACTGAGGGAGGTGAGGGAGGGACCTCGGACATATCAGAGAAAAGCAACCCAAGCTACAGACACAGCAAATACGCTGCGGGACCCAGGGGGCTGAGGAGAAACAAAGGGGTTAGCTACTTAGTGGTGAGTCCCTAAGAAAGGAAAACGTCCTATCAGTCAGATGCCCTTGAGGGGACACTGCGGGTTGGGACACGCCAGTAAACCCAAGCTTGTTCTCTGGAATCCCCGTGGGGATGCTTCCATCCTGAGAGACAGGTGTAGTGCAGACTATTGCACTGAGTCAGGAACCGCTTTGGGGGAGCTCGGTTCTCTGAAGATCACAGAAACCAGCTGACGGCCAGGCGGGTGTGTGGCCTCATGGCCCGCCCTTGTCACCAGCTGTGTCCCCAGTACCTCCGAACCCAGCCCACAACAGTCGGACATCCAGGAAAGAGAAGAAGAAGGCTACGGTGACCCGTGGCGTCAGATGACAGAAGGCACCCTGGGAAAAGATTATGTTCTCCCGACACAGAGTGTTTGTTTGCTTAGTCCTACTTTATTTTATTTTACATTTTATTTATTTTTGGTAGACAGAGACAGAGCACAAGTGGGGGAGGGGCAGAGAGAGAGGGAGACGCAGAATCCGAAGCAGGCTCCAGGCTCCGAGCTGTCAGCCCGGAGCCCGATATGGGGCTCAAACTCACAAACTGTGAGATCATGACCTGAGCTGGAGTCAGACACTCAACTGACTGCTTAGTCCTATTTTAATCACCACCAAGTACCACTGTTTGCTAGTCTTACTTTTTTTAAAGCTTTATTTCTTTATTTTGAGAGAGATGGAGACAGTGCGAGTGGAGGAGGGGCAGAGGGAGAGAGAGAGACAGAGAGAGAGAGAGAGAGAGAGAGAGAGAGAGAGAATCCCAAGCAGGCTCCACCCTGTCAGCACAGAGCCCGATATGCGGGCCTGGAGCCCACGAACCGTGAGATCATAACCCGAGCCAAAGTTGGACACTTAACCCACTTGAGCCACCCAGGTGCCCCACGCTAGTCTTATTTTTATTTTGTTTAATTAAAATCATTTCTGCAACAGAAAAGTAAATAATACCAAGTAATACATGATTTCAAATAAACACCTTTTTTCATATCTTTATAATAAAGTAAAAGACGTGTATATAAATGTATATATATATACACATGTATAACTATATGGAAATACATTATGTATACGTATATAACAGACATACATATACAATTATACATATATAATATACATACATATATACGTACATAAATATACATACATATACTACAAATGTATAAATAAAAATATATATGCGCAAGTGTGTATATATATATACATACATATATACATATATATGTATGTATATATATATATGTATATATGTGTATATATATATATATATGATATATATATATGTATATATATATATCATACCTACATAAGCTGGTCACACAACTTGAGCTCAGGCCTCATTTTCAGAACAAAGACCACGGAAACCAACAGCCCAGTGCAGACCAGCAAACCCTCGCAGGGTGGAGGCTCCCGGAGACAGAAAAATCAGTAGCCTAGACTGGAGCCAACCGAAGGCAGAAGCATTTCTGCGAACTGGAAACTTCCGTGTCCGTGGCCCAGCCAGTGGTGGCATCTCACACTCTCCCATCCCCAGAAAAGTGCCAGACCCCCCCCTCCCCCGCCATTCCCCACTCCGCTTTGGTTTCTGAGGGCTCCGCTCTCCATACCTTCTCTTCCCGCTGTGAACCTTCAGCAGCTCACGCAAGCTTGCTCGGCCTCAGTTTCCTCATCTGCAAAACGGAGACACTGTTTGGTGCTTCTTCCTCCTCAGGAGGAAGGGGTCATCCTTTTGTGAGGGTTAAATCTGTGTACTCGGCACCCAGTGGGGCCTGGGGTCTCCTCTCCTCCTCCTCCCCTGTTCTCTTTCATTTCATGAATTTCTGAATGCATTGTCACCAAGAAGGGGGCCTGAACTTTAGAAAACAATTAGCCATGGGAAAACTTTCTTTCATCCATTTACGTAACAATTCCCACTGCGGACCAGCTTGTCCAGGGTTTTGTGGGACACAAAGAGGAATCCAACAGGTTAGGAGGGGAGAGGACACAACTCGTGGGGCATCCTTACCCCATCCCCCCCCAATTTCTGACTCAAATCCTGTGAACCCCAAACCAAACTACCCCCTTTCTAAGCCTTCCCGTCCCATCACACCACACAGCTGGTCTTCCCACCTCCCTCCCGTGTGTGTGTGTGTGTGTGTGACAATTATTTATTGCAGAGAACGTTTGGCAATAAATCACACGTGGCCCTGTGGCACGTCTCCCATTGTTGTTTTAATTGTCGTTTCAAAATGTTGTTTAAATCTCATGCCAGTCTATTTAACTTTTCCCACCGAGAAAGGGATGGAAAACCCACCCCTCTAAAGGTTCACACTGCGGCTTCATCTGGGAAAACCCACTTTGCATACACGCGGCCCAGAATTAACTCCCACTTGACTTGACTTCGGAAGAGTTTCTGGGTTTCGTTTCTCTATAAAATTAACTGTAGTGCTAATAATCATTTTGATTCAAATGGGATGTAGAGACTGTAGATAGACGTGTGCCGTTAATTAAAACCCCGGGTAGACAGTCCCTGCTCTGAGCTGAACACTGCTATTCCTTTCATTGCAAACACCTGAGGTCCAATATCCCTTAAACCAATTGGGTTTTTCACGGTGCTGCACTGTCACAGGAATAGGAACTTTGGTGAACCTGGCATGGGAGGGAGGGAAGCCAAGGAGAGGGAGAGAAGCTCTCCCTAAGTGCCGTGTCCCAGTGTGAACTTGACTGACTGAAATAAAGCTTTCTGTAGAACTTATTACTTATTATGGCTTTTCCACGGGCTAGAAATGCTGCACCTAGGAGGTAGGTAGTTGTGTCTACTCGCGGTAAGTCAGGGTTTGGTTGTGCAGAATTGTATTACGGCACTGAACTTGAAATCGAAAGAGGCGGTCTGCTGGAAAACAGGCCGAGAATGGCGACCGAGTGAAAACGAGCATATTTTCAGAGCTTGTCTGAGCTGATTTAGAGGTACAGCTCCCACTGCCAGCCCGGAAAGGCCTAGAAGCTGCAAGACCGTCAAACAGGAGTAAATGATGTTCTAGATGGACAGTGACAACTTTGGAAGACCTAGAAGTGTTGAACTGAAAGGATTTTGTGTGAAAGCTTTCTATAGAGATGTGTGTGTGTGTGTGTGTGTGTGTGTGTGTGTGTTCATACATTTATTAAAGAAGTTGTCCTCTTTACTTTCGGGATTTGAATGTGAATAGAGGGCACAAGATTCTACAATATAGGTTTTGTTGGCTGAGCCTTTTTTTTTTTTTAAGTTTATTTATTTCTAGAGAGAGACAGAGAGAGCAAGCGGGGGAGGGACAAAGAGAGGGGGAGAGAGAATCCCAAGCAGGCCCTACACTGTCAGCGTGAAGCCCCATGTGGGGCTCGAACTCACGAACCGTGAGATCATGGCGTGAGCCAAAACCGAGAGTCGGTCGCTTCACCAACTGAGCCACCCAGGCGTCCCTTGTTTGCCGATTCTTATTCTATCTGAGCTGGTATTTTAAGTGCACTGATCTCATTTCCACCCTGAGACCTTGCGGATACAATGGATGTCCCTGCAGATAACACACAAGGCAGGAATGCACACCACACGGTGGCTTGTGACGCTGCAAACACACCCTCACTGGCACTGTCCCCTCCCTCCCAGTCAGTCATAGACCAGCAAAAACAAGGAATCATCCTGTTTCTCCAACGAGCGCTCGGCGCTCAGCATAGCTCGTTAAAACTCCACCAGCACTGACCTCTGTGTGAGGTGGCATTTCTTTCAAACGACTGCAGTTTGTCAATTTGCAAAAGGAGATTGTATCCCCGAGAATGCGGAGCTGACGATGGGACACGGGTGCTCTCCCCAGAACAAAGGGCAAAGTCTGTTCTAAGGATAAGACGGCTGAAGAAGCGAACGGCAACATCCGCTCAAGAAACACAGGGGCAGAAATGAGGGAGGGAGGCAAGCCAAGGACACTTCCAGAACGACAAGTCTAACCAGTCCAAGTGATGCTCCCAGCCTAGATTTTGTGGGTGGTGGTTTGATTTGTAAGCGCTCAGGGTCTGTTAACCTCGCACAACTATCCTCTTTCAAGATGAGTGCCTAAATATTTTGTCAAGCGGCGAGGTCACCCAGGAGGCCCCGTGGCTCCGGGGTGACAGCCCCAAGCGGATCCACAGAACAGTGCAGCCTGCCCGGAGAGACCACCAGGCTGCCTGCCCCCTGGCCCCCCCGAGCTCTGGCCACATCGCCAGCAAAAGGGAGGAACACCCAAAGGGTCTGCACACTGCTGTCCTTCTCTCTGTTTCGGTGTCATTTACTACCAGAGAATTCTAAACGGGCTACTGCAAACAAGTTCCATTGATCTCAGATCGTCCTCAGTGTGCTACAGTCCTCGGAGGCTGTGCCTGAGGGCACTGTTGGTGTGACCGTGCAGTACGGCCCTCCTGCACCCCATACCCTTGTGCATCAGCTGTGACCCGGGCAGTGACCCGGGCAGGGCCGATAATAGAGTGTCCCGATTCTCAGGCCATGGGGCCCAATCAGAGGTCCTCAGTGAGAAGGGGGAAGAGATTCTACCAGAACAAACGGTAGTGGTGACTCTGGAGCTGCTGGGGGTCACCGCCAAGAGTGAGGCCCAGCAGAGACGGGGCTACTGTTCGGCCACGCCCATCCGACTTCCAGTTCTGTGAACCAAACCCCACCCCCTACGTTTCTGTATTAGGTTTGATTTGGGCTTTCTGTCACTTTCAACACCAGAGTCCCCACTAATGCCCTGGGTATGGTGCCTTTGAGACGGTTGGTTAGTTTAAAGACGGTGAATAGTTGCCTTGAGTTGGGGCCAGTTTCTAGGACTCATGCTCTCCTCGGAGACCTCGGCCACACAAAGTCATGAGAGTGTTGAGGCACAACCAGAAGGAGCCGATCCCTGGACTGCTAAGAATAGTCTGGGCCAGGGGTGCCTGGGTGGCTCTGTCCGTTGAGCATCCAACTCTTGATTTCAGCTCAGGTCACGATCCCAGGTTCATGGGATCAAGCCCTGTATCAGACTCCGACCTGAGCGTGAAGCCTGCTTGAGATTCTTTCTCTCTCTCTCTCTCTCTCTCTCTCTCTCCCCCCCTTCTCATGTTCTCTTTCTCTCTCTTAAAAAAAAAAAAAAGAAGAAGAAAGAATGGGCTGGGCCAAAGAGCACCACTCGACTACCCAAGTCAAGGACTCCCTCCACCATGGGTTGAACTGCCCTCTGAAATGATATGGGCACTTTAAAACATAAACTTGCTTATTCCTATTATGCAAGCAATACATAGTAATTATAGAAAACCTGGAAAAACTGATCAGATGAAAAGAAAAAAGAAATCAGAAAAAAAAAGATCGGATAAAAAGAAAAAAGGGATCATTTCGCCATAATTCTCACTGTACATATAGGTAAACATGTCATGAATTTTTGTCAGTCCCTCCATTGCACTTGAAACACACAGACAGGGCTATTCCTATGATAGTCCCAAGATCTAGCACTATGCTTGCCTCATGAAAAGCGATGAAAATAACGGGCGAGCGAGCGAATGCAGAAAATAGTGTGACACAATGGAGTACTTCCAAACCTTCCGGGCTCCCATGAAAAAGTCATATTTGCAAAGCATTCTGGGATAAATGAGGCTACTTGCAGTTGAAGACCTAGCCCTGCTGAGCTGCGCTATCTCAGGCACATCTCGTAATGCAGTTGGAGAAGTTCGGGAGTAGTTCTGTACAGAGGTTGGCTTTCGGGTGAGTCAGGCTTGCACTGGCTCGGAGACTCACCAGGTTTTGAGTTTCAATCAATGCCAGGTGCAATGATCTTACACGCTGGGTCTGTCCTCTCAAGACGCACAACCATGATTCTTCTTTCCTTAGCCCTTGTCCCGGGACAGGGAGTGCCCTCCTTGGAATGCAGACTTGAACCTGGGCCCACAAACCTCAAGCGGGATACATTAGGCTTTGGATGGCTCATCCTGATATTTAGAAATTGGATCCATTTGGGAGAACAATGAAAGGAAAATAATATCCGCGATCGAATTTGATTTTTATTTTAGGATACGGTACAATTATAGAGTAGAGGATGCATCGATCATTCTGATGCAGTTTAAAAACTAAATGTTATCACAGAGCCCTTCCAGAAACCGAGCTCCAGGATATTTTAAGAAATGACGCCTCTGTGAGAATGTGGGTATCCTCTCCCACAATAACGGCTCTGCAGGATAAGCCTCGTTTAAATGTATGAGTTCCAGCCAGTTTATTGAAAAGCATATGTCCTTATCGTAATACCATACAACTGCAATCACTTTGGAAATACCCAGTCACCTTAGGTTGGGAACATGTAATGTACTATTCGAACGGGGTCAAGCGTCTCTCGCGATCACACGCATTTATTGTCTAAGAGAGCGTTACTAGAACGCAGCCAATATGTGTGCTTTGTCTTGCGCCCGACCCCCACACGCCCTAGTGACCCTGCTCAACCTCACTCAGTCCCAGGTATCGAAGGGATTACAAGGACCAATTTTCAGGCTTGTATGAAAAGCCCAGCTCTAATAATTAGCAATGAGGGGCAAAGGTCCTCTTTAATTTTTATATCTGTCAGTCCTTAAAAATCATTGTCTGGGGGCGCGTGGGTGGCTCAGTCGGTTGAACATCCGACTTCAGCTCAGGTCATGATCTCACAGTTCGTGAGTTCGAGCCCCGGGTTGAACTCTGTGCCGACAGTGTGGAGCCTGCTTCGATTCTGTGTCTCCCTCTCTCTCTGCCCCTCCCCCGACTCACGCTCTGTCTCTCTCTCTCTCTCTCTCTCTCAAAAGTAAATAAATAAACAACAACAAAAAAATCATAGTCTGAACCTAAGTGCAAGCTTGGATCTTAAAATTCTCTTTTGGAAACAAAGCAGCGTTCAAAAACTATGTTTGTTCTCTTTCTATATGATGTAAAATTATATCGAAAAGATATCTTAATGAATATTACATTGAAGTAAAATGTTAGGTGCTGCTGTATTGTGCATGTTAGTGGCATCCTATATTGTATTAATTGTTGGTATGTTCTGCCATATTAATAACAATCCCCAAAATATGCCCTGTCTCTAAATGAGAAAGAAATAAAATGATCATGAGAAGCAGCCATTAATACATGCATCTTGTTAGTTATGCGGGGGCACTGAGCAGGGGGCTCTTCAAATGTAATCACACAGTTCTAGCAGCATCCTTGAGAGAGAAGTGCAGGATTCCCCTCTGCATGGCTGACGAAAGCCGAGACTCAGGCCGCCCAGGTAAGCTTTTGGCCGTACATCCTCAGTCTAGAACATTATCTCGGGGCCGGAGTTCAGCCTTTCAGTTCTGTGTGAGTGCCAACAGAGATGCTGAAGGGCACGAAGGGGCATCCCTACAAGCTGTCTGTCCCAACCTCTGCCCATGAGAACCCTTGCCTGGAATGTGCTGTTCAGCCCCTAATGCCCTCACCATCAAAGGCCACCTCCTTCTTTGTTTCTCAGTAAATGCCGCTTACGGAGATTAAACAGCGTTCCCTGACACCCTGGTCCTATGATCCCATAGCACTTTTTGCAGATTTTGTCTACTTTTGGCTATTTGCTCTTGTGTTGATGGTCATATGTTTGGCATTAGACAGTGAGAACCACAGAGAGAGGGACAGTGATGTCGTGTCTGATGTCCCCCCAGTGCTTAACCACAGTAACCAGGACATGAATATTTACCGAGGGAGTAAAAACAAACCAACAAACAAACTACGTATACTCCTTTGTGTTATTCATTCTTCATACTATCAGAGCTCAATTTAGGCAACTAATAAATGTGGAAGACATCATTTGAGTTAAGATTTCACCAGGTTACCACCAACAGAGCAACAATTGATTCAGGCAACAAAACTTATACATACACGTCTGATGAGGAAAAGGGATACTTACATAGCCTCAAAGAGCCTCCCCCCAAATTACGAGTTAATTAGAAAGGAAAAATAGTAACCTTACCCCTTACCATGGATGGATTAAGATAGCGGATACCACCTTAACCAATGGATCCAAGTTAGCATCACCAATCGGGACAAACCAACTTCACGTGATTCCTGGTGCGATGCTCCAAAAGGACAGAGCATCATGTCTCTTGAGTCCATGTGGAGTAGGATCGGAATATGGAAGGAGCAGACTTTTCCTTGTCCTCATGACAACCCCAGTGACACACAAACCCTGTGATTCTAGGAAGGGCCCGTACCCATAATACAAACAAGGAAGCACCTGCAGTGGAACTCGATGAGTTGGCCAACAATCGGCCCTAGAAAGTGTGAGAGCCCGACCTCTAAGCAGGACTTCTGGCTCTGACCTGCGTCTTCCCTCCATGTCCTGCTGCCTCTCCCGGGCCCTCAAACCCACGAAAAAGATGACTGAGTGACTCCAGGGCATGGAGAGGGAGTCTGCAGGCCAGTTCCAGCCCCACCCCGGCCACCACCCATGGGAACGCAGATGAGGGGTCCTCTGCACCCCTGCTTCCTTTTCTGTAAAAGATGGTTCCTGAAAAAAAATGGGGCACCTGGGTGGTCCAGTCAGTTAAGCATCTAACTTCAGCTCAGGTCATGATCTTATAGTTCATGAGTTCCAGCCCCACATTGGACTCTGTGCTGTTAGCACAGCCTGCTTTGGATCCTCTGTCCCCCTCTCTCTCTCTGCCTCTCTCTCTCTCTCTCTCTCTCAAAAAAAAAAAATAAATAAATAAATAAATAAATGTATTTAAACAACAAAAGATGGTTCCTGTATCATCTATGATTCCAGGAAGTAGATAGTTCTGTCTAGACTTTTGATGCATAGACCTGGCAGCCATTCATTTGTCGTATGACTTGGAAACTTGCTGTGAATCTTTTAAGAGAACCAATTTCCTTCAGAGTCAGATGTTTTGACACAATGACTACAATATCTTAGATTTGAGACAGGAACAGAAAGGAAAAATCATACGCCATCAGGCAAACCCTTCCAGGTGTCATAGAAAATGAAGCAAAACTTCCAGGACTCCCAATCACAGGTCAAAACCATTCATGCCTTCATTCATCCAATCAGTCAACCATGTGGTTGATCCATTGCTTCCAAAACCACATCTCTAACAAATCTCCATTCTATAAAACCCCTCTAGAGGTTAGAAACCTAAGTCTTGATTGGCTCATCTGAACAACAGAAAGACACTGCCGCTCCCACCATGAAGAGGAAGCAGTCTTTGCTTAAATGTTCTCATTCCAGGGATATTTAATGAGCATTATTATGTGCAAGGCATTAGGCTCTGGGATACCAAAGAAGGTTTAATGTAGACTAAGGGGGATAACGATGAGGAGAGTCTACACGTAGAGAAGGAAGAAGAAAGGAGCTGTACAGGCAAACACAAGGAGTGAGAAGTCGGTCCTGTACAAAGAACCACTGGTCTCATTCAGTTCAGTTGCCTTCAGGGCATGTGCGTTTCAGGAGAGGGCAACGATACTGGAAGGGTAGTTTCAGGGCTAAGCAATTTGCACTCTTGTAGCCATTTACAGAAACCCCCGAACTGGGTGCTTTGGAGCTGACCCAACGCTACACTCCCGTACCTGCCTCTGCAGCGCGGCTTCTGCTGTTTTCCTTGGGAAAACCGGGCTATGGAGAACAAGGAGGGATGAAGCATCCGAGCGAGAACCACTGACAAGATAAATGATGGTTTTGCCCCTGGGCTCTAAGTATCTGGAAGGATAGCAGAAAGGGTGTGCCTGCTTATCCACATACCTTCTTTGGCAAGGATTTCCCATCAGACTGTGTAATGAGGAAACTCACAAACTGTACAGCAACATTCTTCGCAGGTGGGGTCTGGGAACTGGTGCGGGCCTCCACAAGGATTGCTGCTACTTCACAGAGAGATCGGTACAGAAATACTGAGTCATCGTTGACAAACGTCTCCGGCAATTTGACACGGCCATGACGCTCCAGCGTATGCTCGAGGGATCCATTTCCCCCAACGGAGCAGAGGCGAGAAACACTGGTCTGTGACAGATCGGAAGTGAAAACAACAAACCAAAACCCCAAACCTTCTTCACTGCTGCTAGTTTTAACAGCAGTGCTATGGCGAGCACAGTGGGGAGGGGGTGGGTTTCAGTGGTTTATCAACGTGCACTGAGTGCTGGCCGCTGGGGAAGGAGGCCTGGAGACTGTCCCTGAGGGGCGCACCGTTCGGTTGGCAAAGCGGATGGTCCAACAGACTCTTGTAGCCCAATCGGATAGATGCCAGACTAAAGCTTTCTTTAAGTTTCCTCCCCCGCACCTCCAAAGCAAGGATGCTTTTCTTGCTTATTCGGGATGCCTGGGATTGATGATGATAGTGCCCATTTATTGAGCATTTACACTGTGCCAGCCTCTAGATTTAAAACTTTACATGCATTCTCTACTTAATCCCCACGAGAAGCCTCTGGGATGGGTACCTTATTGTCACTTTCGACGTATAGATGTGGAGATTGGGACTCAGAGAGAATACAAAATCTTGTGCAAGGCCATAGATTTCATAAGTGGAAAAAGCAAAATTCACAGACTGCCTGACCTCAGGGTTCAAATTCTTAACCCGTACCTATGTTGCTTTTAACTGATCACATTGTAGTTGCCTGTTTAGTGAGAAACCTTACCCTTCTGGAAGGCATTGCCTCTTTAGCAACTTTTAAATGGTTGGTACATAGTAGGTTCTTGGGATAGAGGTGATGACTGTTCAGCAGACGTTCATTCCTTCCCTCCCCAACGAGACTCCAAGCAAGATGCGTAGATCCCACACCACTGATGGTGAACATGACCAAGTGACTTGCCTGGCTAATAGAATGGGTCAGCATGCCAGCTTTTAACACAAGAGCATCACCTTCCCACTCGCCCTCTGGTGCTTCTGTGATTACCCTTAGAAGATCCTTAGGTATCTACTGGTCTGAGGAAGATATGGAATAGCATAGGCTCAGGACTATTTCATGGTTGAGAACCAAATGGCAAAGCCAGCCTCCATCAGGCAACACCTGCCCAACCAGAAGATGAACGAATAAGAAATAAAATGTTTCATGTTGCGTATCACTGAGGGTTTGCCATCATGGTTCAGCAATACCTGACTCACAAAAGGTTCAAGAGATATTTGTGGAATAATGTATCTGGTGCCATGGGGGGCATAGAAAAGGTACTGACACGGTGGCCGGGGGTGGGGGGGGAGGCGGAAAGAAGTCCTTCTAGAAGAGCACCTCCTCGAGTCGTTATTTATGCAGGCTTATCCGTGAGTGGATCCCCAGAGCCTCCGCCAGCGTCTGGCATCGAGCATGGAATTAACATAAATAGATGCGTGAATACCAAAACTAAGTTAGATTAATATAAAGTGATGCATATGAGCTGAACAAGACTTTTTATCCAAAGGATTAAAATTACTAATACCAAAATTCCCAACGCAGAGGCAGAGTGTCCCTCAAATGTGATAACAACTCAGTGTCTCGACTCTGAAACAGCCACACCGGGTCTCCATCCCTATGCGTCCTTTGATGTCACCGAAGGCCAATGCCCAAAATGCAGCCCTTTCTTTCTCTCTCAAGATGTCGATGTTCACACAGTCCCTGCATCTGTCCCTTGCTGCCTGGGCTCAGAGCAGAAGTGACGAAATGCCTGAGGTAGACAATTTGCCCAGGACTGCCAGTATGAAAGAAAGCCCAGCGAACTTGCAAGAAAGCAGCCCTCAGGAGACTCTGGTCAGATTCGTGCAGATGCAGGAGGTTGACAAAAACACCCAAACTTTTGCACGCTTATCAAGACTACACCTCTGAACCTGTCACACACAAAAAGATCGGAAGCAAGAGAATAAGTAGGACTGAGCGAGCTCGTGAATAAAAATCACATTTAAGTGTAAATGCCCCCTTGCTCCTAGTGGCTTCCCGCAGAAGGAGGACAGACAATATTTTGAGATCAGCCACAACCATCAGCCTATGTAGGTCACATCTAAAACACAGTAAATAGCGTGTGATGTAGCCTTAACAGACACGATCCTAACAGCAAAATCCGGTAGATTTGTGTGTTGTAACACATCTTGAAGTAGAAATGTCTCTCCCTGAAGAATGTATTTCTCCATGAATTTGATCTCCGTGAATAGTTGATGTGTGTATATTCCTGGGCTTTCAATTTGTCTGCTGCTTAAGCAGATGGCTAATAGTATAAAAACTTGGAACATATTAAAACATCTGAATCCCAGGCCATTTGATTTATTTTTAAATACCAAATTGAGTTTTTGAATGTTTTAAATTCAAGTGCATAATTCTTATCACCTTGATTAGATCTTTAAATTCTGTACTCAGAGTAACAAATCATGGAAAAGTTAAAAAGAAAAAAAGGCACGATAGAGCCTCTTTAACACATAATTTGTTCCTCGGGATGGAGGAAGTAAAATATTTCATGCCAACCCTTTCTCCCCTGATTATTTATATAACATAATATAAAGGCATCTTATTTTCTTCTATGTCACTCATGTAACGTTTTCACTATGTCACTCATCAGTCAAAATGTTCCCCTTGTATTGTGTTTTTTTTTTTTAACATTTATTTATTTTTGAGACAGAGAGAGACAGAGCATGAACGGGGGAGGGGCAGAGAGAGAGGGAGACACAGAATCGGAAGGAGGCTCCAGGCTCTGAGCCGTCAGCCCAGAGCCTGACGCGGGGCTCGAACTCACGGACCGCGAGATCGTGACCTGAGCCGAAGTCGGACGCTCAACCGACTGAGCCACCCAGGCGCCCCTTGTATTGTGTTTTAAACCCAGTTTGCCTACGAGTTCCAAACATCCTTGGGCATGTCCAAGTCTCGTGGGCTTTACCTCCTTTCATCAGGGATATACTATTCCCTTGTCTCATCTACCTCCTAATCAGTCCTTCTTATGGCTTCCCAAATTGTTTGACAAAGATACGGCAATTGATTAATGTGTTATGATAGTGGCTGTCTCCTTGGGTAGGGCAGGAGGAAGAAGGCTGGGGTCTCACCGCACCGGGGAGCAGGAAAGCTGAGTTCTGCTGCCCTCCTCTCCCTCCCAGCTACCACCCGGGGCAACTTCTCCCATTGCCCAAGGACTCGGTCTCTGCAGTGCTGATCCCCGGGTCTTGTACAGCTTAGATGCTCCCTTCTGTGTGGTCTTACCTGTTAGCACTTAACCCTGGGCGGGGGAGTCCTTGAAGTTAAAAGCCCGACCGAACCAACAATCCCCTTCCTGGGATTGATCCGTACCCTCCTCCAGCTACCCTGTCTCATTTCTGTCTGTTCAAGGCCACACTTCTGGGAAGATTGGCTGCATTCTCTGCTTCTGCCTTCTCATGTCAGGTTCTCTTCTTAACTCACTACAATCAAACTCTGATGCTTTCAGGTCACTGAAACTCCCCTCGCTGGGGCCTTCCCTGACCCCCCTGTGTCACCAGATGACGCGGGCCTTCCCAGCCCACCCCGGCTCTTGGTAAGTTTGCAGCAGCAACGGGCCCATTCGCTCATCTCCCCCTTGAATCGCCTCCCCCCTCCCATGTCATGGACCACCCACTCTTGCTTTCCCTTTGGCTTTGCCTGCCACTCTTCCTACTTTTCTTTGCTCTCTTTTGCCAAAAGAAGAAAATGGTGGAGCGCCTCAGCGCTTGCTTTGGAGGCCATTGTTCTCCTCTGCTTTATTTTTTTTCCTGCTTTCTCATTCAGTCTCATCAATATGCTGATGACACATATTTGTATCTTCAGCTCCCCCATCACACCTGAGTTGCACACTTAGAAGGCCCGCTCTCTGCTTGGTATCTCTACCTGGATAACTTCCAACCCAAAATGAAAGACATGGCAACAAAAGACCACCTAATCGCTGATTGAACTTCTCGACCTCTCTCCTCACCCCTCAGCCTTCCCCGTCTCGGCGATTGGCATCACTGCCCCCTGGCAATTCAAGCCATTTCACTACCCCCACTTCAAATCACTAAGTCAGTCCTATTGGCTTTATTATCACCATGCATCCCCAGTTTCTTTCCTTCACCCCACAACTACCACCCTTGTCTAAGACATCACCGTCTGTCACCAAGAATATGGCACCTGACCAGTAGTTCTCAAAGTGTGGTCCCTGGACCAACAGCAGCAGCATCATCTGGGAAATTGCTAGAAATACAAATTGTGAAATGCTGAATCATAAATTTGGGGGTGGGGCCCAGAAATCTGCGTTTTAACAGGCCCTCCTGGGGATTCTAATACAGTCCAGAAGGCTGAGTTAACTTTTTGTGCTTAATTTTTGTCTTAGATCATACGGTCTCACAAGAAAACTTCTAATGGCTTCAACTTGTTTTTTTAAAAAAATTTTTTTAACCAAAGCACGTACAGTCCCACATGTTCTGGTCCCTTTCTACATCTCTAATCACATGTCATGGCGTGTCCCCCCTTTTACCCCAATGCTCCTATCCCATTGGCCTTCTCTGTTCCTTGATTATGCAAAACTCATGTCTACTTCAGTGCCTCACGTTGACTGTTCGTTCTTCCTGCCATGCTCTTCCCAAATCCCCCAGTCTGCCTCGTTCTTATCGGTCACATCTCAACTGAAGTGGAAACCTTACAAAGAATCTCCCCTAGGCTTCCTATCAACTCGCCTGATCGCTTTCTATTAAGTAATTCTTTTATTTTGCTCATAACATTTATCACTACTTAGAACTATATTATTATCCTACCTGATTACTGATTATCTCTCCCAATAGAATTTAAGCTTCAGGATAACAGTGACCTTATCTGTCTCATTCATTACTCTATCACCAATGCCTAGACCAGTGCCTGACACATCCATATTTGTTGAAGGAGTGAAGATCCATGTTCTAGAGCTACCTCCACCTTGAACTTGCTGTGCGACCCAGAGTTAGTAACCCTGCAGGTCCTGAATATCTTGTCCTGTATAAGTGAAGAAGTTGGAGTACTTAATTTCTAAGTTCCTATCCATTTCTACAAGTTGTTAAAATCTGGAAATGTAAACCCTCTTTCTGCCTCATGTTTTAAGAATCACTAAAGGCATTTCAAACAATTATTCTGTACGCAGTAAAGGAACACCTGAAAAGATATCTTAAGAAGAAAAGATGAGAAAGGACGGAATAACAGAGAAACAGAGACAATGAGGAGAAGAAGAAAAGGAGGAGGAAGAAGAAAAGAAAGAAGAACCTCTGATAGTCTCACAAGCCAGAGACAGTTACTGTTTGAATTTTTGTGTATTCTATCCAATATTCGTGCTATGGGTATTTCCCTTCTCTATCCTTAAAATGAGATTATATTTGTACTTTTTTGGTAAATTCCCAATTACTCGTCATGTTTTATAATCATCTTTTTACATGTATTAGTTAAGGTTCTTACTCGCAATCAACAAAACTTGATTCTGGTTGAAATTAACAGAAAGGGAACTTAGGAAAAGGATATTGGGTAGCTCGCAGATTCAGTTAGGGAACTGGAGAATCAGGGGTAAAGCTCACTGGCCAAAACAGCACTCAAAATGATACCACAAAATTGGAAATTATGGATACGGCTATTGCTACCCATGCAATCCATCACCAAAATACATCTTTTGCATCACCAATTTTTACTTCAATTGACTGGCAAAGGCCTTTGGTAAGCATATACACCTTAGCAGCAAGAGAGCCAGGGAAAGAAGTATCTGACATTTTCAGCTTCTGTAGTTGAAGCCAACTTTGGATCCATAAAATAAGGAATTTCCCCCATATGATTCCTCACAGATGCTACAGCCTAAAAAGAAGACAAATTTCCACTACAAATCACCTCTTGATAGACAGATAAGGGGCTCCTGGGTGGCTCAGTTGGTTAAGCGGCCAAGTTCAGCTCTGGTCATGATCTCGTGGTTCGTGGGTCCAAGCCCCACGTCGGGCTCTGTGCTGACAGCTCAGAGGCTGGAGCCTGCTTCCGAGTCTGTCTCCCTCCCTTGCTCATGATCTATCTCTCTGTCTCTCAAAAATAAATGAACGTTTAAAAAAAATTTTTAAACAAAGATAGAAACAATGGTACACACCACACATACACACACGCACACACACACAATACAATTATAATGCAACATATAATGCAATTAACCTTCTCACAACTGAAAATATATTCACCTCTTCCCCAAAAGTAATCAATGCAAATTCTTCAATTATTTCAGCCATCATGATTCAAAATGTCAAAACTATGTCCATTCTTTCTTTAGCTCTGTCCTAATCCTTTCTTTTTATTCTGTAGCCTATGGACTACATGGTATAGTCAACAACCACTAACATACACATGCACACACACACACACACACACACACATGCACGCACACACACATACACAGACATAAAAGAAAGAACAATATTAGTTAATAAATATATGCATGAAAATACAAGAAATAAAATGCAATTACATGCCATAGTCCTCGTTTTCGCAACGAGTCCCCAGGCTTCACTTGATAATTACGCCTTGCCTCTTTCTCTACACAGTCCTTTTGCCTTCAGCCAGCATTTTATGGGATGATGAAAATTTTTGTTTCTAGGGGCTGTGCTCCCTTGGTAGTACTTCCTTTACAGGCTTCCTTTAGTTTTTCACGTACCGGCTCATGTCCTAACTACGTCTATAGTTTATTAGCAACCTGATTTTCCCTAGAGTTAATCACCACAGTAAACCATAACCCTATTTTCTTACTTGTTTGTCCAGTGAGTGAAGAGCCCGAAATATCTAGGTAACAATCTCAGCATGACCAGGTGCATAATTTGCAGAATCGTTTGTGAAATGAAATGTGGGTCTTTGGTTAAAAATGTATGAAGGATTTCAAGATGGCAACAGCTGAGCATTAAACCAAGCCTGGGGTGCTCTAAGCATGGAACACTGTGCGGCTACCGTGGCCACATGCCCATGAGTTGGCCCTGAGTCTCAGTTTTTAATTCAATGGAAAAAGTATGGTATCCTATAGCAGACTGCATTTTATTGCTACATTAATACTTCATTCCCCATGTTCATCTCCCAGTGTGCTATTAACACTCCCCCACTGAAAGTCTATGACCCCCTCCCCCTTAAATCTGGAAAAAATTCTTGTAATTGCCTTGATCAACATAATGCTTCTGTCTCTCTCTCTCTTTCTCTCTCTCTCTCTCTCTCTCTCTCTCTCCCTCCCTCTCTCTCTCTTTCTTCTGTCTCCTTCCTTTCCTCACTCTTTCTCTTTCTATGTACTCTGGGAACTCTGAGTTACCCTGAAGCTGCCATGTTGGAGAGGCATATGAAGTCTTCATATGAAGAGGCTATATAATGAGATATTCAATGAGCCCCAGCTATTCTGGCTTCCAGTTGTTCTAGACTTCCCAGTCCAGGCTACCACCTGACTACAACCTCATGAGAAACCACAAACCAGAATCATTCAGACAAATACACCCACATTTTTTACCCAAAGAAATCATGGGAGCTAATAAATGACAATTACCATTTTAAGCCATTAAGTGTTGGAGTGAATTCTTTTTCTACAGCAATAGGTAACTAATCCAAATCCTTTGAGCAATAGTCTCCAGCCAGCAAAGTCCAAGTCTTAGGTATGGGGAGCAAAAAAAATTATGCAAGAGGGTCATTAAGTATAATAGTGAGAGATACACTCACCCTTACATCCATGGGTTCCTGGATGGTTGTATTTTATTTATTTATGGAGATGGGCTCAGACCTAATACTGAATCCTAAAGGATAGCATCACAAACCTACAAGGGTGGTTTTCCAGTTAAAGCTGTAATTGAAATGCCAATAAGTTGAATAACCATACAATTTATCATCTAAAGAAGGACATTTCGAGAGCAAAAGGGAGCACTTTGACTAATTATTCTGGAACAACAAGGCATAAATCAAGGCCATCCTAGGCACGGCAAGACGGATAGTCACTCTATCAATAATAGGCTTCTAGGTCATGGGATACATAGTAAGAATGATAAGTCACATGAACAATAATTATCATCTTACATCTACTGAAGTAAAGTAAGTTCCTTGGTCAAAAGTAATGTTGTCTGGGTTCTCATGATAGAAAATAAGGTCCTCAGCAAATCAGTGACAAGTGGTTTGGGGCAAGAAAGTAACTTCAAATATAGAATATACCTGTGTATATTCCACTGAGGACCAATTATTATTCCCCCATGAAAGGCACACCAATCTGTCACAAGGTGACTTACAGTGGTCACGGTTGCTACAGCTCAGCAGCCAGTAGACCATAGTACACTTCAGTAAATGGTGGCTGGTAATTACAAGTTCATGTTTCGGAATCTGGTAGACATGCTCCTGTCTTGCTTTTTTTTCTAAACATCCCTCACTTCTTTAGCATGTGTTATTTCAGCTGGATTTCAGAATTATGTTCCAGTTTCCAAAAATCTCTCAAGGAATGGTGATTAGAATTCTACTACATTTATAGATTAATTTGGGATTTAATGAAGGCGATGGAGGGCAAGGGGCATTCTTAGACACGTAAAGTAGTAAAGGTATTCTTGAAACGATTTGCCATATGATACCTGTTTACTTAATACCTGGCATAGAATACCTCAGAAGAGGTCCCCTTGTGAGAGCCGCTTTAAAATGGACTGTTTTCAGATATTTCCTGGAAGAAAACAAAATCAAGTTTTCCCAAATGGCTGTCAAGATTTTTTAAGATTTTTATTTTTAAGTAATCTCTACACCCACCATGGGGCTTGAACCTACAACCCCGAGTTGGAGAGTTGACTGCTGCACTGACTGAGTCAGCCACACCCACCCTCCTCGTTTCTGACAAAACAGTTATCATGCATTATTCTCTTTCATGGCAAAAGAAAGAAAATGCAAACAAAAGGTTATTACCATTTATTTTTTTGAGAGTGGGAGAAAATATATAGGTAGTGGATGAGAAACACTTTTTAAAAGCTTTTAAAAACCATTAATCAGCTAGATATAATTACAGTGATATGAAGATTCTGTCTTGCTTTCTTATTCTCTTGAGACAACTTTATAAGTTACTTGGTGAGGTTACAAATCTTGTCAATTGTATTAGCATCTAGTGTAATTAATATCAAAGTGCATTTCTGTGGCATTTCCTTATTAAGAATTACTGATGCTAAAGTAACCTAAGAAATGGGTAAAGATATATGAGATTTGTTGTAAAATATTTGGCTTTATGGGAAAAAAATTTACTATATAGATCTTTATCCTTGTAACTTCCAAAGCTTTAGTTAGAAATGATTTTCTTGCACTTCACCTGGAAGGAGATACTAACCTCAGAATAAAAGTCATACAAAAGAGGTTTAAGATTATTTAGTTACAGAGACATCCAGACAGAAAAAAAAAAAAAAAAAAAAAAACCCATAAAATTCTTTACTTACTTAACAAAAGACATATTAGGGCACCCTATTCCCTTTCATCTACATGTTTATTGAGGTAAAATGCGCAAATCGTAACTGATGAATTTTAATACGTGTATATACTGTGAATGAACCCTTCCTTCAGATAAAATAGGAGGACATTCCAGAAGGCTCTCTCAAGGCCCTTGCAGCCAATATTCCCTCAACCAAAGCTAACTGTTATTTTGCTTTTATCACTGGAGATTAATTTGCCTATTCTCGAACTTTATGTCAATGGAACCACTTATAAAGTATGTACACACTTTGGGGCCACCTTCCTTCACTCAACACTGTATTTGTGAGATTCATCCATATTGGTGCATGTAGTACCCATTCCATTTTCATTTCTGTAATTGAAGAGTAAAAATTGAACAGTAAACACTTTGAAAGAGTTTAGAGAAGAATAAAGAAATAACTAAAATTGGGTTAGTTAAGCATTGGTCTGCATCAACATTTACTCTCCAAATGAAAACCCCTGGGATTACCTACTTACTGTTCATAGCAATCACATCCCAGAATGATCGGCCATGAACCTGAGGGGACCTCAGACTGAATGGCATCCATAGGCTGGGTAGATAAGAATAAGGAAGAAGAGAGGGGAGCCTGGGTTAAGTTGGTTAAGTGTCCAACTTGGTTGGTTGAGTGTTGGTTGAGTGTCCAACTCTCAGTTTCAGCTCAAGTCATGATCCCAGGGTCATGGGATCGAGCCCTGTGTCAGGCCCCACGCTATCAGTGTATGGAGCTTGCTTGGGACTCCCTCCCTCCCTCTCTCTCTCTCTCCCTCCCTCTCTCTCTCTCTCTCTCTCTCAAATAAATAAATAAATAAATAAACATAAAAGAAAACAATAAGGAAGAAGAGAGGTGAAGGCACTCATCCTACAAGGTCAGGACAATGAAACGGTAATGAGTATCTTGAATATTTTATTGAATCAAAGGGAGTTATTCTTCTGAAAACTTGAGAACATATTGGAGCCTTAAATTGAATGGGTAGTAACACAATATTAAAGATGAGAAAGATTTGGGGTGCCCAGGGGGCTCAGTCAGTTAAGTGTCCAACTTTGGCTCAGGTCATGATCTCCGGGTTTGTGAGTTTGAGCCCCATGTCGGGCTCTGTGCTGACAGCTAGGATCCTGGAGCCTGCTTCACATCCTGGGTCTCCCTCTCTCTCTGCCCCTCCCCCCTTGCTCTCTCTCTCTCTCTCTCTCAAAAATAAATAAACATTTTTTAAAAAGATGAGAAAGATTTGATGCCAATGAGAACATGGAATAATAGGAAGGCAATCATACTATCTCCTTCTCTGGGAAGTTTGGGGAAAAAGTAGGAAATAAGTATTTCCAATAAGCACATGAAAATATTCAACTTCATATCAAAATAAAAGAGAATTGACCCTTGAAGTACACAAGTCTACTGACGCGCAGATTTTTTTTCAATAACTACAATATAGTGCTATAATTTCCTTTTCTCTTTCTTTTGATTTTCTTAACATTTTATTTTCTCTAGCTTACTTCCTTGTAAGAATTTGCATGTATATATATATATATATATATATATATATATGTAAATATACTATATATATGTAAATATACTATATATGTGTGTATATATATGTATATATATGTGTATATATATGTATATATATATTGTATTATGCATAACATACAAAATATGTGCCAATCAACTATGTTATCAGTAAGGCTTCTGGTCAGCAGTGGGCTGTTAGTAGTTACATTTGGGAGGAGTCAGAAGTTATAAACAGAATTTCAACTGCACGGGGATGGTTAGCACACCCATCCCCCATGTTGTTCAAGGGTCTGTATCAGGAAAATAATAATGAGAATTTGCAAAAGTTAAAAACGATACCAACATCAGTGCCGGCCAGCACATGGGGAATGAGCCCTCTAAAACATGGGCGGTTGGCAATAGATCAGGATACCATTTCTAGAGAACCGTTTGTATGAATTCAGTACACTCTAGCAGTAATTTCACGTCTAGGAATTTCTTTGGAGGAAATAAAGATGAAAGGGAGTTAAATGCAAAAAGTGCTTCACAATATTATTTTTATAACAAATATCTTCAAACATTTAAATATCTAGTAGATGGAGAACAGTTTAACAAATATCATATAGCAATATGATGGAGTATTATACAGCCATTTAAGACTTATCTTTAAAGGAATATTAAATGTTGGGGCACCTGGGTGGCTAAATCGGTTGAGCGGCCACTTCAGCTGATGTCACGATTTCTCTGCTCATAAGTTCGAGCCCCGTGTCGGGCTCTGTGCTGACAGCCTGGAGCCTGGAGCCTGCTTCGGATTCTGTGTCTCCCTCTCTCTCTCTCTCTGCCCCTCTCCTGCTCATGCTCTCTTTCTCTCAAAAATAAGTGTTAAACATTTTTTAAAGGAATATTAAATAACATGAGAAGATACTTACGAATAACACCAGGTGAAAAAGAAAGACATACAACTACACCCAGCAGCTGTTGTAAACTTTCTCCATTTGGCCTACATAATGCTTTAAACAAGCTTTCCAGGGACCTGGATGCTCTGACCCTTCTGCGGAACAGCGTGTTAGTCCCCTATATTGATGACATTGTGCACACGGTGTACAGGAAGGGACCCAGCCTCTGGGTGCCCTAGTAAGCAAGAAAGTGCCAAAGAGAAGGAGATCAGCCTTAGAAATATAGAGTGGCCTGCCACGTTGTAAAGTTTTAAGGGGCTGAGTGGTCTGGCAAGCTAGGTCAACCCCTTTATGATGAAGGACAAGACTTTGCATCGCATACCTGTATCAGTTGGATTTGTAGGCAACATATACCACGCTCGGGACCACCACTGCGCCAACCATTTATCACATGACTCGGAAGGCTGCCTGTTGGGAGGGGTGCCCAAGGCACCCCTGCTTCAGGTCTATGCCCTGCCACTCATGCCACATGGCCCAGCAGACCCAACAGTGCCGGAAAATTCTTTGCGTGGCTGTCCTCGCTAAAGAGTCTAAGGGCCCAGATCCTTAGAGTTCTGGAGTGAGGACCGGCTCTCTGCAGCAGGAAACTGAACGGCGACTTTCACGTGCTACTGGGCCCTCCTAAAGATTGAGCCCTCGATAATGGAATATCGAGTGACAGAGTGACCTCTGTGGCCACCATGGGCTGGGATTAGCCACCTGGTAGAAAGCATGCAGGGGAGCGATCTGCTGTGCTCTGGGAATGGAAGGCAGTGGGGAATCACATCAGGACAGGTAGGAAGGACACAAGTATGCTACGTCCGTGGGCTCATACCGTTTCCTCGGAGGAAACGCATGGGGCTCGATATATCTGCGTGAGCTGAAAACGGGATTCAGGCCGCACTAGAGCCGAGTTTTGACCAATGGCAACATTCATGTAGCCAACGCTTCCAGGAAGACAGGTCATCGACTTTTGAGGAGTGATCTGTATACCGACTCTCGAAGACAAAAGTATAAACTAATCCCTCCAAATTTCTTAATCCCTCCAAACTTCTGTCTCACGGGAAAATGACACCATTCGGTAATTTACATCACATACTGGTTTATATGGGCAATAAACAAATATATAATTTTTAAATTCTTGGTCATTGACTCTTTCTTGGGATAATATTTAATATTGACAATATTAGACACAAACCCATTCATTTCTATCATCTATCAATCTATCTATGTACCCATCTATCATTTGTCTATATCTTACACTCTGATACCTTTTACCTCTACTAGGGAATAACCTTTGGGTTACATTAATTTTTGCCATAAGTCCGAGATGTCTTGACTCGGTCTCTCGTGAAGTTTTAGCGACAGTTTGTTTGCTTGTATTTGGTAACAGAAGGAATAGAATAGATTTTCAAATGGCTTCTCTGGGACTAGCGGCTGTTCTAAACATATCTAATTTGAATTTTTGATTTACACAGCTGGTTTTATTTGCTCTGAGGTATTATTGCAAAAAAGGATAGAAGCAGCACATGTGTTATACTAAGCTCAAGTCTCATTTAAACATTTTATCTTCCAAATCCTGAACTACAAATGACCCCTTCAAAGTTCAGATTTATACTTGCTCTTAGAATTATTAAAATTCCTATTTTTTATAAAAGAAGTCACAGAAAAAAACATTGGGAATAAAATCTGTCTCTCAAAGTCTCCTAAGTAATTATAAATGGAACTAAAACTGTTGATTTAATTTTCCTTAAATAGCTCCAAAGGGTATGAGTTAAGTGGACAAATAAAGCAATTCTTATATTTGCTATCATTTCATTTGTTTAAAATATTATTGTTTATTTCTGTTTCTTATCTATGCTCCTGACAAAAAAGTCAGGCACAAAAGGCCTCTTGAATTGTGTCCTATTTTCAAATTTTAGAAGACTTACCTACAAATATTAACTTTATGTTTTGGTGATGACTTTTTTTTATGGAATCTGTTATAAAGCTACTAGAGAAAGAAATGTACTGATGGAACCATAAAAAACACATAAAATACTTCATGTGGAGTATTTTATATTCACCTTAAGACTAAAAGCTACTATAAGCTGCGATATTCTGAATAAAATAAATCATCTTAAATCATCTCTTTGGGTGTCATATTTTTTATCTAGTTTCATTTTAGAAAAATGAAGTACATTATTTATAAACACACTGGATTCCCTCCCCCCCCCCAAAGGTACAGTTGATTACCTATGGAAACAGAAACATGACTTTAGCAAACCTTGGGAGTGAACGCTGAGATTTGCATCACATTAAATCCTTGCTGCAATGATCAGTCTTTTTACTTAGCAATTTATCGCACTCTTGGAAGATGGGCTGGGGACAGTTAAGGAGGAAGATGATTGGTGTTTAAGTAATGGCAGGACCAACAGTTTGAAGGCAGATAAACATGGAACAATACTGGGAAGGGTGTGCCCTTTTCTATGGCAAGACCCACGTGATGGCACAGGAACCCAGATGATCAGACATGGTGGAAAGAGGAGGTTCCTAAGACACAAAGGCTCTTGGATGCAGAGAAAGGACTTTGCTGTGGGAGATAGAAGGAGGCTATTGAAAGAATATTGTAAAATGGGTCTTAGGCATAAGTGACCGGTTTAGGAAGATTACTTTAACGTGTGTTTATGAATTCTTTTATTTAACAAATAACGTTGAGCTCTTAAAATGTGCCAGGTGCGTTCTAAATGATGGCAACATAAAGAGAACGTTGTATGGTCCTTTCTAGCAAATATTTCATTACTCTGGTGAGACTGTATAAGATGAATTGGAGAAACAAAATAATGAGGGCAGTTAGAAAACATTTTCAGCAGCCCAGGAAAGAAAACCTAAGCTAAGTTGGTGGCAGTGGGGTGGGTTCAGGATACAAATCTATGGAAAGTGGATAGACGTTCCTAAATTGTTTTACATGGAAAAGAAGGGGCAATTTTTAGAAAGACCTCAATAATGTGATAAATTAGAGATACCATCAACACAAACAGCAGCCTGTAAGTGTAGGTTTTGGGAACAGAATTTCAGTTAAGATTGGGATGAACTGACTTTCGAGGTCTTTTGGGGTATCTAGTTGGGTCAGGAATCAGAACAAGAAATCATGGTTGGGTTGGGGAAAGATGACCATACAATTTATCATCCAAAGCAGGATGTGCCCCTTTGAGAGTGCACTGGACAGTATTTGGACCTACACCAGGACAGTGAACATAAATTGGAGCTATGTCAGGCAACCCAGAATGGATGGTGACTCTTAGTTATAACCATCCACTTCAGCTCAATAGTTGGCGTTGCAGGATAGTATAACATTGTTAAGGGAGAATATGAAAAAAAGAGGAACGGTGGATGAATGGCCACATCTACCCCATGAAATAGGTCATCCAACGGTGGTTTGGGAATCATTGTTATTAGATCACACCCTGGGAAGTTTTCCAAAGCTGTATAAGAGACTTTGGCAAAGGTAGAGTTCAATACAACACCCCATTTAATCTTTAGAACTTCATTTTGTACTTGACCATTTTGCCATAGAAAAGATCAAATGGAGAAGGAGAACGTAGGTAAGTTACGGCACTTCTGCAATCTCTGTTTTCAAGACCATATTCAGGGTTAGAAGCAGTGCACCCCTGTCTGAGCAGTTAGGGTAGCATTGTGGGCTCGTATGGGATGGGGCAAATGGAAAAGCCGGCCACCAGACATGCTCTGTAGAATAGATACAACCCGTAGAGGAGGGAATGTGAAAACGAAATGTCAGGGATCAATGATGATGTGTTCACTCACAAGAAACCTTTATTTCCTCATTGCATCCCCTTCACTGAAAACGTGTGTTAGAAGATGCCTAAGAAGTGTGAAGGGGATGGTGAGTGAAATGGAATGTCTAGAAAGTACTAATCTGGATGCTGACTGAAGGCGTCTGATTTTTCATCCTTTAAAAGTGAAATTTGAGGCACCTGCATGGCTTAGTCGGTTGAGTGTCCGACTTCGGCTCACGTCATGATCTCACCAGTTTGTGAGTTCAAGCCTTGCATCAGGCTCTGTGCTGACAGCTCAGAGCCTGGAGCTTGTTTCAGATTCTGTGTCTCCCTCTCCCTCTGCCCCTACCCCACTCGCGCTCTTCTATCTCTCTGTCTCTCAAAAATAAATAAGTGTCAAAAAAAAATTTTTTTAATGAAATTTTTTTTAAATGAAATTTCTTTTTTCCGGAATAATATTACTTAGCTCTGAAAGTCTTACCATGATATGCTGGAGCCAGTTCACACTAATTCACAAGAATCAATTATCAAAGTTTCAGGAATTTCTCAAGCCGGTTGTTAAAGGTAGCCATTATTAAAAATTGCACATTATACAATATTATGTTACATTATTATGTTCTATAAAAAGGTATAAACACTTGAAACTCAATAGTTTCTGATTATTTTATTGCATTTTACTATCATCTGTGCTCTTGAGGTTTTTTTACTTCTTTTCGTACCTACTTGGTAGAAATACTACATAATGCTGGCTAATCGTACATCTCTCCCCAACTCCACAATCTGTGATGTCAGCTTGGTAGCTTGAAATTGGTCGCGATGGGCATATTGACACCCATAATATAGATAAATGTTAAAATCAGGGCAACGCTCCAACCCTCAGCCTCAAGTCCTGGTTGTTAAATATTTATATAAATGCTATCTATCATTTCAGCTGTATATTTTGTGGTAAGAATTAATTAAGGGGATTGCATTTCATATGAACTGCAATACAAACCAGCGGCTGTGTGAATTGTTAATTGCAAATTATGGCAGACAAATCGTCAAATGCTTCTGTAGGACTCCTTTTGGAAGTAAACTCTCCATAGTGATGACACCATATTAGCACTCATTGCAAAAAATACATCTGTTTAGGATCTGCCTGACCATTTATGTAAACTGAAACATTTTGGAAATATTTTTCTGGGAAAATTTCACTCCTGTAACTATACGTTCACAAAACAAACAACACAAAACAGAAAAACGCAGAATCTTAGCGTGGGAACCACTGTGTTTTAGAAAATATAGATTTTATTCTGTATTCCTGGATCATAGGCAACAAATCTCAATTTTCTGAGAACTGGCTTCTTCCTAAATTCCTTGTGCACTCAGAGACTGGCTGGGCTCTTTTGAGAGTCTGTGTATTATTTTTACATTTGTACTTACTACTTTATCACTTTGATGATTTTTTCCTTGATAAAAACATGCTGAGAAAGCTTACTTATAAAGCCTAAATTAATTTCTTTTTAACCGCAGTAGTTTTGCCACCACATGGTTATGTGCCAGAGTTAAATAAACTTTTTAATTTTCCTAACCAATGGGTGTAGCTCAGATTTAAATAGCTCTGACTCCAGCAACATCACTGCCCAGAGAACAAAGCCAAGACTATCTGCATTTGTTACCAAGGAATTTCAAGGAGTTGCTAATCAGCTGATTTTGATTTTAACTTTACAGTAGCTCCTTTTATTTGTTGCTTTTGCCTGCTGGTGTAGATTTCACTGAGACTCCTTTATCAGATTGGATAATCTAACGACAACTGAAAAGTTTGATTTAATTTCTCTTCCTTCTGCCTGTTTTAAGGGGCTTACAAAA
Organism: Panthera pardus; assembly: GCF_024362965.1. NCBI lineage: Eukaryota > Metazoa > Chordata > Mammalia > Carnivora > Felidae > Panthera > Panthera pardus. The sequence goes on from NW_026527002.1 coordinate 9,710,068, forward strand.
GACTTGCAGGCATAAGAGGTGCATTTTAATTACTAAATCATAAAATAGGCTTTTAGCGTATCAAATTCAGGAGATCAAGAGTAAAAGTGATTTACATGAGGCACCTACGAGGCAGTATTATTTTAAAAAGAAGCAACTTCATGTAGTACATTAAATACAGCCATTATTTGTAGTTGGTAAGCCATAACCTTCCCTAGATTTATGGAATCGAATAGGACTCTTCCTAATCTTTGACTCTTCCCAAACATTGTGTGAACTCTGTGGGCTCTTTCAAGGAGCTACCTATATGAAGAGATCCACATGTGAGATTCTAGAAGGTCCTTACTATACCAGTTAATTTAAGCCTTAGCTACAGCTGACGACTGCGGCATTCACGGTGGGCGGGGCGAAGTTTGGAGTTCCTCTTAACCTTTCATAAAGCTTCCCGAAAGGGTCTTATGGAAGAACACAGTGAAAAAGAACAATTTGAATGTAAAGAATGGTTGGAACTTTATCTTCCAAAAATATTTTCAGCCTTAAAGGTAAAAAGCGTTCGGCTAGACGTTAAGCAACAAGGTCATTAACTCACTGCACACTGACATGCTCAGTGCAAGCCTGAGTTGGGTTTTTCGGGGTTTGTTTGTTTGTTTTGAGGTAGTGCCTTCTCCAAAGACATTTCGATAATAAATAAATCTTATGGGTGTATACTTTTTTTAATAGATAAATAGGTGATAGATAGGTAATAGAGACAGACAGACACGTGTATGTGAAATTGTATAACCAACTCCCTTTCTCTCCCTCTACTTTGTGCCCATTCTGTACGGGGTCCAGGAGCCCAGGGTCTGTCAAGCTCTTCTTTCCGTGCCCGCTGAATAAATGCCCAATGCGTAAATAAAAGCAAGTATGGAAGCTAAGCCTCCGCCCTCTTCATTTCAGTATTTCAGCTCCAGCCTCACCACAAACCTTATGACCACCCACACAGGATGAAGGAAGTATTTAGGTCAGGAATTCATGGACGTCCTAATAAGAGCCCAGGCCAGTCTTGGGTGCCAGATCACAGTTTGTCTCTTTACCCTGTAACTCTTCCAGGAGTGTCACTGCGTTACACATTGTTTTGATAGAAGCCTCCTAGAAGGAGCATCTTGAGTACAGAGCATATGGAGGCATTTGGCAAGGCCCCCCAACTGAGAGAGAGAACTGTTGTCAGTAAATCAGGCTCCTTCTACCCCAAAGTCCATTTTATGTTGCTAAGGGAAAAATAGCACTGAAACGTTAGTCATCTAGAATATGTTTTTCAACTCGGGAAAGCAACAGAATGTTTCTCTGAGGGAAATTCATCTGAAGCTACCTCTGCAAATGAAACGGGAGGTTTCTGAGTCTGGAAATTTGACTTAAGAATCACTTTTGGATAAAAGGATTTATGCTCACATTTTCAGGTAAATGTACGTAGAGCATCACCAATACCTTCCAGCTAAAAATGGTGGTGGGGAGGGGGGGAGTGGGAGGGTGGGTGTTTGGATGAGAACAGTTGAGAAAAATTCATAAGAAGGCAATCCTCCAAATGAAATGATACGATAGTACTGTCACCTGGCATTTTTTCCCCCTTTTTCTCTTAAATCTCTTTCTGATTTAGACAACGAGGAAAGAACATTATAAATACTTTTAGTGATAAACTTGAGTTCTACACAACTGACAGCAGAAGTGAAGTTGGCAGGTGTTTTGACTGACACTAGAAGTCTATTCCTGTTTATTCAACTCTGGGTTACCATTATTTTGATATTATGTTAATAGAGAGGGAAAAGACATACGATCATCTTGTCAAGCTATGCAGAGAAATAGATCTGATTTCCCAAGGGGAAATTATAAACATATCTTCTTTCCTGTTGGGATAAAATCAGAACTTTAGTTCATTTCCTATTTGGCCTTTTACTGGCTGTCTCTGTGTCACTGAGAGTGCAGACTCTTGGTGACATTGTTTGTATACCAAAATCATGATTGTGAAAAGTGTCTGTGCAGGAAAAGGATGTAAAGGGGAAGCCTAGAGGTTAAGAAGGAGATAATCAAATGCATATGTTGTTCTTCAACTATATTTTGAGGATAAATTCTTGAATGTGCATAATTACCATGTGCTTTTCTTCAGAGGGTTTGTTTTCTTTTAATGTGAATATGTCATTTTTTTCCTTGGCTATAGCTCCATGGGTATTTGTCAAAAGACTCATTTTATTGAAACAACGGGTTTCTCTATTTTTTTTTTTTTTTTTTTTGGCTAAATGTAATTACATGTTTATCAGAAATAGATGAAGGGTATTTAGAATTTCCGGTCTATAAAAGGCAAGGTCTGATGCATAGAGGCCTCACATGAAGGGAAATTTACCTCCGAGGTAGGGAAACTGAAGAGACGCCATTTTGGAAAGGCTCTATCTCGGCTGTTTTTCTGCTCGGCCCCATGTATTCATGTTCTGTATTTTGTCTCTAAATAAACCAAAGAAGCTATGGTCCCTCTCCAAGGGGGAAACAAGAAAGTTAATCATTCTCTAGTTTTGCCTAGGCCCCCTAAATACACCTGATAACATCTAAGAAGAGCCTGATCCCAAACATGTTCCAGAACATTAGTTTCAAGCAAACCTTGGCTGATGCTGACATCAATACCCCTCATTCTGGATAATTTAGAAAATAACACTGAGTATTCACCTGTTACTGACCTTTGATTGGACCCTACCCTGTGTTCCTGAAGGAGTATATACCCTAGAGCCCTTTCTAATATAAAGCCCAAACCCCAAGCTATGACAAAAACTCATTCTTCTTTCCTTTCTGAGTCTCCCCGACACTCTGCTGTTCTATGTCTGTCACTCACATTGTTTGATAAACTCTGCTTTCACTTTCTCCAGCTTGAGTTTGATTTCCATCCTGCACAAAGCCAAGGACCTTCTTGGCTGGTCCTGGGCCCACATCACCTCCATGAATTAGAACTTGATGGGAGTTAGCAGTCTGATGAAGTCTTTCACTCTCTTGATGGACGTTTAAGAGGAAATATGCATTCTTGCATAAGTGACAGACTGTTGGCAAATGTGATCACTGCATAGACCTGGGATAATTAATGAAATTAAGTCTTCCCTATGGTAGCCAAACACATCCTGCAGGTCAATTCACTTCATCTCTAACCACCCTCTGTTTTCCTTCCTAACATAAGCCCTGGTCAAGTCCCCTGTACCTACAGACATAACCAAAAAAGAGATCTCTACTCTGTCATAAGGGCTTCAATGCAGAAGCCAAAATAAAGAGTAGAGATTTAATTGACCTTTAATAGAACATCAAGTCATTATTAAATTGCATTTCTGTGTTTCACAGAATAAAATTCTTTCTTCCTCTGTTGACTTTCACTTTAAGACTACAGAAGTCATTCTACTCCTAATGATGATTACAAGGATATGAAATTAGATAGAAATGATTTTATTTATTTGTTCAAAACATAGGGGTACCTGGGTGGCTCAGTGAGTTAAGCATCCGACTCTTGATTTTGGTTCAGGTCATGATCGCATGGATCTTGAGATAGAGCCCCAAGTGGAGCTCTGCACTACCAGCATGGAGCCTGCTCGGGATTCTTTCTCTCCTCCCTCTCTGCCCCTCCTTTGCTCGTGATCTCTGTCTCTCTCTCTCTCTCTCTCTCTCTCTCTCTCAAATAAACATTAAAAAACAAACAGAACAAACAAAAAAACAGTTACTGTAAACCTACTATGTGTTAGGCACTATTTTAGACCCCAGGATGCAGAGGTGATTAGACAAAGTCACTGACCTCAAAGGGTTTATGTTTTAGGGGAGAATCCAGGCAATACAAACTAAACATGTTGCCATGGGCACAGTGACAACAGCTTTTGAAGAAAAGAAAAGCAGAATCGGTGGGTGGAGGATGACCTGGGAGAAGGAAGACTTCCCTGGTTGTCAGGGAAGATTTCTCTGAGGCAGTGACATCTGAACACAGAATCATGCTGACAAAGGTTGGTGGCGAGCCGCATGAAGAAGGCCTGGGTGGGGTGGGGTGGGAGGCATCCCAGGGGAAGAGGAAATGCACAAGACTTGAGAGAGGAGAGGCTTTGACAAAAAAGGAATAGTAGAAAGGTTGATGAAGCTTAAGATGGAGTAAGTGAGTCAAGAGGAGGTCAGAGAGCCTGACCAAAGTCAAATCATGGGTGGCATTCCGGATTATGGGAAGGACTTGAATTCTCATCTCAGAATAATGGGAAACCACTGGAAAGTTGACAGCATAGCAACGACATAGCAGGTTTGTATTTAAAATAAAACCTTTCTGATTGTTATGGAATCACTGCGGGGGGAAGGGGAGATCATGGGCAAGAGTCGAAGCAAAGAAGCAAAGAAGACCGAGCAGGAGATGATGGCTGAGACTTAGAACAAGACATAGTGACAGAAGTGACAAGAAGATGTCACACTTGGGTACATTTCAAAGGAAGAGCTGATAAGATTTGCTGATGGACTGAATGTGAAGGGAGAGATGAATAGTGGGATACAGATATTTATAGGCTTATACCTGGAAGAATGGAGTTATAAGTTATGGAAACAGAACACTGGAGAAGCATGTTTCGGAAGTCTCTTCATTATGGCCCTGTTAAGTTTGAGATGCCTGTAGAGAAGTCAACACAGAGTTTAGAGAAGTGGTCTGGGCTGGAGATATGAATGTGGTAAGCCTCAGGATACGGATGGTATTTAAATCCATGGGACAGGGCAAGACTCTCTAGGAAATGAGCATAGATAAGAAAGAAAAGTTCTAAGGATTGGGCACGGAGCTCTGAGACCTTCACAATTTAGCAACCGAGGATAAGGGAGGCCAGCGATAAAGGCTGAGGAGGCACAGAGCAGCAGGTAGAACGCCAGGAGGGTACGGTGCTGTGAAAACCGAAAGAAGAAAGTGCCTCAGGAGGGAAAGAGTGATCCCTACATCCTATGCTCCTGAGAGGGTGAGTGTAATGACTTTGTGGCCTTGACAGTTATGTTTTCAGTCTGGAGGCACGGGAACAGTCTGAGTGGAGTGTGTTGCAGAGAAAGTTCGAGATGAGAATGTGGAGATGGCCCGCAGAGACAATTCTTTCTAGCTGGATGACGACAAGGCAACAGGTAAGTAAGGCCGAGGCTAAAGGCAGTGAGCATTCTTGGAAGAGCATTTTTATTTTTATGGGAACTATAGTATATGTATTGACAGTCATGGTCTAATAGAGAAAAATAAATTGATGAAACAGAAGAAGGAGGAAATAATTAGAGGATCAAAGTCCTTGAGGACATGAGATCCAAACACTCACCAAGTGGTTGGCCTCTTATAGGGGTAGAGGTGGTTCAAGCCTTGTAAGAGGGCACACAGAGAAGATGGGGCGAGCTGTCAATAGGTTGGTAGATTTGATGAAAGGTAGGTAGGGTATTTCTTTTCTTAATATTAGTATTTTCTGAGCGAAATGAGAAGTAAATCAATCATCTCAGAGTGCGAAGAGGAAAAGGGTAATTGGAGTTTTGAGAAAAGAGATGGAAAATTATAATCTCAGAGAGTGGAATCATTCATTGACTAGGGAATTAAGGTGAAGTTTTGAGCCGTGCTGAAGAATTACTGGAAAAATACAGCCTTCAATTTACAGCAAGCGTGTTCAGCTTCGGCTTGAGCTTTTGCTCAGCCCATTCTATTGCTCCGAGGCCGGAAGCAGCACATGCAGAACTTGAGTTGTTCCAAGTGGATATGATAGACAGCGATGGGTGGAGATTAGAAAACCTTGCTTGTAAAGGGTCAGGCGGTGTATACTTTAAACTTGCTTTGTGGGCTATACAGTCCCCGTCACAACTATTCAGCTCCCCGCTTCAGTGCAAAAGTAGCCAACTACAATGCGCCAACTTCATAGGTGTGACCGTGTTCCAGTAAAATGTGATTTATAAAAACAGTGGGCCGATCTGGCCTGGGGACCTTCGTTGACTGTCCCATTGGCCAGGGAATTGGCGAGTGTATGCAAGGGACTTATTGTAGTGATGGACTCGAGAATGGGCAACGCACGACGTGGACACAGGAGCATGTGACAAATTGCAAATGACTTGGAGGTCTAGATGGGTTTAGTGAACTACTGGAATAGGGACGCTAATGAAAATGAACTGGAAGGAGAGCAGTTCGTGCTTAGAGTGTTTGCTGCTTGACATCTCGTTGTGAGAGACAACACACTCATTGGCTAGGAGCCAGATGAGAACAGGAGCCTTGGAGTTTTGCAGGTGCCCTTTAATGTTCTGAGGCTGAGTCTTGGTGAGTGGAAGGAAGGCTCTTAGCTCATGCTCTGGAAGCTCTCTCAAGTCAGGGGCACTTAGAGTTTTATAAGCCTCCTCGTTAGATTACCCCAAGCAGCAAAATGGGCTGATGCCCCAGGACTCAGATCTCTCCCAAAGCCTGTGAGCAATGGCACGGCCACATAGAAGTCATTCTGCAAGAGAATGTATGCCCCGAAGTCCACTTGAATTCATTTGCTGCTTGGTGACTTCCACATCTTTTCCAGATCATCGTTAGTTAATATTCTACGGGAGGGGAAAACACAGGGTTATTTTTATTCTTGCAAGATCACCTTGCTTGGTAACGTCTGCCACATAGCATCCCTGACATACCTTTCACAGGTAGTGCAGTATTTATGCTGTAAGTCTTCTCATTAAGAAAATTTACTAGGCATCACAGATGTAGAATATTATTATTGGTAATTTCCCAAATTAATTCATCGATTTGCTTAGTCATTCCTCTTATATGCTAGGCAGACAAATATGGTCAACCCTTGAACAACACAGGAGTTAAGGGCACCGATGCCCCCCCAACACAGCCAAAACTCCCAGTAGAACTTTGGACTCCCCCCAAATGTAACTACTAATAGCCTATTGTTGACCAGAAGCCTTAATGATAACATAGTTATCTTAACATACATATATTTGTATGGTTGTACTATAGGCTGTATTCTTACAATAAAGTAAGCTAGAGAAAAGAAAATGTGATTAAGAAAATGATAAGGAAGAGAAACACATGTACAATACTGTATCGTATTTATCAGAAAGCATCTGTGTATAAGTGGACCCGTGCAGTTCAAACCCATGTTGTTCAAGGGTCAACAGTATATTTGAGGCACAGTCTCTGCCCTCAAGATACTTAAACTGGAAGTGGAGTGGCTTTTGTAAATAAATAGTTGCAAAACACTGAATTAATTGCTATGACGAAGCAGAGTAATTCATCACAAGCTACTTTTGGGGGACTTTCTGTATGCCAGGATAAAATGAATAAAATAAAAATAAAATAAATAAAAATGAATATGATATTTGCTTGCACTGTCAAGGTGCTTAGAGGCCTGGTGTGGAGCTGGACACATAGACGATTTCAAGACACTACCCTTGTTGCTACTACAACGAAGCGATGCGAATGGGCCACGGCGGTGGCACAGAGGAGGTAGAGATCCCTTTGCGGGAAGGCCAACGAAGGCTTCCCAAAGGCGAAGACTCCTGAACTGGGTCTTAAAAGGTGATTAGGATTATCACCAAGAGCAAGGGAACGTTCTAGGAGGGAGGAATCGCAAATCAGTGGAATGGGAGCTGGGCTAGTAAGAGAGCCAGAGAAGGGGAGGAGCCAGAAGGAAGGGAACTGCAGACCTTACCAGGCCAGCTGTGGGAGAGACACCCTGCTTGGCTCCTGCCCACCCCCCAGGGCTTTAATCCGGGAAGGGAACATCACGCTTGCCTCTCAGAGAGGGGCTGGAGGATGGATGGCAGGAAGGTGATACTGGAGGCAAAGGTTTTCTAGCCCATTTTTTATTGAGTTGTTGTACCCAGGCTGAGCAGTTTATTTGAATTCTCCAGTGAACATTTCGGAGCGGGGGGGGGGGGGGGTGGGGGGTGGAGGGGTGGGAGGTGCTTCTCAGGGAAGTGCACAGGGCAGGGCAGGGGGCTTGAGAAACCCGCCTGCCCCAAGCACTGGATGCGGGAACTTCTGGATCACAACGGGCTGAGTTATGAAACGCAAACTCAGAATTGAATGCTTGTCTAGGTCTTTCATTATTTGAATCTAGGCTGGTTTAGGTCCCCTTCTCCGCTCACGTCTATCAGGCATCTGTGCTTATATCTACCAGGTCAACAGTCACATAGGGCGTTTCTCGGACACCAGACTGGACATTCCTTATGGATGAGGCGCAAGACTGACTTCCCTCGGTGTACATCTACCCAAGGTCTCACCGTACAAGCTCCACAGCAATTACTGAACTGAACCAAACACTTACTGCTTTGTGCTCAACAGCTATGGTGAAATTGGGGACTGGGGGATAACGCCTACTAACAATATTCCTGGTAGCCTGAAGCCATATCGACCAACAGCCTCAAACTTCTAAAACACAGTTTAGCTAACACTGCAGAATCCAACAACCTGAAAGAATACCAAAAAAAAAAAAAAAAAAAAAAGGAAGTTCTACCGGACTTAATGCGATTCTAACTTCTTTGAGGTACAGATTTTGTACCCTGCTTGTAATTTATTTCCTAAAATGCTTCCTCATCCTACCATACATGAGCATGGCATAAAAGCAATTTTTGAGGCACTATTAGAAATGTTCCAGTCAGGGTCCAACTTAAAAGGACTGTCAAAAACTAAGCTGGAAAATGATGTTGTACACAGGCAATCTGCTGTTTGTCTCTATCGGGCTATGGCACTGAAGGCATTGTTATCTCTGTGGTTTTATCACATCCACCTGCTTAAGTTGAACCCACGCTGCTCTATTGTACCAACAGAATAACTGTTTTAGCAGACTTGCATTTTTCATTTTTTCTCCTGTACGTTGCCTAACACCGTTGGATAGTGTACTGGCCCTATGTCAGTAGTTATTGGTCATTGGAAAAGATATAACATCAAAAATGAATTCCATATTGTACTCTCCTTCATATCATTGAAAGTATACTCATGCCCTTCAGCACCGTGAAATACCAAAGAACATAGCTCTCTGTCTGGAAGTCCTAAGGTGCAAGTGCTATCTTGAGAGTTGTGTCATTTTTAAAGAAGAGTGGCAAATAAATTATTTACGTTATTTACATTTAATAAGTCATTTACATCTCTGAAAAGAAACTGATCCTCGGGGCGCCTGGGTGGCTCAGTGGGTTAAGCGTCTGACTTCGGCTCAGGTCATGATCTCGCGGTCGGTGAGTTCGAGCCCCGCGTCGGGCTCTGTGCTGACAGCTCAGAGCCTGGAGCCTGTTTCAGATTCTGTGTCTCCCTCTCTCTCTGACCCTCCCCCATTCATGCTCTGTCTCTCTCTGTCTCAAAAATGAATAAACGTTAAAAAAAAAAAAAATTAAAAAAAAAAAAAGAAAAGAAACTGATCCTCATGTGACCTGTAGAAGTGGGAGGGGCAATATCCCTAAACATTACTGGTTTGATACCTGTGGTTATGGCAGCAAGGATGGATGTGTCCTGGGGCACCTAGGTGGCTTGGTTGGTTGAGCGTCCAACTCTTGATTTCCCCACTGAGAGTGAAGCCTGCTTAAGATTTTTCTCTCTCTCTCTCCCTCTGTCCCTCCCCCGTTTGCCCTCTCTCTTTCTCTAAAATTAAAAAAAAGCATAGACTACACATACTTTAAAAGATTTATTGATCATGAATTAGTTTGCCTCTACCACATTTCTATGAATTAGGTCTTGTGGCATTGTTTTTTTTTTTTTAATTTTTTTTTTAATGTTTATTTTTGAGACAGAGAGAGACAGAGCATGAACGGGGGAGGGGCAGAGAGAGAGGGAGACACAGAATTGGAGGCAGGCTCCAGGCTCTGACGCATCAGCCCAGAGCCTGAGGCGGGGCTCGAACTCACGAACCGCGAGATCGTGACCTGATCCGAAGTCGGACGCTCAACCGACTGAGCCACCCAGGCGCCCCGTGGCATTGTTTATATAGCTGACATATCCTGGATGATAAACAGGATGTCTGGCTTTTCAAGAGGAAGTCGAGAGAGAGAGCAAAAAGAGACATTGTTTAGTGATGAATCTCACCATGTGGCCACAGCAGTTGGAAGTCTGTTTATTATTGTGTTTCTTGATGTAAAAGTTAGTCAGCAATCGAGGAATTTCCAACCCTACAGAATATACTGGGTCATTCTGAAACAATCACTTATCCACTGGTCAAACTGGTGGGCTGACAGAAACCCCAGGGAGCCTTCCGTCAGGGAGATTCTATCAAGATAGCACAGCCCCTTTGCTCTGTTTAATGCTCTACTCTTCTCATATCAGTCTCTTTGCTCTCTGTGACAGTTCTATACATATGGAAGTTCATAAAATTTATTTAAGGAAAAGCAGGAATGGTCGGGGCTAATGAAAAACTGAACTGGAATGAGTCCCTGAAAAAGACTATTGAATCCTGTTCACTCTGTGGTACCTGAGCTGTTTTGGATGAGATCCCAGAAAGCGTACGTGATGGTGAGTTTTATGTGCCAACTTGGAGGGTGTTTGAGGTGAGATTAACATTTCAGTCACTGAACTCTGAGTAAGCAGATTGCTCTCCATAATGTGGATGGGCCTCATCCAATCTGTTGAAGGCCTGCGTAGAACACAAAGACCAGCTTTCACAAGTAAGAGACAGTCTCCAGGAGAGTGGCTTCAGATCTCATCTGCACCATTGGCTTTCCTGGGTCTCCAGGTTCCTGGCTCTTGGACTGGAACTTTACCATCAACTCTCCTGGGTCTCAAGCATACTGGCCAACACTGCATATTTTGACTTGCCAGTCTCCATAACCATGCGATCCAATTCCTTACGATAAATCTCTTCACATGAGGTGTGTGTGTGTGTGAGTTCTATTTCTCTGGAGAGCCTTGACTAATGCAGTACGATATTCATCAACAGACCAATTGTACCAGTTGCTCATCAGTAGACGTATAGAACTCTGGATCCCATATTTATTGGTTTCTAAAACCACACTAAAGACGATTGCTCGAGACGATATGCCTTGTTCTCAATATCTGGCTTACTCGCCACTCTGAATTTTTTCAAGACCCAGGGAGGAGGCAGGTCTGTGTGGTCATGATAGCTCCAGGTATCCCAAACCTCTTGGTCCAGAGGTGGATAATGACTAGGAACATTGGAGGGTGGCTAATCCATCTGCTGGGCTGAACTAAACAAGTGTTTGACCTTAGGGATCTGAATGAAGAGACATTGGAATGGTCAGACCAGACAGGGCTGATGAAAATAAGTACTTCTAAGAGGCTTCGTGGACATCTTCTGAAGCACACAAGAGGCTCACCAAAGGCAGGCAAGTGGAGAGTGAGGGAGAGCGGAGAATACCTATAACGAGCCTGAGGCTGGGCGAAGGAGAATCATGCATTCACGTGCTAGGAGCTACAAAGGCTGAGAGACTGCTCTGCCCGAAGGACACTGAGAACGACCCACCCCTGCCAACACACCGTGGCCTTGGCTTTTGGCTAGGGCTGCACCATTATTTGACCTTGGGAGAAGTCACTCACCTCCTCTGGGTTTTAGTTTTCTCAGGTATAAAACAAAAGGCTTCCCTTTCATTATGGAATTCTAGAGAATCCAGCAGTTTCAAGTTTGTCCTATGAAACAGGGATTCTTTAATAATGAGTTTTCCTTTAATGTTATCGGGCTCTGTATTCTATCGGTTGCATCTGTGGCCACAATGACATTGTTTTCCTTAGAGAACTAATTTTCAAACTTTTTTTTTTTTAAATACCAGGGAGCACTCTGTTTAAAGGAAGGCTTACAGGGAGATTTCAGCAAATAAAACAGATAAAAGCTGAGCGGATCTGATCAGAGTGACTGAGGCTTGGAGCTTCACCTCGGTGGCCTTTCCCAACCTCCCCCGTCCCCACGTCAAGCTCTGTAGACTCCAGGGTGAAAGCCTTTGCCCTGGAGAAACAACTAAGATGAACGTGGAGGAGGGAGAATGAAATAAAGTATAAACGGCAGGAGCAGCTGGAGACCAGCAGGATTTTAGAGATACACAATCTGGAAGTATTTCCTGCCTTGGCACGGCGAACTCCAGCCAGCCGCACAGACAGCAGCCTTGAAGGGCAGGGGCTCGGGAGAGACAGTTGCAAAATTGGGGCCAGAGGTGAATGGGTACTACGGAGAAAAAGAACAGGAGAAAGCCAAGGTATATGGTGGTGGTGTTTTTGTGTCCCTGGCTTCAAATGACACAGAAAATAAACCAGCGAAGGAAGAAAGAGGTTTAAATGCAGGAGACTTTTCAAAGAGGTACTATAATTAATTAAAAAGAGGACTTTTCTTATACATTTGCTAGGAGAGACGAGATTGGGTGTTGTTTCTGTTGGAATCAAAGGCGCTGAGGGCATCAACGGAAATGGTGGAGTAAAGACCTCCAAAAATTCTCTCCTCCATAAAAGTGATGAGAGCAGTGGCAAAGATGGTCAGAATCAACTTTTTCTGAGCTCCGCAAATTAACCAGAGCTTGTCGCAATCCGGGGAGCACTTATGCAAGTACAAGAGCGAAGTCTCGGTAAGAATAGTGAGTTTTGGGGAGTTTCCACCTCTCCTATCCTCATTCTCCTCTCAAGCTTTGCAGGAACCTTGAAAACGAACAGCCACAAATCACGGTGAAGATCAGCAACCTGGCAGCTTGGAGGCAGAATGGAGCTGCTAGAGCTCCATTATCTGACCTGTGTGGCATTTTCCTGCAATATCCCATTTGCAAGACTCCCTTTATTTGGCCTTCCTTGGCGCTCACCCCATACAAAAAAGCCCTTTTCCCATAGACATTTGTTGAAAATAATCAGAAGCAATTGAATATAGCGGCTACCTGAAACAGAAAATAGTTGGAACAAACAAAACCTGATCGAAATGATTGATAGGAAAAGTAGGGGCATGAGATGTCCATAGGGAGCTTTGAAAAGCCATGACCTATTCCTGGGCATCTAGAAAGCCACATGCTCGGATAGGGCTATTTGCACGCCTGGGATTGGTTGTGCACATGCCTCAGAAAAGACCACAGAAGGCTCTAGGCACTCACCTTGGGGTGACCTTGAGGTCCTGCACAAGCAGAAAGTGAAAACCAGACAGAATGGGAAATTGCCTGGCTGAGTGTTGGAGGCATGCCCCAACACACACAGAACTTCTAGTAAATACTGGTAAGAATTACTGGTTTTATTTGTAAAGTATATCTCTTTCTAATCATTAGTTGACCAATATGCTAACCAATCAGAGATGTCAGGGGCCACACAAAGAAGACAGACTTTACAGAATTGGTTTAGAAAACCCATTACGAAAATAAACAACCCCAACAAACGGTCAAAACAACAAACCCTGGGGAAGAGGGGATTGCCAGAGTTTCCATGATACATTATTTAAAATATCCAATTTCAACAAAGAACCATGGGACTGGCAAAGAAACAGGAAGGTATGGCTCATACACAGGGAAAAAAAGTCAATTAATAAAAACTGTCCATGAGGAAGCCTGGACATAAGCCATAGGAGAAGTCTTTAAATCACCCCGCAGAGATCATCAATAAACAGAGAAAAGTTATAAAAAAGAATCAACTAGAAATTCTGCGGTTGAAAAATGCAATAACTAAAATTAAAATTTCACGAGAGGATTTCAATAGCAGATTTCAGCAGGCAGAAGAAGTAATAAACAAACCTGAAGCTAAGTCAGTTGAGATTATCCAGTTTGAGGAACAGAAAAGAAAAAGATTGAAGAAAAATAAACAGAGCTTCAGAGACCTGTGAAACGCTATCAAACGTCCCAACATACATGTAATATGAGTCCCCGAAGAAGGGGGAAGGGAGAAATGGGCAGAAAGAAAATTTGAAGAAATAGGACTTCCCAAAATTGAGGAAAAACATTAGGTTTTACATCCGAAAAGCTCGACAGCTTCCAAAACTAATAACTGCAAAGAGAGCCACACCAGACAGGTTATAGTCAAATGTCCCACTCTGAATAATGAATAAAACTACTGTACCGATGATCAATAAGGAAACAGAAAACTTGAAAAATGCTATAGGCCAACTAGAACTCACCGACATCTATGGAATACTCCACCCAACAACAGCAGAATGTATATTCTTCACAAGTGCACATGAAACATTCTTCAGTAGAGACTGTACATTAGGATACCAGATAAGTCTCAATAAGTTTTAAAAGATTGAAATCACATGAAGTATCTTCTCTGACCACAGTGGAATCAAGCCAAAAGTCAATAACATGATGAAAACTGGAATTCACAAATATGCGGATATTAAAAACTCACTCTTACAAAACTAAAAGGTCAAAGAAAAAATCTTAAGGGAAATTAGCAAGTACATAAAGACCAATGAAAACAAAAACACAACACACCAAAGCTTATGGAATGCAGAGGAAGCAGGGCTCACAGTGAGATTCATAGCAGTAAACACACACATTTTTTTTAAAAGATCTCAAATCAATAATCTAACCTTACTTCTGAAGGAAATAGTAAGAGAAGAGCAAAGTAAACCCAAAGCTAGCAGAAGGAAGGAAATGACAGAGTGGAGTTTAAATAGAGAATAGAAGATGGGGCACCTGGGTGGCTCAGTCGGTTGAGTGTCCAACTCTTGGTTTTGGCTCAGGTCATGATCCCAGGGTCATGGGATCGAGCCCCAGGTTGGGCTCTGCACTGAGCGTGGAGCCTGCTTACTATTCTCTCTCTCTCTCTCTCTCTCTCTCTCTCTCTCTCTCTCTGCCCCTTCTCCAGCTCACGCACATTCTCTGTTTCTCTAAAAAATAAATAGGAAGGAAGGAAGGAAGGAAGGAAGGAAGGAAGGAAGGAAGGAAGGAAGGAAAAAAAGGACGATAGAATCAATGAAATCAAAAGTTGGTTCTTTGAAAATATCAACAAAATTGACAAACTTTTAGCTAGACTGACCAAGCTAAAAAGAGAGAAAACTCAAATTACAAAAATCAGGAATGGAAGAGGGAAACATCATTACAGACTTTATGAGGAAAAAAGGATTCTAAGGGAATACTATGAACCCTTACTTGCCAACAAATTAGAAACTCTACTTGAAATGGACAGATTCCTAGAAATATATAAACTGCAGAAACTGACTCAATAAAAAGTTAAAAATATGAATAGACGTGTAACAAGATATTGAATTGGTACTTCAAGTTTTATCACACACATACACACACTGGAATATTGCTCAGTCATAAAAAAGAACGAGATCTTGCCATTTGCAACAACATAGATGGATCTAGAGGGTATAATGAGAAGTGAAATAAGTCAGTCAGAGAAAGACAAACCAAATGATTTCACTCATATGTGGAATTTAAGAAGCAAAATAAATAAACAAATGGAAAAAAAGAGACAAACCAAAAAAAAAAACCAAACAAAACAAACTCTTAACTACTACGGTTCCCAAAGAAGTGGGGCGGGGGAGGGGGGGGATGAGTGAGAGAGCTGAAGGAGATTAAAGTGCTTACCATGATGAGCACTGACTAATGTATAGAATTGTGGAATCACTTGAAATTAATGCAACCGTGTATGTTAACCATACTGGAATTAAAATAAAAACATAATAATAAACAAAATAATAACGAAACAAAAAGGGGCAATGAATCTGAATACACATTTTCTCAAAGATTTACTGATGTCCAGTAAGCACATGAAGAGATGTCCAACATCATTACTCATTACGGAAATGCAAACCAAAATAACAATGAGATGCCGCCTCACACTTACTAGGATGGCTATATTTAAAAAAAACAAGAAGACAATAACAAATGTCAATGAGGCTGTGGGAATGTGAAATGGTGCACCCACTTTGGAAAACAGTCAGGCAGTTCCTCCGGTGCTCAAATATAGATTTACCATATCATCCAACAATTTCAGCTTCCCAGGTGTGTACCCAAAAGAATCGAAAACATATATCCACATAAATTCATGAATCGTCAAGAAACAGCATTATGTATAAAATCCAAAAGTTGGACACAACCAAGCAACCCCAGACGTCCAACCAACAAGTGGCTAACCAAATGTGGTATGACCACATAATCCAATATTATTCAGCAATTAAAAAAAAAAAAAAAAAAACACGAAGTACTGATTTATGCTACAACGTGAATGAACTTTGAAAACGTTATGCTAAATGAAAGAAGCCAGATACAAAAGACCATATATTGCATGATTCCATTTATATGAAGGGTCTGGAATAAGCAAATCCATAGATACTGAATACAGATTTAGTCATTGCGAAGAGCTGAGGGAAGAAGGGAATGAGGCACTACTAATGTGTTATGGAGTTTATTTTGGGAATCACAAAAATGTTTTAGAATTAACACAACTTGAAAAAAAAATCACTGGAGTGTACACCCTTAAAAAATGAATTTTATGGTATGTGAATGATACATAAATGTTGCCGACTTTGAGTCTGGAGTTCTCTCTTGTCCAGCAAGAGAGCAGGCGCAGCACTGACTATGAGAGAGGCTAATGTCCGGGAGGAGACAAGAGCCCTCAGTAAAGGTCCTTGCTCCATACTTGTTAGGATCAGAAGGCTGACATATGTGATGGACGTGCAGAAGGAGACAATAAGACAGTGATCGTTAACTCGTGTGTGAGCAAAGGGGGGTTTCGAAGGTATGTGGTATTAGGGGTTAGGGTCGATACAAATCAAAGTCCCGGCACCGAGCAGATGGCCATTTACTGCAGGCACCAGGCACCGTGTCTGTTTATCTTAATTTTCTTTAATGTTTATTTATTTTTGAGACAGAGGGAGACACAGCATGAGCAGGGACAGGGCAGAGAGAGAGGGAGACACAGAATGTGAAGCAGGCTCCAGACTCTGAGCTGTCAGCACAGAGCCCGACGCGGGGCTTGAACTCACGAACTGTGAGATCATGACCTGAGCCGAAGTCGGACGCTTAACCGACTGAGCCACCCAGGCGCCCCTATCTTAATTTTTGTAGAGACTAAGACAGGTAGACCATGATCAGGTTAACCCTGATACCACAGGGTTAACAAGGCATTTTTTCACTAATTAGCTCTGGGCACTTTCGCCCTGCAGCGGCTTTCTACTCTATGCTTTGTTTTACTTAATGATAAATTCTGGGCATTTTCGCCCTGTTGCGGTGGCTTTCCCCCCCTACCTGTTCTCTGACGCTTTTCATCCTGTGGAAGCAGCTTTCTGCACTAAGCTTTGTTCTATGCTGAGCGCTTTCCTCCCGTGGTGGCTTTCCACCCTAAGCTTTGTTAATCCATTGGTGCCGAGCTTTGAGACTCCTTAAACTTATTCCCCACACCTAATTATTTTCTTTTTGGTTTTTAGAGAGAAAGAGAGAGAGAGAAAGAGAGTGTGCCTGAGCAGGGGAGAAGGAGAGAGAGGGGGGGAGAGAGAGAGAGAGAGAGAGAGAGAGAGAGAGAGAGAGAGAGAGAGTCTTAAGCAGTCTCCATGCTCAGCACTCAACACTGAGCCCAATGCAGGACTCGATACCACGACTCCAGGATCATGACCTGGGTCAAAATCAAGAGTCAGATGCTCATCAGACTGAGTAGCCCAGGTGCCCTGAGTTGTACCTAAATTAGAAAAAAAAAAAAAATCAAAGGAACTATGTTGGGGATCCTCATTGGAATGGCCTGAGCCAAGAGCTAAACAAAATAAATAAATAAACGAATGAATCAGCTCAGTTACTATTACTTCTTACTGTTTGTTGTCCAGCTCAACCAATGACAACCCTCTGTTTTAGGACGAATTACCTTTTTTCTAGTGGCTGTGGAAGGTTCTCACTTATTCAACTGATCAGAGGATGTGAGACATGGGGAAGGCCCCACAAGACACCATTGAGCTAAAGGCCATGAGATGTTAATAGTTCAAAGGAGAAGCTAGGAAGAGACTTCTAAGCAAGCATGTGCAATCGGGGTACAGTAGAAGTGGCAAGGGATTCTTCTCCTGCCTATGAAGGCAATCAGCCTAGAAGTGGTCTGTGAAGTGTTTGATGAGGAGGAGGAGTTTCAATATACAAGCCTAGATCTCCAGCTTCCCACTCATGTAAGCTGCACTTACGATGCTGGGGACACCATAACATCAGTCAAACCCCCCAAGATTCTATGAGTCAATCCTGTGTTATCCCAGTGCCCTTGGAACCACAGCTCCTGGAGATGTGGTCCTAGAGTTAGAAATAAAACCAAAACAGTAGACTTACAGAGATTTAAATCTCCAATTACATGTCAGATTTAGGGGGAAAGATATGAGAGCAAAATTGGCCACATCTATTGGGATTTTATGATAATCTCACACAAGGAAGCCAGGGTAAAGACAATTGACATTTGCTTTAAAAATTAAATGGCTGTAAAGTATGTAAAATATGGTAGTAAAATACTATGTACCTGATACTAACGACCCAAGGATCACGGCCAACTGGTTGAAATATGAACTGAGCAATCCAATTGTTAGAGAAGGGTAAACTTTTTAAAAAGCCAACGCAAATTGTTTGTGCAGTTCCTGGGGCATTTGATCTCTGCATCTTAAGTTATAATAGTTGTTACTCCTATCAAGAGTGTTGGCATTCCTAAGTCAGGAAGTACAATAATACTGCCATTTATTTTCACATTCTGACTGCCAACAATTTTGTGTAGTTTTTCCGCGAAACAAAAGAAGGAGGTACACCTGGCTGTCATCAGAAGCCCTGAAGGAGTTGATAGAAAGGTGTTGCTGGTTGTCCAAAGCTGGGCTTTAAGGCTTCTATGGAATAGCTTAGTCAGTTCTGCAGCCCTGGCCAGCTGAATCAGAAACTGATCTATCAGAAACTATTTCCGGAATGAGGCAGATGGAAACAGAGCATTGCAACAAGGGGTAAAAGTAAGCAGAAGAATGGCATTTGGAATTATTGTGAGGCAGCAGAGAAAGGGACAAAAATATTTCTTTTTCATTTTCCCCCCAAAAATATTTTTTAAAGGGGCTCTATGAAATAAAACAGAAACTAAGACCATAAGGCAGACTTTGTAGGATAGGAAGACCAGATAGCATAAGACTAAATAGTCGAAAGATCCAAATCAAGGTAAGAAATTGCTAAATAAAACGTGTTCTAGGCTCCTATTTTGTAACCTAGAAAGCCACGTCAAATATAGAATGTTTGTGCTCTCTTGAGTTCTTCAATGAGAACTTTCCCTGGGGGAGAAGCCCTGCATCGCTTCTCTTTTCGCTCTGACTTCATCCCATATACAAGGGATCCGCACTTGCCTGGGGATGTCTGAGTGCAAACGCTCTACATTCCGGCAAACTGTGGCCACTTGGGAGGTTGTATCTGCACTTGGGAGCATGGTCTCCGTGAAGAGATCTGTGGAGGCCCAGGACATGGGCTTGGGCAGGGAATTCGAGGGTTCTGGGTACCTAAATGTGACTTTAAGAGTTCTAAAAGGGGACTTGGATTTCAATTGGCCATGTTGCCTTCTCCCCCACAGATTCCTCAGCCCCTGGGGAAGGGTATTTCCAGAAGAGGGCCAATGAGAGGCTCTCTAAAATGCAGAGCACAGGGCAGGGACCCCTCCAGTCAGGGTCAAGGGATGGTGTTGACAAGAGAGTTCTGACCAAGAGATTAAATGCTGCTGATGACGGTTGGTGGAGCCGCCAAAGGAGGTAAGGAAAGAGGTGAAATAAACAGAAAAATGGTAAGGACAGTACGACTTAGTTTGCTGCAAAACAAGTCAAGATTCAATAAAAAAAATATCCTAAACAAGAGTAGTAAAAAGCTGGAAACAAAGGGAGGGGGTAAAAACTCAGACGGGGGAAACCTGGAGAGATCATTCCAGAAAACTTAATTCACCACACTCGAGAGTGCGGACAAAATACAGCCAAAGATAGAGCTGGGTTGTGAAGAAGTAAAATGCGAAAGAGATCTCGATAAGCATTTTTGGTTTGTTTTTAGTACAGTTTAAGGAACATTTAGCACTCACAGAGATTACATTTGGTCAGTAGGAGAGGAGTCTTGCACAACAAGACAGAGTAGTGGCGATGAGGCAGTACAGAAGGCAGACAATATGGCAGAGGAGCTGGGTGTGGAAGAGGAAAGCCAAAAAGGGAACTTTCCTTCTTTCATCCCACGTAAGGTGCCCTGAAGCCGGGGAAGGAAGGGGGCCAGCTACCTCATCATGGAACAGCCAGGACTATTATTTTCAGCAGCATCAAAAATGTTTGTATTTTTTGTATTTTCTGTATTTTTTGCTCTGAAGTTCATTACTCCTCTCCCATGACAGGCGTACAAGGCCAATTCTATCTAAATATTTTTTGCCCACCGTCCCCGATCCTGAAGAATTTAAAGTATTGTTGCTTGTAAACAGTATTAATCTATAAAACGCCTAATCATTTACAATGAAAATTTCCCTCCTGTAGACGGAGCATGGGAATCTGTCTCATTTAGCAAATAATTTTTGCTGGTAATGAAAAATTTCTTTCGTATGAACTCATTTCCGAGCCATCTTTGTTAATAAAATATGATAAATGGCGATTTTATATTTAATCATTACATATGCAGTTCATTATTTTAAACCTTAAGCTCTGTTGAATTTAAAGCAAAATGCCTTGGCTCTGGGGATAGTGACTTAATTGACTAGTGACTTAATTGACAACATTTAAGGTGCAGAAAAGAGTACCAAATCTATACACAAAAGCAGAGACTGGAAAATTTCATCTTTTTATTGCAGCTGGATATTCTACATGACAGGAAATATTAAACTGGGATTTAGAGACTCTTTCTTATATCATAGAAGGGAGAGCTTTTACAATTTTACTTTAATTACCTTCAGATTTTTATTTGTTGTCTAAATCAATCAATGAAAGTTTTTGTCTTCCGTTTATTATTACCATATCTCTTGAGCAAAATTTGTTTCAGTCGTGCGAGAGACAGACCAAGTAAAAAGCGTTTTCGGAAATAAAATACTACTTTTCTGAATTTTCTGGAGCACCAGTATTCTTTAGGTATCTGGTTCAATAATCTGTATGGGCCCGTATTTAATTGATTAAGAATACTATGTTACAGGGTAACTCACACTCCCGAAGTTTTTAAGTTTTCCTAAATATTTGCCTCTATCGCCTACTTGGCATATCCACGGATATGTCCATGGTGAGCACTTTTCTGTGGAAACAAGAGAGTCTGTGACACTGCAGACGTGTTAGTGTCCAAATTTGTCAGAGGAGTTGCCACCAAGTTTAAGTCTCCAACCAGGTTCACAAATAACCACTGCTAATATTCTGAGCACATCTAACACATTCTGCCCTGAGCTTCTAACATGTATTGAAACACTTAATCTTCATATGACCCTATGGGGTACATAATGTTATGGTCCCCATTAAACAAATGAAGGCACTGAGCCACAGAGATGTTACATGCCATGCAAGGAGGCCCCAGCATGAGGAACGGAAACAGCAAAAATCTGGCTTCGTTTCCCATGCCATCCACGTATGATCATTGCTTTACTCTTAAGACAACGCTATTTAGAGATATGATGACGGTAACGTTGAGGTTATCATGCATTTATTTAAGTCTACATTTTTGATAGCCTAATAGTTGCTACCTCTATGGGGAGAAGTAATCCAGCCCGAAAATTAAGTTACTTAAGATGAAGAAATATGAGCTGATATTTCTGATAGTCTCAAAACTCATTTTTCTTTTATTTTGCTTTCAAACTTAAAAATGTATTACAGGGGCACCTGGCTGACTCAGTCAGTTAAGCCTCCTACTCTTGACTTGGGCTCAGGTCATGATCTCGCCATTTGTGAGTTCAAGCCCGGCATCAGGCCTGCTTGGGACTCTCAGTCTCCCACTCTCTGTGCCTCCCACCCATCAAAAAATAAATAAATAAACATTCTTTAAATGTATTTGTAAATTCTAATCTTTGGCAAGGTTAATTAAGAAAGTGTTATAACTAGCACACACTTGTATTGAATAATTTTAATATACACACACTTTGAAATAAGGGTTTGCAATTTAATTGTTCTAATTTGTTTCTACCGTACATTGTTAGATTGTTGTAAAAATTATAAAAGTTATTTGTACTACAGTGCGAAGAACAGATACCTGGGGAACAAATCCCTTTCTCCACCTCTATTCTCACCAATTGCTTCAGTATTAGATGAGGACAGAAGACAAAGAAATAAACAGAAAAGAAGGAGAGATGTCTATCACCTTAGTCCCAGAGGGCTACCGGATCTCTCCGTTGAGGGCATAGTTATAGCCATTCTGGCCAATATTTAAAATAGTACTTTTGGGGGGCACCTGGGTCCCACTTTGGCTCAGGTCATGATCTCATGGTTTGTGAGTTTGAGTCCCATATGGGGCTCTGTGCTGATAGCTCAGAGCCTGGAGCCTGCTTCATATCCTGTCTCCCTCTCTCTCTGTCCTTCCACTGCTCATCCTCTGTCTCTCTGTCTCTCTCTCTCTCTCTTAAAAATAAATAAATAAATAAATAAATAAATAAATAAATAAATAAATAAATAAAATAGTACTTTTTGGACACCTGAGTGGCTCAGTCAGTTAGGCATCCAACTCTTGATTTCAGCTTAGGTCAAGATCTCACATTCATGATATCAAGCCCTGCTCTGGGCTCCATGCTGAGCAAGGAGCCTGCTTGGGATCTTTCTCTCCCCCTTCTCTCTGCCCCTCCCCCACTTGCTTGCAGGCACTCTCTCTCAAAATAAATAAATAAACCTAAAAATAAATAAATAACATGGTACTTTCTAATGGGGGCTCTTAGGGTGGGACAGTCAAAAGGAACCGACTTGCGTGGGTCTGAACATCTTGGAGCTTCCACGAGGTGAACTGAGAAACTCAGCCGTAGTGGTTGCCATCTTTCTCTGGTTCACGTACAACACAAGGTTGTTCCTGATTTTTATAGATCGTAGTGTCTTTTCAACTCTGCCTCTCCCAGGTGGGTTCTTCATCACACCTATACTGTAAATATCATTCATTATAGCACTGTGTTGTCATGTTTCTTAGATGTCAGCATTCTCCTGATAAAAGTGTTATAAATTCTTTCATGGGATGTATGCCCAAGTGAATTGTAGTGGTAAATTTTGCTTCACTGCTTGACTACACACACACACACACACACACACACACACACACACACTTATCAGGTAAAGAAGGAGGCTACTTTGAAGGACTCAAATAAATGCAAGTAGTTCTATGTATGAGCAGTACTTTTTCTTAGGTGGAATTCAAAAGCATCCTGCCAAATTCCAAGACAGAAAAGTCACTCTAATGGTATTTTGTATCCTCCAGACTATTTGTGAAGAAAAACAGCATGCTCCTTAAACGCAACTGGGGGGCAAAGGTTGTGATTATAATGTGCTGCGTATATGAAAGTAGTATGTCTCTACTGTCCCCTTGGGAAATAATTAGAAGAAAATCCAAAGGATCATTGCAAACTACAAGTTGTTTATGAAAGTCTTTTCTGTACCAGTGGAACCATTATCTTAACCTCCCCTGAGATAAAAGGTTAATGTATAGGAGAGGGAAATTACACCCAGTGTAGTGCCTTAAAAGAAAAGATTGAATTTAATTGTTTGTTATATAGGGATTTTGCTATTTAGCAAATAGATGATTACTAGCGATAGATTAAGAAAGTCACCTAGCAATTTGGTCCTTGGTAACCGGCCCATCATGGTGGGTCCCATTTTGGTTTGGTTTGTGATAGGACAGACTTGGTGCTTCACTCACATTCCTTATTGGAAAGAAGCATTTAATCCACTGTGGAATTTGGGAAATCCATGATTATAAGAGGTCTCGGATTCAGATTCTGTAGTGGAATTGGAAACAAGATTAAATGGTCTGATCAACAACAATAAACAATATACAAAAAAGTACATCATGAGAATAAAGAAACCCCAAATCCTCCACATTCAAGAGGGTCTGGAATCAGGTGGGCAATGCTCTTTTTGCTATGCCTTATCCTGGGGGTGCCTTTTTCTCTAAGAATCAGAAGCTGTTTCTGAAGCTAGACGGTCCAACTCAGAAATGAGCAAAATAGGCCCCACCGGTCTTTACTGGGCGTCTCCCCAGTGGCATCAGCAAGGGTTCAGGATCATGTTTGTTTATTTGTTTTAAACTGAGTGCAATGTCTGATCTGAAAAATGTGCCACGGTTTTTGAAGACGCCATTCTCAGACACCTTGAAATGGTGGTTCAGATGCAGTCTTGAGAGCCTCTGTTGACTGCAGTAAAGGGCCGTCAGGGAGAGAACTGAAAACCGGAACACCTGGGATTGTCACGTGATTTAATTCAGAACTCTGTTTTTCAGCTGTTATACACACACACACACACACACACACACACACACACACACACACACACGACAGTCCCCAGAGAAACGCTTCAGTGGGATGTGGTAAGAAGAGTCTAATACTCTGAATTTCATGCCTCTAGAAATTGAGAAGTGCAGACTTTAAACACTTGCTGCAGTGCCATAGCTCTCTGCTGGGTGTCTCCTGTCCTGCCTGCAAGCATTTCGGGAAGGTTCCATAGGATTGTACACAGTTTTTAAATGGAGGGATTACAAAAGAGACCCTAAAAGAAAGAGACATCGAGAGAGACCCCTTCCCCCCATCATGGTGTTTGATCAACCAAAGCAAGCAAGCAAACAAACAAGGCAAAACAAATACAACGAACAACTGTGGACACTTGAAGAAAACTCAGGTGACAGAAAGCAATGACACTAAAATTTTAAAAGAGGAATGTTCAAGGCAAAATTATATTTCATCCTTAGAAACGGTGGGGAATTTGTAAAACTAGTCTCTCACTCTTTATTGTTAATAACGGGGTGTTTTGTTTCGTTTTGTTTTGGAAGAGAGAAAAGAATTTCTCAGATCTAAACCTACATTTATTTGTGAAAGTGGAAAAAGTCTTCGAACGGAATACAGATTGTCACAGCTCTGTCCGTTGGAAATACAAAGAGAAGCACGTAGGCACATTAAATGTTTCGAGTAGCCACATTTTAAAAAGAAAAAACTGAAATCAGTTTTAATAACAAATTTTGTTTAATCCAACGGACCCCAAATACTATCATTTCAGAGTTTAATCAATATGTAAAATTATTTGGACATTTGACCTATTTATTCAGACCGTCTTTGAAGCCAGTGTGTACCTCACAGGTCACCTTGGACTGGCCACGTTCTTCATTTCTAGTGTTTAGCAGAGCACTTTCACACCAGACCCTGCAGGCTTAACACAAAGGGGAAGAGTCCCGTCTTTGGATTGGACCAATTTTTGTTCAAACCACAACTGTAGGCTTATTAGGGACGTGGCCTTACGCAAGCCCCTTAACTTTTCCTTTTTCCATAAATTAGAGAGAATAACATCTAATTTCTAGAATTTTGTGAGGATTAAAATAAAGGCTGTTTGTAAAACCCTTTCCACGCCACCTGTCTTGTGACCATACTCAATAAATGGCTAGAGTGCCATTCGGAGGGCAGCATCGTGGATTGCTAGAGGGCAGCTATTGTAGTCAGTTAAAAACAATTATCGTAATGTGGGAGTATCTACATTCCACATAGAATGAAGGCATCCATGAACCTGTGTGAGCTAAGCCATCTAGCCTCATGGCAAAGCTGGACCATTGAAGCACATCACTTCTATTTAGATTTTGAAATGCATACACACATACACACGTGTGTGTGTATATATATGTGTGTGTGTGTATGTATATACACATATATATGTGTTTGAGACTGGGTTTTGGGACATATGTGTATATATATACGCATATGTATACATATACATATATACACATACATAAATACATATGTAGACATATGTGTATATATACACATCTACATATATATGTATACATATATATGTATCTATACATATATATGTATACATATATATGTATAGATACATATATATGTATATATACACACATATATATGTATATATACACATATACACATATATATGTATATGTTTGAGACTGAGGTTTTCCAAACCTCACATTAGGAGCTGTGAGTGGGCAAACTTTTGGCATTCAAGCAATGTGATCCGCATAATAAGAACTAGCAAATGAGCCTCTCCAAAGCTCTAGAAGGGCCGGTTGCATTACGGGTGAGTCACAGAAGACCTAAGGCCAGAGTGCTCGGCCAAAGGAGGTGAAGGCATTCCTAGAGCCCCTGCATATCATGTAGTCAGGTACACTGCCTAGGGCCGCTATATAACTCATTTAATATTTTGGAAGAATTTATTGCCCTCTCTTGATCCTCCAAGGAGGGTTAAATTCTTACCAGCTCCTCCGAGGATACTATTGGTCTCAAGACTAGGGCTGAGGAGCACCTGGGTGGCTCAGTCAGTGTCTGACTTCAGTTCACAGTTTGTGAGTTCCAGCCCCACGTTGGGCTCTGTGCTGACGGCTCAGAGCCTGGAGCCTGCTTCGGATTCTGTGTCTTCCCCTCTCTCTGCTCTCCCCTGGTTGTGTGTGCGCTCTCTCTCTCTAAGATAAATAAATCTACATTAAAAAAAAAGACTAGGGCTTAATAACTTGATCATGATGTCAATGATAGAGATGCTTACCGAGCCCTGTGGTATGCAGCAGCCTCTTACTGACTCTCTTCAAGCCCAGTCCTCTCTGACCTGAAGGAATTTACAGTCTGCATTCCAGAAGTAAATGTTTTGGTGCCTTTTTTTTTTTTTTTTGGTCAATTTACACTGTGAAATCATGTTTATCAGCATCTCTGCACCCCGTTTAATCAGCGATTTTTGAATGATCAAAAAGACACAGCCAAAGAAACCCGCAGCTGTTGATGTTCAGAGCTGAGCTGGCTCTCCAACGAGGGAGAGCACGGTAGCAAACTGGCTAGTCCGTGACTCCGGGAAAGGTTTGTAAACACTATCCCTGAAAGCGTATAATGAAATCACATATGACAAAGTCTCTTCTCAAGATATCCCATGCTTCTGTGTGCGGGGAAGCACAGAGCAGGACCCCGTGATGATGAAAGCAATCATTTTCATTTTTATTTTCCCAGCTCTGCAACACAGAGCTCAAACCCAACAGGGATCTGAATAGGCTTCCAATGACTAAAAGATCCTCTCTGATTTTCACGACTCAGCAGCAAAAGCAGCGCATTCTGAGCATTCAAAGGAGCTCGGCTGAGTTGAACAGCTGAGTCGACGCTTTTCATAAAAAGCCGCTCACAGCCCAAACCCAGGGAATCGATATCTTGACCCATATTAGCAAAGCAGCTGAGGATTTTAAGGCTCATTTATTTATTTATTTTTTCTGAAGACCAAATATTCAAATTTATTTTTATTTTTTATTTTTTTTGCTTAAGGCTCATTTAAGTAAGACTGGGCACCAAAGTGCAATGCCCCACGGGATTGTCCCAATTGACATTTACTTGGGAAGTGAAGTACGTGCTGTTTGTCATGCTTACACCAAAGGGACATTGACTATGAGACGTCCAAGGCTGAAGTCTGGTCCGACATGAAGTAGTCAGGCTTCAAACCAGGAAGGACAAGAAAATCACATCGGTCTGTCTGGGATGGAGAAGGAGAAATCTTCACCGCTTTGCACGTTCTGTGGCGATATGCTGAGCACAGACCGCATATTCCATAAATCCACAACCCTGTCTGCAGTAAGAGCATTTCGCCACTTTTCAAACTGCAGGGCTAGGTGTTTTCTGGCCTTACCGGGCCTGCTGCCTCCTTATAAATCAGTGTGGCAAGGCTGCCCCACATACCTAGGTCTTGTTTACCAAGAGACCTGAACCAAAGCATTGTGTGAATTTCCAGCTGCTTGTAAGACACTCGAAACAGCCAGAAATCCTGTGATGTGTAGTTTACAGGCTCCCGTGAAGGTAATATTTGAGCATAAATGTACAATATTGAAATTTTCTCTCACCACTGCCTCCCTGATGGATCCATAGGGGAACTCGGTTTGGGGAATGAAGAGACATTCTTGGAGGAGCTTTGTGGGGATCTTTGAAAAAAAATGTGACACATGGAGATATCCCTGCCTAGTGGAATAAACCTCAAAGAAAAAGCTCAAAGGCACAACTTCTTCTATTTCTGGTTCCACAAGCTGTTTGCCCAAGCACGAAATGCAGATGATAAGTGGCTTGCTAAATTATTAAAAGGAATTACTAATTAAGATGATTATGAAACATTTTGTGATTGTGAAATTAACTACAGAAGTTTCTAGAAGGTATAATAAAACAAGACTATGCTCTTACTATAAGATATAATAGGCCTTTCCAAGATATACCCTTTCATATTCCATTTAATTTATTTTATATCTTTATTCTGAAGAGAGTGTGCACCTTCTCAGACAAAAATTGGGGGGCAAGTTTAAAGTATGTGACTTTAAAAACTACACGAAATGTGGGGCACCTGGGTGGCTCGGTTGTTTAAGCGTCCGACTTCAGCTCAGATCATGATCTCAAGGTTCATGGGTTTGAGCCCTGCATTGGGCTCTGTCTGTGCTGACAGCTCAGAGCCTGGAGCCTGGTTTAGATTCTGTGTCTCCCTCTCTTTCTGCCCCTACCTGCCCCCCCATGCTCGCTTTCTCTCCTATCCCCCTTCAAAAATAAACAAACATTAAAAAATTCATATATATATACATATGTATATAATGTATAACTGGGAGAAGTTATTGCTCTACATGGTACACAGGCTTATAAATAAAATGTGAAAATATCTCTGCCTCTACCCAGTCCCTGTCACTTGTGAGTGGTATGAAGTATATGGGAGTTGCCAGAATCCCCATGAGACATCTTTGTCTCTAAAATTGGATAAACACCTCCCATTGGAGAATCTAACAAGCAGGCACAGTTCTTCAGAAAGCATCCGGGCTGCTCTTGAAGCCTTGGAAGGTGGAAACATGGCTCTTCTGGCTATGTTCACGCCATGGCCCTTGGCACTCAGATTTTAAGTGCCAGAACATTCTCGAAGGGCCTGATCCGCATCTAATGCTTCCTGTCCCAGGGAATCCATTGAGAACATTTGAACACAGCGTAGTTGTGCAAGAGAAAAAATATTTTAGAGTGAAATAATACCATTTGGATAAATGGAACTTATTTTTTAGATATGTTGAGTGTTGGGTCAATAATAAGCATGTGGGAAATTGAAAATTAAGTATTCTATGCCATTTGGAATTCATCTAGGCCATGACCAAAGAAGGATCTTCTGGTTTTCAGGAGAGATACAGCCCTTAGGTTATGATTACTGACCCATGAACATTTTTGCAAAAGCAAGAACTCTTGACATGTTCTGGGAAAAATCCAATTATAGCAGTTTTGTCTCTTTCATTTCCCTCTGGAGGTCAATATGGGTCTGGTATTCTTGGCTATTTCTTCCTATGTGCTCTTGGATAATGTTAAAGACCTTGGAAACCCCATTTTATTTCTAAATTTTTCTATATAAGCCGTATATGGTTAAGCCCTTTTAAGGGGAGGACAAATAAATAAACAATTAAAATCAAAGAACATCTCATTTATATTACAACTCATCTCCACTTCTTTCCATTCGCCAACTGGAATTTGTCTGATTCTTCAATCGAAAGATCTTCTGTAGCATCATAGCCTCATTCCCCATTATCCCAAGGACACGTTTAATATTTTTAAGATTGTTTTTCTTAGAAGTTGTATTAAATAGACAAGCCACCACCTGAATTCCTTCTAAAGCTTCATGTACTCTTTGGGGACTTAGGAAATGGCTAATTCCTCCCTTCAGTTTGATTTCAAATGACCTGCAAGGTCCCTGTGCAGAATCATTTACTTTGCATCATGGCAAGTGAGATCCAAAAAATCCAGACTTCCTAGTATATTGTCAAGAAGGCACAGCACTGGGTGTGCTGTCTCACAGAGTCTGCCTCCCCAGGGTCTATGGGAAGCTAAGTCCTATTTGCGTGCTGCCCTGAATAACAGAATATTGCGGTGATGTATGGAATTTACGATGGCCTTTTCTCTATAAACTGTCATCTACAAGAATGAAAAAGTGCACTTTACCCTTCACTGGGACAAAGAAGGAGTGCTAACAAGGTACTTAATGCCGCCACGACCACAACAGCGGCTAACATCCTAGGAGCCCACATTGTCTTAAGCTCTGTGTTGCTCATTTACTCTTCCAATCTCCCCATGAAGTAGGAATTATTATCACCTCTATTCTATAGCTGAGAAGACTGACATATCGAGAGGTTAAGTGACTTGCCCATGGTCTTGCCACAAGTAAATGGCAGAGTCAGGATTTGAGTTTGGGAAAACATAGGTAGAAAATATCAAGTGGGAAATAGCACCTAATAGATAATTGCTTACTTCAGTGTTGGGTTTTTTTTTTTAATAAATATCTATTATTGAGAAATTACATTTAAAAATGATCAACTCTTGGGGCGCCTGGGTGGCTCCGTCGGTTAAGCGTCTGACTTCAGCTCAGGTCGTGATCTTGCGGTTCGTGGGTTCGAGCCCCGCGTCAGGCTCTGTGCCGACAGCTCAGAGCCTGGAGCCTGCTTCTGATTCTGTGCGTGTGTCTCTCTCTCAGTCCCTCCCCCATTCATCCCTGTCTGTGTGTGTGTCTCTCTCTCAAAAAATAAATAAACATTTAAAAAGTTAAAAAAAAAAATGATCAACTCTTAACGCAAGCATTCTTTAACCAAGGATCCGTGGATCCCTGGAGGAGTCATAGGTGAACTTCAGTTTTATATAAATGTGGCTGAGTGTATGCATTTGTCTGCAGCTGTGGTCAAGAGCATTATTAAGTCCTTAAAGGGATCTGAGACAACATCCCTCCTCCCTGGTGATAAGCCTCTATTAGGACCCAAGGGCACATTCTGTGTACCCTCCCCTACATTCTACAGCAGGACTGGCCATTAGCGTTCTGTAAGCTAAGGCTTGGTGAGGTACTTGCCCTAGCAATTTACTAATTTACCTGATCTAGTAAACATGATAAAAATTGGCTGTCAGGGAGCCATACAACTGTGCCATGATGTGCCGGCTGCCCCGGCTGTATCAGTACTTTGCCATATTTACGCTCAGGAACCTGGGCTCGGCTTTCACTTGTACCGACTCAGTATTGCAATCCAGTTTCATTGGCCTTGCCGTCAGTAAAAACTCCCTAACATGGCAAGAGTTTGATCCTCGACGTTGTGCGTTTGTATTCTTTGCTATGCCTGTACAGCTGTCTCGGTGGAGGTTTGGAGAGTCCACTAAGGGCGTGAAACTCAGGTCCCGTTTAAATCAAAATCCTCATAAGAGATTTTTGAGACCCTATCTGATATGCTAAAACGCCACTGGTGGAGTCGGTTGCTACAGGTCGTGTTATCCAGAGGCAGATGCCGAGAGGATGTCTCCTGGGAATCGGCACCCGCGGACAGCAGGGTGAGGAAGCCGAATCGGGTAGGAGGAAAAGTCAGATCATGAGGCAGGCGCAGCAAAGCCTGAACAAAGCCCAACGGGGAGCTCTAGGGCCCAGCAGAGCTGTCTGGATTCAGGATGACGTGGCAGGGCCACAATCAGTGGTTGGGTGGGCGTGCCTTTGGGAGAGCCGTCTTCGTCTTCGCAGCGAAGGCAAACTCTTGAGGAGCTGAAGCTGTGGGCCTGGTGCTGAAAACTGGGGCACAAGGCTTTCCTCCAACAGTAATCTGGGCAGTACCCGCCTCCTGTCCACTGTAGTGCGTGCCCTGAGCCACTGCTTCATACCAGCTCGGGAAGCACCTCCTTTAGGACTTTGGAGGGCCTCGCGTCTTTGGGGAAGAAGAGAAAGAGACAGTGGATGTCCAACGTAGTCCTGTCTCTTTCATGTGTAACAGCAGCCCTACCTCCTGCTGGGGACCAGGGCCAACTGTCCCCTCAGGATGACGACTCAGCCTCTTGCTTGTTGGTCCCTGGCACAAGGAGTCTAGTGCCCAGGTGGTCGTAGCGGCTTAAAATTAATAGGATGCTTGTCGTGTCCTCTGGTGGAAATCTACCAACATTAAGGACCAAGATCTCTCAACTCCTGTAACCTGTAGTCGTGGGAACCGGGGGCACAGATTCACGTGGGTGACTGGAACTGAGAGTAAACAGGGCCGGAGAACAAACAAACAAAATCCTTTCCTTGGTTATTTCTTCTTGTCCTTTACATCTTATTTTCAAAAAACCAAAATATAGAAGTCAGTACTCTGAGCCGCTCTGAAGAAACACGCTATATTTAGAAAGATTCTTACCAAGAATTCTTGTTGAAAGAGGGTGCTATTTTTTTTTTCCCAATGAAAAATGTTGGCTTCCCAAAAGATTTGGAAGAAGACATTTTTACTATCCTTATAAGCCCTTCAGATTTCTTCTAATAGGCGGTGGCAGATTTTAGAGTGTCTCGTACTGGACCCAGAACTTTATTTATGTTTTTAAATCTGTATTTACAAATATCCATCAGACCACAGGTTTAAGCCATGCTGACATTTGCAAGCGGCAAAGTGATGACTTAAGGTCTGGGAAGGAGGCACGTCACAAATGGGGGGAGAGATCCATTAATCTGTGATTGCACCTGTGGGTCTGTTTTGTCCCCACCCCCCCACCAAATCCCTTTAATTTTAATCATCTCTTTCCCAACTGATACAAGTTGCTGATATTCATGCTTTTAACAAAGGGGTAAACAAAATCTGTAACACTGCTTTTTTCCTTCAACAGCATGAGCCTTACAGATTTTAAAGGTTAGGAAAGTAATTTGAACATCTCACGCCAGACAATGAATGAACATGACAATTTGGTAGCTCATTTTTGAGACACTATTATCGTCGAAATGTTTCTTATCTTATTTTCTATTGCATGATTGTGATAATTGAAAATTGATACTACAAACAGCTCCTTGGCCACCTCCCTTTGCAGGCAGGCAAGAGACTGAACCAAAGGAATGTATGGCCTGGAAGACAAATTGGGGTAATAACAATAGATAATCAATGTACTGCTAATCCGAGCCCTACATTTTAATGATACAAATTGGGCTCTCAAAATTGTATTTCAACTAAAGGCATGACAATTCCAATTTAAGCTTTTCTTACTCTGCCTACTTTCAAGAAATATATAATGTATTTTATGGTACTGCTTGTTCTAAACCTCCCTAGAAAATGTTACAGCAGAACCCTGATAAAATCTGATAAAATCTCTGAAAGTTTTAGAAAATGAGCTTCCCATGTAATATACAGATCAACTATACATATTCCTATAGATGATATTTACATTTTGAGTAAACCCACAAAAAAGTAGGTTAAAGAACCAGGTAATTCAATATTCACAGAGCAATTTACTGGGGCATCTCTACAGAGAGGAAAATGAACATCTTTGTGCATCAATATTTAAATAAGCCCAAACAATTCTTTACACAGAAAATTAGCTGTAAATTTCTCTTATATGTGATAAAGTATGAGCAAATGTCTTCTTTAGATGGAATTAATATACTGGCTCTTCTGTTTCAACAGTATTCAAAATACCAATATATTGTTACCCAATATAAAATAAATAAAATAAAAGATATTTTATTTCAATACAAAATATTGAATAATATATTATCAATATATTAATTTTAATAATATTAATTATTAATAATAATTATTAATTAATAATTAATTAATTAATAATAACTATATTATATACAATAATATAATATAATAATGTATTAATAATATATTAATATTAATAATATATAAATAAAAGCTATTTAATTGGTTATGCAAACCCACCAGACTCCTCAAAAACACAGCTAACATTCTCATACTTACTGAAAATATTCAACTATATTTTCAGTGTTCTAAATGAACATAGGGAATATCTCCCCAACATCATAAATATAAAGAACAGCTTCTATTTTCTTTTTAAACATTTTTTTAAATGTTTATTTTTTGAGAGAGAGAGAGAGAGACAGAGCATGAGTGGGAGAGGGCAGAGAGACGGGGAGACACAGAATCCAAAGCAGGCTCTAGGCTCTGAGTTGTCAGCACAGAGCTTGATGTGGGGCTTGAACCCACAAACCATGCGATCATGATCTGAGCTGAAGTCAGACGCTTAACTGACTGAGCCACCCAGGCTCCCACCTTCTATTTTCTTTAGGATTATTATTTCTCTGGAAATGTTATCAGACTAAATAAACCAGTACCGAAAAAATAAAGTAAAATGACTTTGTTGGGAAAGCAAAGCAATGGAATCCACATTCTTGCTTCAAGAATTTTTGTCTGCTGGCTTTGAGATCGTCATTTCCAATTTCATTTCGACAATCAGTCCTGATTTTACAAAGCATTCTCAAACTTGCATTTAGAGTAATGCTTAAGCAGCATTATTACTTGCATGCCTGAAATTTATAAGAGTGAGGAAGTTTGATAAATAGCTACAAACAATAGCATCAAGAATACCAACATTTGTAGATTTTCAAAATGTTAACAAGAAATGCAAGCAACAAGAAATATGTATGTGAGAATATAGAATACTCAGAAATAGAAGGCCAATTTGAAACTTTAATCACTCTGTGTTAGCTGTTGAAACTCTTCGTGGGTCAAAAGGAGCATAGATATGCCTGTCTTCTAACTCCAGCTCCGTGGCATACGAAGTCATGCCAATCTGTCCTCCCCAATTCCATCATCTTGAGGATGGGGCTAACGACGTTTATCTCCAGTGGTTATTGTAAGGATATACTAGGTAAAGGACTTGGCCCGGAGATAGTGCTAGGCAAAGTGTGGGTATTATTATCCAAAACTAAAGTGACAATCTAAATCAAAGAGATCTCAAATCTTGAACTAACGGATTTTAAATTTTCAAATGACAAAAAGTAAACACAACAAACTGGACTCTTTAGGGTTATTTGGAACTATGGAATGTAGGCATCTAAATTTCTTCAAAAAGGCAATTATAGAGGTGCCTGGGTGGTTCAGTCAGTCAAGCGTCTGACTTTGGCTCAGTTCATGATCCCATGGTTCGTGAGTTCAAGCCTCGTGTCAGGCTCTGTGCTGACAGCTCAGAGCCTGGAGCCTACTTTGGATTCTGTGCCTCCCTATGTCTCTGCCCTTCCCCTGCTCTCTCTCTCTCTCTTTCTCTCAAAAATAAATAATATAAAAAAATTTTTAAGGCAATTATATCAGGGCACCTGGGAGGTCCACTCAATTAAGAGTCCAACTCTTGATTTTGGCTCAGGTCACGATCTCACGGTCATGGGATCGAGACCCACATTGGGCTCCACGCTGAGCACGGAGCCTGCTTGGGATTCCCTCTCTCTCTCTCTCTCTCTCTCTCTCTCTCTCTCTGTCTCTGCCCCTTCTTTCTCTCTTTCCCTCAAAATAAATAAACATTAAAAAAAAACTTTATTAAAAAAAAGGCAATCCTATCACAGCCTAAGTGGATAACGAGGACATATTTTTGCAGTCAATCCATTAAGAATAGTGAGACATCTTAGAGTATATGTATTTCTGCTTCAAGTCTATTATCCATGAAGAAATGGAGGCCCAGAGAAGCGAAGCTACTTGCCCAGAGAACTCATGGTGGAGTCAAGATGAGGAGCTTCTATCTTGGTTCCCACTCAACACCAGTGCTGCCCATCCCACCTCTCCTTTTATCTGAGCTGGCCAGCCAACACAACAATCTCCTCTGTTGTCTTCAGTCACTGGTAACTTGCGTCCCGTATCAGCGTTTCATTACTGATTACCCTAACTCTCCATTGTTTTCTCACAAATACTCTTTACTCTCATTGTAGTTGACAATGAAGTACAAAACCACGCTGCACTTTTTGTTTCTGGGCACTCAGCTGGAGTGTACTTCTAACTGCAGTTAGGTGAGCCGTGGACCATGGACTCTTCTCCACTGTGATGTGATGATTCTCCTACTCCCAATCTTGATTCTCCTCCTCCCAATCCTGATTGTTTCCACTCCACTGGCTAATTGGAGCAAACGCAGAAGACTAACAAGGGATGGAGCCCTAGACAGAAGGGGTAGGGATCCCGAGTGACTGTGTGGAGTATGACACCCCCATTACAGCTCTCTCTCTTTGTCCCCTACTGAGTGGCACTGTATAATGACAGGAGTAAGAAATAAAATTTATTGGTTGAGGGGCGTCTGGGTGGCTCAGTCGGTTGAGTGTCCGACTTCGGCTCAAGTCATGATCTCCCGGTGTGTGAGTTCAAGCCCCACATCGGGCTCTGTGCTGACAGCTCGGAGCTTGGAGACAGCTTCAGATTCTGTCTCCCTCTCTCTCTGCCCCTCCCCTGCTCACACTCTGTCTCTCTCTGTCTCTCAAAAATAAAGAACATTAAAAAAAATTTATTGGTTGAGTCTTTGGGATTTGAGGTTGTTTGTTTAGTAGTTAGCCTACAGACATTAATAGCCATACTCCATATATTTTTACTAAACCGTATCTATTTGCGCCCTTTTCCCAAGACCAATATTGGAGAATCTTCTAGAATCAATCTTCTATCAACTACCCTCTGATATAGAAGATAAAAATCGTGTGAAGACTAAAATAAACAGACTCATCATTTCAAGGAAATCGTCAAGGTGAGAGGGTCAGCTCTGGGTTTTCCACTATGGAGCATCTTAGGAAGGGGCAGTCCTGTTGAGGCAGGGCTGGGGACTTGCCTAGAAGTTATGAGCACACATTTTATTAAGATAGCTTAGTTGGGGTGGCTTGGTTGGGAAATGCCATTGATATCAATCACTAGGCCCATGTGGGGAGTAAGATATTTTCATTAACTTGAGACTCCAAAGACATGGAATATTTTGTAATTGAAAGATTCTGGCAAGAGCAATTTGTTCACTGAAAGAAGAAATTGGTGGCCTTGAAGTTGAAGATAAAGACACATTTTTGTACGTTGTAGAGATCAAATTGCGTACATCTGTCAATATCTATTAAACTTTTACCACAATAATTGCATCCCATTTGACCTAATGATTTTAACTTGGGGGGGGTCCGTATATAGAAACAAATATTCCAGTACTTATGGACACACATACAAAGAGTTTTTTTCAATAATGTTTCCAGCGGTTGTTGCAGAACAGCAAAAACACAACGAAACAAAAAGCAACCCAAAAAACCACAAAAAGACACCCACACACACAGTCTTAATATCTATTACTAGGAGCATGATTGAATATTTTATGGCACATCGTGGTCTGTAAGCAATGTGGTTCGGCTACCGAAGAGAATTAGCTAGCTCTATGAATATTGACCCGAAGCAATGTCCATAGCATCCTGTTGAGCGAAAAAAGCAAGTGGTGCTATAATGCATATTGTATCATTACGTCATCCCGTTCTGTATAATCAAAGACAGAACCAAAATCCTTACATTTGCGCCTGCAGAAAAAAATGGAGTAAAAGGTGATGTGGAAAGAGCCAGACCAACCTACTGTCGTATGTTAATTTAGAACAGTTGGGGAGTAATAGTGGCATTTTCCTTACACATTCCAACGTTGTTTTACTTTCCAAAGTTATGCTTTCTGATGTTTGAAAAGCTCCTGAGACGGAGAGGCACTTGAGTGTGGTGAGTAAGAGCATGGCGTCTGGAGCCAGACTGTCTGGATCACAATCCAGCTCTTCGAGTTACCGAGTGTAGAGCTGGGGACAAGACAGCCCGCCTCTTCTAGTTTCAGTCTCCTCACGGGGGAATAATAAAACGGATCTCCAGGGTTGCAAAAAGTGCTTGGTGACCGCCAAAGCTCTCTAAGTAGTTATCCACCAAATGGAAAACTCTCAAGAGCCTGTCTGGATTGAGTCCCCTGGTGAGAAGCATTGTGCTGCACGGGAAGCTGGGGCGCATGCTAGGGGTGACCAGGTGACGCACTGTTTAGCTGTTTTGCACTAAACAAGTTTGCTGCCCTGCTTTTTTTCTGCCAACTGTTCAAAGAGAAGGAGTGTGTGAGGGGGAAAAGAAAAGAGCCCGCTATGTGATGGCAGTGACCAGTGAGTCTAGTAGCTGGCATCATTGTCTCCCCATCTTCTCTCCTTAAAAACATACTACAGGTGTTCTGGTTGACTCAGGTTTTAAGAATTGAGTGTATCACAGGGCGCCTGGGTGGCTCAGTCCGTTAAGCGTCCGACCTCGGCTCAGGTCATGATCTCTCGGTTCATGGGTCTGAGCCCCGCGTCGGGCTCTGTGCCGACAGCTCGGAGCCCGGAGCCTGCTCCGGATTCTGTGTCTCCCTCTCTCTCTGTCCCTCCCCTGCTCGTGCTCTGTCTCTCTCTGTCTCAAAAATAAATACACATTAAAAGAAAAAAAAGAATGGAGTATATCTGGTTGGTGCATGGTGCAGCCTGACAGCTCCAGGGGTGGCTTCGCTTCTGAGTCCGGCTTCTTGGTACTTAGTACTACTGAGTTGCAGGAATCCAAAACACTTGAGTTTATCAAAAAAACAAAAACAAAAACAAAAACAAAAAACCAAACACAACTCTCAGGCACTGTATGTCTCTCTTCACGTTCTGCCCGTCTGACTCTCGGTCAAATACACACACGCACCCACACGCGCTCATATTTGCTTACGTCTCATTCTGCATGTTTTGTCTCCCCTCAACCTGTTTTCCTACAGACGAAGCTTCGAGTGCGTCTATGACCTCACGCCTCAGGCCTCTCTGACCAGGGCTGTAAACCACTCCTACGTGATGTAGGGAAGAGATGCCTTTGGTCACCTTGGACCAAGTCACGATTCCTGGCACAAAGCTTATCGAGCTTAATGAGCTCGGTGAGGCCAGCGGTCCCTGCAATACCGAAAATACCCCCCAATAGCAAAGGAAACTGACCGAAGCTTCTGATTTCCTCTGTCCTCAGACGCTTAACTGACTGAGCCACCCAGGCGCTCTGTGATATACTCAATTCTTAAAAGCTGAGTCAACCAGAACACCTGTAGTATGTTTTTAAGGAGAGAAGATGGGGCGCGATAGAACCAGGATGGTGCCCTCCCCAATGACAAGTGGCACGATCGGTTTCTCAGGGACTGGTGTCTTCTTCCCTCACGAGTGTCCGTGGAAGTTCGTCAGGTCGTATCCTGCCAGTGCCCGTTCAGCTCCTTATAAGGCAGGCCCGCTGATGTGCCCGGACATGTCTGTTCTACCGAGTCCTCGTCGTCACTGTCACTGTTCTCCTTAACCGGGGCCACAGTTCAGACTCCACAGAAAATACACAGTGAGCATTCGTTTTGGGCTCAGAGGGGGAGACAGACATGCCCTGGGTACGTTTCTTGCCCCGAAGGAGCTTAAAATCCACGTCTTCCTAACCCGTTTTCTGTGTAACATGTCCTAATGTCCCAGAACATTAAACCATTTCCATGCCATCAGGTATGTGTATTCCAATACATAATCACCGAAGCCGCATGGGAAAATAAAGTTACTTATAAACCCTCAAAATGTGAGCAAAGGCGTCAAAATCTAGGTAGACAGCCCAGGCGATGGCCACTGGTACCCGTGGAGTGGTAGGAATCCCCCAGTTCCCCAAACCCGGCACGTACAAAAGAAAATGTTCCCCAGACTGGGGAAATATTTTGTCTTCCAATAAAACGCAGTTGACATCAAATGATTTGTATTTTCCATTAGTCCGTATGTGTTCATTTAGGTATTTTAGAGCCTAACACCCAGAAAAGACGCTCAGCGGAGCAAAGCTATTCGACGGCGCTAAAACCGAGGCCGGTTTTCTCCAGCCTGGAGCCTGGGCAGCTGTCTTGTCACGTGCCCGGTGTCCTCACACTCTGTCAACCCCTCTCTGAGTCCCTGCACTTGGCACAATGAACAGATGTGAATGTCCTCTAACCTCTTCGTGCACACCTTTGTTGTAGTATTCTCCTCATCCTTCTAGATTCACGAGAATTAGGCAATGATGTTTCTCTCTCATAATACCCATTCAGCTGCCATTGACTGCATTCTTTCACGCTGACTCTGGCCTTGGTTAAACTGAAACGGAAACTGGTTTCTATCAAGAAAGAGACGTCCAGTGACATTGTCCCCAGTGGGGAGGAGCGGTCTGACTTCGGCAGATGCAGTGTTGTGTTATGTAAACCCCCTCCCGCGCTCCACCCCCGGCAGGGGAAAACCATCCTTGACCACTGAGACAGGAATCGGAGTGTCTGCTCACGAGGTTATAGACCTCACCTTGGTCCCTGATGAGAACATCTGTCAATGTACCAAGAACCCACTGGCCTTGTCTCCACTACAAAAACAAAGGGAAAAATCAAGGCCACGATCTGAATGATTCAAATAGCATTTTAAGGAGCTCCAACAATTAAATAAAGGAAACAAAAATAAAGCTCTTGGCCCACCTCCCAGAGACATCGGGAAGATACAGGAAATAATAACCATGAAGGCCTTACATCACAGGGGAGGCAAATGGTCTTAATGTAACATATAAGCCCAATTTATCTTATGTTGTTTACATGATATGATATGTTATGATATGATATGATATGTTTACAGGATATGTTATTATCTTATGTTGTTTACATGATAATTATACTTTCCTTCCGCTGGCCTTTGTAATGGCTATTCTTATCCACTCAGTGTATCTGTTTTTGCCTGTGCCTTCATGCTGTTTATAATATTCATGTGTCATGTTCATATACTCATTTATTTAAGATATTTGATCAGTGTTTTCATGTTGCACGCATTGCACCAGTAAAACCCAATTCCCTGCCTTCAGGGGACTTACATTCTAGTGGGTGCCAGATAATAAATGAGTAAAATATAAGGGGTAAGCATCAAGGGGCAAAATAAAGCAAAGAAAGTGCCTTGAAAGTGTTGGGTGGTTCAGGGGTGGAGAGTCAGCATTTAAAAAAATTTTTTTTGAATGTTTATTTAGTTTTGAAGGAAAGAGAGACCGAGTGTGAGCGGTGAATGGGCAGAGAGAGGGAGACACAGAATCTGAAACGGGTTCCAGGCTCTGAACTGTGAGTGCAGAGCCCGACGCGGGGCTCGAACCCATGGACCGCGAGACCATGACCTGAGCCACCCAGGCACCTCAAGAGAGTTAACATTTTAGCTAGAACCTTCAGGCAAGGCTTCACTGGAAATGTGACATTTGAGTAAAGACCGCAGGAATGAGGGAACAAGCCATGGAGCTATTAGGGGAAGAAGCTTCTAGAAAGAAGGAACAGCAAATGGGGGAGGCGCATGCACCTACAGCTGGGAGAAACTGCTGGCGGGGAGCCATGGAGAGAGACGGGGCTGAGCATTAGGAGTTGAAGTCAGACTGGTGACCCACCCATGGAGAACTAGCTGGCCACAGGAAGTGCCGGGAGTGCTCTGAGCAGAGGCATGTCAGGACCTCACGTAGGATGCGGTCGCACCACTCTGGCTGCGAGTTGTGAAGAGCACAAAAGAGGGAAGGGGAGCAGCAGGGAGGCCAGTGAGGAAGGAAGTCCTGCAACGATCCAGGTGAAAAGGGAAGGGGGCGTGGCCCTGGGTGCCACAACGCATGAGGGAGATTGGATTCCGAGTGTATTTGGACGGGAGAACCAACAAGATGGGCAGTCGGGTGGATGTGCAATGTGGGGGTGGGGGAAACAAAGAGGGCCCCAAATGTTTTGACAGCTGCAACTGCAAGATTGGTGACAGAGTCCAAACAGAAGCAACCTTCGAGTGATATTCACATCAGTTCTGGACGGGCTACGCTGGAGATGCCTGTGAGCCAGCTGAGCAGACAGGTTGGGTAAGCAGTTGAAGATGCATGTTTGGAATGCCAAGGAAAGACACGGGCTGCAGACATAAATTTGGGTGTTGGAAAAAGGGAATATGGGAGAAGAGAGAAAAGCCCTCCGTCTTCCCATCCTCAAGAACAGAAAGTGGAACCAGCACAGACCTCTTTCTTGAGAGCACACAGGAGAACCAGCCCGGTGCCATGTCCTGGGAACCAAAGGAAGAATGTTTTTCAGGAAAGAGAGTAATTCTCTGTGTCCAAGATGGCTGACCATTGTCTTTAATGACATAGAAGTCACCAACCATATTGAGGAGCAATCTCAGTAGCATGAGAGAGGCAAAGTCCTGATGGCAGTAGATCCAAGAGAGGATAAGAGAGGATAGACTGGAGCCCGTAAGTGTAGACAACCGTTTTGAGGAATTTTGCTCTAAAGGAAATGGCGACAGCTAGAGGGAAAGTAGAGCTGAGTTGAGGGTGTCTTTTTAACTGGGCAGCTTAAAGCAACAGAAGTTTATTCTCTCCCAGTTCCAGAGTTCCAAATGTCCAAAATCAAGCTATCAGCAGGATCATGCTTCCTCAAGACTCAAGGAGAGCATCCTTCCTTACCCTTCCCAGCGTTTGGCGGCCTCCATATTCCTGTCTTGTGGCCACATCACTCCAATCTCTGCCTCCATTGTCACACTGCCTCCTCGTCTTCTGTGTATCTCAACCCCCCCATCCTCTCCGCTTCTGTCTTACAAGGATACATGTAATTGCACTTAGGGCCAACCAAGATAACTCAGGATAATCTCCCCATATGGAGATTTTTTTTTTTTTTTTTTTTTTTTTTTTTTTACTTAATCACATCTGTAAAGACCCTTTTCCCACATTAGTTGACCACCCACGGTTTCCAGGGTTGAAGGCATGAATAGATCTTTGGGAGCAATTATCAGTCTATCACATAAGCAGATGACCGTGATCCAACAAGGAAAGTCAAAATAATAATGCAGGAGAGGGGAGAGTTGCTGAAGCAAATGCCTTCATGTAGGACAGAAGGGATCAGGAGTAGCAGACAAGCAGAGGGGTTCACCTTACCTAGGGGCATGGACAATTCGCGAACAGTGCTATCAGCAACAAAACTTTATGTTGAAGTTTCAGAACACTTTAGCTTTGATGTATGTTCCGGTCTTTATTTGTATTAGCTCCCTCTCACTGTTTAACAGACAATTACCCATTTAGCAGTTTAAAACTGCACCCACATGCCATTTCCCTGCTTTTATCAGTCAGTCAGGGGTCTGGGCACAACCTGGCCGTGCTCTCTGCCTGAGGGGTTTGGCAGGGCTGTGGTATCCTCAGAGACACTACGGAAAGATCTGTTCCCCAGCCCCTCAAGTTGTTGGCAGACCTTGTTTTCGCGAAACCATAAGACTGAGGATGTAGTTCCTTGCTGGAGTCCACACCCAACTGCTAGAGGTCACTCACAGTCCCTTGACACATGGGCTTCTCCAACATGGGCCTTTACCTCATGGCGGCTTGCTCCTTCAAGGCCAGTGAAAGGGACTCCTCCTAGAATGCGTGCCAGAAAGACAGCCTTATACATGTTGGAACTCCCATGACTGTTGCCCTATAACATAACCTAATCGTGGACACGACACCCCGTGGCTTCAGCCATATTCTTTTGCTCAGGAACAAACCAAAGGTTTTGCTCACATTCAAACAGAGGAGATACACAAGTGTGTGAATACCAGGATGTGGGAATCACTGGTGGTTTCTCTGCCACATTCATGACCAAGATTGGTATTGAGTCCAATATCCATGGATTTAGCAACCGCTCGTATTTTTTAGCATTAGAAAAGAAAATAGACAAGGCAGATACTTGTATACGGCATGTAAGGTAAGGTAGGACTCTCGGCTTTTGCACAATTTGAGTGTACATTTAGAACCAAAACCAAAAACAAGGAATGAAGAAGAGCCAGGTTAGAACGTTCAGATGATAATTCTAAAAAGTCGACAAACTTCTCCCTCAAAAAAGTGTACTTGATTCATCATCCTTATTCTACTCACATGCCCAAAGATTAGAGCTTTTACTCACCTAACCTGATAAGAGAAAATAGCACAGGATTTTACAACAGGGTGATATGCACCCA
This sequence comes from Panthera pardus, assembly GCF_024362965.1. Lineage (NCBI taxonomy): Eukaryota > Metazoa > Chordata > Mammalia > Carnivora > Felidae > Panthera > Panthera pardus. Next base: position 9,753,723 of record NW_026527002.1, read on the forward strand.
TTCTATTAACTGAGATCTTGGTCAAATTATTCTCTCAAAGTGTCACTTTCCCTTATCTGGAAATGGGGGTAATAAAGGCTTCTATCCCACGGAGTTGTTGTGGGAATTAAATCAGATCATCTCTTTGTGATGACCATGGCAGTGCCTGGCAGATAGTAAGCGCAGATAAATACTGACCGTTATCTTTTTTTTTTTTTTTTTTTTTTTTTTTTTTTTTTTTTTTTAAATTTTTTTTTAACGTTTATTTATTTTTGAGACAGAGAGAGACAGAGCATGAACGGGGGAGGGTCAGAGAGAGGGAGACACAGAATCTGAAACAGCTCCAGGCTCTGAGCTGTCAGCACAGAGCCTGACGCGGGGCTCGAACTCACGGACCGCGAGATCATGACCTGAGCCGAAGTCGGCCGCTTAACCAACTGAGCCACCCAGGCGCCCCGACCGTTATCTTTTTTATTATTAGTCTGACTCAGTCCATGGCCAGAATTTGACAGACTCTTAAAACCAGGAAAATTTGTACAATAAGTTATGCACCCAGTCACTTTTTCCAATTGAACGTACTGCTCAACGGTTCTGTTACCTTCTGAACATTTCCCACATGTAAAGGTCAAAAGGCACAACCCATTATAGTTAAGGGGGGAGGTTCTGAATTTTGCCTGCTTTTGAATTCTGCTTCTTCACTTAAGGCAGTGGAATCTTGGGGTGCCTGGGTGGCTCAGTCGGTTCAGCGCCCGACTTCGGCTCAGGTCATGATCTCACAGTCCGTGAGTTCGAGACCCTGATCGGGCTCTGTGCTGACAGCTCAGAGCCTGGAGCCTGTTTCAGATTCTGTGTCTCCCTCTCTCTCTGCCCCTCCCCTGTTCATGTTCTCTCTCTGTCTCAAAAATAAATAAACATTAAAAAAAATTTTTTTAAAAAAGGCAGTGGAATCTTGAGAAGCCACACCCCATGTGGTTTAGTTCCCTCATCTGTAAATAGAGAATAATTGTTGTATTCCCCTCCTACGGTGTTTGCAGCTTACATGGGATGATTCATGTCAAGTAATCAACCCAATGCTTAACAGAGGGTAAGTGTTCAATATATAGTAGCCGGAAGGAGCATGGAATAGTCCAGTAAATAATGATCAGGCCCTCGGAAACGTCAGTAGGGAAAAAATTACCTGTATTAATACACGTGGGAATTTCTTCAATGTGTTTCATTACTTACATCCGACTGTCAGACAAGTCAGTATGGATATCCCAATTTGGGGGTTAAGGACCAATAAACAGTCTTTAGGATTTCAGGACCAATAATTAAAAAAAAAAAAAATTTAGAGCCAACATTCTTTTAATTTTGCTAAATGAGCAAACAATGGTAAGTTTCCAAGAACCGAAAAAATACGAAGGACATAATTGCAATTTAGAGGTTGTCAGTCTTTCCAATGAAATTAATTTGGCTTTATGAAAACTCTCTTTTTTCAAGGACTTGTGGAAACTTTATCTTAAACCAGTGCTGCCTGCAAACCACTGATTAGGAAACACGGGGCTGTAACAAATTTAACCGTGAGAGCCAAAAACACATGGATTGACAGCAAACCTGGAGGGTGACTTTCACTTCCCAGCTATAGGCAAGGGACAGAGCCCCCCGTCCACCTGGAGGAAACATAGGCAAAATGGGTGGTAATGACTGGGGGGTCTTGAAGCACCGGGAGAAAGAAGGTGCAACGTAAACAGGAGCCCCGCTACTCATACTTAATATCGCCATATTCACCACTTCCGTTCTTCTGCCCTAGAGAGACAGTCACCTCTGAAATGTTCGTTATGAATAATCCTAACATATTGTTTGTCCTTTTGTTCTTGCCCCTCCCCCTTCTCATCACCGTCAAACTTTTTTAACCTATTAAACCTTTTCATGAGGAGCCCCCCCTAGCTGGACTCCACTCGGAAGCCCCCAATGCAGGTTAGCCTTTGAACATAGGAAGTTGATGTGCACTCCAGGAACTTTCATTTTTGAATGTGCAGTTGGCAGCTCAGCGTGTTAATGGGAACCGAATTCTATTGAATGGTATGAGAAGGAAGAGCCCTTTTCCTCATAGGTACGCGCTTTCTAAAGAATTTCTAATGATAAGCACTTCTGCATCAAGTTTCTTAGCGACACATGCCCACAAGATTAATTCCATTACAACCTTCCACATTTCACATTTTTGCTACAGGCAAAGGCAAGTTCACCATAAGCAGTTTTCTTTCAACCCATTTTGTGCAAAATGAGCCGGATTCTCTAACACGGTACCAGAGGGCCACTCCAGGCTGAATAGAGTGAGAGGAAATTGAAAGGCAAGATGTTGTTTATCTGAGATGTGAAATGGGTTGAAGTATTAAGTGACACTATCACATAAGGGAAAACTGTGGCACACGGACGCTTTCTCCTTAATGGTGTTGTGCCATTTCTTTAGACTCCTTTTCTTTTTTCTTTTTTTTTTTTTTTTTGGCCTGGAAAATTGGGGCTTTGGGGAAGACCTAGAAATTTCATCTCACAAAGAAAATCTCATTATGAGAGGTGCAGAGTAGAGGTCTTTGCTCTCAAAGCTGCCCACCCTGTCTTTGACTCGTTCGCTGTTCAAAATTTTCCACCCATATTTAAGGAGAGTCTGTACAAACAGGGACACAAAGGTGAAGTCCCTGCAAAGGAGATTTGACACAAGACCATTGAAAACTGCATTCCCTGAACTCCGGCAGCATTTACGAAAAAGGGCTTTCCTTGGAGACAATCACCCAGATGGAAGGGATGGATGGTGGTGGGAACAGAGGTTTCTCTTTCTTCCCCCACCTCCTCCGGTAATCTGGGAACACTAGAAAGAAATCCAGCAAAATGTCAATTTTCTAAGTCTAAACCCCAGCGAACCAAAGACCAAAGGCACAAATTGTAGTAGGAAAGAGAAAAAGGGAAAAGAAGAGATGTCTAAGAGTGCCTTTTTCAATTCATTATGTAGGCTGTTTCCCTAAAGGAGAGAGTCCATGTCCCCCCAAAATGTGCTGGAAATAACTGCTTATAATTACTTTGTAGTATCTTTTTCTTCTTTTTAACTTCCCTTGACAAGTGCGGCCTTAGACGAAAGATTAGGTTTGACAAAATAGATAGAAAACCACTCCCAGTTTCAGCTTTGACGTGAAATAAGCTTAGACATCTGTCATTCCGGCCCTTAATGTACGAAAAAGTGAAACAAATGGAAAAGAAATGACTTTTCTTGGACTGATCAGAGAACTGAGGTTGCACAGCAAACCTCTACCCAGAGATCTGGAAAAAAACAGCAGAATCCAGAGAGTCGTGCCTGACCTCTGCTACTGGAGGCACACCTGGAAGAACAAACAATCCTAAAATCTGTATGAAACCACAAAAGAGGGGCGCCTGGGTGGCTCAGTCGGTTAAGCGGCTGACTTCAGCCAGGTCACGATCTCGCAGTCCGCGAGTTCGAGCCCCGCGTCGGGCTCTGGGCTGACGGCTCAGAGCCTGGAGCCTGCTTCCGATTCTGTGTCTCCCTCTCTCTCTGCCCCTCCCCCGTTCATGCTCTGTCTCTCTCTGTCCCAAAAATAAATAAAAAATGTTAAAAAAAAAAAAAAAAAAAAAAAAAGAAAAAGAAGACCAAAGCAGGAGGCATCACAATTCCAGACTTTAGTCTCTACTACAAAGCTGTAATCATCAAGACAGCTTGGTATTGGCACAAAAACAGACACATAGACCAATGGAATAGAATAGGGAACCCAGAATTGGACCCACAAAGGTATGGCCAACTACTCTTAGACAAAGCAGGACAAATGGAAAAAAGACAGTCTCTTTGGCAAATGATGCAGGGAGAACTGGACAGCAACATGCAGAAGAATAAAACTGGACCACTTTCATACACAAAAATAAACTCAAAATGGATGAAAGACCTAAATGTGAGACAGGAAATCATCAAATCCCTAGGGGAGAAAACAGGCAACAACCTCTCTGACCTCAGCCGCGGCAACGTCTTACTCGACACATGTCTGAAGGCAAGGGAATTAAAGCAAAAATGAACTATTGGGACCTCATCAAGATAAAAACTTCTGCACTGCAAAGGAAACAACCAACAAAACTAAAAGGCAACCGACGGAATGGGAGAAGATATTTGCAAATGACATACAGGATAAAGTGTTAGTATCCAAAATCTAATGAAGAACTTACAAACTCAACACCCAAAAAACAAATAATCTACTGAAGAAATGGGCAGAAGACATGAATAGACACTTTTCCAAAGAAGACATCCAGATGGCCAACAGACACATAGAAAGATGCTCAATGTCACTGATCACCAAGAAAATACAAATCAAAGCCACACTCAGATACCACCTCACGCCAGTCAGAGTGGCTAAAATTAACAACTCAGGAGACAACAGATGCTGGTGAGGATGTGGAGAAATGGGAACCCTCTTGCACCGTTGGCGGGAAGGCAAACTGGTGCAGCTGCTCTAGAAAACAGAGTGGCAGTTTCTCAAAAAATTAAAAATAGGACTACCCTATGACCCAGCAGTAGCACTACTAGGAATTTATCCAAAGGATACAGGAGTGCTGATTCATAGGGGCACATGTACCCCAATGTTTATAGTAGCGCTTTCAACAACAGCCAAAAAGTATAGCATGCATGCAGTGGAAATACCAGAACTAGAAGGAAGAGGAAAGGGAGCAGAAAAAAATATTTTCACTAGTGATGACTGAGAATTTTACAAAATTAATGCTAGGCAGCAAATAAAAAATCCAGCAAACTCAGGATTATACAGAAGGATAGATACCAAAAGGTCTACGTCTAGGCATATCATATTCGCACTGCAGAAAACCAAAAAGAGAGGAAAAGAACTTCAAAAAGCCAGGGAAAATAGAACCTTTAACCTATAGAGAAATAGGAGAGGGATTGCAACAGTCTCCTCATCAGAATCAATAGTCACTTTAAATATGAGTGGTCTAAATACACCAATTAAAAGACAGAGGTCATCAAAGGGGATTCAAAAACAAGATCACAGGAGACACTCACGTGGGAAATATGTATCTATGTAATTATATATCTTTTAGGTAACTATATATCTTTTAAAAAAAAATTTTTAACATTTATTTATTATTGAGAGAGACAGAGACAGAGTGTGAGCTGGGAAGGGTCAGAGAGAGAGGGAGACACAGAACCCGAAGCAGGCTCCAGGCTCTGAGCTGTCAGCACAGAGCCCAAGGTGAGTTTTGAACTCACACACCGCGAGATCATGACCTGAGCCAAAGTCAGATGTTTAACCAACTGAGCCACCCAGGTGCCCCAGTAACTATATATCTTTTAAGCAATTTTTATTCTCTTTGTTTGATGCAATGCAGAAATGTTGTTGCTATTGTGTCTTCATTTAAACTGTCTCTGACAAGGGCACCTAGGTGGCTCAGTCAGTTGAGTGACTTCGGCTCAGGTCTTGATCTCGCGGTTTGTGAGTTCGAGCCCCGCATCAGGCTCTGTGTTGACAGCTCAGAGCCTGGAGCCTGCTTCGAATTCTGTGTCTCCCTCTAACTGCCACTTACCCCCTCTCAAAAATAAAAAAAAAAATTAATTAAAAAAAAACATTAAAAACAATTTAAACTGTTTCTGACCTCCTTTTGGACCATTTCAGGACCAGGTACAAATCTCACTTTAGTCTTTTACGCTTATTAACTGTTGTCTTTTGAAAGAGAAGTTCGATGAATATATCTCACCCTGCATTTCTTCTTTCATAACCAAACAGTTCAGAAATTTCATTGCGTTTAACAAAAAGTAATGCAAAAGTAAAATTCTTACTGAATTGGATAAACATAGATACTAATACGTTCATTTATGCACTTGTAATTCTCCACTTTCCTTACAGGACTTTTTAAAATCTCTTTCATGTTTGCTCTTATTACTCCATCACTTTGTGTCATTTCTTTTTGCCTGCCTATCTCTCTGACCAAGATGATTTCAAATTTAATCATGCTCATAATAATGTATTTCAAAACGATTTACATGCAAAATAAGGAAAAGCAACTGTACTGATGTGCAAATGTTAAATCCCTCAGGTTCTGAGACAGACTATTTCTCAAGAGCTAGCCTTTGCTAATTTGGGGGAAGTATTTGCATATAAGAGTCACGGTGTCACCCGATTATGCTCATCCTGAGTTGCTTGGCTGTGATCAAGCACACAAGTGTCAACTTTACCTTTTTTTTCAGCAAAAAGTGCTTTAATGACCTCAAGATGTAACACATGAAATGGTCCCTTGGTGCCCTGAGTTCCTCCCTAAACATTTCTGTGATTTTCTCTAGTTCCGCATAATAGGAATTACTCTGTTTCTGTAGGCTGCATTTTCTTGGCTGTGTAAAGCAGTCTAGGATGTCATGTGACAGTGAACAGACTCTAATACTATGTACTGACCAGAGTCCTTAAAAACAAGTCTAGTTCATTTTTTCATATTTCTTAATTGAGGGACAATTCAGGGGAAAAAATGCCAGGGAGAGAAAGAGAAAGAGAGACAGAGACAGAGACAGAGAACAAAGAAAGAGAGGGAAACTTAAAAAAGAAAAGCTTGCTTGGCTGCTGGATGGGCTGCGTCTTTGCTTCCGTGGCCTTGCGAGAGAGTCCGGAGGACCTTACTTAGCCCTGCCAATCTGCTATTGAAAAATGCATCTCAGTCTATTCAGTCTGCACAAAAATCAAAGCAAAGCCATTCATTCTCTTATTTTTTTTTTTTTTCTGCTTCATGGGAATGAGAATAAGTTAACCAGAATGTCTTTCACTGAAGTTAACATTTCAAGGTTTTCCTTTTTCCCTGTTCAGTCTTTTCCATGGACCCACTCTGCAATGGTATCTTCAGGACTTAAGTGCAAAGCCACAGAGACGTACTGAACATATTGATTACCAAGTAAAATGGTTTCCATGGCAACCATAACCCAATGAAAGCCCTTAGAACTGCCTTCCTTTCACACATGAAGGTTTTCTAATGATTACAGACATCACAGATAGCAGGGAAATACCTGCTTTAAATGCATTCCTGCAAAAACAAAGCTGATGCAGCAAGAGAGACTCTGCTTCATTAGCTAATATATTTTTAATGTATAATAGAAGTTTTTCAATAATTATAAAGTGAATTCATTTCCTCATGCATTATAGTATGTGAATACATTAGTTTTTTTGTTTTGTTTTGTTTTGTTTGTTTTGTTTTGTTTTTTTACTGCCATAATAAATCACCATAAACTTAGTGGCTTAAAATTAAAAAAAAAAAAGTTATTATCTTACAGTTCTGGAGGTTAGAAGTCTGACCCAGGCCTCACTGGACTAAAATCAAGGTGTCCACAAGTCTGTGTTTCTCTCTGGAGGCTTTAAAGGAGAATCCATTTCCTTGTCTTTTTCAGTTTCTAGAAAACACCTGCTTTCCTTGGCTCATGGCCCCTTTCTCTTTTTTGTCTCTGGCCCTTCCTCCACTGTCACTTCACAGCCCATAAAGATTCTTGCTTTTAAAGACTTCTGATTATATTGGGTCTGCCTGGATAATCCAGAATGATCACCCCCCGCCCCCTTACAAGGTCATACCTTAAGTTACCTGCAAAGTCCCTTTGGCCAGGTAAGGTAACATATTCACCTGTTCCAGGGATTAGGCCACGGAGATCTGTAGACGATCATTATTCTGCCTACCACAATGAGTCTAGTGTTTATCATATTGAACAACAACAAAAAAGGCTTCTCGAAATATTGATGTCAATGCAGCATGCACTTTGAACTGCTTTCGTTTAAGTGCTGGTGATTATTTGCTATTGATCTAGATCAGACATCAGCAAACTTCTTCTGTAAAGGGGCAGACCTTATATATATTTGGCTTTGCCAACCATGCAGTCTCTGTTACAACTACTCAATTCTGCCATTGTCATGTGAAAGCAGCCATTGACAATACATCAACGAATGAACTTGGCCATGTTCCAATGAAAATTTCTATACAGAAACGGGCAGTGGGCCAGATTTGGCCTGTGGGCTATAGTTTGCTGATGTAAAAACTAAAGCTATGAAATCTCTAATCCCATAAGTAAAATCTGCCACACATTTTCAGAACTGAGACCTCTCTTCTTGGATGTAGAAGATAATAAAAGTAAAAATCTGCACGTGGCTTTTTTTTTTTTTACATTTTCATGTTTAAGAGACAGAGAGAGACAGAGCATAAGTGGGAGAGGAGCAGAGAGAGAGGGAGACACAGACTACGAAGCAGGCTCCCGGTTCCAAGCCATCACCACAGGGCTCAATGCGGGGTTCGAACTCACAAACTGTGAGATCGTGATCTGGGCCAAAGCCGGATGCTCAACCAGCTGAATGACCCAGGCACCCCTGCACGTGGCTTCTTTAACCATATAACGAGGAACAGAGGCATTCTTCATCATCATAAAACCTTTGTTGAGTATCAGCGTTAGGGAATAGGACTACAGGAAGCTAGACCAAGAGCCAACCCTCAATGGGCTTGCAACATAATTGGATATGTGACACATACTCATTGAAAGATAAGTACATAACTTTTGACCTATATATATTTAGTTAAGCACACTATTTAACCTCCAAAAATGTCTTTAAAAATTGTATAATGGGTGCTCTACTTCTGGTAATGGTAAAGGACTTTTTATGACTCTAACCTCCCTGAAGACAACAAAGATAAACTCTGGGCAAAATATTTTTAAAAACAAACAACTATATGTCGTCAGTGGAGATTGACTGAAAGCACACCAGCAAAGCTATACTGCAAGAAGTACTCATAGAAATTCTTCATTTGGAAGGGAAATAACAACAGATGAAAGCAAGGATCTACAGGAAGAACTAAAGAGTGTTCGAAATGCTAATTATATGGATACATACATAAGACTCTCTCCTGTTCTTTTTGACTATGTATTTTTGTATGCACATATAATATGTGTGAAGCAATATGTATTTGTTGCTTTTTAGACATATTTAAAAGCCATAAGAATGTTTAAAGCAAAAGTAAAAGGGAGCTGATAGGAGCTGTGAATCTATAATGTATTTGATGTAAGATACACAACAACAATAGCAAGTGGGATGAAGGATAAATTGCAATGAACTATCACATTGTCCTTACATGTTGCATGAAGTGATACAATATGAGCTCTGGTACATTGTAATATTAAGTATCTATATTGTAATTGCTTTGACAAACACACACACACACACACACACACACACACACACACACACACACACTACAAAGAGGCATGGCTACAAAGTCAACAGAGGCATCATAATGAAACACTAACAAGTATTAAATAAAGCAAAAGAAGGCAGAGAAGGAGGAATAAATGAATATAAAACTGATAGGAGAAAGAGAAATGAATAAAATGTATAAACCTAAATCCAAACATATCAATAATTATTAAACATAAATGAATTAAAGACTCCCAATAAGAAGCAGAAATTATCAGACTAAAATTTTAAAGCCATCTGTGGGAATCACACCTTAAATATAAAGGCAATCTATATATAAATATAGAGAGTAGAAGTAAAAATATGGAGAGTGATACCCCATAAAAATAACAGCAAGCACAAGAAATCTGAGTGGCTATGCTAATGCCAGAAGAAAAATGACATCAGTATAAAGATTATTACCAGAGATTAAGAGGGCCAGTTCATAATGATAAAACCTTAATCCACCAGAAATACACAATGATTATAAAGTTTGTGCAATAGTTGAAGAGCTTAAAAAATAGCAAAGCAAACATTGACAGAATTCAATGGAGAAATAAATAAATCCATACTCATAGATTGGATGAGTCAATACTGTTAAAATATTACTTCTCCAAAAATTGACCTATAGAGCAAATGCAATCTCAGTTAAAATCCCGGCAGGATATTTTTGGTAGGTAATTACCAGTTGACTTCAAAATTTATATGGAAATGTTTAGGACCTAAAATAGCCAAATAATCTCAGGTGGCGGTAGGAAAGAAAATATTTGGAAGACTTCACTACCAGATTTCAAGAGCTACTATAAAGCTGTATTAATCTTGATAATGTGGTAATGATATAGGATTGATAAATAACTAATAGAATAGATCCAGTTTTATACGATCAAGTGATTTTTTAGCCAAGGAAAAAAATTAATACAGTAGAGAAAGCGAAGTCTTTTCAACAAATTCTGATAGAGCAAAAGGCTGAAATTAACTCAAAATGGATCATAGAGCTAAAAATAAACCTAATATTCTATGGGAACATCTGGAAGAAAACAGGGGGATATCTTTGCAAACTTAGGGTAGGAGAAAATTTCTTAGGGTCCAGAAAACATTCTCCATAAAAGAAAATATTGGTGAAGTGTATTTCCTAAAAATTCTACGTGCCAACAGGCACGTAAATAGTCCACACTAGAAAAAGTATTGTGTATATACATATATTTTATATATATTTATGTATTAAATATACATAATTTATAACACATAATACATGTCAAGAATATTAAATATATGTCCAGAATATTTGAAGAACTCTTACCACTAAGACAAACAACTCTAAAAAATTAAGATGAAGAGAAATCCTCAGAAGACATTTTAAAATGGAGGGGCCCCTAGGTGGCTCAGTTGGTTAGGCGTCCAACTCTTGATTTTGGCTCAGGTCATGATCTCACGGTTCTCATGAGATCAGGCCCCACACTGGGCTCGGGGCCAACAGTGTGGAAGCTGCTTGGGATTCTCTCTCACCCTCTCTCGCTGCCCCTCCCCCTACATCACATGTGCTCTCTCTCTATCTCTCAAAGTAAATAAACATTTTTTTAAAAGACACTTTAAAATGGAATGTATACGAAGGTCCAATAAACACGTGAAGAAGTGTTCAACATTGGTAATCATCTACAAAATGCAAATTAATGCCCCTAACACCACTAAAATGGTTAATTAAAACAAAACACCCAAACCCTTGAGTTCAACTCAAGGTATGAATGTGGAGTTGGTAAGAATGTGGAGTGCCTACGACTAAAATACCTTACTGATGAAATGGTACAAACATTCTGGAAAAAGGTTTAGAAGTTTATCATGAATTAAATGTTTACCTGCCCTATCAACTAGAATTTTCAGCCCTAGATATTACTTAAAGGAATGAAAATATCTATCTGTTTCAGAATGCTCATAGCTATTTACTTAGCCCCAAACTGGAAACATTGCAAATACTCATCAACAGAACCATAGGTAGATAATTTGTGGTATATCGAACAATGTAATGCTGATTAACAATAAAAAGGAATGAACAACTGACAGGTGAAAAACATAGTTGAATTCCACACAATTTATAAGTGAAGGAAGAAAGACACAAAAGAGTGCCTACTTATATAATACAGTTTATAGGAAGTTCTAGAAAGGCAAAACTCATCAGTTTCAAAAAATATCAGAACAAAAATGTTGGCTCTGGGAAGGGAAGACTTAACCTAGGAGTAGCATGACAGAACTTTCTAAGGTGATGGAAACAACTTGGAACTGGACAGACTATTACAGGTGGTTGGGTTTGTTAAATTCATCACATGGTGCACTTAAGATTTGTGTATATAATTATATATAAATTTTATGTGAAAGAAAACCCTACAAACAAAATTTAAACTCTACTTAGTAAGTTTGCTTTCCACACTGGGCATTGTTAGCAATTTGGAAACTACATTCTTGTTTTTATAGGAATAAGCAAAGGAGTGACATGGCTGAAGAAGCAAGTTACAAATATAAAAAGGCAAGGACTAGAATTTATCCTCTGATGTTTTATTGTTGTAATGAAATCGGATGTATCAGTATGAACTTGTACTCCTAACTCCGTGTAAAACTAACTTTCTTTTCCTTTCCTTCATCTGTCTCCGTTTCCTCCTCCTCAGCCCCTCCTCCTTCTTTATTCTCTCTCTCTCTGTATATGTATGTGGACGTGCGCACGTGCACACACACACACACACACACACACACACACACACACACACACTTGCTAGCTCTGTCTGCTCCGAAAGTCTATAAATAATTGTAACATCAAAGCAATAAGCACGTCTGGCACCTAGATCTTGGTTTCTAAATACCATTGCCTACTTAAAGAAAACAGACTTTTTGGGAGAAAAGTTTGACTCCAGGATTGGCAGGGAAACAACAAAATGAAATTGCAGGAGCTTACATCAGAAAAAACCAGTGTGATGGTCAGTTTCATGTACCAACATGTCAGAGTAGGCAGTTAGATAGACCTGAGCAGGAGGATGACAGATGGACAATTACCAGGAACCACCAGTTGTCCCCCCAGAGGCCACCCATCTCCCTTAGACCAATCCCCTTTGTGGTTTAGCACAGACTGATTAACAAAAGATACACGCTGCTAAGAATGCTTCCACTTTGGAGCATGAGCACTTAAGAAAGACCTTGTCTGCTATTATAATGTCATTATAATACCATTGGCATTGCGATTTGGGGCCCCTCACCCCCATGGGTAGCTCTCAGGCCTCAGGAGGAGATGATTAACACAAGCTTGCACAAAAAGGTAGGAGGGGAGAAAACCAAGGTGGACCCAAGGGTGGAAATGTAACTATGACATGGGAGAGAGGAGACAGAATAAACCCCCACACAAAGACACAATGAGAAACTCAGCACACTGTCACCTATCCTCCCATCAGTCTGTCCACTCCTGTCTCTGGAGCGTACTGTCACTTTTTGCTAAATAGTAAAGCTTTGCTAGTTTAACTCTCCACAGAGTCTCTCACCTGAATTCTTTCCCTGGAGAAAACAAGGACCAAGGAGTTGCACACCCCACCAGTGGTAACAAACTTAGCTCGACCCTAGCCCCAGTTACCAAACCAAACTCTAGTCTAAGTGCTGTGGAGAAGGTATTTTGTAGATGTGATTAGCATCTACAATCAGTTGACTTTAAGTAAAGGAGATTATCCAGGATAATCTTCGTGGGCCTGACCCAATTAGTTAAAAGGCCTTAAGACCTAAACAGAGGTTTCTCTGAAAAGGAATATATTCGCTCAGGGACCACAATTTCTGCTCCTGCAAAAGAGTTTCCCATCTTTCAGGGGGAAGATCTCGTCTACAGATTGTGGATTTACCTAGGCAGCAATAAATTATCTATCTATCTATCTATCTATCTATCTATCTATCTATCTATCTGTTACCTATTTGTCTATCATCATCTCTTAGTGTTTTCGTCTCTCTGGTGGAACCCTAATTGACCCAGTAAGGGAGTACTCAATGACGACAACATATCAGAAAGACATAGCAGCTAGCTTGAAGAAGCTCTGCCTACCCAAAATGGAAATATGGGACCTCAAAATAAATCATGGGTTATAACGCATTGTAGAAAATAAGAATCTACACTTCCATACCAACATTAATAAGTGAATAAATATAAATAAGTGGGAAGATGGAAACAAACTTTCTTATGAATGCCAACTGATCAATGAAGAAGGAATAGTGTAGCTAGAAAACCATCAATGGACGTTACAACTCAGTAAAAGTCGGTGCGGAACAGGATACTTACACAGTGTCCAACTATCTCCTCCCAGATGATTAATTGTAGAGAAAAATAATAACTTTACGGTGAAGAATCATGGGCCACATCATATAAAGTAAAGGATCAAAGCTAACCCTGTCATTACTGGGACAAACCAAGCTCATATGCCCCGTGATGTAATTGATACACTCAGAAGGACACGCCATCACTTCTGCGGTATCCCTGACAAGATGCATGTAGTCTAATCATGAAGAAAGAGACCCCAAAATGAGAACGATTTTGCAAAATAAATGTCGGTTCTCCTTTAAAATGGCAATGTCCATACAGATTTTTAAAAGACTGTAGAACTGCTTTGGGATAAAAGAGACTAATTAGCATAACAACAAAGAGTAATTTGTAATCCTGGATTACATCCCGCATGATAAAATAAAATTAGCCACAAAGAACATATTGGGCAAATTGACAGTTTCGCCTATGGGTCAGCTTATAGTAGTGTATCAGTGTTAAATTTCCCAACTTTGATAACTGCACTGTGGATAATAGGATAGGATCCTTATTCTTGGGAAATGTAGTCTGAAATATTTAGGAGTAAAAATGGTAATGCATGTTGCCAAAGGCTCAGAAAAAAAATGCAAATCTCAACAAATATATAGTGGGACAATAATCAATGGAACAAAAGGTAAATAATTGGAGAAACTGATAAAAGGATGAGGAGTTCCTAACGCTATTCTTGCAACCTGTCTGAAAATTTGAAACTATCACAAATTAAAAAGTTACAAAAAAACACAAAACATGTGTAAAGGAAAGCTATGTGGCCAAAGTTGCATTTTGTAGTGATAACCACATGGGTATGAAGAAAATAGAAAAACTGGCGGTATTATTAAATAGAAAAACTGGCGGTATTATTTCCATTGAGAAGCAATCAATAAGTAAGACTAAACATCAAGGGACCCGGGTGACTCAATCGGTTAAGCCTCTGACTCTTGGTTTTGGCTCAGGTAATGATCTCACAGTTCGTGGACTGGAGTCCTGCACCGGGCTATGTGGGGGCAGCAGAGGGCCTGTTTGGGATTCTCTGTCTCCCTCTCTCTCTGCCCCTACCTTGCGCGCTCGCGCTCTCGCTCTCGCTCTCTCTCTCTCTCTCTCTCTCGCAAATAAACATTTTAAAAAATGGCTAAAGATCAACAGCTAAGACAAAGCTGGCTTTTACATTCCGCCTCATTGCTATAGGCCAGCTAGAACATGACACCAGAATTTTGTTTCCTAACTCTGCGAATCTTCACTGGTATTTTTGTTCTTCATTTTTCGGTTTTGCTTTCCAGTCTTTTATGTCTGGAATTCCCCACACCATTGGTTCCAACTAGATCATTCTCCACAAATTGTATCAGGGTTAAAGAATGATCTGTTTTCAGGGCGCCTGGGTGGCTCAGTTGGTTAAGTGTCCGACTTTGGCTCAGGTCATGATCTCTTGGTTTGTCAGTTCGAGCCCCGCGTTGGGCTCCGTGCTGACAGCTCAGAGCCTGGAGCCTGCTTTGGATTCTGTGTCTCCTTCTCTCTCTGACCCTCCCCTACTTGTGCTCGGTCTCTCTTGGTCTCTTAAAAAAAAAAAAAAAAAAGAATTATCTGTTTTCATAAACCTCAGCAGAAGGCAATCAAACCTTTATCATAGCTAAACAGCAGAATATCCACCAGGGGAGAACACCTTTTCAGCCAGGCCCCATGCTTTCTTGAGTGGCTTCAGATAGCATAGCCTAAATAATTTTAGAAGAAATTCTCATCTCAGTTTAGTAAGTAGATGATAGCAGGCTTATTTTATTGGCAAGGAGCCACTATAATTGGAGTTTGAGAAGGAGGCGGGGGGAAGGGGGGGAACATGATTATATTGCTTTGTTGTTGAATTGGTGAGAAGAGGGATGGACTTAAATTGATAATGTGGGTTGAACTTTTCCCATTTGTAGAGACCCCTATTGTTAAAATAAATGGGTTGTATGTGGTTTTGTTTACTTCTTTCCCCAACCATGGGTTCTCCAATCCCAAATAATTTTTTTTCCCCAAGGCTGCAATTACCGAGATTACAAATAATGTGAAGCATCACAGATGGTCCTGGAGTGTTTCCAACACATAATCACCTGTCGTGTGCACTAATTCCTGCTATGATTAAGCCCCTTTATTCACACTAGGGTCTGACAGCTCTATTGTTTAAAATGTCACCCATTCATAGAACAGGCATGAGCTTGTCTGTACTTTAACTAGTCTCCTTGCATATTTTCTATGTCAGCTTCAGTTAAGCTGGTATACTGTGTATTTGATGAATCATCACTTTTCCTGGAGCCTGGTATTATCAGTAAAGACTAGGGATATGTGAGACCACAGCTTAATTAGATATAGATAGATACGGATAGATAGATAGATATGGATTCCAACAAAGCCTTCTAGAAAACATTAGAAAGAGATTTAATGGGCTCCAGACTAAAAGAGAAGACACAGAATCACCTTGGTTGTTGTTTTGTTGTTGTTGTTGTTGTTGTTGTTGTTGTTGTTGTTTTAAGATAAAATGCCAGGGCTTAAATAAGACAATCATAAATTCCCTTGTTTTGGGAAAAAAAGCTTATGGCTAAATGTGTGAAAAATGGGCCACTTGACGTATACATTCAATATATATTGCAACATATATGTTCAGCATATTTCCAATGTATTACTGATAATCAAGGCAATCTTTTCAAAATATTTTTATTATTTCTATGAAAACTGGACTCCAAATATAATTAAGGTGGCAAATCTTACGAATCAGACAACAGAGACACTGAGCTCACGTCAACCAAACGAAGAATCCAAATACACTCTATAGGTGACATCGTAAAATGGAAAATTACAAGCGCTTATTCTGTTGTTTGAACTGGAAATCTGGTATGATCTTAAAAAGCTCCATTGAGAAAAATTGGCACAGCCCTCAAGTGACCCAAATGGAGACGCCAGGAAGAATAAGGAAGGCTTTGTGTTAATGCTCACGTTCCATCTCCCAACTATATCGTATTCAAATTCACGCATGCTTTGCTAATATCTTTCACCTGCTCCGGTTTGCATTTGTGATCGCAACCAGATTCCTCCAGTCCTTAATCACAGAGCAGCCTCATTCTGTTTCCATAACCCAAAGAGACCACGCAATCATGTCTGCACTCGTTTGTGTTGTCTGATGTTCGCCTGAAGTTTGATCACAGACCACAGCGAGGTACAGTGACCGTGCAGACCCTTCTGAGATGATTGCTTTCCCCAGGTCCATCTCATCTGCCAGCTGCAAAGACTGAGACAGAAAAGAGAGAAAGGGAGAGAAAGATGATAGGTAGGGATAAACAGAGACATAGGTAGATGATATACAGAGATGATAGATAGATGATAGATAGGCGATAGATAGATAGATAGATAGATAGATAGATACGTAGATACACAGAATCAGAACTCCCAACTCCAACACTTCCAGCCGATGGACCCATGTGTCAAGTCCTTCTGATTCTTGCCTCAAGACCTTCACTTGTTTGTTGTATTTCATTACCATGTCCTAACCTTCCCCTTACATGTAGTGAAGACTTTATCCCTGATGGATCAAAGAACTTGAAAGGCCAGTCAAAAGTTATCAACCCAACCAATAGGAACCAAAAGACATCCATTTTTTTTTTTTTGGTAATTTTTAAAATGTTCATTTGTTGAAAGAGAGAAAG
This sequence comes from Panthera pardus, assembly GCF_024362965.1. Taxonomy (NCBI): domain Eukaryota; kingdom Metazoa; phylum Chordata; class Mammalia; order Carnivora; family Felidae; genus Panthera; species Panthera pardus. Next base: position 9,770,912 of record NW_026527002.1, read on the forward strand.
AGAGAGGAAGAGGGGCAGAGAGAGAGGGAGACACAGAATCTGAAGCAGGCTCCAGGCTCTGAGCTGTCAGCACAGAGCCCAATGCGGGGCTGGAACCCACGAACAGTGAGATCATGACCTGAGCTGAAGTCGGATGTTTAACTGACTGAGCCACCCAGACACCCCAAGAGAAGAGGTTCTTAAATATGGTTTCAGAACTCCGTCCTTTGTTCACCACAATAGAAAGCTGCTTGACGTAGTGTGCATTCATTCTGAAGCACAGAGATGCATGGGTATGGAAAGAACGAGCCTCTGTCCGCACCAGTTTTTCCCTTTTCTCCCTCCTGAACTAAATCCCAACATGCTGCCAAAGGACAGCTCCTGGGAGGACAGATGCATTTCATCACTTGTAGAAATTAGGCAAATATGTAGATAGCAGAACAAATTGGTACTTACACTCTGCCATGTTTCTAAAAATAACAACAGTAACAATTACCCCTGAAACTGCTTGTTAAAACGTCTAAAACTCTTTCAAAAATAATAGTTAGGAGTGCTACTGAATCATCAATTATTTCTTAAAGGCACTCGCTAATTTCCATAAAACCTCCCCTGTTGATTTGATTTATTGCAGATATTTAGTCTGTTACGGAAATAACATAATTTTTTTACATAATTTTGGGGAAAAATGCATGCAAATCTAATTTTGTTAACTGTATAACATTTTAAATATACTTGGAGAGTTTTCTACCTCAAAAAAAAAAAAAACGCTCATGCTGTGTCCATTTGAAAGCAAGAGCAAGAATGTTAATATTGCAAATAAAAATGGCCTACTTTATCTTCTCTATATTTTTAATATCTTACTCCTTAGAATTTATTAAAGCTACTTACATTTATACAGGATAGTATAATCTTGTAGGATGCATATATATATATATATACATATTGCATATTAATGTAATATAATCACATATTAGAATCTCGTAATGAAATACACCAATTTAGATATATTCCCAGTCAGGTTATATTTCCCCAACATAGCAACTAAATATGTTATGTATGCAGATTGTAAAAGCGTGATGTAAAGCCAATTAAAAAATCTTTAAGTGCCTGGGCTCTAGAGTCAGCTATCTTTGATTCCCACCTCTTTTGGTAGCCTTGGGAAAGTTGCTTATACACTCTAAGACTCAGTTTCCTCAACTGCAAAGCAAACAAGAATAATAGTTGTATCCCGAAATACTTAAGGCATATAATAGCGCGTTTGCACAGGACAAATTGATCAAGACAGTTAGAGTCCCATGTCAGTCAGTTCTTGCTGAGGTAATGTTGTGTAACAACTTCAAAATCCGAGAAATTTATAAAAAAAGGTTTGTCACTCAGGTGACATGTCAGGAGCTGGCTGACTGCAGCTCTGTGGGTCTGAGGCTATGTTGAAGGCAGCAGGTGGATGATGGGTCAGCTCTCCATCTCTGCTTATGCTGAGAGTCAGGCAAGCAAAGTGGCTTCTGTTGATGCATGTTGTTCACATGGTGGAGGCCACAAACTCAAAGATTAGTGGTGCAAGTATGTACCACCTTTTAGAAATTCTGCTCAAACTGCCACCTTGTCACTTCTCACACTACATCTGGACCAAGTGGGTCACAGGGCCAAACCCAGGGTCAATGGGGCTGAGATACATACCCCCTACCAGGAAGAAGGCAAGTCACATGGCAAAGAATATGCATTGATAATTAGTTTGTTCAAGGGCAAAAGAGAAGATCTTAACAATAATGCAACTTACTATATATTCCCAGTGACAAAAATAATATAATTTGACAAAAAAGGGGAATTTGCTAATAGAGATCATTGATTAAAGAGAGGCATGAACAGGGGTGCCTGGGTGGCTCAGTCGGTTGAGCATCGGACTCTTGATTTGGGTTCAGGTCATGGTTCCAGGGTAATGGGATCCAGCCCTGCATCAGGCTCTGTGCTGAGCTTAGGGCCTGCTTGAGATTCATGCTCTCTCTCTCTCTCTCTCTCTCTCTCTCTCTCTCTCTCTCTGCCACCGCCCTTCTGCCCCACTCAAGCTCTCTCCCTTTCCCTCTAAAATTAAAAACTAAAAAAAAGAAAGGGATGAACAAGTAAGTCATGGACATGGTAGACACATATCTGGGCTTCAAGAACAATAGGAAAAAAAGACCTGATACAGCTAGGCTTCTGTATCTCTCTCCCACTAGTGGGTTTTGACTTTCATTTCCTGTCCCCGAAGAAGATTAAATTCCATCGTGTGGCAGAAAACATGGCTGTCTCTGGCTCCTGATTCTCACATTCTTCCACCAACAAGGAGTGACTCCTCTCTTTACCACTTCTGTTTACAGAAGTCCTGAAGAATACCAACTGAATCACGTGTCTGTGGTTGGCCCAACCTGGATGAGATGTCCCATCAACCATTAGCCCAAGCTGGGATCATTTTCCCCAGGACCACATAACGGTGAAGGCTGATATGGGGGCAAAACAACAAGTGTTCACCATACCAGGACTTGGCACATGGACGTATTCAAGAGTTGAAAATGATTTATAGAACAGGTAGTATTTTGCTTCGTGTACTTAAATGTATTTTTTATGTAGTGCATCGGTTCTCTAGGGCAATGTCCCGTGATGCAAGTTTAAAGTTCCCTATGCAATTCTGAATGACTTTTAGAGCCCGATGTACCTAGTCGAGAACAAACTGCCTCATCTGTTGATATGAATAGAGAGGCATATGAAGAGAGTACCATGTCATGTGGTTTTGTGAGAGTGAAATAAGTTAACACACCGGAAGTTAACACACCGGAACGGTGCTTGGTCCATAGTGAATGCGCAATAAACATTTATTTTTAATTGATCTAGACTGACATATAAGTGAGAGGGTGCGCGCATATCTATATGAAAAGCATACATATAGAATATATACACATATAAGGGGAAATGGCCCTCTCACCAAGGAGAAGGCTATCATGAGATTGTTATTTTGTGCTTATATTGTTTCCTGGGCCACATTTTACCTTAATGGCTAAGCAACAAACAAGGTGAAAACAGATGGCTATTCTGCTGTGGGCCCAGATGGCTTCTCTGTAGTCCTATGGTGAGAAGCTTCTGCGTTCCCCTTGAAATGTGTACAGTATCTTATTTCTCTTGGTGACGCAATGACTCGAGAGCTCTACAAGCGTCTGCCAGATGCATGGTAGTGAGGATACCACAAGAAGAGCCCTCCACATCCTGCCCATGCCAGCCTCAGATGAATTAACTTAATGCCCTCTCATAATTTTCAAAGTACCTGCCATCTATCTGACCTCACTGAAATGTTTTTGAAATGATTATTTTTAACTCAGATACATCATAGGGGAAATATGGTGAAATTTCTGAGGTCTTTTTAAGAAGTGAGTGTTTTAAATTCCCTCTAACTTTTCATCATTTAGAAAAATTCCAGTGACATTTTAATGGCATTCTTCTGGGGACAGGGTCGGGGTGGGGGAAATACCTTCTCGATAGAGAAGACAGCATATCAAAGCAGTTCATGAGGCCATGTTTTTTCAGATTACCTGAATAATGTCTGTAGTCACTCTTAGATTATTTACATGCTTTATATTTCTTTTATGGAAATATGAAAGTTGCAACAAATAGGTCAAGATACATAGGAATGCTCTAGAACATAGTGGTAAAGACTACAGATTTCAGCGTAATTAAAACTAAGTAAAAATCTTAGCCCCACTACTTTAAAGAGAATTTGTCTTTACTTTTTTTGAGACAAAGTAGTTTTCTTATTTTATTTACTAACATTTTTGAAAAATTTTAGACATAACCAACATGGAATGGTTCGATGGATGGCTATATGCCATGCTATGCTAAGCATCTCTTAAACATAAGAACATTGTTCAATCACAATATCCATATGACCCCTCATAAAAGCAACAATTCCTTGGTATCATTTAAATGGATTCCATATGTATGTTTCCCCAGAAACTTTTTTTTTCCAGTTGGTTTGTTCAAACCACTATCAAAAGAGAGACTACGTGTTACATTTGATTGTTATGGCACTTGAATGTCTTTTCTTTTTTATGTTTATGTTTGAGAGACAGAGAGAAACAGAGGTGAGTGGGGGAGGGGCAGAGAGAGAGAAAGAGAGACACAGAATCTGAAACAGGCTCCAGGCTCTGAGCTGTTAGCTCAGAGCCTGATGTGGGGCTCCAACTCGGGAATGGCGAGATCATGACCTTGAGCCGAAGTCAGACCTTAACCGACTAAACCACCCAGACACCGCATACTTGAATGTCTTTTGAAAAATTATTTCATTTATGGAATTTACAGCCAAAATAAATAAATAAATAAATAAATTATGGTATAATTCACCTTTTTCAGGGTACTATTTTATGAGTTTAGACAAATGCATAAATTTGTGTAACTGCCACCATAAGATACAGATAGTTCCACCACTACCAAAAAATTCCCTTTTGTTGTCCCACCATAGTGACGTTCTCTTCAACAGCCACCGATTTCTTCTCCATCCCTAGAATTTTGTCCTTACCAGCATATCATATAACCCTGAGTAGTATTCCATTGCTTAGGTACACCACAACTTGCTTATCCATTAACCAGCTAAAGGACAGTGGGTTGTTGCCGATGTTTGGGGGGATTATAAGTAAAGCTGCCATAAACCTTCACATCTAGTATTTATGTGAATATTTCCATTTCTCTGTTACACATACATGGCTCACAGGGGGCCCTGGAACTTATGTCAGTTCATACGCAGAGTTGGACGGTGTCCTTCTCCAGATCTCTGCAATCTGGGACTTGTCCTACAATCTCAGGCCCCATTCTGTCTTTCCCAGTCCTCTGTCCAGAAAGACGGAGCTCTCGAAGTTTAGCCTTCCACGCTGACACACAGTTGCACACAGCTGAAGCTGTCCGTGTCATGCGTCATTATTCAGATTTTGACTTTTGTCTCCAGTCCACCTGTTGTTAAGTTTTCAGGATCTTCAGGCAGCTGCTTTTATATTCTGCCCAGAGTTTTTGTTATGGTCAGTGGTAGAGATGGGCTGATCTCAGTTTTGTCCAGCTTGGCCAACGCAAGAAGTCACCTCGAGTCTCTAAATCCAGAAAGTTCTCCCCCTCTTTTTCACTGGTCTATTGGCTTTTTGAAGAAACTGGATCAGAAGAGCTGGATCACGTCCCACCGTCTGGCTTCATGTGCTTCCGCATATTGTTATGAACCTTCCTTCGTCCATATATTTTCAGTAAACTAGACACTGGTTCCAAAGACTGGCTCAGCTGTGTGACTATGGACAAGTTCCTTTAGGTCTCTGGACCTCAGTCCCTTCCGAACGTATAAAAATGGTAGTTATTGCATTGAATTGCTATAAGGAGCAAACGGAATAGTACATGCAAAGAGCTTAACAAGATTTCTAAAATAGAGTCATATATACTCTACAGAAACCTGAATATATGGTTTAACCAAAGAGTTTTCTTTTATCCAAGTAACTAGAAATGCAGAAACACATAGGCCAAGGCTGATGGCGCTGCCTAAGAACACCACTCAGGACCCAGTACCATCTAGCTCTGGCTTTATCACTCTGTTATATAAATGAGCCCCTGCATATTGGCCCCCAAGTTGTTTATTCCCTCACTGCAGGCCAAGACCCATTAGCTCAAAATCCCGCCAGCACCAAACTCAAATTTTTACACATGCAATTATTTTAAAGACAGTCCAAACAAGTAGATAGTTGGCCACTTGGAGCCTGCCTGCTTTGCATACCTCACAAAACATACCTCCACATTCGCTAGCAATAGACGGTATAGAGCCGTACGGTTATAACAGCTCAAGCTGCCATGGCCCTTTGGGGCTCTCTGACCCACAGACTCTCCACTGTGCTGCTGAGGGAATATCACTTGGGCGCATGAGACCCTTCTCCAGTCCGCATCTCCTCTGGGAGTCTCCTTGCCCTCCTCCCCTTCTTGGTAGTGATCCCTCCTCACTGTGGGCTTCCGGACAGCCCCATGTTGTGGAGACTTTCCATCTTGTGCAACCCTGTCCAAGCACAAGCCAGTTAAGCGTGCTGTGTGTTACTGTGCCTGGTGGCCATATCTTTTTTCTCAATCAGCTCCCGGCCACTCTCAGGGTATGGCTTTTATTCTCATCCCTCTGCAGGATAGCCTCTTTCTGAAGGGTAAACAAAAAGGGCATGTGTCGTCTGACTTGATCACCCTTTTATCAGGAAAAACAAGTTTTCCTATACGTGCCAATGAAACGTAAGTAGGCTCACTTATATCTCATTGTCCAAGATGGCGAAAGAATCTGGAGAGGTGAGCATTTAAACTGGGGCCTTCCTGGGGCTCCTAGGTGGCTCAGTCAGTTAAGCACCTGACTTCAGCTCAGGTCATGATCTCACGGTCTGTGAGCTCGAGCCCCACCTCGGGCTCTGTGCTGACATGACAGGTTGGAGCCTGGAGCTGCTTTGGATTCTGTGTCTCCCTCTCTCTCTGCCCCTCCCCCCACTCATGCTTTGTCTCTGCCTCTCTCTCAAAAATAAATAAGCATTAAGAAAAATTTTAAACTGGGAACTTCCATACTCTGAACAAAGTTTTCTGTAGGAAGCAAGAGGAGGAGAAGGGGTATTATCTAGATAACTGGCGGTGCTTCTCATCCAGACCAGTGGCTTTTTTGGTACTTAAAGAGAGGTGCTGAGCCACCGGCAAAGACATGCTCCATATGCTAGAAAAGAATAAGGTGCTGGTTTTCTTATCACACATGTAAAACTTCACTTCCCCTCACAGACAGCTGGTTCAATTCCTGGGTCTTTTGCATATGGCAAACAAGTATCATTTGGTACTTTAGTTTTACTTCCCAAATTGTTTACAACAACAATTACTTTCCTGTGAAAAGAAGTGGCTTAGTGGAGGGACTCTTTTTCCTACTGGAATTGTAGCCTCTCATGGCAGCGTTATGGAACTAGACCGTATTTGTGCAAATGGGGCAAAGTCACAAATGTAAGTATCTAAGCAAAGATGAGCTTTTCTTCTTTTATCTTTCCCTTTTGCCTGGAGATGGCTATTACTAAAAACTGCAGGAGGTGGAAAGAAGACTTAGGGCTTGAACCTGTTCTTCCAGTGAACAGAACATGCTCAAATTCAAGACTCTACATTCACATCATTTTCACTATGGAACTCTTGGTTGAAACTGCAGTCAACAAACGGAGAAGTTTTTGCTTGTTCGTTTGTTTCACCAAATGAGGTCTCTGAGTTTTCTTTTCTTTTCCTTTTTAAGTTGAGGCAGAGTTCGCCACATTTAAACGTGTATTTTGATGAAATTTTGGTAATTCTCCACAGTTGTGTAACCACCAGCAAAAGCACGTATATAGCATTTCCTTCCACCTACACATTTTCCTCTTATCCCTTGTCAGTTACCCTCCTCTGCTCGCACCCAGCCAGCCCCTTGTAATCACCATGGCTTTGCCTTTTTTGGAATTTAATATTTATGAAATCATCCATTATGTAGTCGGTTGTGTTTCATTTTTCTCACTTAGAACACATTTTCGAGAGCCATTCATATTTTGTGTACTAATTTTCTGTTGTTCCACAGTATGGATACACAACAGTGTGTTTATCCATTCATCAGTTGAATATTTGGGTTTCTTCCAGTGGTTTGCAATGATGAATAATATCGCTATGAACTTATTTATATGCCTGTCTTTGTGTGAACATACGTTTTTATTTCTCTTTAGCAGCGCCTAGAAGTGGAACTGCTGGGTGTGACAGAATATTTATGTTTTTATTTATAAGATGCTGCCATATTGTTTTCCAAAGCATATGAACCAGATTTGCATTCCCACCAGCAAATGTGTGAGGGTCTACTGACTCCACACCCTCACCAACATTTGGCATTGTCAGGCTTTCTTAACTTGTATTACTCTAGTGGGTATATGGTAGTATCTCATTATCATTTTAAGTTACATTTCTCTGATGACTAATGACATTGAGCATATTTTCTTGTGCTTACTAGCCCTTGATATATATTTTATAATGTATCTATTCAAATCTTTGATCTATTTCCTATTGGGTTATTTAGCCTTATTATTGAATTGTAAGAATTCTTGAGGTTTTCTGTTCAAACCCTTGTGAAACATGTTTCACAATTATTTTCCTGAATATGACTGTGGCTTGCTCTTTTCCCCCTCTGTTATATCTTTCAAAGAGAAAGTGATTTCATTTTAACGAAGGTCATTTTACAATTTTTGTGCATGTTACAGTTTGGGCTTTTTATACCTGTGTAAGAAATCTTTGCCTAACATAATACCACAAAGATTTCTTCCTATGTCTTGTTTTTGAAGTTTTATAATTTTAGCTCTTATATTTAGGTGATGATACATTCTGAGTTAATTTGAGTGTGTGGTTTGATTCAGTGTTCAAAAAAAAATTTTTCCCCAGAGATGCAGTTGTTCCAGAACCATTTTTTGAAAAATAATTATCTTTTCCTCATTGAATCCGGCACTTTCGAAAAAAAATTTTTTTTGACCATAAAACTGTGAGTTTATTTTTGGATTTTCTATTCTGTCCCATTTATTTATATGTTCTGCCCTATACATGAACACACTGCCTTGATCACTATACCTTTGTAGTAAGACTTGAAATCAAGTAATGTTTACGTTCACCTTTTTATTCTCTTCTGAAATTATGTTGGCTGTCCTGTGTCTTTTTCCTTTCCGTTTAAATTTAGAATTAGCCTGTAAAACTCTTTCAAAAGCATCCAGTTAAGACTTTGATTGGAATTACATTGAATCTACTGATCAGCTTAGGGGGAACTGCCATCTTAACAGTGTCAAGTCTTCCAATCCATAAACATGGTACATCTCTCCATTAAGGCCTTCTTTACTTTTCCCATGCAAAGTATTCTAGTTTTCAGTACAAAGGCCTTATGTGACTTTCATTAAATTTATTCCTATATACATTCGATGCTATTGTAAATGGAGTGTTGTTTTATTATTTCATTTTGTAATTGATGCTATATCTAAACTTTTAACTGCTTTTTATATATTGGCTTTGTATCTTGCAACCTTGCTAAATTCACTTATTAATGAGAATTTGCTAAGTTCTCATAGCTTTTTTGTAGATTCCTGTCACCCGCAAATAAGGAAATATGTACTACTTCCTTTCACATCTCTATGCCTTTTATTACTTTTTCTTATTTTATTGCACTTGCCATGATCTCTAGTGCAATGTCAAATAGTAATGCTGAAGGTGTTCAGTACATGTCCTTAGTCATGTTGAGGAGGTTCACAACTATTTCTAGTTTGCCGCATGTTTCTACTGTTAAATTTGGTCAGATGTTTTTTCTGTATCTATTGAAATAATTATATTTTGCCATTTTGTTATTAACATAGTAAATTTACATCGTTCAATGTTTAAATGATGAACAAGCTTTGCATTTGGGGGATAATTCATGATGTATAATCCTTTATATATAAATATAAATATATATTTTTCTTTTCTGGATTTGATTTTCCAATCTAATAGTTTATCAAACATTTTTGCAGTTATGTTCCTGAGGGACATTAGTCTGTAGTTCTCATCCTTTGTGAGATCTTTGGCTTTGGAATCAGGATAAAACTGTTTTCATAAAATGAATTAGGAAGTATTTCCCCGATTTCTGTTTTTCTGAAAAGTTTGTATAGGATTGATATAATGCCTTCCTTAACTGTATGATAGGATTCAACTGTGAAATTACCTGGACTTTATTTGTGAAATTGTTGGGATTTTTTTGACAGAAAGTAGGATTTATTGGTGGGCAGGATTGAGGAGGGGCAGTGCTGAGGCTCTCATGAGTGCAGAGCCCATTTGTCCAAGAGGCCATGACTAGGGATGTATTTGACCCCCCACAAGCCATCTGGAATGAGCTGCTTTTCAGCCTCCCTGTCTTCAAACACATCCACATTAAACTTAGTACAGTCTCCTTGGAAATGTGGATCTTCTGGCAGCCAGAGAATTGAACTTGGCGCTGCATAGGGCCTCAATCACACGCTCCTTGTTCTACAGCTGGGTACAGATGCCATGATGACTTGGCCAATGTTCACTGTGCACTGGAACTTTCCAGAGGGACCCCACACACCTGTCTGCAGCCTGTCAGCTCCATCACAGCACATCTTGTTGATACGGATGATGTGGAAGGGTTAGAGCCACACTGGGATGTGAAAACCATCTTTGTACAGCTTTCACCATGTACTTTTGGAACAAATACTGGCAGCCTCCAGGGCTTTAGAGGAGTGCTGCTGATATTCATCTGATATTCATCTGGCCACATAATGGGAACTCATCCACTTTTGCCTTCTTCCACCCCAGGTCAAAGATGGAGATCTTGGCATTAGAGACACCTGTGCAGATGCCAGACTTTGGAAATGGCTTGTTCTTACAATACTAGTAACACCAGGTGGGGTGGCAGCCCATGGCAACACCAGAATCTTTAGTGGTGTACCAAGGAAAAAAGCTAAATGGGAAATTGCTTTTAATTATAAAGTTGATTTTTAAATTGAGATAGCAATGCTCACATTTGCTATTTATTCTTGTGTCAGTTTTGGTCATTTGTGTCTTTCAAGGAATTTATCCATTTCATGTAGGTTGGCAAATTCATTGGCATGAAGTTCCCATAAAATGTCTTTATAATTTTTTTTAGCTTAAATTTTTAGTTAACATACAGTGCAATATCGGTTTCAGGAGTAGAATTCGATAATTCATCACTTACATACAACACTCAATGCTCATCACAAGTGCCCTCCTTAGTACCCATCACCCATCTAGCCATCTCCCACCTTCTCTCCATCAACAGAGAACAAACCGAGGATCCTTATTATCTTTTTATGGTTGAAAGTTCTGCAGTGATTCCCTTTCTTTTATCCCTAATATTATTCATTTGTGCTTTCTTTTTTGCTAATGAGTCCAGCTGGAGGGTGATCTGTTACATTAATCTTTTCAAACATTAGCTTTTATTTTCAAGCGTTTTAGTTATTGTTTTTCTGTTTTCTATTTTATTGATACTAGTACTTACCTTTATTATTTCCTTCTTTTAGCTTGTTCTGGGTTTAATTTATTCCCTTCATGGTGGAAGCTTACTTTGATCATTAGAGACTTCTATTTCTAATATAGGTATTTAATACTATTAGTTTTTCTCTATGTCCTGCTTTAGCTCTGTACATTTCTTAATTTCTCTTGTGATTTTTTTCTCTGACCCAGTTCACTAGAAGTGAGTCATTTAATTGCCAGGATATTTTGGGTTTTCCTGCTTGCTTTATTTTAATATTTCTAATTTAATTCCGCTGTGCTAAGAGAACCTACTTGATATGATTTCAATCTATTTAAATTCATTAGGGCTTGTTTTATGGGTCAGAATATAGTCTATCTTAGCGAATCTCTATCTGCATTTTAAAAGAATGTGAAATATTTATTCTGCTGGTGGTGGTGGAGTGTACCATAAGTATCACTTAATCAAAGTGATTGGTAATGTTGTTTAGATTGTCTACATCTCTGATGACTTTGTCTAATTTTATCAATTGCTAAGAGATGGCTGTTAAATTCTCCAACTGATGTAGAATTGACTGCTTCTTCTCTTGATTTTGTCAGATTTGCTTCATGTTTTGGGTGCTCACACATTTATAATTACTATATATTTCTGATCAAGTGGCCCTTTTGTCTTTATTAAGTGTCTTTATCTCTGGCAATACAATATTGTTAAAAATCTATTTTATTTGATGTTAACATAGAACTTTAAGCATCCTTGTGCTTATGGCTTGCATTGCATATCTTTTTTCCATCCGTTTACTATAACCTCTCTGTGTCTTTACATTTAAACAGAATCCTGGTAGAAAATGGTTGGTTTTTGTTTGTTTTGTAATCCATTCTGACAATCTTTTGAATTGTTTAATCCATTAATATCTATCATAATTATTAATTCAGTTTTGTTGGGTCTATTATTTAAGCATCGATTTGTCTTTCCAGTTTTTTGTTCCCCTATTTCTTTTTTCCTACTTTTTGGATTATTTGAATATTTTTTAAAATTCCATTTTAATATTTCTCCTGGCTCTTTTTCTATCCTTTTTTTATTTTTTTGCATTTTTTCAGTACTTGCCCTAAGAATTATAATACGCACTCTTAAATGTTCATTGGCTACTGACAGTAAAAATATAACTACTACAGTGCACCTGGGTGACTCAGTCAGTTGAGCCTCCAACTCTTGATTTCATCTCAGGTCATGATCCCAGTGTCATGGGATCGAGCCCTACATCGGGCTCTGCACTGAGCGTGGAGCCTGCTTATGATTCTCTCTCTCCCTTTGCCCCTCTCCACCACTTGTGTGCTCTCTACAATATATATATTACTACTAAGATAATAGCAGTTATCTGTTACAGTGACATATGTTATAAACCCTACCAGAAAGATTATATCTTTCTTTACACTGTTCAGTTATTGACAAAGAAACTAGGAGTAAAGAGGACCAAAAACAGTCTTGCAATATCCAGATATTCATCTTTTCCAATGTTCTTCTTTTGTTTCCTGAGGATTCAAGTTTCCATCTGCTGTCATTTTCCTTCAGCCTGAAGAACATCCTTTAGCATTTCTCGTAATGCAGGTCTTCTGGTGACAAATTATTTTCATTTTCTTTCCTCTGAAAACGACTTTTTGGTTTCATTTTTTAAAAATATTGTGTGTGAGGGGGGCGCCTGGGTGGCTCAGTCAGTGAAGCTTCCGACTTCGGCTCATGTCACGTTTGCTCAGTTTGGGAGTTCGAGCCCCACGACGGGCTCTGTGCTGACAGCTCAGAGCCTGGAGCCTGCTTCAGATTCTGTGTCTCCCCGTCTCTCAGCCCCTCCCCTGCTCACACTCTGTCTCTCTCTGTCTCTCAATAATAAATAAACATTAAAAAAATTAAAAAAATATATTGTGTGTGAGGAATACAGATTAAGCAGATACCTTAAGCTTTGCCTTTAAAGACTTTCTAAACTTCTTAATGAGGTAGCGTGCTTAATTAAAATGACATTGTGCTTTGTATGTTTTCTTCCTGCAAGTCTTTTTCTCTCCTCTCCTCTCCTCCTCTGAATGGAAATTTTATCCTCGTACTTTGACATACAATTCAAATACCATTTCTTCTTGGGTGCTGTTCTGCCCACTGTGCTAGCCAGAGAAGCGTTATTTTCTCCGACTTCATATTTATATATTATATATTACATCTCCAATAGGAAAAGAACAAATCATAAGCACAGATGGTGAGGATGTCCTAAGGGAGAGCATCTCTTATCTGAGCATTTCTTTTTACTTTCAATCCCACTTACCATGCACTGAGAATTTCAGCATGCAGCTATGTTTTCCTTTTGTTTGTTAATCCAATTATGTGTCCTCCTCCACTAATAAATTTTTCATGTGATTTCCCATTGCTATCACTGTGAGATCTTTGATTGCAAATCTGTCCCATTCTTTTATCTTTCCTATATCTACATTTATGGCCCTTTTGTTAAGATAGCACTGGATAGTGCATTTGTTCCTTCACCTGTGAAAATCCCAATAGATGGAATGTCCAATGGAATTGCAAAGTATCAAGGATGTTCCAGAACACTCTCCATTATCCTGGAAACAACGTCTGGCTCTGGCCCCAGGTGCAAGTTTTTGCAAAGAGAGCTGAGAGAATATTCCACTGCTCTGGGCGGTTGCCTTTAATCTTCAAAGATATTTTCAATAAACATAGAATTCTGTTGGATTTTCTGTGCTCATTGTGGTGGTTGTGTGTATAGCATGTTGTATTTAAACATTTCTATCTTTCATCGAATTTAGGAAGTGTGCCGCTATGATGTCTTCACATATTTTTTTTCTGCCCCATTCTCTCTCCCTCTGGTATTCCTGTATGTTTGATCATTCTATCCAACCTAACAAGATATTGTTTCTTTTTCAAAATCTTGTTTTTCTTGTTTTTCATTTTTTATCATTTCTATTGCTCTATCTTTGCATTCATTTACTCTTTCCTCTGCCATGTCTATTTGACTATTAAGTTTTTAGCGAATATTTTATCGTAATTCTAATTTTCAGTTCTGTAACTTCCATTTGCTTATTATTTTATTGTTTTTATGTCTCTGCTGAGACTTCTCATTTCTCTGCTGAGATCCTCAATTGCTGAAAACATGTTCTGTTTTCCTTCATTGACTATTATAATAGCTTCTTCAATATCCTTATCTGTTCGTTCCAGCAACTTGCTCATCTCAGGGTCAGACACAATCCATTTTCTCTTCTCTCGAGAACGTGCTCCATTTTGGGTGACCTTTGTACGTTGGGTAATTTTGGATGTATCTTAGACCTTGTGAATGTTAACAGATCTTGGATACTGTTTTTTTTGTTTTTTTGTTGTGGTTGCTTTCTCTGATAGTGTGGTTTTCTTCGTTGTAGCAGGGAATTTTCTTGGCCCGTCTTAAAGTGCTGTCGGTTGCTTGGATGGCACCTCCGGTTCAGTTCAGATCTTTTGTCTCTAGCTCAGCTGCTCTGAGTCTGTTCCATGCACACCTGTTTCTGGGGTCAGTCAGAGAAACTGATGGGTGGAGACCGGGGATCCCTCCTCTGCCTCATACCCTTCCTGGATTACCCCCACTTGCATTCAGTTTCCTGGCTTCACTATGGTTTCTCGGAAAACCCGATTACCCCTGCCATTGCTGTGTGAGCCATGCAGACCATACTTAGCCCCATGGCTATTAAAAGGCATGGAGATGTAAACTTGACTGTGTAGATCCACGGATCTCCTCTTGCAAGTGCACGTGCACTCCCATCAGCCTGTGCTTCAGTTCACTGTGTAGTACCATCAGGCAGTCTCCTCCTATGTCCAGCTTCCATACTTATTTTCTGCAAAGGAGGGAATTGTCCGGTAGGGTCTTAGTCTGTCAGACTCATGAGTGGATGTTTCTGCATAAGTTTTTTTTTTTTTTTAAATAATTTTGTACCCAGGGGCACCTGGGTGGCTCAGTCCACTATGCAGCCACTCTTGGAGTTGGCCCAGGTCATGACCTCACAGTTTGTGAGTTTGAGTCCTGCATCCGGCTCTGTGGTGACAGCATGGGCCTTCTTGGGATTCTCTCCCTCCCTCTCTCTTTCTGCTCCTCCCTTGCTCATGCTCTCTCTCTCCAAAAATAAATAAACACAATTAAAAAATAAAATAATTTTTGCCCAGGTGAACAGCCTCTATTACATAAGTATGAAAAACCACTTTAAAAAGAAAAAGAAATAAAAAGAAAAAGAAATTTAAAAACACTTTTTAATCCAAATGTAATGGAAGGAGTTAAAAAAAAAGCTATCTTGTTCACTTGCTCTAGGAAATCAGTAAAGATACCAAATCGATCAATAAATGCCTGGGAGAACTGAGGTTCTCTAATCCTCAAGGTAAAAGTGGAATAGAATAATTTTTAAAGTAGCAAATACTTATCGAGTGCTTATATTTACCCTTCAGAATGTCATGATGGTTCACGTTCTATTTTCACTTCTGTTTTACAGCTGAGGAAACAGAGGCATCGAAAGCTAAGTAACCTGACCAAGGTCATAGAGTGAGGGAGCCTGGACATTCCAGGGGAATTCGGGGACAGCCGGAGCTGGTTCTGGCCTCCCCCGGGCTAACCTTTGCGAGACCGTCAGTGTCCTCAGCAGAGTTCCATGGCCAACAGACAGAGCAAAAGGGAAGCATCAGCGTGTAGAGATACCTGAGGGCAGACTCAGAAGGTGCCACCCACTCTTTCAGGGAGAAAAAAGAAGATCCCACCCTAGATAGGAGGTGCAGAAGTCACAGGAAAGGTGTCCAGTTGAAGTGGGAAGGCTGTAGAGTGTTGGACCCTGACAACCCAAGGCACTGGGGGAACATGGCCAGCAGGGAGTACCAGCTCGAGGCTCAAAACTAGCAGAAGGCACCAGTCACACCTCAGTGGACATCAGAGCAGGACATCCAGAAGAAGCAGAGAATGCACAAGATGCTGGCACCATGAGCCCTTCCTACACTTAGAGGCCCTCAGGAAAAAAGACTGCGAGGAGAAGAACCGTGAGAGAATGCCTTGAAGGAAGTGCGATTAAATACTCTGAAGTCTTACTAAAATTAAAAGTGACGTATTAGCTAGCAACCCTAAGGGTCTTTTCCTTCCCATTCACAGCCGATATGGAAGTTTTGATTTTTTTAAATTGTTTTTTAATGTTTATTTATTTTTGACAGACAGAGACAGAGTGCGAGCAAGGGAGGGGCAGAGAGAGAGGGAGACACAGAATCCGAAGCCAGGCTCCAGGCTCTGAGGTGTCAGCACAGAGCCCGATGCGGGCCTCGAACTCATGAGCTGTGAGATCACGACCTGAGGGAAGTCGGTCATTTAACCGACTGAGCCACCCAGGTGCCCCAGAAGTTTTAAAGTAAGATGACATCAGTTCCCAAAAAAGATATTTATGATTTTTTTTTTTTTTTTTGTCCACCTGAGTCTTAGCAATTTTTAGATTTGGACCCTTGTCTCTTACACTAGCAAACAGACATTTGCAATACAATGTGTTAGTCGGTCCTTGGAAAACAGCAGAATCTTCTGAGAAGATATGGTGTCTATGCTAAGAAGCTTCCAGGCAGGCAGCACCAAGCCTGGGAAGGAGTTGCCCTTGGGAAGGTGTTTCATGATCTCGCCTTCAGTGGTCTCAGCCAATGAAAAGATTTCAAGGTAAGCGTGATTGGTTTGTGGAATTTCAAGTATACAGTTAGGGCTGGCATTTTCAGAGTAAGGGAGAAAGCAGAAATGAGGGTAGAGGTGAGCGAGAGGTAGATCCTTTGTACTCAGTTCTCCGTAAATTAAATGAATTATGCACAGTGTCTTGTAAAAACCACAGCAAGATTATTATGGAACTAGAAAAGCTGGCTCTAAGGTTAATAATGAAAAATACTAAACAAGAAAACCAGAACATTTTTGAAGTATAAGAGCAATAAGGAATCATTTATTGTAACATATTGCAAATCTCTCGTCTACTAAAACACAGTGTGGTTCTGGTGCATGGGTAGATTGATCCAAGGAACAGAATGGAAAGTCCAGAATTAGACTCAAATACATCAGGTAATTTAGTAAATGATAAAAATGACATTTCAAGTCAACGGGAGGGGGGATTGGTTATTCAGTCGATGGTGTCTGAACATCTGGAAAAAATAACAACAACGCTGGAGCCATACCACACACTTAGGCCAAAACAAATGCAGAATTCTGATGAAAAAAACTTTAAATGTCAAAAATAAAACCATTAACATTCTGGAGAAAGCCATCAAGTTTTTTTTTTTTTACAATAATACCAGAATGAGGAGGATTTTTCTCGGTATGAAACAAAACTCAGAAGCCAACACTTTTTGATGTGTTTGGTGACATACAATGGTTCCTCCCAGAGAAAAATGCCATAAGCAAAGTCAAGACAATGACAAGCTAGAAAACAAATTAAAAAAAAAGTTAGTCCACAAAGGACTAATTTCTTTAATGTGTAAAGAGAAGGACCAACGGTATGATAGGTAACGAGCAAAATATATTGTCAGTTCTCCAGAAAAGCTAAAAAGAATACGAGAATGTGTGCAACCGCTCTTGTAGAATTTCTAAAATGCAGTTGGAAGCACCAATGGATTTCTACTTCTCAGGTGGACAAAAGCACCCATGGGGGGCTCTGTAGGCTCTCACTGGCAGGGAAACACTAGTCCCTTTCAGAGGATGCACGACCTGGGTCGGTCTGGAAGGCAGGGTTTCTCAACACCGCCTGCCCTTCCGAATCACCTCGGGCCTTTAAAAATTCCTCGTGGCCAGGGAATAACCCAAATCTTGGTGGGTGGACCCAAGAATCTGCACTGGGGGATCCTCCTGTGCAGGCAGGTCGAGAATCATTGCTGGAAGGAATTGAGGGATTTGGGCTGCAGATATACTCACGCATATAATATTATATGCACAAAGGTTAGTCTTTGGAGCATGGTTTGCGGTAACAGGGACAGGGAAGGCAGTAAATATCCACTGGTCAGATGATCCCATGCCTCCGGATGATGGAAAACTATGCTGAAGGTAATTCTATAGAGGTTGATTTGGGGCAATTGCGATAATGTGCAGTATATTTAGTGAGCAAAGTGGACCATGAGAGTGTGGATAGAGCAGTACCCTCGGTGCTCACAGACCCTATGTGTACATATGCTTGTACCCGCGTGGAGACTGAAGACGACTGAAAGGTCCAGAAGACACTGGTATAGGAACTGCCTCTGGGGAGGGGACTGGGAGGGAGACTTCGTGTCACTATATAACTGTTCTTTTTGGATTTTGAGCTATGGGCATGTATTCACTATTTTTTTAAAGTTAAAATAACTTTTTTAAGTTTATTTATTTATCTTGAGAAAGAGAGTGCACACACAATGGGGGAGGGGCAGAGAGAGAGGCGGAGAGAGAGAATCCCAAGCAGGCTCCTCACTGTCAGTGCAGAATCCGGCACGGGGCTCGATCTCATGAACCATGAGATCATGACCTCAGCCAAAACCAAGAGTCTGACGCTGAACCAGCTGAGCCACCCAGGTGCCCTTAAAGCCAAATAATTTTTTTAAAGCAGATGTGGGTCCGGACTGTCAAGCAGATATGAATTGTCCTGCACAAGGTTTTAAACTTTTTAAAATTCATCATCAGTATTTGAAAATCAATAGCTACATATTAAAACCCCACTTTTTGTGTTCCCTGAAAAAATCAGAAAATCTGGCAGCACTGGGCCTAAAGCACCATACGGCGTCCATGAGCTGAAGGTGCCTACAGACAGGGCAGGGGTCTCCTGTTGGTCACAGGAACCTTCTAGGGGCTCTTGAGGCAGGAATTTTACGGTGTTTACTTCTTACTCTGCCAGGATAGTGTCGAACACATAGGAAGTGGTCGATAATTTTTATTTCAAAATGGAACCAAATTTCCATATTAATTATAAGCGCCAGCTTACTGGCATGGAAACAGGGGAATGGTGTAGGAAGGGGTTGCTGCAAGGAAATCATTCTATTTTACCCTGAATTGACAGCTGTTAATATGCAGCACATGTGGCTAGCATTTAAAGAAGGTCTGGTTATTCTTTTCTCACGATATTGCAAGACTTAACAGACACCAGAAAACACAAAGGTACGTGAAGACTGGAAATTAATGTCTCCAAATCAACATTTCCAGGAGGACGGACCTCTCCTTCAGAAAGATTTTGTTTATTTACTGATGTATTCCAGGGAAACTGATTTGTAATCTGGTCAGGATGTGCTTATGAGTTAATACATTCATTTTTCTCTCGTCAAACAAAAAAAAATTAAAACGTCTATCAACTAGTATGCAATTCAGAAAATGGAAATTGGCACAGGAACTAATTGCAGCTCACAGAGGAAAAAAAAAATCTGCTATTTTGATGAATATGTGTTTTCCTAGCGTTTCTGTTATTTCCGACGGTAATTGCAGAAAACAGTTTTAGTGGGAACAATTATTATGGTTCTCTATGTATTTCTATTCTGAGTTGTGAATAAGGCAGTGTTCCTGGCAAATATTTAGGATCCATCTGGAAAGGGGGAATGACAAAAATTCCAGAAGATAAGCTTTCCTGGTTTCAGTGTGTCTGCAGCTTTCAACTGCTGGTTGCATGAAAAATACACGTGATGTGCAGTACCAGACTCAGAAACTTACATGCATACTTTTCAGTTTCGAAAGAATGAAAATCCATAGAATACGTAAATATCTGGACACAAAAATGCTCAACAACTGTGTGCTCTCCGTTTGCTGAATACAGGTTAGGATCAATTCAGAAAGTCTAGCTCACAACCAGCTGTTTTGTTTGGAGGCTCTTAGGGACATTCTTTGGCAGATTGCATTTTGAAATTTTTAAAAAATTCCAGGGTGTCATGTGGCCCCAGAGCCTACTGTTGCCCCAGCTGTCAGGATGAGGAGTCTGCTGGGGCCCAAAGAATGTGAAAACAGAGGAATTAAGATGGAAAGGAGAGATCTGTTTTAAGACAGCATGAAAAGTGCCAGTATTTTATAGATTTATAACCATACGTTTTCAAATCAATTTCACAATTTATTCTATAATGAGTTAAAAATCCTGCTCGCTACTGGCATGCATTTCAAATTGGAAGCACATTTTTCTATTCAATGAATGTAATAAATGATTCAGAGGCACCCCTGAAACTCTTGAGCAGCCATAAAGTTGCCAAACACCATATATTTTAAAGGAAACAAAATAGTACAAAACAGAAAAAACTAAATTTGTATTTGAAATAGTTAACAATTACCTTAAAGGCAGTTTCTTATCATAGAAAGAAATTAATCAGTAGTAATGAAACGGATTAGTACAAAAATTATGAGAAGATCTATTTCACCCATTACAGAGACTTGTAAGTCCCTTCTTTTCCTCCCTAATTTTATATGGATTTCCTGTCCCCCTTTTTTTTAATGTTTATTTATTTTTGAGAGAGAGACAGAGTGTGAGCAGGGGAGGGGCAGAGAGAGAGGGCAACCAGAATCCGAAGCAGGCTCCAGGCTCTGAGCTGTCAGCACAGAGCCCTACGTGGGGCTTGAACTCACGAACTGTGAGATCATGACCTCAGCTGAAGTTGGACCTCCAACCAACTGAGCCACCCAGGAGCCCCTCCTGTCCCTTGATATAGAGGGATCATTACCCATATACGTATATGTATCAGCGTTAGTTAAGGTTGTGGTAAAGAGAGATTTTCCTCAGGCAGTTGGGCACAAACTGGAAAGGAGGGAGAGGATTGGGGGGTATGTACAAATAGCAGTAAGAGAGGAAAAGCCTTCCGTGAAATGACTTGAGCTGACGACAGAACCACAAATAAGAACATAAATGGGCCTGAGACCCTCAAGAGAAGGTACCAGCCCACCAACTGGAGAGTGAGGTCCTGTCTGGGGTCTGCCCCGCTGGTTGACCCTGGGATCCAACTGATGGTTTTCAACTGTCTCGCCAGGTGTTACCAGAGAGCCGGGCATGTAGCAAGGGTTCACAAATATTTGTAGACTAAGTGAGTGCACAATTACACGGGCAAATGAATCCTGACCCCTGGGGGAGGCTGGTGGCTTTGCGCATGCGCGCGCACACACACAACCTCCCTTTCAGAAGAATGGCAGAAGTGGGAGGGGCAGGGCGGGCAGGGTATTGAGCGGTGGCGTCTGGGGAGGTCCGGGCAGGGGCAGGGTGGCTCTCTTGCCCAGGTGCCCTGGCTCCACTCCACCAGTCCTTGGAGATACGGATCAGACTTGAGCTGGGCATCCTCCCTCAATCTTGCTTCTCTATCCCTTCAGGCTCTAAGAATACTTTCCAAGATTCATTCTTGCACTTGAAGGCGAGAGAGAGGGCACAGAAGACTCGAGGCAATTTTTCCAAGAGGACTCGACAAAAACTGATCCCTGATCCACTTGGTGCTGGGAAAGAATGATTGAGTCAATCCCGGTTAACACTTTAAAGTGTAGTCTTACAATGTAGTTTTCCCTCTTTTGTGTTTACATAGTCTTGATAATAGGCACAAGCTATTATTTTATTGGTAAGAAGATCTGCTCTGTAAGTGTTTTTCCATGAAGCAATGTGTGACTAAGCATAGTTAACTGACCTGCTTGTAGTTAGTAAGTGACACAGCCAGGACTGGGATCCAAAGATTCAGATCACAAGGTCATCATTCCTGCCACCAGTTGAGAATTAGCACCCCAACATCGAGCCAGGTACATGTTTCTATTACAGGCAGAACATCAAGCTGAGCCCAGAACTCAGTTCCACAGCCTTTGTTCTCTCACAGCTGGGCCTTCTTAAACTCCACCCATAAACTCGGCCTTGTCTTGGATCATCCTGTTGCCATCAGTCAGGTGCTGGCCCTTGCCCTGGTCTCCGGTCCCAGTTTCCCCCTGACTCGGGCCTCCTGGCCATGCTTTGGGTAGCTGCCTCCTAATGACTGTGATGGTCGACTCCTGCCCTCTCCTGCCTCCTGTGGGCCTGGCCTGGGACTCATACCCTCCTGCCTCTGCTCTGACCTTCCACTTTCCGCTCCGCTGCTCTCTGCTCCTGGTATTAATATCATCTATTCAGCATGGATTGAGCACTTAGAGAGGCAGATACCTGTTCTCCACGAGGAGCCAGCAACAAGCGAGTCAGAGGCCTGCCTTCACGAGGCTTGCAGTCTGGAGATTATGAGCAGACCGAGACCAGAGAGGAGAGGCCACTCCAGGCCCCTTGACAGACTTTTGCATGATACTATCATTTGCGTACCAGACTGGAATGTGTCCATCTGAATGTAGCTGGATCACGTGAGGTTCTGGCCTGTCCTCGCCCACTCTCTGTGGTCCTAAATCACACGCCGCTCCCATGTCAGAATATGACAGAAATAATACCTCGTATGAACGCATGCCCTATCTGTAGCTTATCCGTCATTTTTCTCCTTTAATTCACACCTTTCCAAGAATGCACACCCTTCACAAAAGACAATGTCCCAGAAGTGGGCATTGTGTAAATGAGTCAGCCTGCGTCAAACTGGCAGCACAAGGCTTGTCGGAGCATAAAAGAATGCGCTCAGGAATATATTGCTGATTGACTCTGTTCAATGTTTTAAATGTGGCTCACTCATCTGAACATGAGTCAGCATGAGTCCATTCGTGGGCTTTCAAAAGGCACTTAAAGAGTTTCTGAATCTCTCCTCGACCCACTGAGTTCTCTGGGGGAGTAGCTGAGCGAGGAGAGTTTAAATTTCCAAGGTGCCCCAGCTCTCTTGGTGACTTGGAAGCATCTGGAAAGCTGTGCTGGCCAGGTAAAGGCACAGGGTGGGGGTGGGGGTGGGGCGTCCCTGCGAACCCCAGCATGCTCCAGCCAGTTGAAGAGAGAATCGCTGGCAGGGGTGGGGGGTGGGGAAGAGCAAGGGAGAGAACAGAACCAAGCATGATGTTGTAAAACTATAGTTTTGGCTTTTGGCCAAAGACAAGAAAGAGCCTGATTATACTGCATATTTTAGGAATCTCTTTCTATTCCATTGAAAACAAGGAGGCAAAAAGCTTCTCTTTGTCATAAGAAATCAATTTCTTAGCTGCCATTTCTGCTTAGCACAATGTTTTTCTGCTATCTCCTTTAAAATGCCATTTGTTAGTGTGATTACAGAATGAATCCCAATCCACGTTTAATTCTTTCACATCATCTTTTGCTTTTAAAGGGTATAAAAAAGCATATGGATGAGCATATTAATCACAGCTACTATTTCCAGGGTCTGAGTGAAAAGAAGTATTTATGTTAATGGTGTATGTGGCTGAGCATACAAGGCTAGAAATATTCCCGATTACCAAAATTACCTCTTTTGCTGCAACGAGAATATAGCTGAAAGAATAAATTACCATAAAGCACCACAGCACACCCCGTCCAGGTTAGCTTCTCTGGGGTTAGATTCCTGCTCTTTGGATCGAGGTTACAGAATATATATTACCAGTCACACCACTTAGGCCATGATTGAATGAGCCAAAATGTTTAGCCACGCCCTCTGGCTCTGACCCTGAATTGATTTGGAAAGTCCCAGATGCACCCAGTTGGGCTCCCTGGAGAATGAGACCTTATGAAATTATTCCTTGTTCGCTCACAGTAAAATCTCTCGCAATCAGTGACTTAGTTGAAAATTGGCATCAGCTTGCCACGCATCACTCACACAGGCTAGCAAAGCACTGGGTACCTGATACTGGGTGGTTGTAAATCTAACACATCGTGTCAGAATTAGGCAGAGGAGGCTACTAAACATCCCTTCGGGGGCCTGGGTCCTTGAAGAGTGTCTTAGAGCCAAAGACGGGGACGTCTTGGGGATGATAAACCAGTGCCATGTACCAACGTCACATGAAACAGGGGAAGACCGACTCTCCCGGATTTCTTGTCGGCTCTTGTTCCTTCCACGAGGTAGGACAGGCTCTCCATCACATGCATGAAGGATGCTCAGGTCAGTATACCACTTCCAGAGATGAAGAAAGATCCCGTTACTGTTAATTCGGAATTACAACCATGGGAGCAAGTGATTTTTTTGTTTTTTAGTCAATTCCAAAAGCATTGTGAGCCACTAACATTTTTTTTTTAATCTGTCAAAAAAAAAAAAAAAAAAAAGAGAGAGAGAGAGAGAGAAACTAATACCTAAGCATCTAGGGCTGCCAGATTAGGAGCTTAAAATGATCAGACCCTGGATATCAGTTTCTGCTGCTGCTGCTAGGTTTCAGACAGAGGAACAAAAGTTACAAAAAGCTTCTGAGATGAAAAGAGCGCTCTTCACCAGGTCAAGCTGAGGTCTTACCACATTGCCGCATATTTCTTCAGTGTATCAGAATAAAAAGTCAGTAAGCACGGAGACCCTCACGCAGCATTCCAAATCGCTCAGCGGGGCCCTTGCTAGCACTGTGTTTATTGTTCAGGGGCAAAAAAAGAAAATTAATGAAAGGTTTTAGAAGTACCCCCAATCGAAGACGTCACCCCACCGCACATGGGTGTACCTGAACGACGGGAACTAGAGGGATCATTGTTACTCCTTCACCGGAGAAAAGAAGGTGCTTCTCAGCGTCCACACATCAACAGACAGTGTCCACACGTCTGACACTGGCCAATCGTTGTCTTCCTCAGCATCCTCGCGGCCAGCAAGCATCTTGAAGCACCTATATTACACGCTTTACCCGTGTTAATTCATTTAATCCCTATGGCAGCTGTGTTTGCTTGGGTCCTTTCAGCAATACGGCCGCAAGATGGGATTAGATCTGTAGGGGATTTAAGGAGAAAACAGATTCGAGGGGGTGGGAAGCGAGCTGGAGAGGTCACGAAGCAGACTAAGCTGGAAAAGATGGGGAGGGAAGGAAGGTTGGGAAGGAAAAGTCTTCGACTATAGCACAGTTTTTAAGGAAATCTGTGGACAGTCCCTGAGCCAAGGCTGCCCATCCAAGGAGCCCACATCGACCAAGAACAAGCACGGTTCCCTGTCTGTGCCTCACTCGGTCATTGGCACCGAAGTGTGGCCTTGGCGAGGACACTGTGATGTATTGTAGCACAGCAGTGGGACCGTATCCCCATGACGCCTCCCACAGCCAGAGATCTGAGCAGGACTGTGATCAGTCTGGGGCCAAGTAAGAGAGAGAAACCACACGGTGAGTTAAACGGGAGGGGGTTGACAAAGAATAATTAAATTCTGATCAAACAGTGTATACAAGACCCAAAGACGCTCTGTATTATACCCAGGGCTTAAGGAGGGAACCAAAGGAAAGACAGACTCGAAAGGGCCCCCTCCCTGAGGCAGGGGTTCAGACTCCGTTGCAGAAGTAGCCCAGGGACATTTGTTGGTTTGCCCCAGCTAGAGCTGGGTTGCTGTCACCAGGCAAGCAGAAAGTTGTCTTCTGGGGTGCATGTGGCCTGGGCTGTAGACAGAGTGCTGGCTCAGAGGGAAGTCACAGGTGTAGGCCAGCCACACCTGGGCCTGCAGAGGGGCCTGGGGACCAGCAAGGGCAGGAGGCCTCAGGACGCTGGGAAGCCTGTGAATTGAGCCATGGGATCAGCAGGTCGGGAGGACGTTCTGGGCACAAAGCTGGGGGCAGGGATCACTAGATTCCTCACCCTCCCACCGGGACCCACTGTGCAGCAGGGAACCCTGCTCGCTCAGCGTCCCTGCAGGGCGTGGCCCTGAGAAAGTTCACTGTGAAGGAGAGACGCGTAAAGGAATGCTGTCCATTCGGGCGGAGCATCTATGGAAGGTGAACCTGGACCCCAAGAGGGGTGATGCATTGACAATGGGAGCAGATGGTCACCTCAGGAACCCAGGAGGTCAGTATGCCTCTTGTCCCTTTGTAGAGAGGAAAAAACGGAGGCTTGGGGAGGTTATATAATTTGCTCAAGGTCACATACATAGCAAGAGGAGGAACAGGGGTTCTGTAGGATTCCAGAACACATGCTCTCAGCCATCATACTGCTTTATCATGATTCATCACAGAAGATACTAGAGGCCTCCATAAAGCCCCTGATTATGACAGGAGACTCTTTTCTAATAAGCTCTGGGATTTGTTAGTATACCATCGAAATAAGTTGTGTTTTCCTGCAGCCTTGAGAAACATTCTTCCCTTACATCCTGTAATCATCCGACTCTGCCAAGAGCACAGAGACCACTGTTTAACCAGATGTGAAGAAAACAAACCCTCCTCGTGTGATAGAATCAAAGATGACAGAGCAATGGTGGCCAGTGTCCACAAGGAACCGTTCGAGGCCCTTGGCTATTCAGACTCAGGGAGAAACAGGAAAGGGGCGATGACTGAATACGGTGAAGATTTTCTGGACTGAGAAACTCAGCAGCTGTTCTCCTTTTCCCCTGGGGTCTGAATCCGAGGAAATGAGCTTGCTGATTTCTGCTGCATATAAGGAAGAACTTCTTAACCATTGCGATGATGAAACACTAGAAGAAAATGCCTTGTGAAGTAATACAGTCTTCATTCCCGGAGATATTAAAAAGGAAAAATCAAAACTATCTATCATGAATGAGTTAGACATTCCTCTAGATGAAAATAACAGCTCTTCAAGGTCCTTTCGTGTCCCAGATTTCCCATATGCCTTAGTCATCTTTAATTCTTCCTTGCCACTAGAGGTAAATGCCCTCTAAGGACGTGGGCCAACAGGGGGGCATCATTAAAAGAATTCATACCTTTGGACTGCTTATATTTGCCAAACGCTTTACACACACTGCCTCTCGTCTTCGTAACACCACGAGATAAGCACCATTATTTCCAGTTCCCAGATTCTGACACTCAGAGAGGTCAAGTAGCATATCAAAGATCACACGGCAAATAAACGGTAGTCAGAATTCTAACCCAGGACTGTCTGTGAACAAGCCTGTTTGACCTCAGGGGTAAACCGTGCCTGTTTTGCCTTTCAGCAGGTTACTTAGCAGTAAACCCTTGGAGGCTTTCACCCACTCCTGAAATCTCCCCGAATCTGCCAAGTCTAATTTGTACAACTCATTTAATACTGCATTTCTAGAAAACTAGCAAATAAGTAAGCCACAGATGGAAAAAGAAAGATCACCGATAAAGACAGAGAAAATGGAAGCAAAAGTTTCAAGAACACACAAGATCTTGTATCTCTACTGCCCAGGCTCCCATCAAATAGCAAAGAATTGACTCCATTTGCAAACCTAATCTAAAGGGAGAAATGCAGGACTCAGCCCTAGTCAAGCATGCGAAAACTGAGACACCACCCGCCCCCCATTATTTTTGCAATGGGAATGTGTGAAAACTGAATAAGTTGTGTTTTATTACATGTGCATGCAGAAACGGAGCCGTCTGAAGTTCATAATCCCATGTATTTCTCTGAGGGATTGGGTTACGGTGTTTTGATAATTGAAGATTCTTTCTTATTCCCTTGCTGTTAATCTTTTGCATCTGAGGTCACAGAACGAGGGAGCAAATCTCTTTCACATGGATGCGTCACTGGGACAACTCCACCTGTCGTGGGCGTTAACTAAGTGCTGTGGCTGGTACCCTGCCCAGGAAGCGGGGCCCGCTAGAGCCTCCCCAGCCACTCCAGCTGGCTGGCTCATGATCTCTGTTACTCCCTCTGTCCAGATGGCTTCAAGCTGGAAGTTATGAGAGCTCAACATCAATGTCTATCTGCCTTGGAAGATTTTTACAAAATACTCTTAAATGATCGACCAACAAAATATCATCGCTCTTCTCTACCTCTCTCAACATTAACATAAACAACTTATGGGCCGGGGATTTTGAAACAAAGATGAATAAATAAAAGACTTTCCTTGCCTTCAAGGAGTTCACAAGAGTGGTATAGAAAATCGAAATGACAGTAACCACAATAAGATGTGGGGCTCAAAAATGTTCAGGGATTTCACATCGGCAGATGAAAGACGTTTAGCCTTGGACACTGGAGCACAGTCTCCAGGGTCTGTGGTTTGAGCAGAGCCTTCTGTATCAGTCACCTCGGGCTGTATAACCAAATGGCTTTAAGCCACAGTTTAAGGTCTCCACAGCTCTGGAGACTGGGAGTCTGATATGAGAGTGGCGATGAAGTTGGTTCCTGGCTTTCACACGGCCGCTTTCTCACTGTGTCCTCACACAACAGGGAGAGAAAGAGTTCTCTGGTATCTCTTATTATAAGGACATTAATCCTATGGGATCAGGGTCACACTCTTATGACCCCATAACTTCCTAAAAGCCCTTATCTCCAAATACAGTCACGTTGGGAGTTAGGGGTTCACATATGAATGGAGAGAGGGGTGGTATCGCTACTCAGTCCATAGCACCTTCAAAATGATAGGAGTTGGCCAGGTGGAAAGCAGTCAGATCAGGGATGGCATCCCAGGCAAATATATCAGCGAGCACAGGTTGAAAGGCTTAGACAGATACAGCAGGTTAGAGGCATGGAGATCAGTCCCACATGGCTGACCATGGAGCGTATGGGGAGGGATGGGCAGAAGGAAAAGTCTGTAACGTTTCCTAAGTAGCGTGTATTGGGCAGTCAGGGTTTTTGCAGGACTTTTAAATAAAGAATCTGAACAGATCTGCATTTTAGAAAAACAACAACAACAACAACAGCTAGTCCATATTTGAAAAGTAAATAGTAGGACAAGGGGAATTGGAATTTAGGACCCAAGCTATGGACGCTGCAAAAATTCCAGGAAAGATAAGAAGGGGTTTTGCCAAGACGGCAGCAATTTACATGAGGATGAAGAAACAGATTTGAGAGTTATTTAGGAGGCAGAATTGGAAGAATGTAGGCTAGAGAAAGGGGAAGGGAAAGGGGAGAGCCCTACTTCTCTGGAATGGGTGCCTGGGTAGCACTGGGGTGTCTGTATTATCGCTATAGTTGAACTAGAACTACATGTTTTGCTTTTTGCCGTTACTGTTGTTCTCTCCATGGACCACCCCGTCCCCAGCCGTCCCCACCTCACTTAGCACAGGGGCTAAGTGGGGCTACCGTGTGGATCACAAATCATCATCAGTGTAACGAGTAGAGTTTAATACTTAATAATGGTAGGAAGTTTGATGAAATAAGCAACAGAATTATAATGTAAAGACCACATGTGCAGATATTTTGCATCTTACATCGCATTAATGGTAATTATAGAAGCTTACACTTATAAAGCTAACCCAACATATCAAATGTAGTGTCGTTTCACGTGTAATTGAAATAAATATTATTAACAAAATACGTTACGTGTTTGGTCTACTGTGTCAGCGAAATCTAGCTGGCATCTTATACTTACAGTACAACTTAATCCTGTGAGTTACATTTCCAGTGCTCTGTGGCCACATGTTTGCTAGCGGGTACCATGTTGGACAGCAGAGGTCTAGACCAAGAAAATCCCTTGATACAAGCATTAAATATCGGCAACTGGTATTTATTAATCAAAAGATCCAAGTACACGTAGTTGTTTATGGTAAAAATGTGAAACACTGAATGTTGTTTTGAAGAACATAGCATTATTTTAAAGTCAAGCCTCCTAAAGCTATATAATAAGCCAAAGTTTAATGCTCTTGTTTTGTAAGTAAAATTTCTGGCACGTTGCTTATAAAGCCATCTGAGGACACGCAGTCTGTGATTGCCCAAGGGCATTTGATTAGACTACCTTGTCGCAGAGATAAAGGAGATATCCTCCGCCTCCACAGACTAGCCAGAGGACTTTGGGGGATAAGAAAAAGTCTACTTTTATTATGTGCATAACTTGTTATTGAAAAGAACAGAGGAAATTTGTAAAGCTCCATGGATATCTGATGCAATGAGACAGTAAATGTCAATTAGTTTGGTTTACCAATATTTGTTTGTCACAATTGCACTCATCTGGCTCAAAACCAATTTGCTAGTTATCCTGGGACTGTTACTCTGAACACAACTTGAAAAAAAAAAAACAAAACCTTGTTTTCAACTGAAAGGATTTTATGTAGGAGAGAGTTTTGAACCATGTTAACTTCATGATGAAACAATTGAAGAAAAAGTTTAGAGTTTTCTGCCGGCATAGAGGAAGCGAAGCAAGTTGCAATCTTCCCATCTTTTTTCTGAACATTTGTCACTGCTCATGAGTCCATGTGTATATTATAACCTAGAGCTATAACCTGTAGAAAGAGAAGGCAGCTTCCGTTACTACACAAAGCAGAAAGCCAGATGCCCTGCTGGTTGTTCTGTCCTGGGAGAATATTCTTCCACCATGACCTTTCAATGCCATCCCTGAGTGCAGGCCAATACTGCCACCATCCAGTTTTACCTAGCACCCGGATTTTGATCCAATCCATGCAGGAGCTAGGTTTAGGCTTTTTCTTTCTCCATCATAAGGGATCCCTTTCGGGCAGCAGATGTAAGCTAAGGATGAGGTGATGGCGTAGCAGGGGTTGATGACACGGGATCTGGGCTACTGCTTATTCAGCTTCTGGGAACATAGCCAATCACTAGCCAAGATCAAGTACTGTCCAAACCAGGGTCCAGTAGAATGCTTGGAGCGGTTTATACAACGCTCTATGATTCTTCTGTAACACATTCCTCTGAAATTCAAGGCATCTGTGTGGTGATTCTCTCACTGAGGATATGAGGTTGACCCTCATATGTGGCATTAATGCCACACAGCATGTTTTTCCACCTCTGATGAGTCTACTACATAGTAGGCCAAGTTGGAGAAGTCACACGGCCCAAGTGGCACAACTGTGCGTGCTACTGTCTGGACCTGCTGCTAAGCCCTTTGCTGATCTAGCTCCACTCAGGACTGGCAGCCTCTGTGTTCCCAGAACCTGATGACGACTATCAGGCACCGTGCATCCCTCCTGCTCGTAATCAAATGTCCGTATTATGTATGAGCGACCTCTGGGCTCTGTGTTCTGTTCCATTGATCTATTGGTCTATCTCTGATCCAACTCTACGTGGTTCTAACTACTGTGGCCTTTCAGTAATTATTGATTTCTAGTAGGATAAGTCCCTCTACTTTGTTCTTCTTCAGCTATGAGACTATTCTTGGCCTTCTACATTTCTACGTAAAGTTTACAACCAGCTTATCAACTTACAACACACACACACACACACACACACACACACACACACACACAAATGTTATTGTGATTGGAGTTGCTTTGACTTGTAGATCAGTTTGGTAACGACTGACATCTTTAAATATTGAGTCTTTTACATAAGTGGAATACTTTAAAAATTAGGTATTCCTTCCTTTCTCTTAATAATCTAGTTCTACGTAGAGATGTTGTACATATTTTGTTAGTTTGGCTCTGAAGGATTTGATATTTTTATTACTGCAAATTGTATCTTTTTCATATTTATCTTCTTACCGTTTATTGCCATTATGCAGAAATGCAATTAATTTTTGAGTATTGAACTTACATCCAGAATCTTATTCAATTTATGTTAATTCCAAT
This sequence comes from Panthera pardus, assembly GCF_024362965.1. Classification (NCBI taxonomy): domain Eukaryota; kingdom Metazoa; phylum Chordata; class Mammalia; order Carnivora; family Felidae; genus Panthera; species Panthera pardus. Next base: position 9,802,300 of record NW_026527002.1, read on the forward strand.
TACTTATCTCTAGATTCTTTTTAACTTTCGTGTACATAATCATATAATCTGTGAATAAATGATAGAGTTATTTCTTCCTTTCTGGTCATTATACTTTTATTTCACTAATCAAGTGAGCTATTTGCTTACTGCCCTGGTTAGAACCTCTGGTACAATGTTTTTGAAGTAGTCAGAATAACTACTTGTGTTTCATCCTTCTCAGAGAGAAAGTTTTTAACATGTCAGTATTATGTATCCTACTTATACGTTTTTAAAATTATTTTTTGGTAGATAGGAACTGAGGAAACTCCCTTCTTTTTGTAGTTTGCTAAAAGCTGTATCATGAATGATGTTAAATTTCAACAAATATTTTTTCTGCATCTACTGATACATGATTTTTCTCTTTATTCTTTTAATATGATGAGTTACGTTATTTTTAAACGTGAAATTAACCTTGTTTTTTAAGAAAATAAACCCAACTGTATTTTGCTGTATTTTTCTTTTTTCCGGATTGTTGGATTCTATTTTAATTAATATTTTACATCTTTCCTCATCAGTGATATTGCTATGCCAATTTTTTTTATTATATATAGTGTTGTCTATTTTTAGTATCTGAGTTATGCTGGCATAATATAATATGTTGCGAAGGGCTCTTTTTTCTATTTTCTCGAAGAATTTTTAAGATTGACATTATGCATTCCTTTTTTTTTTTTTTTTTTCTTATTTATTTATTTTGAGAGAGAGAGAGAGAGAGAACATGCACAAGCAGGGGAGGGGCAGATAGGAGAGCCAGAATTCCAAACAGGCTCCACACCATCAGTCCAGAGCCGGATGTGGGGCTCAAACTCATGAACTGTCAGATAATGACCTGAGTCGAGATCAAGACTCGGATCAAAACTCCCTGGGGGTGGAGTTTCACTACTGAGACTGTTTTTAATTACAGACTCAATTTCTTAAAAAGCCCACTATTTGTATTTTCAATTTCCTTCTGTATGAATTGTAGTAAGTTGTATGTTGCTAATAATTTATTAGCATTAATTTGCTCATAATATTTTCTTAACTATTCAGGGACTAGAGAATCTGCCATGATGTCCTCTTTTTCATCCTGACACTGATTATTTTTTATATTTTACCTTTTCCTTGATTAGTATAGGTATTTGTAATAAATTTAACAAAATAAGTGCAAGATCTTTGCACTAACTGCTACAAAACATCGCAGGGATAAATTTTACAACACCTTTAATAATGGAGGAGACATGGGGAGTTATATACAATGTCCATAAGCATAGACTCAATAATGTAAAGATGCCAGCTCTTCTCAAACCGATCTCTAGATTCAGGGAAACTCAAATCCGAACTCCAGTAAACTTTTTCGTAAAAACTGAGAAGCTGCTACCGAAATTTGCACGGAAATTAGAGAGATACAGAATAGCCACAACGATCTTGCAAATGAAGTACAAGTGGGGAGCTCACACAAACTGATGTCAAGGCTTACTACAAAACCAGAGTAATTATGATAATGCTCTATTGGCATGAGTATAAGCAAACTGGTGTATGGAGCAGAATGGACTTCAGAAATAAACCCACTCAAATATGGTCAACTGCTTTTCTTCAGTGAAAGGCACCAATGAAATGCAGTGGAGAAATGAAAGTATTATCAACAAATGGCACTGAAGAAACAAGGGAGCTGTATGATTATAAGCCATAACCCATTTCTCACACCACACACATAAATGGACCTAGAATTGGTTGTACAGGCAAATATAAAACATAAATAAAGATCTTTGATAGAACTTTAACAGAATATCTTTGAAAACTTAAAATAGGCAAAGATTTTATTTCTCAGATTTCAAAAAGTAATATCTTCATATAATTTCAAAGCTTTGCTCCTCAAAAGACACCACTAAAAAAATGAAAAGCCAGTCTACAGACTGGGAGAAAATTTAGATGATAGATAGGTAGGGAGGTAGGTAGATGATACATATAGTCAATTCTCATTGCAATAGTTAAGTCCCATAAAGTCATGAAATTAGCAAATACTAAACTATCGTACCTAAGGGAAATAAAGGGTTAGGTTCCTCCAAGCCTTTGGTCACAATATTTTTATCACCTGATTAATATCTAACCTTGTTTCATGCATGTTTTTCTTTAAAGGCATTATTTAATATACATTACTGATTCACTAGAACTCACGCCTGAATGAGGCTTATCTAACACACAGATTTTCTCCATAAAGTACATCACAGCATTCTTGCACTTAGGAACACCAGACACTTCAGCACTCCACTTAGGGGCCATTTTAAACAACCAAATCATCACCAAAGGAGATAACAAAAATGTAAAACTTGGCACTAAATAGATTTTTAAAAAGCCACTTATTTATAGTATGAACCGAAACAAGAAAGCAGAGGATTATTTTGCCCTCATCTGGGAACATGTGTATCAGGTGACTCGAAATTTTCACAACTCTGCTCATGTTTGTAAGAGACCACAAAAGTGCCCTGAATATTGATTTTGAAGTTACAAATTCTTTTGAGCAAGTAGGCAAATTCACAAATTATGAAATCCATGAATAATAAGAATCCACTGTGTATATATTTGTATACATGTGTGTGAGCCTCAAAAGAATATGTTTCTGGAATATATAAATAACTTTTAGAGAGTAAGAATAAAATACAAAAAGCTCAGTGAAATGGACAAAAAGAACAGACAATTCAGAAAAGAATAGAAATGCACAAGAAACACATGCAAAGTCAATGAACTTTATTAGTCATAAAAGAAATGTAAATTTTAGCTAGAGGAAAATAACACCACATACGCAACAGATTGGCTAAAACTAGAAGGTTTACAATACCAGACGTTGAAAAAGAAGCATAGGAACATGAATTCTAATACATTGCTGGGGGAATGTATAAGTAATATTTGGAAAACATTTTAGGCAGATTCTTATAGAGTTAAACATACACCTACTTCAAGATCCAGCAATTCTACTCTGAGTTCCTTGTTCCCCTGAAATGGAAACACATGTTTACCAAAAAAAAAAAAAAAAAATTTACTCAAGAACTTCAATGGAACTTAATATTAACCAAATACTGTAAACAACTCAAATATCTCAGCAAGGAAATGGTTAAACATATTGTGTTATATTCATACAATAGAATACCTACTACCCAGGAATAAAAAGAAATAACCTTCCAATATTCACTACAACATGAGTGAATCTATGTCAAAGAAAAGAAACCGGGAAAAAATGTCATACATTATTATTCTACTAATATAAATTTTAAATAAACAACAAATAATTAACAGATGGAAATCAATGTAGAAGTTGCCTCTGGAGAGGAGAGAAACTGATTGGATTTTCTAGGATGATGGACATATTGTATATCTTCACTAAAGTATTAGTTTGACTAATGTCTACATTTGCCCAAACTCACTAAATTATATAATTAATATCTGTGCATCTTACTATATGCAGTCATATCTCAATTACAGAGAAGAAGAAGAAGAAGAAGAAGAAGAAGAAGAAGAAGAAGAAGAAGAAGAAGAAGAAGAAGGAGAAGGAAGAGGAGGAGGAAGAGGAGGAGGAAGAGGAGGAGGAGGAGGAAGAGGAGGAGGAAGAGGAGGAAGAGGAGGAGGAAGAGGAGTTGTTGTTGTTAGAAGAAAAGAGAAGGAAAAGAGAGAGGGAAAGAAAAAAAGGGAAGGGGGAGGTTCCTTGATAGCAGCATAATGAAAACAGAAAAACTGTGGGTGCATTTAAGACTAATTCCTCTCCATCTTTTCTAAGTACTATGATCCTAAAAAAGTAAACACAAAAAGGGAAAGAATTTAGATGAGACATTAGGAAAACCTAACTTTGAGTTCATGGGCTTCTTCATCCCCAGGGATATTTTGATATACGGATTAGGGGGTTGGTGAACCCTTTGGATTCACATGCAATTTCGTGCTTGCAGATGTTTTCTGTGTAGACGTCTTTCAGAAGATAAGGCCAACATCTGTTTTTCAAAGAGCTATGGATCTCAAAATATGAAACATCACAATCTTAAAAAGAATTTGCTTACCATCAGGCTAGGTTACTGGGTGGACATATTAAGTGTCTTTCCTGACAGATCGCTACAAATAAAGAGCGCTATGTATTAGACAATATTTTAAAATTAATGTCAAATTCCTCGAGGGTATGTTGATGCTGTGATAATGTAGAAAATGCCCTTATTCTTAGTAGGCATATATTCAAGTGCTTCTACGTATAGTTTCATAATATCTTCAAGGTTCAACAAAAAAGTATGGATATATAGAGAGCAACAACAATAAAGCAAATGTGGCAAAATGTTGAGAGTTGGTGAGTCTAGGCAAAGGATATATGGGTATTCATTGTACAATTCTTACAACTGGCCTATGGTTTTGAAGTTTTCCAAAATAAAATGTTGAGAATAAAGGATGAGACACATACTCAAAAATTTTTGATCAGCTAGGCAGAAAGATCAAGTTTCATCTACAGTTGCAAAAATTCAGTCCAGCCTCAGATTTCTCTATGATATTCACCACTAAAAGATCTTAAAAGAGTGCTAACAAAGTTCTTAGGGAGAACAAATTTTAAGCCAAGACTTTAAAACCCAGCCAAATGTTTGATTAAGTATAAAGGCAACAGGGAACATACTTCCCAACAGCCCTTCTTGAAAATAAGCTACATGAGATATCTCATTATGGTTTTCATTTGCTTTTCTCTGATAATTAGTAATGTTGAGTAACTTTTCACGTGCCTGTTTATAGTGATGGTATCACAGGAGAATACATATTTCAGACTCATCAAAATGTATACATTACATATGTGCAAATTTTTGGACATGGAGCATACCTCAAAAAAGCTGAAAAAATACAAGAGAATAGATTCCATTCTACTTAACTAAGACAAGAAGGAGAAACTATGGCAAAGAAAATGGAAGTGCGTGATTGTACTATAATTTAACTATTATCTGAATACTGAAATAAACCAGAAGATTAGATTGCAGGATAAAAAGTAAATGTTAAAAGCCTAATGGTGAGGAAGTGGAAATAAAAATGCTTGGGAAGGCAATGGGGAGGGAAAAGGGAAGGCAGTGCAAGCCCACTGGTTTTCTCACCTCTGATATCTGGAGTTCAAGAAAGAAAAATAAAAATAAGCCAAAAAAGTAGTATAAGTATAGTTCAGAACACAAAAAAAGAATATCAAAAAAGGATATGAACCAAAAAAGTGACAGAGAAGACAGAAAGAGAATAGTTGAAATAATACTAATTTCATCATTGTCTTATAAGAGTCACTACATTAGCACATTTTTTTTAAAAAAAATGAGATAATCCAAAAAAGGAGACACATTTGAAGAATTTAACAATGATTCGTAATTAAAATGGCTAATTAACTAAAATGAGAAGGGAACTTCTTAACCTGATAAAGTACATCTATAAAAATACATTAGGATAACCATCTCGAACCAGAAAGTATTCTAAGTATTCCCTTAAAATCAGGAACACGACAGAGATGTCCACTAACAACACAGCTGGTCACCTCACAATAGAGGTTCTAATCAGCCCAAAAACCAAGAAAAAAAAATTAAGGCATAAGAATTGGAAAGAGGGAAGAAAATGTAATTATTTGCAGATAGCATGACTGATCAGAAGTATTTAGAGATTTTAGCAAAGCAGAAAGATGATAGGCCAGTATATAAAGGTCAATTGCATTTCTACACATTAATTAGCAACAAAGAATTAGAAAGTATGGTTTGAAAAGATAGTATTTATTACAGCAGCAATATTTCTAAAATGCTTAGGAATAAATCTGACAAAAGATGTTCTAGACTCACACATAGAAAATTACAAAGCATTATTGAAGGAAATTAAAAAAGACTTAACAAACGAAGAGACGTTCTTAACCATTGACAGGAATACTTAATCTTGTAAAACTCAATTGTTCCCCAAATGATTCATAGAGGCAATGCAGTTCTAAAAAAAAAAAAAAAAAAAAAAAAAAAAAAAAATGCCAACACACACAGCTTGAAACATGGAGCTTTGCTTCTAAAAGTTATACTGAAGAGGGGCGCCTGGGTGGCTCAGTCCTGCATCCACCTTTGGCTCAGGTCATGATCTCACGACTCCTTGAGTTGGAGCCCCGCCTCGGGCTCCGTGCTGATAGCTCAGAGCCTGGAGCCTGCTTTGGATTCTGTTGTCTCCCCCTCTCTCTGCCCATCCCCCACTCCTGCTCTGGCTCTCTGGCTCTTGAAAATAAATAAACATTAAAAAACATTTTTTAAGTTAGATTTAAGAGCAAAGAACCAAAGAACAGGTAAGAAAATGTCGAAGAATAATAGCTGACACAGTAGGGTAGAATGGGGACTGTCCTGGCAGATGGAAAGAGTTCTCACACAGCTGTAGTAACTAAGAGATTGTAATATTGGCAGTAGGATAAAGAACACCAAAGAAGCAGAATAGAAAGACCCCCAAAGTGACACAAGAACCAAAGCTAAATGTTACTTAAATCGACAAAAATGGAGCCCACAGCAAAGACAGGGTGACTTGGAGTCCCTATTTACTAGCTAGCATAGTTTTAACATTAATAAAACAGAAAGAAGGCATGAAAAACAGGCAAAAACACATTATTAGTGGGAATTATTCAATTCCATTAATTTTATTTTTATCAGATGTGTAAATCAAAGACACGTAAAACTTAACATAATCATAAATATATTAAATGAAAGAATTCTCTTTTCAGTATATACTACATACTGATAAGAAATATATTTTTATGTATTGAAAAGAGAATTCCCATTTATTTTAAGTACACACAACAATACAATAAAACCAAAGTCAATTACAAAACCAGAAAACTAAACTCTACAACTTGGAAAACATAACTTGCTGGGAAAAGATAATTTACTAAAACTGATCTCAGAATATAGCAAAAATATAAAGTCACTAGTTTTCATAGAAGAATAAAGGAAATTGTCAAAGGATTCTTCCATCAATAAACATCAAGTCCAGATGTGTTCACAGGGGAATTCTACAAACCATATAGATAATTCTAATGTGAGTTTAAACTGTCCCTGTGTATAATGTAAAGGAGATTTTCCCAATTATTTTAAGGAAAGTATTTTTCCTAAATCTTGATACTCAAACCCATGTGTGACAACACTGGAAAAGAAATTTAAAGGCACACCTGGGTGATTCAGTCAGTTGAGCGTCCAAATCTTGATTTCAGCTCAAGTTATGATCCCAGGGTGGTGAGGCTGAGTCCTGTGTTGGGCCCCACACTGAGCGTGGAGCCTGCTTGAAATTCTCTCTCTCTCCCTCTGCCCCTCTTCCCCACTTGCGCTCTCTCTCTCTCTCTATATATATATATATATATAATAAAATTTTAAAAATAAAAAAAAGAAATTTAGAGATCCTCACTTAAAATGTTTATGAAAAATACTAATAAAATATATTTAACCAACAGAAGCCATGAATACAATAAAAGAACATTGCATCTGATTAAGGGGTTTATGCTAGTAATACAAGGTTGGTTTAACATTAGGAATCACCTCAATAGGTGCTGGCCGTGAAGACGTATTGCAAAAATTAACACCTATTTTTAATATTTCTTCAACTTTAAGGTAAGTATAAGTGTATATTTACTTAAAATGAATAAATGTTATACACTCCCAGAATGCTTAGTGATTCGAAGATACGTTTCTGTTACATCAGCAGCCAGATTGGAATGTCTATTCCTACTACTATTACTTAGCAATGCTAGTAGATACCAGCTAATGCAATAAAAAAGAAAACAAAAAAGATCTATAAAAGCTGGAAAAGAATAAACAAAATTATCATTACTTGCAGATAATTTGGATGGAACACTTTTAAGAATAACTTTAAAATAATTAGAAAAAGTAAACCTTAGTAAGATGTCAGGGTACAAAATTAGTACATGGAAATCAACATTTATCATATGTTAAAACAACAACAAGGGGAGCCTGGGTGGCTCAGTCGGTTAAGCGTCCGACTTCAGCTCAGGTCATGATCTCAAGGTCTGTGAGTTCAAGCCCTGCATAGGGCTCTGTGCTGGCAGCTCAGAGCCTGGAGCCTGCTTCAGATTCTGTGTCTCCTTCTCTCTCTGATCCTCCCCCGTTCATGCTCTGTCTCTCTCTGTTTCAAAAATAAACAAACATTAAAAAAAATTAAAAAAAAAACAAAACACAACAACGATTAGAAGACCTAATTGAAGGAGGAACCCAGTTAACAATAGCATTATTAGCAACAGCAACAACAAACTCAAGGGACACACGTAGCAAGGGTCTACATAAAAATCTTTTAAAGCACAACAAAAGGACAAAGGAGAAGGCTTGAGCAAATGAAAAGGCCGTGATTTTGACAGGAGAGGGCCAACTAACGACATAAATTCTCCCTAAGGTAATGTGGAATTTTAATGTCATACCAACAAATTACTAATGGATTTCTTTTAACCGTATAAAATCATTCAAGCATTCCCATGGAAATACAAATGGGCAAAAATATCAACAGCCAAAAAAATTATAAAAAAGAAAGGCACTAAGGGGAAACTAGCCTACTAAATACTAAAACATATGACACATAAACAGATGAAGATCATAGAAAAGAGCAAGTTCAGTAATACAACAAAATTCATGTGGGAACTCAGCATATGATAAAGGTTGTATTTCACATTGATGGTAAAAAGATAAATTAGTCAATAAAAAAATAAAATAATGAGATAGACACCTGAAAACTATTATTTGAATTTATACCTCACACTTTATACCCTCTCCATCCAGGTTTTTAAAAATTTAATTGTTAAGACTTTAAAAATACACTAAAATACTAGAAAAATATCATGAAAAGAGATTTTTGGCTTTGTCTGCTTGTTTGTGTGTCTGTTTTGTTCTTAATAACTTTAGAGTTGGGAAAGCCTGTCTAGATGATACAAAAGCCGGAAACCACAAAATCCAAAATGAATAAAGTCTTCAAGGAAACAAAAAAAATAAAGAACATGTCTTCAAGGAAAAATACACAAAGTCAAAAGACAACAAACTGATGAAAATATATCTAATGTAACAATTCAATTTTAGGGGCACCTGGGGGGATCAGTTGATTGAAGCATCCAAATCTTGATTTCGGCTCAGGTCATGATCTCAGGGTTGAGGAATTGAGCCCCATGTAAGACTCTGCATTGAGCATGGAGCCTGCTTAAGATTCTCTTTCTTCTTCCTCTGCCCCTCCCTGACTCACTCTTTCTCTTTCTCTTTCTCTAAAATTAAAAAAAAAAATTTTTAAACAAAACCAATTCAATTTTATACCAAGAAGCAAGAGCCTAAAAATCCAAAAGAAAAATAAGCTTATAGTGACATTTTTCTCTTAGCAGACCGGCAATAATCAAAATGTTTGCCCACCTAACATGTGGGTAATGGTGGGAGGACCCACATCCTTATGCTCTGATAGTGGGAGTAGAAATTGGTACAACCTCTGTACATAGTACTTTGGTAATAGCTACTAAAATTGAAAATGTCGATGACCTTGGACCCAGAAATTTTCCCTCTGGGGCACCTGGATGGCTCAGTTGGTTATAGCGTCAGACTTCGGGGCAGGTCATGATCCCGCAGTCTGGGGGTTTGAGCCCCACAACAGGCTCTGTGCTGACAGCTCAAAGCCTGGAGCCTGCTTCAGATTCTGTGTCTCCCTCTCTCTCTGCCCCTCCCACATTCGTGCTCTGTTTCTCTCTCTCAAAAATAAACATTCATAAAAGAAAGAAGAGAAAGAAAAGGAAAGAAAGTTTACCTCTGGAAATTTGTCCCTCTAGTCCACAAGATATGTATAAGGTTGTTCATTGACAATTTATTTATGATAGCAAGAGCTTGAAAATAACTTAAACATTCAATAATATGCGTTGTTGAAGTAACCTTTGCGTGGCTATAATACATACAACTTTAACTGTTCAAAGGGACAAAATAGCTTTATTTATATATTTTTGGAATGGAACAATCCCCAAGATATATTGTTAAGCGAAAAGGCAAATGCAAACCATTTGTGGAAGGTGAAAAGAATACATTTGTAGATGCTAGTTATAAGCATTGATTACCTCTGAATGACATGAAAGAAGCTGATAACCATGAATGTCTCTAGAGAGGGATCCTGGTGGCTGGGAGTATGAGACTTTCTTTCTATGCTGTGAATTTTTTCATGTTTGTGCTATGAACGTGTTGATACATGTGTTGGTGGAATAAAGGCCCACTTATCTCAGTGGTAATAACCACAGTTGTTATGGCAACTACTCTTGGTTCATCCAATGAGAAAACAGCTTAAAAAAAAAATTCACTTAAGCTGTGGGCGAAAAAATTAAACTTCCCACGGGACTAATCTTATGCAAATTTATACTAATTTTTTGTTTTATGAATGTATTTTTTGAGCTCTCTTACCAAGCATACAAAAGAAAAATATGTTAAGGAAATACAAATCTTAGTATCTAAAATAATTGTTGATGTGATAATGTTACAACTTAATAAAAAAAAGGTTTTTTACAGTAACAATTCAATATTCAATAAAATTAAGTACTGCTAGTAGGTACTAACCTACAGCCTAAGGGCCTTTATTTGCCAATTATACAGAAAAGTAGCACATCTCTCTCAAGTAAGAAACATAATCATGAAGGGGCACGGGGGTAGCTCAGTCGGTTAAGCATCCAACTTCGGCTCAGGTCATGATCTCGCAGCTCATGAGTTCGGGCCCCGCATTGGGCTCTGTGCTGATGGCTCAGAGCCTGGAACCTGCTTCAGATTCTGTGTCTCCCTCTTTCTCTGGCCCTCCCCCGATCACGCTCTGTCTCTCTCCCTCTCTCCTTCTCTCCCTCCCTCTCTCTCTCTCTCTCTCTCTCTCAAAAATAAACACTAAAAAAAAAAAGAAAAGAAACATAATCATGAAGAGACCACACCAATGAAGACCTTCAGCTTTAATATATTCAAGTAAATATTCAGCTTGAAATGGATAATCTATCTGTTTCTACGTTCAGATAAACCCAATGAGATGATTGCAATACAGCAGATTTTTACTAAGATGTCACATACTACCATCTTATGCCTAATTTATGAAACTTGCAGGGCCATGTGCTGGGTAAACTAATCCCCCAAACTTGGAGCCTCAGAGTTAGAAAAGTGAGACAGGAAAAAAAAGTGTTAATTTTTTTTGTTTGTTTTATGAACAAAAGGTGGATCACAAATAATAACGTTCAGTTATGAAACTCAAACCTGCACAAACCACTTCTTTCCTCTGAGTCTTTCCTCATTGGTGGTCTAATAGTATATCACTCACAGCTATACCTTGGTGTTTTTCATTTGAACATAAACAACTTCAGAGAACATTGCCATCAGACAAGGTCATTCTGTGACCATAATAAACGATTCAAAAAACAGAACACTTCATAATTTTATCTAAGGACAGACAAAAACAAGGTCACTGTGTGAACCTCAAAACCACCACTCTGTCCTAATATAAGTGACTGCTACTTCTTTCCTAATATAGTTTTGACCTCACTCTATCTTTCTGCTCTGGTGATATTTTATTAAGATAGCCAATCGTAGAAATATCTCATTTCCAGAAAGCTTCCAATCCAGAGCAAAGATCCGGTTACTTAAACCTTTCCCCAAATTACCAAACATCTTGCTGAAATGTCCACTCTTCTCCACAGTGTGTGGTCTCCCTCATTGTAATATAATGAGCGACAAACCCACTTTGCTCAACTACAATATATTCTTGGTGGTTTCTGGCTAGAGAGGCAAAAGAGTTGCCTATACTCAGTGACATGTTCTTCTTCAATTCTCTCTTAAACGCACACCAATCAGGCTTTCAACCATACCAGGCCACTGAAACTCCTAGTCAGTGTCACCAGTAACTTCTAGGTGACTGAATCCAATGGTCAATTCCCAGTGCTCATGTGACATTTACTGCAGATTATTTCCTGCTGTTGATAATAGTTCACTTGGTACGCATGACACTTGGTTTGCCTCCTCCCTGGCCTGCCATTATTCATTAGTCTCCTTTTCCAGATTCTGCCTCATCTCCCTAACTTCTAAACATGGTATCCCCGGGGTGCCTGGGTGGCTCAGTCGGTTAAGTAGCCGACTTCGGCTCAGGTCATGATCACGCGGTCCGTGGGTTCGAGCCCCGCGTCGGGCTCTGTGCTGACAGCTCAGAGCCTGGAGCCTGTTTCAGATTCTGTGTCTCCCTCTCTCTGACCCTCCCCCATTCATGCTCTGTCCCTCTCTGTCTCTAAAATAAATAAATGTTAAAAAAAATTTTAAAAAAAAGAATCTTTAAACATGGTATCCCCAAGGTTGTCAGTCTCTCACTTCTATCGACACTTATTCCCTTTGTGATCTCTAGTCCCCTACTTGTAAATATCATTTATGCTGACGACTTGTGGGTGTGTATTCATTTGTTCCATCCTGAAATATGTCTATCCTGAAATACAGAAGTCTGACTAAACTGGAATAAGTAGGTATTCACTGTATATTCATTCCATTCAACTCCATTCATTCTGATCTCAACATAATGGCAGTCTGTACTCAGCATGTAAAAACATAAGTCAGATAGCTCAGACCCTTACAGTGGCTTGAATCTCACTCATTGTAAAAGCAAAGTCTATATAAGGATCTACATGATCCACTCCCCTCACACACATACACAAACTTACCTCCAAAACGCTGTTCAAGTTCTTCAAGGCTCATACTTTGAAACAGAATTCAATTAATCAAATGCATCCAGAATATTAGAACTCAAACACAAAGTTTTAGGACAAAAAAGAATTAATTCAAATTAATTATTATGTAGTACGTTTTATTCAGATGTTCTTATAAGAGGTTACAATTAGGGGCACCTGGGTGGCTCACTTGACTAAGCATCTGACTCTTGATTTCAGCTCAGGTCATGATCTCATGGTTCTTGAGCTCGAGCCCCACATGAGGCTCCATGCTGACAGTGCAGAGAATGCTTGAAAGAAAATTCTCTCTCTCTCCCCCTCTTTCTCTGCTGTTCCTATACTCATACTCACTCTCTCTCTCTCTCTCTCTCTCTCTCTCTCTCAAAAGAAATACATACATACATAGAGGCTAAGATTAATGAGTGACTGACTGATGTACTGGTAACCCTAAAATGTGTAAGGGTTTGGGGGATTGTGGGTCCTTCCCACCCCAGATGTTTGATGATTCATCTTCTTCCAGGACCCTAAGAGCATCCCACAACCCACCCAGTCTTGTCTTCTTCTGCTGAGCTTCTCGGGGGTTATCTCATACACCTCTGTCACACCTTCCCAGAAACAGCTCCTCAAACCCTCATCAGGTTAGACATACAGGATTAATGTCTAACAGCTGCTTTGCACCAAGGCTTAATCTAGCAATCTTGAAATAAAATTTGCCAAGCAAAGCACTTTCTTTATTCAACAAAAAATGTGTGAGTTAAAGCAATGAGAATAATAAAGAATCACAAAATGTTAGATCTACATGAGCTCTTAAATACGTTCTAGTCCGGGGATTTTATCTGTAAAGGGCCTGATAATGAATATTTTACGCTTTATGGGTCTTGGAGTCTGTGTTGTACTGACTCAGTACTGCCAGTGTAAAGCAAAAGCAGTCACAGAAAACGTGTAAACAAATGGCTGTGACTGTGTTCCAATAAAACTTTATTTACAAAACTATGCATCAGGCTGAATTTGGCCTGTGGGATATAGTTTGCAAACTTCTGATTTAATCCAACTCGGTCATTTCATAAATGTAGACAAAGCAATTTAACACAAAGAATAAGGGTGACCCATGCTCACGTTGACCAAGATAGTCTCTGTATGTGCCTGTTGTCTCGATATAACTATTAACATGCCCCTTATCACTCTCAAAAGCATCCTGGTTTGGATAATAAATTATATGGTCGCCTTTTATAATGCTATGTCCTTCAACTCCTGTAAATCCCCATATTTTTGGTGTATTAACAGCACCCCCAAAATAGTTTAAAACTGAATAAACATATAGCACAGATAGCACTAATGTTTAAAAACTACTAAAGTCAGTTGAAGAGGTCTATAATATTGTTCAAATTTTTAATAGCCCAACAGTAATCTATTTTCTAAAAATCAATAAGTAATACTGCATAACAGAACAAAAGATTCAATATTTATTATATGTTATTTAAAGAAAATGTGATTATAACTATTCAAGAAAAATATTGAACAGCTATCTTGTGAATGCACAAACCATCTTTCAAAACACTAATAGCATTAAATATTTAGAAAGCTGTAGGGCCAGTGGTGCCTGGGCGACTGAGCCTGTTGATGACTGACTCTTGATTTCAGCTCAGGTCATGATTTCATAGTCATGAGATCCGGCCCCGCGTCCGGCTCCATGCTGGGCGTGCAGTCGGCTTAAAATTCTCTCTCTCCCTCTCCCTCTGCCCCTCCCCCCAGTCTCTCTCTTTCCCTCTCAAAAAAAAAAAAAAAAAAAAATAGAAAGCTGTAGGCCCAATATTTGCCAAGTTATCTTAAGTTATAACTTCAAATTCTATCCTTTGACATATTCCCTGAGTTTACTTCTTCTTCCTGTTGGACGCTCTTCCTTGATGTTCTTAACATGGCCTCAGTCAGGCACAGCCACAGATGGAGGCATTTTCTAGCTTTGAATGTTAGAGAGAAACAATCAGCTCTAAGAATTAAACAGAAGCAGGGGTTTCATGGGATTGCATTTCTTTCCTGTGCCCCTGACTCTTTCACCAGCCTGATTTAGGCTTTTAGATTGAGTCCCGAGTCTCAAAGACTCAACACAAGATGTGGTTAAACCACAATTATGGACTGAATATTTGTATGCCCACGCCCCAAATTCGTATGTTGAGTCCCTAGCCCCAAATATGATGGTGTGTAAAGAAAGGGCCATCGGGTAGTAATTAAGTCTAGAGGAGGTCATGGACGTAGGTCCTCATGATGGCATTAGTGCCTTTATTAGCAGGGAACTCTTTCTCTCCCTTGCTCCCTCTCTGTCTCGCCCTACCATGTGTAGATACAGCAAGAAGGAAACCGTCTGTAAGCCAGGAAGAGGGCCCTCACCACTGACTCTTCTGGCACCTTGATCTTGGACTTCTTAGCCTCCCAGACTACAAGAAATAAACATCTATCATTTAAGCCCCCAATCTCTGGTATTCTGGTATAACAGCCTGAGCTAAGATATCCAGCTTCCCACCAACAGCATCTGCGAATGAACTTACCACAACCCATTCTCTGGCAGAAATAGGATAGATTTGGTCCTTACTGATGAAGTATAAGGTTTCAGTTGGGACATTCAGTGATAACACGCCTGTGGGCACTTTTTCATGTCTGAGAGGAATCACAGTTTTAAATAGCTTTGAAAAGTATGTGAGTATTAGATTTATGTTTTTAGATGAAATTGCATTTTAGAAAGTAATTTTACTCCTAGATAAAATATTGTATTTTCATAACAGAGATATATGGAATAAGCTTGGGGTATCATTCCAAATAAAATGATAAGGGTTTATTTCACAGTTTAAAATATTGTCACTTTTAGCCCATCCTACTAAACTTGGGCCTGAGGCTTACGCATCATTCACTTGTCATCCGCCCAAAATAAAATCTTATCTTTTGAGACATCTGTATAAGTGGCAAAAATGCTGAACGACATGCAGTTAGTCATTACTACTGTCCCAAGTTTGAATAGGAAAATAGAAGCAAAATATCCCCCTTTAAGATCACCAGGTAGGGGCAGATTATGTCCTGTATAATTTATCAAATGGGCTTTTTTTGTGCATTTTCCACAGACCACTTATTTTAGTTTCAATTCTAAGCTACTTGAGAACAAGGATCATACCTTGGTTTAAAAGTTTCTCAGTAACTCCCTACTTATGCCAAGAATCCTGGTTGGCCATGACGGCCCAGCACAACTCTTGGAAAACTCCTAACTACCAAAGGTTTTATCTCAGTTATCTGCCTATCAGAGCATCTGTTGGAGTGCATCAGGAAGTCAACGCACACGTCTCAGGTCCTCCAGGAATTTCCATACCTCACAAATATCCCCCAGCCTAATTGTGAGGAGGCCAACTCAAGACACTGGACATTTCTGGACCACATCTGTGTGGGTTAAGGGTGAGAAAAACATGAAAGGACTAGCAGACCTATGAAATACAACCTCTGTCTTCTAACTCTAGAAGGTGAAAGGAGGCCACAATATAGCAACAGCATCCTCTGGTTTACCTCATCCCCAGCCTGGGAGCAGTATGGAAACTACCTAAGATTCAGAGGGAGAAAAAGCAACTCTTTGTTTCTTCTCCCTACATTTCCACCCTGGTATTTACTAAAGGGAAACAAAGAAGAGTTCATTAGTGTTTAGGAAGAAGGATGGTCTGCAAGTTAGAGTTATGGAGTCAGCTGAGTGTCCACCAAAAATCTGTCTTGTTTTGAGCACAATGCCAGGCTATACTATACAGTTTTCCTCTCTGTTATGTGTGACCATATGACTAGGTTCTCAACGGCTCAACTTGAAAAAGTGAGGTATGCTATTTCTATAGAGTCTGGGCCTTAAGACAATACCCTTGCTTCCTTCACTATTTATTTTTCCTTTGTGGAAACTGGAACCTACCAGAAGGATTAGTGTGAACAGAACACGTAATTAACCCCCATCCTAGCCCATAGACTTAGGACTCCTGTTTCTTCATGGGGTATTATAAAGGAAACATCCATTCTTTCTCTACTTCTCACAAATTTTTCAAATGGAAGGAGAGTGATTTATTTGACTGGTGAAATTGAGCACAAGAGTCAGTCTCCGTGCCTTGACCAGTCTGGTGACTCTTATTCTGAGTATCGTCCCATCCTCAAAGGGTTCATTTTCTTTTTAGTTCCTTCTGTTTGTAGCTAATAAATATATCTGGGTAAGGGGTCAGAATCAACCTCCATGGGAAGACCTGGAAGCCCATCTTTTTTGGCTTCAGCTTTCCTAGACTTGATGAGTACAACATAGGCTACCATTTTCAAGGCAGCCATCTGGGTAAGCGCCCTTATAAACTGCACTCTTCAGACACAACCCTTTCCAGTAGCAATCCTCTAGCCCAGATTGGGAAAGGGGAGAGAGATCATTGAAAACTGCTTTTTTTTTTTTTTTTTACTTCAGACCCAAGTATAGTCTCCGTTCAACCCATGGGACCTACCATATTATGTTCGCCAACTAATTTCTAGATGTATTTCTAAATTTGCTTCGGAACCTTCAGAGAAAGAAGGATGTATTTGTTTGGCACCTTTATACCCCAAATGAGAGTGCAACACCTCAAAGAAATGTTACAAAGCCCCATCATTATTTATTTCATTACTTTGCCTCTGCTTTGAGAAGTATGAATTTTGACTCATTAGGTACATGGATACAATCATTCTGGAAGACTTTCTAGCATGATCTATCAACAGTTTTAAAAAAGGTGCTATGGCTGATGGGGCACCTGGGTGGCTCGGTCGGTTAAGCACCCGACTCTTGGCTTCAGCTCAGGTAATGATCTCACGATTCATGGGTTCAAGGCCTACATTGGAGCCCACATTGACAGTGCAGAGCCTACTTGGGATTCTCTCTGTCTCCCTCTCCCTGCCCCTCTCCCAGCTCACGCTCACACACTCTCTTTCTCTCAAAACAAATAAATAAATTTTTAAAAATGTACCATTGCTGAGATGGCTACAGGTCCACCACCGATTCATGTGTCACCAATTCATCACCCTCACCTTGGGTGGAATGACTAAGCTATGCAGGGTCATTTCCCATCCCCCTAACACCTAAGTGAGGTCATGTGACTCTCTCTCACCAGTGGAACATAAGCAGATGTGAGGAGCGTCATTTCTGTGCCACATGCCACAAGTCTGGCTGAAGCGGACTTGTGTGATAACCCTGGAGGCCTCATCCAGAAGATGGCGGAACTCAGTGCCACCAGAGGAGAGAGAATCAGCAACAACCACTTTGAAATCTGAGTAAGGGAGAAACTGTTTGTATTTGAGCCATTACCCTTTGTTTTCAGTCTACTCGCTATAGCACATGGCCCCTAATAACAGCACTGAAGCCACAATTCTACCTATAGACAATGGCCCAAGGAAATAATCACAGATACACAGAAAAAGGCATATCCAACGATGTTGTCACAGCATTTTATGATAGCGTAGCCATTTGGAAGCAACCGAAAGGTCAAACAAAAGTCAGTTAGGTGAGTAAATTAATTTATGATAAGGTAGTTTTGAGCATTTAATATAAATTTTAATTTCAAATTAAAGGATATAGTAATAATTTTTAAAAAGCTAATTAATACCTACGAAGTAGTTGCCACATTTCACGCACTGTTGTAACTACTTTAATCTTTATACCAACCCTGTTGTGTGCTTTTTGTGGATAAGAACACTGAGGCCCAGCAGTTAAATATCTTACCTCAGGTCACACGGCCAAAAAATGGGGGAGATAAGAAATGCACATAAAATTACATGGGGAAATATCTATTAGAGATAAATATTAAGAAGCAGAGAACAAAATTCACATACATTCTTATCTCTACTATTTTGTATGAGTGGGTCAGGTCGGCTGGGGATCATTCATGCATTCATTCATTTATTCATTGGTCCATCCATTCAAAAATATTTCCTGAGTGCTTACTACACGTCAGGCATTACTCTGCAACAACACATAACACCAGCTTCATAAACCTTCCACTCAGGTTTATGAAGTTTCTCCTACTCAGGTAGGAGAAACATAAGAAACAAACAAGCATGTGATAAAATGTTGACTTGAGAATTGCTGTGAAGTGAAGCCAGGTAAGGAGATAGATGAGCGAGCGGGACACTCACTTGAGGAAGGATCATCAGAAAAGGCCTGAGAGAAAGGAGGACGCAGGTCACATGGGGTCCTGGGGGACAATTCTGTTCTGGGCAGAGGGACATGCAAAAACCATAAGGAAGGAACAAACCTGCAGTGTTGGTGGAAAACCAAGGTGGCCGTAATGGAATGCGTGGAGAGGACAGAGGGAGGAGAGGAGGTGGAACTCAGACAGGTCCAGTCTGCACATGGCTTTGTTGGGAAGGAGTTTGGATCCATTGTGAGTGAAATGGGAAGTGTGGCATGTTGAACTCCCTGAGACAGAGTTCGAGGTCCCGCAGGGGCAGGATGTTTCTGGGAAGGGATCTCACGTATCTGTGTCTACAGAAGAATGAAAGAAGCAGGATTGGCAGAGGGAGAAGTCAAACTATGATGTAGCCTCTTCCCCTGGCAGTTCAGAAGCTAGAACAGCTAATACAATGCAGGCTCAGTATGCCTGCCTCAGCCATCCGTGGATGTGGGCGGCGTGAAGGGGACCTTGGCTGAGGTAACACTCTTCCCCAGATTTCCTAAAGAGACTCGGCTGAGGCCTGTCAGCTGCCTACCATCCCAGCATCTGAGGAAATTAGTGCTTCAGTCCTGGGGAGGGATGTCTAGGCAGAGCACCAGACCATCCACTACAGGAGGCCATTGGAGGGTTTTGAACAAGGGAGTGACAGGACTGGAACCATGTTCCTCAGGGTCACTCAGGCTGCTGTGAGAAATTATGGGGAGAGCAAGAGCAGAAGCAGGGAGACCAGTTAAAAGGTGAGTGGCCGCTTTGGGCTTCTGGTCTTCACATTTTCAAAAATAAATTAGGAAGCTGTATGAAGCCTACTAGGCATCCAAAGCAATTTCTTGATTAGTCGTATCAGAGAATCAGAGCATCCATTGGAGAATTCCACTTAGACTTTTAACATGAGCAACAAAGTGAAGAAAGTTACGTGGATCTCAGGAGGCACCGTCAGTCTGACTTCAGAGACAGGCGATGCCACAATCACTTTCTACAGTTGTGATAATAAATTGGTTCAGAAAAACTGGTGATCTTAAAAAGAACTGTAAGGGTGACTTTGCTATATCTCATTAAGAAAGATGGGAAATGGTGTGGCTGTTAATTGAAACTGACAACATAAACAAAACAGGAAATGCCAATTTTCCTACCCTATGAAGAGGCCGGCTTTTGTCCGGGCTACAGAAAACTTTATTGCAATAAATACAGTGATGGGTATATATGTGCAAAGTTCTAGACCAAAAATTTAATGCTGAATCACCTGGTATATGAACTTAATCAGATCTCAGATTTAATTCGTTAATATTTTTCCAATTTGGATCTTAAACTATCTCTCATCAAGAAAGTGGTTCTGAAACTTTTCTGTGCATGAGGGCCACCTTGGATGCTCATGTCAAATGCAAGTTCCAGGGTGCCTGGGTGGCTCAGTCAGTTAAGGGTCTGACTTTGGCTCAGGTCATGATCTCGTGGTTCATGAGTTCGAGCCCTGCCGCAGACTCTATGCTGCCAGCTCAGCCTGGAACCTGCTTCAGATTCTGGGTCTCCCTCTCTCTCTGCCCTTCCCCGACTTGCACTCTGTCTCTGTCTCTCTCTCAAAAAATGAATAAACATTAAAAAATTTTTTTTTTAATTCAAGTTCCAGGGGCACCTGGGTGGCTCAGTGGGTTAAGCATCTGGCTCTTGATCTTGACACAGTTGGTGAGACCGAGTCCCTATCCCCCGCAACCCCTGCTCCCATCAGGCTCTGAGCTAACAGCACAGGGAATCTCTCTCTCCATCTCTGCCTCTCCCCTGTGCACTCTCTCGCTGTCTCTCAAAAACAAATGAATAAACTTTAAAAATAAAATTAAAATTAAATTAAATTAAATCAAAATTTTAAAAATGATAAAATAAAATAAATAAAACAAAATAAAACAGAATAAGATAAAATAAAGTAAAATAAAATAAAGTAAAATAAAATAAAATAAAGTAAAATAAAGTAAAGTAAAATAAAATAAAATTAAGTAAAATAAAATAAAGTAAAATAAAATAAAAATAAAAATAAAATAAAATAAAATAAAATAAAATAAAATAAAATAAAATAAAATGCAAGTTGTAGGCTTACACTCCAAAGACTTGATACAGGTCTGGGTGCGACTCAAACTCCCATGATGATTCTGATGGAGGTGGTTAGCGGGCGGTCTTCCAGAAACTGTCTAAGGAAACACTCACCAACAACAGAAGACGACTGACATTCTAGTGTGGCCAAGATATCTTGGTAGGTACAGCAAGGATATATAATTCTGAACGGATTTGTGGTCATCTTCACCGTAAATATCCTCTGCCCAACACAGTTGTATGTCTCCCTTGCACATACCTGGGTTTAAAATCATCCTCAGCCACAAAATCCTCTAAACCCGGGTTCATAACATTAGTGCCAGAAAATAGCTCAGCTGAAAGTCATTAGGCAAAAGAAGTGCCACAGACAAAAATCACAGGAAGACAGGCAATCACTTGTACTTATCACCACATCTGCTGCACTGCAGGAGAAAGTTTTGGTTTCACACCCAAAGTGAAAGAAAAACTTAAAATCCCATAAATAATACATTGAAGGCAGCAGAGTTGTTTTAATGCAGTGTCTAGAGAGGCCCCGCTAAGATAAAAGGCCCTGTTCAGTGTTCATCTTGCCGGCAGAGGACAAGGCAGGCAGTGAGGCAGGCTTGTCATTGACCCAAAAGCGTCTATGGGAAATGAACCAAGGGGAGTGTGGATTTAAAAGCTTCATAACAGAAACAGTGCAATCAGGTAAAGAGTCCAGCAAATCTGCAATTCAAGTGATGTGAAAACGCGTTTGATTCAATATACCGATGCACTGAATTTGTACGGAACTCAAGCTTTTGTCCTAGTGTATTTGGCAAGGTCCAGAAATAAATTTGAGGTTCAAGTTTTAGCGTCCCCTTTCTCTGAGACACACCAAAGGATACAATTAACCAAAACAGCTGGTTACAAGCTCTATTGGACCTTCTAGGAAGCCCGTACATTCCACTGCTAAGGCTAGAAGCTGAAATCTACGATAAATATTGAATTTGTAAGCCAAGATGCTTATTAACTCTGATCAACATATAACCTTCTGATGAGACCATACAGTCAGTGCTAGAACATCTATTTGACGATTCTTATATGAACAGGTGTTTAAAACCGCCTTATGACCAAAGTTCTGTTAACAAGCATAAAAAAAGAGATTTTTATTTGATAAAAAACCTGATATAGAAAATTATATTTAGTATAAAATAGTCAATTCATTATTATCTACCGGAACCAAGAAATAAAACAGAGCAAAAATAGCTAAAACTTGGCTTTAATATTTATCATGTTTCATAAATTTATTTTATCAACTGGGTTTTTTTTTTTTAGAAAAAACACTTCATTTAGATATGTTTTACTTTTACATCCCAAGCACACTCACAACGAATGGGGACTGGCCCAGGCGAGAAGGTGTCAGGATAAATCATGTTGATATTTAAAGCTTAGAGCTTACCCTTGTTAACCTGGAATCAGAAGACGGAAGTTAAATATAGAACTTCCACTTGCATCTCTGATAGAGTAACTAGGAGACCTGCTCTCCCACAAAAACAACCATAAAAGTAGACAAAACATATGAGGCAATTGCTTACAGGCATTGAAACATAGGCAGCACAGAACCATGATCTTTGAGAGAAGGGAAACACACAATATAAGCTTCACAATAACCCAATTTTCTGCCTCGGGGCAAATTCCTTCTGTGGCAGGAAGGTGGGACCCTAGCAAAGCAGCAGTCTCAACGAGATGAGATGAGCAAACAAACTAGACTGCTGAGGCAGCTGGAATTTGCAGGGAAGGTTATTAGAGAAGTGGGAGAAGCCTGCAGGGTCACCCCACACATCTGCACAAACCATGAGTCCTTGGCCAAGGGCTCCACTGTGCACCTGCAGGGTATGCCTGTGAAGCACAACGTTCCCATGCTTTAGGGCTGAGACCTGTTTGGTGACATCAGAGGTTCAAAGTGTTGAGAAACACTGGGGCTCCTGGGGCGCCGGGCGGCTCACTTAGTTAAGCTCCTAACTCTTGATTTCAGCTCACGTCATGATCTCACGGTTCATGAGTTGAAGCCCTCCGTCAGGCTCCGCGCTGAGCATGAAACCTGCTTAAGATCCTCTCTCTCCCTGTCCCTCTGCCCCTCCCTTGTTCATGCTCTCTCTCTCTCTCTCAAAATAAATAAATAAACATAAAATAAAAAGGAAACAATGGAGCTATAGTCCAATCAGAGTACAGTTTGCTCACTAAGCAGCCTCTTAAGTAAGAGACATGCCTTAGGATGAAGTTCAAAAAAAGATTCTCCTAATAAAGAATATAAAAAAGACTCATGGGACAATTAGGACTCACCATTAATTCAACTGGCTGCCAAAAGAAAACTCAAGCTCAATATCCTTCAGAGGTAGATAATATAATCTAGACTCTATAGAACATATCATCCACACTACACAATATACAAAAATTACAATAATAAAATAATAACAAATACAATAGACATATAAGTAAGAAGGAATGCATAGCTCATAATTAAAGGGAAAAAGAAATTAATAGAGATAGAGCCAGTCGTGATCCAGATGTAGGGAAAGATGGTCATAATGAATGGTACAGATGGTAAAAATTAGCAGAGAATTGGAAACCATAAAAAACTCAAATGGAAATGATAAAATTGAAAAATATAATATCTGAAATTAAGAACTCACCATGCGGGTTTAACAGCAGATCACAAACAGAAAAATAAGTGCTCAAATTTAAAGATAGATTAATAGAGGGGAACCTGGGTGGCTCAGTCAGTTGAGCACCTGACTCTTGGTTTCAGCTCAGGTCATGATCTCACAGTTTGCGAGATCTCACAGGCCCCACATTGGGCTTTGTGCTGACAGTGCAGAGCCTGCTTGAGATTCTTTCAACCCCTCTGTCTCTGCCCCTCCCCCGCTCACTCTGTCTCTCTCTCTCAAAAATAAATAAATTTTAAAAAAAATTTAAGATAGATCAATAGAACTTTCACAATATGAGGATCAGAGATAAGAAAATCAGGAAAAGTCAACATAGATATATGACCTGTACAGCAACATAAAGCAGTGTAAATGCAATTAGAATTCCAGAAAGACAGGAGTGGGAAAACGGGACAGAGAAATACGTGAAGAAATAAGAAATGAGAGTCAAGACAATAAGAAATAAGAATCAAAAACCTACATTTAGTAAAAACAAACCAAACCAAAAACCCATAAACTCAAATACCTACGAAATCCAAGCAAGATAAAGATAAAGAACCACATACCTACACACATTGTAGTCAAAGCACTGAACACAAAAGACAAAGACAAAATCTTTTTTTTTTTTTAACGTTTATTTATTTTTGAGACAGAGAGGGACAGAGCACGAACGGGGGAGGGTCAGAGAGAGAGGGAGACACAGAATCCGAAGCAGGCTCCAGGCTCTGAGGTGTCAGCCCAGAGCCCGACGTGGGGTCGAACTCACGGACCGTGAGATCATGACCTGAGCTGAAGTTGGACGCTCAACCGACTGAGCCACCCAGGCGCCCCGACAAAATCTTGAAAGTATTCAGAGGGGGAAAAATAGCTCTCACAAGAAAAATAAAAGTAATAATGTACAGAGGATTGTCTTTGAAAATCGTAAAAGTTGGAAGACAATAACATCCTATCTTCAAAGTGCTTTGGGGAAAAAATACAACCCTGCCAATCGAACACTCAAGGTTCAACAAAAATACCCCTCGAAAATGAAGACAAAATAAAAACATTTTCAGGAATGACATAGCTGAAAGAGCTCATCACTAGCAGAGCTGTGCTGTAAGAGTGAAATTGCTACCAGAAAGAACTTATGATCTTCACAAAGAATGAAGAACACTGGAAACGGTAAATGTGTGGGTAGATATAAACTAATCTTCTTTTCTTTCAATTTCTCTAAAAGATAATTGATGCAATAAAATAATAAGAATAAGGTAGTGGGATAGTAGCATATGTAGAAGCATAACGTATGACAAAAATAGCAAAAAGCATACGGTGGGTAAAAGTACAGTGCACTGAAAGGCATCACATTCTATGCGACGTAGCGGACAAAGCTAGATGGTAATAAGTTAATGATGCTTATTGTAAGCGTTAGAGCAGCCACTTAAAAAAATAAAACAGACATAGCTAATATACCAAGGGAGGAAATGAAATCCATTACTACAAACACTGAGCTAATCCAAAAGAAGATGGGAATAGAAAAATTCAAAGAACAAATGAGACCGATGGAAAACAAAGTAGCAAGAGGATCGACCTAAGTCTCTCCATATTAATAATTAAAAGGGTTTAACACTCCAGTAACAAGGCAGAGTGTTAGATTTTCCTTGCAGCTCAGAAAAGGAAATTTATCTAGGCAGAAAAATAATATATACATTATATATATTAAAGTAATATAAAATTATATATTATATATAAAATAAATAATAAAAAATTATAATATAAAATAATATAATATAAATATAACATAATTATAGTTATATAGTAAAACATAATATAATATGGAATTATATATATATATATATGGCTGTAGAAGGTGTTCTACTTGTGACTAAATTTAATCTTAGACGTGCTGGAATCTTCACCTTCTCTTCAGGCTGCTAGTCTTTCTGATCATCACCAAAAGTGTGCTCTGAGGTAGGTTTAGTCTTCTGACCTTATCACGACTACACTTGTTGATATAGTAATAAGACAGACACTACCAATCCAACATTACGCTGGAACTTAAAAAAATTTATTTGTACATGCCCAGTGCCGGTTGTTAAAGTAGCCGCACCAATTTTTAGAGGCGCCTGGTGGCTCAGTCGGTTAAATATCTGCCTTCAGCTCAGGTCATGATCTCACGGTTCGTGAGTTCAAGCCCCACACCAGCCTCGCTGCTGCTCATGCAGAGCCCACTTCGGAGCCTCTATATCCTCCTCTCTGCCCCTCCCCTGCTTGCGCACATTCTCTCTCTCTTTCTCAAAAATAAATACATAAATGATCAAATGAATAAATAAATAGCTTTAAAAAAAATAATAAAGTAGCCACATCAATTTCTAAAAACATAAACTCAGCACATTAATCAAATTCCCCAAATGTGAGGTGCAGCATCACGTAAGCATATCTTAAATAATCTAAAAAGTTAAGTAGAATGACCAGCTCAACGCTTTAGTACATCATTTCTTTTTCACTGTTCTTCAGACGTTAAACTTTGGTGAAGAAGATATTTCGCCTGAAAAACTTTGTCATCATGAATTTAAAATCTGGAAAAAATTAACTGATACCAACTAACATTTATTGAGCATATACTATCTGCTAAGCCTATGCTAAGCGGTCTACCTATATTATCTTCTTTGTGCTCAATTTTTAAAGATGAGTCTTAGATTAGTTGACCTGCCCATGATCACCTGAGGTGGAGCTTGAGTTTTCAGTATAAAATATCTGACATGAGAGCCTGTGTGGTTTATAGCTTTATCATCATTCTTACTTCTCCCCATATGCCTCTTCCACCTTTGGAAAAGATTCCCATCAATATGATCTGCCAAAGTAAGCAGATTGTGAAACAAATCAGAGTTCAGCAAAAAGGGACAGTAGTGTCACTTGGAGATTGAAACCAGGCTAAATATTCAACTATGGGGCACTCTGTGTCATTCTAATGAGGCCTCTTCTACAAATTTAACCACAGGGGACCACTCAAAATACCTTGGGAAGAAATGAGTCCAGGATGCAGAAGTATAATTTGCTATACTACTGAACATCAGTTTTGGCAACCCAATCTCTAATATGAGCTCCGTGAATCAAAGAAGTGAATTCACTGTGACAGAAGTGTTTTCTGTCACTTTGGTGCTGGCCAAGAGTCCATCAACCCTGCTTGCCAAACCGAATGCCTCTGACAAGGTCATCAACAAAGTCACCCTTAAGTGATTGGGCTCAGTTGATTATATAAGCACTCATGGCTGGCTGTGGAAATGTTGAGGGCTGGTGTACACTAAAGAATCTTAAGAGACTGGGATTGCATGCTTATAAATAGAAAGTAATACTACCTTTGTCCTGTTGAGAAATCATTATTGCCAACAGAAGGTAGTTCATCACCAGCAGAGTATAAAATATGTTAGGGGCACCTGGGTGACTCAGTGGGTTAAGCATCTGACCGTTGATTTCGGCTCAGATCATGATCTCACGGTTCATGAATCAGAGCCCACTTGGAGTTCTCTCTCTCTCTCCGCTCCTACCCCACTCATGCTTGCGCGCACGCTCTCTCTCTCAGAATAATAAATAAGCTTAAAAAAAAGAATATGAAACATGTTTGAAAAAGACAAGAATCACATAATTTCTTGCTACTGACTAGACTTTGATGATTCCATCTCAGGGACTCAAACTAATGATCATACAACTGTTCTCGGAATTGATACAGGTACAAAATCAGCACATTTCCTTTAGAATTACATGATCTCTGTGCAGGTAGGTGAAGCATAGATACAGGATGTAATGAATTTGTAAGCAATTGTGATTCAAGTTGAAGAATAGTATTTGCTCATCAGAAGAGAATTTGAGGTCTTTAAGCAAAAGTAAGCACTCACATTATATCATTCACATGTCACAAGTTGGAGAGGTACAATGACATGTGATTCCTCAGTATTTCAGTGGTTGACTGTGAACTACATTTAGGAAATGCTTGGCTGTATAACAAATACCAACTTTGAAAGTTTAGGGAAGAAAAATGATCTTTTGGTATCTATCTGCCTCCTTTATTCCAGCTCACTAACTTGCATTACTCAAGAGAATTCTGTGTTTACTTATTCTTGGAGAGATATAGGAAGAGTCTAGGAATAAATAACTTAGGTTTCATTCCTTCTCTAAGTCAGGCTTTCCTAAAAGCAGAGTGAAACAATAGTGATCACTTATTAAACTGGAGTCTTTTAAAGAACAAAAGCTTTTACTGTTGATGAAGTCTTTCTCGTTTATGGATTGTGCTTTTGATATCAGCGATAAGATATTTTTGCCTAACCCAAGGCCACAAAGATTTCCTTTATATTTTCTCCTGGAATTATAATTTGGGATCTTTCATTTAAGTCTAGGATCCATCTAAGCTAACTTTTGTGTGTGATGTGAGATAAGAGTCTAAGTTCAGATATAATATGTATATCTGAATTGTCATAGATCCATTTGTTGAAAGTACTTCTTTTCCTCATTGAAATATCTTTACATATTTCTCAAAAATCAATTGACTGGAAGTAGAACAACTAAAACAACCTTGGGAAAAAAAAATAAAGTGGGAGGAATGTAACTATCCATTATTTAGGTCTTGGATACAGCTGTAATAATTAAGACAGTATGTATTAGCAGAACCAGTGGAAAAATGCAAGTTAAAACCACAAGGAGATATCACTACACTTCTTTCAAATGGCTATAATTTAAAAAATGGTGATAATACCAAATATTGGCAAAGCTGCAGAGAATTTGGATCACTCAGATATTGCTGGTGGGGCTGTAAAATGGTACAGCAAATCTGGAAAGTCATTTGCCGGTTTCTTTAGAAAATAAACATGCAACTACTATAAAACCAGCAATTTCACTTTGGGGCATTTATCCCAGAGAAATAAAAACTTATGTCATTCAAAAACCTATATACATGTTCTGAGCAAACTTTTTTGTAACAGCCAAAAAATGGACACAACTAAAATGTCCTTTAACAGGTGATTGCTTACGCAAATTGTTGGTAGATATGCACAATGAGTACTACTCAGCAATAAAACCAAAAGGAAAAAGTCAGCAATAAAAAAAAGAAAAACTGTTGACGCCCTCAACAACTGGGACAAACCCCTAGAGAATGGTGCTGACTATAAATTCCAGTTTCAAGGCTCCTGGGTGACTCGGTCAGTTAAGCGTCTGATTTCGACTCAGGTCATGGCCTCACGGTCTGTGAGATATGGTCCCAAGTTGGGCTCTGCGCTGACAGTGCAGAACCTGTTTGGGAGTCTCTCTCTCTCTCTCTCTCTCTCTCTCTCTCTCTCCCTCTGCCCCTCCCCCACTCACATGCACGTGCATGTGCACAAGCTCTCTCTCTCTCTCCCAAATAAATTTAATAAATAAATAAAAATTCCAGTTTCAAAAGGTCACATATATGATTTCACTTCTATAACAGTTTTGAAATGACAAAATTATAGAAACGGAGAATGGACTAGTCATTGCCAGAGGTCAAGAATGAGAGTAGGGAACAGAAGTGGGTGGGACTATAAAGGAAACAAGAGGAATCTTTGTGGTGATGGAAATGTTCTCTATCAATGACAGTATCCTGGCAATGTTATTGCACTATAGTTTTGCAAGATGTTACCATTGGGGAAACTGAGTAAAGAATACGTGCGATCTCTTTGTGTTCTATATCACAACTACATGTGGATCTACAATGATCTCAGAGGAAAAATGTTTAAGTACAAAATATTAATGACTAGTAGTGTAACAATTTTTCCTAGGTTCTGAATTCTGCTTTGTTGAATTGCATATTTATCTTTAGGCAAATTCCACACACTCTTGATTCTGTGACTTTATAGCAAATTTTTGAATTTGGCACTATCAATGCTCTGGCTTTGTTCTTATTTTTCAAAAATGTCTTGGCAATTCTATTTCCTTTGCATTTCCACATAAATTTTGGGATCATATTATCAATTTCTCCAAAAACGCTGCTGGAATTCTGATAAGGATTCTGTTTGAATGGAGCGTCTGGGTGGCTCAGTCTGTTAAGTGTCCAACTCTTCATCTCAGCTCAGATCTTAATCTCAGGGTCACGAGCCCAGGCTCTGTGTTGGGTATGAAGCCTATTTTAAAAAAAGATTCTGTTGATTCTATAGATCAACTTGGGGAGAATTGACATCTTAATTATTATTTCCCATCAATAAACATGGGATATTTCTCTACTTATTTATATCTTTTTAAATTTCTCTCAGTAACATTTTATGGTTTTCCGTATATAGGTCTTTTTGTTCAATTTATCTCTTAAAAAAATTTTTTTTTTCAACGTTTTTTTATTTATTTTTGGGACAGAGAGAGACAGAGCATGAACGGGGAGGGGCAGAGAGAGAGGGAGACACAGAATCGGAAACAGGCTCCAGGCTCCGAGCCATCAACCCAGAGCCCGACGCGGGGCTCGAACTCACGGACCGCGAGATCGTGACCTGGCTGAAGTCGGACGCTTAACCGACTGCGCCACCCAGGCGCCCCTGTTCAATTTATCTCTTAATATTTATTCTTTTTGATACTACTGTGAAGGAAATTATCTTAATTTCATTTTTGTATTGTTTGCTGCTGGTATTTTAAAATTGATTTTGGTATATTGATTTTGTATTCTGTAACCTTGCTAAACTCATTTATTAGTTTTAGTAATTTTTGCTGATTCCTTAAGATTGTCCTTCTACAAGATAATGTCATTTGACAAAAAAAAAAAAAAAAAACAACTGTTTTACTTCTTCCTTTCAAACCTGATGACCTTCCTTCTCTTCCCCTCTTCTCTCTTCCCCTTCCCTTCTCTCTCTTTTTCTGTCTTTCCTTTTTTCTTTCTGCCTCTTTATTATTATACGTCCAATACAATATTGAGTACAATGGTGATAGTTAACATCCTGTTTTCTGGTTCTTAAGACAAAAAACATTCAGTCTTTCATGATAAAATATAATGTTAGCTATATGTTTTTCATAGACACCATCTATCAGGTTAAGGAAGTTCACTTCTGTCTTTATTATCTGTTGAACTCTTGGATATTTGTCATCAAATTTGGGATGTTTTGGCCATATTTCTCCAAATATTCTCTCTGCTTCTTTCTTTTCTCCCTCTGAGACTCCCACTATCCATATGTTGGTAAACTTAATATTGCCCTACTTATCTCTGAGAGTCTGTTAATTTTTCCTCTATATTCTCTTTCTCCGTTCTTTAAATTGGATAAATTTGATTGGTATATCTGCAAGAGCAGTGGTCCTTTCTTCTGCCGTACTAAGTTTGCTGTTGAATCTATTTAGTGCATTTTTCATTTCAATTAATATCTTTTAACATTAGTATTTCCATTTGTTTCTTTTAAAACTTTCTATTTTTATTGATGTTTTCTATTTGTTGAGTCATCGTCATATTTTCCTTTAATTTTTTAAACATGGTTCCCTTTAGTTCTTGGAGCATATTTATAATACCACCTTTGACATCTTGGTTCGATAAATACAACATCTAGACTTACTAGAAACATTATAATTTATAACGTTGACTTTCTTCTCTTGGTGTGGGTCACACTTTCCTGCTTCTCTGCATGACTCTGCATAATATTGTGTTGAAAATTGAGCATCTCAGGTAATATATTGCAGATTCGGATTTTTGTGTGTTGTGTAAGAGAGTTGTGTTGCTGGAATTTTTGGTCTGGTTTTGTTTTGTTTGTTGTTAGTAATTTTCTCTGGACTAAATCTGCCATACCTGTATTCCCCATGATGTGCAGCTGCTGATGTGTCTTATTTTCACTTTCTAGCCTGACTTTCTAGAGTTTGCCTATGTGTCTGCAGGCTTAATAGTCAGCTAATGATTGGTTCAAAGCTGCGCTCAAATATCTTATGCCTATCAGGTTCAACCCTATGCAGATGGATCCATGCATGGTTTGGAAACACATTTGAAGTTCAGGGGTTTTCTTTCTTTTTTTTTAAAGTTTATTTATTTATTTTGGGAGAGAGAGCACATGCATGCACACACATGAGCGGGGGTGGTGGGGAGGAGGGTGGGGAGGTTCAGAGAGTGAGGGAGAGAGAGAGAATCCCAAGCAGGCTCTGCATGATCAGCACAGAGCCTGATGCGGGGTTCAAACTCATGAACCGTGAGATCATGGCCTGAGCTGAGATCAAGAGTTGGGCACTTAACCAATGGAGCCACCCAGGCACCCCTGAAGTTCAGGCATTTTCAAGCCTGATGGCTTTTACTTTCCCCAGGCCCCCTCACATCTTCCCAAAGCCTACATGCAGTTTGTACTCTCTCTGGTAACTCCTGCACATGAATGCAGCCTCCTGGTCAGCCAGGGGGTAAGAAGAGTTTATCTACTATGTCTATGGCTCTTTGAGTTTTAAGATCTCCCTGTTAAAATTTCTGGAGAATCCATCAGTCTGCCGCTTCCCCCAACCAGGACTGTAACCTTAGTCCTGCCCTGTGCACCTCCTTCCAAGATGGCTACTTTCACTGGCAACGCCCCTGAGTGTGGATTTCTTTCCTTCCACTCTAAATCAAATCAGCCCCCATAGTGGAGCTGCTGGTTTTTGCAGTCAACCCCATCCTTCTAGAATAGACACACCTACCGGGCTGCACTTGTCACTAAACAAGAACGCCATCGACTTTTACTGTTCATACCTGAAGTTCAGGAGGAGTTTTTCTGTCAATAAATGTGTCTAAATTTATTATTTGCTTTTGGCCAATTTTTAGAGCCAGAAATGTGTTTGACAGTTTTGTTCAGTTTCATCATTAGTTTTGTAGAAAGGATTTTGCCAACCTCTTCAGTCGTATCTCTTACACCCAATTTATTCTTAATTCTCTAATTTATTATCTCTTTGCACCTGCCCTTATCAACCCTCCTATATCTCAGCTTTTGTTTTCTTAGTCTTTTCTAGCCTCTCAGTTTTGATTTTCAGCTGTCTTCCACTGGAAAAGCTGGAATGAAGAGAACAGCATCATCTATGGATATCATACTATAATTATAATGATATAAAATGCCTAATAAAATAGAAAGAGAACGTACAAACAATGTTAGTGATAATCTTTAAAGGGTGTGAGGTTGTGGGTGATTTCTTCCGAATTCATTAGTGTCATTATATTACCACTCTTTTTTTTTTTTTTTTTTTTTTTTTTACCACTCTTGATAAACAGTGGCTACTGGGATATTATTTTTCCTCCAAGAACTTGGAAATAAAGAGCATCAGGCCACCATTCAGGAATTAGATGTACAACCAATGTGTAGTGGGTCAGAGCAAAGATGTATGAAAGTAGCATAAATGAGAGGAGGGCTCCCAGGTCACTTAGTTTGATGGTAACTGAATGGATATGTTAATGTCTCCAATGGTCGTTCATACAGGATCAGCCATGGAGACACAGAAAGGTGACAATCACAGAGTTAGTGTTAGCAACATCAGTCCAAACACAATCAAGCAAGAGGGTGCTCTGGTGCAAGGACATGACATATCTAGTCTGAGTGATACACTTATCTTCCTTGTGGAGGCCAATGTAGCCAGCTAACTTCTCTTCATAGACATTAGACAGCTCAATTCGGTAATTGACTCCCCTACTCTGATGCCATATACACCAATCATCCTTCTGATTACAATTTGGCTTTCCATACAGCTCGCCTTCAAGAAGCAAATTAGCTGGCCCCAGTATGCGTATCCCCTTGACAGATAGCTTTCTCCTTTTAAATTAGAATGTTGGCATCCTGGTGAAATGGAGCATTAGGACAGTATAGGATAAATTTGAATCTCTGGATAAGATCTGAAATCAGGGAGGTGAGGCAGACAGCTATGGCAACAATTGTAATATGAAGTATAAAGGACCTTAACAGAAACAACTGTAGTCAAACAGAAAGAGAGAAATACAAGAGACATTGTGCAGAAAGAATTGACAGGAGAGTGTCTGGTTGGACATGGGATGGAAGAGGTAGGAATCAGGAGTAACTCTGGGATTTGACACCCAGATGAGTGAGTAAATGATAGGCATGAATAGAAACCAGAAAGCCTAGAGGAGAAGCCAGTCTGAGATGAAGTAATTGATGAATTCATTTGGACATGCTGAATTTGAGCAATGGTGAAGCCTATGGGGAAATATCCACTAGGCTGATGAAAAGGCAGGAGTAAAGTCTGGAAATACAATGACTAGCAAGTTTCAGGTTCTGGATATGGACCAGAGATTGGATTATGAAGCAGGGGCTTTAATATCTGCATGGTTTTCAGGTGGTATCTCTGGAAGACAGCAGGAAAGAAGAGGAGAGCAAGACCAGGAGAGTAGAATACAGGGAGTATCCACATTAGGTAGAGGAGAAAGATTGGGTAAATATCAGAATTGCAAGTTGTGTAGTCTGGTGTGACCTAAATTGCCTAGTATTCAGAGTCATGTATGTGGTTTATTAAAATTATAGACTCCCTGGCCCCAGCCTAGACATGTTGTCCCAGAAACCTCCAAAGATGGGCTCATGAATCGACAATGCAACAGGTTCCTTTTTCTGATTTTTTTGAGCAGGCAAGTTGCATCAAGAAATATGTTACACTGGATCAGGCAAGTTTCTGAAAAAAACTGAAGGAGAATGGAGTGAGCAGATAGGAAGGTAAAGAAGAGGAACTAGGGCATCAGAAATAAGTCAAAAAAATCTTTTAATTTAAATGGGAAAACATTTAAAGCGAAAGAGAAGGACCTAAAAAGAAAGTAGAAATGAAAATGCTGGGGGTAAGGGTGGGTGAGTAATGTACCGAGCAAAACTGGGAGCTCCATGAGAGTAGGACCAAGCTGGCTTTGTCACATGGGTCCCCAGCTCTCTAGCAAATGCGTAGCATACTTGTAGGATCTTTATATGTAACTGAGGCATAAATGAGTCAGGCATGGGAGCCAGTTAACAGTTAGAAGGGTTGAACGTATACAGGAAGATGAGTTTGTTACTCTCATGCTATAGGAAAGCATGAAAAAATGTATACACATAGTTTAAGGGACAGGAACAGAACAAAGCTGATCTTTAATGGACAAGATTTTTCGGGTTACCTAAAAAGAAGGTCATGCATTGAGAAAGCCATGGGGGAAACACAATAATACTACTTTTAGAGAAATTTATACACTTG
Organism: Panthera pardus; assembly: GCF_024362965.1. Classification (NCBI taxonomy): domain Eukaryota; kingdom Metazoa; phylum Chordata; class Mammalia; order Carnivora; family Felidae; genus Panthera; species Panthera pardus. The sequence continues at coordinate 9,837,039 of NW_026527002.1, forward strand.
TATTCCTTTGAAATGCTACTCTCTCTTCTGCACTGCTTTTACATATTTTTGATGGTCTAAGTGGGGACTATTTTACAAACAAAAACATTGTCTAATCAGAAAAGGATTTCAAAATCACAAATCAAAGATGAAGAGATTCTGAACTATGGTTTCTCTCAAAAGAGAGAAGAAGTAACAGTAACTCGGCTTAAAGCAATAGCATAGCTGAGCGCCATGGAAACCGAAGCAAATTTCTGGCAGTGATTCGGGGAAAGATATTATAGAGTTAGATCAGATCCTCCACATTTCCTTTTCTGGCTAAAAAGAAAACCTAAGGGAAGTTGTCCTGGGTCTTTGCCAGTTGTGGCGTGAACAGAAGGCAGGACAGATAAGACTGCTACCTAATGGGGGGTTTGAGCTGGCACCTAATTCTAGATGCGATGCCCACAGGGAGCAGGAGCAGTGTGGTGTTTCGTGAAAGATGGAGTCAAGTGCGTTGGCCAGTGGTGCTGAGCAGCTCAGGCTTCCGGGACGCTGACTGACAACAGCCGGATGACACCTGCTGACAAAGCTGCAGATGTGACTGTGGCAGATGTGATACCTCGGTGCGCACGGGAGGGCAGCCATCAGCTCCGACGCTAGGGTAGGACCCCAGCCTGACTACATCACAAAAGCGTTTTGACCTGGGAGAAGACAGACGCAAAAAAACTCTAACATGTAGGGATGGAGGTACATTAGAAACTTAGCCTCAAGGGGAGATGGGCTGCAACTCGAGACAGGTGCTTTCTGCACTTGGATTGTGTACTTGTTACCAGTGCAGATAGGTGACCGATCGGCGTTGGCATTTTATGTTAGCGTATTTGACTATATTTTACCATCAAATCATTTTATTTGCTTATGACTTCAGAGTACCATCCATGAAAAGAAAAGCAAGTCAGTGTGGACTCATCTCCTGAGGAAAAGAGAACACCCAGGATTCCTGAAAACTGAAACAGCCCAAAAGAAAAACAATTAGGTATATTCTAAATATGCCACTCATAAGCACTTTCAGATAATACTACATTTAGGTACACAGCGATCAAGGATATTGTGGGCGAGTGGACACCCATGGTAACACCAAACAATAATCAACCATCTTGCAAGAGTGTAATAAAAGAAGCATGTTGGATAAAAAAAAAAAAAAAGTAGATAGATCCATGCACACTTCCCCACCCCTGCTCTTTGAAACTCACAGAATATGCCATTTTGATTGGGGATCATCTTTTTATCCTAAAAGTCAGTTCATTCTAATTAATTATCCCCACACTCTCCAAACTACTGGATATACTCTCCCACTTCGTCCCAGAATTTTCCACTTTCAATGAGAGTACAGAAAATTATTTTATTCTACAATGAACATAGCCAAACATTGTATTTAGTGTAGTCCAGATTTAACCAAATGTCATAGCAGCCATCATTCACTACTCAACCTAAATGATGATGATGATGATGATGATGATGATGATGATGATGGTGGTGGTGGTGATGATTTTTGAAGGATGTAATAATAAAGTGTACGACTCCACACAGTGTATTGCTGAAAAGTTTCATAGAAGTTAAATTCTTGTTAATCAAATTATGTTTAAATTGCACGAGAATTCTATGATAAACTCTTTTGTAAGAGAAAAATGCCTTTGAAGAACAATAACTATTCCCTCATCTGTCTTTTATAAATTTGGAAGTTGCATGGATATTGTCTTTAAATCAGGGAAATACACGCTTATGTTTATATTTCCAAATTTGTGTTTATATTACCAAATTCCTAAAGCCTTATCCAGCACTAGTCCCCCCCACCCCCCCAGCCTCGGCCAGAGGAGGGTAGTTTTCCTTGGCAACCAGGAGGTGCTGATAGGAGGGTAAGTGTGAGATACAGTTACATGGGAGGGAGGGACTTCAAGCATCAGGAACAAGAATAAGTCTAAGTACAATGAGGAAAAAGGCAAAGGGTTGGGATGGAAGGAGCCCTGAGATGTTTGGGAACAAAAGCATAGACAAGTGAAGCAAACAGCTTCACATATGGACTATGACCTACACGAGGGTGTGTGTGTGTGTGTGTGTGTGTGTGTGTGTGTGTGTGAGAGAGAGAGAGAGAGAGAGAGAGAGAGAGAGAGAGAGAGAGAATGCCTATACAGTGGCCATTGTGAAGAAGATAGTGCATATTTAAGTCATGTGCCAACTCTAGGCCATAGGAGCTGGGTGTTTTATGATACACAGGGCTGAAGCAGAGGCTGAGCATTTTGACATACTTCTGGCAGTTGAAAATGATCACGATAGACACATTAGACAGGTGTCTCATATCAAACACCATGCCGATGCCACGCATTGGAACCTGGTATGGCTAGAGCATGAAAGCCAGGAAGTCTAGCACAACCCGAACATGTTTGACAGAAACACTATGATTGTTTCCAGCCTACAGTTAGGATGGCTTTACCACTAATAAAAGTTATGCCCGTATAAAAATCTTGAAACACGGGGGAAATAAAAGTAACTTCCTAGAGCATGTTCAAAATAAAAACGAGGGCTGGAAAATCCTGAAGTATCTCTGAACAACCATGGGAAAAGGGTCTCGGTGAGAAACGTGCTGTGGGATGCAGGCACAGGAGCCCTAAATGTGGAGGAATGGTGTGGGAGCAAGATCCAGGGCTCCTGTAGGCTTCTTCCCAAGGCAATGAAACAATCTTGGAAGAGCCTCATCATCTCCCAGGAAGCTGGGGCTGGGCAATGGTATGATTCTAGACTACCCAGGACCAACTCACCCACCAGAAAGGAACCGGTATTTTGGTTATTCCCACCTCAAATAGGAATAACCTCTTCATATTTGGGGAAAATCCACGACAAACATGTTTGGATTTTGAAGTCTGTGTTGACCAACCCAGCTCAAGTTGCCCCCACTCCATTCCCTAGCATATTTCCCTTTTTCATTATCTTTAGTGCCTATAATGCTAACTGAAAATATGGCTTTGTTTTGTAGGTTGCTTACTTATGTCCCCGTAGATGATATTTGTTTTGAAATGTCTTCACTGTCTACACGTTCAGCATTTTCTCATAGTCCTTACTTCAGATGCTGTTTCTGGGGTGCCTCCCCCCATTTAAAGCAAAGACCTGTGAGGACAGAGATTTAGGAATTGTTCACCGCTCGGATGCTCAGCCTGGCATTTACTTGGTGTTCAACAACTATCTGACAAATGAATGAATTCTATCAATGTTTGGGTGGGTTTCTCATAATAGGATTCTATTTTTTTCTAAGCCTTCTTTCAAAAGTTCAAAAGGCCTTTTGTTTGTTGTTATTTTTTCAAATAAAAGAAAAAGATCAAATAGAGTAAGAATAAAAGCACTCTATTCAAGCAGAGTTAGAGGATGACATAATAGGAAATGATCAATAGTCATTTATTTTAGTAGGACCTATTACACTGTTGACTTCATGTTTGAACAAAACACTCAACAGCGGACAGACAAGTTCAGGGTCGGAAGGGATGTTTGAAGTACTATGATACAGCAAACGGTTTGAAGTGTTCTTGTATCTTGATAGAAAGTGGGCTGAATTTTGAAACTTTATCTCACAAGTAAACTATCCAAACTTCTTAAGCCATTCCATGCTTTCTAAGGCAGAAAAGGGAGCTCTGGACAAAGCAAGTGGAGGAAACACAATTCAGCCACTGTGCAGAGCTCACTGGCCAGTGAGGTTCAACTTTTGGCACTCTTTCCCACAAAGTATTGCACATCCATCGACATCTGTCCTTCTCCCAAACCCGCACACGAGTATGAGAAGCTATTAAATGTGTACTATATACAAGATAGCATGATCTATTATATACAAAAGACTTCTCCATTTGATTATTTTATTATGGCCACATGATTACTGAAATTTAAAAAGTGAAACTTATGGGGGGGAGCCAAGATGGCGGAACAGCATGGAAGTTTTTTGTGTGTCTCGCGTCCGTGAAATACAGCCAGACCAACACTAAACCATCCTGCACACCTAGAAAACTGATCTGAGGATTAACACAACACAACCTGCACAACCTGAACCACAGAATTCAGCAGGTACATGGCGCGGAGAGGTGAACTTGGGGAGTGAGAAGCCGCAGGAAGGGAGGTGCTTTTGCGGGTGAAGAGAGGACGGAAGGGAGGGAGAATATAGGAAAAGTACCCCTCCCCAAAAGCAGGTGGAGAAAAAGTGGAAAATTGGAAACAGCCTCAGGGACTGAAATAAAAAGGGAGAAAGGAGAAAGGAGAGGGTTTAAGTGCCATTAAGACTGTAAACAAGGGGGGGCGCAGAGACCGCAACTCCGCAGCTCCCTACCTGGCGGTGCTCTGGTGGGAAGGTCGAATCCCCAGGAGCAGAGTGGGGTCCGGGAGGCGCTCGGGCCACACGAGGAGAAGCGGCTCCACTGCTGGAAGGACATTTGGTGGAGACTGTTGAAGCCACCTGGTCCCGGCAGACCCCGGAAAACGGCCACAGTCGCTGGTGCTGGAACAAGGTCGTCGAGGGTGAAGCCCGCTGCCAGGCGTGTGTTGTGATTTTCCATAATCCCTGAGATGCTGCTGCGACACCATCTCGCGACCTTTTTCTGGGGCAGGCTGGCACCTGGCCGCAGTCTGGGGGCTCCGGCAGCAGCAGGGTCCCACAAGCGGTCCTGGGTTCAGCCGACTTTCGGCTGTTGCTCATTCGGCCAGTGCTTGGCAAGACCCTCCCGCACAGGGGCTGAACGGGCCAAAGCCGCAGTCCTTCAGAAGTAAGGGGTGGGGAAAACAGCCGCATCTGAGACAAAACTCAGGAGAGAGGTACTGCCTGGGGCTTGGTCACGGACAGTGAAAGAGCAGGGAGTGGACAGAAGCTGAAGACAGAGGACAGGTGCGCGATTGCTGATCGGGGAGAACAGACAGGGTAGCTGGAGGACGCCATTTTCACGCTCCCGCGCACGCGCATACTTACGAGCGCCGCCACCATCCACCCCAGGAGGCTAGCAGTGCCATCTAGTGGAGAACGGAGCCGTCACACCGAGCCCCGCCCGACTGGGCCCACCTTGCTCTCAAGAACACAAGTCTTACCGAGGGCTTAGTTTATGGACTATAAGGCTCTACATAGACTGACTTCTAGGGGAAAACGAAGTAATTTCAGTCTGATTTCAATCTGCTAGCAGGTCCATCTATTCAATTTTCTTTCTTTTTTTTTTTTCTCTTTTACACTTCTTTTTCGTGAATATAGAAAGAGAAAAAATTCCTTTTTATTTTCAATTTTTATTAAAAATATTTTCATTTAAGTTTTTACTATACTTTTTACTTTTATGTAAATTTTTTCAAATTCTATTTTATTTCCATCATTTTACCACTACAGTGTATTCACCTTTTCAAATTTTCAAGCGATTTCCTTTTTTTTCAGTTTCATTTCTTTTCTTTTCTTGAGTACAGAAACAGAAAAAATTCATTTTTATTTTTAATTTTCACTAAAAATATTTTTCTTTAATTTTTTCTACTATATTCTTTATTTTGTGTGAACTTTTTCAGATTCTATCTTACTTCCATCATTTCACTTTAGTCTACTTCAGTGTATTCATTTTTTTCAAATTCTCAAATAATTTCCTTATCCCCCACTTTTATCTCTAGTCTATCGAACCACTCTCAACACCCAGACCAAAACACACCTAGGATCTAGCATCATTTATTCCATTGTGTGTGTGTGTGTTTAATTTTTTAATTTTAATATTTTTTTAATTTTAATTATTTTAAATTTTCTACCTCATTAATTCCTTTTCTCCCTTCAAAATGATGAAACAAAGGAATTCAGCCCAAAAGAAAGAGCACGAAGAAAAGACAGCCAGGGATTTAACCAACACAGATACAGCAAGATGTCTGAACCAGAATTTAAAATCACAATAATAAGGGGGCGCCTGGGTGGCTCAGTTGGTTAAGCGGCCGACTTCGGCTCAGGTCATGATCTCTCGGTCCGTGAGTTCGAGCTCTGCGTCTGGCTCTGTGCTGACAGCTCAGAGCCTGGAGCCTGTTTCAGATTCTGCGTATCCCTCTCTCTGACCCTCCCCTGTTCATGCTCTGTCTCTCCCTGTCTCAAAAATAAATAAAAAAGAATCACAATAATAAGAATACTACCTGAGTTGAAAATAGACTAGAATCCGTTTCTGCGGAGATAAAAGAAATAAAAACTAGTCAGGATGAAATAAAAAAATGTTATACCTGAGCTGCAATCATGGATGGATGCAGTGGTGGCAAGGATGGATGAGGCAGAACAGAGAATCAGCGATATAGAGGACAAACTTATGGAGAATAATGAAGCAGGGGAAAAAAGGGGAGATTAAGGCAAAAGAGCATTTAAGAATTAGAGAAATCAGTGACTCATTAAAAAGGAATAACATCAGAATCATAGGGGTCCCAGAAAAGGAAGAGAGAGACATAGGGGTAGAAGGGTTAAGCAAGCAAATCATAGCAGAAACCTTTCCTAACCTGGGGAAACACACAAAAATCAAAATCCAGGAAGCACAGAGGACCCTCATTAGATTCAACAAAAACCAGCCATCAACAAGGCATATCGTAGTCAAATTCACAAAATACTCAGGCAAGGAGAGAATCATGAAAGCAGAAAGGGGAAAAAAAAGTCCCTAAACTACAAGGGAAGACAGATCAGGTATGCAACAGACCTATCCACAGAAACTTGGCAGGCCAGAAAGGAGTGGCAGGATATATTCAATATGCTGAATCAGAAAAGTATGCAGCCAAAAATTCTTTATCCAGCAAGGCTGTCATTCAAAGTAGGAGACATAAAAAGTTTCCCAGACAAAAAAAGTTAAAGGAGTTTGTGACCACTAAACCAGCCCTGCAAGAAATTTTAAGGGGGAGTCTCTGAAGGGAAAAAAAGATGAAAATATAAATAAATAAATAAATAAATAAATAAATAAATAAATACCAAAAGCAACAAAGATTAGAAAGGACCAGAGAACACCAAAGAAACTCCAACTCTACAAGCATCATAATGGCAATAAATTCCTCTTTCAGTACTCACTCTAAACGTAAATGGACTCAGTGCTCCAATCAAAAGACATAAAGTAACAGAATGGATAAGCAAACAAGATCCATCTATATGCTATTTACAAGAGACCCACTTTAGACCTAAAGACACCTTCAGATTGAAAATAAGGGGATGGAGAACCATCTATTATGCTAATAGTCAACAAAATAAAGCAGGAGTAGCCACACTTATATCAATCTAGACTTTAAAGTAAAGACTGTATCAAGAGATGCAGAAGGGCATTATATCATAATCAAGGGGTCTATCCACCAAAAAGACCTAACAATTGTAAACATTTATGTGCCAAATGTGGGAAAACCCAAATATATAAATCAGTTAATCACAAACATAAAGAAACTCATCGATAGTAATACCATAATAGTAGGAGACTTCAACACCCCACTCACAGCAATGGACAGATCATCTGATCAAAAAATCAACAAGGAAACAATGGCTTTGAATGACACACTGGACCAGATGGACTTAACAGATATATTCAGAACATTTCATCCTAAAGCAGCAGAATATACATTCTGCTCCAGTGCACATGGAACATTCTCCAGAATAGACCATACACTGGGACACAAATAAGCACTCAACAAGTACACAAAGATCAAGATCATACTGTGCATATTTTCATACCACAACACTATGAAACTCGAAATCAACCACAAGAAAAAATTTGGAAAGGTAACAAATACTTGGAGAGTGAAGAACATCCTACTAAAGAATGAATGGGCTAACCAAGCAGTTAAAGAGGAAATTAAAAAGTATATGGAAGCCAATAAAAATGATAACACCACAACCCAAAACCTCTAGGACACAGCAAAGGTGGTCATAAGAGGAAAGTATATAGCAATCCAGGCCTTCCTAAAGAAGGAAGAAAGATCTCAGATATACAACCTAACCTTATGCCTTAAAGAGCTGGGAAAAGAACAGCAAATAAAACCCCAAACCAGCAGAAGACAGGAAACAATAAAGATTAGAGCAGAAATCAATCCTATCAAAACCAAAAAAACAACAGATCAATGAAACCAGAGCTGGTTCTTTGAAAGAATTAACAAAATTGATAAACCACTAGCCAGTTTGCATCAAAAAGAAAAAGGAAAAGACCCAAATAAATAAAATCAAGAATGAAAGAGGAGAGATCACAACCAACACGGCAGAAATAAAAACGATAGTAAGAGAATATTATGAGCAATTATATGCCAATAAATTGGGCAATCTGGGAGAAATGGACAAATTCCTAGAAACATATACACTACAAAAACTGAAACAGGAAGAAATAGAAAATTTGAACAGACCCATAAGCAGTAAGGAAATCGAATTAGTAATCAAAAATCTCCCAAAACACAAGAGCCCAAGGGCCAGATGGCTCTCCAGGGAATTCTACCAAACATTTAAGGAAGAGTTAACACCTATTCTCTTGAAGCTGTTCCAAAAAATAGAAATGGAAGGAAAACTTCCAAACTTTTTCTATGAAGCCAACATTACCTTGATTCCAAAACCAGACAGAGATCTCACTAAAAAGGAGAACTATAGACCTATTTCCCTGATGAACATGGGTGCAAAAATCCTCAACAAGATATTAGCCAACCGGATCCAACAATACATTAAAAAAATTATTCACCACAACCAAGTGGGATTTATACCTGGGATGCAGGGCTGGTTCAATAACCACAAAACAATTAACGTGATTCATCACATCAGTAAAAGAAAGGACAAGAACCATATGATCCTCTCAATAGATCCAGAGAAAGCATTTGACAAAATACAGCATCCTTTCTTGATAAAAACCCTCAAGAAATAGGGATAGAAGGATCATACCTCAAGATCATAAAAGCCGTATATGAACGACCCAACGCTAATATCATCCTCAATGGGGAAACACTGAGAGCTTTCCCCCTAAGGTCAGCAATGAGACAGGGATGTTCACTCTCGCCACTGTTATTCAACATGGTATCAGAAGTCTTAGCCTCTGCAATCAGACAACACAAAGAAATAAAAGGCATCCAAATCAGCCAGGAGGAGGCCAAACTTTGACTCTTCGCAGATGACATGGTACTCTATATGGAAAACCCTAAAGATTCCACCAAAAAACTTCTAGAACTGATTCATGAATTCATCAAAGTTGCAGGATATAAAATCAACACACAGAAATCGGTTGCACTCCTATACACCAACAATGAAGCGACAGAAAGAGAAATCAAGGAATTGATCCCATTTACAATTGCACCATAAAATACCTAGGAATAAATCTGACCAAAGAAGTGAAAAATCTATACCCTGAAAACCATAGAAAGCTTATGAAAGAAAATGAAGACACAAAAAAATGGCAAAAGATTCCTTGCTCCTGGATAGGAAGAACAAATATTGTTAAAATGTTGATGCTACCCAAAGGAATCTACATATTCAATGCAGTCCCTATCAAAATAACACCAGCATTCTTCACAGAGCTAGAAAAAATAATCCTAAAATTTGTATGGAACCAGAAAAGACCCCAAATAGCCAAAGCAATCCTGAAAAAGAAAACCAAAACTGGAGGCATCACTTCAAGCTATACTAGAAAGCTGTAATCATCAAGACAGTAAGGTACTGGCACAAGAACAGCCACTCAGATCAATGGAACAAAATAGAGAGCCCAGAAATGGACCCACAAACATGTGGCCAACTAATCTTTGACAAAGCAGGAAAGCCTATCCAATGGAATAAAGACAGTCTCTTCAGCAAGTGGTGCTGGGAATACTGGACAGCGACATGCAGAAGAATGAACCTGGACCACTTTCTTACACCATACACAAAAATTAACTCAAAATGGATGAAAGACCTCAATGTAAGACAGGAAGCCATCAAAATCCTCAAGGAGAAAGCAGGCAAAAACCTCTTTGATCTTGCCTGCAGCAACTTCTTACTCAACACATCTCCGGAGGCAAAGGAAACAAAAACAAAAATGAACTACTGGGACCTCATCAAAATAAAAAGCTTCCGCACAGTGAAGGAAACCATCAGCAAAACTAAAAGGCAACCGACAGTATGGGAGAAGATATTTGCAAATGACATATCAGATAAAGGGTTAGTGTCCAAAATCTATAAAGAACTTATCAAACTCAACACCCAAAAATCAAATAATCCAGTGAAGAAATGGGCAAAAGACATGAATAGACACTTCTCCAAAGAAGACATCCAGATGGCCGACTGACACATGAAAAAATGCTCAACTTCACTCATCATCAGGGAAATACAAATCAAAACCACAATGAGATACCACCTTACACCTGTCAGAATGGCTAACATTAACAACTCAGGCAACAACAGATGTTGGCGAGGATGCAGAGAAAGAGGATCTCTTTTGCACTGTTGGTGGGAATGCAAACTGGTGTAGCCACTCTGGAAAACAGTATGGAGGTTCCTGAAAAAACTAAAAATAGAACTACCCTACAACCCAGCCATTGCACTACTAGGCATTTTTCCACGGGATACAGGTGTGCTGTTTTGAAGGGACACATGCACCCCATGTTTATAGCAGCACTATCGGCAATAGCCAAAGTATGGAAAGAGCCCAAATGTCCATCGATGGATGAATGGATAAAGATGTGGTGTATATATACAATGGAGTATTACTGGGCAATCAAAAAGAATGAAATCTGGCCATTTGCAACTACGTGGATGGAACTGGAGGGTAATATGCTAAGCGAAATTTGTCAGTCAGAAAAAGACAAATATCATATGATTTCACTCATATGAGGACTTTAAGAGACAAAACAGATAAACATAAGGGAAGGGAAACAAAAATAATATAAAAACAGGGAGGGGGACAAAACAGAAGAGACTCATAAACATGGAGACCAAACTGAGGGTTACGGGAGGGGTTGTGGGAGGGGGGATGGGCTAAATGGGTAAGGGGCACTAAGGAATCTACTCCTGAAATCATTGTTGCACTATATACTAACTAATTTGGATGTACATTTAAAAAAAAGAAAAGAAAAGAAAAAAAAGATGAATAATAAACTACCAAAAAAATGAAACTTATAGTTTACCTATTTGTGTTTCAATGCTGCCTGCAAATTAAAATCAATCAAGTCTTTTTTTCATTCAAGTATAGTTGGCATACAATATTATTAGTTTAAGGTGTACAACATAGTGATTCAGTAATTATATACATTACACAAATAATTGGATTTTTTTTTTAATTGCACATACCGTGCCTCCATTCCAGGAAGTCTGTCTAATTGTTCTGGGGTTGGGCTCAGCAACTGTGTCATCAAGGCTGAGACCCACTGCCCTCTACTGTTACTAATTCTGTCTAGGACATATAGAAATTCTTTTGTCTCTGCTTGAACATCACTAATAACAGCAAATTTACATGTAGCATTTATCCTATTTTTCAGACAACTCATCCTTCGGAAGCTCTGTCTTCCACATAACCACAATTTTTCTGCTTATGCGTACATTGGTTGGTCTGGTCCCACCTTTTGTTATACACTCATATTCTCCTCCGTATCAGGGAAGGATTCATGCTTTGCTGATTCTGCAGAGTCTCTGTCCTTCCCTGATATTTTTGCAAAGATGGAATTAATCAGGCCACTCTCTGCTTCAGTACATCTGTTCCGTTCCTTGGAGCTCTCAGGCTTCAACTCACCCTGCTTTCCAGCCTCATGGCCTGCATTCTTCTTCCCTCTTCCTAAATTCTCTTCCCTCTCCAGCCTACTCAAGGATCACTGTGTTTTGTTCTGAAATGGTCTTCCTCCCTGGGCTTATTCCTACTTATCCTTAGATCCCAGGAAGGACAGCTTCTCCTTCTCCCCACTGCTCACTCAGGAGCTGGCCTCCCTGGTCTGAGCACCACAGTACCTTCTTCATATCTTTCAGAAGCAGTTACCAAGTTCATGTTCTCCAGTGTATGTGTCACTGCCTTCCCACTAGACTTTGATATCCTCACTGTAAAACATGTATCTTACTCACCATTCAATCTTGAACTCATAGCGAAGTGCCTGACTTAAGTTAGAAGCTTAAGTAAAGTGAATGAATGAATTAATGAATGAATGAACTCTGTATATTTTCCAAAACAATCCCATAAAAGGCTTCCATTTTCTAACCTAAAATGGTGTTTGTTCTTCAACTCTTCCCAGAGTGGCCTGGTTCAGACCTTTAACCAGTCTTGGTTGCTTTTCTCTTAAATATAAAATTACAGTTAAAAACTAAAAAAATCTTCCCATTGCTGAGATCCTTCTTAAAGTATAATATTCCACTGAACACAACAGACAAGACGTGATTTCATGATGTAGGACACAGCAGAAACAGTCCCTCTACTGCTGTCCAGAATTAGCTTACAAAGGAAACTTTATGTACAATTGCCTTGTTTCTAGTGATCTCACCGTCATCATGGTGAATTTGCTGTCACCTAAACCCCCAGACTAAATCTCCCATGTGCTGACCTCTAATTAACCTCTGTTAAGAATTTAGTTTAAGAGTCAAAGGAATTCTTTTATTATGGTAAAATATATATAACATAAAATTTACCGTCTTAGCTATTTTTAAGTGTTTAGTTTAGTGGCATTAAGCACATTCATATTGTATTACCATTACCACCATCTTTCTCCAGAACCTGTTCATCTTTCCCAACTGAAACTCTGTGCCCTTTAACAACTCCCACTACCTGCTCCCACCAGCCCCTTAAAACCACCATTCTGCTTTCTGTGTATGAATCTGATGACTCTACGTACATACCACATATAAGCAGAATCATACAACATTTGTCCTTTTGTCACTGGCTTATTTCTCTTAACATAATGTCCTCAGCAATGACCCATGCTGTAACATATTTTAGAGTTTTCTTCATTTTTAAGGCTGAATAATAGTTCATTATACATGTATGCCACATTTTGCCTATCTATTCATCCATTGATGGACACTTGGGTTGCTTCCTATAATAACATCTATCGTATCAGGCTATTCTACCCCCAGAAGTACATCTAGATCCTGACTCTATAACCCCCCCCCCCCCCCCACCCCGCACGCGTGGTATGCTTGCAGCTTCTATTCACCTGGGAGGTGTCCTCAACCCCTTTATCAAGTGACGGTGTTGCTTCTAAAGGACTTTGCAAGCCCTCAGCATACCCACGTTCCTTCCCAACCTTGAATTTTGACCAGGGCTTTGGTCACAGCAAAGTCTTTCTCACATTTAAGGACCCTATTCAAACATCAGGTTTTCTCCGACACCCTCTCTCTTCCTAACACTACAGCTGAGGTTCCAGAAGACCTTTCTGCTCCGCAACAGGCCCACTTGTGATAAATTGCAAGTATTTTAATTACGTGTGCTTCCTCCTCTCTACTATGGGCTCACGCTAAATATATCTTTAAACCCCCAGGGCTTAGTTCAGTAGATGGTACATACTTGGTACCCGGGAAATGTTTTGTTTTGTTTTTAATGAATGAATAAAAACACGAATCCTCACTGCCTTCCAAAATTGAAGAAGTAAATTGAAAACCATATATTCTGTGAGTAATTTTCATCCTCTGTCCTCTAAAATGGCCTAGTGTTGTTGTTTTTGTTTTCCTGCATTCCAATATAAAGCTGTCCGTTAAACACGATACACTGATCCCAAGTAAAGATCAGATCATTTAACACAAGAAAGATTTGAAAGAGACCTAACAGGGAAAGAACAATGATAGATCGGCAGAGCAACATTGTCTTCTCGTAACGTTGTCTGCTTTCTTCTGTCCCTTTATGGGGCACCTGGGTACAGGGCTTCAACGCAGAGAACTGTAATGATTAGATCTTTATGCCTAGCTGGCCCACCCTGCGGGTGCGTAACTCACTTTGCGGACTTCCAGCTCCCAAAGGCTTCAGATACAAGTAAGATGGAGTTGACTTTGATAACACAGAGGAGCAGCCTATCAAGAAATGGCTCTGTCGAGCAGCAAGCGGATGCTGCGCTTTCAACTGCATAAAAACGGTACCATTTATTTTGTGGAGCGGGCACGGTAGCAACATATAATGAAGATTAAACAAACCTTCCAGCCTGTTGGTTACTGCAGCCACTCCTTCAAAGTTTCGGTTGCTGTTTGAAAGTATTGCTAACGGGGACCGAATTTGCCACAACTAGCAGGAATCCAACATTAGAAAGGACGCATTTAAGTTACAAAAGAGACGCGCTAACATAAATGTATGGAGAAAACACAACGCCGGATTCTCTGTGTCTAGTTTCCAGTCAGTAATTTTCATTTGCCTAAGTGACCAAATTCACCCAGATATTGAAAAAAAATGTACCTTCATCCGTTAACCCTAACCTTCAAATATGTCCTTAAGTAGATGCATTTATACCTGCTACCATTCAAAGAAAGACCGCAACCTGTTTCGTGGTTACGTGCGTTACGTGGGTTATGTGGTTACGTGGCTTATGTGACTACGTGGGTCACGTGTGTCATGCGGAAGTGTCTCGGATGCCGCTAGAAGCTGGAGAAGAGGGAATGAGATGTTCTAACCCCTCAAACCTTTCCCAGTGCAGCAAGTTATAGGTGCTCCCCACGTGGATCATCTCCAAAACAGAGTCTATGATTTCAAAAAGCCTGATAATCACGATACTAAAAAAATAGAAATCTAAGGCAGCAGAATCTTATGAAAAGGGCCCAGGACTCAGATCTAGGAGAGCTGAGATCCAGGCTAAGCTGAGCACTGATCAGATCAATGCTAATTGGACGGACCACAGAACTGAGACCTCTCTGGGTCTCAATGTCCTCGTCTGAGAACCGATGCAATGAATAAGAGTCCATAGTGCGTTTCAGCTCAAAGATTCTGAACTGCAAATGAAAAACTTTGAATGATATTAATGATCACTTGTGGGTATGTAAGCACAATTTCTGTTTCAGACATTCTAAAAGAAATTTTATTTCTTAATGCAGTGACATTCTGCATAATAACTGTAATGTGTGGGAGTCATCGATCTTTAGACGTTGTTTCTCATCAGTGGTGCTTAATCTCAGTGCTTCCTTAAAATTCTGTCCCTGTTGTTTTTGGTTGCCTGATTGAAAACTGCAAACATCTGAACCAGACCTCCTATTCAATTTGCTCAACTTATTAATTATTTAAATTACGTGGTTCAATTAAACTGAAATGGAGATCCCTAGCACCCCAAGGTGATTAAGAGAATATGAGATCTAATCCATAATTCAAAAATTATGAAGATATGATTGAGCCCAGGAGCTCAAGGCTGTTCCATATGTCACAGCAAGTGTTTCTGAATGTTGCTAATAAAATCTTGAATGTACTGCTAAGTAATAATACATTTGACTTTCTTGGGTATATCACACCTAAGATAAGCAAGCATTGAAAACCGCATACATACACATATATTTCCACACATATATACATATACACACACATGGATGTATATGTGTATACACACAGGATTTTCAGGGAGCTTATCTTATTTAATTTGCACAACAGCCCTATGAAATATGTGTATATATGTGTGTGTGCGTAATTAAAAAATTATCAAAGAAGTTAATGACCCTGCCCAAATTCACATCTAGTAGGGATCAGAGATCCAGAATTATGAGATCTTATTCACTGTTCTATCCACTACATCTTGTACGTGCAATGCAAGGACCTTGAGGGAGACGTCCTTACCTATGGCATTCTCGCCATCTAGTTGACAAAGCGTGGAGGAAGCACCATATGACAAAGGCAGCATGATTGAGATGCCTGATGAGCAGTATGACCCACGGGGGCTGTGAGAACTCAGAGAAAGGGAAATGATTGGCTGGGTAAAGAAAAGCTTCAGGCAGGAGGTAGGATCTGACCAAAGGTTTGAAGAATGAAGTTTTGAGTCCATGGGGAAGCACAGGAGGCATTCCAGGGTAGGAACAGAGGGCACGAGCAAAAGCTTGAGAGGCAAGAATGAAAAAGCATCATGCAGTTAGAGGAAGTGGTAACGCCCAGGCCCAAAGTTGAGGGAGAGGAGGAGGACCATAGGGTTCATTTCATTACTATGCTTCAAAACACACACACATGTGGTATACACATTCTTTTGCATACAACTGTTACACAATAAAAGTTGAGCAGATTTAGCAAAGTATATTCAGGGAATAATTAATAGAGCCTCCTGGAGATACAGGGCCTATAATTTGAAGAGAGGAAAAGAAGATTTGGCAGATGGGTTGGAGTCAAAATGAGAACTGACTTGAACACAAGAAAGAAACAATTAACAGTTAAGGACAAAGGATACCATTGGGGAAAAAATTTAAGGTCCGTGTAATGACGTTATTATAATATCTTTGCAAATATGAAAACACTCTTCTGTTCACTGATTGCAGCAAATTATATATTTAATGAACAACCCTGGATAATCCTGCATATTGCCCTGGTTCTTGTCCACACAGTGGTTGCTGGCAGTGACCAATAAATGGGGCTTAAAACATGGACATTCTATTCGCGTGCTAGGAAATATTTATGTTTCATCAATCTTCTTATCTTCAGCATGCCAGTCACCTAAATCTTGTCGATACATAACCATCTAATAAACAAAGCGATTTAAGGGGCGCCTGGGTGGCTCAGTCGGTTAAGTGGCCGACTTCGGCTCAGGTCATGATCTCGCCGTCCGTGAGTTCGAGCCCCGCGTCGGGCTCTGTGCTGACAGCTCAGAGCCTGGAGCCTGTTTCAGATTCTGTGTCTCCCTCTCTCTCTGACTCTCCCCCGTTCATGCTTTGTCTCTCTCTGTCTCAAAAATAAATAAACGTTAAAAAAAAAAACTAAAAAAAAAAAAGCACGATTTAAGCTCGTTGGTGTTCTAGAAGCCAGAGATGATGTCTGTCTGCCTCACTGTCACATCTCTAGAGCCAAGGATTTGAACTCCTATAGCCATTCAGTTAGTACTTGTCAAATACACAGAAGAAAAAGAGAGAAAGGGAGGGAAGAAAGGAAAGAGCACTTACCCTCCGTTTCCTTTTCCCAAGTACATCTGTTCGTTTATCACCTACGAAATCATTCTACACATAGTTATTGAGTGCCTTTTATGTGCTAGTCAATGTCCTACATGCTGGGGATACAGCAGTGATCAAAATGGATAAAAACTGCCTGCCCTCATGGAATAATTTCTAAATGAATGCCTCAGAAATAAATTCTTTATCATCCCTGCAGAATGTGACTTCCGGTTTGATAAACTCTGTGTGTGTGTGTGTGTGTGTGTGTGTGTGTGTGTGTGTATGTGTGTGTGTGTGATTTTGTATCAAAGGATTTTACTAGTTTTCAGTTAAGAGATGCTGAAACATTTTTTTTCAAGTTAATCGGATCTTCCTAAACTTATGCAGTTAAAGCCTGACACACATTAGATACTATTGCTCTGGTATTGGAATGGCGTATTTAGGGAAAGGAATAAAGAAATCCATTTTGTTATAATGGTATTTTCCCATTTTGTAAGGTTCTAGTACAGAAATGATAACATAACTCTTTATAATAACTGGAAAGGACCTACGATACTTTCAGCCTAACAAGGTCATGTGAAGACTAAGCCACGGTCTTCATTTCACATTTCTGGATGTGGGGCATTTGGCAGACCTCTGGTTCCTTTTCAGCAGAGATCAGTGGGGAGGGAGCTATTGGAGGCATAAATGTGGCTCAGTCTTTCAGCGATCACAGGCAGACTCTTGTTTTATTGATTAAAAGAAAAAGGATTCATCCTTGGATAGAATGATCCAAAGTTATCCATGCTAATGTGAGCTGAACTCCCAACAAATTGCTCGGGAACATACCAAACGCTATGCAGAACTCTGGTTACAGATATATTTTACTTAACTATAGGGCCAACGTACCATTTCATTAATCTTCCTTCTCTCTCCACTCTAAGGAATCAGTGTTGTGACGAAGGGATAGCCCCACGCAAGACCAAGCCTACGACGCGGTGTAAATAACATTAACATCCTACGATTTTTAGGCATCTCTTTATCTCACAACAGCACACATGCTCGCATCTGCTTCACCGTTGGAGCCCCATAGCTTAACTAGGCCTTTTTAATTAAATTGCTTTCTTCAAAATCTTAACTGGATTTTCATTCCTGGCTTTGTTTTCCTTCAGCTAAATTACGAAGAAGAAAGTAATGTGCTATCATTATTTGTCTTAATTCCTAAAATAATTTTATAGGTAATCTAATAGGTGATTTTCAGTTCAAACAAAAGCATCCAGAGAAGGTCCCTGTATGACTGTAAGATACCGACTTGTCCTTTAAATTCCCACTGTCCTGTATTAGGGAATTCTTCCTGGAGGCACGAAGGATGAATGTTTAAAAGCTCATTAACTGCTAGTCAAAATAAATCCTTAAAAAATGTATTTTAATCATACGGAAGGTCCAAATGGCTTTCCAACCAGAAACAACTTGTACTCTCCTATCATATTATTAACCACACATTAAAGTTTGTGAGGGGCGCCTGGGTGGCTCAGTCGGTTAAGCGTCCGGCGTCGCTCAGGTCATGATCTCGCGGTCCGTGAGTTCGAGCCCCGCGTCGGGCTCTGTGCTGACAGCTCAGAGCCTGGAGCCTGCTTCGGATTCTGTGTCTCCCTCTCTCTCTGCCCCTCCCCCGTTCATGCTCTGTCTCTCTCTGTCTCAAAAATAAATAAACGTTAAAAAAAAAAAAAATTTAAAGTTTGTGAATTGCCTGACCCCACTCCAGTAAAATTCTATGATGGCAGGGAATGGGCCTATGTTATCTCCATGCCCCAAAACCTCACCAATGTTGGCCATACAGTAGCTGCTGAGTGAATTTATGCCCTGAGATTAACATTTTCCTAATTAAAGAAAAAATTTAATGTTTATTTCCTTTTGAGCGAGAGAGAAAGAGACAGTGCATGAGTGGGGGAGGAACAGAAAGAGGGAGACACAGACTCTGAAGCAGGCCCCAGGCTCCAAGTTGTCAGCACAGAGCCCAATGTGGGACTCAGATTCATAAACTGTGAGATCATGACCCGAGCCAAAGTTGGAGGTTTAACTGACTGAGCCACCCAGGCACCCCAACATTTTCCTAATTGGTATTGAAAGCATAATTCTGAACAAAGGATATATGAATACGTAAATATAAATATATATACCACTCTTTATATATGCAAATGTATGCATATATTACGGAAGACAGAATGGCTGTTTTTGTTCTGCTAAGAAAAGCAAATGACTATCTCACACTTTTTGACACCTTTCACTGTTTGACAAGGCTGTGGAAGTTTCTCCGGGAATCCAAACAGGACAAATTATTTTGTTAAAGGTAGAATGATTAGCAGAGAGAAATTCTGACATATCAGGGCAGGGAAGGACCATGGAGCAAGCAAAAGGCAATGTTTTCTAGAACTTAGCATCAGAACTTTCTACATCAAAGGATGAAGAAGAAGACAACAGATGGTTTTCTCCTTCCTACCATCTTTCCTCAGGGAACAACAGCGATTTCTCTCACGGGCCTCTCTATTTTGCCAATTTTGCGGGCTAGTGTTATCATTGATGCCGGGAGAGGGGTGAGTCCCTACTTGAATGTTGCCAGATTTAACAAATAACAGGAGGCTATGCCTCGGTAAATTTGAATTTTAGATAAGTAAGGAATAATTTCCAAATATATGTCCCAACTGTTCTATTTGAGAGTCCTGTATTTTCTCTGGCAATCCTACCCCCATAGCAGATAAATTTGAATTTTAGACAAACAAGAAATAATTTTGAAATATATGTCCCAACTGTTCCATTTAGGAGCCCTTTATTTTCTTTAGCAACTTTATCCCAACCCTACCGTGCTTCCCTAGAAGGATATTTCAAATTGATTGCAGGCTTCCTAGAGTTCCATTTCTTTGTTTTTATGCTACGCCTGTGCCATTTGGCCTCTCTCGGAGCTGAATGATTAACTACACTGGAGATGTTTAAAAAATTTTCTCAGGATAGGGGCACCTGGGTGGCTCAGTCCGTTAAGCGTCCAACTTCTGCTCAGGTTACCATCTCACGGTTCACGGGTTTGGACCCTGCATCAGGCTCTGTGCTGACAGCTCAGAGCCTGGAGCCTGCTTCAGATGCTGTGTCTCCCTCTCTCTCTCTCTTTCTGCCCCTCCCCACTTGTGCTGTCTCTCTCTCTCTCTCTCAAAAATAAATAAACATTCAATTTTTTTTTAATTTTTCCCTGGATATTGTATTTGTATGTCATGATGACTTCCCAGTTTTTGCAGAGTCCACTCACCCACCCACATCGTCTTCCAGCAAGTTCTCCATAGTAGCTACAACGTCCCAAATATTGGCATAAAGGGGAACCCCGCTGACATATTTTTCAGACTAGATCAAACAGACCTCCTCACCTAAAACAAGTCCACATAGCCTTGTTGCCTTCTGACATAGGGTGGAGAAAGAATGAAAGGCCATGTGGGCTTCACCTCTGGCTCTCGAGGTGACTTTCTCTACAGATGCCAGGCAACTCATTTCGAGATTTTTGTGTCCCTCCCCCTAGCATGTCAAGGTTGCGGGGGAAGGGGGGTGATCATCGCAGCATCTCCTAACCAAGAAGAATATTACAAGACCAGGATGAAACGTCTTTCGGAAAGGTGACATTTTGTGGGAAAATGTACCATCACTTGTTTAGAAAATGCCTACTCCTCGGAAGGCCTTAGGATGGCATAAAATCAGTTTACACGTGAACTCTCTTTTAAAATAAAATGATGTCTCATCTCCCCGGCTTTCTGGGAGAGTGTTCCATATTAAGCCAAGGTTTTAGAAAAATATTTCTAAATCTTGCCTCTCTGAGCATACTGGAAAAAAAAAAAATTTGCATTTTCTTGATGATTCTAGGGCAACGTTAAAAACATTGGTTCTTGTGGGCGCCTGGGTGGCTCGGTTAAGCACCCAGCTTCGCCTCAGGTCATGAGCTCACGGTTCATGGGTTTGAGCCCCACCTCAGGCTCTGCGCTGACAGCTGGGAGCTTGGAGCCTGCTTTGGATTCTGTGTCTCCCTCTCTCTCTGCCCCTTCCCCACTCGGGCTCTCTCTCTCTCTCTCTCTCTCTCTCTCTCAAAAATAAATACACATTAAAAAAATTTTAATAATAAATAAATCAATAAACATTGAAAAAAATAGTTACTGGGCTGCACTACATGAAACAAGTAAACAAGAAACAGACACATAAAAAGATTTTGTACTTTTGAGAGTTTCCAGGGCCACTGCCACATGGAGGGCGGTTTGCCCTTGTGCTAAATGGCCCTGGCTGCTGGCTCTTGCAGTGCTGTCTCTCAGCCGCCGTCATTCCTCACGGCTGTCACGGGCCATCATTCCTCCCTGCCGCTTTCCATCTCCTGTAACATATCCTATAACAAAGCGCACAGAATTTGCCACTCAGAGGCTTTTTTGCTCACTTCTGTTTTGCTCCCTGTGGTCCGAGTGCTTGAGATGCGCCGTTTCTGGAGGACTCTGGTCTATGTCTTCATATCACCCGCAGGTCCTGTGGACCCACGACACATTTAACAATCACTGATCTTTACCTGAAATGTTGAGTGGTTAATACGCCTCCAGATACATTACCACCTAGCACCAGCCGGCTGGAGTGCCGCGTTCCTTCATTCTGAGCACGCCTGAATGAACGTTTTACTATTTCTTAAGTTGAGCTGTCTTACAACTGATATGTGTACTTAATCGGATAATGTTCCTTGGATTCCAGAAACGCTGCTCTTAAGAATGACACATCTGGGGCGCCTGGGTGGCTCAGTCGGTTGAACGCCGGACTTCGGCTCAGGTCGTGATCTCACAGCTGGTGAGTTCGAGCCCCGCGTCGGGCTCTGGGCTGACAGCTCAGAGCCTGGAGCCTGCTTCACCTCTGTGTCTCCCTCTCTCTCTGCCCCTAACCCACTCGCATTCTGTCTCTGTCTCTCTCAAAAACAAAACATTGAACAAAAATTAAAAAAAAAAAAAAAATGATACATCTTCAACTAATGAAGTTGCGGATGAAAAAATTAGGAACCTTTTTAGGACTTTTCCACCCAAGAAATTTAGAGATTTTTTTTTTTATTTTGTTAAAAAAAATTTTTTTTTTAATGTTTCTGTATTATTGAGAGACAGAGTGCGAGTGGGGGAGGGGCAGAGAGACACGGTACCATGAGAAAAGAAGTAATATTACAGGTATTACTAGTACAGCTTTTAATCACCATCACATCTATACCGTTATTTCCCCCCCACACTCCAAAGGCAAATATATTGAAATATGGGCTTCAATTCCATTTTTCTATTTTGGTATGTAGCCTTTCATTCCATAGATAATTTACAATACCTACTCTTATTTTATTTCACGTTGCAGAATGATCTCACAACACTGTTGTGTAATTTGTTTGTCTCCTTCCGTGTTATGTTTTGAAAACTAGCCAATATGTTTGCAGTTCTCCCGTCACATAGGAAGCCATTGCTCCTCTCTTTGAACTGAACTATAACCTTCCTGGAAGTGATGGCAGTTTATGAACTCGTTCGTCTGTTGATGGATATGTAGTTTGCTTGACATCTTTGATGCCTACCAACAGGCCTCAGGGCACATGCTTGCTCATGTCTCTTGTGCTCATGTGCCACGTCTCACGGTGGGAAGATGGACCCAGCTCAGGCGACCCGTGAGAGTCAACGACAGTGCACCTCCCTTCCCTGCTCTGCCAACCGTCGTGTTACATTGGTAGCTTAAATGTGACCATAGCGGGAGCATTTACACCATGAAAAATGGCAAACCTACACATCCAACTCTCCATCTTCCAACCAGAAAGCCAATCGTTAAACATTTACCAGTAAACCACTGACACTTTCCAGCCCAGCACTGGATGTATATTCCCTGAAGCAGAATTGCTAAATATTAGACTAAGCTTGTTTGCATTTTTTCTGGATGCAACCAAAGTTGCTTCTCCACCATGTACTCCCGCCAGACAGTGTATGAAAGCACTGCCTTTGAAATATCTTCACAAAGGCCTGATGTTGCCAGGCATGTTAACTTATGCCTGCACGATACGTAGAAATTGGCATCCCATCACTGGTTGCGTTTACAGTTCCGCACTGGCCAGTGAAGTTGAGCATTTTTTTGCATGCATAGTAGATATTTGGATTTCCTTGCCTTTAGATTGCTTTGCCCATTTTGAAATCGGCCAATCTTTTTTTTTTTTTTTTTTTTTTTTTTAATGAAGTACAGGAGTTCTTTATGTATTCTGGAAAATAAATCTTTTCCTGTTACACAACATACAATATTTTTTTTCTCAATTCATTGGTTGTCTTTTAACCTTGTTTATGAAGTCTGTCATGTACTAGCTATGTGACCTTGAGAAAATTACTTAACATCTATAAATCTCGCATTTCTCACCAATGAAATTAGAACAGTCATTGAACCCTCCTTGTTGGTTGTGTCAGTACATGTATTTATACGTATCAGGGGCCAGCAATTCTTGTTATTGTTGTTGCTGTTGTTATTATTACATTGCTCTGTGGAAGTTCCTGGTTTTCATATAAGGTTGTTTTTTTGTTTCGTTTTGTTTTTATGGTTGTTTGTTGAAGACGTAGTTCCCAAATCCAAAAGGAGAGGAGACGGGCTACTCTTTGTTTTTCCACCCCAAAGTTTTAGAATTTTTCACGTCAAGGCCGCTTATACCTTTGACTTTGCATTTTCTTCCCTTTATTCTGAGTACCTAGCCGGAAGGCCTACAACCACTAGGTACTCAGTATGTGTTTACAGAAGAAAGAAAGGAGGGCGGGGGAGAGGAATTAAGCTTTAATTTTTATAAGTGGTCCTTCTTAGAAACCCAAAGTGGGGACAGATGATGGAAGAGCTAGAAGCATGAGTTAATATTAACCATACTTACAACCTCTTAAGATGGAAATCCCTTATTCCCTTGTCATATTTATGTCAAACCTTCTAGAAGCTTCTAAGACAAGCAAAGGCACTTGGTATTCGTGCCTTCAGATATTTTACCCTGCACATAATAATGAGTTCTTCCTTTATTCTCTCCTTAGATAATATCTAAATCTTGCACCCTAAATTATCTCTCCCTGAATCATGGTTTTCTCTATGTATCCTTGGGCTTTGGGGTGAATCTAATTTAAATTAACAGTAAGGGCGCCTGGGTGGCTCAGTAGGCTACACGTCCAACTCTTGATTTCTGCTCAGGTGGTGATCTCATGGTCTCAAGATCAAACCCTGAGTCAGGCTCATCGAGAAGTGCAGAGCCTGTTTGGGATTCTCCCTCTCTCTCCTCTCTCTCTCTCTCTCTCTCTCAATAAATAAATAAACTTTAGGAGCGCCTGGGTGTCTCATTTGGTTACGTGTCTGACTTTGGCTCAGGTCACGATCTCACGGCTCCTGGGTCTCAGGTCCATGTTGGGCTCTGTGCTGACAGCTCCGAGCCTGGAGCCTGTTTCAGATTCTCTGTCTTCATCTCTCTCTGCCCCTCCCCTGATCGTGCTCCCTCTCTCTCTCTCTCTCTCTCAAAAATAAATAAATAAGTAAATAAATAAAACATTAAAAATAAACTTTAGGGCGCCTGGGTGGCTCAGTCGGTTTAGCATCCAGCTTGACCTCAGGTCATGGTCTCGCAGCTCCAGGGTTCAAGCCCCATGTCAGGCTCTGTGCTGACAGCTCAGAGCCTGGAGCCTGCTTCAAATTCTGTGCCTCCCTGTCTTTCTGCCCCTCCCCTGCTCATACTCTGTCTGTCTGTCTCTCTCTCTCAAAAATAAATAAATGTTTTTTAAAAAATTTTCTAAAGACTCAGATGAGTCTTTTTTTTAATGTTTTTTTTTTTATTTATTTTTGAGAGAGAGAGAGGGAGAGACAGAGCGTGAGAAGGGGAGGGGCAGAGAGAGAGAGAGAGAGAGAAAGAGAGACAGAATCTTAAGCAGGCTCCAGGCTCTGAGCTGTCAGCACAGAGCCCGACGTGGGGTTCGAACTCACAATCCACGAGATCATTACCTGAGCTGAAGTCGGATGCTTAACCGACTGAGCCACCCAGGCACCCCTAAAATTTTTTTAATAAAATAAAAAGATAAACTTTAAAAAAATTTTTAAAAAAAGTTTACAGTCAAAAAAGAGGATGGGAGAATATACTGACTGTCAGGCCTCTCGTTTCCTCCCAAGGCCCTACTCAGGGATCCATAATCTGTGTGGATGAGCCATGGGACCAGTACACAAACCCCTCAAATTTATAAATACCGAGTAGTATCTATAAGACTGAAAAGTTAATGGTACCATCACTGGCAACTGGGCAGTCCTCATACTCGAAAGCTTGGGAGCCACCAAAGTAAATGGTAAGAACTCGGAAAGATAGATTTTCAAGTGCTTACCTAGATTTGAAAATTTCAAATTCAAGCCAAGCTGGAAAGTCACGAAGTTCACCATCAGGTGATTTTTACCTTATTGACACGTTCTCTTTGCTTTTATTCCATCAACCAATTAAGTTCCTCAAGTGTTAAATTCTTTGGGATTAGGGGTTTTATCACTTTTCTAATGTCTCCCTCCATTCCCATGATTTAGATACACTTCTAATGTCCTGCTTACCACGTAGTAGCAAACGGAAATGCTCTGGTTTACAGGTGGCTCTTGAGTTCAAATTATTAGCCTTTCTTACAACCAGAACTTTTCGTGATCAAACATCATTGTGTCCGGTGCACTTTTTTGACACTAATGGGAGTTTTCATCCATCAGCTACTAAATGCATCCACAGTTCGTGGTGCGGTGCTCTGTCTCAGGCAACATGTGCACTTTTGCACAGTTACCAACTTGAGCGCTCAGAAGCCTCAGATGCAATTGCTAGAATCTTGCATTAAAAAGTTTGTAAAAACAGGGCCACATGGGTGGCTCGGTGGGTTGTCTGTCTGACTCTTGATTTCAGTTCAGATCATGATCCCAGGGTTGTGGGATCGAGCCCCGAATTGGACTTCGTGCTGAGCACGGAGCCTGGCTAAGATTCTCTCTCTCCCCCTCTGCCCTTCTCCCTTGCTTGCTCTCTCTCTACTTTACTCAAATAGATGGATAGATAGACCAAGTTTACAAAAATAAGTGAAAGTGAAGAAAATAAGAGTGCTGATACTAAGGAAAAGATCATTGTGACAAGAGTGAAATTGCCGTCACGCTAAAATTAAAATACATAAAACTTCAATCAGATACGCCTTGTCTTCAAGTGATCATTTACACATTCAGTCTTGGATAGAAAGACTAACATAAATGTGTAGAAAATGCTAGAAATACATATAGGGAAGTATGTCTAAGGAAGGATATGGAATTATGGATTTGAAGAGAGTATCGTGTATACAGCTGGAAGACGGTATTGTGACAGCGTTTGTCCTCTGCTCCTTGGGAGAGGAAGTCGGTTCAATTGGTCTTAAACCCCAGCACCAAGCACAGCGTCGTCTCCTGATGGGCACTCAAGGGACCTGTGTTGAACCAACTTGCTTAATTGTGTACAAGCCTCTACTTCTATTCGCCCCAGATATCCATGACCACTCTCACCATATAAGAATTTAAAGTACTTCTTAGTGGCTACAGTTTGCCTTTGTTTCCGTTCACCCGCAAAAAAGCATTTCCGTCTCTGCTCTACGGCTAACCCTCACCAAGATTAAGCTACTCACATCGTCTAAACAGATGCTGACTCCTATGTTAAGTGCCAAAATTCAGCTTCACACTCTTCCTACTTCCTCCATGTCTACGATTTCACTCACCAGCCATCTTGGGGACAAAACAAATGGATGCAATTTTTACGTATGTGCAAAACGACTCCATTTGAATGAATCCCAGTCCTTCTGCTTCTGATGTGCAAGCTTTTCACTGGTGCCAGTGAGAGCTTGGCTGGAGAAAGCCTGAAGGGATTGGTCTGTTATTGGAGAATGGAGAGGAAGGAGCATTTTATGAAAAGTGGGATCATTATAATGCTTCCCATTAAAACATTTTTGGTGCTCACATTTCAAGCTTAACACAGTCGACCCTGCAAATTGGCAATATCCCAGATCCAAGAACCAGTAATCTCCTCCGTGCTTCCTGAGGCTTCTTAAGCAGTGAGGCAGGCAGCTCCTTCTCTTTTCTGATCACCATCAAAAGAATAAATTACTAAACAATAGACAATCCCGCTTCATTTAAAACATATGAAGGACTTCACGATGCTATTGCCATCCTTTTTTGGTCAAATGGAGCAGTTGTTTTAAAGGCATAGCATTAGACCTTAAAAATTATTAATCTAATTTAGAATGATTTAATCCATTACAGTACACACGTCACACTAAGTGCAGGCTGTCGATTTCAATGAAGTTACAAAATTGCCTTACAAACGTGGTCTCGGAAAAATCTATTTCTTCGAGACGTTGTGACAAGATCTTTCTTTCAGAATGTCAAAGATCTTGCTAAATAATTAGGCTTTTTTTAAAGCAAACAGATCTTTGTTTTTTTAAATAACGAATAGAGACGCCCTATAAACATAACCCTGATCTGCATGCTTTTGGTCTACGGTCTGACCCATGAAGTTTTTCTCTGCTGTGAAGCAATGCATTCAGTCATAGCCTTGGCTGACCGTCTTTACTACCTGTGTATTTTGCTGATATCCCCGGGTTGAGCAATTTCTGTCAGTCAGGGCGACAGGAGCCAAATTGATCTTTTGTTTCTGAAGTTTCATTTATCCTGCAACCTCCAAAAACAAATGACGAATTTAGCTCTACTCTTGTGACTAAGAGAGTGGTTAGCAATTTCTAACAACTTAAAAAGAGCTTGGAACCAATGGTTTCAAATTCAGATTGATGTACGACTGTTTAAGCCACAAAGGAAATAACGACATCTAATCATGATATTCTTGAAGTCAGTAGGGCCGCCTGCTTCCAATCAGTAATCCTCTACGCCAAAATGTTTTCTGAGAAGTATGTGTATAGATGTATTTTTGAACTTCCTGTGGGTCCTGCTATAAGAAGAAAAACATCCCTGAAAGTATAATCCTGCCAAACAGGAAAAAGGAAAGAGAGATGTGAGCTGACGCATGCTCTCCATGACCCTTTGAGACGTCCTTTTAGGTGGCAGTTAGTGATATTGTGTCACATAGGATCTGGCAAAGTAGGGAGTCACAAAATCAAATGTGTCCGGGAGGACACCTGACAAGAAAACAAAAACGATTGTGTGTGTGTGTGTGTGTGTGTGTGTGTGTGTGTGTGTCTGAGAACATAACAAAATAAACTACAGTTTATTGATGAAATTTTACATTAGGAAATTCTATCGTCGAAAGCTATTGACTAAGTTTCAATCAATCAGTGTTTCTGAGTACCCGCTTCATGTGAAGAATCGATCTAAGCACCATAAGACATAGAGGAGAAGACATTTACGAGAGACGCACTTTCAAG
This sequence comes from Panthera pardus, assembly GCF_024362965.1. Lineage (NCBI taxonomy): Eukaryota > Metazoa > Chordata > Mammalia > Carnivora > Felidae > Panthera > Panthera pardus. The sequence continues at coordinate 9,865,404 of NW_026527002.1, forward strand.
GAGCTTATCACCTAGTTGGGCCAAACAGACCAACATACAGAAGGACGACAGCCCTAAGAAGCAGAATATAAATGACAAAGAAGTGGCAGAAACAATCAGTGTTGTGCCTCGAGGGGTCACTTTGAGCCAGGGAGGTCAGTAAATATTACCCAGAATAGAAAAGAGAGAAGTGAACCCAACCATGTCAGTCAGAAGCTAATCCTTGCTGAATTCTTTGATCATAAATATGATTCTTTAAAACTCAATTAATACAGTGCTCCATTCACATGGCTTCAGGGTCTCCCCTCCCCTTCTTTGGCAAGGGCCAGGAGAAAACCTCACTCAATAAAATACAGTGTTGACACTTCTCAACAGATGTTGAAATAATAATCGCCATGCCTATTCTAGGCTAGATCTAACAAAAAAATATGATAAAAGTAACAAAATTTGAATTGAACAAAGTTAAATTAAAGAACAAATCTCATTAAAATGTTTGCCTTCCTGAGGTAAAGAGCAAAAGATCAAGAATGAGTAAAAATGTTCTTGTTAGTAGAGGTCGTGCTTAAGATACACTAGCCAAGTCAAGTCTCAGCTAAATGACATAAGCCAGTGATGCCACATCCCGGTGGCAATGAGAGAGAGGGATTGAGAGAGGGAAAGGGGCAATCAACCACCAAATAATAGAAATACTAGAGAATGAAGCTGGCAATACTAAAATAATACTCAAAGAAATAGAGTTCACCTGGGGGTGCCTGGGTGTGGCTCAGTCGGTTGAACGTCCGACTTCGGCTCAGGTCATGATCTCATAGTTTGTGTGTTTGAGCCCCGTGTTGGGCTCTGGGCTGACGGCTCAGAGCCTGGAGCCTGCTTCCGATTCTGTGTCTCCCTCTCTCTCTGCCCCTCCCCCCTCCCTCTCTCTCTCAAAAATAAATAATCATTAGAAAAAAAGAAATAGAGTTCTTCTGGATAGAGAGAGGATCCCAGTATAACAACTAAAGAAGAAACACCAATTTCTACAAGAATAGTTGACGCCTTCAGAAAACAGGTGACATCAACAATTAAGGGCACACAATTCTAAAAACAAAACAAGGCCAATGAGGGAAAAAAAAATAACTGGCAATGAAATGGCTAGAGTATTAGATGCAAATGTAACATCGTACATAAGTTCTAAATGAGTTAAAGTGTAGAACACACACTAAAAACTACATATAAGTCAGTAAAAAATTTAAAAACACGTTTGGTGTTTTTTTTTTAATTTTTAATGTTTACTTATTTTTGAGAGAGACAGAGCGTGAGCAGGGGAGGGAGAAAGAGAGGGAGACACAGAATCCGGAGCTGACTCCAGGCTCTGAGCTGTCAGCACAGAGCCTGACTCAGGGCTCAAACCCATAAACGGTGAGATCATGACCTGAGCGGAAGCTGGACGCCTAAACGGCTGAGCCACCGAGGTGCCCCTTAAAAACCCACTTGTAAAATGGCATGAATAAATGTTTTAAAAAGAAAGCAATGAAATTCCCAAACTGACAGCAACATAACTCCTAAAAGTTTCATATTCTGACTTATAAAAACTGATCCAAATAACGTCCATGCTCCCATTTCACTGGAGAGACGGAAAAAATGTAAATCAAAAAAATTTCAGTTACCATTACACATCTGTGAAACCAACCATAATAAATACAAATGGTAGTCAACGTGAAGGACCAAAGCTGCAGGAAACGAAAGGTATTCCCAGTAAACTATCTGACACTGTCAAACAATATTTACAAAAATCTGTAACAACGTGGAGTGTCTACCCACATAGCCATGGGAGAAGGTGGGGGGCAGGTGGGAGGGGGGTCCGAAGCAAAGTGGATGCCGTGGTTCATTTCTAAAATTTACAACTGAAGAAATAGCAATTTACGGGTTGTTGTTGTTGTTGTTTTTAATAATATGGACCTAATTACCTTAAGAAACAGACAAGACAAGCCGTGGCCGGAATCGTGAGGAAACGGTGAGGCAGAAGACTGCTGTTTGTAATAAGCCTTGGGATATTAATCAGTGTTGTGATCATGCTTTGTTTTGAAATTTTTTTCTAGCATAATTAATTAATTGATTTGAGAACCGTGTGGGCATTATGCAAATTTCCCACTTCCTTATGTGCAAATTTGGCTGCAAGAAACACAAGCAATATTGCACCCAGCTGACCTGGCGGGAATACACAAAACACACACACACACACACACACACACACACACCCCTCAGATATCTACCAGCTGTCTCCATGCACCATGTGTATGAACCACACCCCTCCACAGCCCCTATTATGCATCAGTATCACTCTTGAAGATGAATAGTAATAAGTATGGCTGTTTCTTCCTAGTCACGCCAGCATTGACAATTTTAGCTATTTTTTTTTTATTTTGCTCTTAACGAAAGTATTTTTAAAATGTTATGTCCATTCTGTTCACTGTGTGTCAAGTCAATTTATGTCACTGACGACATTTTTGTCATGCCCCTAACTCCTTTTTTTGCCCTGCGGTCTTTGTTTGTTGTCGGGTTTGTTTGGCATGCGTAATTAATAGACTTGATTTTTTAGAGCAGTTTTAGGCTTACAGAAAAATTGAATGGGAAGCATAGAATTCCCCCAAACTAAGTTTCCTCTGTTATTAACATCTTGTACCAGTGTGGTACCTTTGTTACAAGTGAGGAGCCAATATTGATGAATTATTATTAACTAAAGCCCGCAGTTCAGTCTTTGTGTTGTACATTGTACGGGTTCTGACAGATGTGTAACATGTATTACCACCTCTTACACAATAGTTTCACTGCTCTAAACATCCTCTGTGCTCCCCCTACTCATTCCCCCCACCCCACTAACACTTGGTAGATGCTAATTTTTTTACTCCCCATAATCTTTTTACTGCCCTACGGGGAGTAAAATATCATGTAATTGGAACCGTAGGGTATTTAGCTTTTGCAGACTGACTTCTGTCCCTTAGTAATAGGTATTTAAGATTCTACCACGTGTTTTTGTGACTTGATAGCTCATTTCATTTTATTGCTGAGTAATACTCCATTGTATGGATGTGCCATAGTTTATTTTCCCATTCATCTACCGAAAGGACATTTTGGTGACTTCCAAGTTTGGGCAATGACGAATAAAGCTGCTATAAATATTTGTATGCAGGCTTTTGTGTGGACATAAGCTTTCAACTCATTTAAGGGCAATTAAGTTTTGTTTTATTTGTTTTAGAGAGAGAGAGAAAGCACCAGCTGGGGAAAGAGACAGAGGGACAGAGAGAGAGAGAGAGAGAGAGAACCACAATGAGGCTCCATGTCGAGCACGGAGCCCAATGTGGGGTTCAGTCCCCCAGGACTGCGAGATCATGACCTGAGTTGAAATCTGGAGTCCAACACTCAACCCACTGAGCCACCCAGACGCTGGGAGGGGCAGTTAAGCTTTTTAACTCAAGGAACGCAATTGTGCGGTAAAAGTAGGTTTAATTTTGCAAAAAAAAAAAAAAAACAACTATGAAACTGTCTTCCAAAGTGGCTATAACATTTTGCATTCTCACCAGCAATACAGGAGAGCTCCGTTTACTCCAGATCCTTGCCATCACTAGATGTTGCCAACGTTTTGGATCCTGGGCATTGTAACAGGGTGTGTAGGTGTACCTCATTTTTTTTATTGCAACTCCTTCATGACTTGATGTTGAGCATCTTTTCACATGCTTATTTTCCATCTGCGTATCTTCTTTGGTAAGGTGTCTTTTCAGACTTTCGCCCATTTTTTAACTGGGTTGTTTCTTTCCTCGCTGTTGAGTTTTAAGAATTCCTTGTGTATTTTGGATACCGCTTCTTTATCAAATATGTATTTTGCAAAGATTTTCTCAAAAACCTGGCTTGTCGTTTGCTTTTCTAAACAGTGTCTGTCACAAAGCAGAAGTTTTTAATTTCAGTGAAGTCCAACTTGCCATTTTTTCTTTCGTGGGTCATGTTTTTTATTGCACAATTTTGCACAAGTCAACGATTTTTAGGAATTCATAGACTGTGATAGCCACTGACCACATTGAACCTTTTCAACCATCCATTTATTTGACCAGATAATTCCATTTTGAATAAAGTCCCTAAAACAATTGGTGCCGATGTACTGAGCAGCACAATTTACAGTGAAAAATAGGAAACCTACCGCCAAACAGAGGAGACTGGAGACATAAGAATAGAGAATATTAACGTTATAAAATACACTGTTGAAGATTGTTAACACGTCAACATACTTGGCACACAAATAGAAGTTCATGGAAATGTTAAGTGCAGAAAGTGGCACAGAAAGTATTATTTATCCATTAATTTCAACTGAGAAAAAATACAACCCGACAAATAGAAATGAAAATCCAGAAACATGTTTTAGTTAGAATAAGTAGCACTAGTTGCTGTAAAACAAATTCCAAAGTTTCGTAGTAAAAGTTGAATTTTTCATTCATGCAAAACCTTATTTCAGGTTAAGTAACCACTAAGGGACCCAGGATCCTTCTACCTGGGGCTGTGCCCCCCCCACCCCCCGCCCCGGGCTGTGGCACTCTTGGCCCTTCCTTCCTCTGCGTTTGGCTGGCGGATGAAAGAAGAATTTGGGGGATCACACAGCAGGTTTTCACGGCCAGGTTTAGAAGGCTGAACTTGACCTGCACACACCTGGCTACATCTACCTTGAAGACAGGCTGGGAGAAGTGACCTAGCTGTGTGCCCTAGACATGAAGGGATGCTTCTGTGCCTACATCACACTGCACCTAACAAAATTAGACTGGGGTTCTTAGGTTTCTTTCCTTTTCAATTTTGCTGGACTCCGTAGTAATACGTAAGTATTCTTTATTGTCTTAATCTATTTAGTTCCAGAGTCCAGATTATGAGAGTTTAGACACCACTTACACCACTTATCCAAGTCTATCAGGTTCCTGTGTTCAGATAGGAAGAGTTTTGATAGCTATGGTTTACTCCTTCTTTCCTTAAAAAAAGAAAATTGAAATTTGCAGCCTCTCTGGATTCATCCCCTATCCTTCATGTCAGACAATACCTCCTAAACCGACTTGGAGTATTGCTGGTCCTATTTAAAAAGTTTACAGCAAGATGACATGTCTTGCCAAAGAACAACGCCGAAAAATCATTTCTGTGATTCTTTATTCCTAACCTAAATTTGCGTGTGTGTGTGTGTGTGTGTGTGTGTGTGTGTGTGTGTGTGTGTTGTGGTCGTTGCTTTGTTTTTTAGAGAGAGAGAACACGAAGGGGAGAGAGGGGCAGAGGGGGAGAGAGGGAAGCTTAAGCAGGCTCCACACTCAGCACGGAGCCCAACCCAGGGCTCGAGCCCACGACTCTGGGATCATGAGCTGAGCCGAAATCAAGAGGTGGACGCTCCACTGACTGAGCCACTCAAGCGCCCCTAAATTTTTTTTGTTTTGTTTTCTAAGAGAAAGCAAAATTCCTAAGATTTTCTTCCCTGCGTATTAAGAACTAGTGTTTGGTTATGCATCGAGAACATTCATCAGGGTCAATTCTTGTAGAAATGTTTCATATTAACACAGATTGTTTATATAAGGGCCTGTAAACATGTTGTATTTGAAGCGTAGAACATCTTTATATGATAATCCATTTCTAAAAATGTTTTTTTTTTCCTGTGGCAGCTCTTCCTGCCCATGGGTTCTCTCCCCGTGTTTTAATAAAGTGCTTTAGAAAAAAAAAAAAAATCCGTTTCCATGATCACCTTAACATTGTTCTCCAGTCACCTTTTTTTCTTTTAAGATTTTATTTTTAAGTAACCTCTACACCCAATGTGGGGCTCAAACTTAGAACCCCAAGATCAAGAGTCACAGGCTTTACCCACTGAGCCAGCCAGGTGTCCTTCCAGGTACCTTTTAAAATTAAACAAAAGTTTTGAAAAACGTTTGAAGGTTTTCTAAAGTAAGTTGATTGTTAGTATCTTTGTGGTTTTTCCAGATTTTTTACTATTAATTTGCCAATTTTTATAAAATGTCTCCTACAGGCTCTTAATATATATTTACACTTTATCTATGTTTACCTTAAATAATATTTGCATGTTTAATGTATTTAATTCTGTAGTTATGAGTGTCTTACTTTATTTTTCCTACGAAAGTTTTATTATATTCTGTTAATATATATTATATGTTCCAAGATAAATCACTATCCATCTATGCAAGGCTTTGTTGCTAAGTTATTACATTTATTTTTTTATTTTATCTTCTAACTACATGTCATTAATGTAAGTGTGCAATTGATTTTTTGAAGACCACATTAAAATCTTGCCATTTTGTGAACTTCTAATTTTTTGGTTGATATCCTTGATTTTCTGTATGATTATACAATTAGTAGATGTTGACTTCCTAACAAACTAACCAGGAACCTTATTTGAGACTTTCCTTTAACTAGCTTCTTATACAGTAGTTTTAAGGTTTCATTAAGATATACAAAGTTCAATCTGTATGCACTCTTAGTTTTGTGATTAAGTAAACCTATTAAAACCAAAATATTTATAAAATTAACTGAATTAAGGAAACTGTGACAGATGGAAATTATATCATTTGACGTAATTGGATTTGGAATTCTATTTCTATAGACGTTAAAAGAACAAATTACCAATCCATTGCTATCCTAAGTGAATAAGTGTAACGTAAAAAATTTTACAAATGCACTTTTTGTATAACCATAAGTATACTATAACACATTTTGTAAATGCATTTTTTTGTGAAAAATAAAATTTTACTACAATGGCAAAGGCTATTTCTGAAATGAATTCTGAGAATTACAGTCAGTTATCAGATCAGGAACTGTTTAGAGTGTTACAGTATCACCACCTACTGGAGAATTAGAATTGCAACATTTTCATTGTGGAAATCCTCATCAAATGGCAATATTTACTGAATTTAGACATTCCTAGACTCATAACATTTCTTAAGATGTTGGGGTCCTAACCCCTTACTTCACACACATGTAAAAATAGACACAGAAGGGCTAAACAGTTCAATGATTTGCCTAAAATCACTAATTATGCATAAGATGAGTATATATGCTAAATTGTAGATAAGACTATGCCGCATTTCTACTAGTCCTCAGTCCCATGATCTGTGGTCTCTATCCTGTGTCTCCTACTGCAACACTCGTCATGCTCATTGTCAGTGACCTTCATAATAAAGGCGAAAAACACTCATGTTTTCCTACCAAATTATTTAGCATAATTTCCCATTTTTCCTTAACTGCCTCAGAATAATGAAGAGCTAAGTGTTCACTGCATCCTTAGGTTTTATCCTACAAATGAATGCTGATCAAATTATTTATATTAGCAGCCAATTTCTCAATATCTCTCTTGCATTTTCCCACCCACAATCTAAAAAGGAAGACAGCACTTTCCAACCCTCTGCCTACAAATTAAAAGGTTGCTGGAAACTGTATGAGAAAGCAGGCTCCCTCTCAAACTGGGAGAGAATAAATTAGTGTTAAAGTTTTGTTAGTAATTTCACAGCACTGTATCTACCAGAAGCTTACCTAATGTCACTTTGACACCACAATTCTACTTCTGGGTATTCATTCTCCTGATAGTTTTGCCTAAATATTCATTGCAGTATTATTGGTGATGGCAAAAACAAAACAAATCTGGAAACAACCTAAATGTTATATAAAAAGATACTGATAAATTATGGAACATTGACACAGCCAATACTGTATGGAGTACTGTTCAGCTATTTTTTTTTTAATCACATGGTTCTGTGCACACTTATAAGAAACAAAGCCTAACCTTTATGCTTAAAAAAAAAAGAGCCAGTTTTTATTTTATTTATTTTTGAGAGAGAGAGAGAGAGACAGAGACAGAGTGTGAGCAGGGGAAGGGCAGAGAGAGAGAGAGAGAGAGAGGGAGAGACGACAGACAGAATCTGATGCAGGCTCCAGGCTCTGAGCTGTCAGCGCAGAGCCTCACGCAGGGCTCGAACTTAAAAACCGCAAGATCATGACCTGAGCTGAAGTTGGATGCTTAACCGACTGAACCACCCAGGAGCCCCTGTACTTGTTTTTTTTTTCTTTTTTTTTCTTTTTTTTTTTAATATTCAACACGTGAGATTGAGAGTTTATAGGAGTATAAGTATCCATGTGGGTTTAGTTCTTTGTTGACTAAACTTGAGTTTTCTGTATTTATTTTGTAGTGGATTCTTTATAAAAACTAGAGTGTATTGAATGTACCTACCTTTTAGACTGTTAAATAAACCCTAATCTTAATATTTAATTATCTGTAATTTAGCAAATGGGTTAAGGAGTCCTTCAACTCTAAAAGAGAGTTATGACCTTACACTGCCATTTAAAAAAAAAATTTTTTTTAATGTTTATTTTTGAGAGGGGCAGAGAGAGAGAGAGAGACAGAGAGACAGACTCTGAAGCAGTCTCCAGGCTCTGAACTGTCAGCACAGAGCCCACTGCAGGACTTGAACTCACGAACCACAAGGTCATGAACTGAGCTAAGTCGGATGTTTAACCCACTGAGCCACCCAGGCACTCTTAGTCTAACTCTTGATGGCCACCTTTGATGAAAATCTGTATTTGCACAAGAATACAATTTGAAAAAATTGTAATTACTTTATAACCATGCAAAAACTTTAATATACCTGAGAGTCTTTGTCTTTTCACTTAATGTCTTATCTTTTTCCTTCATCAATAAATGTAATGTTAAAAGTTCTTTGGTGAGGTGACTGGATTTCCAAGTTAACCAGATGCTTTCCTACCAAGTATTTCTCAGTCTAAATAATTTCTAATTTGCAAAAAGACATGGGCCTTGTTAGAGCAGTCACCCTCAAAGTGGTTTGGATGGCCCTAAAAGGGCACGTCTGCCCCAAGTAGGCAGAATTATACAATATCTGTGGTGCACAGGGTTGAATAGTGTCCTCTACAAAATTCATGTCCATCCAGAACCTCAGAATATGACTTGATTTGAAACAGGGGACTTTGCAGATGTGATCTAGGTCATGTTTAAGATAAGATCATCTTGGATCAGGGTGAGCCCAAAATCCAGTGGAACTTTTCTTAAAAGAGACAGAAAAGGAAAAGACCCAGGGATACTGAGAAGAATGTGATGTGAATATACAGACAGGAGTTGAAGTGATGCATCCTCAAACCAAGGGAGGCCAAGGATTGAGGGCCACCAGCAGAAGCTGGGAGAGTGGAAGGGACTGGGTTCTCCCTCAGAGCCTCCAGAAGAAACCAACCCCGGTGACGCATTGACTTCAGACTGGTGGCCTCCGGAACTGGGAGAGAAGGTATTTGTGTTATTTTAAAGCCTAGTTTGTTTATGATGTCCAGTCAACTTTGCCATGGCATCCCCAGGACACTAGTATACATGGGACGCCTTCTCGAGGATGGGATGCCTGGGGTCGGGTGGGGAGTCCAGTAGAGCTCTCTTTCCATGAGGTAAACCAAGATTTCAGTTTCAAGATAGAACACCCATGAGGCTCAGCTGTGACTTTACTCAGCACTCCACAGCCTGGGCCAATCCACCTCCCCCATGCCCCCCATACAAACGCTTCAAGGAAACAACCTGTGAGGGCAACACTGAGAGAACAGCTCAGGAAAACAAGATCTTTATTTAATTCCCGTTACAGTGCAGTAAAATGTAGAGAATGAAGAAAATGATCAGGCTTTTTCAGAGAAAGCAGCATCTTCCACAAAAGAAAACTGTTGGAGGGGCGCCTGGGTGGCTCAGTCAGTTAAGTGTTCGACTCTCGATTTTGGCTCAGGTCATGATCTCAAGGTTTGTGAGATCAAGCCCTGTGTCAGGTTCTATGCCGAGCAGGGAGTCTGCTTGGGATTCTCTCTCCCCCTCGCTGTCTGTCCCTCCCCCGCTCACTCGCGCGTTTTCTCTCTCTCTCTCAAAATAAATAAATAAAACCTTTAAAAAACTGTTGGAATGTCAAGAAAATTTTAAGCACATAGACAGTGAGTTTGATGAAAGGCCATATTTGAAAAACATCTTCGAAAATATCAACACATGTGAACCTCAGCCACCTGATACTAGGTCATGCCGTGGTCTCCAAAATGATTCTGGGAAAGAGAATCTTCTCAGACAAGGGTTAAATGAAGTCTTCCTCTGAGACCACCAAACTGAAGGACATTTGGTTAATGATCCTAAGTATCTTGGACATAGAATGTGGGCAGAGAGATATTCTCCAGGTTTTCAGTGTATTAATGGCTGGGGCTTAGTGTCAATCACCCTAATATCCACGCAGGCTTAGAACAGAGCAAGACATAGTTGGTTCAAAAGAAATACAATAGTTATAATATAAAATATTTATGGGCGCCTGGTGGCTCAGTTGGTTAGGCATCCAACTCTTGATTCCTGCTCAGGTCATGATCTCGTAGTTTGTGAATTCAAGCCCCACCTCGGGCTCTGTGCTGATGACAGGTCCCGGTTGGGATTCTGCTTCTCCTTCTCTCTGCCCCTCCCCTGCTCATGTTTGCTCGCTCTCTCTCTCTCTCTCTCAAAATAAATAAACTTAAAAATATAAAAATATTTACACAGTATCACTGTTTTCACAGCATTTAAATCTGTGAAAAGAGTGCACAAATCAAATTTTACAAATATAATCATATCTAAACATTCTATAGAATGTTTTTATTTGTAAGAACCACAGAAAATACCCTTCTGGACACTGAAAAAAACCTCCTGCGGCAAAAATACTTATTTTGTTATTAATCTCTTTTGTTTATAAGGTACTTAAGTATCTTTAAAGTGAAGAGCCCTCAGAATTTGTTTTCTGACATGAATTTTTGTTTGTTTTTAGAGCTTTAGTGCAACATGATTGCCAAAAAAATTGTGAGATATTTAAAGTGTATGTGATTTTGTATATATAGTATATATTTAAACATATTAAATATGATAATATTAATATGTGATATATTTAAATATGTAAATACTTAATACATTACATATTACAATATATACTATTGTATATTTAAGTATATTAAATATGATGATCATATTAATATGTGAAATATAGTTAAATATCATTTAACATTAAATGATATACATTTAAATATTGTATATATATACATATATAGTGAAAAGATTCCCCACAATCAAGTGAACCCACCCATCTCCTCCCATATTTACCTTTTTTGGGAACCAGGGAGACACTTGAGATCTATTCTCTTAGCAGATTTCAGTTATGCAATGTAGTATTATCAACCATAGTCACCATGCAATTCGTTAGCGCCTCAGACCTTATTCACCTTGCAACTCAAGGTTTGCACCCTTCCACAGTCTCTCCCTGCCATTACCCCAACACTTGGCAACCACAATCTCCTCTCTGTTTTATGAGTTTGGCTTTTTTTTTTTTTTTAAGCTTCCATGTATCAATGGTACCATGCGGTGTGTGTGTGTCCTTCTCTGAATGATTTCACTTAGCACAATGGCAAGACACAACCCTTGAGTTCCTACATGTCGAAGAATGCAGGACGACCTATGGGGGTTCTCTGAGATGCATACTTAGCCGTCAGGCTTCCTTCTCTAGGCGGGGATGGTACCTGGTGTTGTCTAGGAATTTAGGGTGAAATTTCCTTCATTGCATTTTTGTCATTCACATTGCCTGCCCTAATTCTGGTCCTTTCTGCAGATACTGGGTGTGTTTGTCTTGTCGTGGCTGTGTTTGCGTTGGGGCCCAGGAAGAGGGATGAAGGTCAGGTGCTGGGAAGGGCCTGGGGTAATGAAGAAGAAAACCACTGGATCTGTGCTCTCCACAAAAAGCTGAGGGCTTAAGGAATAGCTTGGTAAAATGTGCGATCAAATCAATCAATACAATTTGATTACACTAGACTCTTTAAATGGCTTTTTATTTTTTTATTTATTTTTTTTTTTAATTTTTTTTTTTCAACGTTTTTTATTTATTTTTGGGACAGAGAGAGACAGAGCATGAACGGGGGAGGGTCAGAGAGAGAGGGAGACTCAGAATCGGAAACAGGCTCCAGGCTCCGAGCCATCAGCCCAGAGCCTGACGCGGGGCTCGAACTCACAGACCGCGAGATCGTGACCTGGCTGAAGTCGGACGCTTAACCGACTGCGCCACCCAGGCGCCCCTAAATGGCTTTTTAAATGCGAGTATAATTGACACAGTAGTTTCGAATATACAACATAGGGATTCAACCTCTCTACATTATGCTGTGCTCAAAAGTGTAGGTCCCATCTGTCACCATGTAACACCATGACAACATCATTGACTATATTCCCTAAGCTCTGCCTTTTATTCCCATGGCTTTATTCATGACATAACTGGAAGCCTGTATCTCCCACTCCCCTTCACCCATTTTGCCTTTCCCCCCACCCCCTCTGACAACCACCAGTTTGCTCTTTGTATTTATGGATCTTATTCTACTTTTTATGTGGTTATTCATTTGGTTTGTTTTTTAAGTTCCACATATGAGTGAAATCGCATGGTACTTGTGTTTCTCTGTCTGACTAAATTCACTTAGGATAATACCCTCTAGGTCCATCCCTGTTTTCACAGGTGTCAAGATCTCATCCTTTTTTATTGGCTGTATCATACATATCTGTATATGTATATGTATATGTATATCTATATCTATATCTATATCTATATCTGTATCTATATCTGTATCTATATCTATCTTATCCCCATATCTTGGCTGTTGTAAACAAAGCTACAGTAAACATAGTGGAACATATAGCTTTTAGAATTAGTGTTTTCATTTCCTTTGGGTAAACACCCAGTAGTGGAATTATAAATATTGGGTCATATGGTATTTCTATATTTAATTTTTTGAAGAACCTGCTAAATATTTTTTCAACTTTCTTTCCCAGGTTATTTGGCAAAGAATGGGAACAAACCCTGCAAACTTCACCTCACCGATTCAACTCTCCCTCTCCCTCCCATTCTCTCTCTGTTTCCTAAATTCAGCTTTACAGGGGCACCTGGGTGGCTCAGTATGTTAAACATTTGACTACAGCTCAGGTCATGATCTCGTGGTTTGTGAGTTCGAGCCCCACGTCAGGCTCCGGGCAGGGGAGCCTGCTTCGGATTCTGTGTCTCCTCTCTCTCTCTCTCTGCCCCTTCCCTGCTCTCTCTCTCTCTCTCTCAGAAAACGAATAAAACTTTAAAAAAAAATTTTTTAATAAATTCAGCTTTACATTTCTATATAATAGCTATCAAAGTAATATACTTAATCCTCTTTTAATGTATATTTTATACATTTATACATTTATAACACCGTATGTCTGAGAACTTCAGTCAAGATTAGGAGGAATCTGAACCTCAAGTTGGGAATCGCAAATTACAGGCAAGTCTGTGGGCTGGTGCCCCCTCTGGTGGACAGTTTTTACATTGCGCATGCTTTTTTTTTTTTTTTTTTAGGGTTTTTTTTTTTGTTTGTTTGTTTTTGTTTTTCTTAATGTTTATGTATTTGAAAGAGAGTGCACACAGGAGTGAAGCCTGAGAGTCAGAGAGAGAGGGAAAGAGAATCCCAAGCAGGCCCCACGCTGTCAGCACAGCCCAAGTCAGGGCTTGACCTCACGAACCAGGCGATCATGACCTGAGCCGACACCAAGAGTCAGACACTCGACCCACTGAGCCCCCCAGGCACCCCTGTCGCTTGGCTTTGTGCAGGTCCTACAGCAGAAAATGGTGCAGAAGCTGATTCTATGTGCCGGGTGATTTGGGGTTCTGGGGGTGGCTGCCTGAGACACAGCTCAGAGTCCGAAGGGGCTGCTGAATGTTGGAGGCCAACCTTAATTACCACTATGGTCCTTTGTTGGGAAGATGCGTAAGCCTATGATGCTGCAGTGTCTCTGACTCAACACGACTGGAGCGCTTGTAAGAGTCAGAACCAACGCCGTTTGCCAGCGCGGGAAATGGCGGCCTACGTGTAGCTTCCTGACCGAGGCGCCGGTCCAGAGCCCGTGCAGGGTAACCTCCCACCCGGTGTTGCTTTCCAAGACCCAGGAGCACGAGTACCTCCGCACCACTGTAGCCCACCGAAGGCACCGCTGTGGCAGGTCGACGGCACGTGGGTGGCTGAAATGGCAGGGACTTGGTCAACAGGACTGAGCGTCGCCCTCTGGACAGGGCTGAGGCCTTGGGCCTGCCCCGGGTCTTCCGCGGCTCTAGCTGCGTCATCCTGTTCTGTGTCGTCTTGTCGTCGTGGAACGGCCTCTTTTACTGAATGCTGCCTGGCTACCTTCAACCGGGTGTTTAGTTCCTCTGTGAATGTACTCAATGGCTCTATTTTCAGTCACAGGCGGATAGAAATGCAATGCTACAAGTTTGGTGGCCGCCTTTCTTCCTTTGTTTTTACCCTTCCTCTGCATGGTCATTTTGCTCCGGCTAAATGCTTCACTAACAAAGATGATAACACATTACACAACTGAGAACAGGGAAGTTGGGGGGGGGGGGGGGGGAGGGGGGGGATGCCTCTGAACAGCCAAAACAGATATTGCAAAGCCCATGTGTGAGATTGATGTAATGTTTGCATAATCCTGAAACCACTATCTGAGGACAATACTAACATCTTTTACTGCTATAAGGGAAGATCTCAGTGCTTTTAGAGGTAAAAGAGAGCAGCTTTCTGGGAAATTTGCAGTGATGATTGTCCCGATTTACTAAGTATCTTTTCCATAGCTACATTTCCTAGTCAGCTATTGTTGGGGAAGGTCATCAAAAGGACATGACCTCTAGAAGATACTTGCAAATGATACACCCCATAAAGGGTTAGTATCCAGAATATGTAACGAACTGATACAGCTCAACACACACACACACACACACACACACACACACACACACACACACGCGTGCGCGCGCACACACACACACACACACACACACAATCCAAATACATAATGAGTAGAAGTCATGACCAGACATTTCTGTTTTCTTCCTGAATAGACATTTCTGTTTCTTCCTAAAGAAGACATCCCGATGACCAACGAACACTTGAAAAGATGCTCAACACCACTCATCATTGGGAAAATGCAAATCAAAACTAGAGTCAGATATCACCTCACACCTGTCAGAATGGCTAAAATCAAAAACAGAAGAAAAAATAAGTGTTGGCAAAAATGTGGAGAAGTAGGAACATTTGTGCCCTGTTGGTGGGAATGCAAACTGGTATAGCCACTGTGCAAAACAGTATGGAGGTCCTTAAAATAAAATAAAATAAAATAAAATAAAATAAAATAAAATAAAATAAAAATAGAACTATCCTATGATCCAGCAATTGCACTACTGAGTATTTATGCAAATAATATGAAAACACTTATTCCCAGGGATACATGCACCCCTATGTATACAATAGCCAAGATATGGAAGCAACCTAAGCATCAATTGATAGATGAATGGATACTGAAGATATAAATATGTGTGTGTGTATACACATATATAACAGAATATTACTCAGCCATTAAAGAATGAAATCTTGCCATTTGCAACGACATGGATGGAGCTAGAGGGTATAAAGCTAAATGAAATAAGTCAGTCAGAGAAAGACGAATACCATATAATTTCACTCATATGTAAAATTCAAGAAACAAAACAAATGAGCAAAGGGGCAAAAAAAGAAAGAGAGAAACCAAAAAACAGACTCTTAACTACGTAGAACAAACAGATTGTTGCCAGAGGGGGAGGTGGATAGGAGGATGGGTAAAATAGGTGAAGGGGATTAAGAGTACACTTATCTTGATGAGCACTGAATATATATATATAATATATATTATAATATATATTATATATTAATATATATTATATATTAATTTATATATTACATATAATATAATATATAATTATATATATAATATATATACAAATGACCGATATATATATATAATATATATATAATATATATGTGCAATATACATTATATTTATACAATTTTTGAATCACTATATTGTACACCTGAAATGGATAAAACACTCTATGTTAATTACACTGGAATAAAAAAAAAAAAAAAAGACATGATCACCAACTGACCCAAGAGCTAGACTGGGCACTTGAAAGTTCCTCGCCTCCTCCCTGTGCTGGGAAACTGGGTAGACTTGCCTCTCCTACTTCCAGAGGCTGCTCCCAGGTCATGGCCTTGAGACAGTGATGTGGTGTTGGCAACACCTGCATGGTATATATGACTGAAACCAGTTAAGACCTCTTAATAAACTTTCAAGATTTGGATGATGGGTGCCGGGATCCATTCATTCTGTTGCCCAGTACAAGCGCCATATGTAAGTTGCTTTTGCTTAGTGAAACCACCACCTACCATACCAACCTGGAGTGGCCTGTCTCTTTGTCTGGTCTCTCCCTGCCCTCTGCATATGGGGGCCAGTTTCACATTTCACCTGGGAAGTTCCTGGGAGGGTTATGAACCAACGGCTGTATAGTATCTTGGTCACAATTTTAGCATTAGATGAAAGAGACCATTCACTCTTAGGACCAGTGCTTCAGAACCAGTGCAGGAAAACTCTTTAATACTCCCCTGTTCGTACTTTATGAATCACACTGAAATAGTCAGTGCTATTCTCTGAGATTTCCACTTCTTCAAAGCACACCATAGGATTGTACTTCCCCAATTCCTTGAGTTGGGGATGGCCATATGATTTTCTTTGGCCAACCAAATATGCTTATTCGAAGAAATGATGGTCCTTTGGGAGCCTACACAATGCATATATTGGTGAGCTGAATGGTGTCCCATAATTCCCTCAAGCTAGCTTCACTCCTTTTCATTCTTTTTAATTTTTGCTCCCCTGATCGGATGAATTCCACTGCCTTGTCTTGGAGTTCTTCACTCTTAATAAAGAAGGAAATCCTGCCTTTTGTAACAACACAGATGGACCTTGGGGGCACTATGATAAGTAAAATAAGCTGGGTATTACATGCTACCACTTATATGTGGAATCTGAAAACAAAAGTCAATCTTACAGAAACAGAGAGTAGAAAACTGGCTGCCATAGGGGAAATAGGAAGTTAAAAGGTACAAACTTTCAGCTACGGGATAAATAAGGTCTGAGGATCTAATGTATAACACAGTGACCACTGATAACACTCTACTGTATAATTAAAATTTGCTAAGAAAATAGCACTTATAAATGTTCTTGCCGTGTGTGTGTGTGTGTGTGTGTGTGTGTGTGTGTGTGTAAATGTGAGGTAATGGGGGTGTTAATTAAGTCAGTGAGGGGAATCTGTTCATAATGTATACATATAACAAATCATTACAGTGCACACTTTAAATATCTTACAATTCAATTTGTCAGTTATACCTCAGTTTTCAAAAGAAAAAGAATTTGTATCATGTCAGTGGAAAGGTAGAAAAGAGAAGACATGCTCAAGAGATATTTTGGGGGCAAACGTAAAAGATTTGGTAAACAATAAATGGTGTGGGTAAAACAAAGAGGAATTAAAATGACTCTGATTTGTAGCTTTTGCTAAATGGTGATGGAATAAACACGAAACTAATAAAGAAGGTTTATAGGAGGAAAAAAAAGAGTTTTTGGTTTGAGACACGATGTTTTTGAGACATCCAAATGAAAATTACGGTTGAAAAGACGATTGGAGATGCAGGTCTGGAGTAGAGGAAAGAGCTAGGTATTACAAAAATAGATTTGGAAATCCTAAATGCAGTCAATCCTCTATTCACATTTCCATATTTGCAAATTCACCTACTCGATAAAATTTATTTGTGACCCCAAGTCAATATACATGGGGCTTTTGTGGTCATTGGCAGACATAAACACAGAAGCAAAATACTCCAATTACTCAAGGAGCATGTTCCCAGCTGAGGGCAAAGCCGGCAATCCTCTGCCTTCTTGTTTCAGATCTTCGCTGTATGCAAAAATCCTTTGCAAGGTCTATTTAGTGTCACATTTTTTACATTTTTGTGCATTTGGTTGATGATTTTGTCATCGAAAAGGGCCCCAAGTGGAATGCGGTACTGCTATTCCGAAATCCAAGTTCATAAGTACAAGGCTGTAATGCCCCTTGTAGGAAATGGAGGAAATGTATGTGTTAGATAATCTTCATTCAGGCGTGAGTTATGGTGCTATTGGCTGTGAGTTCAGTGTTAATGAATCGACGATGTATATTAAATAAGATGTCTTTTAACAGGAACAGAAAACAAGGTTATATATCAATCGGTTGATGAAAATATAATCGGAAGCTTGGAGAACCCTAACCTTGTATTTCCTCTGGGAGCAATGGTTCAGTACTCACTAATTCAATGTTCTTGGCAACGTTATAGACATGACCACTGCAAATAATGAGGATTTTCTGTGTAGAATAGTCGGTACGAGACTGGGAGACATTGAATAGCGAAAGCATATACAGCAAGAAAGTAAGAAGGCTAAAAACAGAATTCTAGGGAATGCCAGTATTTAGAGGGTGGACGGAAAGCAAAATGTTAGGGGAAGCTCAAAAGGAAAGGTCAGGTAGGTAAGCAGAGAGTGCCAAGAAGTATCCTGAGGAAATTTCATTAAGGGAGCAATCCCCAATGTCAAGAGCTGATAAGAAATCTCCCAGGAGACCCACAGATGGCATAAAGGAAACGCATGTCTTTAGACCTAATAGACCTGAATTTATTTATTTTTAAAAGATGGTTGATTTATTTACTTTGAGAGAGAGAGTGTGTGTGTGTGTGCATACACATGAGGAAGGGGCTAGAGAAAAAGGAAAAGAGAGAATCCCAAGCAGGCCTGGCACTATCAATGCAAAGCCCGACAATAGGGCTCGATCTCATGAACCCTGAGACCAAGACTTGAGCTGAAACCAAGAGTCAGATACTTAACTGACTGAGTCACCCGGGGGCCCATAATAGACCTAAATTTAAAACTTAGTTCTGCTACCTAATAGCTGGGTGATAAAAAAAAAAAAAAAAAAAAAAAAAAAAAAATCAGCTTATTTCCCTGGTCTTTAATTAATTCTGTAGAATGAAGACAAATCCTAACCCAGTAGATTGTTGTCGTTTACGTGAAATAATCAACAACTAAAAATTCTCCATATTCTGTAAACACCAAAAAAGTCAAGATTAACGTGTTTTAAAGGGTCGTATACTACAATGACTTCGGATCTTGTTACATTCCAGCAGAAGTAAATTACCCAAGTGTGCGTTTCACTTAGGTTGGGAAGTTCGCAGCGAGATGCAGTTTATTAGTCCGTGATGGATAGGACTGCATTTTATTGTCTTTCCTATCCATACATGATGATCTCTGTTGATAATTCTTGTTATTTCTTGCAGAGTTGCAGCTCTGTCTCTGGAGAGAGTCAAATCTCGGTTTGAGTTATGGATCCCTACCTCCGTCATTCACTCACTCAATCACTCATCCACTTATTAAAGATTGATATTATGTCCCAAGCTCTACATCAAGGCACTGGAGATAAAGAAATGGCCTGTAGCCTCCAGGATCTTACCATGTAATGGAAGGAAAAACGAAGTATAACAAGGTATAAAATTACGTTTCTAGTTTAAGCACCCCAAGGAACAAGACATATTGTATGTTGAAGCAAGTGTGAGACAGAATCTCCTGGATTTTATATCATAGAATAAATGTCATGATTCTTGAAACCCCCCCCCCCCCCCCCCGCAACCACTTTGAGAATATAAAATAAAAGATGGAGGGCAGTGAGGTATTTGTAATCATAACTCTTTGGAGAAGAATGGAAAGAAATACTATAGTTTTCATCACAAGCTAAAAGAGAGGGGAGTTCCAAGTGACCATGTGAATGTCAGCTGATATTTTTATTGAAGTTAACAAGATTTGAGTGAAACAACACAAACGTATGGAGGAACTCAATGACATGACATGAGCAACTTCTTTTGTGAATCCTCTAATAAGCTAATAATTTACAAATACTGGAATAAAAGGTCTTTTCTTTTTTCCTTTTTTTTTTTTTTTTGCTTTTCATACTATTAACAGCTATAGACACAGCATACTTTTAAATCTTAACTTCATTGCAGGGGCACCTGCGTGGCTTAGTCAGTTAAGCATCAGACTTCGGCACACGTCATGATCTCACAGTTTGTGGGTTCGAGCCCCACGTCAGGCTCTGCGCTGACAGCTCAGAACCTGGAGCCTGCTTCGAATTCTGTCTCCCCCTCTCGCTGCCCCTCCCCCCGCTTGTGCTATCTCTCTCGCAAAAATAAATAAATAAACATTTAAAAAATTAAAAAAACAAAGTCATACCCTTAACTGAGCCACCCAGGTGCCCCTCTCCACCACATTTTTAAATCTAGAGTGGACTGCGAACAAAACAATAAATCAAACCCTTCCTTACGATATTTGTCAATTTCTGAGGTGTGATACTCCCATCATGGTAAATTTCAAGCCACCACTTGCTGTTGCTGAATGCATAGAGTTAGGAAGAGGAGTTCAGTACCTTGCCCTTACATAGTATCTCCACTATATGGATACAAGAGGTATAAATAACCTCAACAGCATAAATAATAAAATGTATTCAAATAATTAGGCAACAATGATTTCTGAGTATTCATTACGTTGGTTTTTAATATGACTTCATTGTAAGTTTATGTAATTTACTTTTTAATAATGGTTATGTTCTACAACTGCTTGTAAAATTCCTGAAAATTTAACAATAGGCTCTCGCAAGCCAGCCTAAGCCACTTCTTACACACCATTGACTTTAAGTACATTGAAAACATAGACCTCACTGTCCTGGCTGCCACTCTCAAACTACTAAAATATGGATTTTCCTCTGTATGAAATTAGTAGTGACCTTTGGTACGCCAATCTCCTCTTCCTTTAATCCAGCAGACACTTTCTGGTCCTAATCTTACTTAATTTTCCGTAGGAGATGACACTGTTGGTCTCTTCCTTGAAACCACCCTGTCACTAGTTTTTCCAGTCTCTCGCCTTCATCCTACCTGACTATTCCTTAGGTTTACTTTGAATGCTCTCCTTTCTCCACTGTGTCCTTCAGTGTTGGTGTTTCCGTGTATTGTCAGTCCTCGTAGCTTCTCGTGTTTCACATTGCCACGGGAAGCCTCACCTACTCTGCTCTCACTAGTCTGCAATCAACACCAAATCTGTCTCCACGCCAACGTTCTCTCCTGGTCGCCTAGAGTCCACATCCACAGTTGCGATTGTTCCGTGATGTATTTTCACTGTATCGTTTCGCATGAATTTCAAATTCAAAATGTCCTTAACAGAATGGCTTCTTTCTGTCGAAGTTTGTGCCTTTCTACTCAGTAATTTGCAGGTAGCACCATTTCTCAAACCACCTGACCAAAACCTGGAATGTCATTCTTTATTCTTCCGTCCATGTATTTCCTGTGTAAACTCCAGCATCATTGGGTCTGACCCTAATATCTCTACCAACTATTGCTTCTTTCTGTACTCACTGCCACTGAGGAAACTTCTAATTTCCTAACAATGTTTCATCCTACACACTGATGCCTCTGTGATCTTTCGAATCACAAATCCTTTCGTGGCCCCCAGTTGCCTCAGATCGGTGGTTCTCAACCATGGTCACAGAACAGAATTATCTGGAGAGATTTTTTCAACCAAGTTTATAAATGTATGATTTACGTATAATAAGGCCTGCCTATTTTAAGTATGCAGTTCAGTGTGTTTTTAACAAATGTATATACCTGCGTAATTACCACAGCAGTCAAAATATAAAACATTTCCATCATCTCAGAAAGTTCCCATATGCCCTTTTCCAGACAACCTTCCCAGGGCTTATCTTCCCCAAAGGGACAACCCTAAGCAACCACCAGCTTTCTGCCAGTAAAGATTACTTTCGCCTGGTCTAGAATTTCATATACATTAAATCACACAATATTTACTCTTTCGCATCTGGCTTCTTTTACTCAAGATGTCTTTGAGATTCACCCATGGTGTGTGAGTCCATACTTTCTCCCTTTTTACTGCTGAGTAACATTCCACTGTATGATTTTATCAAAATGTTACCCATTCAGTTGCTGATGGGCATTTGGATTATTTCCAGTTCGGAGCTATTATGAATGCAGCTTCCGTGGACATTTGGGTACAAATATTGTTGTAAACATGTTTTCATTCCTCTTGGGTCAATCTTAGGAGTGGAAATGCTAAGCCTTATGATAACTGAATATTCAACTTTAGAAGAAATGATCTTCCAAAGGGGCTGTGCCATTCTCCATTCCTACCAGCACTGTGTGAGAGTTCCAGGCAGAAAGTCAGAGCAAACACAGCTCATCTTGCTTGTTTCTCTTCTCTGGGATATCACAGACCTGCACTGCCTGTTATTCAATATCTGAAAACAGTTATTTCATGTACTTTGTCAAGTTTTTTCATTGTTGGGAGTGAGAGTGTAAGAGTAGGGCTAACCTGTAGCCTTAAGAGATAACAGCTTTGTTTTAACACTATAGGTTGAGATAACAGCCTTATCCTATCAATCAAGGGATGGATTAGCGCTTGATTGGATTGGGGCAAGGGCCTGTTTGAACTGTTTCCACCTGGGAACTATTCCTTTGTTCTGTTCCCAGGTGATAATAAGACGATGTGGTCGGCTATAAAAACTCAGTACCCCGGCTGTTTGTGACCACACTCTGGTCAAGAGTGTCGGTCCCGACCGATTGGTTTGCCTTGCCTCTCATTGCAATAAACTTTGTTGTGACTGTCACTGGTACCCATAGCATTCTGTTTCAGGAGTCGTGTGGCTGCAACAAGAGCAAGTCTAGTGCCAGGTGCAAAGTCATGGCCAGAAGCAAAGTCCACTTGGGAAGCAACTTAAAAAAATATGAGCTTGAGTCCCACCCCATATGAATTAAATTCGAGTTTCTGGGGTTAAGTTGGGGAGGGAAAGGGGTTCTAATGTGAGCTCTAATGTGCAGCAACATTTGAGAATCACTGGCCGTGAGGTAAGGTTCAATGTCTTCACTAAGACAAGATCTTTCAAAACCTGTCTATGCTAAGCCTACATCTTCAGTCTAGATCTGTACCCCACCCAACCCATTTCTATCTTTTGTCATTTCCCCTAAGCTTCAACCATGTAGTGTTATGCCCAGAATTCGTGATCCCCAAAGACCACCAGGGAGCCGAGTCCGATGCAAAAGCAAAAGAGCCTTTATTCGAGCTAGCTCGAGCTCAATCCCCTACGTGCACCGATGCAGCGGTGAGATACTGGGGAGAGAGAGCGAGTTTCAAAAGCACAAAGGTTTTATAGGGGTCTAGGGGCAGTTGGTGAGGTAATGGCTGTGGCCTCAGCTGATTGGCTGGGGAACGGTCGGAGTCCTGTTCCGCAGGTCGCTGGGCGTGTTTTGATCAGGAAGTTTGAAGGGGTGAGCGGGAGGTTACTCAAGGGGAGGAGGCGTGGTCTAGGTGAAGGACACAGAACAAGATGGAGTTGGCCGGCGTAGGCCCGCCCTTTCAGTAGTACTTTATCAACATGAACATGGCATCTCAAACCAATGCCATTCCTTGTGATCCCTTTTGGTCCGTAGTCAATTGTAAGATTCGGCCAAAATGTCCTTGGCTCTATGGAACATAACCAAGAGCCAGGGATTTCTAGAGCAGATGTTGTATGAAAAAACGAATACTGGAACCGCCAATACCGGATTTGGTACCTGGACTGCCATTTACAACAGGGTGAATCCAGCCATTATTTATCGTCTGGTCTCCTTGGGTACAACACGATAATAACAGTACCTAACGAACAGAGAGACAGACAGGATTACACACGGAGCGCACCTAGCAGGGTGCACAGGGCAGGTACCAGCAAAATACTCTCCTTCACATCCCACATCCCACTCAATGCAAAGCTCTATTGCAAATTGCATTTTATTATCTGTTTACATCTCTCTTTTCCCCACTAGATTGTGAGTTTTAGAATGACTGGGGCCTACTCTTTTCTACCTTTGCACCTCGGGGGCATAAAAGTGTCTGGAATAAGACACGAGGAGTTTAAACACATCTCAGATGAATGAAGAGGGTATTGCAGTCTCCAGCTCTGCGTGCAAAGAACTTTCACTGTGTTCTTCATCCTCAACACCGATTCACGCACTGGGGGCGAGCATACCACCCAGTCTTTGCTGGGGAAGATGGGCTAATTTGACCAAGACCAGAAAAGCAAGGTTGCGATTTTTAACAGACAATGCATCCAGAGGACGTTTCCATTGTTGAGTTAACAGAACCTACACGTCTACGCCGCCCTGTAGGGCGGCCCACAACACCACCAGGCGCGTGGCGGAGACAGCGCGCGGCTTACGTAGATGCGTCCCTGCGGAAAAAGGTCTCCATGCCCACTACCTTTAAGGAAAAGAGGATTAAGGCCCGGGAGGGACGGCGCCGGAAAAGGGCGACGAGCGCCCCACGCTCTGGGGAGGTGGCGGCGCGCAGGCACCGCCCCTCCCGCGGTTGCCGGGCAACCGGCCCGGAAGTCGCGGAACGCGCGTCGGCGCAGGCGCCTGTGAGCAGGTGCAAGATGGCGGAAGGCGGTGGCGCCGATCCGGGGGAACAGGAGAGGTCTTCTGGGCCGCGGCCCCCGAGCGCGCGGGATCTGCAGGTGCGGCGAGCGGCCGAGGGCGGGGCGCGGCGGCGGGAGCTGCGCGGCGGGGTGCGTTTCGGTGGCCGCCCCTGGCCGCGGCCGAGCCCTCGCCAGCCCCCGCCTGGGGACCGAATTGTAACTCCCGCGATGCAGGTCTCCCCAGGGCGGTGCAGCGGACAGTGGTGTTCGTGGAAACAGGTGCCCCAGCCCAACGCTCTGGTGCCCGCGCCTCTTTCCCCTCCACCCGATTTGCAATTTAAGAAGCAACCGTACATTTAAAATGGCATTGCGTGTGGGGTGGCTCAATGGTTGGTGCCGCCTTCGGGAGACTTCTTGTAGAAGAAAGCTTTCCGGTGGCCGCGGGAAATCAGCGGTCACTTTATAAGTAATGATACGTGCCGGCTTGATCTTTCTTGTCTCGGAGGCTGTTTCTGTCTGGATTACTTGTGTGTAAAAATGATTGCTTTTAATCGGGGAGCTTTTCCCTTTTAGAAGGGCGAGCTAAGGTATTTCATCCTATGGCTGTGCATCCTCGTTGTAGAAACTGTAGTGCGTGAAACATTGCACATAAGAAACGGCGGCTTAAAACTTCATGATGACATTAGTTACCTAAATAAGAATGGGGCAAATCTCGCTTTCTCAGATACTTAACCCTACTGTCCTCATTTAGGCTTTTTTTCTCCCTGTCTCATGAGACCATTGATACAAATTCAACAAGTAAACAATCATAATAAGCTGTGTAATTAGAAGTAAATGACACGGAATCTGCCTGCGTTGGTAGAGAAGTTCTGATGCAGTTACACCTTCAGTTCTGCTTCTTTGAACAAGTATTGAACCACCTGCCATGCATCGTTCCGCTAAACCCCACAGAATGAAGAGACGAGTAGGACATCAAATCCACAGTTGGTACTGGCCACTCTTGAAGGGGATAGAAGAGGAAAAGGCATTTCTATCTATTTGTTGCAGAAATAACATATGAATATGTTGAACATAGCATTTTAAGGCGGAGTATGATTGAATGCCAAGTTAAGCAGGACATAAAATGAAGAATTTGGAGAATGGACAGCTCAGTGTCAGGTTAGAAGACAAACTGGATGGGGAATAGTCCCAGTGCTCGTAAATTAATTCAGTGGTAGTTACCATCTACTTCTTCTTTTCTGTTGTAGACTACCCTTGTTAAGAAGCAACATGGGATGGTGGGGGAAACCGGCCCTGCCACTGAGTAGACTTGTGAATGTCAGAAATGTCTTAATCTCTCTGATTCTCAGTGTCTTTATTTGTAATCTAGGGGTGATGTAGGTGGTGTCAGGAATGAAATGTCTATGAAGTGCCCCTGCACTCCCTGCACTCCCATAGTATCTTGGGCTCTATACTTGCTTGGTAAATATTTGGTTCCTTTTTCTTTTTTTTTTTTTTTCAACTTTTTTTTTTTTAATTTTTTTTTATTTTTGGGACAGAGAGAGACAGAGCATGAACGGGGGAGGGGCAGAGAGAGAGGGAGACACAGAATCGGAAACAGGCTCCAGGCTCCGAGCCATCAGCCCAGAGCCTGACGCGGGGCTCGAACTCAGGGACCGCGAGATCGTGACGTGGCTGAAGTCGGACGCTTAACCGACTGCGCCACCCAGGCGCCCCGGTTCCTTTTTCTTTAAAGGAGGAGAATACTATACCTTTAACTGGTTAGTCCATTCTAATACTATTAAAGTGAAAACCCTGTAACTTAATATCCTGTCTCTAACTTCAGTCCATTTCTTCTTTTCATGTGAAAAATGAGAAAAGTTTGGTTAATGATTGCCTGATACTTGGCAGATTACAGACCTAATGCAGTGGATTTGATATGATTGATGGTTACAGATGTTTTGGTGAATGTCACTGGAGAATGCCGACCTCTCCACCATCAGTTAGAGGATAGGGATTTTTTGTTCTTATCTACTTTCTGGTAGGTTGGTAGGTGGATAACTAATATCTTATGAACGTGATGTGGATATTAAATACATTAAGTATTGATAATGTTTCCTTTAGAATTTAATAAGCATCTGAAGAACTTGCAAATAAACCTGAAAACAACCAAAGTGATGATGTACGAAGAAATAGAGTAGGTTTAAAAGAATGATGTTCTTCTCCCCAATGAGTTTCTTTAATATCAATTATTGTTTTATTGCCTCGTTATTGTTTAATCTAGCTCTGCTTTCTTAAGTGTACTTTTCAGCAGATACTTCTTTCTGGAAAGGTCGTTCTACGAGTCATAATATTGTAGAGGAAAAGAGTAATGTATTACTAATTGGAACACGCAAAAGATACCCCTAAGTATGTATATGTTAGCTGCCAGGCAGTGTAGGGTTTGTTGGCATCTAAATCAGAAGAGATTTCCTCATTTAGCACAGGAGGAAACATGGACGACTGTCCCCCAGAAAGCCTCCCGGCACTGTGAGCCTCTGACTTACCGCAAAAATCTCCTCTGGATAACAAACCAAGAGCAGATCTTAGCTCCCTTCCTGTACCCCCAAAGTGGGAAACATTCAGTGGGAAGGCTTAGGATGGGATTGTTAGTGACAATACTAACCGTAAAAACCTCAGTGTTCGTAAGTTTCTGAACATTTTCAGAGACTTTTCTCTCTTCTGGTTCCCCTCAATCAATCCACACGCACATGCGTTTAACACTTGGTTAACATATTTAATTGTATGCTTCTGTCCCAGTTTTCCTCCAGAATCGTATCAAAAGAAAAAAGGTTTCTGTTCTCAGTGCTGTGTTTCCCTATAGATTGGAGTCGGGGGTGATTAGAGATCACTTCAGTACTTACGAGAGTTAGGACGGGTTGGGGGAAATAGTGGAGTTCTGTAAGTGGGCAAAAGAGTAAGAACGTCTGGTCCTGTGTTACAGTTGCCACAAGTATCCTAATCCTGATGGCTATCAGTATTCCGTATCATTGGTTCTCAATTTAGTGCGTGTCAGAATCATCTAGAAGGCTTGATAGCACAGATTGCAGGCTCCTCCCCCCACCCCAAGAGTTTTTCACTCACTGGGTCAGCGTGGGGCCGGAGTATGTGCATTTTCAAAGCTTCCCCGGTAATGGTGATGTTGTTCTTCTGTATAAAAACTATACCTTCTGGCAGTTGTCACTCTAAGGCTGAGAATTCCAGGAGTTTTCATCTTTTGCTGTCTACTTGATTATTCTCATTCTCAGTTACTTTTCCTTCAGGTTTCGCGTCATGCTCTTCACATTTTAAATTCTAGAGAAAAGATGATCAGTGCTTATGTGCTTTATTCCCTCTGTGCAATTGAAATAGCTTCATAATCTCATTGTTTAGCCCGTGGAACTTTTTACGAATGAACTTACACCATATGATGCTGCAGGGACATCATGAATCCCAGCATTCATTCCCTCTAAATATCATTTTTGGTTACTTTTTTCCCAAAAGATTTTCCAGAGATGATCGTGCCTATTCGGGGGACATTAAGGGAAATTTTTGAATTGTTCAAGTTGTCAGAAGTGGCAACAAAATAACTTAATGCTGAAATTTTATGAATAACTTTTTAAAATTCCAATTTCAAGAACTATGTTGGATTTTTCTTTCCATTTTGGAGGTACCCAGCCATGTATCTATAACGCATTATTTGGTAATACTGTTTTCTAAAAGTTATATAAACCATATGTACAATTATCTTATATTTTTAAAAGTTCATTTGCGTAAACTTGATGAAATTCAGATGTCTGTTAAAGTTTTAAATAGAATAATTTTGAAATTATTTTATGTGCTTGGATTTTGAAAACTTAAACAGCTAAATGAAATAATTTTTATCAGAGCAGACTGACATGAGTGTAAAACATCTTCAAGTATTTTTTTTTAATTATAGGAAAATTATACACCCAACTTTGAAAACATTATCAAATGCAGTTTTTGAAACAGGTGAATAGTTAATTGAAAACAATTAAGCAGTTATTGTAACTTTAATTTATTCTAGTATATGTGGCATTTTGATTAGTTTTATCAAGTGAGAGATACTTTGGTTTTATTTTGGAAGGAGGTCATCTGAAGCAGCAGCCTTTATTTTTCATTAAAACTTTTACAACTCAGGGGCAGCTGGGTGGCTCACTCAGTTAAGCGACCCACTCTTGATTTCAGCTCAGGTCATGATCTCACGGTTCCTGGGATCAAGCCCCAAATGGGGCTCTGCGCTGACAGTGCAAAGCCTGCTTGGGATTCCCTCTTTCTCTCTCTTTCTCTCTCTTTTTCTGTCCCTCCCTTGATCGCTCTCTCTCTCTCTCTCTCTCTCTCTCTGTGTCTCTCTCTCAAAAATAAATAAATAAACTTAAAAAAAATTTATGGCTCAATCACAAGTTAATATTCTACTCTTCATTTCTACTTGTCTGTAAGAGTTCATTCCTAGGGTTAAACTTCATAACAAATCTGTTGTTTTATAGTTGGCCTTGGCGGAATTATATGAAGATGAAGTGAAATGCAAATCTTCCAAATCTGATAGACCTAACGCTGCAGTCTTTAAAAGCCCGCGAACACCACCTCAGAGGTAAGTTTTGTTCTGTTTTTGTCTTGTTTTGGTTTTAAACATTGCATGTGTTTTTAGTTCACCAATCCTCTTATTTTAAATGGCCTTGGGAATTTTTTCTAAAACTATGATTTCTAAAGTACATATTATTTAGGTAGTATTCCTAGAACAATAGTAGAAGGCTAAAACATACTTATGGAAAAATTGTCTTAAAGTCCTGATACTTTGGTAGACATCATAAAGAAATACACACCGAATAGTATTTTTGTTGGACACTGCGGTCCTTTTTGAGTCATAGGACACACTGAGGATATGACAAAAGCTATAGCCCATCTCCCCACAAAATAGCATTTACGCACAATTTTATTAATTGTTTTTAAGGATTTGTGTTTCTGAAAACCCACTCATGGAGTCCCTATATGCCTTCTATCCTCCATTTAAGAACCTAGAACTTCAGGAACCTGTCTGTGCTTTCACGGATGATGACCCATCGAATAAGTGATCTCTTAGACAGTATTTGCTATTGTTAAACCCCTGAACTAGAAGGAGAACCACTAGATTTAAGAGATGAGAGCCAGGTACACTTCGTTACCATGAGTTTTCCTGTTTCTAGCAATGTTTTCATTAATGTCTTTTTAATACTGCGAATTTCATCACTGTGGAGAAACTTGGAATTTTTCCATTATATCTCATTCACAGAAAGTCTGTCATTTTACCAGAAATTTAAGACTTCACTAGAAATTATCCTTTCTTTTTTGTTTGTCACTACTCCACATCCTTTTTTCTGTAGGGGAGATAAAAATGATGTACCTTTTTTGGACATGAATGAGAAGAAAGAAAATTTGTCCCCAAACTTTTTATTTTATGAAGTTTCAAACCCATAGGTAATCACAAGATTAGTACAATGAACGTATGCTGTATATGCTTTCCCTATATTCCCCGGTTGTTAACATGTTACAGCATTACATCTGTAAAAACACTCTGTTACTCAACTACTTGGAAGCAAATTGCAGCCATCATAACGTTTCATTAGACACTTCAATAGACTATCCACTAAGAAGAGGCACAAACACCTTTATCACCTGGTAACGTATCACAGCTGAGAACATGAACAGTAATTTCCTGAAATCCTGTAATGTCTAGTCCATAAATATCTCTTCGAGCCCTTTTTGGATTTAGGATCTAACCAATGGCCGTGCCATCCACTTGATTGTGCCGGTTTCGAATCTGAATCCAGAGCATTCTCCTCATCTGTTCGCTGTTTGCTCTTAGCTCAGCTGTATAATCCAAAATTCATTACATTGACATTCAAGGTCATTGTGTCTTCGCCATTAGATTCTTGTTAAACATATTTGTCAAGGATACTAGTAAGTGATACTGCCTACCCTGTATTATATCACATCAGGAGCCATATGTAATTTCAGATTTTCTCACTGTTGGTGATATGTTCACTTGACAAAGGGGCCGATCACCACATCATTCCATTGTAAGATACGGTTTTTCTTTTGTACATCGGCAGCTTGGTATCTTGGCACTGTTTGAATATCCTTTTCTTTTTTTTTTTTTTTTAACATTTATTTTATTTTTGAGACAGAAAGAGACAGCATGAATGGGGGAGGGTCAGAGAGAGGGAGACACAGAATCCAAAACAGGCTCCAGGCTCTGGGCTGTCAGCACAGAGCCCGACGCGGGGCTTGAACTCACGGACTTCGAGATCATGACCTGAGCCGAAGTCGGCCACTTAACCGACTGAGCCACCCAGGCGCCCCTGTCCTTTTCATTTTTGACACGTATGTGTGTGTGTACATATATATGTAAAATATATATACAATATATTTTAACTTCTTGACTTACACATTCTCCAAAGTTTTGAAAATACTTAAAATATTTATGTACCAAAGTTTTATTCATTAACTGTTTGACCATTGTTTCGCCAATTTTAGCGTATTTTGAACAACTTAATTTGTTTACGATATAACAAAATAGTTGACTACTTATAATAAGGTTAGTGTATTAATGTTTTCCTTGCTATTCAAATATAATCATTAAGTTTTTTTTTTGTTGTTTTTTTTTTTTTTTAACACTTATTTTTGAGAGACAGAGCATGAGCAGGGGAGGGGCAGAGAGAGAGGGAGACACAGAATCTGAAACGGGCTCCAGATTCTGAACTGTCAGCACAGAGCTGGACACCGGACTTGAACTCATGGACCCTGAGATCATGACCTGAGCGGAAGTCGGATGCTCAACCGACTAAGCCACCCGAGCGCCCTAAGATTTTTTTTTTTAATGTTTATTTATTTTTGAGAGAGCACAAGCAGGGTAGGGGCTGAGAGTGGGAGGCAGTGGTTCCAAACAGGCTCCAGGCTGGACAGCAGCGAGCCTGATGTGGAGCTCGAACTGTGAGATCATGACCTGAGCGGAAGTCAGATGCAAAACCAGTTGAGCTACCCAGGCACCTGGATCTTTAAGATATTTTAATGAATGGTTTTTTTCTCTTTTGTTTTGTCCTGTCTGAAGCAGTGTTGCCATTAATAGTTGCAATTTGGTAATGCCATTTTGAAGAACTTTGTGCCTCAGATTTGATCTCTGGAAATATTTACATACCCAAAAGGAGGAGCTGCCCTAAAAGATATTGACTGAGGCTTAAGCTGTGTTTAGTCTGCTTAGAATACAATGAAGCAAGTTATTGGCGATCTTTTTTTTTTTTTTTAACTCAGTATGCTATTTTCTAATACTAAGTATATAATTCTTTTGATTCCATCCTCCACATTGACATATACTCAGTTTCATTGCATTTCTGCTGCTTTATTTGGTACAGAAGACCTGCTTATTTTCATGGTTCACTTTCTTGGGCAGTATTGCATATCAAATTATTTCTCTGCTCCTTGTCATTTTTAAATCCAGTATATTTTCACTGTCTGGAACTCTGCACATAATGTGGTCTATGTTTATAATTTAGGAGAGGAGGGATAGAATCTACAGAACTCAGAAGATAGCCTGACACCAGCTTTAACATATTCATCTGCAAAAGTTGACATCTAACAGAACCTAAAAACAATGTGCCTCCTTGTTCACACTGAACAACTATGAAATTGGACTTATTCAAAAATTTGAGAACTTAAAAAAAAAAAGTTCTTTTGCGTCATCAGGCAGTAGTTTTATTTTGAGAATTAAATGAGATAAGTGTTTAAGATGACTAGCACAGTGTTGGAACCTAGCTGGACCTTAAAAGATTATTAGGATACAGGTACCACAAAAGACAAGGGACAGGGTTCCTAAACAAATGGGCACAGAGGAGAAAATGATACGTATGATGAGGGGGATCCGAATAGGAGCCAGCAGAACTTTAGTAGACCAGCTGCAGATAAGGTTGGCTAGATAGAGTGCTGGCAGGGTGTGCTTCCTGGCCGTGTGACCTGTGCATTCACACAGAGCCCCATGCTGCGAAAGGCCCCGTGCTGGGGTTAGTGTTGTGCCCTTGCATATTGAAATTCCTAACAAATTTTGAGCAGAGAGACTCCTTTTCATTTGGCACTGAGCCCCGCAAATTACATAGCCAGTCCTGGATAGAGCCACATTATGGGCAGACAGCCTTGAATGCCAAAGGGGCTTGCTTGTACTTGTGTCGAAGATAATGGAAAGCCAGCGTATGTTTTTTAATGTAAATTTTATGCTAAAAACTGTAACACAGTGAGAAAAGCTTTGTTTCTAGAGACAGATACACCTCAGTTCTAATTTTTTTTCCTCTCTGTTTTAATAAGGTTTTGCCAATGGACAAGTTTTTGAAACTCCCTAAGCTTTAGTTTTCTCTGTAAATCAGAGATAATACCACTGTTACGAGGATTAAATGAGCACATAGTTACTCCTTGATAAGTGTTAGCTATTGTTATATATTTTAGAAAAATAGGACTGGCGGTACAGTGTAAAATTAATAGTAATGGGGAGAACAAGATAAGGAGAGAAATTAAGAAGAAAACAATGATGGTAATCTAAGAAATGTGGCAATAAAAATTTGGACTCAAGTGGCGTCAGTGGAATGGAGGAGAAAGAGTAAAATCAGCGTGGGATACTTCCAAAGAATTTACTGTAGAAACATGGTAACGTGGGATATAGGGAGCAACTGAGTAGGAAAGAGACCTACAGGCTGTACAGGAAAAAAATGTGACTGTTCATGAGAAGATTTGTGTGGGGAATACAGGTTTAGTTTTGGTTTTGGAGAGATGAATTCGATTCAGTAGGTGCTTTTAAGTTCAGCCCTGGACCCCGTAAGTCACAGGAGGCTAAAAACATATTTGAGAATCGCCTGTAGAAGAGGTCGTTACCTAGGGAAGTGCACAAATGTTTTGATGATCAGAGGAGTTCACGTTTGAGGACAAGAGTCAAGGATATAGGCATACTTAATTATGAAAGAGGAGAAACGGATGGATTGTGATCTAAATATAAAAGGAAATATAAATAGGAAAATAACATATAATAAGAAAAATAAAATAAGACTTCTGGAAGAAAGTGGGATATCTCCGTGACCTTCAGGTAGGCAAAGGTTTCTTAAACAGGAAAGAAAATCATTAACCATAAAGGAACTAGTAAATCCTTTCCCGTGTCACATTTTTCCCATAAGGTCTTTGTAACCAGGACTGAGATGAAATATATAGTTGTGCTTTCCAGAATAGAGACATGGGAAGGAGCTACAACAGGAAATAGCTGCAACAGGCAGCTTTTCTTTTTGTTTTCCTTTCCTCCTTCCTCTTCCTTTCCTTCCGCACAGCTGCCTTAAATCCTCTGCTACCCACCTTGTACCACCACTCGCCTTAAGAGCCAGCTATGGCATTGTTCGGCCTTGCCTGATCTACCGGGCCCTCTGAGGATAAGGTTGGCCCCTAAGGCTTCCATTGTCTGCTGCTCTGGGCAGACTCACCTCTGTGCTTGCCTCGTGCCCTAGCAGGATGGGGTCCAGCCCACCGCACCCCTGTCCTCAGCAATCATGAGCTGGTCTTGTGTTCGCAGGGTTCTGATGGTGCCCACCTGTTCTCCAGGTGGATTTTTCCTTCGCTGACAGTGAATTAAGAGCCGTTCTGCCATTCTGTCTTTTCTGTCCCGTTTTCCATATACTAATTTTGCAGAAAGTCTTATAGAAAGGCTATTCGTAGCCTCCAGTATTGATGTAATTTCCCCTCTTTGTTTTGTGAGTCAGTTCAAGACAGATTTAGAACTGAACATATGAGCTTTGTTATCTTATTCTGGGTGTCTCCATGTTGATATTTCGCTGGTTATATTTTCTGATACTCTTGACTGAAAAAAAATCTTGAAAGATAAAATAGATAAAATCTTATGTAAAACATGATGTGAATTTTATGTTCCCTAGGACCATTGTGAAGTTGGAGTCAGACTAGAAATTAGTCACTATGTAGCTAATACACTGGAAAAATTGTGGTCTACGTTATGTACCTTTGATATAGGGAATTACAATTTTTGAGTCCAAAAGTCTCTGAGGAATAAATTCCCTGTGTGGGAGTAGGTCCCTTCACTAAGTAGGTCCCTACTGAATGTGGATTCGTCAGGGGAAGAGACTTAATTCTGATTGTCAACACTGCTTTGCCCACCACACCAAGAGTGCCCACGTTGTGCGAGAGATGCGTTTGCTAAGCACTTACAGAAAGGGGATGGAAGAAATGACAAGCCAGTTCTCGTGTGGGATGTGAATTTGACTGCCACAAACCCCATCAGGAGAAAGTGTATGAACCATTTACTATTTCATTCCTTAATCCCATTTTTCAAATTAAGTATTTCCACAGAAGTCATAGAAATGGTTCTTCTTAAACAAAGGTCATGTCCGAAGACTCCGTAGCTTTTTACTTCAAAGGAGTTTATGTTTTGTATTCTGAGTTTTTCTTCATGAACTTTAATGTCGAAAGGTTCTATTCAAGTGAACGTGAATACAGTGGATTACATATAGTTCAACCTTCAACTGGGAAGATTGTGAGTGAACTTTTCAAAGAGGCAAGAGAACATGGGGCTGTCCCTCTGAATGAAGCCACAAGAGCTTCAGGTGATAACAAATCTAAGGTGAGTGCTAAATTTAAAACTGAAACACACTGTTTATATATTTGATCTCACCTATAGGTTTTTATCTTATTTGGAAGCATTGTTTTCTGACTACATGTTTCTGTTTTAAAATTTTTTTTTTTTTAACGTTTATTTATTTTTGAGACAGAGAGAGACAGAGCATGAACGGGGGAGGGGCAGAGAGAGAGGGAGACACAGAATCAGAAACAGGCTCCAGGCTCTGAGCCGTCAGCCCAGAGCCCGACGCGGGGCTCGAACCCACGGACCGCGAGATCGTGACCTGAGCTGAAGTCGGACGCTTCACCGACTGAGCCACCCAGGCGCCCCTACATGTTTCTGTTTTAAACATTTGCTCTATTGTTATAAGATTATAATCCATTAATGATTGAAAGTCACAGCAAGTTTTTACGTTTCTGTGAAACTTGCCTGTTTACCCTTCCTTAAAAAATAATTATAGATTCACATGAATATGCAAAAAGAACACAGAGAGGTTCTATGTGCCTTTCACCCAGTTTCCTCCAGTGGTTATATCTTACATAATTGTAGTACAGAATCAAAGCCAAGATCTGACGCTGGTACCATGTCCATATATAGTTCTGTGTCGTTTTCTCACATGTGTAGATTTGTGTAATTGTCAGCCCAGTCAAGGTAGCGCTCTGTCATCACGAGGATCTCCCTCATGGCGGACCCCGCCGTGGTCACACCCTCTTCCCATCCCTAACCTCTTGCCACCTAACCCTGTTCTCCACCTCCGTAACGTCGTAACGTTGAGAACGTTATACGAGTGGGATGATACAGTAATAGTATGTGACCTTTCGGGATTAGCTTTCCTTCACTCCGCTCCATGCCCTGGAGATCATCGGAGTTACTGAGTGTCTCAGTACCTTGTTCTCCTGAGTCCAGAGTAGCACTTCATGGTATCGATGTGCCACAGTCGGTCGAACCTTTTGCTTACTGAGGGACGTTTGAGGTGTTTCCAGTTGGGGACAATTACAGATAAAGCTGCTGTGAGCAGTCGTGTCCACATTCTCGTGTGGATGTCAGTTTTCCTTTCTGTGGGATGAATGCCCAGGAGTCCAGTTGCTGGGTCATAAGGGAAGTGTATGTTTAGTTTCTTAGAAACTGCCGAACTCTTCACGGTGAATGGCAGATCCAGTTTCTCCATTCTTGCCAGCTTTTGGTATTGTCGCTATTTCAGATTTTAGCCCTTGTGATAAGCGTGTGGTTATAACTCATTGTCGTTTTCGTTGGCACTTTCCTAACGGCCAGCGATGTAAGTTTGCGTTCTCCTGATGGCTAGTGATGTGAGACATCTTTTCATGTGTTTATTTGCCATTATCTTTACTCTCCCCCACTGCAAAATGACTTTGGCCTCTTTTCAAATTGGATTGTTTGTTACTATTGAGTTTTGAAAGTTCTTTAGAGATTTCAATAGGTATGAGTCCTTTGTCAAATATATGTATTGCAAATATACATATATGTTTATATATTTACATACATATGTATATGTATTTACATATATATTTATACTTATACGTACTTATATACATTTATAAACCTATATGCATATATATATCCATACATGTGTGTGTATATGTGTATGTGTGTATATATATGTATTTGAAGAAAGACTAAGAGAACATAAGCTGGGCAGGGGCAGAAGAGAGAGGGAAAATCCCAAGCAGGCTCCTTGCTGCCAGCACAGAGCCCCATGCGGTGCTCAAACTCATGACACCATGAGATCATGTCCTGAACTGAAATCGAATTGGACACCTGACTGAGCCACCCAGGTGCCCCTGGATCGCAGATATTTTCTTCCAGATGGTAGTCGGGTCTTTTCATCCTCTTATCAGGGCTTGTCACAGAACAGAAGTTTTTAGTTTTGACAAAGTCCAATGTATCTTTTTCTTTTTATGGATTATTTAGTCTGTAGAAAAGAAAGGAATGTGATCATTAAAAGCGTATTTATGATATGGAAAGTGATTAAAAGGAATGGTATTTTTACTTCATAAGCCTTCCTCCCTGAAAAATAGAAGACCTTGTGATCAGTGTAATAAAACAAAAAGTACAATCATAGTTGACTGCAACAGTTAAATAAAAGCAGCTTATAAAATAAATATGCAGCCTTTCTTCAGAGTAATTTATACCCATTTATAAAATTCTTCCTTAACTCTGTGAAACTGTTATTTACTTTGTGAAATATGATTTAAACATAATTTTTATGATAAGACATAAAATACTAATGGTGGCTTTTAAAAATCTGTTTATACTTGAAATTACATATTTCAGTATGTAAATACATTAACAAAACTTTTTTTTAATGTTTATTATTTGAGAAAGAGATAGAGAGCAAGCAGGGGAGGGGCAGAGAGAGAGGGAGACACAGAATCCAAAACAGGCTCCAGGCTCTGAGCTGCCGGCACAGAGCCCGACGCGGGGCTGAACCCACAGACGGCGAGATCATGACCTGAGCCGAAGTCGGCCGCCCAACCGACTGAGCCACCCAGGTGCCCCTGTAAATGCATTTTTAAATTTAAAATTGGTCTAAATTATTTCAACTCAAGTCACTAATGTTTTTAGGGAAGAAACATAGTATCTTACTTGAGTATACTTCTCTGTAACATAAGAGCTTCATTTAAATAAAAATTTTTCCTCGAAAGTGTAAACCAGTTGGGCTAATTATAACTAATCTAGTTTTAAAATATGTATCATACATTATCATAACGTTTTTCACTATAAACCTTAGTGAATTTTTCGCTCATTTGCGGTGTATTTTAGTCATTTACAGGTGGAGGATATAGATTGGGCAATTCCTTTTGTAAGCGGTCTGAATACATCTATGGAGAAAACCAACTGCAAGATGTAGGTACAGTAGCCAAAATGAAAAATTGTAGATATTTGCCTCTAGTTCCTGCTGTTTTAAATTTAAAAGTTGATAATATAATCTCTTTTCTGTTATTTTTTGGAACATGGATTTTAAAAGGATCGATGTGAAAGCTTTTAGTCTCAAATTTTATATTTTGTATCTCCATTGTGCCTTGTACTTAGATTGTAAATATTTTCTATACGTTGAAAGAACGTATGATTCACTATCAAAATGAGCTTTACGTACATACAATAATAATTACCCTTAGTGGTAGACTGTCAGAATATAGAAATAGCTTAGTTGTAAACGGTCATTCTTTGTTTTTGCCTTTTAAAATTTGGAGTTACAATTTCATTTAAACATGTATAGTTTAGCCTTGGAGGGTCATTGGAAATTCTCTCTTGCCCCTTGACATAACTGTTTAAGCCCTGTAGCAGACAAGAGTATGGGCACAGATGAATGAGAAGGGTGGGTGTGGAGTGACAGCTGTATGCTCTCAATCCTTTCATTTTCTCAGTGACCCAGAATAATTGTACTTCAAGGCCAGGGTCTAGCTGTGGGACCTTTGGTATTTCAGCCATTGTTGATTTGTTAAGCTACATACAAATCTGCCTGGCAAACACATGCTTTCATTTATGTCTTTATTTTAACTGTGAATAAAAAATAATAACTCCCATGTTTTAAATAAAGTGGGTGGCTTAATATGTTGTGAAATATCACACTGGAAGCTTAAGATTGTTCAGTAAGATGGATTCTTATATGCCTTTGTCTTTTTTCCTATGCTCAAAAGGTTCAGATTTTGCTTAAACTGTGGAGCAATGGTTTCAGTTTAGATGATGGAGAACTGAGACCTTATCACGACCCACCAAATGCTCAATTTCTGGAGTCTGTTAAAAAAGGGTAAGATGTATTGTGTTCTGTTTGTCACTTAGGGTGGGACTTTTTCACGATACTGGGATGTATTATGTAAGTGGTTGCTGAGGGAAGGGTATCTGTAAATATCTAAAGGGTATATTGCTATCTGTAAGTCTCTGGTTCTTAACTTGGTGGGGAGGGACAGTAGACATTGGCCCCTTCCAAAATCTGATCAAGCTATGGTCCCAGTTCCAGGAAGAAACCTCTTAATGTAATAAGTCAGTGCATTGATTAGCATGTAGCTGTCCATCCACTAAGCCACTCTCCTGCTTACCATTAACAGGATGACTCTCATTGTATGTGTACCTAAAATTCAGCAACTTATATTAAAATTTTTAAGGTGACATTACTGCTGGCAGAAGATTTCAAAAGGTTAGTTGGAGTTAGTGGTTCGTGAAAGTAAACCATCTATACAATGCTCTGACCCATCTAACGAACATCATAGCTCACCAGCCCTCCTTGCTAAAGGATGAGGAATCAGGTGATTTTGCTATGATTATGAAAGCTTTTCTGCATCAATGTGATCATTCCTAAGTAGAAACACAACTAAACAGAGAAGGTTGGTGAGTAAGTGGGAGATTTAAGTAGCAGGGAAGGGGCTGGAGTAGGAGCTTATGCTCCATCCAGGCACTGAAGCTGGAGCTTTTCCAAGCGATGTAAATATGTCCAAGGAGAGTGGCTGAAGTGGAGTAGAGGTGAAACTCATTGGCGTTGAGGGAGTCGAGAACCTCTATTTTTAGAACACTAATCAGCATGAATTTTGAATTTGAATTCTACAAAGATAATGTTTGGATACCAAAAAGTGCTGTAGGCGATATGCTGACGTCCTTGAGAAAGGTGGGGAAGCTGTCCTAGAAGGCAGTATGTGGCGAGGGTAAATACGAGGAAATAATAGTTTAAGACAGTGCTGTGGACCAGGAGACCTGCAGTCACTGGGAAGAGCTGGGAGCAGCTGGTTAGGGAAAGTGAAGATCTGCTAAGGGAAAATCAGCATTGCTATTGAAATTGATGCTTGTTTCAAGATGGCGGAAGACAAGACCATGCTGATGTTGGATGTCCTATAATGTAGACCAAAACTCATTTATTCTTAAATGAAAATAATCCACAAACTTTATGGACTAATATTCAAGCAGTCATGGTATCCTAAAAGAGTTTTTTTAAGGAGTTTTAATTTGAAGTAAAATTATGATCAAGAACAGTTTTTAAAAAGACTCCTTGAAAACAGTGATTTGATGTCAGATAGTAGTTGGCAACTGTAGAATCACTGTCCTCTTTTTATGACAAATATTTTGTGCCACCACCTTCACTGTCCTCAAAGAAGAACTCGCAGATGACATAATCGCCCCTGCATATTATTTCCCCAAAAAATGATCTAAAATTTACTTTAAACGTATTGAAATAAAGGAAAATAATTTATCATAAAATTGTACATATTTTAATTTATAACTGCTTCATCTGACCACACCAGAAGACAAAATAATAGTAGTCAGATAATTCGCACCTATGTGCAGTCTTACACCTCTCAGAGAAAATGTGACAAACATAAACGCGGAATGATGAGGTGTGTGAGTTTGGCAACATAATTACCATCAGTGGCGTTGAAGTCAGGGACTTGGTAAAGCTCCAAGCAAACCAAAGTGCAGTCTTCTCTGTTTATATGATACACATATTCCTGAAATTTTCGAAGTACATTAATACAATGCTCCCCGCCCCCCAAAATGTGTCTTGCTTTTTTCTAAGACAGACCCAAAGCCTGAAGTTCTAGACTCAGACGTTACAGACAGTGTTGTCATCCATGTGAGTCTCAGGCAGGGCATTCAGTGATTCTGTGGAACCCGAGACAAGACTTGATTCGGCAAACTGAATCCCTGTGGCAGACCATCTCATACCTGGGTCCCGACCCTGAACGGCAGCACTCGCGAATCACTCGACAGTCAAAGACACCTATCGATTTTTAAACTTCACCTTCTTCCAGAGAGTTTAGAAGTAAATATCTATATTAACTCTTATGTCCTCACAGGAATTTGCTAGCGTTTATTTAGGGATAAATTGCCATCTTACAGTTTGGCTTTCTAAATGTTAGAAGCACTCCAGGATCACTGATGACAAAAAGTCCCTGTATTGAGAACCACTAAGGAATAATGTGATACAGCTTTTTTACAAATTCTGATTCCGGTACCGTTATCATACAGTGTTACATGCATTTCAGGTGTACGATGTAACGATCCAACAATTCCCACGTCACCCAGTGCTCAGCACAAGTACAGTCCTTAGCCTCCTCACCTGTTTCACCCATACCCCACCAGCTCCCCTCTGATAACCATCCGTGTGTTCTCTGTAGCTAACCGTCTGTTTCTTGGTTTATCTCTCACTTTTCCTTTGGTTGTTTGTTTTGTTTCTTAAATTCTACATATGAGTGAAGTCCTAATGGTATTTGTCTTTGAGTATTTCACTTAGCGTAATACTCTGGCTTCTTCCTCATCATCGCAAACGGCAAGACTTCATTCTTTTTTTTTTTTTTTTTTTTTTTTGGCTGACTAATATTCCATTGGGTATATATAGCACATCTTTATCCATTCATCAGTCAGTGGACACTTGGGCTACTTCCGTGTTTTGGCTACTGTAAATAATGCTGCTATAAATATAGGGGTGGGTGTATCCTTTAGAATTGGTGTTCTTATATTCTTTGCATAAATACCCAGTAGTGCAGTTGCTGGGTCACAGGGTAGTTCTATTTTTAATGTTTTGAGGAGCCTCCATACTGTTTTCCAGAGCGGGCGCACCAGTTTGCATTCCCACCAGCAGTGCAAGAGAGTTCCCTTTTTGCCACATCCTGGCCAACACCTATTGTTTCTTGTGTTTTTTTATTTGAGCCATTCTGACAGGTGTGAGGTGAAATACCTCATTGTGAAAGAATTGGAAGATGACACAAAGAAATGGGAAGACCTTCCAGGCTCATGGATTGAAAGAGCAAATACTGTTAAAATGCCTGTACTACCCAAAGCAAACCATACATTTAACACGATCCCTGTTAAAATACTGTTTTTCACAGAACCAGAACAAGCAATCCTGAAATGTAAATGGAACCACAAAAGACCCCGAATAGCCAAAGCAATTTTGAAATAGAAAAGCAAAGCTGGAGGCATCATAATGTGAGGCAGCTTGAAGAAGAAAAGATCTACAGGGACTAATCCATCATCGTGGGAATTTCTGTATTATAACTGTTTCCCAGAGTAGCTCACAACTTGATTATAATCATGTCAACGGTGTAGATTAGGTTTTTTTTTTAAGTGAACTAAAACCTTTTTCCCTTTTTAAAAGGGAGATTCCCCTGGAGCTTCAGCGGCTGGTTCACGGTGGCCACGTGAATTTGGATATGGAGGACCGCCGGGATCAAGAATACATAAAACCTAGACTGAGGTTCAAGGCTTTCAGTGGAGAAGGACAAAAACTTGGAAGGTAAAATCCTAAAATGAGAAAAATACTTGCCTTTGTCCAGCACGAGTTTTCTTTGAGAATACCAAAAGCAAAATAACCTAGAAAGTAAAAACTAAAACATGAACCGCGAAGGCCTTGCCGGTAGAATTACATATGCAAATCTAGTGATAATATTGGTAGCTCATACTTAGATAGCAGTCACCACATCCCTGGCCCAGGAAACACTTTAAAATACATGAAGTCACTTAATCTTCACGACTCTTGGATATAGATCCTGTGATGACTTCATCTGCTGCCGCGGCAGTCTGCCCAAGGCGACGGGTCTGGGAAGTGGTTGCTCTGTGGGATTCAGACCCCACACTCTGGCGCGAGCTGGTGCTTTTGACCCCTGTGCGGTCCTGCCTCTCTCTGATTACACGGGCGCACAAGGGGAGACCGTAAAGGGTTGTTGATTAGATGAGACAGTCGGCATCTTAGGTCTCAGCTGTGAGCTTGCCTGTCCGCCATAAGGCACTGCTAAGCTCTCGCAGCAGGAGCTGTGTGCTGAGGTTGGTTTGTGTTCAGCACATTTAAAGCCACCAAACCCTTTCTTCAAGTTAGGGAAACCCAGCACGGAAAACATTTCACACGACCTGAGCTTGGACTGCAGAAGGAAGGCATTGCTCTGGAGATGTTTCTAAAGAGCCCCTAGGACTTTGGCGAATACAGTTCAGAAACCAATGTGTGTGGCATCATGTGTGTGTGAGCGGACTCCTTTATGATAGCCGTGGCTTAAGAGAATTTTCAGAAATCTTGCGAACTTTGTTGGTAAAAGTTACCCTGTCTTTGTCCACGTATTACGAGTGACACGTAAAATAGTAACACGGGCCTTGTTTCCATCATAGCCTTTTCAGTGCGTCCTTTGTTCCTTTCCACGTGATTCCTTCCCATCCAGGTTCTTTTCCCTTGCCTCGTGCACACTGGTTCGCTATCCCCCTCGCGTTTCTCAAAATAGGGAAGAATTCACGTCAGTTCTTTACGCTCATCTCTCATACCTCGAGTCTCCCTTTCTGTATCCTTTTCTCCTGACAGACACTGACTTCTGAGACTGAGACAGGTAGGGAATACAGGGACATGTGTGGCCCCGGCTTTTCTTAGGACCCAAAGCCTTCAGTGCCCACTCACAGATCTGTTTGGAAATTTTCTCCCTTCTCTCTCCTTACCACTAACACGGGTCAGCTTTCTCCTGACGGTTTTCTTCCTCTTTTGTTTTTATAACTATGAACTCCAGATGTAGCACTCCTCATTTCTGAATGTTTAGTCAGATTATGATTTTTCATTTAGAACACAGGTAAAATGCCCAGCCATCTCTCTGCTTTGTACATAGTCTTTTTTTTATTTAAATTTATGACCAAGAATTAATGTTACAATGCACACCTTGGTTAGTGGAACAGTAAATCTAGAACTGAAAATGAAGAAAGTAGCATAAAGGGAAGATAGCTGAGACGAGCCAGTGATTACAATCGACAGTTTCAACTCATAAAAATAAGGGTGTTATCTCATTGTTGTATCTTACAAAGACCGGTCTTTCTTCTCATAAGGCAATTAGCTAGAGAACATGACCCCCCCCAAAGAAAGGAGGTAATGATGACAAAATATATGACAAAAAATACCTGACAAAATGACAAAAATAAGTGGTGAGAATGCTGTGTCGTTAATCATTAGCCATGTCGGTCAGGGTTTCCGAGTGTAGAAAACAGAATCCACTTACTAGCTTAAAAAGGGGCTTCTGACAGAACCCTGGATAGTTTATAGAATTTCTGGAAATAGCAAATCAAGCTTTCCTGGAAGAAACAAACGCAACAGAGAACTTTCTAGAGTAAAGACTTCCTGTGTCCCCCTCAGCTGCTCAGTGCCCATGGAAGCTAGGGACCAGACACTG
This sequence comes from Panthera pardus, assembly GCF_024362965.1. Taxonomy (NCBI): domain Eukaryota; kingdom Metazoa; phylum Chordata; class Mammalia; order Carnivora; family Felidae; genus Panthera; species Panthera pardus. Next base: position 9,909,587 of record NW_026527002.1, read on the forward strand.
GAACATTCTGTCATGGCTGCTGTAGAAGAATCAAATGCCTCCAAGACCTGGGGGACCAGAAGAGCTGCAAAACGTTGGCCTCGTAGTGCTTACGTTCACCATGCAAGCATGTATCTGTCGCTCGGCAGAAGGGTGGGATTATATAAAATTCTCGCTGCAAGGGCGTCTGAGAAATGTAGTCTTCAGAATTTTCAGCTTCTGTGTAGGAAACAACACTAGGAGATTAACATGGTGGTGTGAGCCTCTCGGATGCACATGAATCGAAATGTAGAGTAGTAGAGTATATGTTACGTTCTCAGAAAGTGAAGAACTACCTAGGACATTTTAGAAGGCTTTACGTTAAGAAGTCTGTTAAAATATAAAGGTTCTCTAACAGTACACCTTTACAGATTCAGAAAGCAACTTTCTAAAATGGCTCGTTTCCTAAGAATTCCAGATAACGACTGAACAGAAATCACAAAACAGAGGCAAACAAAACAGAAATGGAAATAAGTCCATTGTTTTCCATAGCCGTCAGTCGAATTGCAGACAGAACGTTACACAAGATAGGGATGCCTGGGAGCCTCGGTCGGTGGAGCTACCGATTCTTGATTTCAGCTCAGGTCGGGATCCCACGGTTGTGAGTTCAAGCTCCGTGTCGGGCTCCGTGCTGACAACACAGATCCTGCTTTGGATTCTCTCTCCCTCTTTCTCTCTTAAAATAAATAAACTTAAAAATACATATAATATAAGAACATTACACAGGTGGAAGCTAACTTAATTTTTTACTGTGATATGACAAATAATTATGAGGAAAACCTAAATGCAATAAAAATATTACCTAGTTCCTTCGTGTAGTATCGTAGGAGCAAGCAGATCATAGGTTTGAAGCTACAAATGTACAGTGGCAGAATAAACTGTATTCCTGCATAAAAATTAGCTTCGTGAGCTGGAGTAGAACCCAACAAGCCCCAGGAAATCACAGAATCGTTTCTGATAAGCAGGGCTAGTAAGTAGACCGTCGCTGTAGGTTTGTGAGCTTGTGTGTATGATGATGCAAATCATGATTTGAAGCAAATCTCTCTGCTTAAGAACAGTGGCTGCCTGTTCTCATACTGTGCAGTGCAAAAGAACCCACCTGCCACTCACCTGTTCTGAGTTTTGACTTCATGTCGACCCCTGGACCCTAAGGGCTCTCTCCTCTAAAATCTAACAATCCTTCCCTTCCTGCCTTTTCTTCCTTTTCTTATCTCAGCAATTCTGCAGCCCCTTGCCTTGCTGTGCAGCCTGTGGATTTGTCTGCCCCTGTGCAGCCCAGTACTGTTGGGGATGTTCGCACCCCCATGCCAGGCGCCCCCATGCCGGACGGGCAAGCTGCCCTCTCCCACTCTCAGAGGGCTCATCCCAAACGTTTCCTGCCCTCAGCAGACTTTGTTTGCTTCCAGCTTCCCTGAGAAAACGGAGCCTGACCGGAATTAACTTTCTTAATATATTCCTCTTAGCCTCCAAGTTCAGGAAATCCATCCTTACTGCCCTCTCTTAAGTTAGAAGATGCTTCTCTACCTGACCAAGAGACTCACTCTCCTTCCAGACAACCTCCGTCCTTTCCTCCAGTTTGCCTGGAGAGTTTGTTTTATCAATTAACTTCCCTCTTTCTCTTCATTTTCTTTTTTTTTTTTTTTTTTTTTTTTTTTTTTTTTTAAATTTTTTTTTAACGTTTATTTATTTTTGAGACAGAGAGAGACAGAGCATGAACGGGGGAGGGTCAGAGAGAGAGGGAGACACAGAATCGGAAGCAGGCTCCAGGCTCTGAGCCATCAGCCCAGAGCCCGACGCGGGGCTCGAACTCACGGACCATGAGATCGTGACCTGAGCTGAAGTCAGAGGCTTAACCGACTGAGCCACCCAGGCGCCCCTCTTCATTTTCTTTTTAACGTAATACTTGAAACATACAAACATTGTATCAAAAATGTCATTCTATTTTGATCAGTTGAATGATAAGGAGAATGTTTTAATAAGTAATAAAAAGGTATAACTTTGAAGGCTAAATATTAAAGTTGCCACAACTTTTTAAAATGTGTTTTTATACCTTACTAACCAGCTTACTCAGCTAACTATCTTTCGTGGCTTTGAAAATGTCTTTCAGTCTCTGTGACTCTGTTTTTTTCCTATAAAGTGATATGGTTGGCCTAAACCTTCTTGTAAATCCATTCCTGTTCTCAAATGTTATTCCACATAAATTCATTTTGACGTACACACATCTTATAAAGAAATGCATTGAACAGCTTTCCTTACCTAGTTTCCCCACCTGGTACTTTCTTTTTATATTTTGAGAAGAAGCTTATCTGGTCAGAATCTGTTTTAAAAAAAAATTCTTTTAACCTGTTTTATTTTTGAGAAACGGAGAGACAGAGTGAGAGCGGCGGGGGTGGGGGGGGGTGGAGGGAGGCAAGGGGAGGAAGGACAGAGAGAGAAGGAGACACAGAATCAGAAATAGACTCCGGGCTCTGAGCTGTCAGCACAGTGCTGGACGCCAGGCTCGAACCCATGAACCGTGAGATCATGACCTGAGCTGAAGTCAGACGCCCAACCGAGTGAGCCACCCAGGCACCCCGGTCAGAATCTGTTTTTTTGGTTTTTATGTATGTATGTATTTATTTATTATTTTTGAATGTTTTAATTTATTTTTGAGGGAGAGAGAGACAGAGTGCAAGCTGTGGAGGGGCAGAGAGAGAGGGAGACACAGAACCCGAAGCAGGCTCCAGGCTCCGAGCTGTCAGCACGGAGCCCGACGTGGGTCTTGAACCCACGAAGAAGTGTGAGATCATGACCTGAGTCGAAGTCGGACGCTTAACTGACTGAGCCACCCAAGCGCCCCCAGAATCTATTTTAAACAGAAAGCATTAAAGTACAGAAACAGCATCCCAAGCCGACTCTGTGCTGACACAGGGCTCGATCCCACAAGCCGTGAGATCATGACCTGAGCTGAAATCAAGAGTTGGACGCTCAGCCAGCTGAGCCACCCAGGCGCCCCACAGAGTTAAGCTGTTGAAAGAGATTGGATAAACCATAAATTAGAATCCTAGGATACACGATAATTTTAGTATAATGAAAGAAGTTGGAATTATGGGAGGAATTATGGGAGACCCAAAGGAAGCCGTGTTCTTGCTGGTCCAGATCCCAGGCGGGAAAACTTGAGAGTCCCCTGTGGATGTCAGTCATTATTCCACTGTCTTCACTGTTGCACGTCTTACGTATTCAGACTTGTGTTCTAATTCTTCAATTCTTCCTTCTCAGCCTTACCCCTGAAATAGTCAGTACCCCTTCGTCTCCTGAAGAGGAGGATAAGTCCATACTTAACGCCGTTGTTCTCATTGATGATTCAGTGCCAACGACAAAAATTCAGATCAGATTAGCAGATGGGAGTCGTTTGATACAAAGATTCAATAGTACACACAGGTGAGCTCGATCGCAGTTTTACACGTGGTTCCTCATCCAAATAAAACTATGCGACGTGAGCAGAGGAATAGGAAATTCATTAGATAACACTTTTTAAGTATGTTTTTGACAGAAGGAAAATAAAAGGGTCATAGCTGTGTGAAAGGTCAGTGTTAGAACATCCTCTGTGAACTGCTCACAGACTAATGCAAATTCAGGTATCTCTCCAGAATGAAATTGTTAAACGTTGCAGTTTTGCACTGTTGCTAAAACCATGTAAGTGGGATCAAATTTGGTTTAATATAGTATATATAGTAAAACTTTATTTGGACTTTACTCATTTAAAAATTATAATTCTGATTGGAGTTAACTTTCTACTTAGCAGATTCTTCATAATATAAATTTGTGGTGTAGATAAAGTATAATTGTGCTATTGACAAGCACTGTCAATAAACTTTTCAATGTCATTTTAACATTCATTTGTACTTTTGTTGTACTCATTAAGGTACCATTTTTATTTGTTCATTGATTCCCTCTAAGGGATATATTTATAATCTTAGTTGAGTTACCAGGGATATGTGAAAGTCATTTTTTAAAATGATCCTTATGACTTACACCTTTGGTAGTTATAAACTCACCTTGACCCAGGCCACTCAACGTACCTTTTTCTGGGCCGTCTGCTGCTAAGATATTTTATACTCTGAAAAAAGTGTTAATAACATTGTTGACATTTATTTTATGTATAAAACACCTAAAGATTATCTCTGTTTACAGTTAAAGGAAGCATTAGCTACACTCAGAGTGAATGCTCATGTTTTATCTATAGTCCAAGATAAATCCATCCATTGAAATAATGTACGTTTTTAAAAGCTACAACACATTTAAATAAGGGTTAGGACTTATCATCGTCTAATTTTAGCTAAAAGCTTACATTAAAATAAAACTTTTAATATCACAAATCATTTTTATCTTATTTCTTCAGGATCCTGGATGTCCGGGACTTTATTATACAGTCCCGTCCTGAATTTGCAACTCTTGACTTTATTCTTGTGACTTCATTTCCAAACAAAGAGCTAACAGATGAAAGCCTGACACTACAAGAAGCAGATATTCTTAACACTGTGATACTCCAGCAGCTAAAATAACATTGCTCCTACCCATGCAATAGCATGTAGGAAAGATAATGTGCCATAATAATAAGGAAAATGCGTATAGCATTAAGAAAACAAACTATTTTTATTATTTATACAGATAAATTTTGGTTTTATTCTCATTCTGTCTTCCAGCCTTAGAATAGATGAATTTGGACGAGGAATAGATTTTTGAGAGAAATATGTTTGAGGTTTTAGTTGCAGGGCTGGCTTATGTTGATAGCCTGTAAATGTCCAGGCAAACCAATTTGTTACATGCTCTGTGTTAATGTAACAACATTTGTTTGCAGAGAAAATGAACAAAATCCCATTTTGATAAATGCGTTTGGTAAAATTTGCACTAAAGTTGCTGCATTGAGCAACAGCCATCAAGAAATCTTGTGATCAAATAGTTTGAAATTTTTTCTGTGTCATGTACTGAAAAGTATCTGTGTTCTGATTTTGAAATACGTTGATCGTATAATTATTCCTCCTATTAAGATTGTACGCATCCTTTTTACTGATTTAGCTATATTACTGTGTCAAAAAATACAGTTTGGCCTTGTATTTTACAGAACTATGACCATCATAAACCAGAAGCAAAGACATAAAGGCCAGCAGTTCTTGAGAAGATCTGTTAAAGAGCACTTTAGAGTAATTACAATCCCTCCCAGAGCCTGTCTTGATCGCATTCATTTATTTATTCAACACATTTTTCTAGGGGACCCACTATATATACTGAACACTGTTCTAAGTGTTCAACCCAGAATGTATTCTACTCCAGGGCACAACGAGTGTACAAATTCAGAAATGTAAATTCCGTCAGCCAGACTGGATCTAAAGAACTACCAGCATAAATATTTGCATTTCTGCCAAAGCCAGCTGCTTCCCGAATGAGGTAGGCTACATCAGGAATGATAGAAAAGCTTTTTCTTCTTCCCAGATACCATTTCATCTTTGGTCACCACTCCTGGTTCGTTTTCTGTGGCTGCTGTAACAAATGACTACAGACTTAGTGGCTTCAAACAGCACAAATTTATGATCTTGTAATTCTGTAGGTTGGATGTCCACCATGGGTCTCACTGGCTAAAATAAGGCATTGACAAGGCTGTGTTCCTTTTGAGAGGCTCTAAAGGAGAATCTTTTCCTTATGTTTCCGGCTTCTAGAGGCCACCTGCCTTCCTTGGCCTATGGCCCCCTTTTTACATCTTCAGAGCCAGGAATACTGCCTCTCTGACCCTTCTCTGTCGTTAATTACACCTCGTTAACAACAACGGGAAGGGTTCTCTGCTTTTAAGGACTCATGTGATTGGATTGGGCCCACCAGATAATTCCGGATTATCTCCCCCTTTGTAAGGTCTGTGGTAACCTTAGCCGCATCTTTAAAAAGTCCCTTTTCCCACACGAAGTGGCACATCACAGCTTCCCTCTGGAGGCTCCAGGGGCTCCAGGGGCTCCAGGGGCTCCAGGGGCGAGTCTGTTCTCTGCCTCCTCTGAGGCTGCTGGCATCCCTCACTCTGGCTGCGTCCCGCCAATGCCTGCTTCTGTCCTTAGTCCTTTACTACCGACTTTACTTCTCCTCTTTTCCTCTTACAAGGACGCTTGTGACTACCTTTGGTTTACCTAGCATAATTACCAGAAAAATCTCATCTCGAGTTGCTTAACTTAACCACCTCTGCAAAAATCCTTTTCCCACGTAAGGTAACACATTTATAGGTACGGTGATGGGAACAGGGACGTTTTGGGGGCCGTCCTGACTACCACAGCCCACTCCTGCTTCAAGGATCCATATGCATCCCACAGAAAGTCACCCCATCCAAAGATGCTCGAAAGTGTCAGCCCATTCCAGCATCGACTTAGACTGCAAAGTCTTACCTGGATCCCACCGGTTCAGAAGTCCCACGCCTCATTTAAAATCCTCTAAATCAAGTGTGAGTGAGGGTCTGGGCATGATTCCTGGGACGCAGTCCTCTCCACCTGTGCACCTGTGAGCCTAGAAAAACAGTTATCTGCTCCAAATAGAATGGTGGGACAGGCAGACAATAGGGTTTATAGGCATCATTCCTGTTCAGACAGACAAACGAGAAAAAGAGCCACCCATGCCAAGCAATTTAGAAGTGAGCCATGCGCACGCCATCAGGTCTCAAATCCCGGGTACAGCCTTCTGTGGCCCACAGCACCATCTAGGCTCGTGGTGTCCTCGCAGAGCCGTCTTTCCTTTCTTGTGAAAGGTGGCACCTGAGCAGTTTCATCGGCTTGTTTCTTACCTGTGGAATTGTGGGAAGTCTGACCGTCTTTCACTTTGTACCATCCCCATCCATTTCAACGTAAGAGAGCAGTAGCTGCCCGTATAACATCCGAAGAAACTTGGGGATCTTGCATGCGTGTTACGAGGGTTCGGTCCAGTAGACCGGAGGCCCCTGCACAGAGCATTCCTAGCTGATCGCGTCTCCCTTTGTGGCTTTTTGTGAGAAGGCCGAGAGGATCCATGAGTCACACCCTTAATCTCTTCAAAGAACCTATAGTGTGACAAAAAAAAATTCAGGCCTTCCTCAGGCATTAGCGAAAGGTTCCATAGCTGCACCCTCCTCTCTTTCCCGTGAGCAGGCTTTCCCAACAGGGAATCTCTTAAGGTCCTCTGTCATTCCGGTAGACTGAGAATCTGCAAGTCATTGTTGAGTCCTGTTTTCTTTAACAGGTATTTCCTCAATTTATCTGGCTCCTCTCACCTCTCACTGTAACTGGCAAGAAGAACGCAGGCCGCATCTGGCCCACTCTGCTCGGAAATCTCTTCAACCAAACAAATGTCTTCGGTGTATCCCTTACAACTAATGCTTTCCACACAGCTGCTGACCCCGTGTTGCTAAGCTTTTTGCCACTCTGGAACCAGAATCTTTTCCTTCGGTTTCCAACAGCATGTTCCTCATCTCCCAGGAGCCCTCATTGGCAGCACCTTTAATGCCCTTATTTCCTCTAACAGTCTGTTTATGACGGTTTACGTAATCTCCATGGCAGTTTGGGTGTTCTCTGCCCTGCCCTTTACCTCCTTCCTGCCCTCATGAGCGTTAACATGCGTAGATCCGCTCGCTGGCGGCACTCGGGGCCATCTTGCCTCTTTCTGTCGTGCTCCTGAAAGCTCTTCCAGCCTCTACCCACTGCCCGATTGCCAAGCTGCGTCCTCATTTCTAGGTATTTGTTCCAGCGGCGCCCCGTTTCCAGGTGTCTGGGAAAGCACTATGCCTACTCACTGCCACGTGACGTGAATGCGCCAATAGGAGACCTGGGATCCACCTGCCTCGGGTGCTCTGGTCGTTTTCAGGGAGGTGAACTGACCCGTGGCAGAGGTCTTCCCCCTGGCAGGGCTGGCAGAAGTTCCACGGAGAGAAGTGTTATCTCACCTCCACGGAGAAGCTCGTTCTCAGTGTCACGAGGCGGAGTGACGTCATTCCTGAGTCTTCTCCGAGCGACGGAAGCCATGCTCCTCTCCACTGACTGCTAACCGCTTGGAGGGTCTGGGAACGGATGGCAGGCTAAAACGCTTACCAGGAACGAGCTATGGTGTCACAGGAGCAAAATCGTCTTCCTTAGGAAGTCATCTGTTGGAACAAATGGACATTTTATACTAAAGGGCGTTGCCATGTTTTGGATTCACAAAACCCTGTAAAATTGTTTGAAATGCTATTCCTGTAGTTCCTTTTTATCGCGTAGGTCGCGTGCCTGTAGACGCACGTACAAAAGCCACTGCCATCTTTATATATGATAGTCTTGGACAATGTAGAAGTTAGGAGGGAGAACTGGGCATTCAGAACAACGCTTTCACACGTACTACGTGGCGTTTTGCTGCATTAGAGTCGTTTCCCCGAATTCTTTTTACTACTGGAGTCGCCGTGACCTGTAAGATCTATCATCACCCCCCAAAAAGATGCCATTACATCGAGCTGTTAGACAACCACGTGTGAGGGCAGTTGGTTTGCATGACATATGTAATCAAAGAGTTTAAGTGTCCGCTTTACCAATAAAGAATGTTTTCACTGAAAGTCATTGAAAATCCTTTTCAAAATCTCCTTGATTTGCAGGTTTATTTGAGTGACATAGATTAAAGCATGAATAGCCTTGCCTGTGCTTTAATTTCCTGTAGTGTACCTTCTTGATTGACAGAGAAGAACTGAATTGTAGCTACGGTATCTCAATTTCCCGTTACCGTTGTTGTTTTTATTCCATCAAAATAAAGGTGCGAAATTTTCTGTATGATTTTGTGTAAGTCTGTATAATTCTCTGTATTAATTTTAAGTATCTTTTAACTCCAAGAAAGTGATTTATAAAAGGACCCCCAATGCACATGTGTAACTGTGTGTGTGTGTGTGTGTGTGTGTGTGTGTGTGTGCACGTGCACGAGCGTAGCACCCAAAAATTAACGGTTAGTATAGATAGCAACATAATCATGTTTAAGGCAACGCCTTTTCCTGCTTTGACCTTCGTGATGGAAGATTGTTTAAAATGAGCACGTGTCGTTTTATGCCTTCACAGTTGCTTTTTGGTTCATATTTCCCATCTCTGCAGAGTGCACCTTTCCACGTACCTTGTAGAACATGGTTAATTATACGGCGTGTCAGGCCGGAGTTTCCACGTTTAACGTCTTTCCCGTTATGTTCATTTTTGTCTGTGTGGGAAAGGCTTGTTTCTTCTAATGTTAGCAGATTTTGTCATTTTTGTCCTAGGATTGGGAATGGTAAACGTGTAATTTTTAGTGTCCCATCAGAATCTGTGTTGATTAAAAAGTAGCAACTACAAATACTGGAAATACTCAGAACATCAGTAGGCTTGAACGTGAACGCATGAACATAGTTGAATCCGAGTGGAGGTCTTGCTCCCAGCAGCCTGGACTTTTTAGGCAGGTCTGGGCTTCTGAGCATAGAAGGTAGTAGGGTAGAGTAGCACCTTATAGGAAGAAATGTTCATCCTCAGCGTGGATTTAACAGTCCCTGACATGAGGTGATAATTTTTATTAACATAGTAAAATTACATGCAAATAAATGGTTTAGATACGCATATCATAAAATATATGATAACATGAAGGCTGGGTCTTTTTTCCCCCCTTGAAAACACACTGTAGGGGCGCCTGGGTGGCTTAGTCGGTTAAGCGTCCGACTTCGGCTCAGGTTGTGATCTCGCGGTCTGTGAGTTCAAGCCCCGCTTCAGGCTCTGTGCTGACTGCTCAGAGCCTGGAGCCTTTTTCCGATTCTGTGTCTCCCTCTCTCTCTGACCCTCCCCCATTCATGCTCTGTCTCTCTCTGTCTCAAAAATAAATAAACGTTAAAAAAAAAAAAATTTGAAAACACACTGTAAATGTCCATAATGTTAGCAGATGTCACTGAAACGTTGTGTGTACATAGGTATTCTATGGCAATTCAAACTAATCTGACTTTATATTCTTTTTTTTTTTTTTAATATTTATTTATTTATTTATTTTAAGAGAAAGAGTGAGCAGGATAGGGGCAGAGAGAGAATCCCAAGCAAGCTCCACACTGGCAGCACAGAGCCTGATGGGGGGCTTGAACCCACAAGCTGCAAGATCGTGACCTGAACCGAAATCAAGAGTCAGATGCCTAACTGACTGAGCCAGTCAGGCGCCCCTGACTTTATATTCTTTAATTAAGCTTGTGCTCGATTCATTTGCAATAAGGCCTATAGATAAATAAGTACTTGGGTTGAACATTGATTGAGGGTTTAGGAAGAGCAGGGTCCCATATTTGATAGGCAGATGTCACTCATGGTCAACATCCCTCTCTGTCACCCTGATCTCAGTGTAAATGTGACTTCAGAGAGACCTTTCGTGAGGCCTCAGTCTAAAATCACGCCCTTGTCTCTGTCACACTACCCTGTTTACTATAGGTATTAGCAATACCTGATATTTTCTCGTTAACTTGTTTGGCTTTTACCAACATCTAACATGGAGACGGTCTTTCCTGTACCCTGTCCCCCCTTTCAAGTGACGAAAGTAAAACTATTTAGCAACAGCTTGATGTCCTTTACCTAAGGGAAAACAATCCGTGGGTTGGGTGGGGGGTGGGAGGGTGGAGCGGGGAATACACAGCCTCACAAGCCCTGGAGCACTGACCCCAAGGGATTTGGGGCAAGAGTGAGCCTTGTAGATGGTACAAGAGGCAACTGAGAGACACGAATGATTGGCTTGGGGGGGGGGGGGGGGTTGGTTCCTTACAAGACTGGCAGGGCCTGTTTTCCAGAGAAAGGTAAGCTAGCTAAAGCTGAGACAGAGGATTATGATTGGTGTGTGCTAGGTTTCCTTGAAGGGCATTTCCCATAAGAGCAAGCTTGGGTTTAAATTTGTGACGCGGGCCAGACCCCGGGGGCATCCTACATTTTGTGGATCCCAATATATGAACTCACTTTATCGCCCCAGATAGCCCGTGCTATCCACTGCTGGGGACATCGCTTGGAGCTTAGAACAGTACCTTAAATGTAAATAAAAGTCCTAAGTGGTTAATAAGTCACCAACCAGTGAATTAAGAATGGGACCCTCCGAATGTTGGAAGAATGTGTATATACATATTTTGAAACAGAGATTCAGAGGTGCTAACAGAACTGACACCGGTGACAGAAAACATTTGTCCAGATGTTTGGGTTTTAAAGGAAGAGGAACAAAGTATTGTACAGGTGGGAGGCTTGATTCATTTCCAGGAGCGGTGCCACCTATAACTCTAAGTGGATGGCCCCGGCATTTCCCGGGGTAGAACTGGGATAAAGAGAGCTGAAGAATAACGCCCTCCTGAGAAGCCAACAGTAAGAGAAACACCCGACATTGTCTGGATCCCAGTGGTAGGTGCTGTGATTCCACAAGTTCAAGAATGAGGAGGAACTTTGTTCTGTAGGCGTGGTTGAGACCCTCAACTCCTTACGTTCTACTTGATTATTCAGAAAGGTATGCTGCCCACCTGTCGTGTAATCTAATTGCTTCTAGTCTGATTTCTCTTATGGATTCTATCCTTACTTCAGAGTTAAAATACCACTAGCCTCTCAGTAGCTATTACTTAACTTGCTCCCTTTCACGTAAAATGTTAGCCGTTGATGTTTTACGGTAGAATGTGATGCCTCGTCATCGTTTATCTGTTAACTTTAATACTGATACCTCAAAAATGCGAAAGTTGATTTTAATGAAATTTACTTGAAATTTACTTGAAATTTATTTAACTGGGAGTGTGCCGCAGTTTATGGCAACTCTCATCAACTGAAAAGCTGCAGAAAGTCAGATGATACTAGAGACTTTGCTTGCACATCGCTTGTGCCTTTGAAATGAAATTAGTGTGAGGAACTGTTTGTTGACTTTGGCTTGACTCTCACTTTGGCCGAACTGATAAAATTCTCACTAGTCACTTTATATCGTTCTTGTTCTCTAAATTAACTCCCATTGCCCAATCTTCCACGCAAGCAAAGAAAGCAGAAATGACCTGGAGTTACGGATTTCCAAATAACCTTTATAAACAGACAAGGATATCAGCAAACAGGTGTGAGTTTCAATGTTCTTGAAATTATTTTTCAGAGAGAAAATAATGCTTAAAATTCTCTTAATTTGGGGGCACCTGGGTGGCTCAGTCGGTCAAGCATCCGACTTCAGCCTAGGTCATGATCTCACAATTCGTGAGTTCGAGCCCTGTGTCGGGCTCCATGCTGACAGCTCGGAGCTTGGAGCCTGCCTCGGATTCTGTCTCCCTCTCTCTCTGCCCTTCGCCTGCTTATGCTCTGTCTCTCAAAAATAAATAAATGTTAAAAAAAATTCTCTTAATTTTTATATTTTTAAATGTTTATTTTTGAGAGAGAGAGAGAGAATGTGTGAGTGGGGGAGAGGCAGAGAAAGAGGAGAGTCCCAAATAGGCTCTGCGTGGTCAGTGTGGAAGCCGATGTGGGGCTCGAACACATAAACTGTGAGATCATGACCTGAGCCAAAACCAAGAGTCAGATGCTTGACTGACTGAGCCACCTATGCACCCAATTTTGATATTCTTTAATAGCACCTTTATATCTTTATGTTAAAACACCTAGTACTTATTTAATTTGCATAGATTTTTAACATACTGTAAATAAATACAAATATTAAGTATATTTGACACTCAAAATGGCACTAAAGCTCATAGCTGTAAATGATCAGGAGTTCACTATGTGCAGCCCATGAAATAAATGACTTTTAACATAGAATTATGTCCCAAGGCATCCTAATCATTTTGTTTGAGATGTAATGAAAATTTCAAGAGAGGCTACATTCGATTCCAAGGCACACGCATGACTCATTGAGTGTGTGGTATATCTCATTTGATCTTGTCTCCTCAGACAAGGACCACTGGGTGATTCACAAACTGTATTTATCTTTTCTTTCTCTAAATGTTTTTTTTTTTTAATAAGAGGATCTACCGTAACCTATCAGTGAAAACAACTATAAAAACTGTTCGCAGTTTTAGAAGTTTTCAATTTTATGACTTAAGCTTTTCATTTCATGCCTGCAAAGAAGTCCCCCAAATCCACTTCTGGATGGTTCTCCAATCAAGGCTAAGACTTTTACTCAAATAATTGCATTTAGATATATGTAAACATATTTTTGGTTATTTCCCTCATTATTCTTCCTGTTATAAACAATAGTTAGCGCCTACTTTGACCCATAGGGTCTACCAAAATATCTAAAAATCTTCATCCTATAAGTATGTGGGGGGCTGGGAGCGGTGGTGGTGATGCATTTTCCCACCAACACACAAACGTTCGTTTCCATTCTCGTTTCCCCTGCCTTTCTCTTGTCAGGTTGTCTTTTCTCCCTTTTCTCCCTATGCTGTTAAATATTACTTCCCAAACTTGTTGACTGGCTGGGAGCTTCCCATGGAAGAATCAGCTCTTCATCCTCAAATGTGGAGGGAGAAGGGCCGCGTGTAGGGAAGACGGGGTGAGGCGAGCCTTCACGAGAGCCCTGGGAGACCAGCAGCATCAATGTTATCCCCATTGTCTTTATGGGAGAAAAAGTGAAATGACTGGGGAAGAATCACGTTGTGAGCAGAGATGAAGTCAGCGACTCCTGCCTCTCGGTGTGCTTTGGTTTCCAGGAGGGTCGGGCAACAAACATTGTCCTCATTTCTGATTAATCATCTACAGCGAACGTACAGAGATATCGGGACACTCATTTTACAGACTGTCGATAAAAGGTTAAATAATATGCTAAAACATACTCAGCAAATATGGCAAGTCTTAACTTTACCACCAAAGCCATCCTCAAATACAATCTTACTCCATGATGATTTGGTCACTTTGGTGCTCTGTAACTTCTTGTGTGGAGTATTCAAATATGGTTCAAGGTTTTGTTATATTTTTCCTCAGTGTTTGCGGTTTCCCTAGCAATTTTATTACACCAAGAATAATGAGGCAGAAAAAAAAAAAAAAAAAAAAAAACAGTATTGGAAGGAATCAGGCACTAGTCCTCTAAGTCTTTTTTTTTTTTTAATCGGAGCAGTGAATGTCGAATTCTTTTTACATTGATCTAGCGCATGAATCTGGTATTCTTGCTCAACTTTAAACCGGAATATCTTGAAAACCAAAATGTTAATAAGCCTAGGAATCTGAAAAATTCTTCGTACAGCCTTTGAAAAATCCTGTGTGCTACAACATGGCGGTGGATGGAGGCTGGCCGGTGGTTATCTTCAATGTAAGAAAAGAATTGAGCTTACCGTAACAGTTATCACTGCCGGGCAGCAATTAACAATATCAGACATGCTCTTGTTGATTACCGGTTAACTTCTTTCACAAAATGACTCCAATCTTATAAAACAACCCGGGTGGAAAGTGGAAGGCCGGCATTTTCGCCCACCAATGCCTGTGTCTGGAGGAGGAGCCAGGGGAGGTAGGGCAGTGAGTGAAGAATTTCTTTTTTCATATGTCATCATCCGGTAGTAAACATCGAAGGCCACCGGCCCCGCTGATCTTCACAAGGATCGAGGTGCTGCTGTTAACAAGACAGAATCCTGTTAGTGCCTTTGACAAGTTAGTGCTGGGACATCAGTATGTGCCAGTTCGGCTCCTGAGTACTGTCTCCAGCAGACAGTGAGGAGGCCCTGGGATAGAATTTGCATCGTTGTCTCTCCCTTAGCTGTTTGAATCAAGTGTAGGGAGAGGATGGAACCTACTGGTTAAAATAAGAGCTGGGAGTGACCCAGACCTCGACATCCTTCGCCCCGTGTTTTCTGACCTGTGCGATGCCTAAGGAATACGAGGCTGAACACAACGTGCGTTGTCAGAAATGTGACAGTAAATTGTGAAACTGTTGACAGTGTCGTGTACTAGTCCTTAGGGATTTTTCGGTGTGGTGTCATTGCTCAGATGTTTATCACTTGGGCACATTGTCCACGGGCCATTCTCTCTGGAGAGCATCCAACTCTTATGCCCCAAATGTCTCAGCTCCCTCACTAATGCACTTGCCAGGGGGTGCCTGGGTGGCTCAGTCGGCTGAGCGTCCGACTTCGGCTCAGGTCATGAGCTCACGGCTTGTGAGTTCAAGCCCTGCATTGGGCTCCGTGCTGATGGCTCAGAGCCTGGAACCTGTTTTGGATTCTGTCTCCCTCTCTCTCTGCCCCTCCCCTGCTCACGCTCTGTTCTGTCTCTCAAAACTGAATAAACGTTAAAAAAAAATTTTTTTAAATAATGCATTTTCCATTTTAAGGCACTGCTATAAAGGCTCTGTCCTTTTTTTTTTTTTTTTTTCCTTTTACCCATATCATATTCCGTGCTGTTTTCTTTGGCTAGATTCTGATTACTCAGATTCGATTCTTGCAGTGGCCGGTTCTTCCAAATTGTGTGTGCAAACCGTATGCTCGCCGGGCCCTCTAATAAAGACAAAATTGGCAGGTTGGCAGGTGGAAACGGAGAAGACTGGCATAAGAGCTGGGTGTCCTAAACTGCTCAACATGCCTCTACCACCAGCTCTGCCAGTCCCTGGTCTTCTTCTGTCCGGAACAAGGACATTCGAACACGGTCCTTCAGCTCTTCATTCTGGTTCTTTCCACAAAATTAAGCACTGACCAACATAACGTGCCTAAAGGTGGTGTGATGGAGGTAAAAATGGCCAATAAGTAAATCCACAGAAACTATACCTTGTGTTGTTTATTCTCTTCCTTGTAGGTGGGTTTTCTGGCGCTGTTCTACTGGTAAAAGAATTTGAGGAATCTTGTCAAAAGCGTTTTTAGTATAGTAAATAGCTGGTAAATTATAGCATTAACGAATAGGTTAAAGACAGTTTTACAGGTTGGGGCGCCTGCATGGCTCAGGTGGTTAAGCGTCTGGCTCCTGACTGCAGCCCAGGTCCTGATCTCTCGGTTTGTGAGTTCAAGCCCCGTGTCCAGCTCCACACTGACAGTGCAGAGCCTGCTTGGGATTCTGTCTCTCTCTCCCGCCCGCCTCTCTCTCTCCCTTTCCCTCTGCTCATGTTCTCTCTCTCTCAAAAATAAACACTTTTTAAAAAGACAATTTTACAGGTCAATACAATTTTTCTCATTGTTTGAGAACTTAAAAAAAAATTGTTAGTGTCTAACTGTGCAGATCTAATCAACAAAACGTATGGTGTCTGTATAAAATACTATTCAGTCATCTTTTAAATGCAGAATATTTAATAATATGAAAAAATTCATGCTAAAAACAAAGTCATGTTAGAAAAGGTTTACCATAGGGGCAGCTGCGTGGCTCAGTCGGTCAGGCGTCCGACTTCGGCTCAGGTCATGGTCTCAGGGTTTCTGGGTTCAAGCCCCGCGTCGGGCTCTGTGCTGACAGCTTGGAGCCCGCTTCAGATTCTGTGTCTCCTTCTCTCTCTGCCTCTCCCCTGCGCATGCTCTGTCTCTTTCTGTCTCAAAAATAAGTATTAAAAAAAAATTTTTTTTAAGAAAAAGTAAAGGTTTACCGTAGGATGACAGTTTACTTAGGGAGAACAAAGCAAACAAACTTCTTACCATTTCTAGCCCAAGTGTCAGTCTCTAATATTATTCCTCACCGAAAGTAACCAGAGTTCCTTCAAAAAAAAAATGGCTGATTTCAGCAACACCCTAATTCAGCGACCGCACTTAGCATCCCCGGTGGTGAAACAGCCAGGCACTGCACATCTCCCAGTGGGTTGCCTGTGGCATACGCGTAGAACTTGCCAGATAACTCTCTACTAGAACTGTAACTTGAATCTGTCAGCCTTAGATGAAAGTTGCACTTCATGGGAAATATATAGAAGAATAATTTGAAGGTCAACCAGAACTGATCAGACAAATCCAGAAGGTGAAACATTTTACAGGACAGATCTATGTCATGAAAAGAGGAGACTCTTCTAGATTCAGGGAGGGATAAGGAACACAACTGGATTAGTGTGCATTGAACTAGATCCTGATCCGGAGAGACAAACTCTAAATGATATTTTGAGGGCAACTTGTGAAATACGGTCGGGGAATATTGAAAATTATGATTGATCTTGTGAAGCGTGGTTAATATTTTCAGCTATGTAGAAAAAAGTGGTCAACGCATATTAAAGTATTCCAAAAATGTTAATGCTCATTAATGACAAAAATGTTAATGGTGGTGGAGTGTATAGGCTTTGGAGACAGGTCTGACTTTGACCCCTGACTTCATCATCGACCAGCGGGTCAAGGCATGTTAACTCTATGCCTTAGTTACCTCGTTATGCTATGCCTACCTTATAGGTAATGGGAATTGTACAAGATAATATATAGTTTAACAACTGTCTATGGCACTTTCCCATTAACCTCCTGATGGTTGACCTATTTTCTATTACAATTTTTTTTTTTTCTAAATCTCTCTGTTCCTGTTTTAAGCTTTCACTAGATTCCATCCTTATTTCCACTCAATATTCTTCTATTCTCTCTGTGCTGTGAGGACTCGGGGTGAAATTATCCACTGTTATCTCCGTGCCGCTGAGTACTCTGATTATACATAATCATTCACTTCTCTTAGATCTTTTTGTCACTAAAGAATTCAACAATCCCTGCTGCTGTGTCACTTGGTGACAGTTCATTTAGGACAATACCTTTTTTCTTACTGACTTCCTAATCTCCTTCAGCCCTCTATTTTCTAGAATAGTCCTGCCTGCTTTATTTTGGTTCCCAATTCTTTTTTTTTTTTCTTTAATTTTAGTTAACATAGAGTGTAATATTGGTTTCAGGAATAGAATTCAGTAACTCACCACTTACATACAACGCCCAGCGCTCAACACAAGTGTCCTGCGTACTTTATTTGCGATCGTTCAATCTCTCTTTTTTCCTCTCCCTCTCTCTCCCTCTCTCCCTCTCTCTCATTCAGTCTCTTTCTGTGTCATTAAAGAGAGCCAGATTTTCTCTCATATAAGGGAGAATAGTTTTTCTGCTTGACAGTGTCTACTTCTCGTGTCTTTCTATTTCCTTCGTCTTGCTCCTCAGTGGAGTCTGAACCCACTTGGCTTGTGGCTTGAGTCCGAACCCACTTGGCTTGAACTGCCTCGCTGTCCACTCTCCAATTCTCTCCCCAGTTTGGGCTCTGACTTTTGTTGCCCTCAATTATCAGAAACAGCCACGATAAGGTCTTCCTTAACCTCTTCTTCTTCTTTTTTTTTTTTTTTTTTTTTAACGTTTCTTTATTTATTTTGAGAGAGACTGAGCAGGGGAGGGGCAGAGAGAGAGGCAGGGAGAGAGAATCCCAAGCAGCGTCCACATTGTTGATGCAGAGCCTGAGGCAAGGCTAGATCTCACAAACCATGAGATCATGACCTGAGCCGAAATCAAGAGTCCAACGAGCCACCTAGGCATCCCAACCTCTTTCTTAACTAAATCCAAAATCTTCGTGGTGATCTTTAACTTTCGGACTTTTCAGCCACTGGTAATTGTGATCAGTCTGTCTTAATTTACCTAGAACTGGCTTTCTTACTTTTCCAGTAATGTCTTTAACGCTCTCATTTGATTACAGCTACTTGTCATTCTCTCCCACCTGTCCCTCATTTGCACATGGTTTCCCTATTTTGATCATACTTACTTTGCAGTCCCTGCAATTTCTGTGCAAAGAACAGAAACAGTGTGTTTTCTGCAGCAAATTCCCCCAAGAAAACAGACTGCTGAAGAACCAGTGTTAAGAGATTAAATGAAAATGATGATATGGCAAATGTCATTCATTCCTTTAAAATCTCCTACTTTTTCCTTTAGGGATCTGAATATATACGTCAATATATCGTTAGTCTCACTAATATGTGGCAAAGTGAGTTGGTTAGATCACAAGCCACCAGAGATCCTCCCTGCCCCCAGTGTAGGGAAGTATGCTTTTCAGTCACTCTTGGGGGGGAGAGGGGGCGGGTCCACGTTGCGTCCATGTGCCCTAAACATCATCCTGGGGTCAGGTCTCAGCGTAATCCCTCACTCTCCCACTGTTCATTAGTGTCCCTGGAAAAGCAGCCCAGAGCTCTAATATCTTCTTCTGTAAAATCAAAAAGAAGCTCATAGTACCTCCTAAAGGCAAGATAAGGAAAAGTTCTGTAAAGATACTTGTGTATTTGTTAACCACCCCCTTCCAGAGAGGGAAAAGGTGAGCAGGAGAAACATGGAATTACTTCTACCCAGAGCGGCTATGCTTTCTCATCCTTCTAATTTCTACATGAGACCGGCTCTGACTTCCCTTCCACGTCCTGTGGAAGTCAAAAGCCCTCCCCAGCATTGCTCCACATTCGTCTTGTTTTCATGAGCATCTTTATTCTGAGCTCCTTGTTTCTAACGAATTAGTGCAATTTGTGAACCGCCATGCTGCTGCCCCATCCACCGCCCCGTTCCTATTCTGCACGACATTGATGCAGATGTCGAACCTGGACATCACCCATCCTGTCCTCCCCCAAAAGCCCAGCAAAAACAACACTCTGCCTACAGGGTCTTTCTTTGGGCAGCCAACTTTAATAAAAGTTGCAGAGGAAGCGGAAAGAAATATTACAGCAAGACAAACAACTTCAGTAGAACATTCCAGCCCTACCACTGTCTATTCCTGGGGATTTTTCTTTGGCCACCTTGTTCTGTGCTGCACCTCCAGGCTTATGCCACCGTGCCGACTTTATGCTCTCTGCTAGGAAGTTAATGCTCCCTAAAACTCCAGATTTTCTAAGTAAAGCCAATTCCCTCTTTTCTGTCTATAATCATAAACTTAGCCTCTTCACCAAACCAATTGAGGTCCTCAGCAGAAAAGGGTGGAGATGTCTTCCTTAGTAGCTGTATATGGCATTTTCACCATCCATTACATAATGGCTTGGTTCTTAACGAAAATGTGGCTGTGGTATCACAGTTGTTTTGTTTTGTTTTGTTTTAAATGCCGTTGACCTAGAGTTTATAGGCCTAAGAATAAAGAACTACCTCAGAGTAAACATAAGAAGTACAACACACACAGGATCAAGGCTACATGCAAATACAGTTTGGTTTCAGCCTTCCCAAATACCTGTAGGGGGGCCAAAAAAAAAAAAAAAAAAAAGACCTTGATAAGTACTGTTCAAGGTCTATTCTTATCAGTAAATGGCCTTGATCTTGGCTATTGGGTCCAGAGTTGAACAGGCCATGTATATAACCTACTGGCTTATGTTGACATTGGAAGCTTTATAGCTCTTCAGTGACAAAATGCTTGCTATTTCCAAACTTTCTAATATACACACAAATACACACTGTTACCTCTACTGATATTTCTTTGTCCTAAGAGATAGAGTTATCAGTTTACCTTTTTGTGCAAGCCAATTGTTTATAAGCTTTGAAAAGTATGCTATTTCAAGGTGAACAGAACAGGGAGAGGGAAATAATATCAAATATTCAAATAACACATCTCAATAGAACCAACTTTGGGTCCTCCTGCTTGATTAGAGGGAGATTTTCAAAACACTTATAGCACCTAATGTGTGGCCAGTATCAGATGAACCCAACGCAAACTGGAGGCTGGAGTGCGGGGTAAGTTCTTGCTTTCTTTCTTTGAACTTCCGTTAAGCAACCAACAAAAACAGCATGTCCCATGACATCAGTGCTTGGACCAATTTTTCAATTAAGTTTCGGTAGATCAGCACCATGGCAATGAGCTCACTGGGTTACATGTTTAAAGTTTTGTATTTCTCGAATGTTCATGTCTCATGTGGATTTCTGCAGAAGCAATATGGTTTATGGACACATCATGGCTTGGCAGGAGGAAGACAATGACTATATAAACTGAAGTCTTGTTTTTATTCCACCACTTACCATCAATGGGACATTAGGCAAATCACTTCACCTCTCTAAAGTGTTCCACAACATAAGAAGTCATTATGTATCTGTCATCTATTGATTTAAGGCCTTCCTTGCTTTGCTGACCACTGTCTGTGAAATAGAGATCGTCCTTTTTAGTTTTAGTTTTTCTAAAATTTGTTTCCATCTTAAGGAGTCTAGTACATTTGAAATAACTTGACATTTGATGAAAAATAAAGTTACTCTGTTGATAGCTGTCATGATCTTTCAGTCATCCCCCAAAACTTTTCTCAACATTTGGTCATAATAATAACATGCTGACTTAGAAGTCTATTTGCATGTATTTCTCCCCAAATAGGAAATCAACATAGATCACCGTTTCTGAAGATTCTTTCAACCTTGGAATGGTTGGAAGATTCCTTGAGGATTGTGACCAGACCAGAAGAGAAAACAAATATAGAGGCAACATATTAGTCAGTTATAGCCTTAGTTAGGTATTATTTGAATTTTTCTTTGGATGATTTACCTTGGAACTGTTTGGGCACATCCAAGCTCAAAGATAGACTTAACCCGTTGCACGCATAAAGCAGGATTTCTATGAGGGTAACGCTTCTTCTAGCCTGGCATTTTATAAGGCAGCATCATTTCTGGTCAAACCAGCCACAGCCCACCCAGACTCAAAGGCAGAGGGAATTGACCCCGCCTCTCAAAGAGAGGACTGTCATCTTTAGTCTGCCACAAGTTCATTTTCCAGAAACATCACTCCCAAACATTTTTTCCTAAAATGACATTTCAAAAAGCCATGATGGATTCTAAGAGTAACATAGGCACAGTATTTGATCTAAGATACAGAGACGTTCCTCCTTTATTTTGGAGTTAAGTGTACCCTAATGTGATGTAATGTGTGGTGATATAGTACAATGCAGATGCCCTCTTTGGGGGATCCATTTTCCTTGTTACATGACTTCAGAAAATACCCACTCTGGGTTAAGATAAGTTATTTCATTACAGTTGTGGGTGGTTGGCTAGGGAGAAGAAATAATTCTTTCAAAAGGAATGCATACTTATGTTTATATCCAAAAGTCATAGTGAATGTGAACACTAATGTCCCAGGGTCTGGTAGTTGTGCTCTATCTACTTGAATAACCAACTAATGCTCATTCTTATTGTCAATCTCGTGTAGCATCTGAGGACCAGCTACTAGCAGCTAATCAATCAGCCGCTTTTAAGTACACATCGTCTTGATGGTCAAGGCTTTGCCGATAAAATCAGCAGGCTACAAAACAACAACAGCCGGAGTAAAACCGCTCCATCTGTTCAGAGCTACAGGTTATACACATTTAATTTGTCGGCTTTGGAATCTAGCCCTTGACAGAGGTCATCATCGTGCGAAGCGACCCTGCTGATGGGATTGAGCCATGAACAGGTGTGCCGTGAATAGGTGACTGAGTGCACTGACAGTCAGCACTTGGCAAGCTGGCTGGGTGCCGGGACGGCTACAGTCCCCCGACCGATGACCTCCGGCTTCAAGCAGACCTTTCCAGTTACCCCCATGTGCCTGAAGTAGAACAATGTCTCTATGTGTACCCTGTTGAGGGAAAAAAATGAAGAGCCACCCACCCACCCAAGGAATAGCTATCATCAAATTTTTAACTACCCAGGTTGGAAGGTCATCTAGCCTAAAACCCGGACTAATTTATCGACAAATATCTTTTTTTTTTTTTAACGTTTATTTATTTTTGAGACAGAGAGAGACAGAGCATGAACAGGGGAGGGGCAGAGAGAGAGAGGGAGACACAGAATCCGAAACAGGCTCCAGGCTCTGAGCTGTCAGCACAGAGCCCGACGCAGGGCTCAAACTCACGGACCGCGAGATCATGACCTGAGCCGAAGCCGGACGCTCAACCGACTGAGCTACCCAGGTGCCCCTCGACAAATATCTTTGTTTGCTCACAATGGCAAGATTCTAGAACACTGATCTCACCGGCTGATTTTTTTGGAACCGTGGTAAAATACACATAACATGAAATTTACCACCGTAACCATGTTTACGTGCACAACTCAGGAGTGTTAAGTTCCTTCACACTGTTAGGCAACCAATCTCCAGAACTCTTTTCCTGTTGTAAAATTATAATTCTACCCCCTTAAACAACAACTCCCTATGGCTCCCTCCCTCTAGCCCCTGGAAATCACCATTCTCTTTTCTGCCTCCATGCATTTGACTCCTCTAAGCACCTCATGTAAGGGGTATTGTGCTGTGTATGTCTTCTGGTGACTGGCTCGTTTCACTTAGCATAATGTCCTCAAGGTTCACGTGTGTGGTAGCGTGTGTCAGAATTTCCTTCCTTTTAAAAGCTGAATAATATTCCATTGTGTGCAACTGCCACGTTTTGTTTAACCCACTGATATTTTACGCATGTTTTTATTATTGATAACAGACTTACTTCTGGAGCCTGATCAGGGCATCTAGAAGCCATTGCATTGTGATTCATTTTCATTTATTATCCCTTGTAAACAAATGCATCTGCCATAGGTCAACCTCAATATTTGGGGGCAGGGGTGTTGGGGGGTTGTTTCTGTTTTTGCCTTGGTAATGTGTAACGGATGTTACGTAATATAAATAGAGCAAAAATTATTAGAACTCTAGTCCAGGTCAAAGCACTTGACTGTCTATGACATTGAATGAAATACCTTTGATGGCTGGATTCATTACAGGATTGTGTTAGTGAGGACTCCTGGTTGCCAAGGCCTCAAGGGCATCTCGCAAAATCTAAAGAGAATCTAAGGAGCAGAAAGGGAAGGACTGGGGTGCCTGGGTGGCTCAGTCGGTTAAGCATCCGACTCTTGATTTTGACTCAGGTCATGATCTCAGGATCATGAGATCCAGCTCTGCATCTGGCTCCACAAGCCTGCTTAAGATTCTCCCTCTCCTCTCTCTCCCTCTACCCCTACCAACCTTCCCCCCACCCCCATCCCCCCACCCTTTACTCTCTCTCTGAAGAAAGAAAGGAGGGAGGGAGGGAGGGAGGGAGGGAGGGAAGGAAGGAAGGAAGGAAGGAAGGAAGGAAGGAAAAGGAAGGAAGGAAGGAAGGAAGGAAGGAAGGAAGGAAGGAAGGAAAAGAAAGGAAGGAAGGAAGGAAGGAAAAGAAAGGAAGGAAGGAAGGAAGGAAGGAAGGAAGGAAAAGAAAGAAAGAAAAGAAAGAAAGAAAGAAAGAAAGAAAGAAAGAAAGAAAGAAAGAAAAAGGAAGGAAGGAAGGAAGGAAGGAAAAGAGAGAAAGAAAGGAAAGAAAGAAAGAAAGAAAGAAAGAAAGAAAGAAAGAGAAGGAAGGAAGGAAGGGAGGAAAAGAGAATGACTTATTTGAGGTATAAGAACAGCTGGACCCAGAACTCAAATGACATCAAGACCTTCTCCCTTGTATCTACCTCTCTCTTGTCTGTCAGCCTCATTCTTCTCTCTCTACGCATCCTGGCCTTCACCTGGCAGAAAATATAACAACTTCAGAACCTAACCGAACCGTTAACAGTTGACTGGCTTTAGCAACTGACTGGCTTTAGCAGCCTTCGAGGAGCCCAGATTCCCGAGAGCCCACTTCAGACGTGACCATGAGGCCAGTGAACACCCTGCCAGAGGGAGGATCCCAGGGCCTGGAGAACACAGACAAGGGAACATGATCGAGGTCTACTTAAGGCGCTACACACACACTTCCAGGCACAGAATCCTTATGGTCCCTGCCCTGGCGAGATTCCGTCTTCGCAGAGAAGCAGTGACTGCTGTGTTTCCTCTTTTTCCAAGTGGTGGTTTTTGTTGCAGTCACCAAGCTTTGCTTTACCACATTCCCATCTAGAACGTGACGCGAGCAGGGCCACTCCGTGGTCTCATCTTCCCAAGGTGTCTCTGATGATACAGCTCCGTGTGTCTGACTCCTTTGTCCCCACCTCCATCCCCGGTCCTCCTTCCCCACTTTTGCTCATGAAGGGCTGGGACCGTAGCAAGAGTGACGTTCCGCCCTGTCTACCCTTACCTGTTTTGTCAAACCCAGCTGGCCTGCCTCAGATCTTTCTTTCCTCACAAAGAGTTCCTTCACCCTCTAATCAGTGACTAGTGAGTTGAGATACAGCTTGAGGTTTCCCAACATTCTTACCGTGTTAGTGCGGGTCTGTAGTGATCTGGCCCTGCTGGGCCATCCAACATTCATAGTGCACCCCAGCATACTCCCATCCCACAACCAACGGTTTGTTACTAAACACCTTCTGCCTTTCCCTTCTTGCCGATAGCAGCGGAAGGTCTTTGCACTGGGGCCTTCGGGGTACAGATCATTCTTGGCCATGAGTCACTTAGCTTCTGTGAATCTCAGTTCCCTCATCCGGAAAAAGAGCCAATAATGGTATAAACCTCATAGGGTGATTGAGGCAATCCACGAGAGCCCCCAGTGCAGTGTCAACCTCATAATAAGCATGTAGAACATTTACTATTATCAGTAGTCTCAGTCCAAAATATTGGATGGAATTAGATACTTGGGATTTCAAGCTGCTTTAATAAATCAAGAAGTCTGATATGTGAAAATCTCAACGGAATGCCTATGTCACTTCCCATCAGTAAATTCCTTCTTCTAGGTGATTTATTTACCCATTCCCCGGGATATACACATCGGTTGGGGGTGGAGTTGAAGGGTCGGAAAATCTTTGGAATTCTTATCCTGAAGTTGGAGGTTGGCCTCTGACTTCCCTTGATCCTACACTTTGCAGCCTGACAGGTGAATCATGAGAGTGTTTTCTTTACTGGCAATTGCAAGGCTTTTAGGTCTGGTGGGGAGGCATAGCTGTACTCTGAGGTCAATAAGATTTGCAAAGATATGTTTACTTTGACTTTAGCTCTATTGGAATTCTGTAACCTTGGGCAGTTCTCAAATATATTTTTTCTGAAGGGCAAAGTCAAGAGGTTCTCCATCCCCTATCCTCTTCTTACGAGTAAAATAGAGATAGGGAGCCACCAGAAACAGAAGACGGTAGGGGCGCCTGGGTGGCTCAGTCGGTTGAGCGTCCGATTTCAGCTCAGGTCATGATCTCACAGTCCATGAGTTCGAGCCCCGTGTCGGGCTCTGTGCTGACAGCTCGGAGCCTGGAGCCTGTTTCAGATTCTGTGTCTCCCTCTCTCTCTGCTCCTCCCCTGCTCAGGCTCTGTCTCTCTCTGTCTCAAAAATAAATAAAAACATTAAAAAAAAATTTTTTAAAAGAAAGAAACAGAAGGCTGCTGGTCCTCAGGTTCTGAGAATTTGGACTTCCCTGATGAGATTTTTGGTTCTTCCCATCAACATCTCCCTCACCACCCAAGGCCCTCTTGCCGTGAGATGGGAACTCTGGCAGTGCTCCACTTGGGCAGCCATTTATACTTTTGCCATTTTATTTTTCCTTCAGTACTACCTCCCTGTGGGTAATGCGCGTAACAAATATATTACCTCCTACGTAACCCGATACAGAAAGTTCTCATTTTTAGCCCCAGAACATTTTGAAACCCAGAGTACCAAGCAATCCCTTGTAATAATCACCAAAGCTTCTGGAAGGCTTACTTAGTGCTAGGCGGTGTTTTAAGGACTCACTGACTACTCATAACAGCTCTGTGAGGTGGGTGCTTTATTACCCCCTTTTTAAATGTAAAGAAATTCAAGCACCGAGAGATCAAGATCATGAGGCTAGTAAGTGGAAAATCTGAGACATGACCGCAGGTATTATGATTCCAGAATCAGACTCCTAGCCACTGTGCTATACAGCCCCAAAGATGGCCCCAGTGATCCCTGCCTTCTGGGATTCATGCCTTGTTTGGGAGCTAAAAATTTTGACTTGCTTCTAACAATTAGAAGACGGCAGAAGTGATGGGATATTACTTCTGAGGTCAGGTCATAAAAAGACTGTAGGGTCCATTTGGGGCCTCTTGCTATCTCTTGGGTGACTCTCCGTGGGGAACGCCAGCTGCCATGGCACGAAGCAGCCCACATAAGTAAACCCACACAAGTAAACTGGATACAAATTTCTCAGGTCTGCCAACAGCTACATGAGAGAGCCTGGCACCGGATTCCTCAGCCCCGATCCGGCCTTGAATGACTACAGTCTCAGGAAAGACCTTGAGCATCGGGCACCCAGCTAAGAGGTCTGGACGTCTGGCCCGTAGAAATCGTGAGTTAATATTTATCGTTGTTTTAAGCTACTAAATCTGGGGGTATTTTGCCATACAGCAATAATACAACCGCTAAACAATACTGCTCGGTTTTTTGTTTGTTTTAAACCATACGAGATATTACAACGAGAACTTGCGTTTCTTAACAAAGCCTATAGTTAGCGAGGGCACTTGGCTGTTTGTGGTGCCTGTGTTGATTGCTTACTCCGAGCAAGTTCTTTTATGCATATACAATGAGAACTATTTCTATAACAATTTCATGATGGATTTTGTGAAACTTATCGAAGACTTTCTGAAATTCTAAATGTGTCCACTGCATCCTGTTAATCTGATGCCTCCCTCAAAGAAATCCATTTGCCATGCCTACCTTCCTGGAATTATGTGGTCAACTTCTGGTTAATGAGACGTGATCATGTCATATGATGGAAGCTCCATGAGCTTGGGCAGTGTGAAGAATCACCCCTAGGTGGTGACCCAACTTACCTTCCCCATCTGGTGCTTTCAGTGTCTTTCTTACACCCTCTTCTGTCTTTCTTTTTTTTTTTTTCTTCATCTCTGTGTGAGTATGAGTGCATCTGTGTGTGTGTGTGTGTGTGTGTGTACAGGAAATCTGCTTGTGATCTTCTCCTCTGGCACAAGTGAACATATTCTGGCCAGAAGCTTTTCCCTAGATTCTTACAAAATTATGAAATTATTTTCATTCAGGTGAATTAAATTGTTTCAATATTTATCGGTGTCGCTTAGAAACGATGAGGAACTGCAATGTGGTCTTGTGCATCTAATTTGTACATTTTATTAATAAATTTGAGCTCAGAACCTCTTTAACATATTTATCAATAGAGGCCAAGGATGTACGTAATCGGTGAGTCACTAGCCTTTGTTCCTTTGGTCTTATCCCCATAATCATGAGAGGGTCCCTTCCTTTGAAGATTTACCATCACACTTTGGGACATTCAGGAGGGTCCCCCCACCATCCTTAGCATTTAGTAATCTGTGATATTTGTGTGCAGGAGTGAGTCACTTACCTGGTGAATAGACGCTTGAACAGCAGTGGTGCTTGGGGGTTTGGGTGGTCTTAAAAATACATCTCTGACTACCAAGGGGCTACTTTATGTTTTCTTTGTTTGTTTGTGTTGTTCTCTTGTTTCTCCGCAAAGTCCTTTGGTTTGGATCGTGTTTAGCCTGCCATCTAGTCTGGAGATGTTTTATTATTTGCAAATACTTTTTCCTTGTGCTTTTTGAATATAAGTTGCAAAAGGTTACTTAAAGTGTGTGTGTGTGTGTGTGTGTGTGTGTGTGCGCGTGTGTGTGTGTGTTGACCGGCCGTATTTGGGCAGGCCTGCAGTTTTTTGCATTCTTACCCATCAGCCTTGCCACTGCCCTTAAGTGACTTTAGATTCAAACGCTGATTTACCGAAGATATAGCGATGGTTACATCATTTCACCCAAAGTAACCAAGCTGAATACTTTGCAAACAACTGTTGACCCTAGATCTCCTGCCAAAATTTCAAACACCATGAGACAGCACTGGAAGACATCCAAAGAGGGTTATTAGTTTGGAGCACTGAGGCCAGGGTTGCTCTGCAAGACTCATACGGTGCACAAGGGTTGATAACGGCCGAGCAATTTTGATGAATAAAGCAAAAGGCTTGTTTTGTAAGTGAGCAGTCAGATAGAAGAGGCGACCACTGTGTCCCTAAAACAGGGCCAGCCTCCAAAGAGCAATTGTCTCCAGGCCTGACTGCAGGACCTTAGGAAGACAGCTTCACCCGTCTGCCACTTGACATCCTCTGATATAGGATGGGGTCTGTTTGTTCTGAAGTTAGAAGTTACACTTTAAATACCTGCCCCCGCCCCAAAGGTATCATGTTATTTTAAATCCACCCTTAGGTATACATGCTGTTGGAATTTCATCTGTCTGGGCTCCTAAAACAATTGAACTCAACTCTGGACTCTTGGAGGGCAGGATTGGGTCTTTTCATCTCTATGAATTACCAATCCCGGCACCATGTCTGGGCATTCGGCAACTCCTAACTCTTTCATGAATGAAAGATGGGCACTGGGAGATGAGGAAGGGACCGCCAGAGAGTAAGGCTCACTTCATAATTGCACCTTGCCTTGTTCTCAAGTCTCAGGCTAAAATCATGTTGGGTGAGTCACCGGGGGTCATTCTCGCTGCAGAAATGCTATAGGCTCTGGGCAGTTCAATATTTGTTATCTCTAGCTGCAAAAGGACCCACTGCCTGCAGGTAAATACAAGGTCCCAAATGAGGCTGAGATTTGCTCTGTGGCCCTATTAGTCCTACAATTACCTGCTTACCCAGAGGAAAACAGGAGTGAGAAGGGGCCCCACTATGTGTAGATACTTATGCTGCCCTTCTTACTCTTGGGTTGCAGTAAACATACGGACAAGTTGACCATAAAGCAACAAGAGTCATCATCAGACCAAATCAAGCCGTTACGTACGTTCTCAGAGGAGGGCTGAGCACTGAGTGGGGGAAAGGGCTGAGGAAGGGCTGTTGGTAGTGGTTCTTCGCGTCTCCTTCCCCATCACGAGCAATCAGCTGGTCACAGGGGTGCACATCGGTCTCTTTCCCTAGAAAGCAATTGAGCAGACGCCAGCCATTACTGGAATGTGCCCCTTGCGGGGGTCTCCCTTCTGCCCCACCCCCCACAAACAGCTGATCAAAGGATTCTGAGAGGAATTCTGGCAAATACAATTCCCTTCGCTCTATTGCATTTCCGTCGCCTCTCATGGGTTGGCTCTGAGGGCAGCTGCCCAGCTGACCCACCCCTTCGTTTGATTCCGATTCCGAGGGGGGCTAGAGTACAGCACAGAGGAGCAGGCTGAGAGCTGAGAAACAAAACCTCAGAACAGCCTTTTGTGAGGTTGCTCTAAATTTTTGGAGAACAAGGTATGTGGGGGGACTATTTGGAATGAGTTAGCACGTGGGACTGGCTGGAATTTGAGATAAGAAGTCTTTATGAAAGCAAGGGTCGAGGGACATGGGAAAGGAGGAAAGCATACAACAGCGAGGCAATTTCAGTTTTAGAAACGCCTGGGACATGCCTGTTTTTTGGTGGCATACACATAATAAGCAGATTTATTTCTCACTGATGCAACACCAAGCGTGTGAGTCAGGTGGCCCTTGTCCATCATGTGCTGGCCTCCAACATGTTATCTGCGGTCACCACGGTGAGGGAAAAGAGAAGTGGCTGATCTCAGAGAGGGTTCCTAAAGGCCGGGTTGGGGGCAACCAACAGCTCTGGTGAACTCATCCTGTTCACCAGAACCCAGACATCTGGCCCCAAACTCACTACAAGAGAAGCCAGGACAGGTAGTATCCCATGTACCTAGGAAGAGAATGAGGAGATAGAATCTGAAGACCCATAACATTGTCTCTATAGCAACCCACCCTCTGAGCACCTCTAACAATCCCACTGTTCTTCTCATTCATGGAACACACTGACCCCGACCCAAGGGGAGCTCCTTAGGGGGACTGTCAGCCCCATTCCAGCTAAAAGTCTAGGGTCTCCAGCAGAAGGCCCATCAAGTCAGAGATGCCTCCTCTTGACCTGGGCATCTATGAACTAAAAAGGCACACCTTGGACTGATGAACCAGGGTTGAGTAGGGGTCGGATAAGTGCAAGAAAACACTCCCCTTTAGAATAGGAAAGAGTGGGAGACATACAGCGGTCAATGTTCTACAGCCATTCTGAAATTCCCAGGCCAGACACTGTGAAGGCCTTCTAACGTGAAGGGAAGCTCCTTGATTAGTGTTGGATCACACTGTCCGAGAGGGAATCCCTTGGCCAATGTTATCTGTCATGTCTGACGTGGGTACTGGGAAGGATGCCTTCATTGGAGGCCGCACAGCCATCTCAGCCAGCTTCCTGTTGAAGGAGTTTAAGATGGGTTAAAAGTCTTCATGGAGACTGTGTGTGATGGCATTGCTCTTTAGGAAAAAGTCAGATTCATGGGGATGAGAATTGAGGTGCCTTAGTCCCCCCCCCCCCAACACACACACACATACACACTGGCTGGTTCAGGGGCCCCGTACCCCACTCCCTGTCCTCATGCAGAAGCAACTAGCCGACCACTGGCTTCTTCCCAATCACCACTCTGTGTGCCCTGCCCCGTTCACTTGTCACGTTGGTAACGCCTAACTCCTCAACTCATTTCTTGATCTCTCTCACCTTCCCTACTGGTATGGACTGAATTGTGTCCCCCCCCCCCCCCCGCCCCAATTTGCATGTTGAAGCTCTACCCCACAATGCTTCAGAATGTGACTGTCTGGAGACAGTGAGTTTACGGAGATAATTAAGGTTAAATGAGGTCACATGGGTGGGCCCTAATCCCATACGGCCGGTTCCTTGGAAAGCTATGCCAAGACACCAGGGATGTGCATGCAAAGAAGAAAGCCTGTGTGAGGACATAGTAAGAAGATGGTCACCTACAAGCCAGGGAAAGAGGCCTGCGGAGAAACCAAACCTACCAACACCTGGATCTTGAGTTTCTGGCCTCCAGAACTTGGAAGCCACCCAGTCCGTGGTATTTTGTGATGGCGGCTCTAGGAAACGAATGCACTGACCTGTCCCATTTCCCCCAATTCTCCTTTACGTGCTCTTAGCCTTCTCCCTAACACCCCCACACCACTGCTGACATGGCTGAATGAGAAGTAAATCGAACGGATATGCTTTGAGGTAAAATTAGAAATAGCTTTCTGCCTCTTGTTATCCTCAGCTATAAAATCAGGGAGTATCCTTCCCTTAGAGACTATGATTCTAAACCGCCTCCTGTAAAATTACCTCCTTCGAAGTACCCAGATGACTCTTCGGGCTTCATATTCCATCTCCCATCCTCCTCTAAGACATATTTTCGAGGTAAATCAACCTGTTCCTTAACTGACTTAAAATATTCATATTTCAACAGCGTCCCCCCCCCTTTTCTTTTGCATTGCAAAATTACTCAAAACAGAATGACCCGCGTGACGTTAGGGATTAAATTAGCTTTTGTTGGTTTCTCTGAGAATTCAAACCCCATTTATAACGTAGTTTCGTCCATACAATATGTTCTGAGTCCCCGATATTCTATTCACAAGTGCATCTTCGGAAATTACTACATAGGAGTTGGGACTGTCTAATAAACACGGTTGAATTGAAAGAAGTCACATATCTAGACGCTATTTCTTTGGCGATAAGCCTTCGTTATTATGAGACGAGCAGCCTGAGCCAATTCTAACATGAGCGGAAATCCAAAAGGTGGCTGGCCTTACAGCTCCATAGGAAACTACACAGCGAACGAGTTACCTCACTGTGCCACAAGCGAAGGCCTGATTATGACCATTTCCGAAACTTCAGTTAATGACAAAGTACGGTATAAACGTGAGGTTTTCCGTAAATGAATGCACCCTGAAGGGTTCTGTTGGCTCTCTTGCCCGGTCTCTGCTGCATGTTCTGCCTCTGTCACCACTGACCAGGCCACCTGTCTGCCTCGGGGACCCGTGGGCCGACTGCTCAGCCGGGCGAGGGGCTGAGACGCTGTCCACCTCGGCTTTCTCTTCGCAAATAGTGAACCCACCTCATCACGCAATCGGGTGCTGAGCTGTGTTCTCAATTCTGTGTGTAACTCTTTCCCAATAGTTTAATAGAGTGAGAAATCAATAGAAGGAAAAAGGTCTGCCAACAAAGCAGCCAAATAAAGCATTTGCAACTTGTGGAGCCCGGACTAAGGCAAAACAGGGGACCCCCACACCCCCACCCCAGAGCACGGAGCGCCTCCACACGCATCATTCATTTCCTTTGGAGCTGTGTTCAGACATCGGAACTCCTGCTGTAGGTAGAACCCCAGTCCGGAGCACTGGCGAGCAGTGGAGGGGAATAAAATACAGTTAGCCTCCTGTGGAACCGGCTTGCCCTGGAATCACTCCAAAGAAGTGATGAAGTAAAGGAACTAAGGTCCATATTTCTGAGAAACTAACTGCTGAGTCTGCCTAATTGTCCTGTGTTCACGCCAAAACACCCCCGGGACACCTGCCCTCGCTTCTCAAGGGCAGCCCTTGACCGACACACGTTACTTGGAGCACCGAAGGCTTCCCTAAATCCCTGGACCTACCTTCTCCCTGGCCATATACTCACCAACACACTCAAAGAAAAATTCTGAACAAAAATAGTTTCCTGGATGTATTTCCCTACATGTATGTGTATATATATATATATATATATATATATATATATACACATGGTTTTTTTTAAGTTTATTTATTTATTTGGAGAGAAACAAAGCTCAAGCGTGGAGGAGGGGCAGAGAGAGAGAATAGAGAGAGAGAGTCCCAAGAAGGCTCCACACCATCAGCACAGAGCCCGATGCAGGGCTCGATCTCATGAACCCTGAGATCATGACCTGAGCTGAAATCAAGAGTCGGATGCTTCACCACCTGAGCCACCCAGGGGTCTCTCTGTTTGTTTAAAAAAAAGACAAAAACAAAAACAGGGGCGCCTGGTGGCTCAGTCAGTGAAGCGTCCGACTTCGGCTCAGGTCATGATCTCAGGGGTCATGGGTTCAAGCCCCGAGTGGGGTTCTGTGCTGACATTTCAGAGCCTGGAGCCTGTTTCGGATTCTGTGTCTCCCTCTCTCTCTGCCCCTCCCCCACTCATGCTCTGTCTGTCTCTCTCTCTCTCTCAATAATATAATAAATAAGCGTTAAAAAAAATTAAACAAAAAGAAAAACAATTTCTGTTTCCCAGGGAGTTGAAGTGAATCTCTCTTTTTTTCCTGCCAGAAAAGTAAAACAAGATTATGTATTGATGGAGCACCGGTGACAGTGGGGAAGAGAATCCATACCTCACTTACCACCTGGTTCCCTCATCCCTTTTTCCTCCCAGAAGGTTCAGAGGAACCAGAGACAAAAACGCCAAATTGGAAACTTAAAAGGAAGATAATTACAAATGAAAACCCTAGCGAAAATCACTCGTCAAGCCATCTTTCTTGGTAAAAGCAGACGTGGCGAAGTGTGAACGTGGCCGATCTGGATGGGAGTGGGGGGCGTTTTCACTGTGTTCTCTAACCTTTTCTCAGCATTTGAAGTTTTGCAAAACAGCACGTCAGGGAGATCGTCCTTTCTCCTGTAAGCTCTCCCTTGTGTCAAAACCTGTCTCACACAAACTCTGAACATTCTCAAAATTATCATTCATTTACTCCGTGATAAATTGGCTCTAGAACTCCCAACGGGTCCATCTACATTCTGATTAACTTAACAGCAGATTTGGGGTAACTTTCGCTGACTGGGAAGTGGTGTTTAGCAAATGGGGTTAAGGATACCAGACATTGTTGTGTATTGCTTTTTTTCAAATAAAGGCTGGAATTCTATAAAAATATCATAGTATTGGGGCGCCTGGGTGGCTCAGTCGGTTGGGCGTCCGACTTCGGCTCAGGTCACGATCTCGCGGTCCGTGAGTTCGAGCCCCGCGTCGGGCTCTGGGCTGATGGCTCGGAGCCTGGAGCCTGCTTCCGATTCTGTGTCTCCCTCTCTCTCTGCCCCTCCCCCGTTCATGCTCTGTCTCTCTCTGTCTCAAAAATAAATAAAACGTTAAAAAAAAATTAAAACAAAATATCGTAGTATTAAAGTTTATGAATACTTGTAATTTTTCTATTTTTTTCATGTATATCTTTATAGATAAAGAAATGAACTTGGTGGAGTCTATGAAAAAAAAAAAAAAACAACTAATGCTTCTGGTTTGGAGAGCAAGGTCCTTAATGTTAAATATATACCGACTCATTCAGCAACTACCGTTGTCTGCTGGAGATTTCTAGATTCGGGCCTGTCCTGGACCTTGCTGTGCAACCTTTTTAGCAAAATCGCTTCTCTCTCATCAGATACCAGTTTCTAACTAAAAGGAGAGCTTAGACTAGAAGAATCTGAATAATCTGTGATGCTCTGCGAAACTTGAATGCCTCGGGTGCCTTGGGTGTCTAAGCCTCTGAATTGGGATCGGTCGAGGCGATGTAGAGAAGGGGCTGGTGAGTATGACATTGGCATTCGGTTATCTATCAATGAGATGGAGGCTGGAGCCTGAAACCCAGCCGCCCCAAAAATGTCTAACACTGATCCTGAAAGGGACAGACGGAGACTCCACAAACAAGTCCGAGCTATCGGTGAGGCAGAGGACTGCCTTCCCCGCGAAAGGGACCACAGTTGAACGTAGCGACACAGCAGCTCCTCGCACACGCGTGGTTGGAG
Organism: Panthera pardus; assembly: GCF_024362965.1. Classification (NCBI taxonomy): domain Eukaryota; kingdom Metazoa; phylum Chordata; class Mammalia; order Carnivora; family Felidae; genus Panthera; species Panthera pardus. The sequence goes on from NW_026527002.1 coordinate 9,944,784, forward strand.
TCCCACCGCCAGCACCCTGGCAACCCTGGACCAGCTGAGCGTGGCCAGACGATGCTCCCCCACGGTCGAGATTTTAGGAGAGAAATGACATTACGGATTCTGTTAACTGTGGCCTACCTTCGACGACCTGAGTTCAGAGACACAGCCTGTCACTCTGACTTGCCACGAGGTGGAAAAAGTTGGCTCTCGAGAGGGAACAGCCGGGATTCCAATACGCTGCCCCTGGCCAGCGCTGTAACCTTGAGTCCGTGACTTGACCTTTCTGGAGTTCCCTCTGTCTCTCCTCTCTCACACAGGGGTAAGAGTAACGAGCACCTCCAAGGACTCTTAGGAGGATCAAATGAGATAAGTGAAGCAAGTGAAGTGAATGTTCAGGCTTGGACCCGGACTGCCTCACCCTGAATACATGGACCCGTTAATAGGCTTTTAGGCTTTACAACCTAATAAATCTGTGAAGCTTTATAACCGCATGTTCTCTGTGCCAACTACTCAGCCCCGCAGCGGCATTACAAGAGCAGCCGAGACACGAACACAAGTGGATTTGCTTGTGTCCCTGAGTAAGACCTCACTTATGGATGCGGAGATCTGAAGTTCGTGTAATTTTCAGACGTCACGAAATAGCCTTTCGACTTTCTTGCACCCGTTGAAAGCTGTACGCATCATTCTTAGCTTTCAACCTATGCAAAAACAGGTGGAGAGGTACCTTTGGCCCACAGTTGTATCCGCGGCCAGCCCTTACTCTACGAGAGTCAAGACGTGGAAAGATGTATAGACACGTTCTCCAAGCTGTAAAATATATCAGGGAGCCACAATTAGAAATTTAGCGTAAAACAGTTTGCCATAGGGGCGCCTGGGTGGCTTAGTCGGTTAAGTGTCTGGCCCTTGATTTCAGCTCAAGTCCCGATATCAGGGTTCGTGGGTTCAAGCCCTGCATCGGGCCCTGTGCCGACAGCTCAGAGCCTGGAGCCTGCTTGGGATTCTGTGTCTCCCTCTCTCTCTGCCCCTCCCCTCCTCACTCTCTGTCTCTCTCTCTCTCTCTCTCAAAATAAGTAAACATTATAAGTAAACAATAAGTAAATAGATAAAACAATTTGCTATAAAAACAGAATTTTGTCCATCTTGAACCATATAGAAATGAGTTTAATTTTCTTAATATGTAAAATAACCCGCACAAGAGATAATTCCATAGTAATATTAAATAGCAAGATTAAAAATCTTCAATGACTTGTATGAAGTATGGAGGAGATTTTTGAGTGAAGGAATATTTTGTTTTTTCTAAGAGATGAATAATAAGCAAAATTATCACAGCCTGTCACTAGGTGAATGTTTGAAGCATTCGCAATATTAAGAATTTAGGGGTGCCTGGGTGGCTCAGTCGGTTGAGCGCCGACTTCGGCTCAGGTCACGATCTCGCGGTCCGTGAGTTCGAGCCCCGTGTCGGGCCCCTGTGCTGACAGCTCAGAGCCCGGAGCTTGTTTCGGATTCTGTGTCTCCCTCTCTCTCTCTGACCCTCCCCCATTCATGCTCTGTCTCTCTCTGTCTCAAAAATACATAAACGTTAAAAAAAAAAATTAAAAAAAAAAAAAGAATTTAACATACGCACACGTTCACACGTTTATTTCTGAAAGGTCAATCATTTCAAAATTTTCAAATGTAACAGATTTTCTTAGAATTTGTAGTACAAGAAAAAAGTAAATTATATTTACATATATATACATACAGAAATATCAATAAAAATAGTACAGCTGAAAACTCCAATGTTTCAAATATTTTACCAAGGCACTGTTGTATACAGGAGTTAAAGACTACCATATAGCCCACAATTACTTTTCCTTCAGCTACAAGCCACTTAAAGATAAAACATATTTAAATAAAACCCAATGTCGAGCTATAGTTAATGAACTCTTTGCATGTTTTATATCCAAAGTTGTTTTAAGCAGTCATTTTCATCCAGTTTTTATTTTAAAAGATATCACATGAGAGCTACATTCTCTTCATTGATGGATGTTTAGTAATACCAGAAAAAACTGCCTTCTCTGAAAACAGTCTTCTCATTCACATGAAATCTGATGAAGACATAGATAAAATAGTTGAAACCTGATGTAGACATTAGTTTCCAGCAAAAGTACATTGAACCATAGAGAATATTAAAACCATCTCTAATGTGTTTAGGATCTCAAGGTCATCATTTTAAAAGCCCTGAATACTATAGGGAACACTGAAAAAAAAAAAACATTTTATTTTGATTAAGAAGCATGATAAAACCATTTGAAATATCTTTATAATATGCATCTACATTTGACTATGGTGGGAGCATGTCAGGTGTGGGCTTGGTTGTACGAGCAGCACATTTACCATGTGTTAAGATATTTGCTAACTTCTGGGTGTGCCTACCCCCTCCTTTTCCTTTAAAAGGGCTAATCATGCTCTAAACTTCCTGTATCCTTTAGAATGACATGAATCTGTCACAGATGCTGGACAATGAAAGGGTTATACTCTAAAAAAAAAAAACAAAAAACAAAAAACAAAACAACCAGATATCCCATATCTACTCAAAACATCATGTTGTTTCACTAAAACGTGAATCTGTACCTTCTACATGATTGTTGGGTGGTTTTTATAAAAATGAAATCATTTCCTTAGGAAAAAAAAAAAATAAAACCATTTGCCAATCGGAATATCTTCATTCTGGGGGTGGGGGAGAGGAAAGACTTTTTTTTTTTTTTTTTTTGAAAATAATGAACTTCAGTCCCTGGCTCTATGAACATTCACTGACTTACTCAAATGAAAACAAAGTATTGTGCTTCTAGAAGCTAGTTTTTTTCGCTAGCACAGTCTGCGATAGCATCTGGGAACTGTCACCAAAATGTTAAGATTTACAAGCACGTTGACCTGTGAATCAGTGCCACCAGGGCCAAATGTGACTGTCCAGAGGGACTGATACGTGATGGTGTGATGCAGGCCAGTCACGTGATCTCTCGTCCTCTTTTGCCAACCGTGTGTTCACAAATGTTTGAATTTATACTTAAACTCGATATCATTTAGTGGCGGCAAAACGCCCAAGCCTGCGCGGGACTGGTCCAGAGGGGGACATTTAACGTGACTGTCCACAAGCTCTAGTTCAAAATAGGAAAGCATCAGAATCAAAAACTGTTTGATTTCCTGCACAGCAAATAGTCTTCCCGGACATATGGTCGCTCCTGACCCAAAGGGCATGTAGTAATACTTCAGCTTGATTCCGTTGCTGTAGAAGGTGGTCTTCGTCTTCCCATTTTCATCAAGATATCGATCGTATTTAAAAGTCTGCAATAAAAATACAAAGAAAATAAATCTATCAGCTAGTTTTAAAGGAATCTGTCTCTTGCTTGACCTGGAGGCTCCAACGAGTCATTTTCGTTTTTAATCCAATCTGTGGGTAATTTCGCCAATTCCCCACCTTGACTCAGAAAGTAATAGGGAATAGTTTAACAGGAACCGATGGGAACAGAAAAAGCTTTATAATACCTTCCATCCTGCCTGGGTGACTAGTTCCTCTATTAGGCAGGACAAGAAGGACAAATTCAGATTAGAAACTAGAAGAGCCAATATATATATTAGCGTCTAATTTCCTGGATTCGGGAGCAGTACTTGTTAAGGAAAAAGGAAGCCAGCAACTCTCTTATCATGACGGCAAACAAAGTCAGGCAAAGATGATGTGATGACAAATACCAGGAATTTTAAAATTCAGGCCAGCCTCCAGGTTTTCCAACATATATGAATACTGGACATAATTCAGGAGGCAATGCCCATCTATGGTTTCAATGGTTAAATCAATTCTGCAGTGATAAATTTCCTCTTTATTTCCATCTGGGTAGGCCTCCCCTGGGTATCGAACTGGGATTAACAGTCACTTACCAGAGGGTCTGGGTAGATTTCTGGATCTAAATGCATCAACTGCGGATAAAGAGCTATGATGTCATCTTTGCGGATGTTATAGGAACCGTCCTGGAGGTGCAAAGTGAAATCCTCTTTAGCCGTCCGGATGTTCAGGGAGGCACTGGAAAGCCTCAGAGACTCCTTGATGATACTATCTAAATATTGTTAAAGGAAGCAAGAAGGAGAAGGAGGGAAAGAAGGATGAATGGGAGAACAAGTCATGTATTCAAAGGCCTCATAATATGGAGTCTGAAATACTGATAGCAACCTATTACACAAAGTTGAACAAACTCGGGACAGCCGGCCAGATAAAACCTTCCCAAACTTTATTCTGTTGCCCCTGTGCTATAACCAGTGATTCACTTGTGTCTGAATGTGCTTTTTAATCTGATAATCTGAGTTTGAAATAATCATTTGATCAAGATATAATCTTCTTGGACACCAATGGGAACTAGACTTCCATAATTTTATAGCTAAAATCATCTTATTTCTATCTGACACTAGACATCCAATACAACTGAAAAATCAGTGAATCACTTTCATGTGAATCAAAGTTAATTACTTTTGAGATTGAATATACTGCTAACCTTTTTATATGGAAACATTTTCCCAGATGTTTAACGCAGCTTCCGTTGAGTGTTTCCAAGAACCCATTTTCATCACTACACTCTGATGTTGTATGATGTAAAGGGGCAGAAAGAACCACCCTGAAAGTAGCTAAAATATGAAGATCTCATGCGAAGGTCCAGCCTGATCCTCTAGCCTCTGTCCTCTTAACTCTCGTGTTTTAGGTGCTCATCACATGATTGTATATAAAATCATAGCGTGTTAGCAGCTTTATTTTACAAATGAGAAAAGCAAGGCCCCCCAAAATGAAGCGACATGTCTGGGGGTCATCCATGGTGGGCACAGCCCAACATAGGATCTATGCTTCTTGCCTCATGGTCACCTCCACTAAGGCCTGCTGCCCCTAATTGCATACGCTGGTTTCTTTCCTCAAGAGAAAAGGAACAAAAACAAGAAGAAAACTCTTTATCACTACACACATAGAATACTTTTGTATTTCTGTAAAACATGGAGAAGCAAAGATAAGAAAAGTAAAACAACCTTCAATCCCATCAGTCCCCCCATGCAGCTAATTGTGGTTTCTTGATGGTACTTTTTCCTCTCTGTTCCATGAAAATGAGTAATATGCTCCCAGTAATCGTAACATGAGTGGTAAGAGTCGGGCAGGGCAGAGACACAGTTGAGAAATGTAGGGTCAGGAGTCCCACGTAAACACTGTCTCTGGGTCCACCGTTCTATCCCAGCTCAGAACTTAACCTTTAAATATCAATTTCCTCTCTGGTTATATAGAAACTAGTCCCCAGTCATAGGATTGCTGTGAGGCTCAAACAGGACAACACACATGAAATACTTAGCTTCATGCTTACAAAGTAAGTACGTAATGCACGTTGACGATTACCGTTTGTGGCGCACAGTCAATGAAATGTAACATAGTAAACGTACCTAGCACTGGTGTCTCATTCAGTTGCCTTTGATTCAGACAAATAGGACTGCCTTCAAAGCTGATTTTTTGGCCAGCACTCTCTAGGGTCTTTTTCACTTCTTCAGTGGCTGCTTTCAGTGCTTCAGGGCTCCTATCAAACGTTGAGAAAAGAAAAGATGTGCAGAAAATAAATCGTGTCTATACCAAAGGAGCTGCCAACAAATAGGAGTTTTCCCCTTCTTTTAAGGAGGCGGCCAAGACACCAGAGAAGGTGGGGAAGGGGCATTCGCAGTTACTTGTTACTCCGTTTTGCACTTGTGTTTAAGTCCTTGGATATTCGCAAGAATCGTTGCCTTACGAGGCCTTGCGACATAGAAGTAAAACTTGGGGCATACTTCTATAAATAAATGATTCTAATAAGGAGTACCTGGCCAAATCAGTCACACACATAGCAATGGAGGAGGAAAATTGCCTCTAAGATAACAATTATAGAGTGCAAATGGAAATCTGAATTTACTCTTAAAATCCATACCGCGATTTCAGGTAGAACAATAGCTCTTCCATGCATGTTATAAGTTTTTGTTCTAGCGTGTTGACTTGTAAAATGAATGGCACTTCATTTCAGTGCATGGACATTTAGTAGATGCCATGGGAAGGGATCTATAGAACACGATTGCAGTAAATTGAGTCTCATAAGTATATGCGTGGCTATCATAAAATGGCTACTATTACCTTGATGATATTACGTTGATGTTGTAACCTTACGGTAAATATATAAATTGATTCTGGATAGAGCTTTCTCAAGTAAAAACTTTGGAAGCCGTTTAACATCTGAGGCAGATTTGTAATGGGGTTTTATATCTGAAATTGTTTCTAGATATTTTTTATATTAAAGGCATAGCATAGTCAGCCATCAGTGGAAATTTGGCTTTCCCAATGGTACAGAATCGTAGTTTTGTATACGTGTGACACAAAACACTCAACTTAACTGGGATAATTCAGTAAATGATTTGAATGGCAAATTTCTAAAAACACTTGGGAAGAAAATCATGTTATGTAAAGTGTATATCACATACGGTGTTTTCGTTACATACACTTAAGAGGCAAAATCTAGCTAAATCCCATCAGTAAGGATTAATAATAATATGACTGATCCACAGCTATCATGGTTGGTGAGATAAACTCTAAGAAGTCATAAGGGAGCGAAAAAAACAAACTATTGATGCACAGATGAATAAGGCGTAGGTACTGCCCTCTTACTGTCCAGAAGTCAGAAGCGCTTAAATATATTTTTGTGATTATGAAGACAGAATTCATCAACTTAAGGAGGCATCATGAGGAACAGCTTGAGGTTGAAAGCCAGGGCTCTGGGCCCAGGTGGCCTGAACTGACCCTACATATTGTGTTCTTTTCCCCTAGGAAGGTCTCCGCTTCTACAAGATGCATTTACCAATCACATTTGCTTATGTTTTTATGCGGATTGGATGAGCTGATACCTGTTAAGCACTTACAACGTAAATGTCACACTCTTGATTGACAGCATGACAAAGTACGATGACTCTTTTTTTTTTTTTTTAAGTGAAAATAGTAGATTTTCTTGGCTCTATTCAAATAAAGAAACCAACGGGTACGTGGCTCGTTACCTAATCATTTGAAATAAGCTCCAGAAAGTCGCCGGAATGGTGTTTGCTTGTGACGCCCAGAGGACAGCGAGGTGTGTCTTGGCCTTCTCCATGTCATCTAAGGTGTAAAGCATATCGTTCAGAAACCTGACCAGTTCTGAGATGTGGTCTCTCTTTCCGAGGTTCTCGTGTCGCAAGCCCTCTGCCAGTTTTTCCCGAGCGTGGTGCGCGGTCTTGAACACATGAATGGGGAGGCCTGCTACCAGAGCCGGAAAGATTTTGTCAAACTGCTTGAAGTGGTCAAGGTTATTTAGAATAAGTGCTTTTTGTGCATCTTGCCCTGTAAGATCTTTGCCAAAGAGGGTTAAATACCCAGCTTCAAACATCACTCGGTAGCAGAAGGAATACATCCCTTCTGTCACCCAGGCGGGCGTGTTTGATTTAGCTACCAGTGGACGTCTCATGACAAGTTGGAGGTTCTCCATCATGGTTTCTGTGAGGGAATTCAAGGCATCGCCCTGCAGGGTTTTGATGAAAGTTTTGTTTATGTTTTCAGTGGTATTTCCATCACTTGGGTCAATGCTTCTGTGCCCAAATACCTGACAATAGATGAAATGTGTGAGAAAAGAGATTAAACCTCATGCAGTGCTAGAAAGTGGCTGAAAAACAGATGAGATGCTTTCATAATCTTCTACTTGTTAAAAAAAAAAGGGAAGGAGGGAAATTGGCCTTTCCACATACAGAGAACTTTTCAAATACATGGCTTCCTGAAAAGCCAAGTTGAAATTCCAGTTCTTTGGTGGAATATCCCTCAACCCACCCAAGTTGCCTATTTCTTACTTTTCTTATGCTATTGCATCTAATGGAAGGTTAATTTGGTGCTAATCTATATTTGTCTTAGTCATCAGTTCTCTTCTATATTTTTTTGTAGATGTACTTTACCAGACTTTAATCTGCTTAGAGCAGAGACTGTGTCCAATACTTCCTTGCAGAGACTCACTAAATATTGGCTAACTCCTTTCTCTCTTAAGGAGCCTCTTAGATTATAGCTAAGCGATACCAAAATATCTGATCAGTTGCTTAACAAAATTGAACAACTGGTGTGGCATAGAGTGTGGCAAAACAGTTGTTCAGGGGTAAGTTCCCACCCCATGTGCTCTGGGAGTCATGTAGACATAGTTGACAAGAGTGAGTTTGTAGCTGTCTAACTGGTACAGTGCCATGTGGCTCAGCAAAATATTTCATTTTTCTCTCAGTCTAGGTAGTTAAGAAATGACAAATCTATACCTATTTTGACTTTTGAAAGGATTAGTACCAAGAGGTTATATCTAATTGGATCTATTATATTTCTAAGAATCTCCGTGTAAGGGTAACCCTCTTCACCATCTCTATTTTTTAAGTCTAAGTACATCAAAATGCTAAGTAAACTGACAAGTTCAGAAGTAGAAGACACACAAGCAGAATGCTATACACACGGGAAACGGGTTACCTTTGCAGAAGTAGTGAAGTGGAACTTTTTCCAATCCAAGTATTTTCCATGGCACAACACTTTCTGGTATGACAAGGGATTCGTGAGAAAGTGGACATAGTTTCCCATCAATCTGCAGGTGAAAACAGGACCATGTTTCTTCTGACTTGCTCTCAGGAACTCAAGAGGATTCGCCCCAAATTGTAGAGTACATCCCAGGTACGGAATCAACCCATTCTCCAGAGGTGGTTCACCCATCTGTCTGTAAGACACAAATACATGATAGCTATGAGAAATTACACATTGTTTTTTATTTACACCTGGTTTGTAAACTTTTACTACTGACTTTCAGCTTCCAAGCTCTCTACAGTTCTAGATAGTTTTTTTTTGGTCCCTGGGGCCCTCATCTTTTACTAAAATAATGGGTTGTATTAACTTAGTAACATGAAAATGATTGCTATATCCATCCATCCATCCATCCATCCGTGCATGCATTCCACAAAACTTGTTGTCTACTAAATGATAGTCATTTTTCCCAGTGATGAGGATAAAAGAATCAACAAGGCCAACAAGATTCTTGCTCTCAGTACAGATGAAACCACCTACATTCTAGTGTTTATATTTTTTCTAAGCATCATTGGCCTGCGTATCTCAGAATGTTTTCTTTTATTGTTACCCTTAAAGATATAGAATACTGAATTGCAGAGAAGATGGCAAAATTGAAGTGTTCAGAATCTTCATAACTTAAAGATATCATTCTATAGTGATATTTGACAATAAGAATCTCATTTAAAAAATTAGGTTATTATAAGATGAAATTATGTAAGTGTTGACAGGATCATCAATAGTGATTCAACACTCATGCTCTTTTTTTGCATCTTTTTTCAAGTATAGTTGACACACAGTCTTTTATTTTTTAATATATGAAATTTTTTTTTTTTAATTTTTTTTTCAACGTTTATTTTTTTATTTTTTGGGACAGAGAGAGACAGAGCATGAACGGGGGAGGGACAGAGAGAGAGGGAGACACAGAATCGGAAACAGGCTCCAGGCTCCGAGCCATCAGCCCAGAGCCTGACGCGGGGCTCGAACTCACGGACCGTGAGATCGTGACCTGGCTGAAGTCGGACGCTTTAACCGACTGCGCCACCCAGGCGCCCCTAATATATGAAATTTATTGTCAAATTGGTTTCCATACAACACCCAGAGCTCATCCCAAAAGTTTTTTTTTTTTTTTAATAGAGAGTGTAAGTGAGGGGTGGGGCAGAGGGAGAGAGAGAAAGAATCCCAAGCAGGCCCCGTGCCCAGCACAGAGCCCAATGCAGGGCTCAATCTCACAACCATAAAATCACGACCTGAGCTGAAACCAAGAGTCAGATGCTTCACCAGCTGAGCCACCCAGGTGGCCCCACACAGTCTTTCATGCTATTTTAAATGTTTTTATTAAATAATATCAACATTAATTTTCCAACATAAACTCCTATCCCTCTTGACAGAATTACTTAGCATAAAATAATTATTTTCATTGTAGTTCAAAGATCAGTAAGGTTCACTAAAACTAGAAATTATCAGGCCTGAATTAAAATACCTTAAAGCACACACACCAGAAAACTTGTAAAAGACGGACAACACATAGCAATCTACATAGCCGAAGACATGTTTTGGGTACTTCCGTCTTTTGGAGATTGATATAACAGAATACTTACATACCCCTCCCCCAAATACTCTTTGAGCCAATCAGAAGGTAAAGAAATACGGCTATGTATGTGACTCTATTGGTACTTCTCATATGCTTGAACCAATTATAAACGACACACAAATAAAAGTGATAGTATATATATGTAGCAGTTTCCCAATGTAACATGGTTGATTATCATTAATGAGAAGAAAGTGACAGAATAATCAATGCAGGCTCTGTGCTCTTGTCCAAACCTAGGCTGAGTCTGTACGATGCCCAAGAACTAACGGAGCATCTTTTTAATCCTCATGTTTGAAAGAAACCCTTCCCACTGCAGACCCCACTTACCATTCGTATCCTTACTAATCCAAACTTCATCTTTACAAACACACATACACATGCAAAGAGACCTTATAAAGTTTGGCGGGTATGTTTAACAAGTTTGTACATTTTTGCATGACCATGGGTATGTCAAAACTAAAAGGGAAACACTGTCATTCTATCTTTTGTTAGATGTAAGATCTCACTTTAAAAATTTTAATTAATTTAAAATGCTTAAGTTTTTTAATTACAGAAGAAAATGCTAATGAGTATAAGTGCATAACACCAAATTTATTATATAACCATGAAGGTAAAAGACTATTAAATGAATGAACTAAAATGCCATTTAAAGATAAAACCTTCCTTACCTTCTCCTCATTCCAAGAATAAGCCACAAACAACAGCACACTGCTACCACAATCCCCCAGATCAAAGATACGGTCATCATTTTGCAAATCTAGTGCAAACTCTAATCCGACTCTCTGATTAGAAAGGTAAGGATGTCACCGAACAGAGACTCTAGCTAGACTTTTATATAAGGTAGGATCTTACACTTGAGTGACCAAAGCAAACAATTAACCATTTGTTCATCTTATTAGAAAAAAAAAAAAAAACTGGCCTTGAACTAAGTCCACAGGTATCAGAAGAGGTTCCAAAACAATCAGAGACCTGGAATACTTGATAAGTTGAAGGTCTCTCAAACATACACTGACTTAACATTCAGACCTGGCAACAACAGCTAATATTGCAAGTTTAGTATGCTTATAAAAAGGACAAAACATAAACGTGTTCAGGATATCGAATAGCAAAGTAAAATGTAATAATTTAAAGAAAAATAAACATACATTATCATCAAGCTAATGAGTAGATCTTGTTACCTTTTGAAGAAGAAATCAATTTAAATCATTTGCAAGAGATAATCGTGGTCAAGTTCAAAGGAAAGAGAACTGGGTGAAATGTTTCTGCTGCTTCACATTTCAGCGCTTTCACAAAATCATAAAAATTTTGCTATATATAGTAACACGTTACTTACCTAACATTCTCAAGCAGGTATCCCACATAAGTCCACCTGCCAATTAAGCAGTTTATTTTAAGCACCAAAATTTTATCAACCATTTTTGCTCATTGAAAATACATTGTTACTTTTTCTAGCTGTTAAAGTAATGCAATTTCATTTCAAATAATTTAAGACTAACTGAAACCTATCTTGGTAGAAAGTGAAAGTCAATTTATAACTAACCTTCCCTACTACTCCCCACTCAGAGCCAACAACCGTTAACTTGTCTGGTACGTATCCTTCTAAGTTTTATTTCAACACACATATATATTACTTGAGCACCTACTCTGTGCCAAGAATTCTTCAAAAGTATTCTGGTTATAGGTGTTAACAAGATGGACAGATTTCCTAATCTAACGGAGACTCTCTTTCAGTAGAGAGACAGCTATTAAAATATAAGGGTTATGAATAAAATAAAACATGGTGTAGAGAGTATTGGGGATGAGAGCAACTTTAGACTTGGTGTTCAGGGAAGGGCTGTCTGAGGAGGTGACATTTAAGATCTGAATGACAAGAAGCGATTAGTCAAGTGAGAATCAGAAGGAAGAGCCTTTTAATTTTTTTTAATTTTTTTAATGTTTATTTTTGAGAGACAGAGAGAGACAGACTGCGAGTGGGGGAGGGGCAGAGTGAGAGGAAGACACAGAATTCCAAGCAGGCTCCAGGCTCCGAGCTGTCAGCACAGAGCCCGATGCGGGGCTCAAACCCACGAACTGTAAGATCATGACCTGAGCCAAAGTTGATGCTTAACCAACTGAGCCACCCAGGCGCACCACAAGGAAAAGAGTTTCAGGAAGAGGGAACACCACATGAAAGGTCCTGAGTCAAGGATGAACAAGGATGTCTAAGAACCAGAAAAAAACAGAGGCAATAAGAGGAAACGTGGTTAAGATACAAATAGCTTGACGTAGACACGAGCTAGTTCGTATACGGCGATGCTTTAGAGTAGAGAGAGACGGATTTTGGAGGGCAACAGGTCAAAATACAATCTTTAGTTCTGTAGATTGCTATGTGTGGCCAAGTTGACAACTGAACTTGAAAGAGTCTGAAGCTAGGAAGAAAAACCAAGCTGGGAATAGAAACCTCAAGGCTTCAGCATTTGGGTGGTACTTAAAGCCAAAAGGCCTTACAAGATCACCAAGGGAGACCATAAAGGCCACACCAGGCCGCAAAGCACTCTACTTACTGAGGTCAGTCGGAGAGCAGGCGAAGAGGAGAAGGGTAAGGAAGAACCGGGAAGAAAATCAAGAGAACGTGGTGTCACAGGAAGCAAAAGGAGGAATGCATTTGAAGAGAGATCAGTGATTAACTATCACATACTACCTGGAGGTTGAAAAAAATGACCAACACTGGATTTGACAACATGGAAATGGTTGGTGAATCACATATAAACACACAGGGATGGGTCGTATGGAATGTCACGGCAGGATATAACAGAGAAAACACCAACCTAATATCTGAACAATTAAACCCTTCAGAATTGCCCCTCAAATAAATGAAAACAAGCAAAATACCTAAAGGAGAGGGGGCATGGGACCTCTTACTATCATCTTGCAACTTCCTGTCGATCTATGATTATGTCAAAATTAAAGATTTTCAAGTGGTGAAGGGGAAATACATTCACAACCCCAGGCAAACTTTCTGAAGTTTTGTCCTCCCTACCACCTCTTATAATCCTCCCAACTCCTTTCAAATACAGCCTGGTTAGTATTTATCTCCGTTTTCCTTACCCTGATCTATTCTTTTTACTCCTTTACTTTCTATCCCTCTTCTCTACAACAACAGCCCCGGAAACACACACACACACACACACACACACACACACACACACACACACAGTTTCCTTCAGTTGGCTGAGGGAAAGCAATGGCTTGAATACAAATATTCATATTTTTTCATGTTATATACGGCTTATGTGTTCCTTCTGAGGATATCACTTCCTGCTGCTGTCATATGTCCACAAATAACCTCCATCACACCCCTAACAGCCTGCTTCTAATCCAATGAGTGGGAATTAGATGCTTGTTACAGTTGTCAAAACAGTCAGTAAACTTCATGGAAATCCCTACAAGCTCTCCTGATGCCTAAGGGTGTAAAAATTTCATGCATGAATTTTAGGACATCTCAGTGTGTTCAGCATGGTGCTCAGAGCATCAGGCATTAAATAAACGTAGCTGAGTTGGGAAGCCCTTTGCTTGCTTTTTTATTCTCTGCTATGTTTCAAAATGTGAAACTTCTCTTTGTCGTCTTTGCCTCCCTGCTCTCTCTGGTTCCACACTCACACACTCATGCTCGTTCACACACACACACACACACACACACACACACTCATACACACCACACTGAGCCCCTACTACTCGTGTCAGGCACTACATCAACACTGGGGACACAGTGCTTTGTTAGGCAGCTGTGAGCCCTGACCCTGTGGGGCTTCTGCTGCAGTGGGGGGACGACTAAGTGTCCTGATGCCCAAAGAAGGATACTCTAGTTGCCAGAAGGCCAGGCGTGATAAACCGAGTTTATCTAAACTCTCTAATCCCTCCATTGCCTGTCAATTTCCTCTTTCTTTGTAGATAGTAGCAGAGAGCATATGCTGCTGTGCAGAGGAAAAACCTTGTTCTGAGCCTCAAAGAATATAAGGCCTGAGTCGATACCCCATGGCCACGAACAGACGTATACAAAACAGGGAAACTCAGACGAGAGGAACAGAAAGTAAAAAGGACAACTACAGCTATCAACTTATGTCAGCTAATGACACATGTCAGTAGTTTCTATTAAGAAATGCAGAGCCTAAATGCCCATCAACTGTTGAGTGGATAAGGAAATTGTGGTTTATATACACAATGGAATACTACGTGGCAATGAGAAAGAATGAAATCTGGCCTTTTGTAGCAACGTGGATGGAACTGGAGAGTGTTATGCTAAATGAAATAAGTCATACAGGAAAGACGGATACCATATGTTTTCACTCTTAGGTGGATCCTGAGAAACTTACCAGAAGACCATGGGGGAGGGGGGGAAAAAGAGGTTAGAGAGGGAAGGAGCCAAAACATAAGAGACTCTTAAAAACTGGGAACAAACTGAGGGTTGATGGGGGGTGGGAGGGAGGGGAGGGTGGGTGATGGGTATTGAGGAAGGCACCTGTTGGGATGAGCACTGGGTGTCGTATGGAAACCAATTTGACAATAAATTTCATATTAAAAAAATAAATGCAGGAAACATGGTTTATGAAGAACATGCACATCAGTATGATTGCTTTAAATAAAATGAACTGTGAATGTGGCCAGACAATTGAGTCGAACAAGTGGTTTTCCAGAATTTACAAGTCAGACTAGCTCTCTATGGTGGAACATAGATTGCCTGAATTAATGCAGTGCTTTGCATTTTTTCAAAAGCATCTCATTTCCCCCAGATCAAGACTGCACATCAGGTTCCTAATTCAGGGCAAGTCAGTGGGAGAGGAAAGTGGAATGAGCTGCTGAAATTCCATTATGAGTAATTAGGGCTCTTAAAGAAGCATTTAGGAAGTATGTCGATTCACATTTGAGCCCCATCATCCGTTTTGTTTTTTGGTTTTTTTCCAGAAAATAAAAAACCCCATTCTGTTATGGCAGATAGAGAGTATCTGATTCTCAAACATAGTTTTGAATCTTAAACACATGGTTCTGCGGTTGTAAATGCCTGGTATATCCAAATGTGTCCATTGGACAAATACAATTTCACAAGACTAGAGAGTAAGAAGGGGTTGGTAAGTTCTGTTTCAGAGAATCACAATCATTTTTACATTTGTTTTGAAGTTTTCACTTTTTAAAAGCTTCCACCGTATCTTTTCTCCTTGAATGGAATAATTAACTCAGGTGGGCAGGGTAGGTATTTTAGCTATTTTAAAGATGAGGAAATAGAGGCGTGAAGGTTTAGTGGCTGAATGTCGCATGGCTTGAAATAGGTCAAATAGCTCAAAGCCGGCCTTAAATCTGGGTCTGCGTCTAGACTGCCACTGACTAAGTATATACCTGTGAACAAGGCGCTACCCTCTCCAAGGCTTTGCTTTCTTCTGTGTAAAATGGGAATGATTATACTGCATGACTCCTAATATAGATGTCAAGGTGAGGTAAGGCAACGTGTGTAAAATGTTTGGCCTGGGGTTTGGCACAACCTGTGCTCCAAATGTTTGTTGTCCTGGCAAATCCAGGCCACAACCCTCGATTTTTCTGTGTTGAAGCTCAGCATTCCTCCCTTACGGCTCAGAACCTCACAAGAAGTTCAGTGCAACCGAAGGGCACCTGACCACGCATTTAGGAAAGAGTTCCCATGCCAGCTACATACTCAGACATGAAGATGATTCATCAAACATGTTTTGAACACTGAGTATGTAGAAGGCACTGTTAAGTAACGAGGGAGAGATGAACAGATTCCTTAGCAAACACTTGTTTCGTGCAAGCATTCATATTAATTTAGCACCTACTTTGTGCAAGGCACTTTTTAGGTGCTGAGGGGACGGAGGTAGCTAAGACAGGCAAAGTCTCTGGCTTCGAGGGGATGCTGCCAATCAGAGGAGCACAAATCCACTGTTTGATTTCTGATAAAGAAACATCGTGTCCGTTACCAGAAAAGGTCAGGCAGCGCATTGGCGTTTTGTGCCAAGATCTTCACGGGCTTGCCTGATTTGGTCCGCACGGTAGCACCATGAGATGGGCGCTGCTGTCTCCATTTGTAGATGACTCGACTCTGTGAAGCTCTGGCCCCAAGCCTTTTTTGATGGGTCTCACCTTAATCAGAACTTTCTGGAACTCAGTCCAGGAAGCTCAACTGGACAGTGCGAGAAGAGAAGCAATGGTTCACTGGACCCATTGGGCCCAACCAACCTTGCTAGGAGGTTAAGAGGGCTCAGGAAGAGGGAGAAAGGGGAGGGCAGCCAGAGGAGAGGGAGTCAGCTGAGCCCTCTTCCATTTTTTTTCCATTTTTCACTTGTTTCGAACAGTGCTACTGTGAACGCTCACATTCGAGTTTTTGTGTGACCATATGTTTGAAATTTCCTAGGTATATAACGAAGACTGGATTTTCTGGGTCAGATGGTAACTTCATATTTAACTTTATGACTGGCTTCCAAATGGCTATATTATTTTACATTCCCACCAGGAATGTATGAGAATTCCAATTTTCCCTGTCCTTGTCAACACTTATTATTGTCTTTTTTTTTATAGCCATCCCATTAGGTATGAAGTAATATCTCATGGTTTTGATTTGCATTTCTCTAGTAACTAATGATGTTGTGCATCTTTTTATGTGATTATTTGCCCTTGCAAATCTTTGCTCATTTTTTAAGTAGGTTATTTGTCTTTTTATTGTTCAGTTGTTAGAATTCCTCCCATATCCTGGATACTTTACCTTTAGCAGATATGATTTTTAAATATTTCTTCCCATCCTGTGGGTTGTCTTTTCATTTTCTTAGTAAGGTCTTTGGATGCACAAACGTTTTTAATTTTGATGAAGTCCAATTTATCTATTTATGTATTGGTTACTTATACGTTTGGTGTCGTATCTAAGAAACATGGCCTACTTTAAGGTCATGAAAACATAACACCTATGTTTTCTCCTAAGGGTTTTATAGTTCTAACTCTTCTATTTGGAGTTTTGATCCATTTTGTGTTAATTTTTGTATATGATATGAGGTAGGGAGTCCAACTTTACTCTTTTGCACATCGATATCCAATTGTCCCAGCACAGTTTGTGGAAAAGAATGTTCATTCCCATGGAAATCTCTTGGCACCCTTGTTGAAAACCCTTTGACCATACATGTAAGGGTCTATTTCTGGACTCTCAACTCTATATTCCATTGATCTATATGTCTATCCTGGTGCCAGAACCTCAGAGTTTTTACTGTTTTAGGCTTGTAATAAGTTTTGAAATTGGGAAGAATGAATTCTCCCACTTTGTTCTTTTTCAAGATTGTTTTGGATATTCTGGATCTCTTACATGTCCATATAAGTTTTAGAATCAGGTTGTAAATTTCTGCAAAAAAAAAAAAGTAGCTACAATTTTGATAAGGGTTGCATTCACTCTGTAGATCAATTTGGAGAGTATTGTCATCTTAACAATATTAAGTCTTTTGATCCATGAACATAGGATGACTTCCCATTTTTTTTTTAATTTTTTTTTTTAACATTTATTTATTTTTGAGACAGAGAGAGACAGAGCATGAGCAGGGGAGGGTCAGAGAGAGAGGGAGACACAGAATCCGAAACGGGCTCCAGGCTCTGAGCTGTCAGCACAGAGCCCAATGCGGGGCTCGAACTCACGGACCGTGAGATCATGACCTGAGCCGAAGTCGGCCACTTAACCGACTGAGCCACCCAGGCGCCCCAGATGACTTCCCATTTATTTAGGTCTTTAATTTCTTTCAATGATGTGTTACAGTTTTCCTTATACAAATCTTGCACTTTCTTGTTGTTGTTAAATTTATTCTTGTTATTTTATTCTTACTGGTGCTATTGTATAGGAGGTTGTTCTCTTAATTTAATTTGCAGATTGTATATTGCTAATGTATAGAAATAAACTAATTTTCAGATGTTGATTTTGCATTCTACAGCTTTGCTAAACTTGTTTATTAGCCCTAAGAAATTGTTTATGGCTTCTTTAGGATTTTCAATATAGAATATCATGTCTTCTGAAAATAGAGGTAGTTTTCCTTTCATATATGTATGTCTTTTATTTCTTTTTCTTGCCCAACTGCCTTGGATATAACTTCCAATACAGTTTGAATGGAAGTGACAAGAGCAGATGTCCTTGTCTTGTTCCTTACCTTTGGGGAAAAGTTTTTAGCCTTTCACCATTAAGTATGATGTTAGCTGTGGTTTTGTGTAGATACTTTTTATTGTGTTGAGGCAGTGTCATATTTCTCAGGGGTTTTTTAGTGATTTTGTCATGAAAGGGTGTTGGATTTTTGTTAAGTACTTTTTTCTGCATCTATTGAGATGACCGTGTTATTTTTGTCTTTATTGCATTAATATGGTGTATTTCATTGATTAATTTTTGTATGTTGAACCATCCTTGCATTCCTAGGATAAATCACATTTGTTAATGGCGTATATGCTTTTTATATGTTGCTGTATTCAGTTTGCTAGCACTTTGTTAAGGATTTTTGCATCCATATTTTTAGTTTAAAAAAAATTTTTTTTTAACGTTTATTTATTTTTGAGACAGAGAGAGATAGAGCATGAACGGGGGAGGGTCAGAGAGAGAGGAAGACACAGAATCCGAAACAGGCTCCAGGCTCTGAGCTGTCAGCACAGAGCCCGACGCGGGGCTCGAACCCACGAACTGTGAGATCGTGACCTGAGCTGAAGTCGGACGCTTAGCCGACTGAGCCACCCAGGCGCCCCATGCATCCATATTTTTAAAAAATACTGGTGTGTAGATTATTTTACCTGTGATATCTTTATCTGATGTCAGTACCAGATAACACTGGATTCATAGGATGAATTGGGAAGTGATATCTCCTCATTTAATTTTTGGAGAATTTGTGAAGAGTTGGTATTATTTCTTCTTTAAATGTGTGGTAAAACTCACCAGTGAAGCTGTCTGATTCTGGTATTTTCCTTGTAGGAATTTTTAAAAAATTAGTGTCTTTTCTTATTATAGGTCTATTCAGATTTTTTATTCCTTCTTGAGTTAGCTTTGATAATCTGGGTCTCTCTGGAATACCTCTATTTTACCAGGGTTATCTAATTTGTTTATACATAGTTGTTCTTAGCATTCCCTTATTTTCCCCTCTTTTTATTTCTATAATGTTAGTAGAAATGTCCCCTCATTTAGTCTTCATTTTAGTAATTTGAGTCTTGTTTCCCTCTTTTTTTGGTTAGGCTAACTAAAAGTTTGTCAATTTCCTTTATCTTTTCAAAGAACCAACTTTTGGTTTTATTAATTATACCTATTGTTTTTCCACCCCATTTCATTTATTTCTGCTCTGATTTTTATTATCTCCTTCCTGTTGATTGCTTTATGCTTATCTTGCTCTTACTTCTCTAACTTCATAAGGTGGAAGTTTAGGTTATTAATTTGAGGTCTTTCTTTTTTAAAAATATAGACAGTTATAAGTTTCCAAGAAACTGCTTTCGGTGCATTAATTTTTGGCATGTTATGTATTTAATTTCATTTGTCTCAAAGTATTTTCTACTTCTCTTTGTGTTTTCTTCTTTGATCCATCGGTTATTTAGAAGTGTGTTACTTAATTTCCACACATTTGCAAAGTCCCCAAATTTCTTTCTGTTATTGAATTCTAATTTCATTCCATCATGATTAGATGCATGAGTTCAATCTTTTATATTTGTTAAGACTTATTCTATGGACAAATCATATCTGTCCAATATACCATGTGTACTTTTTGTATTCTGCTGAAGATTTTGCATTCTGCTGTTGTTGTGTGGGATGTTCTGTATACATCTATTGACTCTAGTTTGTTTATAATGTTGTTCAAGTATTTTAGATCCCTTTTGGTCTCTTATTGTTCTGTTTATTAGTGGAAGTTAAGTATTGAAGCCTCTGTTACTATTGAATTACCTATTACTCCCTTAAATTCTGTCAGTGTTGCTTCATGTATTTTACAACTCTATTGTTAGGTGCATATATGTTTATAATTGTTATAATTTCTTGATGAATTGACCCCTTTCTTATTCTAGAATGTCTCTAACAATAATTTGCTCTTACATTTGCTTGCTTTTTCTCCCATTAGTGTGCAATTTTAGAAAATATTAAATATGTTCCAACCATTGGTAGTACAAAAATCATTTAAATTTTGGTTGTTTTAGAGTTCATTATTTTTTCCTTAGTGTACAGATACATTTGTGCTAGAAATCTGGCTCAGTGCCATGTTTAAAGAAGTTAATGCTCATATCGCTCTCTAGTGGACAACCATATACACTGACACTTCCTCTGTAGTGAAGGAAACCAGAAGAAGCACTCATAACTGTCACTGATGGAACCATGGACTACAGTCCTAGAAAGCCGTATAAATCCAACCCATAGAAACAGAGCCCAGTCTCCCACCTCACATTTTGGAGCCAGCAAAACCTGGACGTGGGGAAGCCTCCATTTTTTATTATAAGCCAACGCCCTGGGATATACAAAAGCAGTAAGACCACTAGGGGCAGTGTAACCAAAACAACATGAATTTGCTCCTTTGGTGAATCACAGAAGCTATACCAGGTGAGTTGTCGCACAAAGGAAACTTTATTCGCAGCAAATCAGGAGATGGCAAGGAATAACTTCCAAAGCCCTGACTCTTCAAGCAAGGGTGATTGGGTTTCTTTTGTTTAGGGTTAAGATGAATGTTTAGATGAGGAAGTCTTGTCATCATATGCAGAGGTGGGGCTAAGGTCATGCATGGGCCTCAAAGGAACATGCCTACCCATACATGTTATGCAAATGAGGCTGGTGTTCCCTCCTTGAATGGAGATCTTAGTATTATAATGAGGAAAAGGTGATTGTTGGTCATTCCAGAGGTTACTCCGTGGCCCCTCTGTGCAGGTGCAAGTCAGGGGTTTAGTTCAAACTGGTCTGGGTCATCTGGTCCAACTGGACGTCTTGTCACATCATTCACTATTGCCTGCAGGGTGGTTTTGCTGTCCATTAGCCTGAGTTAAGAGATAAGCTGGAGAGAAGAGCTTAAGAAAAAAAAAAATGTACGACAAAGGTCAGTGAGTACAAGCAGGTGGGCAGGAAAGGTCAGGTCTTGGGGTCTAGCTGGTGATAGGAGGATCCTGGGGAGGTTCCAAACCCAGAGATACTAGGATAAGTCCATTTAAGTTTTCCTGTTTTCATAGCAAACAAAGAAGAGAAACCCAGCAGTGGGTCAGATAGCTGGTCACAGCTTCTGCTTGACTTATACTGAGCAAATGTTGTTTCGGCAGGGTGTGGTTGCAGGTCTGTATGCAATGTTTTTCCTCCTCTGATTGCCTTCAAGGTCTCCTTAATTTGGTACTTAGGAGTTTGACAATGATGTGTTTTTTTTCTTTAAAAAAATGTTTTTAACGTTTATTCATTTTTGAGAGAGAGAGACAGAGTGCGAGTGGGGGAGGGGCAGAGAGAGAGGGAGACACAGAATCCGAAGCAGGCTCCAGGCTCCGAGCTGTGGGCATGGAGCCTGATGTGGGGCTTGAACCCACGAACTGTGAGATCATGACCTGAGCCGAAGTCGGACGCTTAGCCGACTGAGCCACCCAGGTGCCCCTCACATTTTTTTTTTCTTTAATATATCTTTGGCTTATATTCTTTCATTGACTTTGGAAAATTCTTGGCTATTATCTCTTCAAATATCCTTTACACTTCCTCTCACTCTCTTCTTCTGCGACTCCAATTACAAGTGTGTTAGCTCCTTATCCCACAGTTGTTCCCTTCCCTCCCTCCTCCTCCCCTTCACCTTTCTCTTACTCCTCACCCTCCTCATCCTCCTTCTTCTACTCCCTCTTTGTGTTTCAGTTTGTATGATTCCAGTCGACTTATTTCCAACTACACTGATTCTTTCCTCTGAAGTTTCCAGGCTGTTAGTAAGCTTATTGAAGAAATTCTTCATCTCTGATCCCATTTTTTAAATTTTATTTCTAGCATTTCCTTTGGACTGTTTGATAGTTTTTATCTTTCTAATGCAATCAGTACGCCATCAGTTAATGCCCATTGTCCATTTGTTCCATCAGATCTTTTAACATTTTAATCGTGGTTCTTTCAAATTCCCTGTCAATTCTCACATCTCGATCATCTCTGAGTCTGGATCCATTGAATGCCTTATTCCTTGAAGATGGATTGACTTTTCTTACTTTCTGTAGAAGCTATCTGTGATTATATTTAAATTCATCCGTGTTAGCGAACAGGAAATAAAAACTCACTGTGAGAGAAGGGAGAATCTGTACTGGGGACCCTCGTCTAATTGGAGGTTTCTGGGCAAGAGCTGAGTCTGGTAGAATACGTGACTGAGGTAGAAAGGGCCTCTGAAACCAGGCCTCCGCATAAGGCAGTCAGGCTTTGGCAAAAATAGCTAAGTGTGTGAATATAAACATTTTAAAAGCCACAGAATAAAATATCAAGTCTAAGACACACCCTGCAGCCTGCACAGGGATTCAGACAAGTAACAACATCACACACAGCAGGGATACCTCTGGCTGTACGCAACAAAGTTTGCTCGTTTGTTTGTTTTTTAACTAATGGGTTTCAATTTTTAAGACAAGTTTAGGGTTACCAAAGAAATGAGCAGAAAGTAAAGAGTTCACATATACCCCCTCCCAGTTTCCCCTATTATTATCTTGCATCGATGTATATTTGTTGTAACTGATGAACCAATGTTGATACATTATTATTAACTAAAGTCCTTGGTTTACATTGGGATTCACCCCCTGTGTTGTATAGTTCTATGAGGTTTGATGAATGCCTAGTGTCATATATCTGCCATTAGGACATCATATTCCTAGTTTCATGGCTCCACCTGTTCATGACTTCTTTCCTGGCAAACCCCTGCCAACCGCGGATCTTTTTACGGCGTGTACGGTTTTGCCCTTTCCAGAATGTCGTAGAGTTGGAAGTATATATTGTGTAGCCTTTTAAAATTGGCTTCTTTCACTGACAACACATGTTTAAAATTCCTCTGTGTCTTTGCATGGCCTGATAGCTCATTTCTCCTTACTGTTGGAAGATATTCCATTGTATGGATGTGGTGATGGTTAATGTTTACATGTCAATTTGACAGGGCCGTGGAGGGGGGCTGGAGGAGGCAGGCAGATATTAGGTTAAATATTATTCTGGGTATGTCTGTGAGGGTGTTCCTGGATGAGATTAACATTTGAGTCAACAGACTGAATAAGGCAGATGGCCTTCCCCAATGTGGGCAGGCTCCATCCAACCCACTGAATGCCAGAATAGAACAAAAAGCTGAGCAAGAGAGAATTCGCTCTCTTTGCCTGAAGGTCTTCAGGCTGGGACATCAGTCTTCTCTTGCCTTAGGACCCAGACTGGAACTTACATCATCAACTCTCCTCATTCTTAGGCCTTTGGACTGCAGATCTGTGGACTTTTTGTCCCAAATATATATTTAAGAGAGGAACAAAACAGCCCAGAGAGAGAGCCAGACTAACTTACACTCCTCCATATGGAACAACCTAGAAACCATATATTTACAAGGCCAGGCGAAAGCAGGGCAAATGACAAGAAGCGCCCCCCCATCAATTGGGACTTGTAAAACTCTACACCAGGGACATGTTCTACTTTTATTTCCAGATACATAATCAAGGTTTCTTCCAATGGTCTGCCTTGGTGCCTAGAATACAGCATTGGTAGACCCGGAGGAATTTGAGATGTATGTGGAGATGGGGTGGGTGGTGTTGCAGAATGAAACAGGATGGAACGTGAACCCTGTTTTACTCTTGTTATCGTTTGCCTACTGAATTCCCAGGCAAGTGTAGCCTGCAGAAACACAGATTATACGTAGAAATGTCCAGAACCATGAAGAAACATTTCAGACCCATTATCACACCACCCAAACCTGACCATTCTTAGCTCGAAATTTACCTGCCATCATTAATTTACTCAATTTGTCGGACATGTTATTTATCGGAAAGTACTGAACATTGCTAAGGTATTTTCTCCTCCTGTGTGTGTGTGTTTTTAATAAATGGTAAAGGGAGTTTTCAATCCCAGTTTAAAATTCTCGTGCAACTTTAAGCTAAAAAGCCAAAAGTCTAGGGTGAATCTATATTTATAAAGTCATAAGTGGCTAAGAATTGGAGTTATATAAAACATTTATACTTCTTTTCTTTCCCAGTGGTAAGGAGTGGAAGTGGAGGGCCAGCAGGCAAAAGACACACAGGCAAAAGCAGTCAGCTGACTAAACCTTCAGGTTTTAGTTAGATTCTTTTTTTTAAAAGTTTATTTATTTATTTACTTTGGGGGGAGGGGGGGCAGAAAGAGAGAATCCCAAGGAGAGAGAATTTGTCAGCACAGAGACCAATGCAGGGCTCGAACCCATGAACTGTCAGATCACAACCTGAGCCGAAACCAAGAGTCGGATGTTCAACCAAGTGAGCCACCCGTGTGCCCCTTAGTTAGATGCTTAAAGGAGAAGACTTTAAGTAGATTAGGTAAAATATCCTTCCAAGTATTTGCCAGTGCTTTATAACACGTTACCTTCTACCCCAGCTTGACCCGTTCATTGCTGGTGGGAATGCAAAATGGGCTGGACGCTTTGGAAGCCCATTTGGCAATTTATTACAAAACATCATACGCCATATAGTCCCATAATGGTGCTCCCAGGTGTTTTCCTAAATGAGCTGAAAACTTATGTCCACACAGAAACTTGTATGCAAATGTCTATAGCACCTTTGTTCATAATTGCCCCAAATTGGAAACAACCAAGGTGTCCTTCAATAAGTGAATGAATAAATAAACTGCGGTACAGAGAAACAGAACTAATAGAAAGTTACATATACGAAACTTTTATTTTAATGTAGTCAACTTGTCAGCCTTTCAAAAAATATTTTTGTGCTATTTGCATGTTGGTCAAATGAATCTATCCTATCCCAACATCATAAAGGTGTAGCTACAGATATGGATAATATATCCTTTATATTTTCTTTTAAAAGTTTGAATATTTGGGGCAATAATTTTTTGTCTGCTTTAGTTACTACTATATTCAAATGCCTGGAACAGTGTTGGCACAAAAAAAGGCGGGCGCTATTTGTTAAGAGAGTGGAACGAGAGGGGTACCTGGGTGGCTCAGTCGGTCGAGCAATCGACTTTAGCTCAGGTCATGATCTCAGGGTGTGGGAGTTCGAGCCCCGCATCGGGCTCTCTGCTGACAGTACAGAATCCACTTCCGATCCTCTGTCCCCCTCTCTCTCTGCCCCTTCCTGGCTCTTGCTTACTCTCTCAAAAATGAATAAACATTTATATGTATATAACAAAAAGAGCGGAACGAGAGGAAATGTTCAGGGGAAAACAAAGTAAAAATGGAAAATCAGAATCGTGAGGGGGAACTGCGACGTCTTTGATTTGTGAGACATAGAGCAGGGCCACGAGGCATACTTTTCAGCACTTCGGATTGATTGGAAATCAATGGGTGCCCATGTCGGGCACGATAAATCCTTGTGTTTGGCCATTATCCAACACAAAGTGAAAGAAGATAGCTACTGTCTGACTCAGCCACGACGTCAAATCAGGAAATAATGACACACAAAGGCGGCACTGTCACGCACGGTGGCTTCACCCAGCTGCTCAGAGGTCACCGTTGACGAGTTCCAAACTGGTTACTAAGTTGACAATGTGTCTACCCTGTTGGTAGGTTTGTTTAACGAATACTTTTATGGCATCTTTCTATTGTGTTTGCTTTTCATGTAGCATGAGACAAGTTTTACTTTGGTTTTAAAATGGTGAAGATAATCTAAGTTTTAAGCTGGTGGGCCCGGTGATGTTATTTCTGGCTCTCATAAATTTTAATCCAAACATAAATTCTCCTCTTCAGGTATTCTATTTTCCTTCAGCTCCTGAGGAGACACTTTCCATAGCCCTGACAGCTGTGGCCTTCAAAGCAGCATTGGCAATGACATTAATTACTTTCGTTAGATCAACATTCATTGTTCTTTGAATCAATCAATGTAAGAACTGCCTAGTATTTTCCTGCTACTAGTGGTACGATGTGGTCCCATCATCCTTGGGCTAAGAACCAAGGCAGGTATGTTTCAGAAGCTGCAATGACAGAAACCTGGGTTCCCAAACTGAGCCAGTAAAATCTCCTGTAGGATTAGCACCATAGAGAGGGAGGATGTAAATCACTGGATAAGTTAGACGTTGGCATCTGGTCAGAAGAAACATAGAGAACTTCTGTGGATGTGAAACTTCTGGGCAGAACTTACATCTTGATATACCACGGGACTCTGATATCATGCCCAAGGACTGAGGCATAGTTTTCGTCTCTTATTATCTTACCTTTAGCAATTCTGCTTCCTCTGTGACATACACATTTAGCATACCATGACTCATTATAAAACATGACTTCCCAATTTATCTGAACATGTTGCCTCATGTTACTGGTTGTCTGTATCTGGCCCACAATGCCTTTTGGCTGGGCACAAGTGTCACGGCAGATAAGCCGTATTAGCTAAATAGTGAAGGTTCCGACACATGCACCGTGAGTTGTCCAAGCTGCAAACCTGACCCCGAATTCCCCCAGTCCCTACCCCACCCCGCTGCCCCACCCCTATCCCTTCCCTCCTTTCTACCTGGATCCCAGGCCCCGTCCTGCCCCGCATCCAGTCCTACAGCCAGATCAGAGTTTATGGTTTCCTATGCTTTCTTAGTCCAGGTTGCATGCTTCTGTTGGTCACGGAGCTTTTAATGACCGGAGGCAGTGAGATCTTTCCACGTGGTATTCCTATCACACCACACAAATATGAAGTTAAAAAAGAATTTCTTTACAAATTCTATCCCTGGGAGTAGTATCAGTGAGTGCTTAGTGAATATTTTGCCTTGTGGATGGAAATATTTAACCTATACTCAAATATTGTTGGCTGTATTCTGGTACACTTTCTCACTCTGTCCACAGGGCAGTCATCTAGATATTGTTTTATTTTTTTTTAATGAAAAAAAATTTTTTTTGAGAGAGAGACAGCATGAGCAGGGGAGAAGGGAAGAGAAAGAGAATCTTTTTTTTTTTTTTTGACGTTCATTTATTTTTGACAGAGAGAGAGACAGAGAGACAGCATGAGTGGGAAGGGGCAGAGAGAGAGGGAGACACAGAATCTGAAACAGGCTCCAGGCTCTGAGCTATCAGCACAGAGCCCGACACGGGGCTCAAACTCCAGACCGCAAGATCATGACCTGAGCCAAAGTCAGACACTCAACCGACTGAGCCACCCAGGCGCCCCTAGACATCGTTTTAAAGTCAAACGTGTAGACACCGATTATCATTATTATTTATTTCAATACCTTGATTACGCTCATGGGTTCCTTCCAAAGAGAGCTTGATCACTTCTCCATAGTTTGGTTTGCTCCTATATAGCTCAGCCTCTTCCCACAGATCCCTCCCAGACATATTACGGGGCGTTTTTCATCATTGAGGTCCTTGGCTAGGTCTCTGAATGGGGCCCACTCTGCAAGGGGCCGCCGGTGCACCTTCGGTCTTCCCTACGTGTAAGGGTTTGTCACATGTTGTGACTCGTGCCACTTATTGGTACAGGGAAACGGCTCTTTTTCTGGATACTGTAGGTGCACAGAACTCCAGCTCTGAAGAGTAGCTGTGTCAAGAGCGACAGGACTGGGGAAAATGTACTGGAAAAGGAGAATGAAATTAAAGAGTCAACTTAAGGGGCACCTGGGTGGCTCAGTCGGTTGAGCGTCCGACTTCAGCTCAGGTCACGATCTCCGGGTTCATGAGTTCAAGCCCCGCGTCGGGCTCTGTGCTGACAGCTCGGAGCCTGGAGCCTGTTTCAGATTCTGTGTCTCCCTCTCTCTCTGCCCCTCCCCCGCTCATGCTCTGTCTCTCTCTGTCTCAAAAATAAAACATTTAAAAAAAATTTTTAAATAAAAAAAAATAAATAAAGGGTCAACTCAAAAACTTGGTGGATCTTAAGTTATGTTGTATTTACCACATATCCTTCTGTCAGTCCTACTCAACTCACTAAGCTTGGTGGCTTAGTTCTTAGTTCATTTGGACACAGTTAATTTTCCTTTTTTACCTAAGTCTTTTGTAGCATTAATAAAGCTGTGGGGGCACCTGGGTGACTCAGTCAGTTAAGTGTCCGACTTTTGGCACAGGCCACGGTTTCACCGTTTGTGGGTTCAAGACCCACATCAGGCTCTGTGCTGTCAGCCTGGAGCCCGTTTACGAGTCTTTCTCTCTCTGTCTCTTTCTCTCTCTCTCTCAAAATAAATAAATAAACTTTAAAATAAACTTAAAAATAAATAAATAAATAAATAATAAATAAATAAATAAGGTTGCAAATTCTTCTTCTGGGTTTGTTCAATAAATTGCTATCACATTGTTTCCCCAGTTTATGTAAACAAGGATTTATAAAGACTAAGCAAACAAGTAAACTTTGATTCTATTTAAAAAAATTTTTTAATGTTTATTTTTTTTTTGAGACAGAGAGAGCGAGCGAGCACGAGTGGGGGAGGGGCAGAGAGAGAGGGAGACCCAGAATCCGAGGCAGGCTCCAGGCTCTGGGCTGTCCGCACAGAGCCCCACGCGGGGCTTGAACTCACGAACCTCGAGGTCCATGACCTGACCCGAAGTCACATGCTTAACCGACTGAATCATCCAGGCGCCCCAAGTAAAGTTTGATTCTAATCTGAATAATAAATGATTAAAATAAAGTCTATTAATTCTGTTAAAAATGGTTAGTAACCATCAATATTTGGTATGTGTTTTGTTTGTTAAATTTAATTGATATAGGGAAAATAATACCCTCAGATAATTAATTTAGAACTCTTGTTTCTATTTTTTCTTTGCTCCTGAGTAATTTAAAAGACTGATTATAAATTTCCAAATGGAAAGAATGTATTTTGTTTTGATTTTTTATTATTTTGTTGTGAATTTCCACATTTTCTGCATTATGGTCCAAGAATGTGGTCTTATGTGGATTCTGATCTGGGGACTCTAAATTCTTCAGTGTGGCCTAATGTATCATCAGTTTTGGTAAGTATTCCATGTGGATTTCAGTATAGGGCTCTCTATAGTGAATTGGCAAACAAAACTAAGGGTCTGAACAAACAAAACAAAACCGACTGAGCCACCCATGTAAAATGGGTTAATTACATGAAAATTACATGAAAATTTTTACATGTTAATGTAAATTGTTAATTACATGAAATTTTTTAAATTTTTACTGTTCTCAGTTTGATATTTTTATTTCTCCTTAATTATAATTAACTTTCCTACTCTGGTTGGGGATTTCTCATTTTCTCCTTGTCATTCTGTCAAGTTTGTTTGCTATACATTTGAAGGTATATTGATAGGTACATTAGTGGTTCATCAATAAGGGATGCCTTCTCACTAATAAAGATTTTTGCCATATAGTCCAGTTGTTTTCATTTTTATAGTTATACTTTTCTTTATATTAGTGTTTGCCTTGTATATCTTTCCCGTTCTTTTTGTTCGCTTTTTTTTTTTTTTTTTTTTTTAATTTCAGAGGGAGAGAGAGCATGACTGGGTAGAGGGACAGAGGGGCCGAGGGAGAGAGAGAATCTCAAGCAGGCTGCATGCTCAGTATGGAGCCCAATGTGCGGCTTGATTCCCACGACCCTGGAATCATGACCTGAGCCAAATTCAAGGGTCGGACACTCAACCAACTGAGCCATCTAGGCACCCCTTTTTGGTCCCTTTTTATTTTTAATGTATGATTTTTGAATATTGAAGAGTTAGAATTTGTTTTTACCCCACTATGAGAGCTTCTGCCTTTTCTTTCTTTTTAAGTAGGATCTAGCCCAACGTAGGGCTCAAACTTACAACCTGAGGTCAAGGGTCACATGCTCTACCCACTGAGCCAGCCAGGCATCTCTGAGAGCTTCTGCCTTTTAATTGGATGAAATTATTGTATGTCTACTTTGTTTCTCATATCTTCCCATCCTAGTTTTTTTTTTTTTTTTTTTTTGCCAATTATCACTCTTTCCTATTCCTCATCCCCTTCCTACCTTTGTTGGACTGAGGATTTTTTTCTCTGCATATTTAATTTTCATTCTCTTTTATGGCATATATATAGATATCTGTATCTATATAGATGGATAGATATAGATATCTATCTTCCTAGCACGTAACATATACATGATGTATTAATAGAATAGTGCTTATACTCACATGTTTAATGCACTTACTTAATTTGTAGTCTTCTAGTAACATCTAGCGATATTCAGTGTCTTTTTATGTTCTCAAACGTGATTTGAGCATGGTTTGACTTCCCTCCTTCCATTCCAGAATCTTCTACGTGCAGATAATGTGCAAGGTAAGTTCCAGTTTGTTGTGTTAAAGTTTTGGCTCTTTTCACATTTTACACCAACAATTAGACTTTCTATATTTTGCTAGTATTACCATTATTTTTCACATCCCACACACATATCCCTCACTTTTCAAGTCGCTGTTTAATTTCCTAGAATATATCCCCAAACAATTCTTCTAGGAAGAATGAGTGGCTATGCCCCTTAGCCTGCTTATCCATGAGGGCTCCTCAGTTTTTCCAGGAACCACTTAGCTGAAGCAATGTCTGGCTTACCTGCTCCAGTTTCCACACTGAGAATTCTATCTGTGAGGAGGCCGCAATCGCCCTTTGCCCACCTGGGAAGAAGGAGAAGAAGAAGTGTGCCTGCTCTGTACCCAGATGCCCATGGATAATTCTAAATATTCCAAGAACTCTCTCTTGCTTCTCGTACTTACTTCTTTGGCCTTGGAGTTGCCGTAAAATGTCCACACCCTAAAACTGAAGCTTTTCTGCATATATTCCGGGCTACAGTTTTCTTGGGTAAAGGAACATGGCGCTTTAACATTTCTGTCCATCACTTGGCTGCTTCTGAGTGTCCCAGGGGAAGAGTCTGTTTCTGTTTAACTAGGACCTCCCTCGCTGTACTCACAACAGCAGAGCGGTCTGCCGGTTGAGTCAGATGCAGCTCTGGTGAGCTGTGTCCAAAGCCCAGAAGCTAAACGGTGTCATGTTTTCATAGTGGCCATATGTACAGGGTGGTACAGTAGACTCAGTGATGACTTTCCAAGGATGTCCATGGAGTAATGCCCAGAATTGGCCAAAGTGTTAACGTACATGGTAAAAGGAACTTTGCAGTTGTGATGAAGGATCACATTAAGTTGGAAAGAACGTCCTGTACAGTATTACCAATGTGGGCCCAATGTAATCATGAGACTGGGGAAAGGGTTACAGTCAGAAAGGCAGATGTGGCCACAGAAGCTAAGTTCAGAGACATGAACTTTGAAGATGGAGGAAGGGACTTGAGCCAAAGAATGCAGGCAGCTTGTAGAAAAGCAGGGAAATGAATTCTCCACTACAGCCTCCAGAAGGAACACAACTCTGCCAACACCTTGAGTTTAGCCCCTAAAACCCCATTTCCACCTTCTGACCTCCAGAAGTGTAAGGTAATATATTGGTGCTGTCTTAAGGCACTAAGTTTGTTATGCTTTGTTATAGCAGCAATAGGAAACTAATGCAGTGGCATCTTTCTCCAGCAATAATGACTCTTTGGGTGTGGGTTCTCTATTCCCCATGCTCCCTTCAAGGTAGGGTGGTCCAAGCCAAAGCTCTTCAGAGAAACCTGTTTCCTCTTCCTTGCCCTAGAGTCAGAAGAACGGACAGGTGCCAGTTACCTTACAAATGGGAATCCGTGGAGGTTTGCGCTTCAGTGGAACAATGCTATCGGGTTGTGTTGGCTACCATAAAGGCAGAACAACCCAGGAAAGTCATTGGGACTGGTGAAAGATGAAATCAGGGATGTGGGAGGAAGAAGCAAGTAAAAGAAAGGGCCTCTGCCCTGATGAACCACGCCGGAGAGCTGGGTGGAAGGCATAGTCTCACTGGCTAGATTCTCTACCCCGGCTGTGAGACCACAGGGTAAAGAAATCTCCAGATTATTTCCTGAAAGTTCTTCACCCCAGCTATTACATCTAGAAGCAACCTGCTCTTGCAGATATGTGTCAATGCTTCATAAGCACAAGTTGACCTCTGGATACTGGGTCAAGGCCAGTCCCCGGACCCGACCTCCCAGACCCAGACATGCCATCCCTTCACTTCTCTCTCTAAGAGAGAGAGAGAGAGGGACAGCGAGACAGAGACTCATCGGCAGAGCTGGCTCACCCTCTACCTTTACAGTAACTCTATTTCAGGGGCCTCATTCCCCATATCTAGTCTGGTTGATCTGGGAGATCCCCATAACTTCAAATCTTACAGAACAAGAATTAGAACACAGCTTCCTTGCCTCGAAAAAGTCTCTGAACTCTTTAACTGCTTCTTGCCCCTCCCCACACAAGAAAAATGTGCTTCCAGGTGATTTTCCTGTCCCTGGGGTCGACTGTGAAGCATGTAGCAATTATAAAGAGAGCAAGTTAACCAAACGTAATTTTTGACTGTGTACCCTTCCATGGTTGGGCATGAATCCTTACTCTGACTTTCCATGAATTCTTCCGACAAACTTTGCCCCTCATGCTGTCGTGTATCTTTAATGGTAGAAATCAAGTGACACAGTTCCTGGCATATTAAAAATGCCCAGTACACATGAATTACTTTGAAGTTATACTGTAGCAGAGAATACTGATTGCTTCACCATATCCATTCTCCCTTCTTTAATAATAAAACCCTAGGAAGTGTGTTTGGCTAGAAGAGGATATCTCTTAGACCCTTAGCAATTAGATATGGCCAGTGAGATGTAACTAAGTATTCTCTGAGGCTTAGCTCCATAAAAGGAGGGGACCTGCCTTTTGGCAGGTCTTTTCTTCCTTTTTCCTGTGTTTGGAGTATGAACATGGCGGCTGGAGCAGAGCAGGACTCTTGCGTCATTTACTTCTAGATTATTTTTATGTGAGAAAAATTAACGGCTCTATTGTTTCAGCCACTTTATTTTGGATTTCTGTGGGCAGCTAAATATAATCCTGACCAAATCAAGCATATTTTTCCTTGCCCGTAGAGAACAGAAGAAAAGAAACATGGAGAGAGGACGGAGGAAATGGCAGAGGGTGGGGGCGGTGGGCGGAAAGGAAAACAAAACAGTGTTAAGATTCTAGGGGTGGTGTATTCCCTGAAGTCTTTCAAAGAACAAAAGGTACATATGTGTGCTGCTGTCACACGTGTGTTGGCGACACGAATTAGCTCATACGCAACTGGTAAGCAGGGAAATGGTATCAGTGAAACAATGGTGAGGTCACTTTGGTTCATAAACCATTTTTCCTGCATGTGATTTCCAAGAAATCAGGAGCAAACTTTCTCCACAATGAAAGCCAGCCTTAGCAATACATGAACGCCATAAGAAAAATCCCACAAGGTATCTTCCTTTCCCGAAAGCAAGGGCTGGGGTGGTGATTCCAAGAACTGCTACACATTTTCCAACATTAAACTTTTTGATGAAGTTGTGAAGACAGATAAGGAAGTTGCAACAATATTTCCTTCTATATTAAAAAAAAAAAAAAAAAGATGAAGCCTCCTGAATCAGATGTTTCATTTTGATAATCTGGTCTCTTGCAAGCAAATGACCTTATGTTTCAAGGAAGAAAGTGCAAGCCACCAAGTTCAAACGCTACCCAGGGCAAGCTGCTAGTGGAGACTAACTGAGCCTTAAAAAAAAAAAAAAAAAAAAAAAAAAAGATGTTTGTTGTTTTGTTAGCGCTCCTGTTATAAAGTTGCATGGCATGGTCTGCCCCTAACCCTATTTATCCCATATGCCTGTTATTTTTAGCACATGTTTTGGTAGAATGCAAAGCTTTAAATGAATGCATACATGATTTTATACATATAAAAAAATTAGATGTTAAGAAAACAATAAGAATAGCTCTAGAGCAAACTATAACTGATAAAGTATTCCTCTTCCACATCTTAGCACCAGTTCTTTAGTCCAGCTTGGCTTTCCAACCCGCTTCCTTGTATAATTTCATTTCTCTTATTATCTAGAATAAAATCTTGAAAAACGCCAAGCCTTAAACATTTTACCCTCCATGCTCCTTTTCTCAGGAGGCTACTAGGGGAAATACTCTTGCAGATTGCGAGCATGAATGGAGGCATGCAAGAGTGAGGGGCTCAGGGCAGGAAAGCAGTGAGGTAAGGTCTAAGGCGATGGTGACATGGTGACGGAAGGTCCCGGAAAACCTCTGGGGCTAACGCAAGACAAATGGCTCAGACAGGCTTCCTTGGAAATGCAAAGGAGGGGATCCGCTTGTGCCTATGGAAAAGTAACATCTAAAGGTATTTTGCAGCTCTACTGGGGACACCAGGAAGAATCAGCGGTAAGACCACAGACAGCCAGTCCTGACTTGACTCAAGAAACAAGAGACAGGACAACACTTGCACCTCCCACTATACAGTGTGGGTCACGCATCCTACGCTGGCCATTAGGACGGAAGAATAACAACATGGATGTCATCCTGTTACATTTCAAGAGTTCCAGTAACAGCCCTGTGCTTTTAATAGGAGATTTACTTGCCCTGAGCCCATGGGATATTTTGTGCTTTTGTGCCGGTGGCCTAGCTCAGAGGGTTTCCCTCCGTCCTAAAACCCTGGTCAGGAAGCATCATCTCTGCACATTTTCCAGAGGTATAAAATTCTGATCGTCTAGTTGCTCTTTTTGAGTGTGCTTATCTAGACCTTTGGCTTCAAATAACAATAGTACACCTGTTTCTCTCAATTTCCTATGCCCAGCCCCGATCTTGCTCCTGAAAGATTCCTTGCGAATCTTATACGCCTCTTTGACGGATACTGGGTTTATTGTGATATAGGCCTCCCTTGCAAAAGGTGGGCCTTCATAAGGTCAATCACTGAAGAAGAGGCTGATCCTTGGAGAGGAAACAACCTCTTAAAATATATACAGGTGAATACCTATTCTTTTCAAACTATTCCAAAAAAAATAGAAGAGGAAGGAAAACCTCCAAATGGATTCTCTGAGGCTAGTAGTACCCTGACACCCAAAACAGATAAAGACACCACAAAAAAGGAGAAATACAGGCCGGTATCTCTCGTGAATATAGATGCAAAAATTCTCAACAAAACAGCAAACTGAATCTGACAAGATATTAAAAAAAAAAAATCATACACCATGATCGGTGGGATTTATACCCCGGATGTAAGGGTGGTTCCATATTTGCAAAGCAATCAACGTGATCTATCACATCAAGAAAAAGGAAAAATACCGTGTGATCATTTCAATAGATGCGGAAAAAACATCTGACAAAGTACAACATCCATTCATGATAAAAACCCTCTGCAAAGTAGGTCTAGAGGGAATATACTTCAATATAATAAAGGTCTTATGTTAGAAACCCACAGCCAACGTCATGCTCAATGGTGAAAACCTGAGAGCTTTTCCCCTAAGGTCAGGAACAAGACAAGGATGCCCACTCTCACCACTTTTTTTCAACATGGTACTAGAAGTCCTAGCCACAGCAATTAGACAACATTAAGAAACAACAGGCATCCAAACTGGTAAGGAAGAAGTAAAATTCTCACTGTTTACAGATGAGGTGATAGTATATATATAAAACCCTAAAGACTCCACCACAAAACGACTAGAACACATAAATGAACTCAGTAAAGTTGCAGGATACAACATTATCGTACAGAAATATGTTGCATTCCTATATGCTAATAATAAAGCAGCAGAAGGTGAAAGCAAGAAAATAATCCCATTTACAATTACACCGAAAACAATAAAATATCTAGGAATAAACTTAACCAAAGACGTGAAAGACACCCGTACTCTAAAAACTACAAAATACTGATGAAAGAAATTTAAGATGACACAAAGAATAGAAAGACATTCTATGCTCATGGATTAGAAAAACAAACACTGCTAAAATGGCCATATTACCCAAAGCAATCTACAGATTTAATGCAATCCCTATCAAAATACCAACAGCATTTCCCACAGAGCTGGAACAAACAATCCTAAAATTTGTCTGGAACCACAGAAGGCCTTGAATAGCCAAAGCAGTCTTGAAAATGAAAAACCAAACTGGAGATATCACAGTTCCAGACTTCGAGTTACATTACAAATTGGTAATAATTAAAATAGTATGATACCAAGCATAAAAATAGACACAGAGATCAACAGACTGGAAGAGAAAGCCCAGAAATAAGCCCACAATTATATGCTCACTTAATCTTTGACAAAGAAGGAATGAATACACAAAGGGGAAAAGTCTCTTCGACAAATGGTGTTGGGAAAACTGGACAGCTACACACAAAAGAATGAAAGGGGACCACTTTTTTTCACTATACACGAAAATAAATTGACAATGGATTAAAGATCTAAATGTGAGGCCTGAAACCATAAAAATCCTAGAAGAAAGCACAGGAAGTAATGGCTCTGACATTGGCCACAGAACATTTTTCTTTTCTTTTTTCTAAAAAAATTTTGTAAAATGTTTATTTTTTTTTTAATTTTTTAATGTTTTTATTTATTTTTGAGACAGAGACACAGCATGAGCAGGGGAGGGGCAGAGAGAGAGGGAGACACAGAATCTGAAGCAGGCTCCGGGCTCTGAGCTGTCAGCACAGAGCCAGACACAGGACTGGGAACTCACAGACCATGAGATCATGACCTGAGCCAAAGTCGGATGCTTAACCAACTGAGCCACCAAGGTGGCCCTATGGGACATTTTTCTTAGGCAAGGGAAATGAAAGCAAAAATAAACTATTGGGACTACCTCAAAATAAAAAGTTTCTGATAGCAAAACAAAACAAAACAAAACAAAAAAAAACCAAAAAACAAACAAAAAGGCAACCTATTGAATGGGAGACGATATTTGTACATGGCTTCTCCAATAAAGGGTTAATATCCAAAATACATGAAGAACTTATACGGCTCAAACCCAAAAAACAGATAATCCAATTTAAAAATGGGCAGAAGACATGAACAGACATTTCTCCAGGAGACATCCAGATGCCCCACAGACATGTGAAAAGATGCTCAACATCACTCATCATCAGGGAAATGCGAATCAAAGCTAGAATGAGATACCACCTCACGCCTGTCAGGCTAAAATCAAAGTCATAAGAAATCACAAGTGTTGGTGAAGATATGGAGAAAAAAGAACCCTCTTGCGCTGTTGGTGGGAATGCAAACTAGTGCAGCCACTACAGAAAACACTGTGGAGGTTCCTCAAAAAGTTAAAAATTGAACTCCCGTATGATCCAGTAGCCACACTACTGGGTATTTACCCCCCCAAAATACAAAAACACTAATTCAAAGGGATCCATGCAACTCTACGTTTATAGCAGCATTATTGACAATAGCCCAAATCGGGAAGCAGCTCAAGCGCCCATTGACTGAGGAATTAAGATGTGGTGTATATACCTATACTATAAATATTATTAAAAAATGAAATCTTGCCATTTGCGACACCATGGATAGAGCTAGAGAGCGTAATGCTAAGTAAAATAAGTCAGACTGAGAAAGACAAATAGCCCGTGGTTTCACTCATATTTGGGATTTAAGAAACAAGACAGAAGAACTGAGGTAAATGAGAGAGAGAGAGAGACAGAGAGACCAAGAAGCAGACTCTTTACTAGAGAGAACAAACTGATGGTCACCAGAGGGGAGACGGGTGAGGAGATAGATGAAGTACTTGATGAGGATTAAAGAATACGCTTATCATGATGAAAAAACAATTAAAAATACACATGCAAGTGAGATCATGAATTCCTCCCTCTGGCCTTGTTTTGTTTCTTTTCATTGCACAATCTGCCGCTTAACTTGCGGTTTTGAGTTACTTCCCTGTGCAATCTTTTGGAATGCATTTTCCGTGACAACAGGGAATCCAAACTTATGTTAAAAATCTAACGGTTGGAGTGGTTAAGAATGCAAATAATACAGCCAGGTGACAAAGTGTTCAAGGGATATCTTCTGAGCCTGGCGACATGAGCAGGCAAAACATTTTTTAAAAACCTGTCTCAACTTACTTTTTGGTCCGGCAGCTGAAACATCCTATCGACACTGATGATTACAGAACTCTTAAGTTCTGACTTGTTAAAATGGGAACAACAGGGGCGCCTGGGTGGCTCAGTCGGTTAAGCGTCCGACTTCAGCTCAGGTCACGATCTCGCGGTCCGCGAGTTCGAGCCCAGTGTCGGGCTCTGGGCTGATGGCTCAGAGCCTGGAGCCTGCTTCCGATTCTGTGTCTCCCTCTCTCTCTGCCCCTCCCCCATTCATGCTGTGTCTCTCTCTGTCTCAAAAATAAATAAATGTTAAAAAAAAAAATTTTTAAATGGGAACAACAATGGGAACGTGGGTCCCAGGAACCAAAAAATACGGTAACTCTAGACGTGTAGAAAAATAGCCGTTCCCCGGGCACAGCGCCAGGCATCAAAGACCATTTCCAGCATAGACCCAGCCCTCAGGAAGTTTCTATAAGATGAAGTAATGATGACATAGAAGAAACGATAGGGAAGAAAAGCAAAGACAAGGCCATTTCTGATGACGCGCAAAATTACATACGAAGGGCTATCGAAAGAGCTGAAGGATGAGGGGGCCATCCAAAGGTCAAGTTACTACAACTGCCTCATTATCCACACGCGAGAGACTGAATGATTGAAACTGTAGTAATTTTCCATATGAGTACAGTTCAGAAATTATGCATTTTCCTGGCTGTGTAAATGCAACTGCTACGGCTCATTCTGAACATCTGGAACGCTTTTGGCCACGCGAAACTTGGAACAGAGCATTTGGCATCCTTGTGAAGGGTGTGTGCTTTCACCGTTTAGGGAGGAATCCCAGAGAGAATGCCACAGTTAAAAGCAAATACCATTTGTAATATACCGAAAGAGTACTGGCCTGTGAGATAGAGGAATACCCAGCTGATAAATGATGGAGCCCAGGGTAACCTAAATGTCAATGTGGCACATCTCCTGCGAAATGCGGATGCATTCAGAGACTTTAATGATTTTACTTGCTTAATAGAACCCAGACGCTCCTAACTATTCCAGGTATTATTAAGCATTAAATTGAATTTGAGTGGACACAACATATTATGGTGTTCTTTCAATAATCGTTTCGGACACTGGTGTAGAAAGAGCCGTGTCCTTTTATCAACATGGCTGTTTCGCATGCGCTACAGTAAATTCTTGTATATTGCTGACCATCTCCTCATATTTTCTGTTATAAGAATTCTGTATCCAGTGCACTACAGTGTATTTATATTTCTTGCCTCGGAAGTGTTATTCATCAGGGTCAGTGAAAGAATATGGAAAATAGAACCTTGAAACAAAGCAAATGACCCAATTGACAGTTGAAACTCTTTTTTTTAAGACCCACTTCACGTTAGCTTTGCTTTAAAATTTTTCAGTAGCCCCCTAGAATATTTCTATTTTGTGGAGGAGAGGGCTTTCTAAATGAGATGAAATGTATTTTAATTTCTTAGGGAAGTGGAATTCAACACACACCTTTGAAATGAGAGTCAAGTGCCATGATGTAAGTTAATTCAACTATATTTACGAGTTATGTTTAACTTATTGGTATGTCATCCAACCATACTTTTATTACCTGTGAAAGGTGTGGCTCATGACTGTGATGGAATATTTATTTATTTATTTATTGGGGGGGCCGGGGAGAGACTCTTAAGCAGGTTCCACGCCCGGTGCAGAGCCCCAAGCAGGACTAGATCTCACAACTGTGAGATCCTGATCTGAGCTGAAATCTGGAGTTGGTGGCTTAATCAACTGAGCCACCTAGGCACCCCTGTGATGGAATTTTTAGTGCAGACGACCAGTTCAACATGACGAAATCACCTATGATGAAGGAATTTTAAACACAGCTTTGTAAAAGAAGGCAAGAACCCCAATCCAAAGGAATACATGTGCCCCTATGTTTATAGCAGCATTATTTACCATTGCTAAGATATGCAAGCAAACCCAGTGCCCATCAATTGATGGGCATAAAGCAGATGGGATAAAGCAGATGTGGCATATATTCACAATGGAATATTATTCAGCCATAAAAAGAATGAAATCTTGCCATTTGCAATGACACGGATGGAGCTAGAGGGTGTGATGCTTAGTGACATAAGTCGGTCAGAGAAAGACAAATACTATATGATTTCACTCATACGTGGAGTTTAAGAAACAAAACAAGACCAATAAGCAAAGGGGGGGAAACATCACTGTATGTTAACTAACTGGAATTACAATTAAAACTTAAAAGTAGCTTTGTAAAAATTGTGAATACCTGGGAAAAAATGGTAATTTAACAACAGAGATGATTATTATTTACACATCAGTGTTCTATTGTAAAATAACCAGTCACACTACATCCAAACTTAAGAAGTAATATTTACTAAGGAATAATTATTCACTCTTTGCAAGTGTCTTTACACTTAAGTCAATGTTCTTTTGAAATAGGGAGCACCCCTTGCATATTTAAGAAGTGACTGAATTGACATATTATTCACATATTTGTTTTCCAGGAAAGTATTCTCTTTTAAGTGAGA
The DNA here is from genome assembly GCF_024362965.1 of Panthera pardus. Lineage (NCBI taxonomy): Eukaryota > Metazoa > Chordata > Mammalia > Carnivora > Felidae > Panthera > Panthera pardus. The sequence continues at coordinate 9,985,486 of NW_026527002.1, forward strand.
TTCTCTAGAATGTACGTAAATTTGTTCCAGAAAAGTCAGCTGAGGAGGGTTTTAAGTGGTGGTTTCACTGTTCAATAAAACATTGTTCATAACCTTGTTGATGCAAAACCCTGAGGAAGGAAATGTGTTCCGGAATGAAGGTTAACATTATAAAGAGTTTAGGGCAGTCTGGTTAGTCATGTGGCTGAGAGCTTAAAAAGGAAGAGAAAGTTACATAATTCAATAGAGCAAGTGACCTATAAGTGATTGACTGTTTTTTGTCTTTACGGTAAAATGAAATCTTTAGAAATAGCAATAATGCTAATTAGGATAGTACTATTCATTATTAGTATTTCAAGGGCCTGAAAAAGACAAAGTTCTCAGTTCTGGAGATTGAATAAAAATGTATCGTAGTCGTTCCTATCTTTACTGCTACCCATAAGCAACATTATAAACCAGGAAGAGATCCAAGGTGCAATTTTTAAATAATAGTCCTATACTTTAGGCATTGCGTGGAATATAAAGAGATTTTAATATATAGTAGTATCTTTAAAAAAAATTTTTTTTAATGTTTATTTATTTTTGAGAGAGACAGAGACAGAATGCAAGTGGGTTAGGGGCAGAGAAGGAGACACAGAATCAGAGGCAGGCTCCAGGCTCTGAGCTGTCAGCACAGAGCTGGACGCGGGGCTCGAACTCACGTGCCGTGAGATCACGACCTGAGCCGAAGTCAGACGCTCAACCGACTGAGCCACCCAGGCGCCCCAATATATAGTAACATCTTTGGTTAGGCATACCCTACCATGGTCATTGTCAGAGCATATTCGTATTTGTGGATCTGTTTTTGTATCAGACCAAGGAAAGTAACATGTTCTGGAAAATAACATTAGCGTCTGTGGCTACCCCATGATCATGGTTTGGGCCTAAACTAATAAATAATATGTTGATCTTACTATGCCTACATAAATATTATTCAAAGATGAGTCATGTAAAGCGATATGATTACATTTCTTTTCTTGGTCAGTTTGCCTCATTTTTTCCCACTGGTTTGTACTCTAATTTCTTATTAATTCATCTCCCCTCTCCCAGAAGCAGGAAACTCTTGCTATGTTCACATACATTACTTTTCTTGGAGACATGCCGCCTAGAGCCCTCTATCATCCAGTTTCAAATGGGATCGCTCCTTTCTGGGCCTCTTACATACCTGTCATCCCAGGGTCTCCCTTCAACAACATCCTTCACCAATGTTTGCCTCTTACTGATGCTGAAGCCTCTGTGTTGTGGGAAACTTCTCACCTCCTTTGACTTGCGGTCTTATTTTTGTGCAGCAAGTGCACATTTAATTTGCCACTTACTTCCTGTCAAAGAGAGCATGAGAGAAACTTTATGATTGATTCTTTGTAGTATGTAGAAAAAGTCTTCGTTCTATCACACTCGAATGATCTTGTTCGGTTCAGTATACAGTTGTCGCTTAGAAATCACTTTCCCTTAGAATTTTGAAGGCATGGCTCCATTGTTACGTAGCTTCAAGACTTTCTGGTGGGAAGTCCAATCCATTCAGATTCTCAGTCGGGAGCTTAGGACATGTTTCTTCTACCTGGGAACCTATGCACAAACTCAGTCTCCAATGCTGTCTCCTCCTTAAACGCTGGGAACCAAGGCTGAAAGTACCAACTCTCTAATCACAAGCTTGGTCTTTCACAAGCTTGGTCTTTCTGGCAACCAGCCTCCATCACCGAAGCTATCTAGGGCTCCTTTCACACGGCCATTAGCTACCTCATTAGCATAACAAAGACGCACATTATCACTGGAAACTTGAAGGGTTTCTGAAGCTCTGGTCCAGGAACTGGAGACAAAGACTAAACATATAAAGACCACAGACTGTCCTCTGGCCTTTGACCAATGCATAATGTCATTGTCTACCATTATGGTATCATGCAAAAGAGCTTCACCACCTATGTTTCACCCACCCATCCTTCCTGTTATTCCTCAGACTTCGGGCAGCTATTTTTTACTGCCTCTATGATTTTACTTTTCCCATAATGTCGTATGGTTAGAATCATACAGTATGTAGCCTTTTGAGACTGGCTGCTTTCACACAGCAATATGCAGTTAAAGTTCCCCCCATGTGTTTGCATGACTTAATAGCTCACTTCTTTTTATCGCTGAATAATCTCCCATTGTATGGGTGTATCACAGTTCATTTATCCATTTAACTTATTGAATGATACCACGTTTGCGTCTGGTTTGGGGCAATTATGAATAAAGCAGCTCCAAATATTCACGTGCAGGGTTTTGCATGGGCATAAGTTTTCCACTCATTTGAGCAAACATCCATAAGTGTGGTAACTGGTTCGTGCGGCAAGACTATGTTGACCTGTGTAAGAATATCCAAATGATCTTCCAAAGTAGATGAACCATTTGGCTATCCTCTCGCAACGAATAGGCATTCTTTTTGCTCCCCGTCCTCACTGGCATTTGGTGTTGTAATTTGGATTTTAGCCTTTCTAATAGGCGTATAGTGCTATCTCATTGTTGCTTTAATTTGCATTTCCCTAAGGTCATATGCTGTTGAGTCTCATCATACACTTCCTTGCCATTTACATATCTGATGAAGTGTCTGTTTCAGATCTTTTGCCCAGTTTAAAAAAAAAATTTTTTTTTAACGTTTATTTATTATTGAGAGACCGAGAGGCACAGAGCGTGAGCAGGGGAGGGTCAGAGAGAGGGGGAGACACAGAATCCGAAGCAGGCTCCAGGCTCTGAGCTGTCAGCACAGAGTCCAACTCGGGGCTTGAACCCACGAACCCTTGAGATCATGACCTGAGCCAAAGCCGGTTGCCCAACCAACTGAGCCACCCAGGCACCCCAGATCTTTTGCCCAGTTTTAAATTGGGTTGTTTTCCTATTGTTGAGGTTTAGGTGTTCTTTGACTATTTTCGATACAATCCCTTCATCAGATATGTATTTTGCAAATATTTTCTTGTAGTTTGTAGCTTGTCTTTTCATTTTGTAAACAGTGTCTTTCACAGAAGTTTTAAATTTTAATGAAGTCTAACTTGTCAATTTTCTATTTCATGGATTGTGTTTTGGTGTTGTGTCTAAAAACTTGTGACCAAACCTAAGGTCACCTAGTTTTTCTCCTATGTTATTTTTCAGAAGTTTAAAGTTGTATGTTTTAAATTTAAGTCTGTGATCCATTTCAAATTAAGTTCTGCAAAAGGTGTAAGGTCTATGTCTAGACTTTCTTTTGGGGGGGGGGCAGGTGGAAATTCAGTTGTTCCAGCACCATTGAAAACAATTTTTTTTTCAATGTTTATTTACTTTTGAGAGAGAGAAGACAGAAACAGAGCGCAGGTGTGGGAGGGGCAGAAAGAGAGGGAGACATAGAATTTGAAGCAGGCTCCAGGCTCTGAGCTGTTGTCCCAGAGCTCTACACAGGGCTTGAACCCACTAACTGCAGGATCATGACGTGAGCAGAAGTAGGCTGCTTAACCGACTGAGGCACCCAGGTGCCCCTTCCAGCCCCATTGCTGAAAAGACTATCCAGTTAGCACCTTTGGCAAAGATCCATTGAATGTATTTGTGTGAGTCTGTTTCTGGGCTTTGTATTCTGTTCCACTGATCTATTTTTCTAGTCTTTTGATAATGCCACACTGTCTTGATTACTGTAGCTTTACAGTACGTTTTGATATCAGGCAACTGTCAGGCCTGTGACTTTGTTCCTCTTTGATATTATTGGTCCTCCTGGGACTTTTGCCTTTCCATAAAAACTTTAGGATTAGCTTGTTGACGTCCATAAAATAACTTGCTGGGATTTTGAGATCATATCAAATTTATCGAGTTAGGAAACACTGAAATCTTGACAATATTCAATCTTCCCATTCATAAACATGGAATATTTTTCCATCTATTTGGATCTTCTTTGATTTCTTTCATCAGAATTTCATAGTTCTCCTCATATAGATTTTGTACACATTATGTTAGATTATACCTAAGTATTTCATTTTTTGGTGTTAATATAAGTGATACTGTGTCTAATTTCAAATTTCAGTTGTTCCTTGATGGAAAATATAACAACAATAGGCTTTTGTATATATTAACCTTTTATCCTGCAATTTTGTTATAATTGTTTAAATTTTAGGGGTTTTTCTTGGTTAATTTTTTAAAAATTTTCTACATAATCATGTCACGTTTATGATTAAAAAGGAGGTATATTTTTTTCCTTACCAATCTATTGTCTCATTATTTTTAAACGTCTGTTTCATTCGCTAGACCATAAACTCTCCGAGGGCAAGTTTCATTCCATTTACTCGTCATCCCTTTTATGCTCAGATTTTTTATTAGTTTTACTACAGATTATTGTGGCACTAAATAATTTAGCTAGAGATAAAATGCTTCTAAGTTAATGCTATGTGGCCAATTACTCGGTGTTACTCTACGGTAATACGGTAAACTTAGGTGATTTAGTGCCTCAGTTTCTTTGTATGCTAACAGGGATGTTGTACCTTATAGACTGATGTAAGGACCAAAGACTATATACATCAAGTTCTTAGGACAGTGCCTGGAACATAGCCCTCAAGAAATATGGTTGTTGTTGTTGTTGTTGTTGTTGTTTTAGTTTTTGCATCCAGATACTGGTTATTACTTTTACGCAATACCACACACAACCTTGAACGGCCAACGAACTTTCGCTCGGATGGCCGAAGAGTTTATTACAGCCGAAGAAAGCAGCTGTCCCAAAGAGGGCAGGCGTTGGGAAGGGTTCATGGAAGCAACGTTTCTAAGCCTGTGAGTGGCGAGGTAAAGCGAGAGGGAAGAGATTAGTAGGAGTAAAGCGGTAGAAGTCCAAGGCTGGCGAGGAAATCTCCAGACGATGGGCTCTTCAGGACTCCCTCTGTATTGGAGGCAATGGGAACCAAATGACCCTAAGCACGGACGAACGCGGCGGAGGGCAGGTGGCACCCGGCCCTGCCGCACTACCCGTCGGGGGTGGGGGGGTGGAGAAGGTGGGAAGCGTAACCCTGGGCGGCGGGTGGGCACCAAGAGCGCCCCATCCCTGGCTGGAGCGGGAGCCGGAGCAGCCCCCGTCGCGCCCCCGACACCCCGCCCCCGCCGCAGCCCCGTTACCATAGGGACTGGATCACCTGACCCGGAGCCGCGCGCTTGCGCGGGCGGAAGGCGGGGGCGGCACCGTGACGCGCCTGGCGGGCGGTCCTCGGGCGCGCGCCGCTCTTCTCTCTTCGGGTCTCGGAAGTCGGTGCCAGTTACCGAGGCGGCGGCGGCGGCGGCGGCGAGCGAGTCCTTGTGGCCTAGGTGAGCAGCCTCGGTGGGGAGAGAGGGGAGCTCGAGCCGCGTCCCGGGCGCGGAGACTGCGGGCGGAGGCGAGGGGGCCCCGGGTCACCTAGCGGAGAGCGTCTGGGTCACAGCGGTTTTCGGGAGTCGGCGGCGACGCCCTCTCTCTCCTCAGTGGTCGCCGCGCCCCTCCTTCCGCCCCGCGGGGCCCGGGGCGAAAGTTTGCGCGGGCGGCGCGCTCTGCCTGCCCGCGACCCTGTGGGTTTCGTGGTTCCGCCCGGGACCGGGGCGAGGGGATCGGGGTCGGCGGGGGACTGGCGGCGGCGGGCGTAGGGACAAGCCCCGAGGCCCGGCCCGCGGCGACGCCGTCAGCTGCCGCCTCAGCTCGGACTCCTGGTTCTGGTCGCTCTCGATCGTTTTTGTTCGTCTTGGCCGAGATCCCTCGGGACCGGGGTGGGAAGAGCCTGGCTGCCGCTCGTCACGGTGCGCCGCTTTCCTTGGACTGCACTTAGCCACCTTCCCGGGTGGCTTCATCGGAACGGCCTGGATTTAGAAGGAGGAAGGAGGTGTCTGTTGGGTGGGCCAAGCCTTGACTTTCTGGAAGGGGGTGGGGAGAGGTTATTCGCCGCGCGGATTTCTGGAGAAGTTGGAGGAAAGGGAGAAACGTTCCAGCAGGGTGTGTTCAGAGGGAAATATCCCCCCGAGATGTAAATGACTCACAGTTTTCATTTCAGGATTTCCTTGTAATAATGGGAAAGTGAAGGCATGTATGGAGGTGGAAAGTTTTCCTTTGCGCTGCAGTGGAGTTGATCGTGGGGTCTGCCGGTGTGCCAGTTTTCGAAAGGAATTTCTAGGTTATCTAGGCTGTGTGTACTATCTGCATAGGCATTTACTGTGATTTTTTTTTTTTCTTTCTTTCTTTAAGTACACTACGTTGGTTTACCAAAGTCTCAGCATCCACTTGTTTGCGGGGCACCTGGGTGGGTTAATCGGTTAATCCTGGGACTCTTGATTTGCGCTCAGGTCTTGAGCTTAGTTGGTGGGATCGAGCCCCTCCTCCGGCTCTGTGCTGACCGCGGGGAGCCTGCTTGGGATTCTTTCTCTCCCTCTCTCTGCCCCTCCCCCGCTTGTGCACTCCTTGCTCTTTCTGTCTCTTTCTAAATTAATTAATTAAGCGTAAAAAGTTTCTGTTTTAAAACTCTACTTGTTTGACAGAGAAAACGATTGATTAAAAAGGAAAATTACATTGAAAACAGCTGCAGGCTGTTCGCTGTCTCTCCAGTGTATGTAAGGGATTCGTTTAAATTCAGATTTTCCAGTCTTTAGCTTTACTATTGAGGGCAAAAGGTAAAGAAATTTCTTTTTTCATGTGTTCTGGTCCCAGTTTAGTTGTATACGTTTTTGTCCGTTAATTGGTGTGTAAATATTATGGATCAAGTGGGTTGTGCCACAGAATGAAACTAAGGATGTGGAACGTGTTTTAAAACGTTCAGGAAATAGTCCATTAAAATCCAAATTTAACTTTGACAGCATTAGTTTTTACTTATTTGAGCATTAAAAGGATATAAAAGTCATGACCAGAAGAGGATGAATTTACGAATAGGTGGCAGTTGAACGCACTCTTTAATAAAGCCATTCCTTTAATTAAACATGACTCAACAAGTTTTTTCTTTCCTCTTTTTGCCAGATTTAGATACTTGTTTTAGGCAGTAAATACCAAGATTTTCTTTAAAAAAAAAAAAAAAAAAAGATTCCCCTGAACCACTTTATTTATTTATTTTTCAAGTTTACTTATTTTGAGAGAGAGTCATGGCGAGTGGCAGGGGAGAATCCCACGCAGACCCCACACTACCAGCGCAGAGCCCACTTCGGGGCTTGAAACCACAAAGCCATGAAGTCATTGGGACGCCTGGGTGGCTCAGTCGGCTAAGCGTCCGACTTCGGCTCAGGTCATGATCTCGCGGTCCGTGAGTTCGAGCCCCGCGTCGGGCTCTGTGCTGACAGCTCAGAGCCTGGAGCCTGTTTCGGATTCTGTGTCTCCCTCTCTCTCTGCCCCTCCCCTGTTCATGCTCTGTCTCTCTCTGTCTCAAAAATAAATAAACGTTAAAAAAAAAAAAAAAAAAAGCATGACCTGAGCTGAAACCAAGAATCATGAACCTTAACCAGCTGAGCCACGCAGGTGCCCGTTTTCTTGAGTTTTTGATTATAGCCATTCTGGTAGGTGCTAGGTGATATCTTATTGTATTTTTGATTGCATTTCCCTTTGAGAGTGATGTTGAGTATCTTTTCATGTGTCTGTTGGCCATCTGGAAGTCTTGGTTGGAGAAATGTCTGTTCATGTCTTCTGTCCATTTTTAAAAATCTGATTATTCTTTGGGCTTTGAGTTGTATAAGTTCTTTATGTATTTTGGATACCAGTTTTTTATCAGATCGGTCATTTGCAAATATCTTTTTTCATTCAGTAGGTTGCCTTTTAGTTGTGTTGATTGTTTCTTATGCTTTGCAAACAACTCTTTATTTTGATGTCGTCCCAATAGTTAATTTTTGCTTTCAATTCCTTTGCCTCAGGAGACATATCTAGAAAAATGTTGCTACAGCCCACATGAGAAACCATTGCTGCTTGGGCTCTCTTCTAGGATTTTTATGGTTTCAGGGCTCACATTCAGGGCTTTAGTCCATTTTGAATTTATTTTTGTGAGTATGGTGTAAGAAAATGATCCAGTTTCATTCTTTGGTGCCTGATCAGTTTTTCTTCAATACTTGTTTTTCGTTTTTTTTGTTTTTGTTTTTATAGTAGCCATCCTAATGGGTGTGAGGTGATATCTCATAGTTTAGATTTGCATTTTCGTAACGATTAATGATGTTTAGCATCTTTTCATGTGTTTATGGCCATTCTTGTATCTTATTTAGAGAAATGTCTATTCAAGTCCTTTACCAGTTTTGTTGGTTTTGTTTTCTTGTGGAGTTTTAGTAGTTCTCTAAATATTCTCAGTATTAATCCCTTACTGGACATATGATTTACAAATATTTTCTCCCATTTTATGTGTTGCCTTTTTGCTCTGTTGATGGCATCTTTTGAAGTACAAAATTTTAAAAGTTAATGAAGTCTAATGTGTATATTTTCTTTTGTAAATATACACATTGGTATGATGTGCCTTGGTATGATGTCCAAAAAATCACTGCCAAATCCAAATTCATGAATCTTCAGTCCTGTGTTTTCTTCCAGGAGTTTTTTTTTTGCTGTTGTTGTAGATCTTGAATTTAGATCCTTTATCCATTTTGTTAATTTTTGAAATGGGGTTGTTAGGTAAGGATTCACATTTATGCTGTAGCACATGGGTACCTAATTTTCTGAGCACCATTTGTTGAAAAGACTTTTATTCATTGAATGATCTTGGCACTCTTGTCAAAAATCATTTGACCATATATACGTGTGAAGGTTTATTTCTAGGCTTTCTGTTCTTTTCCAATGATCTCTGTGCTATTATGCTGATACCCTACTGTTTTGATTACTGTAGCCTTATAATAAGTTTTGAAATCAGCAAGTGTGAGTCTTCCACTTTTGTTCTTTTTCAGGATTGTTTTGGATATTTGAGTCCCTTGAAATTCCATATGAATTTTAGGATGAGTTTTTCTATTCTTGAAAAATATTCATTGTGATTTTGATAGGGATTGCATTGAATCTTGAGATCACTTTGGATGGTATTGACATTTTAACCATATTAAGTCTACCAATCCATGAACATATGGTACCTAAGTATTTTATTCTTCTTGATGTTATTGTAAGACAGTAGCAATTTTAAGATTGTTCATTTTTCATGTATAGAGATGTAGCTAATTTTTGTGCATTGATTGTATCTTGCTACATTGCTGAATTTATTAGTTCCAACAGCTTTTTTTGTGTGGAGTCTTTAGAAGTTTTTAAACCCTAAACATATACATCATATAATATGCACAGATCATTTTACTTCTTTTTCAATTTGGATGCCTTTTATTTCTTATTTTTGCCTAATTGCTCTCACTAGAACTTCCAGTACTATGTTGAATAGAAATGGAAAAAGCGGGTTTCCTTGCCTTGTTGCTGATCTTAGAGGAAAAATATTTAGTCTTTCACCACTGAGTATGATGTTTAGTGTGGGGTTTTCATGTATGGCTTTTAATAATGGATGTAGTTTTCTTCTATTTGGTGAGTGTTTTTATCATGAAAACATGCTGAACTTTATCAAATGTTTTTTCTGCATCAGTTGAGATGATCATGTGGTTTTTGTCTCCTTTATTTTATTGGTGTGACCTATTACGTTGATTAGTTTTTGTATGTTGAACCATCCTTGTATTCCAGGAATAAATCCCAATTGTTAAAAGGTGTATAATCCTTTAATGTTCTGTTGAATTCCATTTGCTTGTATTTTGAGGATTTTTGCATCAGTGTTCATAAAGGATGTTGGTCTGTAATTTTCTTTTTTGGAGCGACTGTCTGGCTTTGGTATCAGGTTAATGCTGTCCTCAGAGAATGAGTTAGGAAGTTATTACCTTCTCTTCAGCTTTTTCACCAATTTTGAGAAGGACTGGTATTCTTTTTTAAATGTTCAGAATTCAATGAAGTTTCACGGTTAGGGCTTTTATTTGTTGGGAGATTTTAGATTACTGATTTAGTCTTCTCACCTGGTATGGGTATATTCAAATTTTGAATTTATTTGTGATTTAATTTTGGTAGGCTTTATGTTTCTTGGAATTTGTCCATTTTATTTAGGTTATCTGATACTTTGATGTACAGTCATGCAGACTACTCTCTTATAATTTATTTCTGCAGAATAATTGTTAATATTACCATTTTCTGATTTTAGTATTTTGAGTTTTCTCTGTTTTTTAGTCCTTCTAGCAAAAGGTTTGTCAGCTTTGTTGATTTTATTCAAAGAACCAACTTTTGGTTTCATTGATTTTTTTTTTTTTTTCTCTCTCATATTTTCAATTCTCTGGTTCACTTACTTCTAATCTTTATGATTTCCTTCTTTTTGCTAGTTTTGGGTTTAGTTTATACTTCTTTTTTTAGTTCTTTAAGTTCCCTCTCCTTGTAACACATATGTTAGCATATTTTGCACAGTGCTCTAAAGCATAATTTGTTTTCCCAGTTAATGATATTTTAGACCTCTTTCAATGTTCGTATATATAGAACTTCCTCCTTTGAAGTCTTTTGCTATTGCGGTTGGTGCTTCGATGAATAAGCTTTTACATATGTCACTCTTTACATGCGAATATTTTTGTAGGCTGAAGATCTAAAGTGGCATTGCACTATGTTTATAATTCTGGTAGATACTGCAAACTTCTGTATGGAACTTGTACTAGTTTACACTTCCACTAATAATGTATGAGTGTTTCTCACAACCTTACTATCAGAGTGTTGCCAAACTTTGGATTTTTGCCAATCCAGCAAGTCAGAAATGTAACCTTATGGGTAAGAAGACAGTATCCTACATAACAGTAGACTTTATATGGCCACGTTTCACAGTGGTTTATGAGAATCTCCTTGGATAATTATTAAAGAGTTCCTAAGTCCTTCCATGGTCTGTGTCAGCCTGGGAAGCTCTTTTTAACTAGTGCCCAGGTAATTCTGATCTGATGATTAACCAAGTTTGAGAACCATCACCCTAGACCTGTTTAGGACTTTATCAAAGTGAGCGCATTGACGCCATTTATGAGCCATATAGAATGCTTAGTAATCCTTAGTGTACTGTAATAAATGGTTATCACCATTTATCATGTAAGCCCAATGGACACTTCTTTTATTTTTTATACTTTAATTCACCTTATGAAAAACTTGTAGAAGTAAAAAGTAAAGGGACAGTGAAGCACAGTTTTACTGAAAACACAATTTTAATAATGACTGGACACGAGAAACCCACATTTTATTCTAAATTTTCCTGGATTTGGGGTGCCTGGGTGGCTCAGTCAGTTAAGCGTCCGACTTCAACTCAGGTCATGATCTCGCGGTTCATGAGTTCAAGCCCCATGTCAGGCTCTGTGCAGACAGCACAGAGCCTGGAGCCTGCTTGGGATTGTGTGTCTCCCTCTCTCTCTGCCCCTCCCCCACTGACACTGTCTCTCCCTCTCCCAAAAATAAACAAACATTAAAAAACAAACAAACCTGAGAATATGTGTAGCAGACAATAAATAACACAGAGAGCAGGAAAAAAAAATTAAAAAAAAGAAATAAGTAACATTTCCTGGATTTGAAAGCGTATGTGGCTGAAATGGGCAACATCCTTTTGAGTACGACTAATTGCTCATCAATTGTAATAAAGGAAATTAGCGTGTGTCTATCTTATAAATATTGTTTCCATTTGAATATGTCTCTAATATGTTCTAGCTTGTCATTACTTCACGATATTTGTTGTCAAAACAATACTGATTCTAGATCTCAAATATATCTCTAATAGATTCTGTCTTTACCATCTGGTAATTTTTGTATTTGCATTGTCAAAATGCAGTACTTCTGCAAATATTAATGTCTTTTTGAGGGGAACACTATCTTTGTTCTATATTTACAGAGAATTTTGACTTATACTTTATATTATAAACTCCAATTAGGGTAATTAATGTGCTGAGTTTTAAAAAATTTCTCTACATTAGTTTCCTTCCAATCATCTTTGTTTAAACAGCGCCTTCATTTGGCCATTTAAAAGCCATATCAAGTAAATTTTGATTCACAGATAATAAGAGTAAAAAGATGATAATATTTTAGTAAAACTAACTGAGTGAAAAGTTGTATTTCTTTATTAGAGATATATATTTACCTACTGATTCTTAAGTTTGAAGAATTTCTGTTAGGGTATTGTCATCTGAAAACCCAGTCTGTGATTTGCTTATGTAATCAATTTCCTCATTATATAAGAGCCTAGAGTACAGCTACTTGTCACTTTGCATTATCTTCTGATTTGTCTAATAAATAACTTCCTCCTTCAGTTTCCTTCTTTCTTCCATCATGGGTGAAAAATGAAAAATTCCAAGTGTTCAAGAAATGCTTGTTTAGAAAATAAGCTACAAATGTGGTGTCTAAAGAGTATATATATTCTTGAAAGAGGATGCAATACTCTGGCCAGTACAAACTGAAGGATGAAAGAGTGTGATTAATTTACTATTGCATCATTCTAGGTGATCTTATTTTTTGTTAATTTGGTTTTTTTAGCATGGTTGGGGATAACTGATGAATTCTGATGAAATAATTCCTAGATTGATGAAATAGGTGTTTCAAAGACAGAGGAAAATAAGTTCACTAAGATCTCATAATAGATCTTAGTTTTATAAAAAAAAAAAAAAAAAGTCCAGTTGAGCCCTTATTAAATTTATAAGATAGAGTGATTTTACTACATTTAAACATTTTTCTTCCTCTTTGTTCTTTGGATGATCTGTACGAAAGAATAAAAGTCGCTAAACAAAACTCCTAAGAAAAAAAAAAAAAAAAAAAAGGAACTCATTGGACCCTGATGGGTACACAGTGTTGAGGGCAGATATCTGAACCTGACTCCAGACTTGACTGTTTCATTTTCTGGGCTAGGAATCTAGATTACGGTACTATAGTAGTCTCCCTTTATCTGCATGGTCAGATGTGGTCTGGAAGCAGATGATTCTTCTCTGATGTATTATCAGAAGGTCAGTAGTAGCCTAACGTTAGGTCACAATGCCTATGTCATTCACCTCACCTCATCCGTTTTATCACCTAACATCATAAGAAGGGTGACTATAGTACAAAAGGATATTTAGAGAGCGAGAACACATTCATATAACTTTTGCAGTATGTTTTTATAATTGTTTTATTGTTATTGCTAATTTCTTAGTATGCTTAAAACTTTGTCGTAGATACATATGTGTAGGAAAAAGCATAGTGTGTTTAGGTTCAGTGTTATAACTAGTCCATATATCCAGTAGGGGTCTTGGAATGTGTCCCTTGCAGATAAGGAGGTTATGAGTGTACTTTAGGTTCCTTTACTGATGTGCATTTGTTGTTTCTTGTGCTAATTAAAAATGTTTTGTACCATATTTTATTTTACAGTAATTGTAAGCTAATTAGGCTACTTCTATGTTTAAATAAGAGAATAGTTTCATATGCTGACTTCCTGTGAAAATAACTTGTGGGACTAGAACATTCAGGCCCTTTGCTGTTGAAGAGTTCAGGAATATAGCTTGTGGTGGCAGATATTTAAAAAACAAATGGGTTCTAAAAATTTTTGCCTTACAGGAAAGATACTTTGTTGATGTCATACGTTAAATTGAGACCCTGGAAAGCAAATTAAGTTGGTGGCAGAGCTGAGACTAAGACTTGGCTCCCCTGCCCCCCACTATATTTTTTAATTTTTAAAAACTGTTATTAAAGTTCAGAGGAGACCTATATCATTGTTAGTTTCAGGTGTGCAACAGAATGATTTTATATTTGTATATAATGTGAAATCACAGTAAGTCTGGTTAACATCATCACCACACATAGCTTTTTTCCCTTGTGGTGAGAACTTTTAAGATTCATTCTCTTAGCACTTTCAGATATACAGTACAGCATTATTAACTGTAGTCATCATCCTGTACGTTATATCATCAGGATTTATTTTATAAGTGAAAGTTTGTGCCTTTTGACTCCCTTCATTCACTTTGCTCATCCCTTACCTTCCCCCACCACTGGCAACTACCAGTCTGTTCTCTGTATCAACAAGTTTGTTTTTGTTTTTGTTGTTTAGATTCCACATATAATAAAGACCATATGGTTATTGTCTTTGACTTTTTTCACATAGCATAATGCCCGTAAGGTGTGTCCATGTTGTTGCAAATAGCAAGATATCCTATTTTTTTCTGGCTGCGACATATTCCATTGTGTGTGTTTGTGTGTCTTATATTTTCTTTGTCCATTCCTTTATTCATGAATAACAAGATTTCCTTCTTTGTTATGGCTGAAAATATTCCATTGTGTATATATACCACATTTTCTTTACCCATTCATCCATTGATGGACTCTTATGTAGCTTCTGTGTCTTGATTATTTTAAATAGTGTTGCTTTGAACGTGGAGGTGCAGATATCTTTTTACGTTGGTGTTTGTGTTCAGATATATACTCAAAGGTGGAATTGCTTGGTAATTCAGTTTTTAATTTTTTGAGAAACCTCCGTGCTGTTTCCCACAGTGGTTGCACCAGTTTATGTTTGCACCATTGATGCACAAGGGTTCCTTCTTCTCCGGATCTTCACCAACACTTATTTCTTGTCATTTTGATTACAGTCGTTCTGACAGGTAGAGGTGATATCTCATTGTAGTTTCGATTTGCAGTTCCCTGATGGTTAATGATGTTGAGCACCTTTTCATATACTTGTTAGCCATTTGTATGTCATCTTTGGGAAAATGTTTGTTCAGATCCTCTGCCCGTTCTTTTAAATGAGATTTGTGTGTGTGTGTGTGTGTGTCTGTGCGTTCGCACGCTTAAGTTGTATGAATTCTTTATTTTGGACATTAACTCCTTTTCAAATATATGACATGAAAGTGTTTTCTCCCATTTTGTGGGTTGCCTTTTCAATTGTTGATTGTTACCTTTGCTCTGCAGAAGTTTTTAGTTTTAGTCCCACTTATTTAGTTTTCTGTTGTTGCCTTTGCTTTTGGTGTTACATTCAAAAAATCATCAAGATGAATGTCAAGGAGCTTAACATCTATATTTTTTTCCTAGAGGTTTTCTAGATGTTCTGAAATATCACATATGGCATTTGAGTTATGGAGGCCTTTAGTCCACCCAGATAGAAAGACTCCAAGGAAGTTACCCTGACACTGCCCTGAGGAAATGGAGAGTCAAATGGGAAACTGGATACTGAGGCAGAGTAGTTGGGTAATTTTTATTTTTAGGTGTTCTAAAGAAACCCTGGCACTATTTCAAGCTCTGAGAAACCTCTTAGTAGAAACGAATTTGGGGGTTATTTTCTAAGGCCTGGGATGCAGAGGCCTTTCATTATGCATGGAGAAAGTTGAGAGTCCATGAGGTTGCATAGAGTGGGCCAAACCTGGTGTAGAGGTAAATGGAGAACACCAGTTCTTTCCAGGCATTAGACCAGTGAAAGAAAGCTGTTACAGTCAGGAATGTTGTACTGAACTGGTGGAGTAGAGTGGATGGCAAGATGTTTTGCCTACTAATCTCAGGGTGAGTAGGATATACACCAGTTGATTCTCAGCTGTAGGGGAGGCCTGGAAACAAAATTGTATAGTCAGTCCGATGATAGTCTGTGAGGGGGGTTTTAAGAGAAAGTGAAATGAGAATTCACATACTGATGTAATAGAATTATTTTCACAATCCCCTTAAATCTCATCATTAGTCATTCTGAAATTCCAGCCATACTTGAAAGGATTTTTCAAAGATAGCTTTGTAGTTCTTCAGAAAGAACTACTTATTGTTGACACTTAAGATTAGACCAAAGATTAACTCATACAAGTTGATAGAGCCTTTCGGAAAAATAATACAAGAATTTATTATTATCCTGGAAGAGCTTTAAACAGGGTTGTGTTCAAACATGTAGACTTGGAGGTGAAGAAAATTGAACTTTTCAATAAATGTTCGAAAGATACTTACTGCTATTGACAACATCAGTAAAAATGTAATAAACATTTGACTTGGTTTAGGACAAGACATCTTGCTAGATAAATAAGAAATTAAAGGCCTTGACCTCAAGAACAGAGATAAACGTAAACTAGCTGTATAACGTAAGGCAGAATGACGCTGGTGACTTGAGAGAAACGGTGTCAGACTGAGGTCATCAGTGGTGTCCTCACAAAAGTGGCTCTTGACTGCGATTTTGATAGAGAAGTCCTGGAAGGACATTCTGGGAAGAGGAAGCAGCTTTTGCAAAGATACGGAGACACAGAAGCACTAGACCTGGCTGGGAAATAGCAAGTAGTTTGTGGCTAGAATGTTGTAACGCTTAAAGGAAATGATGTGAAATGAGGCCACGACAATAGTTTGTGAAGGAAAATCATTAAGGAATCCTTTGTATTTTAGAAGAATGGTGAGAATTAATTAAGTTCAGCGTACTTAGAGCAAACCTGAAACTAAATGTTTAAAAAAGCATAGGTTGGGGTGATATTTGATATTTAAAAAATGTCTGAAAAGCCATTTATTTTTTCGGGGATTGAATTTGAGTATTTGTATGAGTGTGAAGTCACTTCTGGGGAATGAGGAGCCTTAGAGTTCGGACGACTTCAGTTAATATTTATTTGAGGGAAAGCTTCTATGAGGAAAATCTCTGAGAAAATTCACTGAGTTTTGAAACTTACCACTCATCCAGTTCATTTTTCATGAGGAAAAGGGGATCTTGTGGGTGGCCAGTGGCAAAACTAAAAGTAGAAACCAAAAATAGAAATAGCACTAGATTAAAAGTCAACATTTGTTCCAGTGAATTTCAAAGGATTTTATGAGGTTGATAAAATGGTTGGAAAGGTAAATAAAATGTGTTTAAGGGGGAAGCTGTTAGAGAAATGATTTTTTGAGACACAGAAAAGGTACTCCCATTCCCCCCGCCCCCTGGATTAATAGAATTAAGTCATTTTTTAAAATTGTGCTTTCACATAAATTTGTATTTTATTCATAAACCTAAGCCCTATTTTCCCCTTAAAAACTATCAGGCCATTTTTATTTGGCATTTTGTTGGAGGCCCTATCCCAGGAGAATTAGGCCAAAAAAAAAAAAAAAAAAAAAAGAGAGAGAGAGAGGAAAGAAAGTAATAAAGTAGTCAAAGGATTTGAATTGGCGTTTTCCCTAAGATATACAAATGGCCAATAACCAAATGAAAAGATGCGGAACATCGTTAGTCATAGGGAAACACAAGTCAGAACTGCAGTGGGTGCAGCTTCATGTATGCTAGGGTGTCTGTAGTCAAAAAGACAATAGTAAGTATTGGCGAAGATACGGAGAAATTGGGACCCTCTGTTATTTGCTACTGGTGGCAATGTCGAGTGATGCACTTGGGTAAAAAGCAAAAGATGTATGCAATCTGAAAAGCCAGAGTATGATGATGCAGTCACTTTGGAAACCAGTTCGACAGTTCCTCAAAAAGTTAAAAACATCAAGTGACCACGTGACTCAGCAGTTCTACTCTTCCCTGTGTGCAAGAGAATTATACATGTTTACACAAAAATCTGGATGTGAATGTTCATTAGCATCATTAGCGGCATTATTCGCAATAGTCAAAAAGTGTAAAAACCCAAAATGTCATCGAGTGATGAATGGATACCCCAGATGCAGTGGCTCTGCAGTGGAATATTACGTAGCCATAAAAAGGCGTGAAGTGTTGGTCCATGCTACAGCGTGGAGGAACTCGGAAAGCATGAGACTAAGTGCAAAAGAAAGAAACACGAGAGTCAGCATGTTTTGTGATTCTAAATTAAATATCCAGAATAGGCAAATCAAGAAGCAAAAAGTAGATTCTTAGTTGTCTAGAGCTGGAGGGAGGGGAGAATAGATAGGCGTGTCATTTGTTTTTGAGGTGCTGGAAATACTCTAATATTAGATGGTAGGGATGGTTGCACAACTGTAGACATGTTAAGACTGTAGAACTGCATCTTTTAAAAGTGAATTTTATGGTATGTGGAGGATATAAATTTTTTAAAAAGTGCGGTGGTCCGGCATCCAGTCAAGAAATGGAAGCGATACAGCAGTTTAAACGGTGAAAGTTGAATGCACGGAATTATTAACTATAACATGATTTAAGGGACAGGAATTGGCTGGCCAAAAGTAAAGACAACTTTAATGAATACAGGAAGAGCAGATTTAGTTAGTACCTACTACCCCCGGGGCTGAGCTGGAGCGCCCCCAGTGGCTGCCCTCTTCCTGCGTCTGAGACCCGGGCCTCGGGGAGTGCGGGCCTTGCTCGGTGGAGGGTGAAGTTGGCGTCTCAGAGGCAACCCTACTGGCCGTTCTCCCTCCGGGGTGCTGGTGGAGGCCAGGATGGTGCCGTCTCTGGGGACTTGCTGCACACGAGGCGGTGTCAGGGAGAGCTGCTCACGGGGAGGTGCCTCTCGGGTGGCAGCAAGCGGGAAGCTGCTCGGCGCGGCGCCGGGGTCCGAGGCGCTTCTGCGCACTGTGGGCCTCGGGCGCTAAAGAAGCCGCTCCCTGGCGGGAGCGAGGTGCTGGAGAAGCAGGTCCCGCGAGGGCCTGGCCAGAGCGGTGTCCTGGACCCTGGAGGCGAAAACCCTCTCGCCTCCAGCGTATCTCCAGCTCCCTGCACTGAGGGAGCTTAACCTGGTGCTGCTGGTCACAGAGCAGTGTTCAAGGGCCCATCTCCATATCGCAGAGCCTAGAGGAATGCCTGGATTTAGGAGAGGGGAGGTAGGTAATAAATTGATAGCTAGTTCCCGAATCTCTGTCATACCTACCCTATGCCAGTTTGGGATATGTTCTGTTTGGTTGGCTTTAAAGAAGTACCACATATTTATTTCAAAATAGCCAAACAAAATTTTAAAGTACATATCCTTGTAATACTTCTAAAGAACTTTGTTTTAAATTACTAGAAAAAACAACTCATGGTCACTAAAAAACATTGAACAGTATAGAAATGTCTAAAATGTAAAAATTTCTTTGGGCTCCTCAGTGGCTCAGTCGGTTAAGCATCCGAGTTAAGCTCAGGTCATGATCTCATGATTCATGAGTTCGAGCCCCGTATCGGGCTCTGTGCTGACAACTCAGAGCCTGGAGCCTGCTTCGGATTCTGTGTCTCCCTCTCTCTCTGACCCTCCCCTGGTCATGTTCTGTCTTGCAAATAAATAAACATTAAAAAAAATTTTTTTAACGTAAAAATTTCTCTTATTCCTTAGTCCCTTAATATCTGCATCATTCGTGTGTCCTGAAGATAAAACTGTTGTTAATAATTGCTGTCTATTGTTTCTTCTAACTACGTGTGTGTGTGTGTGTGTGTGTGTGTGTGTGTGTGTGTTTTTCCTAGTGATAGAGATTCTATAGATACTGTGTAGGAACTCTTTTAGGGTTTTGTTAGGATATGATCATTGCACATCTGCCGAGTGCATGTGCACACTAGGTAAGTCACATAACTGTACTCTTTGATTTTCTAAACTTTTGAAGTGGACTTTTCCTTGAAGGGAAATTTAAAATCTGCAGTGGATACAGTTTGGTAGTAGTAGTAAGGGAGGGAGAAATAGTTTGCTAACCAGTAATCAGTTTTTAGTGTAGGCTAGATGTTCCTATTTTTCCATGTGTCTTACAGTTCAGATGTTTCTTACTGTGTTAAAAATTTACACATGTTCACATGTATTGCTGGTTTATATGTTGCTGGCTATGCATAGTATTTAAATTTCAATGACATTTGAATTACAGAAATTTATTTTTGTTTTTTCTTTAGAAAAATCCTGCAAAAATGTCTCTGTACCCATCTCTTGAAGACCTGAAGGTAGACAAAGTTATTCAGGTATGTTTAAGTTGTTTGTGTACTTTAGAAAATATATATGTAATGTCATAATGTTCTAGTTATAGGTGAAGTGAAGGAAGAAACTTAAATAGCAGGTGCATTCATTTTTACAGTTCAACTTTTTTCAGTTTATTAATTGCAGACTAAAAATTTACAGAAAAGCTACCAATTCTTTTTTATTTCACTGTGAATTAATGGGCCTGGGGTATTACTTCTTTAAAACTGGCCTTAAAGCTCTTTAAAGATAGGTTGATTTTAAGACCAGAATTTAAATACTATATATTTAAGTTGGTAAAATACACTTCAACTCCTTAGGCGGTTCATAGTTTTGTTTAAAATTAGTACATTGTTCTCTTGGATTGTCAGGTATGACTGATTTTTAAAATGAGTCTTTGCCTTTTCTTCGAAGTTAAAAATTACAGAAATGGTGAATGCTTTTAGAAGTAGCGTAAAAGCACAATGAAAGTGAAGGGTTTTGTTTCCTTTTAGGTATAAGTGGCAGACATTTCACGTGTTTGTCCTCTAAATGTATTTCATTAAGTCAAACGTTTTTTGAGTACTTCATGTGAGTATTAGTTTTGAAGACAGATGCTTCTGGGGCAGGCACCTGGGTGGCCCAGTCAGTTAATCCAGCTCTGGGTTTTGGCTCAGGTCGTGATCTCACATGGACATGTGGTCTCTGGACATGAGGTCCCGCCCTCCTCCGGGCTGACAGTGCAGAGCCTGCTTGGGATTTTCTCTCCCTCTCTCTCTTTTTCCCCCTCCCTGTGTATGCTCTTCCTCTCTCTCTCTAGATACATAAATACACTTAAAAGAAAATTTAGTTTTTGAATGAAGACTGAGTCTTCTTAAGAAAGTTGGAAATAGGGGTCAATTCTTGCTGTTTTTGTGAGTTTTTATTCTTTTTAACTGGGATAATTTGTAGTATTTAATGAACCTATCCTTTTTTCCAGTTTACATTAAACTTGATCTTATAAATAAGCTCATTTTTTTTTAGCTCTTGTTTATTCTTTGAATTTGATAAGGTAAATGAAACTCCGTGATTTCCTTCATTAGTCCTAAAACCTTTTTAAAATGATAAATGTGATGAGATTCTTTCTGAGTTGTTAATTATTTCAAAGCTTCTTATCCTGAAGATCCTTGTTTACTCCAAGTAAGATTTACTTCTTAGTAATTATTTAACAGACATAAAAAGTTTATTATAGGGGCACCTGGGTCTCAGTCCATTGAGTGTCTGACTTCCTCAGGTTGTGATCTCGCAGTTCGTGAGTTCAAGCCCCACATTGGGCTGTGTGCTCTCAGCTCAGAGCCTGGAGCCTGCTTTGGATTCTGTGTCTCCCTTTCTCTCTCTCTCTCTCTCTCTCTCTCTCTGCCCCTCCCCTGCTCATGCTCTGTCTCTCTCTCAAAAATAAATCAACATTAAAAAAAATTAAAAAGCTTATTCTAAGCCTGCAAGAAGTCTTAAGCAACCTCAAGTATGTAAGTTTTTTTGGGCAAAATGTTGGCCTTTCTAGGGTGAAAAACCCCCAGCAATAACAGTAGCAGTTGTATGGCTGCTTATAGCAATGATTGGGTAAATATGGGTGGACATCATGAGTATTTATTTTCCTTTATAAATCCACTGAGGATATTAAAATACGGTTGGTAAAAGTGTCTGAAATCTGTTCAGCTGCTAAAGGCTTTGATGCTTCAATTTTAAGAGGTTTGTTCAGTCATGTAATGCTCTATCCTTTCTTCAGTATTTTGTCAGCATTTTTCTTATATAGTTTTATTTCTGCAAAATTCATCTGAACAAGCATACGTTGTTTTTAAAAAGCTTGTGTCTGAAATATTTAGCCTTCACGAATAACAAGCCATTAATAAGACATCAATAAGGATTTGCAGATGGATCTGAAGGAATGACTAATCTGTTTTCATCGTTTTCTGTTAGTTTTTATAGAATTGAACGCTAACCAGAGTTGCCTTTGAACAGAAGTTTTTGATTTTTGAAAAACAAAAAGGAAAGTTGATATTTATAAATGTTTGATTGGAAAATAAAGAGGGCTACGAACACATCACACTGACCTCTTTAAGGAGAAGCAAATTATATGGGTATTTCCATCAGAAGACCTTTTAATGTTCTGAGCAGGAAGCTAGCTGCTTAGAAATACAACCATGAGTTAAGGAGGGGGAAACTTGGCTTTTTATTCTTTCTGTATTTAAAAATAGTCCTGCCTTAGTCACTGTAGTCCTGGGCTGGTCTTTCTTGTTTCATTTTCTAAGATAGAGATAGGTTTATTTTTGTGCTTGAGATGCCCCTGCAGAAGCAGCGTTGATTTTCTAATCTTCTGACCTTGTACACCACGGCAAAGCTAAACTGCAGCTGCGAACTGGCAGTTCATATTGTGTAAACTGTTTTACAAAAGCCATTAGGCTGTTGCTCTTAGCATCATATAATCCCTGAATCTCTATCCATTATGAGGTTGACGCGAGTGTCTCCACATGCATGCCCTGGAAGGGTCTCCTTGGGGATCCCATTCCTTTTTTTTTTTTTTTTTTTTTTTAGTAATTTGAGATTTCCAGTAAGTGTGAAATAGTTTGCTACATTTTAATGGTGTATAGTCTTTAAGCCCTTGATGTACCTTCTTTCTTGTGTTTTATCTTTACTACAGATTATATGATAATTAAATATGTACCTATTAGCAGAGAGCTTTCTCTATATAGTCTCACTTCAGTATTTCTTGTATAAGAACAGAAGCAATGAGTACAAGAACAGAAAAATATACCCAACGTAAAAAGGAACAATTTTTTAAACATTAAAAAAACAATTTTTAGGGGCGCCTGGGTGGCTCAGTCGGTTAAGCGTCCGACTTCAGCTCAGGTCACGATCTCACGGTCCGTGAGTTCGAGCCCCGCTTCGGGCTCTGGGCTGATGGCTCAGAGTCTGGAGCCTGCTTCCGATTCTGTGTCTCCCTCCCTCTCTGCCCCTCCCCCGTTCATGCTCTATCTCTCTCTGTCTCAAAAATAAACGTTAAAAAAAAAAATTAAAAAACAAACAAACAATTTTTAAAAGTTTGAGAGTCGGGGAGGGGCAGAGAGAGGGAGAGAGGATCCCAGGCAAGCTCCACACTCAGCACGGAGCCTGAAACAGGCTCATGAGATCATGAGAAAGAATAATTTTTTAAAAATAGGGGTGCCTGGGTGGCTCGGTCAGTTATGTGTCTGACTTTGGGATCAGGTCATGATCTCCTGGCTAGTGAGTTCAAGCCCCATGTCAGGCTCTGTGCTGACAGCTCAAGAGCCCGGAGCCAGCTTCAGATTCTGTGTCTCCCTTTCTCTCTCTGCCCTTCCCCCATGCATGCTCTGTCTCTCTCTCTCTCCTTCAAAAATAAATAAACATTAATTTTTTTTTTAATTATTACGTTCTATTTTTAGAACAGTTTTAGGTTCACAGCAAAATAGAATGGAAAGTTACAGAGGGTTAACCTGTAATTAACCACCCCTCCCTTCAACACATACATAGAGCACATCCTCCCCCACTATCAGTATCCTCATTTGATTGGTATGTTTGTTGTTAAGTGATTAGCGTACACGGACACATTACCACTCAAAGTCCATAGTTTGTTTACATTAGGGTTCACTGTTGGTGTTACGTACTTGGTGTTGTTTTGACAAATGTGTAATGACATAGCCACCATGGTATTGTACAGAATCTAGTGTTATACAGAATTCTGTATTGCAAAATATGGCCCTAAAAATTCTTACCTATTCCTCTCTTCCTCCCCACTTACCCTGGCAGCTGCTGATCTGTTTACTGCCTCCATAGTTTGCCTTCTCCAAAATGTCATATAGTTGAAATCATACTGTTTTCAGACTTTTCAGGTTGGTTTCTTTCACTTAGTAGTATGCATTTAAGTTTCCTCTATGCCTTTTCATGGCTTGATAGTTCATTTCCTTCGAGTGCCGAACAGTATTTTTTTTTTCCTTAGAGGTTATCCAAGAAGTAATCCATTGGCTCCTAGCTCATTTTAGCTGATAGCTGCTGAAATAACTTTGAAAATTCAACATGCACTGAGTTTGTGGACTATTATATAAAATTATAGAGATTTTCATTGCATTTTATTTCAGTTTAGAATGTGACAAATTGTAAAACAATCAATACTAAAGTATGCAATAACAAGCATATCAAAATATTTACAACCCAAATGAATGAAGTACCCTCCAATGCTTTTATAGGCTGTGCTTATTTAAATTAAGCTTCCATCACTCCAAGCCTCTTTGGGACTACTCTTGGCACTAATTTCAGGAATAGGTATAACACTTCATTATTTTTTTAACGTTTATTTTATAAGTTATTTTTTTAAATTTTTTTTAACGTTTATTTATTTTTGAGACAGAGAGAGACAGAGCATGAACAGGGGAGGGGCAGAGAGAGAGGGAGACACAGAATCTGAAACAGGCTCCAGGCTCCGAGCCATCAGCCCAGAGCCCGACGTGGGGCTCGAACTCACGGACCGTGAGATCGTGACCTGAGCCGAAGTCAGACGCTTAACCGACCAAGCCACCTAGGCGCCCCTTAACGTTTATTTTAGAGAGCATGAGCGGGAGAGGAACAGAGAGAGCGAGACACAGAATCGGAAGCAGGCTCCAGGCTCTGAGCTGTCAGCACAGACATTTACACTTTTCATTACTCTTTTACTCACTACTCTACAAATACTTGTAGAAGAAAAAAAGCTCAACCAGACTCATATAAAAAGTCACACATCAGAAAAACACCTAAAAATGTAAATACTTTTAAGTTGCTAATATTTTGCCGTTTTAGCATATCCCACTGAAATCATCTTCATTTTATCAGCTGTAAGCAGAGGGATACACTGTACTAAATACAAAATTATTACGGAGTAAGCAAAGTGCATACTTTATCATGGGTATAAAAGAATAACGATTAAAATAACGTATAACTTTTAAACAAATTTGTCAAAGTCATTTCACAATGCATGTATTTGTCAACATGCTACTCTTACCGAAATACGCCAGGAACTCCTCTCAGGCTGCCTCACAGCGCATGTCACATTAAGTATTCCAAGATGAAATCCTTTTTCTGATACGGATCTGACTTTCTGAAATCACCATGTATCATTTAGAGACAATATTGTAAAGTTGTACGGCCCACCTCTCTTTTGTTTAAATTCACGTATTTATTTTAACATACATCCAAGTTAGTTAACATACAGTGCAACGGTGATTTCAGAAGTAGAATCCAGTGATTCGTCTCTACGTATAACACCCAGGGCTCATCCCAGCAAGTGCCCTCCTCGATGCCCCTTGCTCATTTAGCCCATCCCCCCACCCACAACCCCTCCCAGCAACCTTGTTTGTTCTCTGTATTTTAAGAGTCTCTTATGTTTTGTCACCCTCCCTGTTTTTATATTATTTTTGCTTCCCTTCCCTCATGTTCATCTGTTGTGTATCCTAAATTCCAAGTATGAGTGAAGTCATATTTGTCTTTCTCTAATTTCGCTTAGCATAATACACTTTAACTCTGGTTCCATCCACATTGTTGCAAATGGCAAGATTTCATTCTTTTTGGCTGGATTAAATAAATATGTGGATTAAATTGGAAATACGTGCATTAAATAAATACGTGGATTAAATAATGCAGTTTAGGGGCACCTGGGTTAAGCGTCCAGCTTCAGCTCAAGTTATAATCTCATGGCTTGAGCGTTCGAGCCCCGCATATGCTATATGGTAAATGTTAAAATATTCAGAATATGAAGTGTATTTTAGATTTGCAGATTTTCTTTGAAAAATATGTTGCTGAAGGATTTGAAATTAAACTTTATTGAATAAGACTTAAATGTTTTAGTTTTTTTGGAAGTACTAAATTTAACTTATAAATTATGGAAGAATTTTAAGTAAGTGTATATGTAGCATTGTAAGAATCTTCTTTTCTTTTTCAGGCTCAAACTGCCTTTTCTGCCAACCCTGCCAACCCAGCAATTTTGTCTGAGGCCTCAGCTCCCATTTCTCAAGATGGAAGTAGGTTTATATTTTGGGTTCATTGTTCTTGAACAGAAATATGTTTAAGCTTTCTTTTACTGAAATAGGGAATCCAAAAAAATTTTTTTAACCTGTAGCATAATATGTGGTTCAAGTTCCAGTAATAGTAGGAAAAAAATGTTTACTTCAAAATAGAATCCTTTAATCAAAAGAATGAACTATGACTATGAAGATAGGTCTTATAGTTTAATCAAACTTAAGTGGATTAAGTGACATCTCAGCCCCATAAACCCCTAATTTCTGACTGCTTCATTATGAAAAAACAGTATATGTGCACTGTGTGTCCCATGCTACTGCTCTTGAACTTTGTGAACTGTCCTCCACCTTTGTGAGGTGAGGGTGGGGTTTGAAATTTCCAACCACCTCCGTTTGGGGGAGCGTCCCAAATTCTGGAACCTCTACTAGGTCTCCGTATATACGTCTCTTTGAT
Organism: Panthera pardus; assembly: GCF_024362965.1. Taxonomy (NCBI): domain Eukaryota; kingdom Metazoa; phylum Chordata; class Mammalia; order Carnivora; family Felidae; genus Panthera; species Panthera pardus. The sequence goes on from NW_026527002.1 coordinate 10,011,661, forward strand.
TCCTTTTCCTTCTTTGTTTAGAGAGGTTTAGACCAGAGCTCCTAATTAGTATGACTTAAAATAAAAAAGGAGTATTCGATAGATTTTTGTAGCCAGTCATCTTATAACTACTTATAACATTGTTTCTTCTAGAAAATTCATTTTAAGTCACAAGTCATGTAAAAAGGAACTTAAGGAAATAGCACCTAACTTTGCTACTAAGTTAAATACTGCTGATACTTAAATATATTGTTTCTAAGATTTCGTTGGAATGTGGTTAATGTTTTTTAAATGCTCTGACACTAAATACGTTTTTAAGCTTTGATTTATTTTTTTTATTTTAGTTCAGAAGAATCATTTCAAAGCTGTGTTTATTAAATGAGTTGTAAAGTAGCTGGCTTGACAATAAACATTTTAGTCAGTTCTGAGGTGGAGATCAGTGCTATGCTTACAAAATTGAGAAATAGGTTTATGTTAAGAAAAAAAGGCAAGATAATTTATTTGGAAAAATTTATTTGTACTCTTCACTATTTAGAAATCTGAGGTTATTTCAGTTTAAATGTCTTTATACTTTATGACTTTCACCTTAAACTTTTTCTGTATTTCCCATTTCTAATTGTCATTACAGAGACAAGGAGACGATTTTCCAAATTGCTAATTTAAATTCATTCTAGATTTTCTAAATTAAATGTAGGTTTTAAACACAACTAGAAGCCCATAATAACAGTTTTCATTTTAAACATTCCTCTGTTTTCTTTATGCATTCATTTATGTTAGATCTCTATCCTAAACTGTATCCGGAGCTCTCTCAGTACATGGGGCTGAGTTTAAATGAAGAAGAAGTCCGTGCAAATATGGCCTTGGTCCCTGGAGCATCAGTTCAGGGGGTACGTATAGTGTAATTAATTCTGAATTGTATAAAATCATATTTTAGACATAGATAAAATGTCTTATGGCCAACTCTTATGGCCAACAGATTTATAACTTCACAGATTTATAACTTCTCTAATTTTAGATTGCCTCCTGGATCTCACTTCGTAAATGATCTACTTTCATCCTTTTACCACTTTTCTAGTTTCTTAGGAGTGAGAGATTCAGACGCCGCTGACTAGTCCGTTCTCCTTAGTCTTCTGCATTTAGTCAGTTACGAAGACCTGGTGATTTTGTCTTCACTGTGATTTTTGTATTCCCTTTAGTCATTCCAGGGCTGCTATAACCCTACTCAGGCTACTTCTAACCTCTTCAATTTCCTCGAGTGACTTCTTATATCAAACAGTACTAAGCTGCTGCTGGATTCATCTTTCTGAAGTACAGGTCTGTCACATCTCTTTGGTCGCAATCTTCTAGCACTCCCGAGTCTAAAGCTCCCTGTAATAAGACCCCAGATTCCAGGCTTGAATCTGATGCATCTCACAGCCTCTTATTAAGGTTCTTGCTGCGAGGCCATAGCCCTTTATAGCACTTATTATAATTAAATCACAAAGACAGGGTCCGTGTCTGTCTTGTTGCCGTAATTCCAGTACTTAATACGGTACCTGGCATTTATCTGTTTACCAAATATTTATTGAAAACTTGCTCGGATCAGTCAGAGTCCATTTGGTAGACAGCAGAAGAAATTAGAAAAGTTGAAGACTTGAAAATGCGGACGTGGAACGGAGATGTAATTGCAGGAAGTAGCTGCTGCTCCTGGCACTGGGGTGGCACAGGGAAGGGTTCGGAGTTTGCAGAGCCCGCAAGCTTGGGGGGAAGGGCCCCTTGGAGCTGGGCCTCAGACCTTGCAGGAGAGGACACTGCTGTTAGCACTGGGACCTCGGGGAGGGTGTGGCGAGGCCGGTTCTGGGAGTGGCAGGAAAAGCTGGAGAACGGAATCGACTCCTGCCACCAAGATGAAGGGTGAGGCCCAGGCCGTGCTGACAGGAACAGGAAACAAAGAGGAGGGAACAAGGCACTTGTCCTCCTCTAGCCTTCCAGCCTCCTGTGGTGGATGCTGACGAGAAGCCCCTGACCCAGGAATACGCACGTAATCTGCACGCGTGAGCCCCAATGTCGCCAAATAGAGTCTAGAAGGGTGGCTTAAGAGCTGGCACTGCCTCCTCCTTTGACTACTCAGTATATGCACACATTTCTCCAAGGATTGTCATTTCCTAGGACAGCAGTTACTTCACAGGTGCCTTTTAAAAGATGTAATTCTTGGTAAAACTGAGGTTCAGTCCACTTTCTGTTAAGGGAAGCCCTCATGGTAAGCGTTTTAGGCTTTGCTGGGCACATAGGGTTCCTGTCGCCTATTCTTGCGGTTTTCTTTGTTTGCTTACAACCTTTAGAAACAGAAAAGTCATTCTTAATCCAAGGGTGTGTAAACCAAGTCCGTTACCACTGACGGAACGACGTTTCTCTTACCCTTTCCCCAGAATGGGACAATGCCAGTTATCATAGCCATGTCTGCGCGGCGGCCTGTGGTACCAGTTACTGTGCAATATCAGTTACTCCTTACTACTCATGTTCCCAGCTGAATATTTGTAACCTAAAGAAAAGGTATCGAGTTCACTGCTATAAAAAATTCAGGTATTTTGGGTAAAGGAAGTAGGGGGAAACAAAAAGATCAATTGCTGTATTTACAGAAGGTGTACAGGTACAATCACAGAAGGTAGTCGTGGCTACTGTGATTCTCTTGGTGACTGATCATGATGCTGTAGTTGGTATTATGACTCCCTTTGACTGCTACACATTCTTTACCCCCTCTGCCCTTGAGCTGGTCTTTTCTTAATACCTACTGGGGTGACCTAAACCATTTTTGAAGTGTCTGATTCTCTGGGTTTCCTTTTTTTTTTTTTTTTTAATGTTTATTTTGAGAGAGTGCAAGCAGTGGAGGGGAAGAGAGAGAGAGAGAGAGGGAGAGCGAGAATCCCAAGCAGGGTCCGTGCCGTCAGCACAGACTGGACACTGGACTTGATCCCACAAACTGTGAGATCATGACCTGAGCCGAAACCAAGAGTCAGATGCTTAACCAACTGAGCCACCCAAGTGCCCTGAATCCCTGGGATTCTTAAGCATCTTGCTTTCTCTTTTGTTTTATTTTGTTGCTGGAGATTTCTACTAACCTTTTCCATGTAGTGAATTTTTCATTTCACATACTGTATTTTTCTTCTCCAGATGGTCCAGCTGGTTTTGAGTCCTTGAGTGTACTGAACGTAATCATAGTAGCTATTTTAAAATCCCAGTGTGCTAATTTTATGATTTTTTATTTCTGAGTTTCTGTTAACTGCCCTTTCCCCTAATCATGGGTTACATTTTCCTCCTTGTTCACATGCCACCCGTTTTTTTAAAATCAGAACCGAATATTGTGAAATTTACGTTTTTAGGTGCTGAATCACGTTGTACTTCTTTTTTTTTAAATTTTTTTTCCAACTTTTTAAATTTACTTTTGGGACAGAGAGAGACAGAGCATAAACGGGGGAGGGGCAGAGAGAGAGGGAGACACAGAATCGGAAACAGGCTCCAGGCTCCGAGCCATCAGCCCAGAGCCTGACGCGGGGCTCGAACTCACGGACCGCGAGATCGTGACCTGGCTGAAGTCGGACGCTTAACCGACTGCGCCACCCAGGCGCCCCTCACGTTGTACTTCTAAAAAGAGTGTCGGCACTTATTCTGGCAAGCAGTTAAGTTCGTTACATGTGCATCAGCTTGGTCATTCAGGGGCTTGACTTTACACATTGTTAGGGTAGGTCTGAGGCAGCCTTTATTTTTAATGTTTATTTTTTAATGTGTATTTATTTTTGAGAGAGAGAATGCGAGTGGGTTGGAGCAGAGGGAGAGGGAGGCACAGAGTACAAAGCAGGCTCCAGGCTCCGAGCTGTCAGCAAAGAGCCCGACGCGGGGCTCGCGAGCTGTGAGATCACGACCTGAGCCAAAGCCGGACGCTCCAACTGAGCCACCCGGGCCCCCCGGGGCAGCCTTTATCTTATTGTAGGGTTGTTGTAGCCCCATTCCTCAACATGCGTGTCCCCTCAGGTTCTCTGCTGAGGGTCCTGGGTATTTAATGAGCACACCACACTTGCTGGTAGGACCCTGGATGTCTCCCAGTCGTGGGGCATCTGCGGGAAGCCTCCGCTTACAGCTCCCTGCATGTTCTTTGCCTGGCCTTTGGAGCTTTATTTCATAGATACTGGGATTAGCATTCAGCAGAGGGTTCAAGGAGACCCCTACAGCTTTCTGGAGCTTTTTCTCTGTGTAGCTCCCTCCTTTTTGGAACTCAGCCCTATAAATTCTAGCAGTCTTTCTAGCTGCTTCTGCCTTCCTGACTTTTGTCTTTTCAACTAACAAGAGCACAGTGCTCTGCTTGGGACTTGTACTTCTGTGTTCCAGTCCAGATAGTGGCCTGGGCAGAAAGCCAGGCGATGACAGGGCTCACCTCATGTGTTTCCCATCTTTCAGGGATTACTGTCCTACCCTACATAGTGTCCACTGTCCAAAAATTGTTGCCTCCTATCTTTCCAGTTTTCTGGTGATTTATTGCAGGAGGGTAATTCTGGCTCCATCGTGACTATAAGCTGAAGTGTATTTTTCTATTAATTTTACTGTTGGACATGGAAGACCTAAGAGGCATCTCAAAGAACTTTCTGGATTCCAAACAGAGTCTAGAACCCATTATCAAGCAGCAACCCAGTTTCACTTGGTTACCAGAATTAATCACACTAGCCAATTTAGTAACCTCCTCTTGCCTTTGTTCAGTGGCATATGAAGTCCAAAACAATGGTTAGGTGATGTTCTTCTGATTCAGAGGAGACAGTGTTGTGTTCCCAGGTGGAGGCATGCCTCCTTCGTAAATAAGACCTTCACACTGTAGAGCTCGGTATGGGGGTACGGGGGGCGGGATGCAAAACTTTTGTGTTTAGATATAACAGCGAGAGGAACTAACTGTTCCCACAGCCACACCTTGGTTTCCAGATCTTTTATTCTGGCCTTGGAAAAAACTGCATCATGTATTTGGTTGCACATTCAAAGCATCTATTCTAGAAGCTAGAACCCTTTTCAGGGTGCTGTCTTCCACTGGCCCTTAAGTGAGGGGCGATGAGAGCCAGTAGCTTAAGAACCCACACGTTTCATGCACTGTGCTAGGTGTGATAGATCTGATAGTGAACCACAGCAGTGTCCCGCCCACCACACACGCCAGTGAAACTCGCATTGTAGGCAAATAAGCCAGCGCTTATGACATGAACGAAATGAATGAAGTGCCAGGGCTATATGTCAATATCGTGAGCATATGTGTTCTCTCTGAGGGGTTGACGTACGATGAGTAAAGAACTGAAGGAAATGAGGGAGTAAGGCATGTGAATATCTGGTAAGAGAACACCGAGAACTTGAAGGCTTCATTTCTTGAAGGCAGAAATGAACTTGGTGGACTTGACAAGACTTGTGTGATGGCCAGAGGAAGCAAGGGTAGGACATGGTGGTAGCAGATGGCATTGGACGGGTAGTGAGGGCCGGGTGGTCTGTGGCCTTGTAGACCGTGGTAAGGGATTGGGATCTGAGTTGTGGGAGTGGTGTAATCTGATTTCCTTCTTTCCCCCCCCGCTTTTTTTTTTTTTTAATTTATGTTTTTGCTCTGTAGACAGTCAGGAAGACGGTCTAGAAGGTTATTGTAGTAGCCCTCTCCGGAAATGGTTGCTTGCTTAGAATGGGGGAAGGGCGCAGAGATGAGGTGTTGGTCATAGTAAGTAAGAACGCCTAGTACATCAAGTACTTAAAAATACTTGCTGGAAAAAATAAAGATATTTCAAAAGTAAAACCTCCTCCAAAGCTCCCTTGCCCCTTTGTTCTGTATTCCAGCCAAACTAAATAATTCATTGGCTTCAATTTTTGTTTCTATCCCATTACCTGATTTTCCTGTGTCTCTTATAGCTGTAATCATTTCTTGTTTTGAACCTGTATAATCTCATAAGTAGTATTTTCTGGCATTGTGTTCTGATTTCTAGCATAATTTTATGTGTGCATTACTCCCGTTAAGACTTTCAGCTTTAGGAATATGCGGTCATAATCACCACACATTCTGAACCAAAAATTTGCGATCTGTGATTATGTAGTTGAGGTTCCTTTTTCCCTGTTATTGTTGCTCTGAACTCATAGTTCTTAGGTAGGTCGGAGGTTCTTTTGACAGATTCCGATTAAGAAGGCTTGGTAAGCTCTTCCCACATTATCTTTTTGGTTGAAGAAAGGGTCCGCTTAAACTAGAAAACCAGTTTTGGTCAAGAAAACTTGAGAAAACTGAGAAACTGGGAACGTGGTACCCGCCATGAATGCCAAGTATAGCTCTTCTCGGTCAGTCTGCTTTGTGCGTACAGTTGGTTAGTCCATAAATGTTCACTGTGGAGGAGGAGAATGATCCTGTCTCGTGTGCCAGCACTTCTGGAACATGCAGTTTTAATCCTTACAATGGCACTGTGAGGTAAGAAGGTTCTCCCTTTTATAGAAACTCTGAAAGGGTCAGTAGATGGCTACACATCAGACCATATACAGAAGAACCCTCTGGAAAATGTGTGTTTTCAAGAGTATGATGTGGCCTTTAAGCTCAAGGATAATATGTTTGAAGACAAGCCAGAGTATACATGAAGCAGGTATCAGTGAATTCAGAAGGCGACAGAGAAAGCCATTGAATCTTTTGGAGGTGATACATGTGGTAATAAATTTCCTTTAGGATTACTAAATAAAAGCTGGGGACATTTTTGTGTAAATCCATTTATTTGAAGGAAACAGTATGCAAATTACTTTGTGGGAAACCACAACTGAGTATATTCAAGTTAATTGTCATTTTATGTTTTTTCATGAAGAATGTTTCTAAGTATTGACACGTCGTATATGTTTTTGTCAGCAGCTGGTAGCACGACCTTCCAGTATGAACTATATGGTGGCTCCTGTAACTGGTAATGACGTTGGAATTCGTAGAGCAGAAATTAAGCAAGGGATTCGTGAAGTCATTTTGTGTAAGGATCAAGATGGAAAGATTGGGCTCAGGCTTAAATCAATAGATAATGTAAGTATTTTTAATTATATTTCAGTTTGTCAAAATAGCTTATGGGATATTAAGTGATCACTATTAGCATAATTTACAGTGCAAATGTTTAAAAAAATTTTTTTTTAATGTTTATTTTTGTGAGAGAGAGAGCGAGCATGAGCAGGGTAGGAGCAGAGAGAGACGGAGACACAGAATCTGAAACAGGCTCCAGGCTCTGAGCCGTCAGCACAGAGCACAACGTGGGGCTCGAACTGATGAACCGCGAGATCATGACCCGAGCCGAAGTCAGACACTTAACTGGCTGAGCCACCCAGGCGCCCCTGCAGTGCAGATGTTTTAATTAATTGTATTGCATCTATAATCAAGATTATTTTAAGTCCACTAACTTAAATTTTTCCACTTGGAGATGCTCTATTCTGCAGAGGCAGAGCTGATACTTCATTACCTTAAGTGAATTATTTTTTGAGTCTCCTTTCTGGAATAAAGTTCATCGGTCTATGTATAACATAGTTTATACAGATAAAATCATGACCTTCAAATAGGGCATCATATGTACATGTTAAGAAAGACTGACCAGTGAGAGTTGGTGGTCTTGTGTGTATTTTCCAATAATGATCATTTAACTTGTGAAGTGAGTTTGCAGGCTTGTTATTTCCATCCTTCAGTGTGAATTTAATAGGTCATTTCTTGAGCAAAAGTGATTTTCTAATTAGGGCAGTCATTATTTTACTTTGTAATTACTTCTTACCGCACCATACTGAAGAAATTAAATGGGGTGGTTACTCTCTGAGGAGGCGTTTAGGATTGTTAAAGACATGCTGAGTCTTTACCCCGATTTGTGGTTTCAGGCATTACCTCGGATTCCTTAGCAGTCTGAAGTCTTATTAGCTTAGTGTGTCCCACCTTTTCACATAGAAAATGCTAAAGGTAATGTGTGTTGCACACTGTGGTAAATGGCTGACGCTGATCCTGGCGGGAAGCCCCAACCCTGCCTGCCTACCCGGAGGGCTCAGGGCATCAGCGGCTCGCACACCTGTAACTTACGCAGGACACGTCACCACGCTTCCTCGGAAGCCCTGACTTCACTGCCTTTCCTTCCTTTTCAGTAGTGTATGCAGCCCCTTCTGCCGGGATTTGCTCTCTGCTCCTTCGTCTGCCCTAAAAGACAAGATACTCTTCATAGGCCCCTATCTCCACTGCACTTATCCCTGCAGTGGATTTCGCCGTTTGGCCAAAACTCCTTGCTCTGACCATTTCATAGGGGGCCAGCCAGTTTTCGGTACTGTCCTAAAGTAAGCTGTAAGATACGGGACAGGAATTCTGCCCGACCCAGCCTAAGAGTATAGAAAGGGTCTAGCTTTGTAGATGCTTTCATATTTTGCCAAGTTTACTCTTCTTCATTTCTGAGACAGAGCGAGAGCGTGAGTGAGGGAGGGGCAGAGAGAGAGGGAGACACAGAATCTGAAGCAGGCTCCAGGCTCTGAGCTTATCAGCACAGAGCCCGACGCGGCGCTTGAACTCGTAAACCACAAGATCATGACCTGAGCCAAAGTTGGATGCTTAAACCGGCTGAGCCACCCAGACGCCCCAAACTTGTATTTTTTTTTTTTATATATTCAACATCTGAGATTGAGAGTTTATAGGAGTAGAAGTATCCATGTGGGTTTAATTCTCTGTTGACTAAACTTGAGTTTTCTGTATTTATTTCATAGTGGATTCTTTATAAAAACTGGAGTGGTATTGAATGTACCTTTTAGGCTATTAAATAAACCTTAATCTTATTTAATTAACCTTATTTACTTCTCTGTAATTTAGCAAATGGGTTGAGGAGTCCTTCAACTCTAAAGAAGAGTTGTGACCTTACACTGTCATTTAAAAAAAAAATTTTTTTTAATGTTTATTTTTGAGAGGGGCAGAGAGAGAGGGAGACACAGAATCCGAAGCAGACTCCAGGCTCTGAGCTGTCAGCACAGAGCCCGGTGTGGGCTCGAACCCATGAACCGTGAGATCATGAGCTGAAGTCATGCTCAACTGACTGAGCCACCCACCCAGGCGCTTGTAGAAACCCTACTTTGTTTTCCTTAGACTTTTTATTCCAAGATGAAGGGGGTGATTGAGGTTGGTCAGGTGGGTCATGATTTGAGGTAGAAATTACTAGTGTGATTTTACGTTTTTGCCCTAATTCCTGGGGTCATTGCCTCCATAAAATTTTCAGTTTCTTTTTTGGGAGTAATGACGCATACATATTCATGTAGTTTTTCTTTTTCTTTTTTAACTAGGGTAGATTCGTAACCTGAACAGTTGGCTCTTAATTTCCCAGTGTTTTTAAACCATTATCGTAACAGTGGCAAATGACTAAAGTTATTTCCTTATTCTCTAGGGTATATTTGTTCAGCTGGTCCAGGCAAATTCTCCAGCCTCTTTGGTTGGTCTGAGATTTGGGGACCAGGTACTCCAGATCAACGGGGAAAACTGTGCAGGTTGGAGCTCTGATAAGGCACATAAGGTGCTGAAACAGGCTTTTGGGGAGAAGATTACTATGACTGTTCGTGACCGGTAAGTTGACTAGACTGTTGAAATGGAAATTCAAGACTAGTTTTCCATTCTCTGGGGCTTTGAGATTCTGTGAATATGATTGACTGTGTTGCAGAAGAATATTAGATGTTATTGATTAGCCTTACAGTCTTGTAGTTGTTTGGTGCAGATTTTTCTTAAAAATTTTTAGAGCATTCTGGTTTCGTATGCATCCTCTAGAAGTTACCTTCCTGTCTCTTTCTCTAGATCGTAGTAAATGAACATTGGAAGGGCAAGCAGTATGGCATCTCTGGCCTCACTTTCCAGTTTACTGTTTAGATATCCGGCATAGGAGGGACACCGTGCCGGGGTCCCTGCAGAACTCCCAAGTTGGGGTGGGAGTTCTAAAAACCAAATCCGGCCTTCAGGGGGGTTATGAAGCTCTAGTTGCCAAGGTAGAAAGGTGGCATTTTTATATTTAGCAGTTTATAAACCAAACATTTGGCACTGAAATAAGGCCTCTATTTTCCTGCCCCTTAGCAAGTGTTAAGGGTCAATCTATGTCACATTGGTACAGTTAGCTTTTGGGTTTTTATTCTTCTCAGTTAAACTTCGGTTTTATCTAATTTTGTTCCTAGTTTCTCACACGGTAGGTGTTTAAGTAAACATTCTGCAGATGGAACATCTTCTCTACTTTAAGGAGAATTTTGAAGAGTAACTTGGGCCAATAGAAAGAATTAAACTTTTCACTTAACCCATTATGTCTGCAGGCCCTTTGAGCGGACGATTACCATGCATAAGGATAGTACTGGACATGTTGGGTTTATCTTTAAAAATGGAAAGATAACATCCATAGTGAAAGACAGTTCTGCAGCCAGAAATGGTCTTCTCACGGAGCACAACATCTGTGAAGTCAACGGGCAGAATGTCATCGGGCTGAAGGTAAGAACAGAACTCGGGTCTCGTGCTACCTTTCCCATTTATTTCGGTGGCGTTTGCGTGTAGACTTGCAAAATAAACAGGAACTTGGGGAGATGTGGGCCCTCGGACTCTGGCTGTGCTCTCAGGCCAAAGGAATTACCTGGACTATTCTCTGGAATTGTCGTTCCTATAGCAGAGGGCTTGACCGCTGTGATCTCTGCAGTGCCTTGAACTAGAATTCTGTGGCGATGTGGGCGTTGAGGATTTTGAGGACATTCTGAATGAGTGATTGCTCAGCTTTTTCCAACCCAGGGATGGTAGGAAGTGAGTAATGGTTTCTGTTTGGGTCAGTACCACATTTTCCCCCGCCACAGATTCCTAAATAAGGCTATGTTAGGGTCGAAAGGTTTTCATTAAGACCTGCTCGTTTCATGAACTTGGTTAAGAGTGCACTGTTAACTGAGAAGACATGGGAAGTCTTGTACATGAAGAAAATGATTTCATCTTAAGTAATGAAAAAGATGATTCTTTGGCTACAATACTTAGTTTACTTAGCAATTTTGTTACCATCTATAAAATTGCCATTCTATAGAATTAAACTCGGTGAAACTAGAAAAAATACCAAATGTCGAGGGTCAGATTTTAGAATTATTAGCAAAACGTATGTGGACATACATATTTACCAAGAATAACATAATTTCATACTTCTTAAAGCCTTAGAATTCATTTTCATTGCGTGTTTTTAACAGGACTCTCAAATTGCAGACATACTGTCAACATCCGAGTCTGTAGTTACTATTACGATCATGCCTGCTTTTATCTTTGAACATATTATCAAACGGTAAGTAGACCGTACTTCAACTTGGTGCTTACGGTCCTGTGAGGTAAAAGAAAGTCCTTGTGCCTGTATGAATTCCTCCGTCTATGGTTCTTTTACCTAAGGGATGACGTGGTGTTGATCTCGAAATTTGAAGTTAATATTTAAATCGGGGGAATTGGTAAGGATGACCGCTCACAACTTCCCAAGTATTGAATAAAATTCACCATCTGCTTCTGAAATTTTGACCTTTTCTGGTAGAAAAGAGGGACGTGAGCAGAAGTGGGCAGGCTTTCATTTCAGCTTCAGTAAAACGGACTAGGGTTGCACTCTGCCCGCAGTTCCTCTGCTCAGTAGAAATCTACTCGTGGGGGTTCACGATGGAGAATTCCTGCCTGTGGGATGTTAGGAGTAACAGTGCCTACTCTGAAAGCATCTCAGGAGGCAGGAAGACTGACTTGGGGGAAGAGAAGAGGGACAGCCAGTGTTACCTTCCCTAGAACCTTTGGAATCCTGGCTTCTGTCAGCTGTTTTTACCAAGCCAACTTGGATCCTTTTTTCAGATTCTGTCTTGCCTGTGGAGATAGCATTTAAAAGAGTAAAAACATAACACCTTAGTAAAGTTTGCGTTTATGGATGGAAGGAAAAGGAAGCTGGAGTCGAGACTAGTCAGAGTTCTCTCAAACCAGCGATAGGGTCTCCCTTGCCCTTTCCCTCCCAGTTCATAGCAGTGTTGTCATTTTCCTTGTTTTCGTCACCGGTATTAATATTCAAGCACTTACTTGTATCTGATCTAACTTTTCCCAACCTTTCACACTGGGTATTTTGTGAACTAGATTACCTGAGACTCTTAGAACTCATGAAAAAGACCTTCCCTCTCCCCACAATTCCACTGGATCCCAAGTGCTAAGCTTGAGTGGGAGTTTTCTTGGATCAATCAGCATGATAGCTTTTTTGAACCAAGAAACCCAAACCTCCGTATTTAATAAACTCTCTCGTAGGATGGCCCCAAGCATTATGAAAAGCCTGATGGATCACACCATTCCTGAAGTTTAAACGTCATGGCACAATGGAAACTCCACTGAACTTCTCCGGTTTACTTCTCGGGCAACTTAACTTTATATTATGCACATGAAGCTTTCTAGGAGCCAGAGAGCATATGCTGCATGAAGCCCTTTCTATCTTACATTATGGCTGGGAATCTTAACTGTTTTGATCGGATATCTCGTCCCACTTCAAGATCGTTGTAGCCTTATCCTGGTTTTACAGATGTGAAACTTTGGACAGATTTACTGATTTTCATAGAGTAGTTTCTCTACTGGAAACCCGATGCTTTTACAAGCCATTATGATTAGAATGACTGATACAGGCTTAGCTCTGTGTTAGAACGAATCACCTTTATCCTGTATATCAAGTAGTGCCGCTCACGTTACTTTAGTTCTGTGGTATAATTGCCTTTTTAATGTGTTACCATAGTACGTGTAGAATGATTGCTTTTGATGGTTTTTTAGTTCTGCGTGCGTGCGTCCAACACCAATTAAGAACACTGGTTTCATTCCGTGTAAGCATTATACAGTGTAGGTTGCAAGAGACTGTTGATCATTAAATTGTAACTACCTTTACTCTATATGCTTGAACTGTCGCCTTAACTGTGTTAAGCATCTAGAATAAAAGCCAAAATAGAACTCTTGCTGCCTTTCTAAAACCCAGAATGCAGTTCTGTATTAAACTGAAATGTACACTAGCCCAGAACGGTTAATGGTACATGCTGAGCTACCGCATAGCTGCTTAGTTGCATTGGAGATTTTCTAGTCGTTGTGTAATGGAAATTTCTTTCTTCCAAAAGTTACTGACCTTACTTCCTAGAAATGAATCAGTATGTATTAACTGTAAAAATTCTTACACCAAATAGGATAAACTTTGACTCTCTTTTTTCATTTGTAGATTAAGTGGAATAGTATCTAATTTTGTCATTTACTCTAACATTATGTAACCTAGCTACTTCGGGATGGCCTTAGGATGTCTTCCAGGTAATTTGTTCCATTTCCTGACCCCTCCCTACAAACCAAGTGGCATATGACACATTACCCTCATTTTTTTGTTTTTTGTTTTGGTTTATGCCTATTCCATTTTAATTAAATATGTATAAATAAAGTTAACTTTTAGCCTATTTATTGCATCATTTGGAAACTGTCCGTGGATTTCACCGAACTTGCGCATGACTTAGAAAACAGGCCCGTGGGGTTTCTCCCGGAGCAGCTGACGTCCACGGGCCCTGAGAAGAGCCCTCTGTGCTGAGAGAGGAGGAGGAGCGCCTGTCAGGAGAAGTGCTTCCGCCTCTGAACCCCAGAGGGCCGGCGTGCACATCCAGGCAGAGCAACAGGAAGCCACTGAGGCTCCTTGCAAACCTGAGACCGAGTCATGTTTAATGACGCTTGTTACCCTGGTCAGGTTCTCCCCCCATGTGATACGGCCTATAAGACCTAACAATGTTTCTAAAGATCATAGAAGAGTTTTAACATAAAGGCAAATCAGTACTGTTTAACATCTTACCTTGAGATTTAGAAAAGCAAACCAAACAACATTTCCCCGTTTACTTTACCTTGTTTTGTTCTCTGGATTTGGACTATCTGAAGACAGTTCCAAAAATATAAGAAGGACATTCTCATCACTAAGTTTGGTTTTCTAGAAGGACCAATACTTGAAGTTCGTAAAGGGCACTAGCCTTGGTAATAAATCACTTAAGAAAATGAAAACAGCTTTCATTACAGAAAAATATTTTTAATGTAGAAAAGATGAGCATTTAATAGCTATAATGAAATAAACCGCCCTGTACACAGTAAACTTACTGTTACAAGAATTGCTGATCCTTCCCCAGGTTCTTAGAATCTGAGAACAGTAGGTTATACAAAGTAAACCACTCCATGAAAACACATACCCAAGGACCCAATGGGCAGCAATTTCGTAGGTAAGGAAGACAAAACAGCGTGACTCGGAAGTAGCAGAGAATACTGCACATTTTCTTGGAAAATTCTGAGCTGCTCAGCGTTTTTTGAAAGTTTTCCCAACTCCGTTTTGTATCTCTTAGCTACTTTTCTTTGCCACTCAAACCTGCCGCGGGACGAACACCTGCCTTACAGATGTAATGTTTTCACCCTACCACCGCCACGTTTTGTCCGCCTTAGAGGATGGCGACCAATGGCTTTCAATGAAGTCACCATGATTTTGGAAGTTTAAAACCACAGATACCTCATGTGGTAAAACTTCGAATACCATCATTGCACATTCACCAGTTGATTTCAAAGTTTGGTTTAAAATACATTAAATAGAGTTCAACTTAACATTCAAGAGAGGAAAAGGCACTTAATACTGCAATTTCCAGAACATTATCTGTCTGTCTTCCCCTCCTGTGATGATACTGCTACACTGTTCATTCATCCATATACATGTCACAGCACCTAAGGGAAAGAGACCGTGTGGTTAGGTGGCAAGTCGACCAGGGGGCCCGGAGATCCGCTGTTAAGTACTCTCACCCTGTAATCGGTGTGTCAATGAAAAATAACTGCTTGGCACAAGGAACGTGCGAGGAATGAGAAACCGCTCACGTGGAAAGCTGAAATAACGGAGGATTAGGAGTGACACCAGAATGCAAGTATATACCTACGATAACAGGAGACGGACGAGAGGAAGAGGTAAGGAATTGGTGTGAGGCTGCGAAGTCCATTTACTGGACAGGGTCGAAGGTTATTTAAAGCCGGTAAACTGCGAATGACCTACGCAGGTCACTTTAGAACGTGACGAGATAACCATGTCACCAAAGGACAGAGGGAAGAGGATGTCGGGGGGAAGTTCCTGGTCACAGTGGAAAAGCAGATACTTATAACCTTAGAAACTAGAAGAATTAAAGACCATAAGTCTTTGAGATGAGGAGGCAACCGCGCAAATAGAAGCACATACAGCGAGTCTCCAGGGGATACTGGGTGGGAAGAAAAGGGCAGAATACTTCATACACGTACAACACATCCCTCGTCTCAACAGTAAGGGTGCACCCACACCCAGGACGCAAACTGGAAGGAAGTCCTCAAAGGAGAACAGGGAGGAAGGGGGTCAGTGGTGGGAGGAAGATCGTTTTTACTGAAATTAATTACTTTTGTGCTGTTTTGGGGTTTTTAAAAAACTTTGTGCGTGTACTTAAAAAAGTTGCAGCTTTTACTATGGTTTTTAATTCTCCAAGTGGGAGTTAATGCAAAAACTTCCTTTTTGGAGTCAGTCAACGTAAATCTCGGTCCCGAAGGGTCACCTGGCCAACGAAGATGCTCGTGGGGAACGTTTACGACGTGGAGGGCAGTGGGGTGTTTTCTGCCTGGGAAAGGTAGGTTTCCTGATGGGAAAAGCAGGTTGGAGTTCAGCATTTTAGGAAGAAAGGTCAAGTCAACTGCATAACCGCTTACCTGCGTGGCCCTGTATTCTCTCACTGAGCTTTCCTCCGAGGAGGTCCCAGACAAGCAGTTCACCAGACTGACTTCCAGACAAAACAGAATTTCCATCCCAGATGAAGCACCTGCAACAATGATTTAGAAACAGTCATTTGGTCATTTGCCATGAAGGAAGGGCCCTATCCACGCCGGCCAAAGCAAGCCCAAATGTCACGATCACGAGCTTGTCCGTAAACGTCTTCGTCCACTAGTAACGCGAGCAAGAGAACGTACCTCTGGGGCTCGTCTGAAGTCATAGAGGAGATGAGCATTCCCGTCTGCACATCTATGACGTTTAGACAGCCATCTGCACCTGTGCTGAGGACGTGGCGACTGTCTGTAACGCGAGAGACAATTACAGCTTCAGAAGTGTGTTCTAGAGCGTTCTGACGTTTCATCTCTGGCATAGCGTTCGCCTGCATTTTCCCTGAGCTACTTGTACTTAACCAAGGACTCTCCTCTCGTGGAAATGTTTATTTCTAAGACACTGGGCCGATGACCCTTTGGCGTGAGTCCACCCGCGCACTATAAATCCGTTCCTTTGGTGAGCTGGCGAATTAAGAGCAGCGTCCGCCGTAGCTCTCCTGGAGGTACAAATGGCCCAAGTAGCCCGTATTCTGCCACGAAGCAGCCTTGGATACGGGCAAAACTACTTCTATCGGCAGCCTGTTTTTCTTTTTACATTCTTACGATTTCAAGATAATAATTCTGATTCCCCCAGTGTCCTCTGTATTAAAAAGGATAAAACTACCTGGGCTAAAAGCAGCATCACGTATGGTCCCCGAATGGCACGGGATCTGGTGCAGTACGGTGGCCGTGGTGAGGTCCCAGATACTCACTGTGCCTTCTTTGGTGCCTGAGACCAACATCGTACCTGCGGCATTTAGGCTAATTGTATCTACCTGAGGAAGGAAACATAACGTAATCCATTTAGAATTACGGTCATCACGGTTTCCCTAGGCTGACTCGACTATGTGCACGTGATGAAGGTTAAGCTCTAACGGCCAGTGTACTGATGTGGCTAATGCAGACGTGTTTCAACGTCGCCTACGCAGTTACTGAAAAATGAAATTCTTCATATGCTAGTGAACAAAATGAAATATTGCCAACGTAAACGGAATGCAGTTTTAAAAGAGCTTAAAATTGGGGCGCCCGGGTGGCTCAGTCGGTCCAGCGGCCGACTTCGGCTCAGGCCATGATCTCGTGGTTTGAGAGTTCGAGCCCCTTGTCGGGCTCCGTGCTGACAGCTCCGGGCCTGGAGCCTGCTTCGGAATCTGTGACTCCCTCTCTCTCTGTCCCTTTCCCACTCACACTGTCTCAAAAAATGTTACAAGAAATTCTTTTTAATAGCCTAAAATCAACAGTTTCTGAATAACTCTGTGAATTACAAATTGTAACGAGGTACCAAACTGAAGCACAGGTGATCCATGTTATTTGAGGGATTTCGGAGAAATGGGGATCTCTCGGGTTATATTTGCGTGCCCGCCTGGAATTACATACTCCGTAAATATTTCTGAACCTTAGCTCGTCTGTCGACCACGCAAATCAGGTTTCAGGTCACCATCTCAGAGAAAAGAGTACCGTGAGCTCCAGTGGGAGGAGCAGCTGTGCGACCCACTGGTTGTGGAACGAGCGAGGGGAACCAAGTGCGAGCTCTGGTTCTGCCCCAGGTCATGTGTGCCCGGGCCACCCAACACCAGGTTTACGTTCTTGGCTGTTGGAGAGTGTCACGCTAGACAGTCCCTTCTACTAATGTGCTGGAAAACATGAGAGATGATGGGGCATACTTTCTTGCCCCAAATAGTTCGAGGGGATCTAAATATTCATTGTCATGCTCAGAAATTGGACCGGACGGTAGCTGATTCTCAGAGAAACAGCAAATCGGAGAAAAAAAAGCAAAGTAGACTTGGAAACCCAAAGAGTCGAGTCAAAAGAACGGGGAGCCCGTGCTCTCCTCCCATGAGCGAAATAAATGAAGCAAAAAAATGAAAACACAGGTAAGACCAAGAACAGCCCACCCTCCCTCGGACTCAGGCGTGTCTTTGCTGGTACTCACACTGACGTCGTGTTCCAGCTCGGCCAGCATGTCAAACCGGTGTCTTTTGGGGCATGTCGTTTCTGCAGGAACCCCGGACCACACCTAGGGTAGAACGTGTCACGGGAGGGATTTGCAAACATTCAGAGCGAAAGCATTTCTAACACATCCAAGAAAAGCGCCCTTGACCGACCAACTCCCATTTAACCTATCTGCCAACAAAACACAGCTGTGACTAAGTGTTTCTGGCTCCCTCCCTGCACTGCCCACGCTTCTGTTCCTGCCACAGGCGCTTGCCCCGTGTCGACTGCACCTGTGTCTGTTTCTGTCCTTTGCACCTGCTGTCGTCGTCGTGGTCTTCGTGTGAACTACGGGAACCTGACTGCAGAAGTGCCGTGGCATCCGGTGACGTTTCGAGAAGACCCAAAAAGGCAAGTCACCGAAAAAAATTGCCAAAATGCGGCTGCGAGCGAGAAAATTTGTCTATAAGAATGGGGGGAAATCCTGAAAAACTCCGGAAGGAATTCTAATAGTTTTAGGTTCCTGCTTGCTTTTTACATAAATGCAAATTGGAAACTGAGGATGGTGAACGCTGGTGTGGTCTCTGCCAGACAGTTGGGCAGGATTCCAAAGCGGAGGCCATGGATGCCCCACGTCGACAGAATGGTGAAGGCGTGTGCGTTTGTATGTTCTAACTTTAAGTCGAATGCATTTTCTTTTCATGATTCCCCACTTCAGCTTGATGTTTTTTGATTAACTGCTAGTTCCAACTGTGAGATAAGAGGACTCCTACTGCATACAGTTGGCCCTTGAACAATGCAGGGGTTAGGGCTCTGACCACCCCTACCCTCCCCCCCGCCACGCCATGCACTTGAAAATCTACTTATAACTTTGACTCTCCCCAAACTTAACTACTGTACTGATCGCATACTGTGGACTGGAAGTCTTACAACATAAACAGCTAACCTAGTCTGCATCTTATATGTATTATAGACTGTAATCTTACAATCAGCTACAGAACATAAAATGGTAAGAAAATCATAAAATAGATTTACAGTAGTGTATGAATTTACCAACAAAAATCTACGTATAAGTGGACCTGAGCAGTTCCGACCTGTGTGATTCAGGGGTCCAACTGTTCCACCTCATTTAACCCCCTGGTTGAGCGCACAGTACAAAAGTCATGAAGACTTCCTATTAAGAGGTGCACACATTAAACACACACAGGCAGGGGCGCCTGGGTGGCTCAGTCCATCCAGCTTCCGACTTGGGCACAGGTCATGATCTCACAGTTCGTGAGTTCAAGCCCTGCGTTGGGCTCTCTGCTGGCAGCGCAGAGCCCTCTTTGGATCCTCAGTCTCCCCTCTCTCTACCCGTCCCCTGCTCATGCTTGCTCTCTCTCTCCCTCAAACATAAATTAATATTAAAAAAAAAAAAAAAGGCATTAACATACAGGATCTTTATATATCACTTATACACTTCATGAAAAATAGTGAAGTGACTGAACACATGAACAGACAGCGGAATGGTTTATAATACTTGTATTATCCTAACATTTTAAGCTAGAAATTCTATGCAAACCTTCACTGTGGAGTCCCACGATGCGGAATACAGCCGGTTGTCATGCCAACAGATCTTACTAACGGCATCGTCGTGTCCCATTAACGTGTCCTGGCGTCTTCCAAATGCTATAGAATAAAAATAGCTAACAGACAAGATAATGAGAACTATTAAAAAGCATTCCAGCTTAATTTTAAGACCCTTAAACACATATTCAAGGAATATTCTATCGTTTTAGTTCTCTACTTACTCAGGCCCACTAGAATGACAAATTTATTTGTTCTCCTGTTATCAGGCCAAAATACTCAAAATCTGAATTTAAAGCTAGAAATCTCCAGGTCTGGCTCATCTGTGTTTTCACCTCCATTTAACACACAAAGGAAAACAGAGTCCAGTTGGAGAACTTATTAGATTCAAATGCAGAGTCAAAGCCATCAGCACTACCCTTCTGTAGTATGTCTCCCCAGCGGAAGACCTGGCCCTTCCTGCCTTTCATTCGCAAAGACAGCGGGGCCACGCGAGGGATTACACGAGCAGCCCGCGCAGATACATACACATTGTTGTCCCACGAAGAACTGATGACCGTGGCGTCTCCTGGCAAAAGCAAACAAGATGATAAAGCCTGAAATACAAATGGTTTGACATTAATGGTTTACGATAATCAGCAGATCCCGAACATGGTGAAATTATCTTGGCAGCCCTCCCCTGCCAAATTAATGCTCACATTCTGCTTATTTTGGCCTTCCTCATATTCAGGGAGTTTTTTTTTTTTTCAATCGGCCAATTCCAGAGGCTTAGTTTCCTCCCAAACATAAGAAAGGAGGTCAAAGTGTGTGCAGTGCACACGGGTCTAGCCTGAGGATTTTCAGGGGCTCCGGATGGCTCTCGTGGCCCTGGGCTAGAGAAAATCCTAACACAGGTGAATCGTGGGGTGGGCAGAGGTGGGGGCTTTATTTATCCTCAAGAATCCTCTCTGGATCATACACTTCCCATGTGTAGGGAGGACTTCAAAAATTCTTTAGGGAATTTCAAAACCTTTCGGATGGTTTACATGAATAATAAAGTGTGTCTTTTTCAGAAGAACTGGTTTTCTAGTATTAGGTGTCCTATCAACTCAGAAACACAAGTTATTTATAAACTACAGAAACATTTAGTTAGATAGTTCCAGAAAAGCACAGATTTATTAAGTAGAGAATTCTACTGAGTAGTACTTCAAATTTTCTAGGCTACAAACGAAAACACGGTATTATGAGAAAGAGGTACCCTGAAAAAAGTTGAAATTGAACTTAGAACTAATCTAACTCGGGCATTCTGTGCACACCTACACAGGAATAAACCCAATTGTCTGGGGGAGAAATGAAATGCCATTATACGTGTGTTGAAAACAAAGTGCTATGTGAATTTCCATGGTGACGCTGACTTAAAAGTAAAATGAACTCACCATATTTGAAAAGGATATACTTCTTTGTAGCATTTTGGATTCCTTAGAAAACATCTTCAGGGTGGAATCTAATTTAATAACGAGAAGGCAGACATGTGAGAAAGATTTCCTGACCCTTACAGAGGACAAAGAACAGCCAGAGGCCAGCAGGCAGTGGCACACTCTTACGGAGAGCTGGGTGGCAGGTGGGGGGCTGATCTGTGGCCCATCTGGGGCCACAGCACTGGTGACCTGTAACCCCTGGACGAGGAAGTTAACATACCAGTACGGGCCCAGCACACTGCTGACATTTCAGCATGGCTGAACACAGAGCTGGCCCAGTCACTGACAGGAGTTAAAAGTTAAAGAGAAGTAAAACAGCAATTTTGAATTAATGAAAACAAAAATCTTGCCAATATCTGTTTTTTTTTTTTTCTTTTTAAACAGCCCAGTTAGGGTGTGGTACCCTTGAATTAGCATTTATGGAAGAACCACTCGACTTTCTAAAGGATAATAAAGTAGGGATTATAATGTCCTTGCCTAACAAACAAAGGTGTAGCAAAACAATTTCTTTAAAAACCAAGATTCACAAAACTTACAATGAGCTCCAAACGCCCCATATTTGAAACATGTAACAACTCATTTCCTAATCTGTAAACGTATAACACGATAAATAAAAGGCGCCGAATGAGTTTTAGGCAATTTCTTCTGTATAGTAAAAGGTAACCTCTCAACCTAATTTTTGCAACACCAACACACACGAGCCCTGAGACTTCGTAAAACTGAAAATTCTCCAGGATTAGCTTGGAAACAAAGCCCGAACTTCACCCTGTGGGGCACAATTACCTGAACTTCACCCTGTGGGGCACAATTACTTCTGAGACTCTTTCCAACAGTGCTTGTGATTCTAAAGAATGCCCCTCCTATTGGGCATTTTTGAGTATTCACCCCAGGGTCTACGAAAGCTCACTAATTTGGGGCATCCTATAGAAAGCCATAAGCCAGCCTGGGGGACAAGGATGCTGTTCTCAAAACCAAAGGTTCCCTGCGTATGCTGGGGGTGATCCTGTCAAAGGCGGCTGTAAGAGCCAGGCTCACAGGTGATGGGTCCCCGCCGAATGCTCACGTCACTAAACGCATCTACCACGTACGGGAGGAAGAAAGGTCACTTTGGGGTGGTGATCTCGATATGTATAAATCAGTAATACAAGTTTTATCAACAGAAGAAAGAAACCAGAAAAAAACCAAAGCTTCTGACTTAACCCTCTTTCTCCTTTACTTGTCAAATTCACAAAGAAGCGATACAATGCTTAATAAAAGCCTCGGAGGTGCAAAGCCTTGACACTCCTAAGACTCAGGGTTTTACAAGGTCATACAAGTACAATGGACTAAAGGATTTAACAGACCATGTCAGACAAATCCGGCTAAGAACACAGGCTCTGATTGAAGCATTTGTCTTGTGTTATAATGCTGGCACATTCAGCGGGCAGGATCCTGGCAAAACACGGATGGCTTCCTTCTACCGGAGCAACACCTCCGTGACCCCAACAGGGCCCGGTGCGTGTCCTGCATGTTAACTCCCTTTGGTCTACAGTACGATCACTTTATGTTTTTAAATTTATTTTTATTCTATTTTAGAGCGAGCGTGTGAGTGGGGGAGAGGGACAGAGGAAAAAGAGAGAGAGAGAGAGAGAGAGAGAGAGAGAGAGAGACTATTAAGCAGGCTCCATGCTCAGTGTGGAGGCCCACTTGGGGCTCCAGCCCACGACCCCAGGGTCACGACCTGAGCCAAAATCAAGAGGTGGACACTCAACCGACTGAGCCACCCGGGCGCCCCTACAGTAGAATCGTTTTCTAGACTTTGTGGAAAATTCCGTTTCATGAAACCCGAGACTGTACTGGGAAGGGAAAGGAACGACGTGCTACAGACAGTAAACCACAATTGCAGAACCGGAGCGTAGCAACTCTCGTTTATCTGGAGGTGTCTGGTTAGCACCATTGCTGACCTCCGGCGACAAAAAACAGGATTTCCTCTGAAAAACGCTAAAGAAGAAGTACCCTCAAAAAACAGCCAGCTGCTAACTCTGTCAGAGCAAGCTGTAAAACACAAGCAGGACAGCGAAGACATACTTCGATAACGCATAAGAACATTAACAGTGTATGAACGGGGTTTCCAGCTGAAATCGACATCAAACTCCCTGAAATATATACCAGCGGACAAGAACGAAAACCTGAGCGGCAAATGCGCCCCTTCACGCTCCGCGCCCGGGGACGCCCTCTGCTGGACACTGCGGCACCCTGCCGGGCCCCGGGCTCGGGACCTCAGCCAGCCCCGAGGCAGAAAGGGCCCCACCGCGCAAGCAGGTGGGAAACAAGCGCTTTCTGTCCCTTAAGTTTCGGGAAACCTTGTCAGCAACAGAAAGGCACTTGCGTGATCGTTTCCGGCAAACCACGAGGAAGCTGCGTGCTAAACGCCACAGCTGCTCAAAATTCACGTTGTGGGGAGGCAGCACACTCAAGTGCGAGCCCCTGACCGAGAGTTAACAGACTTCGCGACTTGGACGCTTCGCGCTTCCAGGCGAACCACCTTCCGGGCAGGGGACATACCTTGCGAGGTGGTGAAGACGGAGGAGCCGTTGCCAGACACTGCGATTCCAGTAACCGCCCTGTGTAAAAACAGACTCTGATAAATCACCATCGACCGTGTGCCAGACGCGAGTCTCTTCCGAGTCTCCGATTTCATCTCACCAAGCTCCTGGGATTCCCCTCGTCACATCCGTCTGCCGGATCCGTCCCCCCGCCCCATGACACCCGCCACTGCCAGATCATCGCCAGGGAGCTCCTCATCTGGGCGACGCCCGTGGCTAGAAATCATCCCCACTCCCGGCTTCCCTGGCTGCCACATTCCGAGTCGCACACCGTCCTGACAGCCGGAAAACTGGGATGCCTCTCCTTCCGTTCCACTCTCCTGGGCCATCTCCCAACATTACCGAACCCCTCTCTTCTTCACGCTCGCTCGCTCGCTCCGTGGCGGAGTCGAATTTACCTAGCATCTGTTCACGATGACACCCTTGTCTGGTTCCGCCATCTCCTCCTAAAGGACCCTTTGCGTATTCACTGCCTTGGATGATAAGGCCTCTTTCTGTGCGTCACGTGGAGAAGTTGAGACAAGGGAAAGCCTCTGTTGTAATGAGGAAGGCAGGACGCTTTCTTTTCAGGAGGCTGTGCTCTGATAGGAAGCCACTTGTCTCAAGTAGGTGGCACATTCAGTTCCACCCATGACCAACGGTGTCTGTGGCACCAGCACGTCGGAGGGGACGTCCGTGTCCGTGGGACAGGACAACGGGCCTCACCCCTGAGCTGGCGTTTTCTTATCTGTGACAGGATGGCTGACGGGACGTCAGTGCTTCTCAAGCCTTTCCAGCACAGTGCGTGAATGACCTGACGGCAGAAGTCTGAACGCCCGAAACCCCTCTGGGTCTGACAGCAGGCCCGCATTTTTTGAAAGGATAGGTGTTATTTTGAAAACTCCTGTCGAACTTAGCACTTTAATCTCTCTCTCTCTCTCAATACACACATTTGTTGTAATTTTTTTACAAAGACACATTCTCCCCTACGATATCCGTAAAATTCAACACCCAGGGAGGATACACTGTGCTTCTGCCACGGCTCCACACCATCAAAGCCGAGAGGGGCCGTGCGCCCCAGCGTGAGAGGCACAAATCTACCTGCTGACTGCAGACCCCATCCTGTGCTCTAGAAAGACCAGGGGTAGAAAGGACAGCATGGGATGCTGACATAAATTCATTTTGTGCCAAACTTTGTTTCCCTTGCCACACTGACCTCAGATGGCTGATCACTACAGACATTTCGGGGGATAAAAAACCGATCAAGACAGCACTGAAACAGAATTTCCACCCCCTTGACTCCACGTAAAACCGGGGGCCCCAAGCCAAGACCCCGACCTCTGCCATGATGGCACAGAGACACTCTTACTCTTTGTGGATTTTATATCGCTCGTGTAACTGCAGTTTGGTGATGTTATTCCAGGCCAGTGTTTTGCTTTCTTCGGTCAGGTCCTCAAAAGACTCTTCACCTGGAGAGACTACATTGAATTGTTGCTAAGTGAGTCAACCCGATTACTAACGTGCAACCCAGGCAACAAATACCAGAATCACCATATTTTCTATTAAAATCAAACGACCAAGATAACAAAATGCCCCACTGAAATAGAACTGCTTTGAAATGTACCTGCTAGGCAGCTCCATGTCGGTCAAGGGAAAATGATAAAATGTATAATCTAAGTAAGATAAAAATCCTGTGGGGAAAGACTAAAAAGTACCTACGCGGTAACTGAAGTCATTTTAGACTCTTATCAGCGTCTGCAAAGTTTTCACTCGCCCCTAGCTTAGGAACCTCAGGAAACACAGACTGAGTAACTACTTCCTTGTCAGTAATCTTGCAAAAACCCGTTTCCGAAAAATGCTGCGTTGTCCTTTTGGTTTTGAGGGGGAGAGAGAGCAGAGATACGATCAGAGCTACGAGTGCCCCCGGACGGGACCAGCGAGGCCATCCCTCCTGTTTTATGAGCGGCTGGCACAATTACCCTTTCAAATCATCACAAGACAGTGGTATGAGCCTGCTGACTAAACAGGGCACAGGTTTAAGAGGCATCACAAGACAGTCCTATGGTCTCTATGACTTAACCCCGCGGGACATGACCTCTCCGAGAACTCCCAGCCAGCCCTGGCTCAAGGGCCCCTGCGAGCCACGCCTCCACGCCGGAGGGAGCACTCAGCTGTGTGTGCACAAGCCCGAAGCTGTGTGTGTGCCCGGAACAGACGCACAAGCGCGGAGGAGGAGAAATCACGTGACTGTGCTCCCCATGTTCCACGTCCTGTCAGACTCCTTCTGGGAGCCGGTGGGTTTGAGGCTGTCCTACGTGCCATGTACAACATGGATAACGGGATAAAGGGGAGTATTCTTTCCTCCTTTTCCAAACACTAGATGTGAGAACAGGCAGGGTCGAGTTCAGTTTGAGCACGTAGCACATGCCTGGCACACGAGAGAGACTCCGGAAATGTCTGTCAAATGACTGAATAAGGAAAAAGAATCCAGTAAAGAAAATAAAGCACCTGGAACTCAAGACCTGTGTGTGGGGAAGGAGGAGGAGAACTCGGGACGGAGGAAGTCATTTCTGGGACAGAGCCGGGAGGAGCCGGGTGAAGCGGCAGGGCCAGGACGCGTCCACGCGGACGTGTGAGCGGCTAAGGACCGAACGGCAGCGTGGAAACCCACAGAGAAGAAAGAGAAGCAGAATGCTAACAGAGTACTGCCAAGTCTCATGTGACGTGAGTAACGCTACCAGAAAATAAAAGTAACTTGGTTTTCTCTGAAGTCAGTAGTCAAACACAAAACAGCGACAAAACCAGCCTTGTCAGAGTCGTTTCTCGGCTGAACTGCAGTAAGATGGCCGAACACACCCACCTCCAGGGAACGCGACGGCTCCCACTTCAGCTACGCTTCAGAATCTTCCGGAACATCTTCGTCAGAAAAGAGCAACACAAGGTGCTCGCGTTTATTCCCTTTACAAAACGTACCTGGAGAATCTGCTAGGGGAGCATTATGACCGCAGGTCTGGGAGAAACTTCTACACTTTGGGGTGATCCGTCGAGGATGGGGCGTCACAAAGAGCTGTTTTGGCGTCTGCCCAAATTCCAAGATTTGGGTTAGCATGGCCACTTTCTCGTCAGGGTCCTCGATGCTTTAGGACAGAACACAAATAATGCAGTGAACCTCGAGGTTCCAGTTAGTTTCTTGAAAGCATAAACGTCAAATGATGCAGGTCAACACGAGAGGTTAACCCTCACATAGCTGCTGTTGAGCAACAGCTATGTGCCGGGACTGCTGAAGCCTCATTACAGGTTGTTCGATCATTTTCTGAGGCTCCGGAATGTACCTAGTGGTGAATGCAAGATACTATTCATTGTGAAATTTCCGTACCTTAGTATTATTATTCACAGAGCTGCAGTAATCATTTAAAGAAGTACTTGTTTTTTTATTTTAGAGAGACACAGAGTACAAGTGGGGGAGAAAGGGAAGGGGGGCAAGAGAGAAAGAGAGAGAGATTGAGAACCTTAAGCAGGCTCCATGCTGAGCACAGAGCCCAACACGGGGCTTCCTTCCACGATCCTGGGATCATGACCTGAGCCGAAATCAAGTCAGGCGCTCAACCGACTGAGCCACCCGGGTGCCCCGATAAAGAGGTATTTTGTAACTTAAGTAGAAACTCCTTACAGACATACAAATACCTGTTCAAGTCTACACCTCCTTCGTAGGTCAGCGGATGAAATACTGAAAAAGGAGATGAAAAACACTATTGAAAGAGGTCATGTTTAGATAATATACACGCTGTACAGAGTTCTGTTTTTTTTTTTTTTTAAACTCAACAGCTTTAAATTTTTATTCAAAGAAATTGATGATCACTTTGCAAAAATGACTAATAATATCCAACGGCAATAAATATCAACTCGGGCTATTATCTCTCGCAGAGCAAAAATCTCATCGGCAGCTCAGACAGTCTGTTATCTCCGGGTGTTTCCCCACCAGCACTTCAGGCCCCCACCCCCATCCCCCGCCCCGGGGCAGCACAAATCACCCCGCACTGCCCCGAACTTTCAGCTCAGCCACCCTCATGAGCGACACCGGAAACCTGGAGGCGGTAAGAACCAGACTGAGGAGGAGGTGGAATTCTGCCCGCGTCTGTCTTTCTGCTCAATTAATAAGACACTCTGGGGCCCTTCATAGGAACGGAGCGTGCTCTCCTAGTCTATCCTGACTGAGTTTCACTTGAGATTATTGGGTGGGATGGAGAGTACATGCTACAACTGGAAGGCTGTAGAAAAACACTTCTCGGGATCACGGTAAAGTTGATGTTCTTAAGGCAAAAGTCCTTCCCCCTCTGTGGCTCAGTCTGATCCCAGAGGCGGGTGTCAGATGCTTCTGCCGCACCAATGCCTCAGTTTTTCTTTCTTCCTCTTCTTTTTTTATTTTATTTTTTATTTTGGGTTTGCTTTCGCTTTTATCAAAGGCTATAGGAACTTTCCGAGGCTATCACGTACCATTATGGGCCCCAACAGCATCGGTGCCTTTTTGCTTGTAGCCAAATATTAGATCGATCCACTCATGAAGGTGTTCTGACACGTAACCGCTTTCCAACGCCTCTTTGCTCTTCTGGAGAAAGTCCTCGGGACCTATTAGATCAGACTTGATCAAAACATCAGTCTTCATTTGTTTTCTCCCATTTCTTGTCTGCCCGTATGCAGACAGAGCTTCTAGGAGAGGCAAGAGGTACATATTTCTTAATGAGGTCCCCCCCCCCCCCGCCCCCATCACATAAAATATAAAGTTTGGTGGGAAGCGGGGGGTGGCAAAAGTCACGTTCACAACATTTAGGTCTTTCAAATACCTATCAATGTTTTTGCATCTTAGACTCACAGACCATTTCTGATTTGGAATAGGACTGGTATTGCCTCATTTACATAGAAAATCACACCGTCATTTAAAACCACCCAGGCAACTATACATAATCGTACTCCAGTGGCACTGCCGGGTGAGGAACTGTTGTAATTCAGTACTTGCACGGCGGTACTCACTCCGTGCCCAGGGCGGAAGTTCAACGTCATCCACCATCTGCCCTCCTTGTCTCTTGCCCAGATCCAACTTCAGACTGTTAACTAAAAAGCTGACATCATCGCCATAGAATTCTGGAATCAACTGAAAGTGTCAGAAGGAAAGGAAGAGCAACGAGTATTTTTTCAAGCAGTTGGAAACCACAAGCCCAGTGGATCATTAGCTTTAATAACCGCTTACCTCTTTAAAGTCTGTGGCACCATCCAAACAGTTTTTCCAAGTTTCTGCAATACTAAATACAAAAAAAAAAAAAAAAAAAAAAAAAATCAACTGATCTGAACGCTCAGGTGAGTGAAACAGCAACCGCATCGCAGTCTATGCAGCTAGGTGTTGGTCTACGCTTTACCTGCAGTGACTCACTTCTCTAACTCACAATTCTCAACATTTGTATGAGGATCCCCTTTTACAGAAGAGACACCTCCCTGAGCTCATGCAGGGAGGGACACGGGGGAAGGACACAGACCCAGATGGGGTGTCTCCAAGTCCTTGCCGGGAGCCTCCGCACACACAGCGGCCGGTGCTTAGACACGGAAAACCTAGCACAGCCGTTGTAATAGCTCGTTTCAAAAAGGAATTATAAATAAACAAGCGTACAGTTTAAAAAATGATCGGAGAGGCACAGATGAAAAGATTAACAATGAATATTATCTCAGCATGGTGGGAGGCCAAGTGAACTTAATTTTCTTCTTCATATTTTCTGATTTTTTTTGCAAGGAAATATTACCTTTACAATAAAGAAGTTAAATGCTCAAAGGGAATTATATTCAATAGTATTATTTAGAATAGCAAAATGTCAGAAATTGTCTAGATGTCCAACAATAGAAAAACTGCTAAAATACTTAAATTATGGCACACATCAGGATATGATATGGGAATTTTAAAAAATCACTGTTTTGAAGAACATGTAATAATATGGAAATATGGAAAACTTCAACATCTAATACGCGGCTGCAACAGGCAGGACAAAAGCTGTATTTAAAAGAAGTTCTTACAGTTACACACACACACCCACACACACACAC
This sequence comes from Panthera pardus, assembly GCF_024362965.1. Lineage (NCBI taxonomy): Eukaryota > Metazoa > Chordata > Mammalia > Carnivora > Felidae > Panthera > Panthera pardus. The sequence continues at coordinate 10,041,105 of NW_026527002.1, forward strand.
ACACACACACCCACGACTAGAAAAAGCCTGAATGGAAAAGATATACCAATCAGTGATTCTTTACATCTCTTGACATTTTGGTATCCAGTTTTTGGAAGCAAACACATTGCACGTTTGTAACTAGAGGGTTTAAAACACGGTAAGGGAAGCATTAGGCCAAACCTGTTGAACATTCTGTCTGCATTATCAAACCTTCCGTTCTGCAGGCACAGCATGTACTCCGGTGCTAGAGGAGAGATCAGAGTAAAGTGAGACCACCGAGTCACCGAAGACGCCACGTGAAATAACACCGCATTTGGGAGCGAGGGTAAAGAACCTTACCGATCCTAACAAGGTAAAACAGCACGTAGCCCGGAGAAGAGTAGTGACTGCCGTACATGAACTTTGGCTCTGGCATTTCCTGGTAGCGGCTCTACAACACATGGAAAAAGATCCTGCTAAGTGCTGGCCGGAAAGTAACAACTGACCCAAGTAGTAAAAGCCTCAGCTCGTGGCATGGATACATTATATCCCCTAATTTCTCTCTTAAATAGGAATAGAAGGAAGGAAAAAAAAAAAAAGGAATAGAAAATAAAACTGCGCACACACAGTATTCCTGTGATAAGTATTTTGCTTTTCTTGGCTCAGTGGGAACAGTGCTGGGCTGGATTGAATAGAATGGATTTTATGCATCTCTTGAGCAATTTACCAGAGCACCTTCATGAAAATAAATCAGTCAACTAGTGATCAGTAAACTCCTACTTCCTGAATTGTAGGCCAAAGATGCAAATGGCGGGTGAGCAGCGAAACCCATGGGGGAAGGCAGCGGGCAGAGAGGATAGTAAGAAGAAATATGATGTAGAGCCTCTGGTCACTCGGCATAGTCCTCATCTAAGTCTTGGAGAAATGAGTTTCCGTTACTATGGACACAGAGGCCATGGCTCGTGGAGTTGTTTAGAAGCCGGGTATCCCCGAACCCACATACCAGAAGTCTTTCCAGCCGTTCCTTGTTTAGAGCCCCTACCGGCCTGCTGAGATCCCGGAACGTTCCCGGATTGGACAAATCTGTAAAAATAAATACATTTTAAAAAATGAATTATTTAAAATAAAGCAAACAAGCTTATACTTAAGAACCTCACTTCCCACACAACAGATACACATGCACACATTTATTTCCACAAATAGTTTTTGAAAAACCTGAGACAGACCCATTAGAATTCTAGTGTTTCTGATAGTTACTTATGCAGCTGTAACGGTTGCAGCCTGAGCTTTAAGTTAGCAACAGTCACTCAAGAGTAGCATCTCTAGAGGCGCCTGGGTGGCTCGGTCGGTTAAGTGTCCGACTTCAGCTCAGGTCATTCTCTCCCGGTTCGTGAGTTTGAGACCCATGTTGGACTCTGTGCTGACAGCTGGGGCCTGGAGCCTGCTTAGGATTCTGTACCCCTCCCCCTCCCCCTCCCCCCGCCCCTCCCCCATGTGCACCAACGCATGTGACTCTCTTTCTCAATAAACATTAAAAAAAAAAGAGTAGCATCTCTAATTGAAAATGCCCTGAATATTGATTTTTTAAAAAAAGAACTACAAATTAAAAAAAAAAAAACAAAACACTATATTCCAAGGAAAACAACAAAAATAAACACATTTTAAAAGCTAGTATTCTACAAGATTTACGGTTTAAGTTTGAATTATAGTCAACCTTATTTTTCTTATTTTTCTATTATAGCACAATTTGAGAATTGGGGACTGAATATTAGCAGAGAAATAAATTCTCGTTCTTAGAAAATCTGTTATTTCCTTCAAGTGTGAGGGTTCAATCAGTCAACTGTCAGAAAGAATTTACTGCCCACAGTACGTTATTTAGAAATACTAGAAAATAAAATTATAATAGAATCACATTTCTGTTAGAAGTAATTTGAGAGATAAATACACAAAGTTAAAATGGTTGCCACTCATTTATGTAATTATTGATGGTTTTTATTTCCTTCTTTAAATATCTCAGTATTTTCTACATGTTCTGGAATGAATAATTATTACTTTTCGCAATCTCATTTTTGAGCGTGAATTTTAAAAGTCTATGACAACCTGGAACAAATTTTCAAAGTGAAAAACGTAAGTATTTCTAACGTGGTAATTAGAGGTAACGCTGGTAACTGGCTTCAAATCGTCCGCCTACTTTCTGGGCAGGTCTTTCCGGAAGTATGGGGGGGGGCGGGGCTTTTGTTAGGACTAAAAAAATTGAGATAGTGGAGAAGACACCTATGAAACCCATATATAATTTATGGAACACGTATCCAGTGTCTCAGAATGGACATTAGCAACCTTCAGTAAAAAAAAAAAACAAAAACCAAAAACCAAAAAATCAAGATGAGTTCTAACGTGCTTACATATCACAACACTCAGTGTTGTGTTCTCACTCAACACATTCTCAGTGAGATTCTCACTGAGATTCTCAGTGAGAATCCATTCTTCCCTCTACAAACTCAGCGCGGCGGCAATTACCCAGTTCTGCGCTGCAGTAATCGTTTATTATCCACGGAAACACCGGGTACTGAGAGAGGTCGTTGCAGCTGCGGTCGGCCAGGTTGTTGAGGTGCAGGAGGTACTGGTAGTTGGAGAGGTGCCCGCGCTGCCACTGCAGGGTGTAGCTTTCGGCCGTGCGCTCCGCGACGTGGTGCTCTGAGGAGGACGGGGCCCGCGGTCACCACCGAGCTGGGCGAGCGCTGGCTTCGTGTTACTGAGCGTGTAAAAGCTAGGTGCCTTCCACGGAGGCCCTTCAACGCGTTTTTGAAAAACACATTTTAAGAAAACGAGGGGCGCCCGGGCGGCTCCGTCGGTTGGGCGTCCGACCTCGGCTCAGGTCATGATCTCACGGTTCGTGGGTTCGAGCCCCGCGTCGGGCTCTGTGCGGACGGCTCGGAGCCTGGGGCCTGCTTCGGATTCTGTGTCTCCCTCTCTCTAAGCCCCTCCCCCGCTCACGCTCCCTGTCTCTCAAAAATAAATGAACATAAAAAAAAAATTTTTTTTTTTTTAAAAAGAAAGAAAACGAAAAGGAGGCTATGGCTGGTTTTCACCAAACAGCCGTTGTGTTGTGTGACTATCTCCAAGATCCAGGAGGGAATATTATCACATATATGGTATAAAACATACTTGTGTATCAGATATATGAAAGAAAACAAATATGAAGGTATGGAGCAAATATGTAAATTACATGGTAATGCATAATACTTACTATATTATATATAGTCTGCCACATATACAAAGTGCTTGAGTTTTAACGCCCTAAAGAAGCCATGGCCGCTCGTAAAAGCTTATTTCCTCCATTTTTTTATGCAATCAAAACAAAAATAATCTTTCAGTCTTCTTTTAGATTAGGAAGAGGTGTACGACAGCTGGTTTGCTGATGCCTGTGCATTATGTATGCGGGTGAGGAGCAAGGCTGAAGGAGAAAAAGGTCTCTGGCAGGAAAACCTAATTTCTCAAATGAGAAGAGCCAGAAGGGCCACCCCCTCCGCCGCCCAGAACACCTCAGGAAACTTGGAATCAGTATGTGGCACCAAGGATAGCTTTCCTCTCAGAGAGCATAAAGTGACTGACTGCTCTCTTTTGTTGAGAAAATTCTGCTGTCGACCTGTTGCTGGCTGCACCAAGCCACTTATCTAACTCATCTGCTGGCTCAGTATTTACTATTTACTTTTACCACGTTGCTTCTCCGACCAGCTATGAGGAAAGGGGTTAAAAAAATCAAAATGCTTCTTCTTCTCATTTCCCACACTCAGAACACCTCAGAGAAAGTCTGACCAACCTGAGGAATAATACCAGAGAGAATAAGGAAGATTTACAGAAGACAGGTTTTTAGGTCATGGCAAGTTCCTTGACTTGAGATTTGAGGACTCACCATGAAAGTTGAGTTTTTTGTTGTAATCTTGTTATATAGTTAGAGAAATAAAATGAAAAAAAAAAATTAATCAGAAGGCAAGAAATAACAGTCAACTCATATCAGAGCTATACTTAGGCATTAAATTAAACGTAAGAGCTTAATGTGAGACGAAAAAAAATGAACTCTAAACCTACTAGAAAATAAAATATATTTCTTATTGAAAATAAACGATTCTTCTTTGAGGAAAAATTCCATTTCCAAGGAAGTAAAAGCAGCAAACAAAATTAAGATGGCATTCACAAAAGCCCAACATCTATTTTTGAAAATCAACCCATTGTAGTTTTTATGGTTTACAGACAACTCTGTAAACAAGAATAACTCAACTGAACCGTATACAGCTTCATATCGTTTATGCCTAAAAAGAAAAATATAGGTGTTCTTTCTAACAAAGGTGGAAAAATTCACATTTTTATGGAAGACTGAGGAAATATTAATTAAAAGCAAATCAAGTCGGCTAAGCATCCGACTTCAGCTCAGGTCATGATTTCATGGTTTGTGGGTTTGAGTCCTGCATCAGGCTCTGTGGGGACAGCTCGGAGCCTGGAGCCTGCTTCAGATTCTGTGTCTCCCTCTCTCTCTCTCTACCTCTTCCCGCTCACGCTCTGTGTCTGTCTCTCAATAATAAATAAACGTTAAAATGTTTTTAAATAAAATAAAAAAAGCAAATCAAGTCCCATAGTATTGTACTGAGTACAAAAGGCTCACGTGCACCTTCGGTGCTGTTCTTCAGCTCTGCGATTAAGACCACAGCTAACGCTTACAGACACATGACTGGGTAACTCACGGCCTCATATTAAGAAACCAAGTCTTGGTTTTCATAAACGAATATAAGACATGAATGAACATAAAAACAATTAGATGGATTCTTTAGAATTCATTCAACGTGGGAGGTGTTAAAAAGTAAAAAACATTTAAATGTATTTATCAAGAGATTTTAAAAGACGCAATTGGCATGAGCTATTACCAAGTTTCACTTCTATCTCCCTCGGTTTTTGGAAGGCCATTCTGCCAGCCACAGTCCCTGCTGAGGAGAACCAAGCAGACCCGGAAAGGGGATTCTACATATAGCAAGCTTCTTACTTCCTACCCCAGGCACTTAGGAGTTGAACTAGAAGATGAACAGAATAGAAGGAATAGATACAATGAAGGGTGAGCACCAAACCTAGATACGTGGCAATATAAAAATAGAGGTCATCTCTGTCTTGAGGTTCATAGAACTTCAGGTAGATGTCAGAACAGAGGTCATCTTCGGTGCAAAACACTTCCAAGCCCTGTAAATTCAGGAAGAAAACAGTAAAGTAAATAGCGTTGTATTTACCCTGCAATCTCAAAACAAGCTACGTGAGTACAAAAGCCTTTCAATTAAACATTTCTATTTTTTATCTGTAGGTCTTATTTATTTATAATCTCCACATACAAATTTGATTTAGTGACGTGTGTGTGTGTGTGTGTGTGTGTGTGTGTGCGCGCGCGCACGCACACAGCTCATCTGAAAGAAAGACTCAGAGTCAATGTGCTTATGACAACATACCTGCGCTTTTCAATCACGCCCTGGGTGTGTACAAGCGGAGAGACCACTGGCTAAACTGAAGACATGACAGTCCTCCACCCAGAAGGGACACTGCACACGAACTCACCAAAGGCATGAGGCCATGTCTCCTCTTGTAAATGCGGCGGACATCCTGGAGTGTTATCTGCACCACGGGCTTCTTTAAAAGTAGAAAGGCAGCTTCAGACACCAACACTCTGACACAATTAGAAGCTGTCCTTTGGTATCAGAAAGGTGAAAAAAGGGGCCAAATCTTGCTTTTCCAAAGCGTTACATGTGAACAACTGGAAAGGGAGATTTTATGGGGCGCCTGGGTGGCTCAGTCAGTTGAGCATCTTGGTTTCAGCTCAGGTCACTGTCTCACAGTTCGTGGGATCGAGCCCCACTTCGGGCTCTGTTGCCGACAGTGTGGAGCCGGCTTGGGGTTCTCTCTCACCTTCTCTCTCTGCCCATCTCCCACACAGGCACACAGACGCACTCTCTCCACTTCTGGTTTTACATGCTGCTCTGCCCTTTTCCTTTTCCTTTTTTTTTTTTTGTTTTTATTTGTTTTTAAAATGTTGATTTAATTTTGAAGGAGAGACAGAGCACGAGCAGGGCAGAGACAGAGAGAGTGGGAGGCACAGAATCCGAAGCAGGCTCCAGGCTCTGAGCTGTCAGCACAGAGCTGGATGTGGGGCTCGAAGTCACGAGCTGTGAGATCGTGACCTGAGCCGAAGTCGGATGTCCGACCAACTGAGCCACCCAGGTGCCCCTGGTCTGCCCTTTTTCACGAACTTTATGACCTTGGACAAGTTCTGTTACCTTCACTCAGTACCCAGAATATGATAAATGCTCTAATCTATCGCTCAGGATACTGCCAGGCTGCTGCTGAGTGACAAGGAATATTAACGTGCTGGTACAGGTAACTTCTCAGGAATTTTGCTTTTTATAGATCAATGGTTTGCTTACAACTGACACATTACATCTTTTTTTATTTCTGTAATCATCTTTATTTCTGTACAAACTACATTGTGTTAAGGCTCATAAACAACTACACTATTAAGCAGGTCCTCTAAAAGTTTTGTTCTTTATGAGGAAGAATATTTTCTTGCTTCTCTAAAGGCTTAAAACACTAGTAAGGGGAGAGCAAGGTTAGAAAAGCCACTGAGGGGGGTCCCTGGGCGGCTCAGTCAATTAAGCCTCCAACCCTGGGTTCCGTTCTGGGTTTCAGCTCAGGTCATGGTCTCACAGGTCATGGGACTGAGCCCCACGTCCGGCTCCATACTGACAGGGCAGAGCCTGCTTAGGATTCTCTCTCTCCTTGTCTCTGTGCCCCTCCCTCTCAAAATCTCCCTCCCCCTCCCCCTCAAAATCAATAAATAAACTTAAAAAAAAAAGCCACGGAGATTGGCTAAAAGGTGACACATCCGTGCTTTTCCCGAGTGAGAGGGAAGAGGAGCCCGCAGAGGCCAGGATACGCAACTGTGGAAACTGCCTGAAGACTGGTCAAGGATCCTAGCCCAGAGATTTGGGAGGGGATGTATGCTCATACTGTGGATTCTCAAGCTATGGCACATACTCAGATATTTTCCTACAGTTTTGGACCCAAGCCACAGTAACAGTAGCGGCCAAGCCAAGTATTACACCAGGAGAGAACGCCCATCGGCAATGCGTAGGGTCTACTGCAGGGCTCGGTGAGGGTGCCCCGCCACCTGGTGGACAAAATTGTCATAGCACCACTTTTCACACAAAAGTGTTAGATGTTTTAGTGACATAGTGACTGAGTGACCAGCCTGGAGAATTTCCAGGATGCAGCCTCCTACGACAGAAAACACGTTCTTTAAGCTGAAAGTCGCACCAAATGGTCCGACTGTCTTATCATGGTGTATTAGGATTTCTGTTCTTCTAATGAACCAGGCCAAAAAGGGGTGAGATCCAGAGAAAGCTACAAATCTTTACAAACTTTAGTGTGAAAATCTGAGTTCAAGTTCACTTTCTGGCCCAGTAAGCCTAAAGTCATTGTGAAAGAGGAGCCTGTTTCCAGAGCAGAAGCACTACAGCTGCCCCTTTCCAGCATCCGCACACACACCCCGCGCTAGCTGGCAGAGGGCCACTTCGTTCGCTCCTTTGCGTATGGAGACCTACTGAGTTTGTTCCTAATTAAAGAAAAACAAAATATACCGCATATACAAACGCATAAACAGATGTACAGAAAACATCCATTTCTCAAAGTGCTTCCGAGTAGAAAGCTGTAACAAACCTCCACTGACTCTTCACTAAAAGTGGGAGGGGCAGGGTTTCTTTTCACCGCACTGAGAACAAGTGATCCCCAAATTACGGAAAAGACATCAGAAGAGCTCAGATCTGGATGAGCAGGCCTCGAGATGACACAGGGAGGCCTGTTAAACACGCAGCTGCTGGAGGGGAGGGGGCGGATTCTGATCCGCCAGGACAGGGGAACACTGTAACCTCGAGGTCAGGCTCACAGGGAGGGTGAATAGTCTGGTGCTAACACAGCCGTCCCGCTGACCCTGTGTCCTTCCTCACCGGGTGGCCGTTGAGAGGCTGGAAATACAGGTTCGTGTCCGTGATGCACACGTGTCCAGGGTTCGTCACCAGCGGGGTCACCATTTCTGCCTGGCATTCCATGTGCAGCTTTTCAGAAACACTCTGGAATCTGACAATACAGTTTGCAGCAAAAGCGAGAAAAATCAGAAATCAATCGAATTTCTAGGTTTAACTTTCTCTAAGGGAGCTATAGCCTGACTCTGCACGAGGTGTCTAAACACGACATTTAATACAAGAACAACGGTAATCTAAATTGGTCGCTTAAATCAAACGGGCATTCTTTACACAAACAAAACCCTGACATTCTTTTAAATGGCATAATGAAAACTTAGAAAAAAACAACAGATGAACTTATGTATCATAGAAAACAGACAAGTAAATTATACTAAATAATTCCTTATAGCTCAACTCTTCCTCCTCCCAACATAAACTGGCCTTGAAACCGTTATTTTTAAGTTTATTTATTTTGTGAGAGAGAGTGCGCACGGCAGAGGGACAGTGAGAGAGGGACAGAGAATCCCAAGCAGACTCAGTGCTCTCAGCAAAGAGCCTGACGCAGGGCTCGATCCCACAACCATGAGATCATAACTAGAACCAAAACAGTCGGGCGCTCAACTGACTGAACCACCCAGGTGCCCTGAAACTATTCTTAGATTAACGTATTTTGCTGTTTGGGGGCCACTAAGCCCTATTTTTATAGTCCCATAAGTCTCCTGGCGTAAATGGCATTTACTTCACATTCTACTTTAGGAGGCTATGAGTACATAATTACAATCATGTAATCATGTCAGTTCCAAGGTAGTTCTTTTGTGGATTTACTGCAGAAAAACCAGTCACACATGATCTTTCCACTACCTCCTCCTAAATCGTTTAGTCAAAAAAGCCCATTTTCCTTTTTATTTTTTTACTAATTAAAACAAAATAGAGGGGAAACAACCATGTCATCGATATTTTAAAGCAATTCCTTTGTAAAAGTAACTGGGATAAAAATAAATCTTCCCTGGGGCATCTCGGCGGCTCAGACGGTTAAGCATCTGACTTCAGCTTCAGGTCATCATCTCCTGATTCGTGGGTTTGAGCCCCGTGCAGGGCTCCGTGCTGACGGCGGGGAGCCTGCTTCGGATCCCCCGTCTCCCTCTCTCTCTGCCCCTCCCCTGCACATGTGCACACATGGGCTCTCTGTCTCTCTCTCAAAAATACATAAATATTAAAAAAAAAATCTCCCCTGCCAGTAACAATGGGACAAAAGCCCACGGGACAGACTTGAGGTTCCTTGAGAAGTCAAGGGGACCTCAGAGCTCTCACCCTCACCACAAAAACCAGCTGGAGGGCTACACAAGCCTTTTACAAAGCCATCAGAAAGCTTAGATGCAAAGAAACCTAAAAGAAGAGAGAAACAGCTGGGTGGTGGGAAGAGGAATGACCTGTGTTAGAAGGGGAAGGGCTGCGGGATGGAGAGAGGTCTGCAGGGAAGCAGAAGGCAGAGTCAGGACTGAGAGTGGAGGTGCAAAGATGCTGCCAACCGGGGGGAAAGCAGACGGAGGTCGCCCCCGGCTCCGAAAGCAGGTGGTTCAGCTCCATGGCATAAAGATGGCTCTAGGGATCCTCTGAGGGCTCGGATCCCAAGCCCTGCTGGAAGGAAGTCTCAATCGCCCGCAGCAGAGACGGGGAATGGAACGAGGGCTGCAGTGAAGCCCTGACCCCCCTCGATCAGGGGTCACATGGTCAGCACCCTGTCAGAGCCTCAGCACAGGTGGCCGGACAGAAGAAGGGGGCGCCCAACTACTTTTGGAGGTAAATAGTATTTAGTTCAGTCTCCACAGTTCTTTTTAAAACCCAACACTCAGCATACGATAACAAGTTACAAGAAACACAAAGAATCCAGAAAATATGACCCATGCTCCTGAGAGAAAAGATTCAATGGAAGATGACTCAAGGTCGGATCCACCACAGGGAGACTTCGAGATCACAAACACGCTAAATATCTAGAAGATGAAGAACATGTGTGAAGACAAAGGGAATTTCACCGGAGGAATCAAAACTAGGAGAAAGAACCAAGAGGAAACACTAGGAATGAAAAATCTGGATAGGAGAAATGAAGAATTAATTAAACAAGCTGAACAGACCGGAGATAGCAGGGAAGAAGTCGGGTCAGGCTGAAAATGGGTGAATAAAAAGTGGCCTGAAACAAAATGATAAAAAAAAAAAAGAACAGAACAGAGTATCTGACAGCTGAGGGAATATACAAAACACACTGACATGGGCATAACTCCAGTTCCAGGGGAAGAGACTGAATATGGGGCAGAAGAAACACTGAGGGAGAGAATGCGGAAGAACCGACGAGAGACACGGGTTCTAGACTCATGTTACCCCCAAACCGTGAGGTCCCCAGGCAGGATGAGCACAGAGAAAACTACACCTTACATGCAGGCAACAGGACAACACATGACGTGACTTCACAGCAAACAGGGGACACCAACATACAAAAGAACAGAATTCTTTAAAATAGTGACAAGAAAACCAACCCAGAATTCCATATCCAACAAAAATGCCCTTCAGAAATGAAGGGGAAATAAAGATATATTCAGAGAGACCTACTCCGAAAGAAATCACTGAACAGGACTGCACTACAAGAAATGTGACAGAAAGTTCTTCAACCCGAGGAGAAATGAGACTAGATTAAACACACTGGAGTTGCAGAATGAGTACATGTTTAAATATCTGAGTATATGGAACAAGATGTATTTTTCTGTATATTTAGTTTACATACACACATGTACGTAGCTAAATTCTTTTAAAAATCAATGATTTTTTTTTTTTTTGAAGCAAAAATAAGAACACCGTGGTTATGGGCTTCATGCTAGATATAGAAATATAATATAAGACCATAAGATCAGGTCTTATGGGCAGGAGAGGCCATATGGAAATACACTGCTGTAAAGCATTGTTGTAGAGTAGTGTAATATTATCGAAGATACACTATGGTCCCAGGTGCCTACTGTAATCTCTAGAGCAACCACTAAAAATGATACAAAGTGGCACAGCTTAAAAAGTCAAGACAGTAGACAAAATGGACTACTTAGAAATATTAGATTTACCCCAAAGAAGGCAAGAATGGAGAGTCAGAAAAGCCAAGAACAAATGGAATGCTAACAAATACTGAGATAGGGGATTTAAAAGCAACTATATTAATAACACATAATTACAAATGAATTAAGCATCCCAATTAAAAAGGGAGGGTGTCAGACTGCATGAAAAGCAAGACTCAACTACATAAAGTGTGTGTTGTCTGGTAACAGAATGAAGACACAGACAGGTTAAAAGTAGAGGGACAGATGGGGCGCCTGGGTGGCTCAGTCGGTTAAGCGTCCAACTTCAACTCAGGTCACGATCTCGCGGTCTGTGAGTTCGAGCCCCGCGTCGGGCTCTGGGCTGATGGCTCAGAGCCTGGAGCCTGCTTCCGATTCTGTGTCTCCCTCTCTCTCTGTCCCTCCCCCATTCATGCTCTCTCTCTGTCTCAAAAATAAATAAACGTTAAAAAAAAAAATTAAAAAAAAAAAAAAAAAGTAGAGGGACAGAAAAGGAAATACCATGCCATCATACCATATGAGGAACTCGTATGGCCAGATTAGGAGAGGACAAAGCAGACTTCAAGACAAATGGATAAAGAGGGATACTTCATAATGATGAAGGGTTCAGGGCATCAAGAAGACATTACACATCTAGGGGTCCTGGCTGGCTCAGTCGGTTGAGCATCTGACTCTTGAGTTCGGCTCAGGTCATGATCTCATGGTTCGTGAGACTGAGCCCTGTGTCGGGCTCTGGGCTGATAGTGCAGAGCCTGCTTGGGATCCTCCCTCCCTCTCTCCCTCCCTCTCTCTCTCTTTCACCCTCTCCCACTCATCACGTTCTCTGTCTCTCTGTCAAAATAAACATTTGAAAAAAAGAAGACATTACACATCAAAATGTACGTGAACCTAACAATATGGCTTCCTAATATACAAGCCATGAACTGACAGAAATGGGAGGGGAATAATCCCACAATCATTGCTGGCAATTTTAACACCCTTCTCGCGGTAACTGATAAAACAAATCAACAAAAACTTGCCAGAGTATAGATGATCAAAACAACCATCAGCCAGGTGGAACCAAATGGCATTTACTCAACACTATATTCAACAACTGCCCAGCACACCTTCCTTTCAGGGACATACGGAACTTTCACCAAGACAGCCCATATGCTGGGCTGAAAGCAAATCTCAACAGTACCAAAAGACTGGAGTCATATGGAACGTATTCTCTGAACCAAGATGGTATTTAACTAAACGTCGGTAACAATAACAAAATCCCCAAATAGGCTGAAGTTAAATAACACACTTCTAAATAATCCATGGGTCGCAGAAGAGATGGCACAGGAAATTACAAAATATTTTTGCAGTAATGACAGTGAAAACATAAAATGTGTGGGTTGCAGGTGAAGCAGCACCACACAGGTCAATTTACATGTAAGTACAAAAAGAAGGTCTAAAACTGCTGATCTGATTTTTGTAAGAAGCTAGAAAAAGAACAGTTAAACCCAAAGGAAGCTGAAGGAAGGAAATCAGAAGAGGGGAAATCCATTTTATATAAAATAGAAAAGTAGAGAAAAATCAATAAAGTCAAAAGTTGGTTCTTCGAAAGGTTAATAAAATTGACAAAGCCCTGGAAAGGCTGGCAAAGAAAGAAAAGAGAAAACACACAGCTTCAATGTAAGGAGTGAAAGAGGGACGACCATCACGACAGATCTTACTGACATTAAAAGGACAATAACCATTTCACACCAATAAATGTGCCATGAAGTGGACAAATTTTTTGAAAAACACAGCGTAACCAAAACAGGCACAGGAAGAAACAGACAACATACACAGTCTCATGTCTAGTAAATAAATGAGTAAGAGCCCTCAGGCCTATATGGCTTTACCAATGAATTCTGTTAAAAACTTAAGAAAGAAATATAATCTGACAAGCAGTCTTTCAGAAAACAGGATGACGGAACATTGCTAAACTCATCTGATGAGGCCAATAGAACCCTGATAGCAAATCCCGACAGATACATTAAAGATTTATGGAGCAACATCCCTCATGAACATAGAGGCAAAAATCCTTTACAAAATACTAGCAAAGCAAACCTAGTGATATCAAGTAATAAAAAAAGGAGAATACATTATGATCAAGTTGGATTTATCCCATGAATAAGGTTGGTTGAACATTGAAAAAAAGAATCAATCAATGTAATTCACAACATTAACAGAATAAAGTGGAAAAAAAATGATCATTTCAAGAAGTGCAGAAGAAAAAATTAACAAAACTCTAAACCTATTATTGAAAATGCTCTCCGCAAACCAGGAATAAAATGGAGCTTCCTCATTCTGATGAAGGGCATCTATAAAAAACCTAGAGCTAGCCTCTTTCTTCAGCAGTGAAACAAACCCTTTTCCAGTAAGATCAAGGACAGGGCAAGTATGTGCTCCCATCACATCCATTAATTAAACAGCACAATGAGGCAAAACGCAGAAATAAAAGCCATGAGGATTTCTGTGAAACTGTCATTATTCACAGATGAAACGATTATGTATACAGAAATCTACGCAATTTAAAGAAACCCACCAGGACTAATGAGTAAACCTGGAAATGTCACAGGATACAAGGTGGATGTAAAAATCAAAGCAGGCAACAACAACAACAACAAAACACTGTATTTCTACATACCAGTAACAAATAATTGGAAGAAAACATTTAAGTAGCAACAAAAGAAATCACAAATCTAGGAATCTGTCCAACCAAATATGGCCACATCGACAGACTAACCATATAACAACAGGAGAAAGCAGGTGAGTTGTAGAACTCTGTGTGCTATCTTTACACCTTTCCTTTATACCCCAAATTAGTCCAAAATAAAAGACTTTCAAGGGGATTTTTGGGGTACATATGGGGGCAACTTGAATATGACACTATAAATTACATGATGCTATAGAATGATTGCCACTTGAGTACTGTAACAAAATGGAGGGGTGCCAGAGAAGATCCTTGTAAAAGACACAAGTTGAGATAGTTATGGGTAAAGTGTCATGTCTTGCAATGGAATTTCTAGTGATTCTGAAAAAGAATATTTTATATGTAACACATTTACGTACAAGTACACACGACTTATAATGTATATACACATATATGTAAGTATAAAGGAAATATAAATATCAGACATACACCCACACATACACACACACATATATATACACACACACATATACTTGTACACACACAAACACAGAACGTGCAAGAACTAAAGCAAATCTGACAAAATGTTAACAAATTAACCCTTGGTGACTCATAGGGTATCTCTGTTCATTATCTTATTCTTCGGACTTGTGAGGATTTGAAAATTTTCAGAATGAACGGTAGAGAAAAATAAACGTAGTTATCTTTTATTTCTTCAATAAGAAAGTATTTCCTTGGAACTATGATGGTCAAAGTTTACCTTTCTTTGAGAGGAAGTATACCACACGGGAATATCGCATTTTATACAGTAAAAGTTTCTTTTCTAAATTGTTCAGCCTAACGTTTTGGAGGCTGGATTAAATTAAAACCTCCACAGTGAGCCATTTTTAAAATTAATGCGATGCTGAAGCCCAGGACTGAAAAAATCGCTACTCAGAATTATGCATTCTAAGTAGGTCAAGAGAAGCTAATTCTTCTTATTCCTTTTCCTTCCTAAAAAGGAAGCTATTCTTCCCCTGGCAATCCATTTACCTAAAATATCCTGCAAGTATTAAAACAGAAAGAAAGATTAATGCTTTATAGGTGAAACAGAAAGAGAAGCAAACAAACATAAACAGAGAAACATTACTGGCCAGATGGCTTTCCTGGCAAGTGCTTCAACACTCTAAAATGTAGTGTAAGGTTACAAATCTCACAAAGATAGCAATAAAACAGAATATTACAAACTAATCTCATTTATAAACATAAGCCTGGAGCAAAAGCCTGGCATAAGATAATCCATAAATGAGTCTATTCAACCAATACTTTCTACGTTGTCTTAAGCTGGAGTCATTACAAATGTAGGAATCTGAAATAAGAATCTAAAATAAAAATGGTATTTAGTGAACAGGGACTGTAATAATTTATGACAAGATTTTGTACATATTAAAGAATTTACATATAAAGTTAATGGAACTGATCACAAAGTTTAGCCACAAACTGAATACACAAAAATCCACTGCATTCCATGTATCAACAATGAACAGGAAAGGACTTTTTAGGACATCATTTACAACACTGTCAGAAATATGAAGTCCCTGGAATAAATCTAACACAAGTGGGGAAAGACCTTTACAGAGAAAATCATAAGGAAGACGTTAAAGAAGGCCTAAATAAATGAGTGATTCACTGCAATCCCAATCAGAATCCCAGCGGGCTTTCTTTTATGGAACTTGACAAGCTGTTCTTAAAAGCACGTAGAAGTGCAGGATAAGGCCAACAATAGCGAAGACATAAACTGAAAAGGAAAATAAAGTGTGAGGCCCTGAACCTATAAATATCAAGAGTTATTATACAGTTACAATGATTGAGACAGTGGTATTAGAGAGGAAATGCAGATCTACTTAATAGAAGGCAAGAAACCAATAAGAACACAGGTCCGTACAAAAAGCATAATTATTTGCAGGAAATATGCTGTATACTTAGAAAAGCTGAGAAAATCAATGAAAAAAATCACCGGACTAGTAGGAATATAGTTTCCCAGTCCCCACAGGACACCTTAGTAAGGTACCTATCACAGCTTGAAGGGTCGGATAAGACTTTCCAGAACAACTGGAAACAAGTGACTTCAGCCAAGCTGAAATCAGAAGAATAAGTAAGAGTCAGCCAGATGCAAAAGAGGAAGGAGGCTGAATGCTCTCAGTACAGGGAACATGCAGGAAGGCTCAGAGGGACGAGACCATTTGATTCAGGATCTGCACAGATGCAAAGAGCGGGAGCACAGAATTCCACAGGACACCAGCGACCACACGTACTGCACACACAAGGGCTAGAACCTAAGCCACGTAAGGTTCAGACTTTACCCTGAGGGCAGCTGGAAATCCTGAAGAGTTTTAAACAGACGTGCGACATAATCAAGTTCCTTAGAAAAAGCACATTTTCAAGGCATGCTCGGTAGGGAAGAGAGAATAGGAAAAGGGAAGACTGGAGTCAGGTGGACAAGCTCACAGCCGCTACAGTGTTCTGAGTGAAGGCAGTGGGGGCCTGAACTCAGGCCAACAGCAGGGTGAAAAGACGGAAGTTGACGGCCTAGAAAGATCTTAGTGAGCATCAGTCCACAGGCCTGTCTGGCTGACCCAAGTCAGGATGGAGAAGCGGAGGCAGGGACATTCCCGACAACACGCAGGTCTGGGGGCCCGGACGGTGACATCGGCGGTCTGGGACAGGCCAAAGGAGGCACTCGGATCAAAGACATCTGCTGCTTTTAGAATCTGGGAACGAAATCATTAAAAACTTACCTGTTCTTGTCAAATGATGTCCTAGCCAAACGCGACTGCAAAATAGCGGTTATCTATTAAAACAGAACCATTAAAAAATAAGGATTTAGGAGTGAAACCTCAATACAATTTAATTCACGAAAAAGACACCGATCTTTAGAAACTCTTACCATAGCAGTTTGGTCCCCAAGTTTGTCAAGGCAGGACGCTCTGTGAAGCTACAATATACAAATGTACAAGAATTTATTTTTTTTTCTCCAAAACGATACAAAGATATTTCCTTAGAAGCAATGAAAACCAGCAATCATTCTGTTCCTCGGTAACAGGTAAGATCACTTCTGATACATCTGTGACTTCTTCCTAACATACAGTGTTCAAATGCAACATATTCAAGTAAATCTGCTTCATATTTAGAAAAGAAATTATGGTTTTAGAGAGATGTATAAATAAGATTTTTTTTTCTTTTTTTAAGTTTCTGCCTAAGCGTGCTTTGAATTCTCTGCCCAGGGAATGCCCGAGGAAGGCGCTGGCTTACCTGAAGCAACGTTTCCACGACATCTTCCACTTTCCCTGAAACATCCAATTCAAAAACGTACTCCATTGTGCCCTAAGAAGAAGGGAAACAAATCAAATCAAGGGAAGAGAAGAAGCCCAACCATACTACTTTAGGAACATTTGCAATGCCTCTGCTGGGCTGTGCCCGTGTCTGCCCGCTCCTCCCCCTGGAATGAGAGCTGGGGGGTGGGGGAGGGGGCAGGAGCAGACCCTGCCAGACATTACTGCTACATTTATTATTTCTTCCCTTCTGCCAACTTTGGACTCAGTTGGCTGTTTTCTCTCATTTCTCGAGGTGTGTAGTTAGGTTTTTAAATCTGAGATGTTTCCTTCCCTTACTGTAGGTACGTATCACTAGAAACTTCCCCCTCAGTACAGCTTTTGCCGCATCCTGTAAGTTTAGGCATGTTCCGTTTTCGATTTTGTCTCGAGGTGTTTTTTAATTGCCCCATTTCTTCTTTGACCCACTGGTCGTTGCTGGTAACGCCTGTGAACTTGCCTTCTGCTATGTATTTCTAGTTTTAGTCCACCACGGTCAGAAAAGATGCCTGGTATGACTTCAATCTTCTTAAATTCGTTTTGTGACGTGACATGTGCTATGTCCTAGGGAATGTTCCTTGTGCTCCTGAGAAGAATGTGTATTCTGCTGCTGTTGGGTGGAGTGTTCTCTGTATGTCTCTTAGGTTCATCTGGTCTACACTGTTGTTCAGATCCTCTGTTTCCTAACTGACCTTCTGTCTGGATGCTCTACCTATTATTGAAAGTGGGGCATCGAGGGGCACCCGGTTAAGCATCCAACTCTTGATTTTGGCTCAGGTCATGATCTCACACACAGTTCGTGAGATCGAGCCCTGCGTCAGGTTCTACACTGCCAGCACAGAGCCTACTTGCCTACTTGGGATTCTCTCTCTCTCCCTCTCTCTCTCTCTCTGCCCCTCCCCGACTGTGTGCTCTTTCTCAAAATAAAGAAACATTAAAAAAAAAAAAAAAAAAAGGAAGTGGGGCATTGAGATCTTCTATTTTTATTGTGTTGCTATCAATTTCTCCCTTCAATTCTGTCAATGTTTGCTTCAAACATTTAGGTGCTCAGAGGGCAGGTGAATATCTCCTGTGATGGTTAATGTGATTTGTCACATTCTCTCGTCTTAGCCCTGAGGGAGCGTCTGCTGGGCTGCACTGTCCTCCGTCTGCTGGACCACAGGTCCCTGGAGCGGCAGCCTGATGCCCAGCTTTTCCTCGTGGTCGGTGGCCCCAGGCATCTAGAGCATGCTGGGTCCTGGCACCGCTCCAACACAGGCAACACTGAAGCCAGTCCCTCGGGCAGCCACCCCAACAGTCAGAACACAGTCCCGGACACACGGTTGGACACGGTCCTGTCTTCTCCCGGAAGGAGCTGCGAGTTCCCTCCCGTCACGCGGTACGGTATTGGGGGCGGGACTATATTGAAAGGATGTTACAAACATCCCTATTGGCTTCAGTGGGGCTGTTTCCATGCTAACCTGGGGTGCAGGGCCTCTTAACTGGTTTCCAGGTTTGTCACAAAAGGCACTGGTGGTCCATGTATTGTTGACTGAATCAGGGTCTCCATGAGAGGAACCAGGGCTTCCTATTCCGCCATCTCTCATGGTCACCACCGATGTCACTATCCCTCTTTTTCAATCTGAAAATCACACCCATTTTACGCTGAAGCAACAGAGCTTCTCTGCTTCGGAAACCTCCCTCATCTCCTTTTACATAACTTCTCAATGGACCAAGAACAGCTTTGTGGATATCAGGAGAGCGATGGGAGGGAGAGTCCCCCAGGCAGTGGTCTCAACTTGGCGGGGGGGGGGGGGGGGGGGGGGGATGGGCAGGGGGGGTTCCTACTACCCCAGTGCATTGAGGTCCTACTCAACACCAGGGGGAACAGTGAGTAGGGTGTCTATACCTGCAGTGTGAGGGATGCTCCCACACCATTAAGAACCATCCTTCCCCAAATGCCAACAGCACCAGTGGAGAGCAATTAAATCTCATATCTACAGTTTCTGACTGGTAAATGCCAGTGTTTCTTGTGCATAAACCTCAAAGCCACAGCATGTAGTCTGCGGGTTCCCCGAGTGCTGAGACACTGCAGGCTGGCCTATGACAGACGGAGGTTTAGCCTGTGGGGCTGTTTGCTCCAAGAGGGTGGCTTTTCCTCATTCACGGTGGTGTCCGTGTGCAGAGCACCAGCCTGAATGCAGGTCCCGTAAAAACCCTCTTTTGGTAGGAGTTACCCCTTTACTATATATTAAGCTGAAGCCAAAGAATGAAGTGATGTACAGAACGGTTAAATGTGATGCCTATGCTTCCTTGACAAGGCCTGGAAAACCAAAAATGTATGCAAGTATACTCATAGCTCTCTCAATTAAGACAATTTATAAATTATTATTCAGCTCTCAAGGGCATTTTATATGCTATAAATATTTCTTAAACATTTTAAAAAATACAGTTAGCAAATAACCTTATAAATGACACACATTCTGATTTCAATTGCTAATCTAATAATTTAAGCTTTATTTCTCCCCCCTATTAGACACATTTATTTTTTTAAGTCAAAAATTTATTGAAATCTCTTGGACTAAAGGCTATGGCTCCCTTGGGTAATTCTGTTATAACTGCTGGTAACAAGCTT
Organism: Panthera pardus; assembly: GCF_024362965.1. Taxonomy (NCBI): domain Eukaryota; kingdom Metazoa; phylum Chordata; class Mammalia; order Carnivora; family Felidae; genus Panthera; species Panthera pardus. The sequence goes on from NW_026527002.1 coordinate 10,060,838, forward strand.
TAAATACTCTTTATTATTCTTCTATTCGATTAAAGATGTTAATAAAATCACAAAATCTTACTGCTTAAAATCACTATATAAAGTGCCGGGAATAAATGAAAAGCTTTACTTACCCTTTCTATTTTATACGGTGCAACAATATTGTGTTCTTTAATGAAATATACCTGAGAAGGACAAATCAATTACGTGTGAGATAATTAAAAATTCTCAGTAATAAGTTACTATAAATTAAGATATTATGCATCAAATTTAAAGCAGTGTGAACATAATCTCTATTTCCAAAAGCACTTGCATTGCTCTTAGTATGGCTTTAAAGTTGTAGTGTTAGGATAACAAATTTTAAAAAGGGATTCATCAAGGCAGCAAGGTAGCAATCACTGCCGGGTAAGTAAAATCCCCAAGATGTTTTATGAATGTCATGACCTGTACCCAGTAACCAAGCAGAAAGAGGAAGGAAGCTAATCGAAGTGCCAATTTTCTAAGAAACGGGTAAAACAAAGTCACTGTGGTATGAGATATGCTTATTAACATAAAGAAACTTCCCTTCTCTGTAGGTGATCTGGGCATAGGGTGTCTTACACGCACTGGTCACCTGCCTACACTGTATGTTAGCAACCATGTCCAAGAAGCAATGCCACCCGCCAGGGCCGTCAACATGGAGCCCTACCCGTCTCCCTGCCTTCCCTCCTGCCATGATGATGGGAGTGCCCGGGCCCTCAGAAGCGGTCACTCTACTAGGCCACAAAATGTAGACCTCCCTCCACCTGCCAGCTGTTCAGAAACTCGGCTCCTATGGTGATAACGCTTGCTGTACTTTCTCACATTTGAAACAAACAAGAGATAAGAACCCTCCCTTGGGTCTTATATCCTCATTTTACTGTTTCTGTTCCTTTTTGTGGCAAAACTCTTTGCAAGAGCTGACGGTACTTTCTCTTGGGCCCTGGGTGGGTTTTTAGCCACATCACACATTACAGGGGTGAATCCACTCCTGAGGTCATAAGAGGTGCACCAGATCTCCAGGTCACCAAACTCAAGGGTCTGTTCTGAGCATTTCCTGGGTTCTGTTTCTCGGAGCTCAGGATGGCTCTTCCTGAAGCAGCTGTCCAGCTGGCTTCCAGCCACCAGCTCCCAGCCCTCCGTGGCCTCGCCCGCTACCCCTTCTGTCTTCCTTCAGACCCTCTCTCTTCCCAACCTCCCAAGGCAGACTTGCTGGGTCTAGTCCTCAGGCCCCTCTGTGTACACCCGGCCCCTAGAAACCTCATCCAGGCCCAGGGCTTCACCCAGCTTATGTCTGTCGCCTCAGCCTTCTCCCTGAAACCCAGACCAATGCTCCCGAGGCCCGGCAGACTTTTCCTCTCGGAGGTCACCTTCTCAACAGAGCCTGCTCTTCCCCAGGCTCCTTGACAGCAATGAAGGGCCTTGCTATCCACCTTTTTGGGGGTCATTCCTGACTGTTCTCCTTTGTACCTTGCAACGAACCCATCAGTACACCTGTTAGGTTTTTCTTCAGCATGTATCCAGACACTGGCCACCTCTCACCCTCCCATTGCTACCATCCTGGACTAAAACCTCCAGGTTCTCAATACCCCTCAAGGCTCTCCTTGCTTCCGCTCATGCCCCCTACAGCACATTCCCTACCCAGCCTCCAAGAGATTTACCAACACACACAACTCAGCTGGCAGGGGTTATTTATTCTCTTTTGTGCTTTATGTGGACTGCTTATTACCCCACAGGGCCTCCGTGACACAGAGCCCACCACCGCTCCACCTCCCTTCCTCGCTGCCCTTCATCCCTCGCCCCAGGCACGTTCACCCACACTGAGCCTGCCACCTGCCAGGACCTTCGCCTCTCAGGCCCCCACCACTCGGCAGCTGCCTGGCTCATTCCCTCAGCCCTTCTGAGTGGTGTGCCTTCCCATGTGCCTTTGCGGCCAGGCACCGCTGCCCATTCTCTCTAAGGCAGCTCCTGCTTTCCTCATCATTCTCAATTCTTTTGTCCTGTTTGCATTTTCTTCAGTACAGAAGATGTCTGCTTATTGTCTGTTGCCCCCATCAAACAGTAAAGTCCATGGGGAGAGGGGCTTTGAATACTTTATTCTTCCCTATGCCTTCAAAGCCGTGAATATATATACTGAATATATAAATGCATGAATAAAAACTATTATTTACACAAACACCTACTCTCTAAAGCCTAAAGAACCATAACATAGTTCTGAAACAAGTGTGACCTCTTAAAGTAATCAAAAGCCACAAAAGTTGAGCTGCTTTTAATTGTATACTTAAGCTGATTTTGAGTTAGTCTGACACGAGACCTCTGCTACTAAGTCTGTAAATGACTAAAATGGATCATTTGTATAATGGAAACCACGCTTCCAATTGAGAAAGTACCTCTTCCTTTCAAGAAGTGGACTTTCTAGAACAAAGCTATGATGTAGGATGATACTACAGAAATAATGAGAGCACAGGTGCAGGCCAGAATGATGGTGTTCCCCCCACCCCACCTCCAAAGTAATAGATGGCTTTAACTGTTTTCATTTATACCAGGTAAAACAACAGGAAGTCAAAGATAGGCTGGTTTCAAATGTTTTCTTCCTGGAAACTAACTGAATCATGGAAGGTAGACCTAGAAAATCACCTCATCTGTTTATCTCCCTGCTTTCATAAAACACTTTTCAATACACATTAAAAAGTGTTCCATGGGGCCTCCTGGATGGCTCAGTCGGCTAAGTGTCTAAGTCTTGATCTTGGCTCAGGTCATGATCTCACAGTTCGTGAGTTTGAGCCCCATGTCGGGCTCTGTGCTGGGCACAGAGCCTGCTTGGGATTCTCTCTCTCCCTCTCTCTCTGCCCCTCCCTTGCTCGCTCTCTCTCTCAAAATAAATGAATAAACTTAAAAAAAAAAAAAAGTGTTCCATGAACAGAAGGGGTAGGTGATCTGAAAAAAACCCACCGGAGCAGCCTCTGCTCCAATCATGTCCCTCCTACGCTTACTTGACCGTGGAATGATTTCCCTTTGAGAAAATCCACTTCATGGAACTAGGCCTCTGCAGATAGTTGGGGCAACGTGATCTCTAACCCTCTCATTTTAAAGATAAAAAAGGTAAAATCCAGAGCAAAAAGCAAGTGGGAGAGGCCCTTGACTCCTTTCTTATTTATAAGTTAAAAAAAAAAAAAAAAATCTATGAACGAACTAAGTATATGATGGGAGAAAAACCGTATTTTAATTTTCTCTGTGTTGCTGGCAGTAAGCACGGCACTGGGTACATCATTGTACACGGAATACATCTGGAATGAGTAAGAGGTCATGACCCCAAGCCTCATCACTGTACAAGCCGGCACATCCTGAGCTGGTGGCCTGCTGTCACCATGAGTCAAGCCGAGATCCTACTTCAGTGCTGTGCTGCTGGCCCCCACCGACTAAGTGGCCAGGAGGCCTGGGGGGAGGAGGGGACGAGGGGGGGGCTGCGGTGGTTTCATCTCAACCCACAGACACCATCATGATCCTCAGGACGAAACCACAAGCCTGCGGGCATCACACAACTTTATAAACATTAAGGATCTCATTAGTGATCACAGCTTTAAAAAAATATATTTCTCGGGGCCCCTGGTGGCTCAGCCAGTTACGTGTCCGACTTCGGCTCAGGTCACGATCTCATGGTTCGTGGGTTCGAGCCCCGCATCGGGCTCTGGGCTGACAGCTCAGAGCCTGGAGCCTACTCCGGATTCTGTGTCTCCCTCTCTCTCTGCCCCTCCCCCGCTTGTGCGCTCGCTCTCTCTCTCTCTCAAAAATAAATAAAAAATTTTAAGAATATTTCTCAATGGTTCAATATTAAAAGCATTTAAAGATCTATTCCAGCAGTCTTCGTCTGAGATTTCTACCAATAATTTCACTGTGCTAAAAAAACCCAAAATGGTGTGTGCGTGTTTTTACTCAGGTTAAGAAAAAAATATTCACTATGTGCTTCTTACCTGACTGAAAAGGAGTGAAATCGCCCCAGATTTTGCCCTACAATGCAGATAAAAGTCATTAAATATACAGAATTTTTTGGCAGAAGTAAAATTAATAGTTTTACTGTTACAGAAAAAGTTACTGACAAAGACATACTTTGTAAAGTGTCTACTGGATCCATTTTCTTCATGTTTTCCTATTTTTATACAATCTCTCAAAGGAATCTGGATAAAATTGAGGGAGAAATATTATAAAAATAAGCAAAGGTAAGATATACACTAAGAGTAGGAATGTCTCTGTTCACATTTAAGATGCATTTACCTTAATGATGGGCTGGGATATTGCATCTGGTTCAAAAATAACTGATTTTGAACATATTTTTAAGGAGCCTCTGATTTTCCTAGGGATCAAAATACAAAGGATTATTGCTCATGAACATAACAGAAGTCACCAAAGAACTAGAATACATTTTAACTAGAAAGTACATAGCCAAACCATTAACTAAAAGAACAACAATGCAATTTAAGAGAAGTGGCAGGCCAGATTTTGAACCCGGGGCCATAGTTGGCCATCCTGATCCCATTGCTCATTAGGAACTGAAATTTTTATCATTCTTTCTGTGTTTATTATCTAGAATTCATTAATAGAGAACAACTTGACAGTATTTATCTGCGATCTGGTTACCCTAAAAGTACAAGTTGTACAGAGAAAGCAGGAAAACTGCTTGATTCTTACTTTTCTGAGGGGAGAGCTAGAAAATGCTTTCTTTTAAAAGAAAAGTGTATGAATCCACATAAATGTTTCCAATTCAAAAGTAAGATCAGGCTTTTAACTTAACTCCTTTACTATTGGATTTGTATCTCTTTCGTACTCAAAGTCTCTGTCACAGCATCAACATACTACTCATTTGCTTCACATAAATCTACGTGCGTGTGTGAATAACGAACAGTTTCAAAATAATAATACCAAAAGTACTAACAACAATATTACTACTAAAACATTTGCCACCTTTTTTGCAATTCTTTTTCTACTCAGGCTGCATCTCACCAGAGACACAAATTACTGTAGTTACCCCTCAACTTATATGTAGTTAAGTTCATTTGCTTCATTTTCTTTTCATTTTTAGGATTTGCTGTTTCTTCTGAAATTCAATTCTATATTAAAATACGGGTAGGGGGCGCCTGGGTGGCTCAGTCGGTTGAGTGTCCGACTTCAGCTCAGGTCATGATCTCACAGTCTGTGAGTTCGAGCCCCACATCGGGCTCTGTGAGGACAGCTCAGAGCCTGGAGCCTGCTTTTCGGATTCTGTGTCTCCCTCGCTCTCTGCGCCACCCCCCGCCCCCCACTCTCTGTCTCTCTTTGTCTCTCAAAAAACGAATAAATGTTAAAAAAAATTTAAATATATGCAAAATATTTCTATAGTTCCAAAAGCAAAGGATATAAAATAAGGGACACTCAGAGAAGTCTAGTTGTCATTTTATATTATTCCCCCATCGCTCCTTCTTCTGTGTAATCATTTTCATTACCTTTTAGTTTATGCTTTTTAAAATGTGTAATTTAAAAAATTTTTAATTTTTAAAAAATATAGCCAAAAAATTATTTCCTTCCATTCTTATGTGAAAGATAGCATACAGTACCCAGTATTCTGCCCTTCACTTTTTGCACTGAATGCATGCCGGAGACAACTCCACAGCACTATGCACAACTTCTTCAGTCACTGGACTCTTTCCAGTATTTTGCTATTACAAGCAACGTTATGGTAAATAACCCTGTTCATGGGTCCACTTACATATTTCCCACGGTACCCCTGAGACAGCTTCCTAGAAACAGCCTTGCTAGATCAACAGGTTAATGCACATGCCATGCTGCTAGATATCACCGAATTCACTTCCATGGATTATACCAATGTACTCTAATGGTAACTTAAAACGTAGAAAAATAGGTTTCAGTTTGCTAGCTTACATGTGTGTTTTAATAAGAAACAAACGTACAGTAAAACCTTGGGTTGTAACTTGTTCTGCAAGCGTTCTGCCAGACGAGCAAACATTTCTAATGAATTTTAACTTGATAAACGAGCAACGTCTTGCAATATGAATAGTACATGACGCCGAACATCACATGATCACCACTGACCCAATGGTTCTTTTCTCTCTCTCTGTCTCTCTTTCTCGCTCTCTACGGGATCGTGGGTGATCGTCTCCCCACGGATGCTCGGTCTCAAGCCACGGTGTTCGGCAGAAATCAGTGATTTTTCAGAATGTTGGAAGGTGCCCGCAACGGGCACTAGGGTATTTTTTGTCATTTCACAGCACAGTCCTTTGCTTTTCCAGGAGAGTCAGCTTAGGAACGCTTTGCTTCATTCTAGGTCAGGCTACCCGCAGATAGAGACCCTCTCCTCTGCAGCCTTATTGCCGGTTACATTAAATACAGTACATGGCAAGAATTTATTAATACTGTACTGTAGTCAACATCCGTTAGTGATAGTGAAAGTTGTCCTACACAATAACCCTCCTCTCTCTTGTCTCCCTCACACCAGTCACAAAGGTTTTCAAGGGTAAGTGCAGGTTAATATATTTTTCTTTAGATGTTGTATTTTCTTTATTATTTTATATAATATTACAGTATTGTAATCATTTTTATAGGAATATTTTTGGGTTGTGGAATGAATCATCTGAGTTTCTGTTATTTCTTATGGGGAAATTTGCTTTAATGTACAAATGCTTTGGGTTACAAGTATGTTCCCAGAATGAATTACGCTCACAAATCAAGGTTTTACCGTACTTAATTTTAAGCAAGACATTGTTATGATATAGGGCAGAGGAGTATTGGGAGGAAAAACAAAGGTATGAAATTAAGGAAAAGAATATGAGCAAAATTCCGGAAGTAAGAAAACAAGGTCTTACTTTCAAGGAATAGTAATTATCTAATTTGAATGCTAAGGAAACAGACATTCAATGCACAGTAGTTTCTGATGCCTGCCTTCCTCCCCAATAGGACAGACACTCCAGGGTCAACTTGTACCCTTCCTGCCCCAGACTTAGACTTAGCCACTTCTCCCAAACAAAAAGCTAAGTAATTTTCACTTTAGGTTGTATCCAAACAAACACCACACGGCTTTGATGGCCCTTTCAAAATAAAACCTGAAGAACAATAAATATTAAAGAGTTTAACTAGTATCAAAGCATGTTCAAGTTGTGGCCTGTATTTGTTAAGGGACATCTCTCAAAGGAAACCATAAGCAAAAACAACTTTGCTGCAACAACTCTGATTTTATGCATTTCAAGTTGGTATTTTAAACAAAAAATTTCATTATAAATTTTTGTACACAGCTTTCAAAAGGTATGGCCAAAGAAACTGAATCTGTTTTTATAGCAATAAGCTGTAACTATTACAATATTCAGAAAACTGATTTCACTTCTACTTCAGATCAAATTATTCATTTTGAACGTACTGATTTTTATGCCACTCTGGTGTTTTATGATCATTACCTTATAACACCATAACCCAAATAATTGAGAGTATAAGTACAAAAGTGACACATGAAAAAAAAAAAAAAAGATGGAATAATGAAGCCTAGTCCTATCCAGCTGATTTAAGCACCCATATTAGAGGAATTCATACACACTACTTCTTAGCTTTAGAAAAATCTGAAGTATGACAGCAACTTGTAAGGCCTCCTTTCTCATTATGTTCCCAGTACAAAAGGGGGGAGAATCTGCAAGATCATACATTTAATTTTTAAAACATCAGACAAGGAAAAGGTCTGTGACTCTGTAAAGATCCAAAAATCTTCCTTACCTTTCGTTGTGACCACCTTTGCTCTGAATATGATTAGCTGTATGTTGTTCAAAGTAGTATTCCTCCAAGTTAAGTAGGAGCAAGGAAAATCTAAATTTGGAAAAACCAGAGCAAACAAAACGAAACCTCATGTTTATTATTTTTTTTAAGTATAAGAAAGCAGAATATTTAAAGCATCTGTTCTCAAAGCGTTTTTCCATTCATTAAATCAACAAGTACTTATTAAGTGTAGATCCTATACCAGAAACCCTTCTCTAGTCACTGGGAGAAAGCGACAGACAGACCTACCTGGCCAAGCCAAAAATAACACAAATAAAATTGTTTACAAGTGGATTTTTTAACTCCTTTAGGAGAACCCCCAAATTTTATATTAAATTTTTTTTGAAATGTTTATTTACTTTTGACAGAGAGAGAGAGAGAGAGAGAGAGAGAGAGCACGCAAGAGCAGGGGAGGGGCAGAGAGAGAGGGAGACACAGAATCCGAAGCAGGCTCCAGGCTCTGAGCTGTCAGCACAGAGCCCGATGCGGGGCTCGAACCCGCAGACCGCAAGACCATGACCTGAGCCAAAGTCAGACGCTCAACCGACCGAGCCACCCAGGTGCCTGAGAACCCCCCAATTTTTTGAAATAAAACTTATTCTTGCCTGAACAAAACCTGGGGCTTTCCCATCTATGGAGTTTTTTCATCCTTTGTTTCCTCTGACCCACCACCAGACGTCCCCACCTCCCCTTCAGACTGCACCCCTCCTCCCGTTCTAGTGTTCCACCTTCTGGTTAGTTGGGTTTATCTTACGACTTCTACAAGATCATATGATTCTGAGAGTCAGATCTTTAGATACAGTCCAATGCTTTGGTGTTGAGTAAGTAAGTAAACTGAACAGAAGAGGACTGAAATGTAGATCTTTTAAAAGTTTTAAGTGCTTTAAAAGTATGAATTCAGTTGTATGGCCACAGAAATAAACACATGGCAAATAAATGAAAGCAAGTGTTTTGTCTGTTCTGCGGTGACATCGGGCAACACTGGCGGCATTCTACAGGGTCAGGAAAAGCTCTCACGGGCAGTGTGGGACTGGAGGTCTGGTGTGTTGGAGGAAGGTATCTCTGATATACATAGCAGATCAAGCATGTGTGTCTATCTCTGCTCCACTAACATGTGAATGAAAATATTTTTTAAATTGTAAGACCTCAGACCAAAGAAAACTGAAGAGTCACAAAGACAAGAGCAACAAATATGTAAGAAATGGAAAGCAGATGGGAGGACTCGCCAGAGATCGGAAACCAGAACGGCAGATGCCTCCAGTAGAAGATACCAATCGGTAGAAAACCAACTCAAGTCACAGGACTTCCAAAAAGTCCTGAAATCGCAGGAATCAGGTACCAAGAAGATAGGGAGGAAGCATGGGGGGCATGGCCCGAAGTCTGAATGAGTCAGTAGCCCAGATTCCTCCCCTGATGCCTATCCTACTTCGCTCTGGCACAGGTTTTTCTAGACAAAAACTGAGTAAGAGGCTCCAAAGCAGACACCAAGCACAGTGGAGAGCAAGGCTACGTACGGCGTGAAAAGAGAGTGATTAAGGAAAAAGTAGGAACACATAACCACTCCAAGCAACAGTTTGGCAGATTATTTTTAGGAAAAAACCGACTAGCTTTAGAGAAAAGACCTATGGATAGGAGTACTTGAAGGAGCCGGGTCTCTACAATATCATCCCTTACTGGAGCCCACCAGAAAGGGCCTGCCCACAGTGACACAGAATTACATGCTTCATGCTTCAATACGAATCGATAACTCAAGATCACCAGGCTCTAACATGAAGGAACTAGAGCAAAACAAGCGGAAGAACACAATGTGAAGTTCTAGACATAATACAGAGAACAGGAGCTCAAAAACCTATAATATACTTACAAAAAAGCCATTACATCCAGACAACAAGACATTGCTCGTTACAAAGAAAACCTGAACCAAAAGACAAATAACTCATAAATTAAAAATAATGACAGCAGGAACCAGCTTTATCATCCTCATAGGTAACTCTTTATTAGCCTATTTATTCTATGTCTTTAAGTCCATGAACAAGAATTAATCATTGGCTAAAATGCCAGAGCTCAAAGGCAAATGCTCACTATTAATTCTTATTCTGAAGTTGAATACAATCACCAGAGTTAGGATTGCTAGAACAGTCCTTTGATGCTTCAGATAATTGCCACGAAGGTTTAAATCAGAGACATACTTCCTAGTTACCTTGGCCCTTGTTTTTAGCTTGTGTCTTAATGACCTAAAAACCTTTGCTTGGGCTGGAGCTATATAATCCTTCCTTCCCCTTCTTGGTCCCCACTCCTCCTCTTAAGAGAAAAGGTAAAATAAGATAAGTATCTTTAGTAAGACAATGGCACAATTTTATTGCTATGAAGCACAAAGAACCTTCATAGACAATCGGCTCTTCCATATAATTATTAAAATATAACCCTGTTCTTTGCCACAACATGGATGGATCTAGAGGGTATTAAATTACATGAAATTAATCAGAGAAAGACAAATACCATATGATTTCACTCATATGTGGTATTTAAGAAACACAACAAATGAATACAGGATAAAGAGACAAAGAAAAAAATAGACTCTTAAATACAGAGAACTGGTGACTGCCAGAGGGGAGGGGTTGGGGGGTGGCTGAAATAGGTAAAGGGATTTAAGAACACACCTGTGATGAGCACCGAGTAACGTACAGGCTTGTGGAATAATTATATTATACACTAAGTTTTTTAAAAAGAAAAATAAACATATATACATATATAATCCTATCCTTAATATTGTTAAAACGTCCATACTACCCAAAGTGATCTGCAGAAATCATTGCCAAATCCAGTGTCATGAAGCTTCCCCCCAAGTCTTCTAGGAGTTTTGTACTTTCAGGTCTTGCATTTTAGGCCTGCAATCCATTTCGAGTTAATTTTTGTATGCGATTTTAAAGTAAGGGCCCAACTTCATTCTTTTGCATGTGGAAATCCAGTTTTCCCAGCACCATTTGTTGAAAAGATTGTCCTTTTCTTTCTTCAAAAACTTTTTTAATATTTACTTATTATTTTGAGAGAGAGAGTGTGAGCGAGGGAGGGGCAGAGTGAGAGGGAGACATAGAACCCAAAGCAGGCTCCAGGCTCTGAGCTGTCAGCACAGAGCCCGACGCAGGGCTCGAACTCCCAGACTCCGAGATCATGACCTGAGCTAAAGTTGGATGCTCAACTGACTGAGCCACCCAGGCGCCCCATGAAAAGACTGTTCTTTTCTTATTGTGTGGCCTTGGAACACTTTTAAAGATCATTTGACATTGATTTGGCAATGATTTCTTGGACAGGACACCAAAAGCAAAAATAAATTAATGTGACCACCTGAAACTTAAAAACTCCTGTGCAGCAAAGAAAATAATCAACAGAATGAGAAGACAACCTAAAGAACTGGAAAGAATATTTGCAAATCATATATCTGGTAAGGAGTTACTACTCAGAATATATAAAGAACTCCTACAGCTCAACAACAAAGCTTAACCCAATTTAAGAATGAGCAAAGGACTTTAACAGATACTTCTCCAAAGAAGATATACAAATGGCTGAAAAGTATATGAAAAGATATCCAATATCAATCATCAGGAAAATGCAAACCAAAACCATAAATGAGAGATCGCCTTGCACACTATTCAAAAGAAGAAGAAGAAGAGGAGGAGGAGGAGGAGGAGGAGGAGGAGGAGGAGGAGGAGGAGGAAAACAAATGTTGGCAAGGATGTGGAGAAATGGGGACCCTTGCCCACTGCTGGCAGGAATGTAAAATGGGGCAGCTGCATGGAAAACAGTGTAGAGGTTCTCTCAAAAATTAAAGAAAGAACTACCACACAATCCACAGTCCCACTTCTGGGTATTTATCCAAAAGAATGGAAAAGGGGACCTCAAGGTATCAAGTGAGCATAACCAGGCTCACTGCAGCGCTGTTTACAACCTAAATGTCCATCAATGATGAATGGATAAAGAAAATGGGATATATGCATACAATGGAATATTATTCAGCTTTCAAAAAGAAGGAAGTCCTGTCTTATGCTACAACATGGATGAACCATTATGCTAGTGAAATAAGCCAGTCACAAAAAAACAAATACTACAAAATTCCACTCATGTGAAGTATCTGAGGTAGTCAAACTCTCACCAAGAAAAAACAGAATGGCCGTTGCTAGGAGCTGGCGGTAAAGGGAAAAGTAGAACAGCTTTTCAGGGAGTTGCTTTTCAGTGGGTACAGAGCTCCCGGTTTGCAAGACGGAAAAGTTCTAGAGATCTGTTGCACAACAATGTGAACATACTTAACACTACTGTACTATACACTTGAAAATGGTTACGACGGTAAAACTATGCTATGTGTTTTTTACCACAATTAAAAAAAATAGTATCAACCATTATAGAACTGGAGTCATCATTTGCTAAGTAACTTGTATCCTGCTTCATTTACTTTTCATTTCATACTTTGTAAGAAACGTAAAACACATGGTAAAGGGACAGAACCAAATTATTTAAAGTTAAAGGATGAAGGGATTTTTCTGAGTTTATTTTTCTCTCTACTGAAGTGTTTAGTTATGCCTGCTTTAAAATTTTTGTATGTAAAAATGGTTCCAATAAGGTTTCGTGGTGTTTTGAACAATGACTTTTAAACCACATCCCCTGGAGGAAAAGGTTCTGTGAAATCGCTTTTATAACTTTAAATGATTTCTTTCCGAGGCTCTTGGCCCTGCCCCTGGGATTCCTCAGTTTAATCTGTCTTTACAGAGGTGTGGTGGGCTCTTCAGATTCTCCTGATAAATTCACTCACTCGGCAACTTAACTTTCTTGAAAAAGATGCTGTCCCATCCTCATGTCACCTAAATTTTAAAGGATACCATTCAACACTTAACCAATAGCATAAAATAAGCTCACCCTAGGCAGCCCCGACGGCAACCTTGTGTTCATGCCCACTCGGCCCCTACCCAACACTCCACTGATGAACAGTATGCACGATGGATCCAGAAGATTGTTCTAGTCGATTAGTTCTCTCGGTTGGAGCTGTACAACAGGCTTCGCTGTGTTGAGGAGAATTGCGTTACGTGCTCAATGGGAGAAAAGGCCCCGAGGCCTCAGTGATGGGTGCACGGGCACAGGAAGGGGCACGAGAGTCCTGTATCTACCATGTCTACTCTGGATACCCTGACACCATGCTTGGATTAAGCTAGATTCCAGCGCCCCTCCCAGTTACAGAGTTGGTTTAACCGAACTGGGCATTTTGGGTCAGCTTCCTAAATTGGCTCCGAAAACGAGGATGTTAAGAAAAACGCTCAACAAACGAGGCGAGAACACAGTCCCTGACTCACCATTAGAGATGTTTCCCCAATAAGACATTTGACGGTCTGAATACAGTCACTCACACACATATTATCCCACCTGTCATACTAACATTAATTTCTCCCTTCTTGATTCTGTTAAAAGACATCACAAGAACAAACCTTATTCTCTGACGAAGTTCAGATGAACTAATCTACTGTGTGTTCCTGACCGACCAGTCAGAATGCTGTCAAAAGAGATTCGCAAGATGTGACTTTACAGTGGATTCGTGCTCGAGACCGGTGGCAACGACTTCCTCTTCTAGTGGTTTATAAACAATCCATCTGATCTAGAAGTCGCACGAAGCCTGCTTATGCACGTATGCTCTTTCTGCACCTTTCAAAGTTCCTAGATCACGAAAACGATCCTGTGGTCCCAAACGCCAACCCTCCCAGCAGCTTACAGCAGGGGAGGGCACACGTTTTCACCCATCTTACGTAGGCTTATCCTGTTACTCTCAGTCTGAAGGTTCGTGTCATGACAGAGTACAAAATAAGAACCACTTTCTCTGTTATAAATCAATTTTACAGTAGCGGCCTGGGCCCTACCCAGCAGCCTGCTTATTTAAATTCAACATCAGGAAACTTAAAAAAAAATTTTTTAATCTATAGCAGTTTTTAAAGCCACCACTCATTCCCATTTGGGGCTTTAACTTTATTTTTGCTAATTAAAAAAAAAAAAAATTATAAGCTCAGAGGAACACTACCTGTACAACCATCCTATGTTTAGTTGTTTGTCTGATTTTCTGTAACTCTTTACCAAAGACCATTTGGCGTGAATGTTCTGAATTTTATTTTTGACAGTTTCACAACTTTCTGGATCAATATCCATTTCAGAAGAGTCCAGTAAAAATGCCTATCTTTTTTTTTTCTTCATTGAAACTTTCAATATCTGTCTTCTAAAAGTCTAGATTCTATGTATGACAGAATCCTTCTTGATCCCGACCCTGGGCTTCAACAACAAATAACTTGCTATGGACTGCTTTTCCTGAAGGTTTCCAGCACTGTTTCTCTTTAATATTCAGAATTTCACAGCTTTCAAGCTCTCTGTCTTAAGATAAATCAACATTTCAACAAGGAAACTCAAGAAACAATAACTGTATCTCACTAAGCATCGACTAAGTAAGGTCTCTTGTCATTTTCTGGGTGCTATTTCCTGTTTTCAATCTACGTGAGGTACACATCCGCCATTTTTTCCCACTCACTCAGATGCCTTAAAACAAGTGAATGCAATGATCTCCGCTCCTCTTTCCAGTAAGTGCCCTGGGTGTTTCCCCCTCTGGTCATGGATTCCCCTGCAGTTGTGCTTCTTGACATTCGGGTGCACTGCCTCACTTCCTGACAGGTCTTTCCTTTTGTATAGCTCTGCAGCTTTTCAGCACTAGTTTCCAATCTGGAGTCCTGTCCTGCCAAGCTTCAGCACCATCGAAGACACACCGTTAATCATCTTCTGTAATAAAATTCGACTCATTTTATCATTCATGGTCCACACGATTGCACAGAGACATCTGTGTGACTAAATGTTATTTCTAGGTCTTGAACCCATTGTTTTCTCATGTAAATTACTGCCCCTTCTTCCCTTGGAGTAGCATTTCATCTCCTACCTGCTGTCTTCCAGTGTAACCAGTATCACCATTTCATCTGCCCTTGTGATCCTTTCCCTTGGGAGTAAGTTTAAAACTCTAGCCCTTGGCCAGACTCTAGGAAATTACATTCTCCTCTGACTTTGTGAGATGCAGTTACTTCCTGGACAAGATGGTTCAGGTATCAAAATCCCTTTCATTGACCATCCGTAAAGCCAATCACTTCTGCTCTCAACTCTCAACTATCTTCGAGAACAAATGGCAAAACTATCACCTACGCTCTCGAAGACTTTCAATTTCCTCATCAAGGGAGGATGCTCCATGAGCACTCCCTAAACTGTCGAGAAGCATAGTTCAAAGAAACCAAAAAGAAAAAAAAAAAAGAAAAGAAAAGGAAAGAAAAAGAGGAATACTTAATTACTGTTCTCTAGAACAGTGCTTCTCCAACGTGAATGTGTGTGCGATCATCCGGGGATCACGTTAAAGTGCAGGTTCAGATGCGAGAGATCTGGGGCACAGCCTGAGACTGCGCGTTTCCTAAGGAGCTCTGAGGCAGTGCTGATGCCACCAGCCCGTGGATTACCCCGAGGACAACAGATGCTAACCAACAGCCACGTACACCAGGCTTCGATCGTCCCTCAGTCATTCTACGTTTCTGAGATACCATAAAAATAAGTAGACCTCATTTTAAAACAGAAGCAGGACGCTGTGGTGGCACAGGAGATGGGCTCGGATAGGACAGTATCTTTTCTAGCCCTAGTTCAGCCGTGACTTGGCCATTAGACTTTTAGTCAAATCACTTTACTATAAAATTGAGGGGAGGGAGACAAATTAGATTACCTCAAGCCTCTTCTTAACAAGCGGGTTTATAGATTTACTAAATAAACCCGGGCTTACACAAATCAGCAGGAATCCCATTTCAGACATTATGGCAGATTACACGTCCAGAGAAACAATCTCAGTACAGAGCCTCTAAAATTGCTGGATCAATTACTGAAATCTCTTTTCAAATGCTTGGCTGAGGTGATGGGAAAGTGAGGAAAAGCTTCAGAAGAGAGAAGTTAGCAGGCACTGGAGCAGTCTTTTCCCCTGGGTGTTTGCCCAACTCTGAGTATTAGAGAGCCTGTACTTATATGCCCTGTGTCCTGAGGGGACAGTGGGAAGGGGGACAGGGGTAGAGAAAGCTAGAATCCCTAAAGTTAATACCCTTGAAGGATGGAAATAAAAACCACCTCCCACCCTTCCCCAGAGGGAGATGGTAGGACCCAGGCTCTGGCTGGGCTGGGGACAAAGTCCGTCTTCCTTGAGAATGTGAAACCACCAGCCTGTCTTGATACACATCTGGGGCTAGAATTCACACTACTTATTTAGCCCAATAAAACTCCAGACAAACCAGTGTGGTCTCTCTCAGCACCCCAGGCAGAAATGAACGCAAATACTTTCTAGAAAACTCCACCTTAAATCCAGGTCTGCAAGGACTCCCAAGAAGGAGCTTCCAAGGAACAAGAAGACACAATCAAAAAATCATAAAATAAGGAACAAAATTACTGAATGAGGCTCAATACAAGCAACAAACTATTCAATCAAACCTGTATAAGCTACAGATAGCTTATTTCCTATATCTAAGCACTCCAATAGAGAAGTTTAAAGAAACAGAAGGACATCAAAAGTATAACAGAGAAACAGACTTTTATCAAAACTGATCAGGCAGTTATAAATGACCCCCCCCAAAACTAGAAATTTAAAAATAATTGAAATTAGAACAAACTAATGATATAGACAGCAAATTAGGCAACTAGAGAAAAAAATGTAAAATGTAAGATAGATTTAAAGAGTCCATAAGGCAGCACAGAAAAATACATATTAAAGAGACTTTACGAGAAATAAAAGTAATATCCTAAGAGCTGAAGGCCTGGCTCCAAATTTTCTAAAACTGTTTCAGCTTTTGAAATACCAATCAGGACAGGTGAATAAAAAGAAATTTTTATACAGACAAACAGCAAAGCACTACAAAGAGGAGATCTTAAAAGCAGCCAGAGAAAAGACAGAGATCAATGTTACAAAGAACAATCAGACTTAAATGATAGGGGGTTGTGGGGTGCCTGGGTGGCCCAGTCGGTTAAGCGACCGACTTTGGCTCAGGTCATGATCTCACAGTTCCTGAGTTTCAGCCCCACGTTGGGCTCTGTGCTGACAGCTTGGAGCCTGGAGCCTGCTTCAGATTCTGCGTCTCCCCCCTCTTTCTACCCCTCCCTCACTCACAGTCCGTCTCTCTCTCTCTCTCTCTCTCAAAAATAAACAAACATTAAAAATTGTTTTTAAAAAAATGATAGGGGTTTGTGGCAGGCTGGTCTCCTCTAGAATAAAAAGTAGCCTCCTGCAAAGCTCCACACAAACCCACTATGCTTCTATGTCAAACAGTCCAGACAAACGCAAGGCTTGGACCCCAGTGCCTTAATTATGCCAGGGAAAGTGCTGGTGGTTCCTTAACCACGGGCACAAATACAACAAATCCTGTCCCTATCCTGCCATATCATATGGGCTCAAGTGCAAGGCTTACCAGCCCCAGTCAGGTCAGAGAAGGGGCGAGGCCAACGCATAGCCACAAACGCTGAGCTGGATGGTGAGTCAAGTCTCCATCACAACACAGCTCTACTGTTTCCTGGCTCCTGGTCATTCCATGGGGTCCAGGTTTCTCCTGGAGTCTGAAGCCTGATCTTACCACGTAGCTAAGAGCTGTACCTTGGGGCAAGGCACACCTTTTCTCTTAGTTTGGGAGCTGAGATCCCCTCCACCAAAAAATGCTTCAGCAAGTCGGGCGCATATTCCCTGGATATCTCCCTTCATTTGCGCAATCTTAAAACTGCTGAGAAAATTACAGTTGACCCCCAAACAACATGGGTTTGAACTGTGCTGACCCACTTATATGTGGATTTTTTTCAATACATATACCACAGTATTGTAGATGTATTTTGTCTTCCTTATAATTTTCTTAATGACATTTCTTCTCTAGTTTACATTATTGTAAGGATACAGTATATAATACATATGATACACAAAATACTTGTTAATCAACTGTTTGTTATTGGTGAGGCTTCCAGTCAACAGTAGGCTATCTAATAGTTAAGTCTGGGGAGAGTCAAAGATTTTGTCATAGATTTTTGATTGCGCAGGGGGTTGGTGTCCCAAACCCCCTTTTGTTCAAGGGCCAAAACTATACATCTAGCAAGACTGATTTCCAAAACAAGAACATAAGCACATGTTCAGACAGACAAGAAGAGTTTAGTACCATTAGGGGAACTTCTAAAGGATATTCTTCAGGAAAGAGAAAATAATTCTACATGGAAGATATGATAGGCAAGAAGGAATGCTGAACTAAGACAATGGTAAACATGCATGTAAAACTATATAAACATAAACTAGACAATTGTAAAGTCTAATTTATAGGTTTAAAATACAGACTGAAAATACTAGACAATAAGAGACTATAATTTGGATGGGACAGAAGTATTCCAAGGTCCTTATATTGTTAGGAAGGTGGCGGGGAGTGGGGTGGGATGGTAAAAGAATGATTAGCTTCAGATCTTAAGCTAAATATAAATGTTAAAATTTCAAGGTAAGCTCTAGAAAAACAGAAACAGAATATATAAGTTACCATATTCTTCAGGAAAGATGAAAGAGAACAGAGTCTTAATCCAAATGAAGGAAAAAAATAAGAAAAAAATTAAAGAACAAAATAAAAAAATAAAAATAAATCCAAATATATCTGTACCATAATAAATATAAATGGACTAAATTAATCTTTCAAGACAAAAATTATTAAAAAATGAATTATTAAAGAATCCAACTATAAAGCTATTTGTAAAAAATACGTCTAAAACCTAAGGACACAGAAAAGTTGAAAGTAAAAAAAAGAAAAATTCCATATAATGCAAATAACCCAAACAAAACTGATAGAGTTATATTAATATCAAACAAAACAGAAAAAAAAAAATCATTCCTAGAAGAAGTCATCATATATTGACTAAAGATTCAATTTTGTAAGATAGCAATTTTAAACTTACATACTCAATAACAACCCCTGAAAATATAAGCAAAAATTGATGGAAATATTAGTCAAAGTTTGCATCATGAAGCATCTCTCGGTAACTGGTAAGTCAATCAAAAAAATTCATTAAGGAAAAAGAAGATCTAAACACAGTTAACAAGATTAACATAACAGATATACAGATATTATATCG
The DNA here is from genome assembly GCF_024362965.1 of Panthera pardus. Lineage (NCBI taxonomy): Eukaryota > Metazoa > Chordata > Mammalia > Carnivora > Felidae > Panthera > Panthera pardus. Next base: position 10,079,795 of record NW_026527002.1, read on the forward strand.
ATATTAATGTACATCTATTTTCAACCTCACATCAGTTTGTGACAAACAACTATAACCTAAGTCATAATAATTTCAAAGCATTAGTATTATACAGACCTTACTCACTAAACACAAATTAAAAATGAAAAACAAAATAATTTTCAAAATCTTTTGAGTTATAAATGTTAAATCACAATTTTACATGTCTGATGGGTAAAAGATGAAATCACAATGGTATATAGGAAAATAAAACAAGCAATGAATTCATTAAATGGCCATACCCATTTTATATCACATTAAAACAAATTTCTTGGTGTGGGGGGGGGGGGCACCTGGGTGGCTCAGTCAGTTGGACGTCCGACTTCGGCTCAGGTCATGATCTCATGATCTGTGAGTTCGAGCCCCGCGTCAGGCTCTGTGCTGACAGCTCAGAGCCTGGAGCCTGCTTCAGATTCTGTGTCTCCCTCTCTCTCTGCCCCTCCTCTGCTCACACTCTATTCTCTCAAAATTAAATAAATATTAAAACAAAATTAAAAAAGATTTTCTTGGGGCGCCTAGGAAGCTAGGCGAGTTTGAGCATCCACCTTTGGCTAAGGTAATGATCTCATGGTTCATGAGTTCAAGCCCTGCATCGGGTTCACTGCTGTTAGTGCAGAGCCAGCTTTGGATCCTCTGTCCCCCCCTCTCTCTGCCTCTCTCTCTCTCTCTCTCAAAAATAAATAAACATTAAAAAAATTTTTTTTTCCTTAATGAAAATCATACAGCAAATCCACTCAAAATGTATAAGCATTCTCTTGTGTCTTCTTAAACAGTAGCCATTTTGGAGGAAATTAATGTCAGACAGCAATGAGGGCATAAGGTGAAGGGCTAGTAATGTAGTTTGGGTAAAGCCAATGTAAATTTTAAATTACTCAAAATATTTACAGCATTTATTTTTTCTCCCACTGTTTTTTTGTTTGCTATTATGTGAGAAAAACACGTCCTATTTCTGAGTCACAGGCAGATTTCCTTCAACCCTTCAGCATTCTAACTGCTGATTCCGCAGTTAAGTCTCCAAATTCAACACCGGGCACATCCCAATTGAGATACCGAAAGAATGGGATGCTCAGTCTCGGAAATGAAAGAATAAACAGGAGTACAGCAAGTCACTTGGCCCTCTCAACCAGCATCATTAGTATAATAAATACAGAATCAACTGATAACACTTGAAGTAAAAGATATTTCACATCAGCCAAGAAATGTGGGATCAGCATAACCAAGGGAATTAAACATGCATGGAATGTTTGAGGCAAAGATGAATTTGAAGAAGTGTCTTATGTAAAAGTATTAATGAAACATGTGTGCCCAATATAGAATTCACGATCACTAATGTTTTATCCTAGAATGACAGCTTGTAAGCTATAGCTAAGTAATTTGCTGTACAACCTTAGAGAAAAATTTGACTCCCCAATAGAGTATGCCTTAGGTTATCTAAATTTCTGTATCACCCCAGAAAAAAATAGCTATTCTTCCATCATACCACTCTAGATGTGAAGATAAAAATATTTAACAGTTAACCTACTCCTAAATCTTGAAATAGAAAAATCTTAAATGCAGCAGTTTGTAAAATATCCTTATCTGCTAACCCACTGTACACGTTATTTCCAACAACTCCAAACAAAGACACGAGTTGCCTTTTAAAAATGTTTTCCACTGATCTTCATTAAGACCTAACAGCACATTTTTTAATTAACATTTTTAATGTTTATTTTATTTACTTTAAGTTTATTTATTTTTGAGAGAGAGACAGAGAGAGTGAGCAGGGACGGGCAGAGAAAGAGGAGGAGAGAGAGAATCCCAAGCAGGCTCCGCACTGTCACTACGGAGTCCGATGTGGGGCTCGAACTCACAAACTTGTGAGATCATGACCTGAACTAAAACGAATAGTCAAACACTTAACCAACTGAGCCACCCAGGCCTCCCATTAATGTTTACTTATTTTTGAGAGAGAGACAGAGCGCAAGCAGGGGAGGGGCAGAGACAGAAGGAGACACAGAATCTGAAACAGGCTCCAGGCTCCGAGCTGTCAGCACAGAGCCCGATGCTGGGCTCAAACCCACCAACCGTGAGATCATGACCTGAGCTGAAGTCGGACGCTTAATCGACTAAGCCAGCCAGGCACCCCGACAACACATTTTTAAAAACCAGTAAAATTAATATAGTTCCTGGCATCTAAATCTTAACCAGAATACTAATGTACTTTTAATGACCAAGTATCTCTTCATTTTCTGATACACTACCGAAAATTCCCAAAGCATTCTTTACAAACATGACTAATAAATGGTACTACTGTACAGCTGGTCAAGCCAGAAACCTGAGTGTAGGACTGCCAGGCTGAGCAAACAAAAATACAGGATACCTAGTTAAATCTGAATTTCAGACAAATTACAAAAAAAATAATATAAGTATGTAGCAAATACTGCATGGGACATACTTGCACTAAAAGATTTTTCATTATTCATCTGAAATTCATTTAACTGGGCACCCTGTATGTTATTTGACAACTCTAGCTGGGATTCTTTCTCCGTTGCCTCCTACATGAAATCTACCACACCAAGACCTGTCAATTCCACCTCCTAAGAACATCTCCTAAGTGTAAAATCCATACACTTTTCTCCATTTCTTCTGCCTCCGCTTTGGTCTCAGCCACCAAGAATCTCCCAACCGCTCTCTCTGCTTCTATCTTTGTAGAAATATCACTTACTCTAAATGCAGTAGCATCAATTTAATACTAAAAGAAATAAATGCTAACTTCAGGTTTCTCCTTTTCTGAGGTTATTACTGGGTAGTGGTAGAAATCTAAAATCTCTAAAGCAGCATGAGAGGTGAGGCCTTTTATTAAGGGTCACCTCCGAAGGAGTCCCAAGGAAAGAAACAGTTCTCTTGGGTATGCTTGAGCAAATGGCCTATATCAATCACTGTGCTAATTGGTGTTTATTGCCACAAAGGGATGAGCTAGGAAAAATCTGTGCAGAAATAAAGTTTGCTTTTTAAAGTTTATTTATTTATTTTGAGAGAGAGTGAGCAGGGGTAGGGCAGATAGAGAGGGAGAGAAAGAATCCCAAGCAGGCTCTGCATCGTTGGCACACAGCCCAACACAGAGCTGGATCTCACGAACCCTGAGATCATGACTTGAGCCTAAACTAAGAGTCGGATGCTCAACCGACCGAGCCACCCAGGCACCCCGGAAATGAAGTTGCTTTAAAATAAATCGCCTTGTCTTTCAGAGTGAATTCTAAGATTTATAGAGAGTGCGTGGTTCTAGCCTACATCTGCTTGTGAGACAGATTCCTTTCATTCAACTGGTACTCTAAGGACATCTTCGGGGTTAAAGTCCACTCATCAGCCCAAGGTTGCAAAGTCGGAAAGCAGAGTATTAAAAAACGTGGGCAGTCAGCAAGTAAGATCCAAATAACTCTAAGATATATGGCGCCAACGTCTTCAGATTCCTGATATGGCAAGTGCAGACTTTAGGATTTGTGCGACATTGTAGAGCTGTATAAACTAAGCAAATTAAGCAAAAATTACAGCTATTGAATGAACTGACAAATCTAAAGAAAACAGGTTTTCCTCTTATGAAAGAGGCCACAGAATTGTTACAAATAACTCTTTGATCAGAGAACATGAGGGCAATTCAAGTGTTTCTAAGGTCTTACAATGCAAATTCGAACATCCATCTATTTAATACAGAATACCCCCAATTCTTAACGGTGTTGGTACAGAACAAAGAAACTCTACTCAAGCTCCTTCCAAATGAAACAAGCATTATAAATGAAGTCAGAAGAGCCTCTACAAGTATGAGTTACTTTATTTAGGGTCCAGTCATTATTTAAAAAACAAGCGTTTCTGGGGATGCCTGAGTGGCTCAATGGTTAAGCATCCGAATTTGGCTCAGGTCATGATCTCATGGCTTGTGAGTTCGAGCCCCACATTGGGTTCTGTGCTGACAGCTCAGAGCCCACAGCCTGCTTCGGATTCTGTGTCTCCCTCTCTCTCTGCCCCTCACCCGCTCACACTCTGTCTCTCTCTCTCCCTCTCTCAAAAATAAACATTAAAAAAAAAAAAGGCGTTTCTGTGGATAAAAGGCTAATCACAAAACCAGAAACATTCTTGAAAGCCATGTCTGAGATATGTTTTTTTGATACATCTTATCTTCTTCTCTACAGTGGGGAATGAAATTTCAACCTACGGATATCCTGGCCAGGCCAACATTATAGATTAGAAAAGGATATGAATGTTTGGACAAAACGGATCAAATCAACACCTATAAAACAGGTGTGGATGTTGCAAGATCACGCAAACCTTAAAGTCTCCACCTGTATTTCCATGTATAATCTGCTTTGTTGGTGTCCACTGTAGAGGCCAAGGGCAGGCTGTCCCAAAACGTGCCCCTGCGGCATATTTTACATAAAAGTTACTTAAGAAATAGCCAATGCAGGGACACTCAGACCCTCCTCCCGCCTGAAATCAGGAACAGAATCTTCCAAATGAGAAATACCCTCCCTACTAAGAAACAAAAAGACATCTTTATCACCACAGATAAGGCCTTTAAAGCCAAGAAAGCTGTAGAAACAAACCTTATCCCCCCCACCCCCCAATCTACTACCTCAGCCTAAATTCTACCTTGAATTCCCTACTAATTAAAGCTCCCAAACACCTGTTTTCTTTATCCTGTCAATTCCTCACAAATGTATCGTCTCTTTGTCTGAAATGTGAAAGAACTGCCTGCCTTGGTCATTTCTTTAGGTCTCTATTTTAATATTGGGCCTCTGCAGACAAGTCATAAAACTTTGCTTTTCTCCCCCTGTTCATTTGTTGTATGCAAATTGAATTTAGCCCAGCTGGAAGGCCTTCAAAGGTAAAGGAAAATTCTTGTTTCCTGCCACCGCTGATCACACAACAACGTGACAGGCTAGCAGAACTCCTAGATAACTTATTCTCACAATCAAAATAACGACTGTAAAATAATTCGTTCCCAGTTCCTTTTGACATCCGAGACCACAGACCCGAAATTCAGCAAGCTATTTCGCTCACCAGTAATTTACTTAGGGCAGAAGTGACCTTTTTTAGAAATGACTTCCCTTGGAGGCGGAGAATCAGAAACTAAACGGGTGCTGCTGCTCAGAGATCATTTGATTGAGCTCGCGGGACCCCAAATCCCTACTGGGATCTGGGGACAATGACTCCTGTGCCTCACCTCGCGTCTGAATGCAAAGCCTTCAATGCACTTGTCTTGTATATAATGAGACCCAGTGCTCGGTACAACACGTTTGTGGGGTGGCCCTTGGCTTTTCGCAGAATAAGGCCTTTCTTGCGGCCCACCTCGCGGCCCGGCAGGGCAGGGAGCCGGGCAGGCCCTTGCCTTGGCCTTCCGTCTGAAGAAGTCGACAAAAAAGGGCGCAATAAAGCGTGGTATCCAGGTCCGTCCCGGCGCAGGCGGGGTGGTCGCCGACCGCGGAGGGCAGCCCTGGCGGAAAGCCCCTACGGCGCCCACGCAGTGCCCGGACCCGGCGCCGGTGACCCGGGGGGGGGGGGCAGGGGGAGGCCGCCGGCCCGCGCACCGCCAGCCGCACCCCTCCAGAGAACGCCAGGGCTCGCGTCCCGGGCCGGGGCGCCGGGACCCTCGTGGCCTCTTCCGGGTGAGCCGCGTGGCCCCACCTGCGCCCGGCTCGCTACCCGACCGGGACGCGACCCCGGCCCCGACCCGGCTCCCGGGCTCCGGCCGCGGCCCCCGCCCGAGCGCCCGGCATGCTCCGGGCCCCGGCCTTTGTGCCGGGTCCCCACACCGGGTCCGACCTCTCGGGGCCCGGCCGGAAACCCGGCTCCCGCCCCCGAGCGGGCCCCCCTCCCCCGGCCTCCGACCCCGGCTCCGGCCCTCCCCGCCTCCGCCCGCAGGCCGGGGCCGGCGCTCACCTCTCCTTGGAGTAGAGCTGCAGCTGCTGCTCCCGCCGCTTCTTCCGGATAAACGCCATGGAGGGAGGGCAGGGCGCCGGCGCGCGGGGACGCACGGCTCGGGCGCCGCTGCAGTCCGCGAGGAGTCCGGGACGCGCCTGGGAGGCGGGCCCCGCGAGCCGGCCCGCGAGGTCCCGGCCGGGAGGGGAGTGCGGCTGGGGGGCCTGGCTTCGCGCGCGGCGGCGCCGCTGGGCGCCCCACCGCCTGACGCTGCGCCCCCAGGGCCCGCGGCGTCCGGGCCGCGCTCAGCGGAGCATGTTCGCGTGGGGACTCCCGCGGCGCCGTGACTCAGGCCGGAGGAGGGGCGCGCGCTGACCCGAGGCGCCCGACGCTCTGGCCGCCGGGTGCGGGGGAAGCACCGGGGCCAGCCTGCGGTCTGTGCTTACGCGCCGAACGTTCCCCGCTCAGTCACCCGCTGCACAGCCCCGTTTTGAATGTTGCACGCGTGAAAACGGAAGCTTGCCCGTGGACTGCCCCCACGTTGCTGGCCACCGGGACTCCAAATAACACCGTTTGGGGCTCTGGATCTCTTGGTAGTTGAAATGCTTGGTCGCATGACTTCTCTTTCTCTCTTTTTCTAACGGCTTTGTTGAGCTAGAACTCACACAGCAAGCAGTTCACCCATTTAGAGTGTACCATTCGGTGATTTTTACCACGGTAGCAGATATGCAGAACTCCACCCCCCCCAATACCCTTCGGTTATCACCCCCACGTCCTCGAAGCCCAGCATGAGCAAGCACTTATCAACTTTTCTGTGTCTATGAACTTGCCTATCCGCAACATTTCATATAAATGCAATCGTACGTTATGTAGCCTTTTATGTCTGGCTTCTTTCATTTAGCATGAATGTTTTTCAGATTCATTCATGTATCTGTACTTTATTCTTTTTTATTGCTGGAGAGATAGATCCTAGCGTAAGGACGTACCCCATTTTGTTAATCCATTCATCATTTGGCAGTTATGAATAATGCTTCTAAGAACATTCTTGTACAAGTTTTTGCACGGACCGATGTTTTCATTTCTACTGACTACCTGCCTAGGAGTGGAATTGCTGGGTCGTGGAACTCTACGTTTAAACACTTGAGAAACTGCCAAACTGTTTTCTAAAATGGCTGCACCATTTTACGTTTCCACCAGCAGGGTATAAGGGTTCTAATTTCTTCACATTCTTGCTGGCACTTGTTATTATCTGACTTCTTGATTATAGCTATATCCTAGTGGGAGTGAGTAGTATCTCACTGTGTTTATGACTCCTTCATATATCCTGAGCATGACTCTGTGACTCTAAAGGATTTCTAGAATAACAAACTTCGAAACTGTATATATGCTAACACGTATGTATTATCTTACAGATCTGGTTCTGCAGAGTTAGATTTCTAAAAGCTTCAGGGTAAATGAGTATTTCAGCTCGCTAGGATGTGGCAGGACATCTCTGAAGGAAAGATGGAGAACCAGGAATAAAAGCCAGGGCCGGATCTTACTGAACTTGATCCCCGCAGCATTGGAAAAATGATATGCATAAAGGGGGCACTCATTACAAGCGTTTGGGAAGGAGTGAGGGTGTGCGGATACCCTGTAACTACTGCACAGAACCTGTAACTGTACAAACGTGTCCGAGGCGTTAGCCCCAGTATACCTCTAGGAAACTGTGATTTAGTCGGGTGGCCAAGACAAATACAGGAGTAGATCCACGATGAAACAGGATGATATAACTGCAAAGAGGCACAACGTGATAGCTTTCTATATGACAAGTACACAATACATATTAAGAGTTATAGGTATTATGAGGTACCACTTTTGGCTGGAAAAAGGCAAGAAAACAGCATGCACGTTTTCTTCTTTTTTTTTTTTTTTTTTTAATTTTTTTCAACGTTTTTTATTTATTTTTGGGACAGAGAGAGACAGACAGAGCATGAACGGGGGAGGGGCTGAGAGAGGGAGACACAGAATCTGAAACAGGCTCCAGGCTCTGAGCCATCAGCCCAGAGCCCGACGCGGGGCTCGAACTCACGGACCGCGAGATCGTGACCTGGCTGAAATCGGACGCTTAACCGACTGCGCCACCCAGGCGCCCCGTATGTTTTCTTCTTTTAAACGTTAAAGGATGGGGCATCTGGATGGCTCTGTCTGTTAAGCGCCGACTTAAGCTCAGGTCATGCTCTCCTGGTTTGTGGGTTCAAGCCCCGCCTCGGGCTCTGCGCTGACAGCTCAGAACCTAGAGCCTGCTTCAGATGCTGTGTCTGCCTCTCTCTGCCCCTCCTCAGCCTGTGCTCTCTCTCTCTCCTAAGTAAAGAAAGAAAGAAAGAAAAATAAATACGCATTAAACATTAAAGGATAATGTGATTCTGGTAGGCAGAGTGATAAGCAATTTCTCCTTGACCGAACTTTAGCCAGGCCTCTTTGAACTTCTTTGTCAATTAGGCCTCAACCGTGCCCCATAAAGACTACAGACTCTCAGCACAAATGATTTTCTCCCCACCCTCACCCACGTTGAAAGACCTAAACCAACACTAGCATTGTTTCTAACAGCTCAAGACCTCACACCTGGGATGACCCTAGCCTCCTCTAACGTCCCCGTCTGAGAAAGCTCAAGGCTGCCGATAGAATTTCATGTTTGTTCTAGCCAACACCTGACATGAACCCCTGACTGCTGTTTCTTAGAGCATTTACTAAAAAGAGGTTCCAATTCTGAATTCTCTCTCTGAACCTGGAGATGGACAAACATGTACCTCCTACAACTCAGGAATGCCTTTCTCAAGGACTTGAAAGCCATTCCTTTGAAATGTAATCATCAGGAAGGATCAGGCTTCTGTCTCCCAGTCTAGGAAGATAATTGCCAGGTAGCAGATACAGATACTGCCTTTACACTGATTAACCCTTTGTAATTCTTCACTTCCCCAGCTTTATCTTTGACAAGAGGAGGGGAAGAAACTCACTCAAAAGGATTTTCTAGAACAACGGCTCAGAAGATGGATGCTTCTGCCGTCACAGAGTGTATGTTGGTGGAGAATTGAGAGAACTGGGGCGGCAATTTCCTCAGCCCCCTTCCACCTCCAGATCCTTCTGGCATCTGCTCCTGTGCTTTCCTTACTGCTGTTTTGAGGTATATTTGCTCCTTTGAAAGACCAACTTCTTCCTTCTCAGCAATTTCGCTTTCATAATTGTGCTTTGTCTCTAGTCCCTTTCTCTCCCTTGCTTTGGCTATTTCTCCCTCCCTTTTGAATCATGCCCACCCAAATAGAAATACAGTTTTCAAAACACGGTCCTTTTGTTTCCTCTAGCTCCCCATTCTTAGCAAAACTTCTGGAGACATCTGTCCCTATGTGCTGCCTGCATTTTCTCTCCTTGGACTCCCTTCGATCTGTTCCAACAGGACTTCTGTTTCCATCATTCGACTGAAATGTCAAGTCACCATGTTCCTTGGTCACCTTTCTACCTTCAACTTCCCTGAACTCTTGGTGTTGCAGGGTGTTTTACCTCAATAACTGGGATTTGTGGTCTCGCTGCTTCGAAGAGTGAAGAGGTGGACACAAAATGAGCAGCACGAGAAAGTTTATTAGAGTATAAATTTAGAAAGTAAGAATAGTATGAAAGCTCCCTTTATAGGGAGGGAGCATTCTAAAGTGAATGCCCATGGACTACAGGCAAGTGTCCTTTTTTTTTTTTTTTAACGTTTTTATTTATTTATTTTAAATTTTTTTTTTTTAATGTTTATTTATTTTTGAGACAGAGAGAGACAGAGCATGAACAGGGGAGGGGCAGAGAGAGGGAGACACAGAATCTGAAACAGGCTCCAGGCTCTGAGCCATCAGCCCAGAGCCCGACGCGGGGCTCAAACTCACAGACCGCGAGATCATGACCTGAGCTGAAGTCGGACGCTTAACCGACTGAGCCACCCAGGCGCCCCTTTTTTAAAAAAAAAATTTTTTTTTTAATGTTTGCGTTTTTATTTATTTTTGAGAGAGAGAGAGAGAGACAGAGTGTGAGTGGGGGAGGTGCAGAGAGAGAGGGAGACACAGATTCCAAAGCAGGCTCCAGGTTCTGTCAGCACAGAGCCCGACGGGGGGCTCGAACTCACAACCCGTGAGAGCATGACCTGAGCCGAAGTCAGACATTTAACCAACTGAGCCACCCAGGAGCCCCAAGTGTCCTTGCTTCATAAGTTCTAGTCAGCCTCCATATTCCCCCTTGTTCCTTCTCAAGTTTTACCCTTATTGGCTAGGTAACTCTAAATGCCTAGTCATTCCCTCTTGATTGGCTCGCTTCCATTGAATGAGGGGTGGTCTATGACCATACTGTTCCTTGTGGGTCATACATTTCATGGTCTTTTGGCAAATTCCTGAGGGGAACCTGAGGGGGAGTTGGTGGTATCTCTCACATTCTTAAGAGGAAACTTACCCCCGAGGGAGTTTGCTGTGGTCAAACTCTCCCAGCATTGTTCCAAAATATGTTTTTTCCCCACCCAGGGGCCTTGGGACCTAACCTTTCCCTCTCTGCCTGTTCTATCCTATCTTTTCCCTATCTGTTAGCAGAACTCCGCATACTTGAACGTCGCTTTCGACACAGCTCCTTATTGGAGTGCTTCCCTCCGTGAGTTCCAAGGCCCCACAGTTGCCTTGCTTTTCTCTTATGTTGGTCCTTACTCTTCCCCAGTCTCCCTGGCAGGGTTCTCCCCTGCCTAACTTCATACCATTGATTCTGTGCACTCACCATACAGGTCGTTCTACCCCGTGCTGTGATTGGGTGGGGTGGAGGAAGGAGGATCAGAGATATAGTCTTAGGTTTAGGTGTGGGTGAATTCAATTGAATAGCAAATTTCCAAGGTTCTACCCTGCAGAGACTTACCAGGGAAGACAAGAGGGAAATTTTCAGGACATACAACAAAGTAAAAGATTTCACTGGGGGATGACTGACAGATTGCTTTGTCCCCCAGGCAATGGAGTTTTGGACAGAACGTCGGACTTCCAATGATGCTGAGTAAAGCCTTAAGATAGTCTTCTGTTTTTACTTGTTTTTTAAATTTTTTTCAGAGAGAGAGCTCAAGAGGGAAAGGAGCAAAGGGAGAGAGAGAAAGAATCTTAGGCAGGCTCCACATTCAGCGTAAAGCCCAGCATGTGGCTCAATCCCACGACCCTGAGATCATGACCTGAGCTGAAATCAACCAGCTGAACCACCCAGGGGGCCCCAGCTCGAAGCCAATCTTACTTTGATCTTGAGTTGCTTACAAAACTAGTTTGAAGTAATGTTGTCGACCTCAAATCAAGGTGCTTGCACACCCCAGAAAACATGATGAAGCTCTGGAAGAGATCTCATCTCTTTACCCCCGCCCCCATTAGCATCCTCATAAACTCAGAGCTTTATTCTCTTGAAACAATTTTCATTCAGAGCTATTTTGCAAGGCCAAAACACATCTTTGAGCTCTCGGAAGTGTTTTTATTTTCATTGCACAGAATAAGCCCTAAAAACTTCAAAGAGCTTTGTACTCATCAGTTTAAAAAAAAAAAACAAACAAAACTTGTGTTTGGAGGGGCGCCTGGGTGGCTCAGTCGGCTGCGTGTCTGACATCGGCTCAGGCCATGGTCTCACAGCTCATGAGTTCTAGCCCCGCGTGGGGCTCTGCGCGGACAGCTCAGAGCCTGGAGCCTGCTTCGGATTCTGTGTCTCCCTCCCTCCCTGCCCTTTCCCCACTTGCGCTCTTACTCTCTCTCAAAAATAAATAAATAAACAAACAAACAAACATTAAAAAAAATTGTGTTTGGTCACAGATGAGGATGTGTAAATTTATGTACCTCCCACTTGCAAGGTGACCATCATCAGAGTAAGCAAGAACACTGTCTTCATCCTGTCCGTAAAATGAATATCTTTCACTAATGCATATTTCTGACAAATGTCTGCTTGAGTTATTTTTTAAAATCTTATGAATGGAAGATTACGTACAGCTGTGTACCATTTTCCTAACATAGCAGCAAGAAGGTTTTCAAAAATAATAAGGTGGAAGAACTGATGTTCTAGACCCTGACGACTGTGTGGCTGCCTGATATATCAATAAATAATTCTTGAAAAACTTTTTAGAAATCTTATGAAGTTGTCCATATTTAGCTCTTCTTAAGTAGAAGTGGTAGCCTCCTTTTTTTTTTTTTTTTTTTTTTACCTAGACAATATGGTCAGTCATCATTCTCTTTTATATGTTATGTCTTGCTTCCATTATGCCTTTAAGCTTCCTGTTCTCTGCCTCAGTGCCATTGTATCTTTCACGCAACATTTCTCCCTGTCAACATCCTACCTACTTAAGTTGCCACTCAAGACTTTAAGGCCTTCCCTGATGCACCCAGGGAATTCATCTCACGTTCATTCACTCAAGACATGTTTATTTCACACCAAGATATGTCAGACGTCGTAATGGGCACTGGATAGTGACTTTACAAAGCTCACAGTCAAATGAGGATTTTAATAGTGATCCCAGTCTACCTTATATTACTGGGATCTTTCTCTCCATTTAGGTTGGAAACTCATTGGAAACAGGAACAGCAGCTTCTTGGTCTTTATATCACATTACTACTCACCACAGTGTCTTGCATCTCGTGGTTGCTCGGTAGTTTTTTTGTCACCACTGTGTCTGTTATGATTTGTTGCATTATAAGTAACAGAAAACTCAGTCAACAGTTTAAGCTCATTTTCCCACTATCGGCTATGTTTGAAAAGCTCAGGAGTATGATATGACTTTTCTCTTAGGCTTACATCCATATGGTCTACAAGATCACCGCTTGGTTACCACGATCATACTTGGCTTCTGAACAGAAATAAGGAGGGGAGCGCCTGGGTGGCTCAGTCGGCTGAACGTCCGACTTCGGCTCAGGTCATGATCTTGCGGTTTGTGAGTTTGAGCCCTGCGTCGGGCTCTGTGCTGACAGCTCAGAGCCTGGAGCCTGCTTCGGATTCGGTATCTTCCTCTCTCTCAAAAATAAATAAACATTAAAAAAAAATTTAGAAATAGGGAGGAAAGATAGAGCCTTTCTTGTCCCTTTGACCAGGCAGCCAAAAGCATTCCCAGAAACATACTCCAGACTTTCACTTATATCTCATCAGCCAGAACTGTTATATAGGCAAGCCTATGGCGGCAATAGAGGCTAAGAAAAGTATTTGAATCTTGTAGGCAGGATTGTGGAAAGTAGCCAGGAAGAAGGGGATGGGGAATGGTTCTTGAGTCACCCAACCAGCAATATGTACCCCGTTACTAAAATAAATAATAGTCAAGGACTTTACCTTGATAGTTCTTCTTAAGGAAGATCACTCTTGGACACTATTACTGTCTTCTCTATTTTTTCTTCAACAAATATATACTGACTGTTTGCTGTGTGCCAGGCAATGCTCTAGGTGCTGGAGACACCGTTGTAAAGAAAATACAGTACTTGCCCTCATGGAACGTGCATCCTAGTGAGATTGAAAGCAAGGAATATCAATACAGGTAGGGATAAATGCCATGAAGACAAATAGAAGAACAGAACAAGGGCTAGAGTGTGAAGGTGGTAGGTACCGCTTTCAATAAGGGGGTCATGGAACCCCACTCTGCTGATTGACATTTGAGCTAGTAAATGAATGAATTTAGTTATGAATGTGAAGATCCCAGGAAGGGCATTCCAGACAGAGGGGACAGTAAACAGAGCAGCACTGAGACCTGAGCTGAAGTAGCTAAGCACAGGAAGGGAGGTGGAGCTAAGGCAGCTGAGGCCAGAGACATGGAGCTAGGGAGGGCACTAGACTATTCGTTATTATGTTATTACCATTATTGTCATCGTTGACGATGAGTGACGGAAGCCACCTGGGGGGTTAAGAGCAGGGGAGTCACCTGCTTTGATTTAAATATTCAAATTTGATAATGGTGTAACTAGCCTGATAGAAGCTCAGAACGTACACAAACAGCTTTGAAAGTTAGGTGGGAACAGTTACTGCTTCCCTCTCCCTTTCACTTCTTGCTTAACAAAGAGAATTTTCGGCATAGATACCTGGAAATCAGAGGTACAGTGGACTTCAAGGATTATTGAGCTAGTGGCTCAACATTTTCATCGAAGACACAGTTTCTTTCCATCTGTGTTAGGCCTGTAGCACCATTAGCTGATTGTAAGTTTGGCCCCTCTCCCCACGGGGCTGACGGATCGTTTAGGTTTTCTCCTTCAGGGTGAGAGACCACATCTAGCCAGCATCCTAGCAAGAATCCAGAGATCCACCTTGATCAGATTTCTAGGTCTCACAACTACTTTGAATCAAAGACTTTGGAAAAATGGACTGTTCAATGGGATTTAGGCCAGGGCCATCTCTAAAATTAAAGGTAAGAGTGGGTTTCCCCCAAAGCACATGGCTACGTGAAGAAGGGGAGAAAAAACAAGTGAAACGTATGTGAGAAGGACCAGGTCATGGGACAGCAATGAGATGCTAGCTCTGCCCCTCATGGTAGACACTACCCATAACCCTTTGAATGTTTTCACTTTGGCAATATGGGCGTGAGCCTCTTCTTTTTCCTTTCATGCCTACTCAGGCTTTTGAGTTAGTGTTGAGGTTAGTGGAGCGATACGACCTTACCTTTTTTTTCAGGCAATTCTTCTTCTTTTTTTTAATTTTATTTTTTATTTTTAAAAATTCACATCCAAATTAGTTAGCATATAGTGAAACAATGGTTTCAGGAGTAGATTCCTTAATGCTCCTTACCCATTTAGCCCATCCCCCCTCCCACAACCCCTACAGCAACCTCAGTTTGTTCTCCATATTTATGAGTCTCTTCTGTTTTGTCCCCCTCCCTGTTTTTATATTATTTTTGTTTCCCTTCCCTAATGTTCATCTGTTTTGTCTCTTAAAGTCCTCATATGAGTAAAGTCATATGATTTTTGTCTTTCTCTGACTGACTAATTTCACTTAGCATACCCTCCAGTTCCATCCACATAGTTGCAAATGGCAAGATTTCACTCTTTTTGATTGCTGAGTAATACTCCACCGTATATATAAACCACATCTTCTTTATCCATTCATCCATCGATGGACATTTGGGCTCTTTCCATCCTTTGGCTATTGGTGATAGTGCTGCTATAAACATGGGGGTGCATGTGTCCCTTCGAAACAGCACACCTGTATCCCGTGGATAAATGCCTAGTAGTGCAATGGCGGGGTCGTAGGGTAGTTCTATTTTTAGGTTTTTGAGGAACCTCCATACTGTTTTCCAGAGTGGCTGCACCAGCTTGCATTGCCACCAACAGTGCAAAAGAGATCCTCTTTCTCTGCATCCTCGCCAACATCTGTTGTTGCCTGAGTTGTTAATGTTAGCCATTCTGACAGGTGTGAGGTGGTATCTCATTGTGGTGTTGATTTGTATTTCCCCGATGATGAGTGAAGTTGAGCATTTTTTCATGTGTCGGTTGGCCATCTGGATGTCTTCTTTGGAGAAGTGTCTATTCATGTTTTTTGCCCATTTCTTCACTGGATTATTTGTTTTTTGCGTGTTGAGTTTGATAAGTTCTTTATAGATTTTGGACACTAACCCTTTATCTGATATGTCATTTGCAAATATCTTCTCCCACTCTGTCAGTTGCCTTTTAGTTTTGCTGATAGTTTCCTTTGCTGTGCAGAAGCTGTTTATTTTGATGAGGTCCCAGTAGTTCATTTTTGCTTTTGTTTCCCTTGCCTCCAGAGACGTGTTGAGTAAGAAGCTGCTGCAGGCAAGATCAAAGAGGTTTTTGCCTGCTTTCTCCTCAAGGATTTTGATGGCTTCCTTCTTACATTGAGGTCTTTCATCCATTTTGAGTTAATTTTTGTGTCTGGTGTAAGAAAGTGGCCCAGGTTCATTCTTCTGCATGTCGCTGTCCAGCTGACCACATGTCGCGGTCCAGACATTCTTCTGCATGTCTTATTCCACTGGATATTCTTTCCTGCTTTGTCAAAGATTATTTGGCCATATGTTTGTGAGTCCACTTCTGGGTTCTCTATTCTGTTCCACTGATCTGAGTGTCTGTTCTTGTGCCATTCAGGCAATTCTTCTAAGCTAGATTTAAAAAAAATTGTTTAAATGGTTCTCCCTGCACAGTTAATATTGTTTCTGAAATTCAGATTTTTATGGCCAGTTGGATTTTTGCCTCAGTCTCAGTGAGCCTCAGGAAATGCATATGCCCACAGTGCATTAATATTCTTCTCCTCAGGGAATGTATTTGTCAGAGGGCACCTGTTATCTGTCATCTGCATAGAGTATCTTCCCTGCATGAGTAAGTGAGTACTTTATAAACCCAGGAACTTTTTACAGGAACATTGCCCGTGAGAGATTAGTATGAATTAGATTAGAAGGTAAGTAGCAATTGATAAATGAAACGGTGACTTTAAGATATACATCATACACCTCAGAATACAGAAATGTCAACTTTATTAATAAACAAGGAAATAAAAAGTAAAACAGGGGCTCCTGGGTGGCTCAGTCGGTTGGGCGTCTGACCCTTGAATTTGGCTCAGGTCATGATTTCATGGTTCGGGGGATGGAACCCCAAGCCTGCTTGGTATTCTCGTTTTCCCTCTCTCTCTGCCCCTACCCGGCTCACACACGCATGATTTCTCTCTCTCTCTCTCTCAAAATTAACAACAACAACAAAAAAAGTAAAACAAAATGAGATGTCATTTTCATATATCAAATTAGCAAATAATCTGTTCTATTAATGGTAGCGTTGGCTAAATCCTTAAACATGACTGATAGAACTAAACTTTGGTACCTGTTTCAAGTGTGTGCTGGTACAGATTTAACAACTAGCAAGCTGGGAGAAAACAGACTGATTTCCAGTGCTTACCAATAGCTGTGGTATAAATACTCCTGTCATGGCCAATTTCAAGCTACCAACAGGAAGTCATTGAAGACAGAGTTGTGAAGAGACGGGCACAAGTGAACCAGTCCTTCTGGAAGGCAATTTAAACAGGTGGCAAGACCACTGATTTCATGTCTAGGAATTTATTCCTCAGGAGCTATTCGGCTGCACAAAGAAACACTTTATCTCTTGATCCAAAAGTACTCGGGGTGTAAGGACTCAGGATTAAGACAGAACAAATGATTGGGGTGCCTGGGTGGCTCAGTCGGTTAAGCATCTGGCTTTGGCTCAGGTCATGATCTCACAGTTCCGGAGTTCAAGCCCCACGTCGGGCTCTGTGCTGACAGCTCAGAGGCTGGAGCCTGTTGCGGATTCTGTGTCTCCCTCTCTCTCTCTGTTCCAACTCCCACTCACATTCTGTCTGTCTCTCTCAAAAATAAATAAAGATTAAAAACAATTTTAAAAAGAACAAATGATTAAGAGTTTGGGGAGAAAGGGAGGGATGAGAGATGGGATCAGATTCGGAATGCGTGTCTTGCATCAGTGGCTTGAAAAGTTTGGGCTTCTAATAATAACAGAAGTAAAGAGATGAGAAACGGGAGACTGGGTAGAAAAAGGATTCAGCCTGTTGTCCTGAATACACGGCTCATTGACTTCTGGCTAGTGCTCACGTCTGCATCTCCCCAGGCTTCAGAAGCCCGGGAGGGAAGCCTCTACTGGGAGCAGCAGCATACTTACTCACACACCCAAGCATTTGCAAAGTTGTTTTGGACTCAGTAACTTCCTTATCCTCCAACTTCTCATTAATGATTCAAGTAAAATTTCACTTCCTCCTAGAGCCATCCCCCAATCTCCATTTTGACCTAGCCACACCCAAGGTAAAACACAAGAGATACTGAATGCCCAGCATCCTCATGGTTTCCTGTTCATAGTGTAATTTTAGATCAAACTATAGTGTAAATATTTGTTCACATGCCTGTTTACTCTAGTAACATCTCTTCACGGGCAGAGATCATGTTACTCATTTCTGATTCCTAGCAATTAGTAGAATGTCTGTCCATGCATATCTCATCAATGAAAGTTGATGGAAGAAGGAGAGATTCAGGGGCACTTGGGTGGCTCGGTTGGTTAAGCCTCTGACTCTTGATCTCCACTCAAGTCTTGATCTCAAGGTCAGGAGTTTAAGCCCCATGTTGGGCTCCTCACTGGGTGTGAACCTACTTCAAAAATTTTTTAAGTTGAAAAAAAAAGAAGAAAGAGAGATTCAGCTACTTTAGTCTATTATCTGCTTTGTGCTGTCATATTTCCTCATATTTCTTGTACTTATCCCATTCAAGTTTCAGAGTGCCCCTTATAGTAGTATTTTGAACTTAGCTAACAAATCTCTCTTACCTTGATCACATGGTTTAGATTTGTGTGTTGTGTGTCTTTCTAGTCTAAATCCTGGCAAATTAAAGAGTCCACACTTTGTGGCTCATCTTTTTTTTTTTTTTCTTAATTTTTCTAAGTTTATTTTTTTGAGAAGGAGAGAGCATGAGTGGGGGTGGGGAGGGGGGGGAGAGGGAAAGAGTGAATCCCCAAGCAAGGTCCTCAACGTTAATGAAAAGCCTGATGCTGGGGCTTGATCCCATGAACAGTGGAATCATGACCTGAGCTGAAATCAAGAGTTGGACGCTCAACCAACTCTTGTGCCCCGTGGCTCATTCTTTCAATGTAGTTTCTCTTTTCCATGGTTTCAATGTCTTCAGTTGCCCTTCTTTGTACAATTAGGTGCAGACTCCCTTTGCATTGTTTAAAATGTGAGTACTTGCTTTAATTCTTAGTCTCTTCACTGGGGCTTAAAATCAACTCGGAAAGGTGACTGAAAACAGGCCCCATTGTCCCTGTGAAAGAGATACAAAATATCACTCTCCACATGGCCTTGACATTCAATAGATTTTAATTACAAAATGGACCAGGTTTTTTTTTTTTTTTTTGATCACCCAGGATTGTGTTGCTTGCCACATTTAATATAATCATTTATTTAAAAGGTATTGACCAATGACAGGTGTAAAATGCAGAGAAAGGATGCACTCTCTGTTTCTAGATACATAAAGAGTGTGGAAATTAGAAGAGAAGCCTTAAAATAGCCATAGAACAAACCAAAACATACCAGTCTACTTTTGCACAGATTTATGAATAAGATATCCGGTGAAGAGTATGACACGCAGCCTATTACTTTTTAAACAATATAAATTGCTTTTGGAAATAACAAAGCCTCCTCAGATGCTGCCAATAATCGCCAAAGGCACAGTAATAGCCCCCCAAAGATGTCCACATCTTCATTCTCAAAACCTGTGAACATTTACCTTCCACAGAATTGCACCAAAAAGAGATTTTAAAGATGTAATTAAATGAAGGAGCCTGAGATTGCAAGATTATCCAAGATCATCCTGGATGCCCTGGGTGTGCCCAATTTAATCACACGGCCCTTTCCTAGCGTGTTCAGGGGGAGACGTGCCTATGGAAGACAAATTAGACAGATGGCAGTGTGAGGACTCAGGTCACCTTTGCTAGCTTTGGAGACAGAGGAAGGAGGCCATGAGCCAAGGAATGTAGGTGGCCCCTATACATCGGAAAAGGCAAAGAAGTGGATTTTCCCCTAGAGCCTCCAGAAAGGAACACCACCTTCCTGACACCTTGATTTTAGCTCAGTGAGCCCCTACACAATGGTAAGGCAATAAACTGTGCTGTTTTAAGCCATTAACTTTATTGTAATTTGATATAGCAGCCAGAGGAAAATAATATATGACATTTTTGGAAAAGTAATGGAAGTGTTTTCCAGAAAGAAAAAGAAAAGAAAAGAAAAGAAAAAAGAAAAGAAAAGAATAGAAAACCAGGCTAAGCATAGTATCTAATTCAGATGGAAATAAGGGAAATAACTTTATAGCATGAATTACCTTTCATTATTATTTTTCTAGATAGGTCTAATGACTACTTAAAACAAAATAGAGAAAAACAGATGTATCATACACACTAAAATGTTTACAGCATTATCTTTGTTAGTGGGATTGTAGATACTTTATTCATTCATTCATTCATTCATTCATTTATCTATTTTCCTGTCTATTTCTTTATTTGCTTAATTTTTAATTCTTCTATAGTAAATATACATCACTTTGTATATTAACAAAATATTTGCCAAAAAAACTGGAAGTGGGCAGAAAAAGAAATGATTTGCCTACAGAAAGATCTGGTTCAACGTACCAGGTCCTATGTACCAGAAATCATGACCCACGAGTAAGTTTTTCAATCAGTAAGAAATTCTCTAAGTACTCTGCAACACACACACACACACACACACACACACACACACACACAGACACACACACTCATCTTTGAAGCAAAACTTTTAATTTTTAAAAACCTTCATATAAAACCATGAGCTTGGTAGTTTCCTAATGGTCAAAATAATGTTCTTGATGAAATAAGTGGGGATATTAGCAAGTGTGACTTTTTTGACATTGTAATAATGAAATCTGTCAACATTTGGAAGTTATATAATCACATATGTACAAGATCCATTCAGATTGGGAGATAGAATGATGGGCTTTCATGGAAAGAAGAGCTCACTTCGGTTAACTATGGTTTTGGTTTCCACATTCAACCACTCTTTAAAAAGCTGCCACTTGTTGAGTTTCAGTGTAGTACTAAAGAAGAATATTCGATTATACAAGAAGTCTATTAAAGAGACTTCCCTTTTCTAACTACACACCCCTGTGGGATTGAATTTTCTTCATGTACTTCAACCAAATAATACATCACAATGAATTAAAGGCACAAGCAGATGATGGGAATCCAGTTTTCCTCTATGAAGACAGACATTAAAGGAATAGCCAAAATATAAAACAAAACCATTCTTCGGATTAACTTTATTTTAAAAACATGTTTTTGTTTTTGTTTTTGGTGAATACATTATCTATATCCACAGGTAATGGGTTTATCATTGTCATTTTAAAATATTTTTTAAACTCCTCACTACAAATTTCGAATATGGTAGATATCAACAATCACCCCCACACACAAAAGTTCCCCGTAATTTTTAAAACTGCAGTGTGTTTGGCAGACCGAAAAGTTTGAAAATCGCTAAATAAACAAAACCATCGGGAAGCTCTAGAATCTAGAAGTTTCTGAGAGAGATATCGCAAAATTTGTTAGCCAGAGGTGTCTTATTTGTTTGATACACTTGTCATTTCAGGAAGGGTTAAAAGTATCACAGATCTAAGACCAATTCCAGTTACCCACATGACTGCTAAGATTTCTGGTTGGTGTTATAAACTGAATTGTAAATGAATTACATTAACATAAAAGAGATTTTCTTATCCTATTGGTAATAAAAAATGCCAAGTATGAAAGACATTTTAGTCTTTTGCTATCAGAGAAAACGGTGATTTATTAAAAAGAAGAAAAACCTGAATAGGAATTGACATAAGAAGGTAAGACTTTGGGAACCATTTAACAGAAAACAGCCACTAAGAAACTTGGTGATTAGGCACTTGGGTGGCTCAGTCGGTGAAATGTCCGACTTCGGCTCAGGTCATGATCTCGCGGTTTGTGGGTTCAAGCTCCATATCAGGTTCCATGCTGACAGCTCAGAGCCTGGAGCCTGCTTTATATACTGTGTCTCCATCTCTCTGCCTCTCCTGCACTCATGCTCTGTCTCTCTGTCTCTCTCTCTCAAACATAAATAAACAAACAAAATCTTAAAAAAAAAAAAAGAAAGAAACTTGGTGATAAAGAGGATTATAGATTATGGAAAGACTGGAATTCCTAACAAGATTGAAGGGATATTTGAAACAAGAAGAGTAATACACGTCAGTTAAAATAAAAATCTCAGGTTTAAGCAACATCCTTTATTCCTGTAGTTTTTATAAAGTACACTGTCAATGTAAATAACCAGAGCAAACCTATTTCCTATCCACGTAGTTTCTCAGCTGCATGTCGTAGACCAGCTGGGTCATGGTCATGGCCATAGTGACAAATAACAGCTTTCGAGCTGGCAATCTGTAATGTGGAGAGTTCACATATGGAGAACTGGGAATTTATTTCACGTAATTTAATTTTCCCTCTCTACCCAGCAGGGACAATGTTTCAGATATTTTCAGGAGTCATGATCATGTTCCCCCGATTATGATTCTAGAGGCACAGTGTTTTAATGCCAGTTAATTGAGCCAATGACTCCCTCAACACTCAGGCTCCACCAGCTACACACAGGAGCTAAATGGCCTGTAACATAGCACTGGCCCGGAAGGGCTATTGAAGTATCCCATCGCTACACACTGTTCTGCCACGATGATAAGGGTTTGATGGTGATCCAGATGGATGATGATGGCCGGAACTTACTGATGCTGCTGGACCCCTGGCCATTTATTTTCCTACTCATTCACTTACATGCTGTCACAGCACATCCAGAGTCTCATAAGTTAGTAGTCTAGAAAAAATACAAAAGCTTTTTAAAAATTGGATTAAGGGGACGCCTGGGTGGTGCAGTCGGTTAAACATCTGACTCTTGATTTCAGCTTAGGTCATGATCTCACGGTTTGTGAGTTCAAGCCCCACGTTGGGCTCTTTGCTGACAGTGTGGAGCCTGCTTGAGATTCTCTCTCTACCTCGCTCTCTGCCCCTCCCCTGTTTGCACTGTCTCTCAAAATAAATAACTAAACATTTAAAAAAAAAATAAAATTGGATTAAGGGTCTATTTCCCCCAAGTGAGAGGCTATAGATGAAAAATAATATGGTTTAATAATGATCATATTGTAACAATGGTTAGAGTATTGAGCTGAAGTTAGTTTTAGGCCCCAAGTTCAGGAGATGTTTGTAGTTTTTTGGCAGCCAGCATCCCCTGCCTCTTTCCCATAGACGACTACTAATTTCCTTTTGAGGGTTATCTTATCTCTTGTTGTTTTTAATCTGGTGGAATTTTTTCTGAGTCAAATGTTCTTTCCTCACCAAGCTAAGGCTGGGCACATAACCTGAGTCTGATGCACCTTCTGTGAAGTTTAAATCCTGAGCAGAGTACAGAGACTGAGGATGACTGAATTGATGTATATTAGCAGCACTAACTC
This sequence comes from Panthera pardus, assembly GCF_024362965.1. Classification (NCBI taxonomy): domain Eukaryota; kingdom Metazoa; phylum Chordata; class Mammalia; order Carnivora; family Felidae; genus Panthera; species Panthera pardus. The sequence continues at coordinate 10,102,698 of NW_026527002.1, forward strand.
GGAAAATCTGTCCTTGCTGCCCCTTCATTCCTGCTGCTCTTGTTGGCTAGTCCCTGGAGCTACCTGGCCTCCTGTCCATAAAAACTCCGCTTCTCCAGGCTGCCCATGGATTTTCACTACTCCTGATACCTTTCCAGAAAACTTTCTTTTTTGTGTGTAAGCAACCAGAACCTAAACATCCAGTTTTGGGCTTGCAACCAAAGAACCCCAAGGTAAACAAGTGTCCATACATGTGTTACCACATTTAACCCTGTAATTTAAACACGCATTTGTAATTTCATGCTGCCTGAAGAGCCCCAGCCTTAGCCGTGTGCAAGAGAGCGTGGCGTAAATACCCCAGACCTCCGTCCATTCGAACAAGTATCCATGAGCACAAGGGACTTCATCAAGAATCGTTCTAGTTTACTTAATCTGCATCACACATTGTTCTAAACCCTAAAGCTAGGTCTTGGAAATACAGAGATAAGAAAGAAATGGTGGCACATCTTCAAAGAACTTCTAATCTAGCAGAGTAAATAGACACATACACAATTAAATAACCAGCATAATAAATACTTCATAATAAATAATAAATTAAGAACCAGCATAATAAATACTTCAATAGAGGTGTAGACAAGAGACTGTGGGAGTCCAGAAACAGCAGCAACTTCCTTCTGCCAACTAGTTCCAGAAGGAGTTAGGCTTTAAAATAGATTGGATTTCTCAAGCTCAAGAGGAAGGTATCTCAGTCAAGGGGAACAGAGGGAGACTAAAAACAAACAAACAAACAAAAAAAAACAAAAAAAAAAACCAAACCAGATAATGCAATGGGGTGCCTGAGTGGCTCAGTGGGTTAAGCATCTGACTCTTGGTTTCTGCTCAGGTCATGATCTCACAGTTTGTGAGCTGGAGCCCTGCATCAGGCTCTGCACTGAGAGTATGGAGCCTGCTGGGGATTCTCTCTCTCCCTCTCGTTGCCCCTCCCCAGCTTGTGCTCTCTCTCAAAAAATCAATAAATAAACATTAAGAAAACGACAGATCATGCAAGATCGTGGCATGTCTGGGTGACAGCGAGAAGCTCGGAGGGGTTAGCAGGAGGATGGGAGTGTAAAGGCCAGAGCAGGAGGCTGGGGGAGCATATGGGCAAGGATGCAGGAGTGATGACGCGTTTAGGTTTGGAGAAAATGGCAGTGGAGAGCCTGGACACAGTTTGGATTGGAGAAGAGAGTCGAGGGAATGATCAATCCTATATTCTACAAAGATAACTCAGGGGAAATAGAGACTAGCTAGAAAGGAGACAAAATCACTACAGCATGTATGGGAGTGGATGGCAATGCCACTAAATAAGATAAAAACATAGGATGATGTTCAAGTTTGAGGGAAGGAGGTCCTACTGCCACAACAAGCTTCTGAGCTATGTGCAATGCAGGGAGAGGAAAGGAGAGAATGGGGGTGACCTGGTTCCTTTGGGTGGCAGCTAGGAGACAGCTCTGAGACGGCCTCAGGGACTCCCTGGTCCCTCTCCAATGTGGTCTTTGGCAGTGGGGTCACGTGCCTAGGACAGTGCCCAGAATGTAGTAGGCTCAGAGCCAATATTTGTTGAATGAATGAGGTGGCCATGTCTTGAATCCTTCCTACTTTCCCTCTTTCTTTAGGCCAGCTGCAGATAATTCTAAGTCATGTTGCCACAGGAGACAGACTGTCTCTGATTCTTAGGTTGGTATATCCAGGTTTCTGGACTTGAAATTTTAAGAGAGTTAAATTTGAGTGAGTAGTTGAAAATCATGGAATTGTCTGCATTTTGCTTCCATTATGGCTTTTTGTTTGTTTGGTTTTTGTTTTTAAAGCAGGCTCTGTGCCCAGCACGGAGCCCAATGCAGGGCTTGAGCTCACAACCCCAAGATTAAGACCTGAGCTGAGATCAAGAATTAGAGGCTCAACTGACTGAGCCACCCAGGCGCCCTCCCTTATGGTGTTTAACTGATACTCATTAACATGGCAACTGGTGCAGAATGGGAGTGGATACTCAGGTGGGCCCTATGCGGCTCCCACCTCATCTATGTGAGCTATTTGGGTTAAAAAACAAAATGTGGAGCACATGTTCTGCCTACAGACTGGATGGTGGGCTCTGGGAACCAGAGTAAAACACTGTTTTCTTTATTCATAAATACTTTTTTTTTTCATAAAAAATGGACAGATAGATATATTTCTTCCTGATGCTCCTCCAGTTTACCACTGTGAAAATGAAACCATCAAAAGAATACAGTATGAGGGGGGCACCTGGGTGGCTCAGTCGGTTGAGCGACCGACTTCAGCTCAGGTCATGATCTTGCAGTTTGTGAGTTCGAGCCCCGCGTCAGGCTCTGAGCACAGAGCCTGGAGCCTGCCTCGGATTCTGTACCTCCCTCTCTCTCTGCCCAGCCCATGCTCATGCTCTGTCTCTCAATAATAAATTAACGTTAAGAAAAAAAAAAAAAAACTTAAAAAAAAAAAAAGAATACAGTATGAGGAACGTGTTTTTTTTTTCTTAATGTTTATTTTTGAGAGAGAGAGAGAGAGAGAGCGAGCGTGCATGAGCCAGGGAGAGGCAGAAAGAGAGGTAGACACAGAATATGAAGCAGACTCCAGACCCCGAGCTGTCAGCAGAGAGCCGGACGTGGGACTCGAACTCACAAACCCTGAGATCGTGACCTGAGCCAAAGTTGGACGCTTAACCAGCTGAGCTACCCAGGTGCCCCAGTACTGGGAACATGTTTTTATGTTTTCATCAACAGAATTCATCATCGAACAGACACTAAAAATGACATTCTTTGAATGATATAATTTCCAGAACATTTTATCATTAGTGACTAAAAAGTCACAGTATCCCTGTATTACTGGTGATATTTTATCCCCCTCTCCATTCATCTCAACTGCCTGTTCTCACAGTAAATGATATATGTGGACAAATATATTGAATGAGGATATTTCAAATGTTAGAGTTTTGCAGGGATTATCATTTTATTGTTTTTTGCAGGAATTATTTTTGAATAAATGAAAGTAGATATAGCTTGACATTTGTAGTTGAGAAGATCAAAAGTCTATATACAGCGGACTGAGTCCTGAACAGCTTTATTCACCTTAAAGTCACTTATTGATTGACTCAGGTATAGTTAGTGAGCTCACACCTAGGCAACGCCTTTCCCGGGACTCTGGGGATAGACCGATGAGCAAGACAGATGAAGTTCCAATTGGCAGGGAGCTTACATTCGAGCAGGAGAGACAGAGATGAAACAAGCAATTATAGAATGAATTATTTCATTACAATTGTGGTCACTGCTAAAAAGATTAATCACAGAGCCACTGTGAGCTCATGTGGCCCCATTGAAATTGTGTGCGGGACAAACGACATACAAGGGCGGTGGCTGGAGGCATGGAGAAAGCCTTTCTTCAGGAAACACTGTTGGAGTGTTGATCTGGAAGATTAGTTGTCCAGCGTGGTGAGGAAAGTGCCCGGGGCAGGCAGGAGCCTGGCAAAATGAAGTGAAAGAATCTAGGGTTGCTCTCTGAGGTGCTTAGACATGTGGCAAAAATTCGTAACAGCCTCCAGTGTAGACTCTTAGCTTATTTCCAGTTGAGTTTGTGTATACAGTCGTAGTACATGCGCATGTGTATTTATTAAATAAACATTTAAACACAGACCATGGCTTTTGATTCCTTGTCTTATCATTTGGAAGGGGTGCTTCTTTTCTGTCGGGGTCGTCGACAATTCTACTTGGTTCAGGCCCTTCTCACCTCAGAGAGGCTCTGCTGGAGAAATGATGGGAGTGAGGTCACAAGGGATTTCGCTGGCTTTGCAAAGGATTTGGGGGTCATCTCTCCAGGGCAGTGAAAGCCTTACAAGGGCTTCCGTCCATGTGTGAGACATGTCATGTCCATGTTTGCACATTAATCATCTCTTTCGACTTCGTCCCTGCCTGGTGAGGAAGGTGTTTCTTCTTTTAAAAAAAAAAAAAAAATTGTTTTTAATGTTTATTTATCTTCGAGAGAGAGAGAAAGAGACACACACAGAGCGCGAGTGGGGGAGGGGCAGAAACAGAGGGAGACACAGAATCGGAAGCAGTCTCCAGGCTCTGAGCTGTCAGCACAGAGCCCAATGCAGGGCTTGAACCCATGAACCATGAGCTTGTGACCTGAGCTGAAGTCAGACGCTCAACCAGCTGAGCCACCCAGGCGCCCCAAGGAAGGCACTTCTGGTCTTATTTTACAAATGGGGAAACCAAGGCTAAGAGGCTACATAATTTCCCCAGGTCACACTGCTAGGAAATAGTGAAGCTGGCATTTTATTACAGGCCTAACCCCAAAACTCAGGCCATCCCCACTGCTTCATAGCCAGCCCACTGCCCTGTGGAGATTTAAGAAGGGTGGGCAATGTCACGAAGAAGGTGAGTCTTATGGACTGAATTTCATCCCCCCTCAAACATCTATGTTGAAATTCTAATCCTCAGTACTTCAGAATGTGACCATATTTGGAGAAAGGGTCTGCCCAGAGGTAATTTAGTTAAAATGAGGTCATCAGAGTGGGCTTTCATCCAGTCGGACGGGAGTCCTCCCAAGGAGAGGACTTTTGGGCACAGACATGTACGTGCACAGACACAGGGAGAAGATGGCCAGCTATGAGCATAGAAGATGGGACTTAGAAGAAACCAAGTCTGCTGACACCTTGACCTTGGAATTACAGCATCCAGAATTGTGAGAAGAAATTTCTTTTTTTTTTTATTTAAAAAAAAAATTTTTTTAACGGTTATTTATTTTTGAGACAGAGAAAGACAGCATGAACGGGGGAGGGTCAGGGAGAGAGGGAGACACAGAATCTGAAACAGGCTCCAGGCTCTGAGCCATCAGCACAGAGCCTGGCATGGGGCTTGAACCCACGAACCGTGAGATCATGACCTGAGCCGAAGTCAGACGCTTAGCCAACTGAGCCACCCAGGCACCCCAAGAAATTTCTGTTAGTTAAACCTCCCAGTCCCTGGTGCTTTGTTATGACAGCCCTAGCGAGCCAAAGAGGGAGTTATTACTATCTTTGTGCTTCTTTGCTGTTACTTTGTAATTGATATTATTCTCTTTTTGCAGGTGGTCTTGGCAGATCTCCTCCACTGGCTACAGACCGTGCTTTGCACACCTGGCCTTCTCCCCATAATTAAAAATCATCATCAAGTTAACGGTCGAAGCATTATCCTCCCACCATATGCTGATCTATAGTAAAAGATTATGTTGTTTAAGCTAAATCCTGCCAATTATCAATATTAGCCATCCAAGTTGAGACAAAGCCTTAACACTGGTAAACATGTAAGAATGTCGAAACATAACAAAGCTTAAGGATCTTAAAGATGAGCTGTGAGTCTTAGGAATTTCAGGTACTAGGGATTTATCAGAAGAGAGATGTCTGATGAAGAGAAACGTTTGTCATCTTTTGAAACATCCTTCAAACCTCATGCATAAGGCTGACTGCACTGAAAGGGGTATCTTGGCAGATGGAGAGGTTGAGAAGTCCTGTGTAAATTTACTCTCATTTACAATCTCATGGTTTGTTTGGTTTCACTAATTGAATCAATATTTCTTGTGTATTTTTTTCTTGTCTCTAAAAAAAAGGAAACCCACAGAAATACAGTACCAACCTAATGCCTTTAGGCACTTGTATTCTGTCTTCTGAAGACTTTTTAGTGTTATAATTCCCTCAGCCACTTTGTAATCCTTTATTAAGTTTTAATGTGGCTTAAACTCTCCATCTGTAGACAATACATTATTTCCCCCTCTGCCAGCAGGTCTAAAATTTCCCAGTAGTCTGTTTTAGAGCTCCTTCTGGTGGCTTAAAGCTATTATGACATATCTGCCTCTATTCAATCTCACGGTGCTTGCTAAGACCTAGCCATCAAAACAAAATCATAGACGTTATGTTTGTCGTAGAATGCAACAGAACGATGCTCAGCTTTCCACATTAAGAACAATTCTTCAACTCGTGGCCATCAGAAAAAGGACAGAAGAGTTTCTGGGAGGCAGGTTACCCCTATTTTAGCAAATGGCCGTTCTTTCTCCTGTAACTAAAACATTCTAACGGATGCCTTTCATATTTCCATTGTTCGCTGAATTTGGCTACATTTTTGGTATGGAGTGATGGTGGAGAAAGGGCTTCAGTTTCCTCTTATGTTTTTGCTCGTATTAATATCATTTTGAGAATAAGTATATTAGAGGAGGGCAATGTGATTAATTATTAGCTCCTTTGAGATTTTTTGTTGGTACTTCAGCATGGAATGTTAGTAGAAGGAGCTCAATGACTTGTGTTCACAATAGCTCATGTGCCTTATGATTTAAATGTCTGTGTCTTTCTTTTTATTTATTTGCCTTTTATTGTGGCAAAACCACATAATACACATAATATAAAATGTAACGTCTTAACCATTTTAATGTGTGCTGCTTCGGTGCCTTTCTGCACCTTTTTCTGTCTGTTCTATCATATCCTTCTCTGTCATATCATATGAGTTGCAAAGTAAGTATACTTAAGTAGTGACATTTAAATGAAATAAAACATATAAGGATTATAATAAATTGGTTTATGTTTTGATATAACCAGAAAACCATGTGAAAAACAAACAAAAGCAAAAAACAAAACAAAACAAAACAAAACAAGCCTAGATGTATATCCACATAAGTGTTTCTCAAAGTCACAATATTGGGAAGTTAAATACTTATTAGAAAAATTTTACCTAAAATTGTGGTATTTACTTTGGAGAACACAGAATGTTAGTTATAGTCTCACTGTTAAAAAGTAATCTGTCTTCAGAAGTGGGTTTGATTTTTGGAGACTGACAGAGGAGAGATGGTTACTAGATAATGAAGCTGGGTAATGTACACGTGGGTCAAAAATAAAACTCAGCTATTAATTAATCAGATGTCTTTTCCTCCATTAGTTGCAAGTGGATTTTCCAGGCAATTCCAAGAGAGGACATTTGAAAATATCTTGGGAAATAGCAGCATTTTTGGAATAAAAGAGGAAAATGTGTGCAAGCTATTTAGAGCTTACAACGCATTTTAACTTAGATTTTCTCATCTGACCATAACAAACCTGAAAAGTAGGTGAAAGAGATATTATTAATATTAATTATTCTATTTATTACCAACATGCCGATGAGAAAACGGAGACTTGAGGAAGTAAAGTGTTTCGTTCAAGGTGCTGTACAAATCCCAAGGTGTGTCTTTTCAGCTGTACCACAGCCTTTCAGGGACTGGCTGTTCACGGTACATTCTATAGCTTATGGTATTTTTGTCTTATTAAAAAAAAGAAGATCCCTCTTATCATAAACCTGTAAATCTCATAACATTCAAAACACTGTTGGATGGGAAGAAAGGCTGAAAGAATATTTCTCCCAAATTGTTAACAAATGGTAACATGATTTTATTCCCTTCTGGAAACAATAAACGTGCATGTGTTGATAATCAGAAAAAGGTGTCATCTGTTGAATCAATTTTAAAAGAACTAATGGCTGAGTTCACAACTGTAGTTGTTCTTCCTTTTTATTAAGATTTTATTTATTTAGAGAGAAATTTAAGGTTCACAATGAAATTAAGGGGAAGGTATAGAGATTTCCCACATACCCCCTGCCCCGCACACGCAATAGCCTCCCCGTTATCAGCATCCCCCACCGCAACGGCATGTTTGCTATAATTGATGATCCTGCATTGACACGTCATAATCACCCGAGGTCCATAGTTTACATTAGGGTTCACTCTTGGTGGTGTACATTCTATGGGTTTGGACAAATATATAATGACGTGTATCCACCATTATGGTATGATACAGAGTATTTTTACTGCCCCCCAAATCTGCTGAGCTTTAACTATTGATCTCCCAACTCCCCCAGAGAAACCACAGCTTTTTACTGTCTCCATAGTTTTTCCTTTTTCAGAATGTCGTATCAGTTGGAATCATACAGGAATCATAGCCTTTTCAGATTGGCTTCTTTCACTTAGTTCCTCTATGTCTCTTCATGACCTGAAAAGCTCATTTCCTCTTAGCACTGAGTAGGATTCCATTGTCTGGATATAGCACAGTTAACGTATCCATTCACCTACTGAGGGACATCTTGTGTTGCTTCCAAGTTTTGGCAATTATGAATAGAGGCTGCTGTAAACAACAGTGTGCAGGTTTTTATGTGTACATGAGTTTTCATCTCCTTCGAGTAAATACCAAGAAACAGGACAGCTGAATCACATGGTCAGAGTATGTTTAGTTTCACACGAAACAGCCAAACTGTCTTCCAAAATGGCTACACCATTTTGCATTCCCAGCAGCAATGACTGTGAGCTCCACCCCCCCCCCCAACAGTGTTTGGTGTAGTCAGGGTCCTGGATTTTATTTAATTTGCATTTCCCTGAACTTACAGTTTCTCTAAAGACATTTTTAGAATATTAGAATTGAGATTTTGATTGAAGAGCAATAAAGGTGTTGTTGTTTTTTTTTTTTTTTTTTTTTTTTTAGCTGTGGATAAGTTCTTGAAAAGGTATATAGGAAGAAATTATTCTAAACTCCTTACTAAATAAGAACATATATGGTGGAGTTGGACTTTTTTCGTGATTTTTGATCTAGTTTTAAAAAATTCTTTGACATTCTTTTTTTTAAACGTTCATTTATTTATGTTTGAGAGAGAGAGAGAGAGAGAGAGAGAGAGAGAGCAGGGGAGGGGCAGAGAGCAAGGGAGAGAGAATCCCAAGCAGGCTCCACACGGTCAGCATGGAGCCTGACACAAGGCTCAGTCTCACAAACCATGAGATCATGACCTGAGCTAAAAGCAAGAGCTGGACACTTAACTGACTGAGCCATCCAGGTGCCCCAAAACTCTTTGAAATTCTAAGGAAAACTATCAACTCTCTCACCAGGAAAATGAATACAATCTCAAAATTTTGCCTGTAGTTTCAGAGAATTTGTGAGTACCTAAACACCATCCGTAGACCATATACTACCTACTTTTTTTCTGAGACTTTTTCCAACTATAGAAGTTTATTTTCTTAATGTATTCAATTATATCAACATCTTAATAGGCAGAGTTAAGTTAATATGGCTTCTATAAGAATGGAGAAAATATATCTGTATTAGCATAAAGGGAAGATTATTTTTTTCATCTCTTCATAAGTAATTTCTTGAATGTGTTAGGATCTTCTTAAGAACCTTTATTCAATCTGTACGCCAGATTTCTTCCTTGCCCCCTCCCTTCCTTTTCTTTCCAGAAAGGACTTAAGGCAGTTTATGGACATGCACTAAGTAAAACAAGGCAAATGGAAAGTTAATAAAGTGAGTAAATTTGGGCAAAGAGGGACACAAGGTAGGAACAATAGTGGAAATCATGTTTAGCCCTTCTTTGAGGACCTAGAAGTGGACCACCCATTAGAATCTGAGACAGCAGAGAAGGAAATGTGCGTATTAGCTGAATCATTGATCATAAGAGCTCTCTTTCCCAAGGCTCTTCCTTTGCTTTGCGATTATTCTTTTTCATGGCACAGTGTTCGGTTGTTTTGGGTGGCTGTATTATCTCAATTTTACCGGAATATACTAAAAACCTTTTTTTTTTTTTTTTTTTAAATCTTTTTGTTTCCTCTTTCGTCAAGTAGACTTTTATGTTGCTGGGTTTTCTCCTATTCCTACTGATCCATGGTTGGCATTCTTAACTAGGAAGAATAATGGTGGAAGAAGTGGTGGATGGTGGACGAAGAAGGCTTAGGGATCCCCAAATGCCAAAATGGGATCAAGTATTTACTCTAGACAGCCACCCCACACTAGAAGCTTTAAAACTCTCCAAGGACATTTATATCTTTAGCAAATAGTCCTCTGGTTCCCCCCCCCCCCCCCCCCGCCCCGAGTTAAGTGCTAGATTTCCTGAATAATTTGAGTTGTTAGGCTTGGGGCACAGAGGCTATATCGTTGCATCCACCAACCTTTAATTCATTATTGTTTAGCCCCACTTTTTACTCCTGACTTCTCTCAGAGCTTCTGATGCAGAGCCCAGAGAATTATCCATTTTCCCAAAAGTGGGTTGGTGCTTATCTCTCTTAGAGTACCCTGGGAGAATATTCCTGATGGTTGTTCCCCTGGCCGTGTTTCATCTGACAATACACTCTGACCACTTTATGTGGCCCACCAGTTCATTGAAACCTCTCATATGCTGTTAATAACTCCTCATGCCTGTTGATATTATAGAACTTTCTTTTTCTCTATTTCCCTAATTTTATTTCATTGGGTTTTAAGAGGAATAAAAGGAATTTCCTTTTCATAAGTGTTCAATGGCAGTTTCAGATTTTGCTCTATTAGGGATTCAATTGTGTCCCCCCAAAATTCATAGGTTAAAACTCTAGTCCTCCGTGATACTGTATGTAGAGATATAGCCTTTAAGAAAGTAGTAATTACAGTTGAATAAGGTCATCAGGGTGGGACCCTAATCCAATTGAACGGGCATTTATAGGGGGAAGAGATACTAGGAATGCCCATGCATAGAGAAAAGACCGTGTGAGGATACGGTGAGAAGTTGACCATCTGCAAGGCAAAGAAAGAGGCCTCAGAAGAAATGAAACCTGACAACACCTTGATCTTAGGCTTCCTGCCTCCAGAAGAGTGACCAATAAATTTCTGTTTAAGAAATTTTGTTATGGAAGCTTGAGCTGACTAATATGTGCTCTAAGAAAAGTACCCATAGTACAGAGAGTCTATATTACCAGGTAAGTGTTGGGTTTCCTATTTCAGCTGACGCATTCCTGTGAAAGTGAGGGGTCTAGGGAGGATGGATGCTTTATGGAAGAGAAGGCTATTATATTTCTACACAGCAGTGGACTGAGGCAATTCCTAAAGCTGGCTTCAGATATTTCTTAGAAATAGTTTGGGCTGTACATGAATATGTGTGTGTGTGCGCATGTGGGTGTATGCATGTATGCGCAGGTGCGCATAAGTGTTTGTATGTACTAGCAGTGGGAAGGCGTTTTTTTTTTAAGTTTTTAATTAAACTCCAGTTAGTTAACATGCAGTGTAATATCAGTTTCAGTGTACGAAACAGTGATTCATCGCTTCCCTACAACACCTGGTGCTCACCCAAACAAGTGCCCTCCTTAATCCTCCCTGTAACCCTCTGGTTACCATCAGTTTGTTCCCTTTAGTTAAGAGTCGGTGTCTTGGTTTGCCTCTCTCTTTTTTTTCCCCTTTGCTCATTTGTTTTGTTTTTAAACTCCACATATGAGTGAAATCATGTGGTATTTGTCTTTCTCTGGCTGACTTATTTCACTTAACGTACTCTCTTGGTCCGTCCATGTCATTGCAACATAGCAAGATTTCATTCTTTTTATGGTTGAGTAATATTCCATCCCATATATATATCACATCTTCTTTAGCCATTCATCAATCGATGGACACGGGCTGTTTCCATAATTTGGCTATTGGAGATAGTGTTGCTATAAACATTGGGGAGCATGTGTCCCTTTCAAGTAGTATCTATGCATTCTTTGGGTTAATATCTGGTAGTGCAATTGCTGGATCATATGGTAGTTCTATTTTTAATGTTTTGAGGAAACTCCATATTCTTTTCCAGAGTGGCTACATCAGTTTTCATTTAATGAAAATGTTTTTATAAAGATTATGCTAAAGGCAGAACCCATAATGGAGAAAAGTGATCAACATAACCACATAAAAAGGTAAAAGTTCCTGACAGAAAAAAAAAAAACCAAAAAAAAAACTGTCTCAAACAAGCTTAAGAGGTGAAAAAGTAGGAAAAACACCTGGACAATACATTTAAGACACCTGATCTCAATGTTATTAAAATGGAAAAGGTAAATATAATAGAAAACAAAAGAACAAGCAACTGACAAAGAAAAAATACAGATGTCCAAGAATATTTTTACAAAGTGTACCTGGTTTACTAAACCTATACCCCAAATAACACCACCTGGAATGGCATGATTATAATGTTACTTGTCTAAGAATGATTCCACACTAGCTATTTGTATTTATAAAGCAGCCATTGTCTATGGTACACTTTCAGCTAATCACAGCTAGAAACAGAATGGGTCATGTCCTCAGCCATGAACTTTGGCATACCATGTTGAACTCTAAACTAGTAACTGCTAGGGGCACCTGGGTGGCTCAGTTGGTTAAGCGTCTGACTTTGGCTCAGGTCACGATTCTCACCATTGGTGGGTTTGAGCCTTGCATCGGGCTCTGTGCTGATGGCTCAGAGCCTGGAGCCTGCTTCGGATTCTGTGTCTCCCTCTCTCTCTGCCCCTCCCCCGCTTGAGCTCTGTCTCTCTCCGTCTCTCAAAAATGAATAAACATTAAAAAAATAAATAAACTAGTGAGTGCTATGCCAAATTAAATATATTCTGCTAAATGTGATATTTATTGCTGGCTCTGTTTGATTTGCGTCTGAAAATAATTTTCACCTGTAATGGCTGAAAAAGTGTTGAACTATGCAAAGAATCCAAGATGGTGCATCACTCTGAATATTAAAATGCAGATCACACAGCAGTTGCTTGAAGTATCTTTTAGGAAACAGTTGAGGATATAGAATGTGTAACAGTCAACTTTTAAGATGGGTGTATTAGAGTCCTGTGGCTGTTATAAAAAAAAAAAAAAAAAAAAAGTACTACAAACTCAGTGACTTAAAACAACAGAAATACATTTGTCCACCGTACTGGAGGCCAGAAGTCTAAAATACGTCACCGAGCCAAAACCAAGTTGGCGGCAGGGCTACGCTTCCTTTGCAGGTGCCGCGGGGGAATCCATTCCTTGCCTCTTCCGGCTTCCGGTGGTTCTCAGAACCCCAGGTGGCCACATCTCCAAGTCCCTCTCTACTCCCCATTTACATAACCTTCTCTGTGAGTCTGTGAAAAAGCCCTCTGCCACTCTTACAAGGACACTTGGAATGTCAGGCAGTAATGTCATTCACCTGGAACGTGCAGAATTACTTCCCCATCTCAGGACCCTCAGCTTATTCACATCTGCAGGGACTTTGCCATACAAGGTAACGATCACAAATTGCAGGAATTAGGACTTGATAACTTTTGGTCGTGGTGGGGGTTAAGATTCTGACACCAATTACAATGTGTGTGTGGGGGGGCACGTGGGGTGGGTGTGTGTATGTGTGTGTGTGTGTGTGTGTGTGTGTGTGTGTGTTTTCCATGCCATCAAGCAATTCTGGAACACCAGCTAGGTGTCCTACAATTCAACTCAATTCTGACATATCTACCAGGAGACGGGGTCAGATCCCACAGGTGAAGGGTTCAGTCCTACAGACTGTCCCCACGTCTCACTTCAGATGCTAAGTCCAGTTTGTCCCCTGTGCTTCTGACTGACTGGCTGTGGATTAGAGGTTCCAACAACCACCCCCTTGTGTTCAATTAATTTGCTAGAGCAGCTCACAGACCTCAGAGAAACACTTTACTTCCTGGATTATTGGGTCATTATGAAAAGATAGTAACTCAGGAAGAGTCAGATGGACGAGTTGCGTAGGGCAAGGTGTGAAGAAAGGGGCACAGGGCCTCCATGCTCTCTGAGTGGTCTACTCTCCAAATCTCCATGCATTTACTAACCTGGAAGGTTTTGTCACAGCTGTCTGCTACTGGGGTAAGTCTTGAGCTAGTATGATTGAGAGGTAGGGGTTCTTTCTTTGTCCATCCTCCATCATGGAATGTAGGCTTTACCTTTTGTGCAGCAAACTCTGAAGTCTGGGACGCTGATCATCTTTACCTCAGTTCATGAGATGATGGTTGCAAATCAGGAAAAGCAAACCAAAAGGATATCTGTCAGCCCCACTCCTCCCACTGCCCCAGTGCTCGGCTTCTGTAGAGAATGTGTCTCTCAGGGAGAAGCTGGCCATTGTCCCCACCCTCAGCTCTAGAACCCTGACTTAGAGATTTTATCTGGCATGGAGAAGCAAGCTGCAAAACAAAGAGCTTCTGGGGCACCTGGGTGGCTCTGTCGTTAGGCATCTGACTTTGGCTCAGGTCATGATCTCAGAGATCCTGAGTCTGAGCTCTGATTTGGGTGCACTTGAGCCCTGCATCAGATGAGCTCAAGCCCCACATGGGGGGAGCTCACGCCCTGCATAGGGTGAGCTCAAAGCCCTGCTTCGGGTGAATATGGACCCACTTCCGGTAAAACAGGAGCCCCACTTTGGGTGAGCCCTGTCTCTCTCTCTCTCTCTCTCTCTCTCTCTCTCTCTCTCTCTCTCCCCACCTCTATCTATTTATCTCTGCCCCTTGTGGGATTCTCTCTCTCTGCCCCTCGCTCACTTGTGCCCTTTCTCTCAAACAAACAAACAAAAAACCCCAATAAAAACACAAATAGCTTCTAATCTTTTCCCAAAGAAACCAGCTCCTTTTGCAATAGAGCCTGGAGGAAGTCAAGCCTAGGGATGACCTTAAAAATCACAGAGGTTGTGATGAAAGACAATTGGAGGAGACTCAATATGCAAATGAAACTGTAGGCTGGCTAGTTGGAAGCAGAGAATCAGGGAAGAAGACAGCTGGCAGAAAATCTTGCATTACTGACTGCATGTTTGTGTTCCCCTAAAATTCATATGTTGAAGCCCTAACCACCAGTGTTAGCAGCTTAGGCCTTGGGGAAGTAATTAGGTTTAGTTGAGGTCATGAGAACGGAGCCCTAATGATGGGCTTAGTGCCCTCGTAAGAGGAAACACCAGGGTGTTTGCCTCCTCTTTCTCTCTCTGCCATATTAGGACATAGTAAGAAAGCAGCTTTCTACAAATCAGGGCCCTCACCAGGAGGTGAATCCGCCTATGCCATGATCTTGGACTTCTCAGCCTCCAGCACTGTGAGAAATATTGTTTTAGCACCCCAGTTTGTGGTTTTTTTTTTTTTCTCTTTTCATTACAGCCTGATTCCACTAACACTCCTCCTGAAGTCAGAGCAAATATCAGACAGAGGCTTCAGAAACTATTCTGAGAAGCCATAATTTGATTGGATTTGTTTTCAAAACAGTTTATGACCCAGGGCATTGCTGGAAACAATTGAGCAATCAGCTGACAGTTGGTGGAGATGGGCATTTGGATGTGGCAAAGGAGAGAGAAGAAAAGAGCCCTAGGACTCATGCACCATGACTGCCGTCCTTGCAGGGTGACTGTGGATATATTCAAGCCTGTGCCTCCCTGAGGAGAAACAACAGAAACTTATACTGTATGAGGGGAAAAGGGACTTCTCTAAAATCATCCAGACAGTCATGACGCAAATGAACAAGCAAATAACAACAACAGATCTGGTGTGGGGGTGGCTAGTACCCAGAGCTGCTATGACATGTTATCTAAAATATCCAATTTGCCACAAAAAATTATGAAGTGTAAAAGGAAACAGAAAAGCATGACCCATATACTGGGGGAAAAGGCACTGACAGAAACCTTCTGTGAGAGTAACTGGATGTTGGACGTGGCAGGAAGATTTCAAAATAGCCCTTATAAACATGTTCATAGAATCAAAGGACACCATGATTAAAAAAACAAAGGAAGAAGATATGGGATGTCTGGGTGGCTCAGTCGGTTAAGTGTCTGACTCTTGATTTCGGCTTGATCCCAGCATTGTGGGATCAAGCCCCATGCTGGGTTCTGTGCTGACATCATGGAGCCTGCTTGGGATTCTCTCTTTCTCTCTCTTTTTCTAATCCCCCCCCCCACCCCGATTCCTGTGCTCTTTATCTCTCTCTCTAAAAAGAAAAAGAAAAGAAGAAGTAAAGGAAGGTATGATGACAATATCACATCAAATAGAGAATAGCAATAAGGAAATGGAAAAAAAAGAGCTGCGTGGAAATTATGAAGTTGAAAAATAAAATAACTGAAATAAAAAATTCTCTAGAAGCCATATGCTTCAGCAATTGTGCTCTTTATTATTTACCCAAATGAGTTGAAAACTTATATCCACACACACCTGCACACAAATGTTTTTTATTCATAATTATTCATAATTCTACTCACAGTTCTAAACTTGGGAGTAACCAAGATGCCCTTCAGTAGGGGAATGTTTGGGCAAACCGTGATGGCCCCATATCATGGGATTATTCAGCAATAAAAAGAAATTCGCTGTCCAGTCATATAAAGACATAGAAGACCTTGAATGCATATTGCTAAGTGAAAGAAGTCAATGTGATATTCTATATGGTATTCTACAAAGAGAAAACTCTAGAGATAGTAAAAGATGAGTGGTTGTTAAGGTGTTAGCAGGACAAACGAAGGGGCAAAGAGGTGGGTCAAGGGGATTTTTAGGGTAGTGAAATTATTCTTTATGATACTGTAATGGTAGATTCATGACATTATACGTTTGTCAAATACATGGAAGTGTATGGCACAAAGAATGAACTTTAATGTACACTATGACCTTTGGTTAATGGCAATGTGTCAGAATTGACTCATTAGTGACAACAAATATACCGCAATAACTCAACATGTTATAACAGAAGAGACCGTGGGGGAGAAAGCATACTCGGGAACTCACTGGACTGTTCAACTTTTTTGTAGACCTAAAAATTTTCCTCAAATAAGCTTATTAATTAAAAAGTGTTCACTAGAGGGACTCCCCAGTACTTTGGAAGTGGCAGAAAAAAGAATACATGAACTTGAAGAGAGATCGATAACAAACAGATTATTTAAGCTGAAGAGTAGAGTGACTAAGGAATGAAGAAAAAAGAAGAGACCCCAGAGAAAGGTGAGACAGAATAGACAGCACCAATTCATACAAAATTGGAGAGGAGAGGAGGGTGAGGAAGAAGCAGAACAATATTCAAAGCAACGGCTGAAAACTTCCCAAATTTAATTAAAAATCAGTAACTTGCATATTCAGGAAGCTCAAGAAACTCCAAGGAGGATAATGAAGAGTGATCTATTAAGAGGGGCGCCTGGGTGGCTCAGTCAGTTAAGTGTCCAACTCTTCATTTCAGCTCAGGTCATGATCCCAGGGGCGTGCGATCCAGCCCCACGTTGGGCTCTGCACTGAGCGTAGAGCCTGCTTGAGATTTTCTCCCTCTCTCCCTCTGCCCTGCTCCTGCTCTGCTCGTGCTCTCTCTCTCAAAATTAACAAAACAAAGTGATTTACTAAGAGACACGTTATAGTAAAAATTCTGAAAGACAAGGTAAAAATCTTAAAATCAGCAGGAGAAAAATGAACGACTCATTATTTACAAGGGACCCCAATAAGACTAACAGTTGACTTCTCAGCAGAAATGGGGTAACATATTCAAAGTGCTGAAAGACGAAAATAGCTATCAACCTAGAATCTTATATTCAGCAAAATTATCTTCCAAATGTGAGATAAAGGTGAAAGTGAAATAAAACCTAACCACTAAACAAAACATGAGAGATTTGTTGCTAGTGGACTTGACTTACAAAGAGTATTAGAAGTAGTTCTTCAAGCTGGAAGCAAGTGACTCCAGATGGTAATTTGAATCCACATCTCCCCGCCTCCCCCATCCCAGATAAAGAGTGCTAGTAAAGATAATTATGTTATTATAAAGATAGTATAAATGCACAGTTTCCTCCTTTTTCTTTTTAACTGATTTAAAACGCAGTTACAGAGGCACCTGGGTGGCTCAGTTGGTTAAGTGTCTGAATTCAGCTCAGGTCATGATCTCACATTTCGTGAGTTCAAGCCCTGCGTAGGGCTCTGTGCTGACAGCTCAGAGCCTGGAGACTGCTTCAAATTCTGTGTCTCTCTCTCTCTCTCTCTCTGCCCCTCCCCTGCTCGCACTCTGTCTCTGTCTCTCTCAAAAATAAATAAAAATTTATTTTATTTTTTGATCATTATTTATTTATTTTTTCAATATATGAAATTTATTGTCAAATTGGTTCCCATACAACACCCAGTGCTCATCCCAAAAGGTGCCCTCCTCAATACCCATCACCCACCATCCCCTCCCTCCCACCCCCCATCAACCCGCAGCTTGTTCTCAGTTTTTAAGAGTCTCTTATGCTTTGGCTCTCTCCCACTCAAAAATTTAAAAAAGTAAATAAATAGAATGTAACTACAAAAAAAAAATGTGTATATAATATATTGCTGGGCCTTTAACATACATAAATGCAACATAATATATTTGTCAATAATAGCACAAAGGAGATATGTGGGAGCAAAGCTGTGTGGGGCTAAGGAAACGACTACAGATGATAAAATAATTAACAATGTATCATTGGGTTGAAACATTAGTAAGTGTAATGTGTATTACTGGAATTAAGCCTACATAATTTTAAAGCTGATACTGATACAGTAAACTGTAGACTCTGGGACAATCACTGAAACAAATTAAACAGACAGAAAAAAAACCTCTAAAAAATATAGTGCAAAAAATCAGTAATGATATTAAAGTGTTATGTTAGAAAATATTCACTTAATGTAAAAGAAAGCAATAAAAGAAATATAAAGGAACAAAAAGGCACGAGACATACAGAAAAGAAAGTAAAATGGCAGATATAAATTCAACTATGTTAATAGAAAGATTAAATATGTGAAGGGATTAAATAATTCAGTCAAAAACCAGTGACTCTCAGGCTGGATAAAAAGCATGAACCAGTTATAAGTTGTCTGTAGGAGCCATGTTTTAGATTAAAGATGAAAATAGATAGAAAATAAAAGGATGGAAAGGTAATAAAAGGTTCAATCTATTAGAAGATACAATACTAAACTTGTGTTACTTAATAATAGAACACCAAATTAGTAAAAAAGAACAGAAATGAAAACAGATATAGATAGTTCAAGAATAATAGTTGGAGACATCAATACCCCACTTTCAATAGTGGATAGAACAATTAGACAACCAAAAAAGAAATAGAAGACTTGAACATATTATAAACCAACAATACCTAACAGACATCTGTAGAATCCCCTCACCCAGTAATCATAGAATACGCGGTCTTCTCAAATGCATGACAGTATCCGTCATTAGGGAAATGCAAATCAAACACAGAAAGATATACCAACTCACACCCATTAGGATATCGAGAATAAAAAAATCAAGGGGCGCCTGGGTGGCTCAGTCGGTTGAGCCTCTGACTTTGGCTCAGGTCATGATCTCACAGTTCATGAGTTTGAGCCCTGCGTCGGGCTCTGTGCTGACAGCTCAGATTCTGTGTCTCTCTCTGCCCCTACCCTGCTCTCTCTCTCTCAAAAATAAATAAACTAAAAAAAAAAAAAAAATCAAATAGCAACAAGTAATGGCAAGGAGGTGGACAAATCAGAACCCCCACACGTTGCTAGTAGAAATAAAAAATGGTGCAGCCACTTTAGAAAACGGTCTGACAGTTCCTTAAATAAACACATAGTTACCATATGACTCTGAAATTCTACTTCTACTCCTAGGTATTTACTCAACAGAACTGAAAGCACGTCCACACTGAAACTTGCACAAAACTATTTATGGTAGCATTATTTATAATAGTCCAAAGTGGAAACAACCCAAATGTCCATCAAGTGATGAATGGAAAAACAAAATGTGGTAGATCCATACAGTGGAATGTTATTTGGCCATAAAAAGGAATGAAGTACTGAGAGATGCTACAACATGAATAAACTAAAATTGAACGAAGTCTCTAGCAAAAGGTGACATAGTGTACGATTCCATTCAAGTGAAATGTCCAGAACAGGGAAATCTGTAGAGATAGCAAGTAGATTAGTGGTTGTCTGGGGCTGCTGGGGGGTGGGGGACAGAGGGGAGCCTAGGGACCTGGGGGTATGCTAGCTAAAGCTTACAGGGTTTCTCTTCTGGGTGATGAAAATGTCCTAAAATTGACCATAGTTACGGTTGCACATATTTGTGAATATGCTCAAAACTTTTGAATTGTACACTTTTAAGTTGATTATGTGGTATATTAACTATATCTCAATAAAGCCATTTTAAAAAGAATAGATTTTAGGGGCTCCTGGGTGGCTCAGTTGGTTAAGTATCTGACTTTTGATTTCTGCCCAGGTTGTGATTTTGTGCTTATTAAGATCAAGCCCCTCATCAGATTCTATGCTGAGTGTGGAGCCTGCTAAGGATTCTCTCTCTCTCCGTCTCTGCTCCTCTCCCACATGTGTGTGCTCTCTCTCTCTCTCTCTCTCTCTCTCTCCCTCGCTCTCTGCTCCTCCCCCACATGTGCACGCCCTCTCTCTCTCAAAATAAATAAATAAACAAAAAAAATAAACAGAATAGACTTTGTAGATAAGTATTTATTGACACTGGGTGATGTTTAAAGGCAGAATAGAAAACAATATGCATGATCTTAGTTTTTAAAAAATACGTTTATATACACAGAAAAATTTATGGAAGGATAAGTGTTAAATGGTTATCCTCATTGTTGGGATTATGAATATTTTAATTTTACTCTTTTTATCGGTGCTATCTACATACAGTGAATATGTCTATGCATCTCTGCCAACTTTGTGATGGGAAAAATCCTTCAAAATTATTTGATGTCTGCTTTAACACAAACAAAATTACAGAGAATGTTCTGGCAAAACTATCTTGAAAAATTCTCAAAGAAAAATTTTAAGCAAGCATCTACCCTTTTATAAAGAAAAGTCTCAGCAAAAGACTCATAGAATCTGTACCTTTGAACAATATAACCTAGATTACCCTTCAAGACTAACTGCCTGGGTAGGGCGCCTGGGTGTCTCAGTTGCTTGATTGTCTGTCCGACTTCGGGTCAGGTCATGATCTCATGGTTCATGAGTTCAAGCCCCACGTTGGGCTCTGTGCTGACAGATCAGAGCCTAGAGCCTGCTTCAGATTCTGTGTCTCCCTCTCTCTCTGCCCTTGCCCTGCTCATGCTTTGTCTCTCTCTCTCTCTCTCTCAAAAATACATAAACATTAAACAAATTGAAAAAAAAAGATTAATTATGTGGGTAATGTATATCCTGGTAAATGGCAGTGCTTTACCCAATGGGATAGTAGGTTTCTAGCCCATTAAATGTAAAATAATATCTATGAAAAGCACAACATTGACTGAAATAGTTATCTTAAGACTTTCTTTTTAATAGCAATTAGTTTTTTTAAAAAGTCAGACTGAGACAATAAGACCTCGCTATCTGTGTTTGGACACATCTTTGTTCTTTTTCTTTTCTTTTCTTTTCTTTTCTTTTCTTTTCTTTTCTTTTCTTTTCAATGTTTATTTATTTTTGAGAGAGAGAGAGACAGAGCATGAGCAGGGGAGGGGCAGAGAGAGAGGGAGACACAGAATCCAAAGCAGGTTCCAGGCTCTAAGCTGTCAGCACAGAGCCCGACGTGGGGCTCAAACTCAGGAACTGTGAGCCAAAGCAGGGTACTTAACCGACTGAGCCATCTAGGCGTCCAAGGACACATCTTTTTTCTAATTGAAAGTGTGAGGTATGGGAATGCAAGCTGGTGCAGCCACTCTGGAAAAGAGTATGGAGGTTCCCCAAAAAACTAAAAATAGAACTACCCTATGACCCAGCCATTGCACTACTAGGCATTTATCCAAGGGATGCAGGTGTGCTGTTTCGAAGGGACACATGCACTCCCATGTTTAGAGCAGCACTGTCAACAATAGCCAAAATATGGAAAGAGCCCAAATGTCCCTTGATGGATGATGGATAAAGAAGATGTGGTGTATATATACAATGGAGTATTACTCGGCAATCAAAAAGAATGAAATCTTGCCATTTGCAACTACGTGGATGGAACTGGAGGGTATTATGCTAAGTGACATTAGTCAGAGAAAGACAAATATCATATGACTTCACTCATATGAGGACTTTAAGAGACAGAACAGATGAACATAAGGGAAGGGAAACAAAAATAATTTAAACACAGGGAGGGGGACAAAGCAGAAGAGGCCCATAAATATGGAGAAAAGAGGGTTACTGGAGGGGTTTGGGGAGGAGGGATGGGCTAAATGGGTAAGGGGCATAAAGGAATCTACTCCTGAGATCATTGTTGCACTATATGCTAACTAATTTGGATGTAAATTACAAAAAAAAAAAATTATAATAATAATAAATAAATAAATTAAATTAAATTAAATTAAATTAAAAAAAAAAAAAAGAAAGTGTGAGGTAGAAGAATGGAGGGATCCAGGAATCATCTAGTTCATTCAAAAATATCATTACATCTTTTAAAAAAATATTGAAATGAGCAAATAAAATACTGTGCATTTTTATACTATAAACGGAAATATAAGATATCTGTGGTAAGGATGTGGGAGAAATATAGGTATTTATACAATAGGTTTTTTTTACAAATCTCTCAAACATCAATTTCATCAATAGGCAGATGCATTATTACTAGGGTAAGAATATGGCTGCCTACAATTACCACCCACCCAACTTTTTCCCCCCTCGCTCTGTTGCAATTCCAAACAGAAAAATACTTAGAGCCTGTGAGCCTGCAACTAGAAGTGTTGTTTTTTTTTTTTTATCCTATCAGTGTAACGGTTCTTCCTTTTACTCTCAAGTGCCTCGGTTCCTATGATAATTTATCTTAAATAAATAATAAGGGCATTTTAGCGCCACAGTTGGAAGTACAGTATTTTCATGGATTTCAACTTATTTTGCACGTTTCTCTGTAAGCATATTAAACGTGAACGTTTCAAATGGAGAGAAATGCATATAAGCCTGATGGGAGCAAGAATCAGAAAGTAATTCAGTTACAACATTATAGTTAGCATTGATTGAACACTTAACTATGTACCAAGCACTCCTGGGCACTTCACGTGCACTGTCTCTTTTAATCCACACAGCAAGCTAAGAGTCTATGCATCCTGTTTAACATGACCACACATTCAGCACGTGAAGCTTGAACCAGGCGTGTCCCTCTCTAATATCTAGGATTTTTCTATAATACTCCGACGAGAATGAGATGATACCTTTCTGATAGTCTTGCAGCCCTGGTTAATTTATGTGTATAAATTTTGCATTAATGTTGGACTTTTGGTTAAGAATTTGGGCTCTAGGGTGCCTGGTTGGCTCAGTTGTTAAGCATCTGGCTTCGGTTCAGGTCATGATCTCATGGTTTGTGAGTTCAAGTCCCATATCGGGTGAGCTCGAGCCCCACTTTGGGTGAACACGAGCCCTGCTTTGGGTTAACCCTGCTTCTCTCTCTCTCTCTTCCCCTCTCTCTGTCCCTCCTGGGATTCTCTCTCTCTGCCCCATACTCACTTGTGCCCTCTCTCAAAAAAAAAAAAAAAAAAAAGAATTTGGGCTCTAGCGTCAGATCTGGGTTCTGGGTTCAGGCTACTTACTCTGTGTACAGTCTTGGGAAGTCAACTAAGTGTAGCCAAGTTTCCTTATCTGGGAGAGGGGTAGAATAATATTAACGTCATAGAATTGTTGTGAAGAGTAAATGTAATTTCTGTGTATAAATTCTTGGCACTGCTAAGTAATTGTTAGTTCTTACCATGGTAATGAGAAAATTGTCCTGTTGAATTCATCTACTAAGATCCTACCCCGTTGGTCATGCTGTAAGAAATGACCCTTGCAAGAAATTCTTCCCTTGTAAGAAATTCCTATTGTAAGCCATGTTTGGAATTAGAATGTTCTGGTCAGGGAATGAGGCCTTATAGGTTGACTTTGAACTAGGGTAAATCACTTTTGCTTCTTCGGGGTAGACTCTGGAGCCTCTATGCCATTGATGGCATTCTTGCATGGCGTAGAAACAATGGCTTCTTCCTTAATGTGGCAAGTTGTGTTCTAACCAAGGAGACACATCTCCATTATCTTGGGGACCCAAAGTACCCGAGGTCTTCTGCCTGCAGGTTCCCAGAGCAGCCACATCCAGTGGGTCACAGAAAATTACACTCTGGCTTGTAGTTTCCTTCTGTTATCATCAGGACTTTAGTAAAAACTGACCACATATTTCAGTCTGGTCTCAGCTCTGCTGTGGGAGATTAAGGGAAGGGTCTGTGTTCGCGCTTTTGCCGGAGTGAAAGCAAGTGCTGTGGTTTAATAGTCTAAATTGTTACATGTATAATACTCTTTTCTACATGTATTAGTACTTTATTGAAACTGGTAGTCAAATGTGTTAGGTTGGTTTTCAACTCAAAATTTGTTCACGATACTGACATAGATAACATGGAAATGAATCTATGAATTTGTTTCATTCAGTCATTCACATATATAGATAGATAGATAGATAGATAGATAGATAACTGATTATAAACCAAGGATTGTTCTAAGTGTTGGGGATACAAATTTTTTTAATGTTTATTTATTTTTGAGAGAGAGAGACAGAGAGAGAGAGACAGAGAGAGAGAGAGCAGGGGAGGGGCAGAGAGAAAGGGAGACACAGAATCTGAAGCAGGCTGCAGGCTCTGAGCTGTCAGCACAGAGCCAGACATGGGGCTTGGACTCACGAACTGTGAGATGATGACCTGAGCCGAAGTCAGATGCTTAGCCAATTGAGCCACCCAAGGGCCCCTAAGCATTGGGGACATAAAGCTGATCCTTACTTCATGGAAGACAGATATGTAGCAGGGAAGATGGATACCCAAATAAATTACATCACATTGTGTACATGGTAAAACACAACAAGAAAAAAATTGAGACTCTACCAGAAATAATTCTCTGGGATAAATACAGATCTACAAACAATAAGATATCTTCCAATAGCAGTGGACTAGATATTGGACATACCCCAAAAGTCAAATGTCCAATGTCCAATGTTACAACCCTTGAAGAAGATACTAATATTATTCCCATTTGACTTGTGGAGAACTGAGGTATAGAGAAAGGTTTTTCCATACTATCCCTGTGAGCAGAAATTGGGGGGCAAAAGTTTGAGTAGAAGCAGAATTTGCCTAGTCTCAAGTTATCCCCCCCAAACATATTTAGCCATCTCAGTAAGAAAGAGAGTAACTACAATGCAGAAACACACCTACCAAGGGTTTGAGGCAAATATAATCAATAATGATACATTACTTTGGAATTTTGGAAACAAAATATTAAACACAAATCATTCATAAAAAGGTTATAATAAATTACGAAGATTTACTCATCAAGACACCTTAGAAAGGGTGAAAAGGCAAGAGACAAAGCAGAAGATATTTACAACACACATAAATGACGAAGATCATATCCAGGTTATATAAAGCAATCCAAAAACCAATATGAAAAAGACAGTGCATCAAAAAATAGTCAAAGTCTTTAACAAGCTGTTTAAAAAGGAGAAATTGCAATGGCCATGAGGCATATAAAAATATTCTTAACCACACTGATAATCAGGGAAATGCCAACTTAAACCAAAATGTAATAGCATTACTACCCGGCAGACTGTTTAAAAGAAATGAAAAAGAGAACTAATAATAACAATTTTGGGCAGGGTCTGGACCACCAGGAGTTCTCATACTGCTGGTGGAAGTGTACATTTATACAACTGCTTTAAGAAAACTTCCTGGCATAACCTAGTAAAATTGAAGATGTGCATTCCCCAAGACTGAGCAATGCTACTCTTATGTTTATATCCTCTAGATACATCTTCAGAACTGCATGTAAGAGGCACCAAAACACAGATGAACACATTCGTAGCTGCATGATTTATAAAATCCTCGACGAGGCCCCCAGATATTCACCTACAGCAGAATGGATTAATAATTCATACAATGGAATATAATATAGCAACAAGAATGGACTCATTAAACACCTTTCAAAGTAGATGAATCTTAAAAATCTATGGTCAAGTGGATGGTTAAGTGGAAAAAGCCAGTCACCCTGACACACACACGCATACCCCACGTACTCTGCGATTCTATTTAGGCAAAACCAAAATATTTTATTTAAAGATACTTTGAAGCTAAATTATAAACAAGAATGAAGGAGCAACCAGGATTCTTCTGAGGTCCTGAGAAGTCTCCATTTTATAACTTAGGTATTTGTTACCTAACTACTTTATAATAATCTGTTAAATTGTACATTTATGCAAAAAAGAAAGAATATGATAGTCATTCAGCCATTTTGGGGGGCGAATCACAATTTCCTGGTGTCACAAAAATATTTAATAAGAAATGCAGTGTGCTTAAATGCTGAATTTTTACAATCCTGAATATTTAGGCTTTTCTGAACTTTGATAGTCATATATTTTTTATCATAAGTGTTGCAGACAGAAAGATTCTTAACAAAATTTGTTGACAATGACAATCTGTTTTATCAAATTTTGCAGAAAATGTGGGCCAATTTCTTTTATTGTAACCATATGTAATGTGAAACTAAAAGTCAAGATTTTCCTTAATTTACTCCATTTTCAGTAAATGCCTTCAGGCATAAGAGGGGGCTGAAGTGTCTGCATGTCAGATTGTAATAAAAACCTCCAGGAAGGACACTTCTTCCACTCGTCCACTTGATGGCACTAAACTAACATAGAATGAGGGCTAATCCTCCATAGATGTTTGATGCATTAATGTGTTTTCATAATCTTAGACCCTGTGAATTCTAAAGGTCTTTTTTGGCTTAGAGTTGTGGATATATTCTGTAGGGGAAAAAAATGGTTTAAAAAGTCCTAAAGAATTAAAGCCGGTTTTCAGAATTAAAGAAAGATGTGTTAAAACTCTCAAGGACACACATGTAGAGCTTTTCACGTCCTCTTGTCTCTTGCTTCTTCCAAATGATGAACCTGAGGGAAAGAGAGAACTTGGGTTCCAAGATTTTAGAAGATCAAGCTTGATAGATACATATGCCCTGCAAGATTTTAAACCAAATTCTTTGGTGGGGGGAATGAAACGGGGAATATTTTGCCGATGTGTCAGGCCGGTGACCTGGGCTGGGTTGCTTAAACAACAAACATTCATTTCTCACAGTTCTGGAGGCTGGGGCTCTGAGATCAAGATTCTGGCAGATCCAGTGTGTGGTAACAACATGCCTCCTGATTGCAGATGAGGGTGTCCTCATGGGGCAGAGAGGGGCAGGAGGAGCAGGGTCCCCTGTCTTTTCTTACAAGGGCACTAATCCCATTCACGAGGGCTCCCACCCTCATGACCTATTTCCTTCCAAAAGACCCTGCTTCTTAATACCACATTGGGGATTAGGATTTCAGCATATGAATTTGCGGGGAGGGACACAAATATTCAGTCCATATGGCAAGTTTCACGCCCTGAATAGCAGATCCAGGAAGGGGAAGAGCCTTTGTGCGCTGGCAGTGAGGACGCAGTTAACTAAGTTTGGGTTCTGCAGTTTAAGGAGAGATGTTGTTTTCCTTCATGGAGGAGCATCTTTGCTTAGATCTTACAGCAGAATAAGGGTTTTTTGGTTTTGTTTGTTTGTTTGTTTTTGCTCTGGCTCCTCATCTGTAAGCAATGGGGAGTGATTCTTGGCCAGTGAAGAGAATTGGTCCACAGAAGAATTGGGAGACGCTACCATTCCTTTTGGGTGCATTTGCTGAAAATGGAGTAAATTAGGTAGACTTGACTTCTAGCTTCACATCACCTCTGGCTACAAAGAAGGAAATTGTCCTATACATTCTCTGAGTGAAATAGTTTTGCTCTAATTGTATCAGGA
Source organism: Panthera pardus (assembly GCF_024362965.1). Taxonomy (NCBI): domain Eukaryota; kingdom Metazoa; phylum Chordata; class Mammalia; order Carnivora; family Felidae; genus Panthera; species Panthera pardus. The sequence continues at coordinate 10,130,160 of NW_026527002.1, forward strand.
TTTGGAATTATAAAACCATAGGCAAACCTGCTGGTGCTACACAGAGTACCAAAACGTGGTCATCAAGAAAACTGTGAGGGTGTCTCTTTTTAGATTAACCTCAACAGACCCTTGCAATTTCGTCTAAATTCTTTTTTTAAATCTTTTTTTTTTTAAGTTTATTTATTTATTTTGAGAAAGAGAGAAAGAACATGAGCAGGAGAGGGCAGCGAGAGAAAGAGAATCCCCAGCAGGCTCTGCGCTGTCAGCAGAGAACCCAGTGCAGGGCTTGATCTCATGAACCATGAGATCATGACCTGAGCTGAGATCAAGAGCCAGAGGCTCAACTGACTGAGCCACCAGGGCACCCCTTTCATCTAAATTCTTTTTTTTTTTTTTTTAATTTTTTTTTTTTCAACGTTTTTTTATTTATTTTTGGGACAGAGAGAGACAGAGCATGAACGGGGGAGGGGCAGAGAGAGAGGGAGACACAGAATCCGAAACAGGCTCCAGGCTCCGAGCCATCAGCCCAGAGCCTGACGCGGGGCTCGAACTCACGGACCGCGAGATCGTGACCTGGCTGAAGTCGGACGCTTAACCGACTGCGCCACCCAGGCGCCCCTAAATTCTTAAACTAAATTGTGCCAGGGTTTCCCCTTCTGTGTGTGGATTCCAGGGTGCTGTTTGCCTATCAATGGCCTCTGCAGGTGGGTCAGTGCTGTTGCCAGGGGTGGGGACAGAAAGCTACCTGAGAGCAGGGACTGTGATTTTTCATCTCTGTTTCTTACAACAGAAAACCCAATGACTGAGAGAGGGACACTCACTAAACATGAGTGAGATGAATTGTCATTCTGTTCAATCTAAGACCTGATCTATTTCCTTCCTTTCTGTAAGGGCTTGGTTGTGTAGCATGTCTATATATGAATTAAGGTCACCGTATCTTGAAAGGAGAAAAACTGGATAGAAAATGAAATGCATCTTGTGCATGGTTTTAAGCCTTAAGGTTGCACTTTTAAAAATAAAGCACCACACACTGTGCCTTCCTTACCGCTTCCTTCCTCTGGCTGCAGAAAAACACAGTTTTGTCCACAATACTTCAGATAATGCTTATTTCCCTCCAGAACTGAAAAGGTTTAAGTGCACACCCCTTCAGCATTATTTGACAATATGAAACCATTTTCGTTGTCTATTAAGTTTTAAGATGTTAACTGTGAGAAACAAAAAATAGATGTATTACTAGGTATTAACAATAAGCATGTTTTGGACTTTTAAAAATAGCAAAAATGAAGAAAATCCACAGAGGCTGAAACACGCACACATAAAATCTGATCTTTCTCTATAACTTCGGACTCATCTCATCTTTATGTTTCTTGAATCATCAGCCATTTGTCAAAATGCCAAAAAGCAATATTATATATAGGAGGGATATTAATTTTAACCTTAATTCGGCCAAGAAGAGCCATGTGAGCCAAATCTGTATTTCAGGCAGCCCACACAGATTTTCTGAAATATTAGAACAATAGGAAAACATCACAGTATGTATTTCCTAAAATCGAACAAAATACAGTTTAAAAGCTATAAATCAAAAATCTCCCATCTTTAATGACAGTCTCTCTTAATATAGAAAAAAAAAAGCCTTCACAGGCAATATCAAATACTGCAATCATTTGCTTTTATGAATATCTAAAATCTAAAATAATTTTATTATGTAAGAAAAGAGAGGAATTGCTAAGGTTTGATGGTTCACAGGGATCTTTTCTGGCTGGGTCAAAAAATGTTTTCATATTTTGACTCTAAGTGTTGTTTCTTTCTCTCCACTTAAAAAAAAAAAATACACAGAGGAGAAAAGGTACATGTTGACTGAGCTTATAACAAGTATTTGAATTTCTGGGTGAAAATTGAAACATGGAAAAAGCTCTAAACGCTGGATTTAGTCAGACAAAATTCTCCTAACTTGGATGTGTGTCCTCCATGCCTTAGCATAGTGCCTGGAACATAGTAGGTGCACAATGAACACTTATTGAAAGGGGGGACCACTGAACACTGTGGATTCTACTTTGAGTCCTTCCATTGACTTCCACACCAATGGCCCCATCTTCGTTCTGGCCCTCATCACCTCTGGTCTATTTTCTCTATGAGCCTGCTAAATTGTCTCTGTGGTTACAGTCACGTTTTCTCTTATTCATTCTCCACAAGACAACCTTGATTTTTTCTAGAGTGAAACTAGATCATAATAATAGCTAATGTCTGTCAGTCCCTAGTGTGTACTGAGTACTTTACATCCATCATATGAGTAAATTCTTGCAGTCACAGTAATAAGAAGGCATTATTGTTCCTGATTCTAGAGATGAGTATAACAAGGCACAAAGACGTGAAGCTGGCGGACCAAGTTCAGCTCGGCTATTGGCGTCTACCTTTAAGTGATATTATGCCACCTGATGTGTTAGGATGACTAATGATCTCAGTTTTCCTGGAACTTAGTTGAGCACCGGAAGTCTGGTGTCATAAGAAACCCTTCCTCTGAGACAGCTGGTCACCCTACATACAGTATAAGAACCTTACAATAGTCTACTTTGCTCCCTTCCCTCCCAATTTTTGTGCTATTTTATTTTTCTTTTACTTTACTTTTACTTTATGTTTTACTTTTCCATATGGCATAAACTCCATTCTATATTGCTAATATTTTTGTTTAAGCAGTCAATTATTCTTAAAAAGAGATTTAAATAATGGAAAAATCTTATATATTTTCTATGTTCATCAATCCTTTGTGTAGATCCAGATTTCCATCTGGTATTCTTTTTGTTCTGCCTAAAGGATTTCCTTTAATATTTTTTATAGTGTGAGTCTGCTGGTAATGATTATTTCAGCTTTCGTATATCTGAAATGTCTTTATTTCATCTTTGAGAGAAAATGAAATGGAAAGAAATACAATTATAGAGTTACAGTTTTTTTTTTCTTTTAGTATTCTAAAACATTGGCCCTATAGAATTCTTGTTTGCATCATTTCTTTTGGTTTTCTCCAGTTTTACTGACATATAACATTGTATTAGTGCAAACTATACAATGTGATGATTTCATATATGTATATATTGCAGAATGATGACCACAGTAAGTTTAGTTAACATTAATCACCTCACATAGCTACACTTTTCATTTATTTTGATGAGAATTTTTAAAATCTATTTTCTTTTAGCATTTTCTTTCTTTTTCCTTTTTAATTTTTTTAATGTTTATTTTTTGAAAGAGAGAGCACGAGTGGGGAAGGGTAGAGAGAGAGGGAGACAGAGAATCTGAAGCAGGCTCCCGTGCTGTCAGCGCAGAACCCAATGTGGTGCTTGAGCCCATGAACTGTGAGATCACAACCTGAGCCAAAGTCGGTGCTCAACCAACAGAGCCACCTAGGTACCCGACTTTCTTGTCATCTTTATCATTGTTTTTTTTTAATGTATGTTTATTTTTTGAGGGTGGGGGGAGGACAGAGAGAGGGAGACACAGAATTCAAAGCAGGCTCCAGGCTCCCAGCTGTCGACACAGAGTTTGACGCGGGGCTCAAACTCACAAACCGCGAGATAATGACCTGAGTTGAAGTCGGATGCTTAACTGACTGAGTCACCCAGGGTCCCCGTTCCTTGCCTTATATGTTTCAAATATGCAGCACGGTATGTTAACTGAAGTCACCATTCTGTACATTATATCCACAAAAGTTATTTATCTTATATCTTTCTAGTTTTGTACCTTAGGACCAACTTCACCCATCCACTACTCCCTGACCTCTGGCAAATATGAGTTCTTCTTTTTTTTGATTCCACATATAAGTGAGATCATATAGTATTTGTCTTATTTTTTTAGTTAGCATTATGCCTTTGAGGTCCATCCATGGCATTGTAAATGGCAGGATTTCCTCCTTTTTCAAAGCTGAATAATATTTATTTATCCGTTCATCCATTGGACACTCAAGTTGTTTCCACATCTTGGCTATTGTAAATAATGCTGCAGTGAACACAGTGGTGCAGATATCTTTTTGAGACAGTGTTTTCATTTTCTTCAGATACATACCCAGAAATGGGATTACTGGGTCATATGGTCGTTTTATTTTAAGTTTTTTGGCAGTAACTCCATATTGTTTTCCATACTTGTTACACCAATTAACACTCCAACTAGCAGTGCATACGAGTTCCCTTTTCTCCATCTTCTCCCATGCTTGCGATTTTTTGTCTTTTTGAGAGTAGCCATTATAACAGGTGGAGATGATATATCTCATTGTGGCTTTGATTTGCATTTCTCTAATGATATTGAGGGCCTCTTCCTGTAGCTGTTGGCCATTTGTAAGTCTTCTTTGGAAAATGTTTATTCAAGTCTTCTACTCATTTTGCTATTGGATTCTTTTTTTTTAAATTGAGTTGTATGAGTTCGTTATATATTTTTGATGTTAATCTTTTATCATGTATATGACTTGCAAATAGTTTCTCTTATCCTGTAGGTTGTCTTTTCATTTTGTCGCTGTTTTTTGTTTTGTTTTTGGGTTTTTTGTGTGCGTGTGTTTTTTTTGTTTTGTTTTGTTTTGTTTTTGCTGTCCAGAAGCTTTTTAGTTTGAGATAGTCCCATTTGCTTATTTGCTTATTTTTATTTTTGGTGGCTTTGCTTTTCATGTCAAGTCCAAAAAAATCATTGCCAGGACCAGTGTTTAGGAGATTACCCTCTATGTTTTCTTCTAGGAGTTCTATGGTTTCAGATCTTATGTCCAAGTCTTTAATATATTTTGAGTTGATTTTTGTTTATTTTTTAAAAGTTTATTTATTTGAGAGAGAGAGAGAGAGAGAGAGAGAGAGAGAAAGAGAGAGAGAGAGAAAGAGAGAGAGAGAGAGAGAAAGAGAGAGAGAGAGAGAGATTTAGTCCCAAGCAGACATCTTGCTGTCAGCATACAGCCTGACATGAGGCTTGATCTCACGAACCATAAGACCTGAGCCAGATTCCAGAGTCTGGCACTTAATCGACTGAGTCACCCAGGTGCCCCTTGAGTTGATTTTTGTGTATGATGTAAGATACGGGTTCAGTTTCATTCTTTTGCGTGTAGCTGTCTAGTTTTTCCAACACTGCTTATGGAAAAGATCCTCCCTCCTCCATTGTATATTGGCTCCTTTGTTGTAAATTAACTGAACATATAGGCATGGATTTATTTCTGGTCTCTTTATTCTATTCCATTGATCTAAGTGTCTTTTATGCCAGTACCAGTATAATAATGAAAACAATACCAGTTTTAATTATTGTAGCTTTGTAATATAGTTTGAAATCAGAGTGTGATGCCTCTAGTTTTATTCTTTTTCTCAAGATTGCTTTGGCTGTTTGGGGTCTTTCATGGTTCCATACAAATTTTAGGATTGTTTGTTCTATTTCTGTGAAAAAAAAAATGTCATTGGAATTTTGATAGGGACTGCATTGAATTTGTAGGTAATTTTTGATTAGATGGATGACATTGCAAATTTTACTTTCTCCGGTTCTGGTTTTCTTCAGTTCTTACAAATGTTCTTGATATGTTTGTCTGCTTGTTTGTTTGTTTGTTTCTGGGACACAGTTCAGTTACATGGAGACAGTTTGATCTTTTCCAGTCTTGAATTTAATGTGTCAGGTAGGATTAGAGCTATGCCCAGTCTAGTGATAATTTTCCCCACTACTCAGGCAAGACTCTTCTGGGGACTTTACTCCAAGTCCCATGAATTACAAAGTTTTCCTGTCTGACTGGTGGGAACAGGCACTATTCTTGGCCTACTATAAATGCTGGACACCATACCTCTGATCTTTTGGGTGGTTCTTTCCCCAGCCCCCGATAGTTTCCTTTTTTGCATGTTCTGATCTGAGCTCAGCTGAATATGTAAGTGGGACCCTCTGTAGATCGCTCTTTGTGCAGCCTTCTCTTCTCCAGTATTGTTCTGTGAACACTGGCTGCCTCAGTCTCCCCAGACCTTCAGCTTTATCTCCTCAATCCAGCAAGTCCTCTGAGTTCTACCCAGATCCTCCCAGGGAGCACTACTGCCTGGAAACTCTCTCAAGGAGTATCCTGGGACAATGGTAGGATGACCTAATTTTTTTTTTTTTTCCTCGAGGATGCTGATGTCTTATGAGCCATTATTTCACATATATATTTCTTTATTGGCTGTTTCTGGTGGAGAGTAAGTCTGGTCCCTGCTCCTACATTTTAGCTCTAAGTGTGAGTCCCAAATGTGTTGAATAAATGATCATAAAATGTTCTACTTTCATGTTCCACATATTAGCACATAAATTTAGTGTGACTGTTCACATGTTTCTGAACTTAATCGAAAATTGTTTTAATTTAGTCAGGCCACGAAACTAATGTTTTTGCGTACGAAGACATGCTATAACTGAAAGGACTAAAAACGAAATGATTCACTGCAAAGATTAGCTACTTAACAGGATCAGGATAAGCAAAATCATTCTCGGTTTGTTTATTTATGTCCATTTTACCAGTTGCTTCACTGGCATTTTGAAATAGCTAGATTTAATTGTGCAAAAAACATTTTAGACCATGTAAGTGTGATCTAGCTAGATGATAAAATAATAACTCTCTGAATGGCTAATATCCATTCACAGGGATAGAATTTTATGACCTATGTAATTCAACTTATTTGAGTTCAACTGACATTTACTGGATACAGTCTATGTGCCAGACACTGAGCTAACTCTAGAGATACCGATGAATAATAAAGAGCCTCTGCCTTAGAGGAGCTCACAGGGAGGCAGAACTGATAAGTGAGTTGATAATGTGATAAGTGCTACAATTACACTAATTGTGGGTTTCGATGAGAGCCCTGAAGTGGAGCCAACTCACACAGCTCCAGAGGGTGTAATGGTTGTTGTTGAGAAGGTGTAGCTGATGCAATGGGTTGCCTGCTCCCCTCTCCTTCTTCCTTGCTGGAAGAGTCCTGATTTCGTGATGCTTATTTGCTCTCTCTCTCCCTGGTGGGCCCAGGAAGTGAATGCTCACAAGCCTACGTCAATCATTGTCAAATATCATGCTTCTATGCTTACTTTCAATGTGGGTTTAGGTGAGGGCATGTGACACAACCCTGGAAAAAGGGAGGCACAAAGGTAATTCTACAGATGGGACTCGAAACAGGCTTTTCTCTTGAGAGGAGGAGACATGCCCCAGGAGAAACTTCTTTCCTGGCTTTGATCACAATTATGTGACAATGTAATGTCCGAGGGGTGACATCCATGTTGTGATGAAAGAACAGCCTGAGAGTGAGCTCCTACAGGCTAAGGAGAGAAGAACAGAGATAGGAAAGTTGGGTCTTTGTGGATAGCATAGTGTTGCTGAACTACAAGTCTGGATTCTTCTGTCTTTATCATTTTTTTCTTTTTGTTATATGAGATACCGCATCCTTATTATTGAAGCCACTTACAGTTATTCCATCACATGGAGTTAAAAGTATCCTAATAAAAAGTGAAGCTTGAGTAATGTCTTAAAGGACCAAGGATATTCATCCCTGGGAGTTAGCTGGAGGCAGAAGAGTAAGAGAAGGCCACCCGAGGCAGATGGAAGGGCTTCTGCAAAATCTTAGAAGCACAAGGCGACATGGAGTACTTGAGAAAGCGTAGGCAGTTCTGTACTGGATGGTTGTGTTAATTCAGATTTTCCCACTTGGGTAGACTATCTTTCGCACATAGTAAGTATCCAATTACTATTTATTGCCTGATTGCTTTTACAAGCAATTATTTATTTTATTATTTTTTAAAAGTTTATTTATTTTGAGAGAGATAGAGAGGTAGAGAGAGCATGTGCACGAGCAGGGGAGGGACAGAGAAAGAGGAGAGAGAGAGAATCTCAGGCAGGCTGCACAGTGTCAGTGCAGAGCCCCATGAGGGGCTCGATCTCACAAACTGAGATCATGACCTGAGCGGAGATCAAGAATTGGGTGCTTAATGAGAAAGAATGAAATCTGGCTATTTGCAGCAACGTGGATAGATCTGGAGGGTATTATGCTAAGTGAAATAAGTCAGGCAGAGAAAGACAGATACCATATGTTTTCACTCATGTGGGTCCTGAGAAATTTAACAGAAGACCATGGGGGAGGAGAAGCGGAAAAAAAAAGTTACAGAGAAGGAGGGAGGCAAACCATAAGAGACTCTTAAATACTGAGAACAAACTGAGGGTTGATGGGGGGTGGGGGAGAGGGGAAAGTGGGTGATGGGCATTGAGGAGGGCATCTGTTGGGATGAGCACTGGGTGTTGTATGGAAACCCATCTGACAATAAATTATATTAAAAAAAAGAATTGGGTGCTTAATCAACTGAGTCACCCAAGTGCCCCCAAGCAATTAAAAAATTGTATTAAATTCAGCCAAGAATGTTTACTGATGTGCCAATTATTTTTTCAGGCAAACATGGTAGAATCTGACCCTCATTTGTGCTAATACCCATCCCAACTCCCATCTAGAATGCTCAAAACTACACTTTCCAGACTCACTTGAGAAGGTTATGATTTCTTTCCAACAACTACATACGATCACTCAAGACTCTGACTTAAAAAGGCATCCTGGCGGAGAGAGAAGCAGAACATGAGGCATTCGTGCTACAGGTGTGAATGTGGCAGAGGTGATGTGTGCACAGGTCTGGCCACTCCAGCATCTCCCAGCATGTGGGAGAGACAGTAGTCATCTTGGAGGCTCACAACAATGGTGTTGTAGTGGGAATTATTCCCGGAAGCTTAGCTGGACTCTGTTTCTTCAGCCCTCCCCTAAATGTCATGTCATTTGTATTCTTTATTCGATTCTGTTTGTATGAGCTAGCTGAAGTGGGTTCCATGTCTGCATTTAGGAACCCTGGCTAATAGGACATGTGAGACAGAGCTCTGGAGCTCAAAGATCTCAGGTACCGGTAGAACATATCAGAATCATGTTGCTCTGGGATTACGGGATTATGATTTGTATTGCAATTAATACTTTCTACAGACCTTTTAAAGGGCTTTTAAAAGGGCTCCTGTGACATTTATAGGACTTTTATTATGTGTTCTCTTGACAGATGAGGAAATTGAGGCTCCTGGGAAGTTCAGTGAGATGGAAAGAAAAGTTAGTGATCGTTGGGACTAGAATTCAGGTCTTATAACCCCTGATCTAGTGCCTTTTCCTCTAAGTGGCCATTTGGAGAATGGGTATTCTACAGGGAACTCTACTGGAAATACACTTTTGCATTATGGAAAAATTGTCATACGGTCAGGCTTTCCTTATGGAAATGCTGGATGTGCTGACACAAAGGTGAAAAACTCTATGGCCCGTTAATCATCCTTCGAACCTTTGAATCTTGTCTCCTTTGAAGAGCATATCTAATGGGAACCCATGAGCTAAATGAGAAGTATGTCAAGTGGCACCATCACTTCCTCCACTATCCTAGAGATCATTATGTGGCTCCGTAAGTGTGATGGAAACGCTTCTATTGACAAAGAAAAATGAAAAATTGCTCTAAAAGTTCAAACAAATTCTCAATGTAGGTTTGATGAGGATGTACAAAAGTTGTGGCAATGAAGTTTCTAATTGCATGTTATCCTAACGCAGATCATGGAAAACATGGCTCAATTTTTCATACTTTGCTTTGCTTCTTCAACAAAGAGGTAGTAAGTGTTTTCCCCACAATAGCTATAATAAATGTTGACAATAGGAAAAAGATGTGAGCTGTGTGAAAAAAGAACACACAGGCCTGCACAGTCTGAATTCAGCAGACCAATCTGGTGCTTTGCCAACTAACCACACTTACCTATTCTGACAGTAGGAATTGTGGAAAGATGTCTTTTGCTGGAAGGTAAACACTATGTACTTGACTGAGCCTTTTCTACTAAAAGGCAGATTAGGAAGACTGGCAGTTGACTTTCCCCTTGTCCTCTATGCTATCAGCTTTTCTACTTCTGCCATTTCTTCTTTTTTTTTCCCCTCCCTTTCCATGTATCAGATTCATGAATGATGAATAAAGTAAGACTCTTGCTCAAGGCAGGTTAGGAATACTGCTGACACTCTAATAGTCACATATATATGAAAATATGAGAAGTCAAAGCAATATCATTACGGGTGCATAAATTAACTGCATGTCTCCGTGTCTTCTGACCTTTGCTACGGGCAACGTTTTTCGTGTGGTGGATTGTGAATAGCTAGCATATATTAAGACTCACCCTAGTTCAGACGCTGTACTAAGCATGCATTTTCTCATTAAATTTTCACAATAGCTTCTGTGATAGTTACTATCATTATTACTGTTATTTTATATACGAATAATCTATGAATTCAAGGATTTAGTAACTTGACTGAGATCATAAAATTAGATAGGGGGCTCCAGAGTTGTGGAGTCTCCATATCTGTGTTCTTTGACACAAAATTATACTTACTATGCTAACCTTACTCGCAAGTTGGTTCCAAATGAATTCAGTAAAATTGCAGGATACAAAATCAACACACCAAAATCAGTTACATTTCTATACATTAATAAGAAACTATCTGAAATGGAGAGAAAGTAATCCTGTTTATAATGGCATCAAAAACAATAAAATACTTTGGAAAAAATTCAACCAAGGAGGTGAAATACCTGTACACTATAAGACACCAGTGAAAGCAATTGAAGGAGACACAAATACATGGAAAGATGTCCTGTGTTCTTGATTGGAGAAGGTAATATTGCGAAAATGCTCACATTACCCAAAGTGATTCATTGCAATTCCTATCAAAATTCCAATGGCATTTTTCACAGAAATAGAACAAACAATCCTAAAATTTGTATGGAACCACAAAAGACCCTGAGTAACCAAAGCAGTCTTCAGAAAAAGAACAAAGCCAGAAGTATCACACTTCTGGTTTCAGACTATATCACAAAGCTGTAATAATCAAAACGGTATGGTACTGTACGAAAAACAGGTGCATAGACCAGTGGAACACATTAGAGAGCCCAGAAATATACCTATGTATATATAGTCAACTAATTTTTAAGAAGGACCTCAAGAATACACAATGGAGAAAGGATAGTGTCTTCAATAAGGGGCGTTGGTAAAAGTGGATAACCAGGAATAAACAGGATCCCTATCTCATAGCTTAACTTGAAGTGGATTAACGGCAAATGTACGACCTAAAACCATGAAACTCCTAGAAGAAAACATAGGGAAAAAGCTCTTTAACACTGGATTTGGCAGTTATTTCCTGGATAATGTATCAAAAACACAGGCAAAAAAGTTAAAATAACCAAGCAGCTACATCAAACTATAGAGCTTCTGCACAGCAAAGGTAACAATCAATAAATTGAAAAGACAACCTACTGAATGGGGGAAAAGGTTTGCAAACCATATATCTGATAAGGGGTTAATATCTAAAATATATAAAGAACTCCCACAAATCTTTGTAGCAAAAAAGTAAACTAATTCATTTTAAAAATGAGTAAAGGACCTGAATAAACATTTTTCCAAAGAAGGCATACAAATGACCAAAGGTACATGAAAAGTGCTGAACACCACTAATCATCAGAGAAATACATATCAAATCACATCACAATGAGATATCACCTTGCACCTGTTAGGATGGCTATTTTGTCAAAAAGACAAGGCATAGAAAATGTTGGCAAGAGAGTGGGGAAAGTGTTGGTGGGAAGGTAAATTGGTACAGCCATCATGGAAAACAGTACGGTAGTTCCTCAAAAAATTAAAGATGTAATTACGATATGATCCAACAATCCCAATCTGAGGTATATACCTGAAGGAAAGGAGATCAGTATCTTGAAGTGATATCTGCACCCTCATTAAAGCGTTATTCACAACATCCAAGATATAGAAACAACCTAAATGCCCTTTGATGGATGAATAGATTTTAAAAATGTGATATACACATGCACACAATGGAGTATTATTTAGCCTTAAGAAAGAAGGAAAACCTCCTTCTTTCTTAACAGCATCCAGCAACATGGATGGAACTTGAGGGCATTATGCTGAACTGAAACAAGTCAGACAAAGAAAGACAAATATTGGATGGTATCACTTATACGTGGAATAAAAAAAAAAGCCAGTTTTATAGAAACAAGGAATGGAATGGTGAATGCTAGGGGATAGGGGGGAGGGATGTATCTGGAGATGTAGGTCAAAGGTTATAAATTTTCAGTCATAAAAATAAATTCTGAGAATGTAATGTACAGCTTGATGACTATCATTAATAATATGGCGTTATGTACTAGAAAGTTGCTGAGGGCAGGTACTAAGTGTCCTCCGCTTTGCCCACCACCCCCAACAATGACCTATGTGAAGTGATGGATGTGTTAATTATCTTGGTCTTGGTAAGCATTCCACAATGTATACATATATCAAACCATCATGTTGTACAACTTTGTCGAGTATTCCTCAACAAAGTTGGGGGAGAAAAATCCAAAAAGCCAAATTGGCTCCAGTTAACTTCTTATTAATCAATAATAACTGTCACTCCTGGGGAGGAGTAAATCACACAACAGGGTGTCAATGTGATTTGAAAATTATAAAGCATGCACTCATTTATTGGCTTCTCACATATTATTTACTGAATGCCTGTGTCATAGATTCACAAAAGGAAAGACGTAGCTCCCGGAGGTAAGGAATGAGTTAGCTTGAGGAGGAAATGGGTGTGTGACTCAACAGCTATGATGAGAGGGGTGCTATGGGAATTGTGTATTAGGAATCATGGGAGATTACAAATGCTCGTAGAAGACAGGAAAGACTTCCTAGAGATGACAACCCCTGAGCAAGATTTGAAAGAAAATAGAATGCTCTCAGGGTACAAGACAAGAGAAAGCTTGGCTTATGTTTGGGGAACCACAATTACTTTAGCGCTACAGGAAGTCAGACAGCAGTTGGGCAGGGGTCTGGGGTGAAATGAGGCTGGATAGGTATGTAAGGGCCAGATCACAAAAGACCTTGCAAGGGATACAAAAGAGTTGTTTTTTTTAAACAATTTTTAAAAATGTTTACTCATTTTTGAGAGAGAGAGTGTGTGAGCAGGGAAGGGGTCAGAGAGAGGTGGGGTGAGAGGATCCCAAGCGGGTGGCACTCAAACTCAGGAATCACGAGATCATGACCTGAACCAAAGTTAGATGCCCAATTGACTGGGCCACCCAGGTACCCCTACAACTTTTTTTTTTTATTAACATGCATATAACACACGATTTACCATCTTAACTATTTTTCAGTGCATACTTCAGGAGTATTAAGTGTATTCATAATGTTGTGCAACCATCACCACTATCCATGTCCAAAACTTTTCATCTTGCAAAACTGAAACTCTGTACCCATCAAACACTAACTCCCCATCCCCATTCTCCCTTCCTCCAACCCCTGACAACCACTGTTCTACTTTCAGTCTCTAATGATTTAGACTACATTCAATGCTTCATGTAAGTGGAATCATAAATATTTGTCCCGTTTGTGACTGGCTTACTTCATTTAGCATAATGTCCTCAAGTTTCATCCAGGTTGTAGCCTGTGTAGGAATTTCCTTTCTTTTTAAGGCTGAGTAATATTCCATTGTGTGTATATAGAACATTTTGCTTATCCACTGATCCATCAATCAACACTTGGGGTGCTTTCATGTCCCCTTGCGAATAATGCTGCTATGAACATGGGTGTATGAATACATTTTCAAGACCCTTCTTCCAATCCTTTTGGGTACATACCCAGATGCAGAATTGCTGGATCATTCGGTAATTCTATTTTTAGTTTTTTGAGGTAATCGCCATGTTGTTTTTCCCGGTGGTTGCACCATTTCGTATTCCCACCAACAGTGCACAAGGGTGAGGAGTATACATTTTCATCTCCTCTGTGAAGGGGTCACATAGAACACTGTGACTAGAATAGAATTTTGGTCATGTTTAGATGTTGTCAGGGACTGGTAGTGGAGGATGCAGTGGAAGAAGATTAGAGACGGAGAGGAATGCTGGGCATATCTGGACTTGGGAGAGGCAGTGAGGGTGGGGAGAATATGACTTTTTTCAGTGCCATTTAGGCTGTAATTTCCAGGACTGGGTGTCTCATTGATGAGTAAAAGAGAGTGGGAGGAATCTAGAATGACTCCAAAAGGTTCTAACTCCAATGAGTGGTTCAATGGTGTCCTCAACAAAGAGAGGCAAAGTAGGATGGGGAGAAGGCAAGGGGGCTGGTGAGTTCAGATTTAAGAATGTTGGGCATGAAGATCCAAATGGATATCCAGGAAGAAATACCTGGCTCACAGGTAGCCCTAAGATACCATTCACTCACCATCTCTAATGACCTCTCTACTTACATATATTCTGAATGAGCTGCTCTTTGAGGGCAGACTGTCTCGTTAAATGTTGTAAATGTCAAACCTATGGAAACATCCAACAAACAGTAGATGATCAATATTTATTTGTTGAATAAATATATAACCCTGAACATAAGAACATGGTCTAAGGTGAATATGAACCTTTGAAAGTTAGTAAGCAAGTGGCAAATGTAACTTTTTGTCTCAGGTTCACAGCAGAAGCAAATGGACTTCACTGAACATAATTTAATCATTCACGAAGGTGTGAGCATAGTTAGAGAAGCTGAGCTGAACACACTCCTAGGCCTGGAGGGGCAGAGGGAGGAAATAGTTTAACCAGAGCTATAAAGGCTGGAGTGGTGGAGGAGGAGTGGTCTGGCAAGAGATGTAGTTACAAAGGTAATGACCCTGCCAGCACTAGAGCACCAAAACAGAGAGAGAGGAGGGGGAGAAATGTCCCAGCCTCTCTTTTCTCTTGTCCTCTGATCTCCTGCTGATGCCACCGATTGATGGAATCCATTGGAGTGCAAAGAAGTGTCAGTGATACAGTCCAGAGGAGTCACTTTCTTTGTGAATCATGCAGTGTAGGAAGAAGCATGCCATTGTAGAGGCTACTTGTCCATGGTGAGATTTTGCTTAGCTCCCAAAGAAGATAATGGTTGGTTTAGTTTCCGAACACTTATTTTGGATCATTAGCCCTAGATTTCCATAAGCAGCCAGCTTCTGCAAATACACTTCCATTTTGGAGCTGTCTCCTTTTGAGCATGGAAAACATTCTTTCTGTGGTACAGATGTCTCGTTTATGTCTTCGTATCTTTGACCTCGTCAGATAGGAGCCAAGACAAAGACACCCTGTTAAATGTTTGACCTCCTGAGAGATAAGTACCACATTCCTCCTTCCAGACGAATTTCTTTTTTAGAACTAACTCTCCCTCCTAGGGATAGATTCTGATTTTAAACACTCTCCCCCTGTGCTAGACACACCCTGAGCCAAACAGCCAAGGCTTCCCCTGGACTTGGCCAGGGCAAGGTGTAGGGTCAGACCCAGTTCTGTTCACTAAACCTGTCTGCTCAGGAATGGTGGAAAACCCGTCTCTGGTACTTTTTCTGTCCCCTCATCTTTTCCAATTTCCCCCCCTCTAGATGGTAAGTAACAAGAATTTGAAATCAGGACAGCAGAGCATGTTCAACTTTTGGCTAATTATTGAGTTGATGTCAGTACCTAGATTGGCTTTTCATATCTCGGGGATAATAAATGTTTGTCACTGTCCTCCTCTTACACAGCAATGGAACAACCTCAGGAAGAAGGCTTCTCCTGTTATTGTGCTCCTCTCCCCTCCTAAATTGTTCACCATTTCAGACATTTCCCTGAGAACAATAACAGAGCCACTCCGTAATAAGGCAATTCTTAGGAGGGTTATTATACCAGATTAGACAGCCACCTCTCACTCTGTTTAATTTTGTAGTTATTCACCACTGAAGAGAAATTTCCCGATCCTCTTTCATATTGATTAAGCATAGCATAATTAAGGGAGAATAAAAGATAGCTGACTTATCCAATTTATATGTTTAATTTTATCTAACCTACACATTCACAGTGGTAAGATAAAACAGAAGGTGAAAGTACATATACTTTTGTTATGTATATGTATATACACAGCAAAAAAACTATACTTTTTTTGAGTATAATTTCCCAGTCTTGAGGCTGAACTCATTCTTTCCTCAAGAGCCCATCTAACAAAGTTGGATAGGCGATGGAATTCAATCACAGTGAGTGAGTTTAGAGTGTCTCTCTACCCTCTCTCCATACGGGGTTTAGATACTGTTTGATTGACTGCCTGTCCTATAGAAGGAAGATGCTATTAGATTTCACTCCTCTGAAGATACGCTCTTTCTTTATCACAAATTCCAAGGTTCACTTTTTACTATGACTTCTGGAGCAATGGTAGGATGTCACTTTCAACTCTGATGGCTTCTCTGCGTGAGTATAATATAACAAAGAGCATAGAACAGATTCACCCTGTGCCCTTAGTTTATCACGGACAACAAAATTATATAGCAGTGGGAGAAGAATTCATTGAGCTCTTGCCTAAAAATCCTTTTGGGCCAAAAAAAAAAAAAAAGAAAAAAAAAAATAGAAGAGCTGCTAGTATGTTACCTTTTATTTCTTGGTTATACTTGGCCTTTTTCAGATGGCTATGACTTTGCTATGCTGGCCCAGCTGGCCTCAGGGATATTGTGAGTAGCAGTGAATACTTTTGTGTGTGTTTTCTCTCCCATATGCCCAGTGGTGGTGGTATATATATATATATATATGTGGAGCATTTTGATGTACCTTTAAAATAATCTATTCTTTCCATAATGGGAAAAGACAGAAAAACAAGGAACAGTATTACATTCAGCCCTAAGGCATTTTTTTAAAGTTTATTTATTTATTTTTGAGAGAGAGAGCACAAGTGAGACAGGGCAGAGAGAGAAGGAGTGAGAGAATCCCAAGCAGTCTCCGCACTGGCCGTGCAGAGCCCAAAGCCAGGCTCAAACTCATGAACTGGGAGATCATGACCTGAGCCGAAGCTGAGCGCTTAACTGATTGAGCCGTTCAGGCACCCCAGCCCTAAGGCATTTTTAAAGTCAGTTTTATAAGCAGGGAATTAGTTCCATGGAGAAGAACTATCTTTCATCAGAAGACTTTTCTAGGAAATATATCTAATTGATTTTCCTCCCGGAAGTTGGAAATCTAGAGCAAAAGGCAGCTAACATCAGTCAGAACCTTGGGGTTGATAAACCGCACCTCAGTAATGTTTCTGATGCTCTAGTGTGTTTGCAGGGTGTGAATGTGCCCATCTACATAGCTCCTGAGATCCACCATTTCCAGGGTGATTGTAGCATGGTTGTTTATGTCAACACATAATTCACCAATTCCAATTACCAAAATAATTGGGCCACAATATGGTCAGCCCAGATAATTTTAGCACTCATATCAAATTGACCTTTAACTAGTGATTTGAGGACTCTGTGATCAGCTTCTATGGCAACAAAGGAAAATACAACTGAACTGTGATGGATTCGGTTGAGCTTTATAAGCAGTGTGGTGAAGTGCTTTTAAAAATACCCATTTGCAGAAAGGCACAAATGTTGGCAGTTGTCCATATTAGTCCCGCTCAAGTGCAGAGAATTACATAGCTTCCTTCAAGACCATTAGGACTGTGATCTCTTTCTTAATTAAAATAAACCCTCACTCCAGTCATATTCTCTTTAGCAGTTTTTCTTTGTGTTTTTTTTTTCAGTCAATTAAGTCAGGTTTTTAACATCTACATTTCCCACAAATACCCTCTAATGAGTTTCATTTTTATTCTGCTTTTCCAAATCCAGATAGAAAAGGCCTTTGTACTGTTAGTATCCTTTTCAAAAAATGTACTTTGGTTCACTTTGAATGGCCATACATTTCCCCCTCTCCCCCCACGTTTGGGTGGAATCCTTCTGCATTTGGATTGTGACCAAATAGAATCAGTGTGTAAAGAAAAAAAGAAAAAGAAAATAAGAATCGGCGTGTGAATAAACTTGCCATAGCTGTTCAAAATGTCACTTTCACCATCACTGCCATTACACCCCTTACCATGCAGTATATGAGAGTGAAAGATTCCTAAGTAAATTGAACGTATTTTTCACACATACGAGCATACGCACGACCTAGATTTTGTATGCTTTTGAAAAACCTAATACTATCAGAATGATTTCATATTAACGTTCCTCTTTTCTGCAAAATTATCTAGAGCTAATCTTACCCACGAGGCATGCATAATATTGCAATCCTTCTCATGTATAATATTGTTTGGTTATATTCTAATTGTGTTATATATTTTTTGGAGGACGAGGAGGGAGGGTGGGTATAGGAAATTTTATTTTTAGATGATAACATTTGTTCAGGGTTTTATTTTTCTATTTCTATTTCTATACTTTTCATATGAAGTATAACATTGTGAGAACCACATTCCCTGATTCTGTTCCAGCACTGATAATATTTCATCTGAGATATAGGACAGCTTTTTCTGTCTCTTGGGGACGATGTGAACCATGAATAATAAACTACTTAGTGGTTCTGGAAAGATCAGGGCTTCTTTCCAGTTCTGCTGTACCACACAGGTTCTCTCCCTTGTGGAGAGGTGAAATAGGGTGAAGAATGAAAAGTTTTAAAGCAGTGACATGGAAAATCCTCAGCATTCTCTTCTTGAGTATCCCACAAGCTCGACATCTCTCAGCAATTTAGCATCTGTCAGCATTTTGACAACCAAGAACACATTTGAATACGGACCTTTGATATTTTAATAATCCTGTCATCGGATTCTTAACTCACCCCCTCCCCAAATAAGCAAACCATCGTCCACGAATGCACCAACCATGATGCTGATCTACATGGATTTTAGGGGCTCCTGGGTGGCTCCGCCGGACGAACAGTTGAACATCATAAGCTCCGGTCATGATCTCAGGGCCGTCCAAGCCTTATATCGGGCTCCATGCTGGATGACGAGCTTGCTTAAGATTCTCTCTCTCCCTACGCCCCTCCCCAGCTTGTGCTTTCTTTCTCTCTCTCAAAAAAACAAGCAGACAAAATAAATGGATTTTATATTTTCTGTCATCATCATATTAATGTTGTTTTATTAAAATTTTTTTTAATGTTTATTTTATTTCTTGAGAGAGAGAGACAGATCACAAGCAGGGGAGGGGCGGAGAGAGGGAGACACAGAATGCAAAGCAGGCTCCAGGCTCTGAGCTGTCAGCACAGAGCCCAACACGGGGCTCGAACCCACGAACCATGAGATCGTGACCTGAGCTGAAGTTGGATGCTTACCCAACTGAGCCACCAAGGCGCCCCTTAATATTGTTTTAATAAATGCACAAACCTGTAGCACAAAACCCCACAAGCATAAAGAAAAGGATCTATTTCTTAATGAGGTCAAATCACAAAACTTCCTGTTCATAATCATAGATTGCTAGAGTGCCATGTGTTTGGGCTACCTCTGATCTGGGCCAACGCAGGCAAAGTGGGCTTGAGCCGTCCTACCCTCAGTTCTCACCTGCAAGGTAGCCTGGCCTTGGGAATAGGAAGGGCTCTACTGAGAATTATCTCAAAGCACAACAATACATCTATTTTGAGTGGGTGCATTTTCTCAATGCATAAATTATCTTTTGATTGCAATTATGTAACCCTCCAGGCAACAAAAGTGATGATGACTTCACTGGCGTTGACTGGTGTCAGTACCCACAGGAAGGTAGTCACTCCATGGAGGGGGGCAGGAATCAGAGCACTGCTGTGTTCTGAAGTCAGAGCTCATAGCAGCCTTTTGAAGCTTCTCGTGGGGCACCCAAGCCCAAGGGCCAGTGGCGAGGGGTGGGGCAATCCTATGCTTGGTGAAATCACTGATGTTTTACAGGACAAGCCAGGCCAACTTAGTAAAGCTATTTGAGTATATCAGCAGCGGTTTCCAGAAAGTATTGTTACCACAGATGTTACTGCAAGATAATCAAAAGAACACATCTAATTTGGGGATGTAGAGTACTTATTTCTGTTGCTGATTCTATCATTTGAAGCTTTCAAAGCTGAAGCCTTTCATGATTAAGCACATATTATTCTCCTGGAAGATATTTCTTTTTTGGCAGATAAGATAATGGAACAGATCCACTGTTTGTCAAGAGGAGTTACTATGTCATTAAAAAGCCTTTAACACAATGTTTTTCTCTTTTCCATGCTGGTTGAAAAGATTTGAATGCAAAAGCACAGATATAACAATAACAGTACAAAACCTAAATTGTCCATGGAAAAGCTTAAACCAACTTAAAATTTTCCATTTGCCAAATGCTCTTCAGGCAATTTAAATGTAATTCAAAACAGGCACTCAGTAGCCACAGATGTGTGTTGCCTCAAAATGTTCTTTGTCTTGGTTGCATACATTCAATTTCTTTCTAAAAATTGTCTCTATTACCGCAGGAGAAAAAAAAAATACATCCAAACTCAATTACAAAATTTATATGATTAAAATCTTTTTCTTCTTATTGGTCCTGAAAAGTATTATCATTTACCTCAAAAAATCCTTCGTTATGCTGTTCTTTAAAACTAGGAACAATGCCAGAAGGTCCTTTTGCAGTATAATAGGGGGGCCACTCAATATTTGGGGTTCTGAATTCAAGAAAATGATCTCAAATACCTCTAACCCTGGGCACAGATACAGAGGGACTTCTATTCTTGTTGATTGGCACAGTGAGGCCATCCTAGCATTTTGTGTCCTCTAGAGGACCAAAAGCGCACCCCAAATACCTTTCAGAAGACACTGTTCAGTACTGTTAGGTACCACCCCAGGATGTCCACTTTCTCAAACCTTGACATGCTTTCATGAATTTACAGTTTAGAAGATACTTGAACAGAGGAAGTTCTAAAGGACTTCTGGGGACCTTCTGGAGGTGAATAAAGTTTCTGATTGTCACAGACCAAAATAGGTCACTGTGAGACCTTTATCTGCCATTTTTGATCTGGGTCGACACAGGCACTGTCCTTTAGAGCACTCATTAATGTGAATTTTCCCAAGAAAAGTGGACTGGGATGTGAAGTGCTCTCCCACCCAGAGAATGGTCTAGAAAGGGAACTCACTCTCTGGGAAGGATTCTCTTTTGCAGCTTCTGGGTCCTCAGTGGAGTAAAGGGCTCCTGGAGTTTCTGAGCCAACTCATTCTATGCTCTTACATCCAGACTGGGTCACGTTTGAGATTCCAGACTTTGACGCACTCTGATGGCATGGGACGCTGGCTTTTTCGTGTAACTGGTGTCTGTAGCTTGTCTCAGCCTCAGTTCCTCATACGCGGTAGAAGATCAATAGTGCCCATCTCACAGGGCTTTGAGAATCAAAACGAGATTTTTGAAAAAAGAGTTTTACTTATGTATTTTGAGAGAGAGAGAGAAAGCATGAGCAGGGGAGGGGCAGAGAAAGAGAGGCAGGGCCGAAAACCCCAAGCAGGCTCTACACTGCCAGCACAGAGCCCGACTCGGGACTCGAACCTGCGAACCGTGAGATCATGACCTGAACCGCAGTCAGTCGCTTAACCTGCTGAGCCAGTCAGGAGCCCCTTAAAATGAGACATTTGCATGTAAATGCTCCACGCAATGCCTGCCATACAGTAAGAGCTCAATAAATGTGGCAAGAAGTAACAGCGGCAACATTGATAGTAGTGTCAATTCCAAAATATGGAAGGGAATGCCTGCCATTTGGGGAGTCTGGCTATGGAAAATGTGTAGCAAAATACCCATGAAATGCACAAGTATACTGCTTCATCTCTCCCAACTTGCATGCAAACCCACTATGATTCGGTCTGATTCATCAAGGCCAATGCCAGGCAAAAATCATCAAGTCCACCCTAGAGCTGCTACCCCTCTTTTGGGGTCTCACACTGAGTGATGGAAAGTTAGCTGATAAGGCAGTAAAGTTGCAATCCATTCTCTTCCAACGGGACCTCTTTATAATCTTTGCTTAAACATGCTAATGGCAGACCCGGAAAACAAGCGAAAGGGTTTCGAGGGTGCAAAGGCAGATCCGGAAAACAAGCGAAAGGGTTTCGAGGATGCGAAGGCAGACCCGGAAAACAAGCGAAAGGGTTTCGAGGATGCGAAGGCAGACCCGGAAAACAAGCGAAAGGGTTTCAAGGATGCAACGGCAGACCCGGAAAACAAGCGAAAGTGTTTCGAGGATGCGAAGGCAGACCCGGAAAACAAGCGAAAGGGTTTCGAGGGTGCAATGGCAGACCCGGAAAACAAGCGAAAGGGTTTCGAGGGTGCAAAGGCAGACCCGGAAAACAAGCGAAAGGGTTTCGAGAGTGCAATGGCAGACCCGGAAAACAAGCGAAAGGGTTTCGAGGATGTATTATCCGTATAAGAGCGCCGGTGGTAAATAGACCTGGAATCTATGGCTGTTTGGGGCATGGCCCCTGGACTCCCTCACAGAAGCTACATAATGCTGAGTATGAGATGGAAAACTTCACACCTGAGAGGACTGCCTTCTGTGTTAGTGATGTGGACACATGCATAACTTAGAGATCTTTTATGTTAATGTGGCCAGAGCATGCCCACTATGGCAGGGAAAACCCCAGAGAGCCACAGGAGGTTGGCAGGCCTCTCCCTTCTTTGACCTGTACCTTTGAAATTATTAGTAAAGCTTGATGCCTGGTGAGATCGCGGATCAATGTGCATCTTTGCTGATCATCTGATCCTGTGTGCTGTCATGTAGCAAGCTGAGCTTTGTGGACAGTTCAATTCTGAAATCACTCAAAACACTGCAAAGGAAATATAGTGCTGGGTGTATGAAAATGTCCCCTGCTCCCAGTGTTTGTTGCATAAATGGATAAACCAATGAGAGTAAATGGACAAATGAATGGATGGGGACTTATTCTTCCTACGGACATATGAAACTCACCTGGAGACATTAAAAGAAGTAAAACACTGAAGGGTCACTTTTTAATAGTGGATTTCCAGGCATCATGACTGGTTGAAAGGGAGGTAAGAGGATCAGGGGGCTTCTGGAACTCTTCAGACCTAGAACTTTATTTGTTAGCGTGTTGGTCTTGTATGAATTTGGGGGATGGGGTGAGGGAAAGTTGGGTTGTTTTTTTCAAAGAATATACCGACATGAAGTTGTCTGGATTTAAGTCAAGAAATGTTTGGGCTAATTATGCTTTAGGCTGAGCCTGTAGGACTTTTGCTGTTTGGCCTGACTGCAAACAACCTTTAAAGGGACATAATGTGGAACAAAACAGCTTATTACAGTGATTCAAAGAGAGATCTCTTACGATAAATTTTAGGACTTAGAAAAGCATGAATCAGCTAAGACCTACAGAATATATTTTGGAGCTGCAAATTCCTGGCAGTGTACGGTAAGCCAAATCTTTATACTAACCATCCTTTGTTTCTTAGAGTAGATTCTCCATTCTATGCAAATCAAGGCAGACATCAGTGAATGGCATCTTGTCTGCCTAATTGGAATAGACTTGGAGGGAAAAAGAAGCATCGCATCTGTCCTGGGGGAGAATTTTCAAAAGCCTTGTGTACTTTCTCCCTGATCGCATCAAAGATTCATGGTACTTTCAAATTTGTAGGCTGCAAGAGAGGGAGATGTCCACCACAGACCTCACTAAAGATTTATGAAAGGTTTATAATGTCATATTTGGCATTACAAGGAAACCAAAGCTAAAATGACAAAGTTCTTGGGGCATCTGGGTGACTCAGTCAGTTGGGTGTCCAACTCTTGACTTCAGCTCAGGTCATGATCTCACAGTTGATGAGATCGAGTCCCACACTGGGCTCTGCACTCACAGTGTAGAATCTGCTTGGGATTCTCTCTCTCCCTCTCTCTCTCTCTGCCTCTCCCCCACTGGTACTCTCTTTCTCACTCTCTCTCTCAAAATAAATAAATAAACTTAAAAAAAAAATTGACAAAGTTCCTTATAAATTAGACATAAGTAAAGCAACTGAAAACCCCAAAAGAAGAAAACTCCACCACTGTATGTTATGTTTGCGGGTTTCGCTCACCTTTGTATTGTAGCCTTAACATCTGGCACAGTACTTGATGTAGAGTTAGGACTCAATAAATGTTTGTCAAATGAATGTATGGAATGATCAACATGCAGACCTTTTCTCTGTTGCCTTACACTTCAAAATATTCATGTGACTATCAAAAACTTGCTATACCCAGTCATTCCTTCTGTCCTTGAACCCTATTATTTGAGAGCAAAAATGAGAAGACACTTTTGTTTACTGTTAGTGGTGTATTTGCAAAAAATTCACAACAGCACACAGGATTCTGGGCTCTGCTAGCTAAGTTCAGAGTACGATTTTTAAGGAAAGCAATCCTGTAATTATGTTAGCAAAGATTTGTAAATAGACAAAAGCTAGCCTGCCAAAGTAGTTTTAAGAAGAGACATATTGTTGATTTGTTCCATATTTAACAACTAATATAAACAAAGAAATTCCTGCCTTTTGTCATGTGTCAGACATTCTGTCCTCTAGAATAACAGCAACTTCTTTGGAAACCACATCTGGTTTCTGAGCTCAGCCCTGTCCATCAATAAAACAGATGGTTTTGAAAGAGAGACCAGAAGGCGGGACCGGGGATTAAGCTACAGGCATTTTTCCAAGTAGAATTTCCTTCTTGGTAATTTGAAGCTTGAGATATTCCCTGAATATTGAAACTATTTCATGAGTCTATAATGTAGTGTCGAATACTAAAACTTAGAAATAGGGGTGATGGTGAGAACACAGACTGGCTGCCCACCTTAAATCTTTAAATTCATAATTCAGGTTGCTTAATGTGTGATGCTAGGGGCATGCTAGAAGATAAGAAAAAGGGTCATCAAAATGCATAGGGCAAAAATTACACTTTGGCTCCCACCTTTGAGTAAATGGCTTAACATCTCTGGTTGTTGTATCCTCACCTTCAAAGTCCAAGGTTAGGCAGGTGACTCCCAAGATTCTTACATTAGCCTTAGAATTCTATGACTTACACCTGCTCCGTTGGAATTCTGAACTGCTACCACCTTTCTGAAGGATTGTATATATCAAATATATCAAACATATCAAACGCCCTTTTTAGGGCCTTTTTGATAAGTTCTTTTGACTCTGCCATTCCACTTTCGTAAATATATCCTAAGGAAATAAATGGACACCCATGCAATTTTTATTTAAAAGGCTGTTTATTGCAGAGTAGTTTAGAATAACAAAATTTTGAAAGCACCAAAAATAATCACCCAAACATGATTAATACACAAATGCATTATGGTTTATCCATAAACTTGAAAAACACAACAGATTTTCTGTCTGTCTTGGCAACGTTTCCTTCTTAGTAAAAGGAATGGCTAAAAAAAAAAAAAGAACTATCTTGGACAATAAGTCATGTCATGTCTTGGGAAATGAGATTCATGGTGCGTGGTCCATGACTAAAGCTTTGGCTTTGGTCTTTCGGCAGTTCTCCATACCTGGGACCCCAGCAAAGGAGCCATCATGGTGGGACATTGCTCTAGTTGTTATATTTTAAGGTTCTGTGTTGAGACAGGAATATAGGAAAGGGACTATGAGGTCTGTCATGTGAGTCACTCACTGGGCTGCACCAGTGCTTGGGAGTGGTCTGGGTAAGAGTGGATATTCAGACAGACGTAGCATGGCATCTAAAGAATTCAGTGTGAAGCCAGTTTCTGTCAACAGCCAGCACCAAAGGAAACAGCTGTGTCTTCTCAGGTAGGCAGAGTATAGACAATGATGGGCCACCCAGAGAAGAGGTACGACTAGAGAGTTCTGTCAATTGGTAGCAGGGGTTCCGGGTGGGATTCAGGGACAAGGAAGAGGTTGTTAGAGTGGAGAAGGAGATTAGAGAAAGATGGCTCACTACATTATTATTTGATAATGGGACACAATGGGGTAGAGAGGTGTGTATGGTAAACTGACTTTTGGAAAACAAGCATTAAAACCACCTTTTTAGAACAGGTAAGGGGTAGGTGAGTGATAGCTAAGACTCAACTCAGAAACATCATTGACTGGACCCACAGCTCTTGTTGGTTTAATCAGAAGAGCATCTCCAGGCCGTGTCCCTAATAGAAGTTCTCATGGGGATGCCTGGGTGGCTCAGTCGGTTAAGCATCTAACTCCTGGTTTCGGCTCAGGTCATGATCTCCTGGCTCCATGGGGTTCCAGCCCCACACTGGGCTTTGTGCTGACATTGTGTAGCCTGCTTAGGATTCTCTCTCTCTCCTTCCTTTTCTCTCCCTCTCTCTGCTCACCACCACCCCCCCACAAATAAATACATAAACCTAAAAAAAGAAAAGAAGCTCTCATGGATGGAGAAGTAGGGAAATGAGAGAGGGGTAATAACAGAATCCTAAAGTGCCACCTCAGTTATCTTTGCTTCTGCCATTATGGGGAGCAGCCTGATGCTCCAGCTTTGGCTGAATTCGTATCCAGTCAGCCCTGGCAGGAACCAAATGGAGCCAAGCAAAAGCTGGTGAGATTATGACTTTGATGGCCCATCTTTAAACACCACCATTGTTTTTTTCAGTCCAATGAGGCTTTTCGTTTTACAATTATTTGGGGGCCATCACCTAACAGGAATATGTGTTCATAAGTGTCTAGCAAATAGACTTCCTTCTGTAGTCTAATGATTTGTTTAGTTCAACAGACATTTGGTGAAGACCCACCACGGGCCGTGGACTGTACCATGCCCCAGAAAATAAAGATGGGACTTATGTAGTCCTTGCCTGTGAGGTGCTCTTTCTTTACTCCATCCATGACAGGCTGACTGTAAGCTCCTAGAGTCCGGGGGCCATCTTTTCTGTGGTCTTTTCTCCCAGTGTATTCGGAACTGTCTACCGATCTTGCACTTTGCTCATCTACCATTTCTCGTGCTTATCGGGGCAGGGACCTAACAGACTTAAATATGTGGCTCAGCACTCTAATAAATGCTAACAATTGCATAGCGCTTTACAAGATGCTGGGCCCTTTCCTAAGATTTTTATGTTATTAAGTCACCACCCAACCAGGGAGGTACTTTTATTATTCCTGAATGACAGGGGGCTAAGCAGTTTGTTCAAGGTAACAGTTACCAGGTAGGAGGGTGGGCTTGAAACCCAGGCAGTACCATTTCAGAGCACAAGCACTAAACAATTTGCTATGTCCTGTCGGTGACCGGTAAAAAACAAAAGGTATGGTCTTTACCACTGGGGAATTTATAATCTGCCTGAGACCAACAGTGGATGATAGAGCTTTGAATGTGTGCTGCAGACCGTACACGCTGTAGGGGTTGAAAGGCGTGAGTTCACGGGTAGGGAAAGGCTTAGTGGAGAATGTCTTGGGAACTGAATAGGATCTGAGGAGATCCAATGCAGAGAGTGTGCTTTTCTGGACTGGCAGTGAGTCACGCGCATGTGAGAATACCGCTCAGCGCCCTCTACAGACCAGAACTCAGCACCAGGCACTGGGTCGTGGAGGAGGGAGCAGGGAAAGCTAGAATGTAGTTTCTCCTTTTTGCCCTTGAGGACAAAAATGCTTCAGACTAACATCTTTTATTCATGCAGTACTATTTCTGAAAAGCTAAAAGTAACCTTATCAATTTTAAGGGTCTTATCAATTTTAGAAAAGAAAATCGTTTCTGCAGAATTTTCAAAAACTGGTAGGACTATTCAAAATTTTAAATATTTGGCTTTTCAAAAATGTAATTGCTGCCCAGAACATGGTCAATATATATATATATATATATATTTTTTTTTTTTTTATCTTTCTTGATCTGTATGAAATTATTCAACAGTCAGAACCAAAGTAACTACTATCACTGGGACTATACTTATTTTAAAAATCCCAAACCTGCTCTATCCTTTATTTTAAACATAAATAAGAGACAGTTGTGTGAAAGATAAAGTTTGTGTTGTGATGATGCCAAAGCATTCAATAAATCAATATGATTCACTGAGGGGAAAACAGGACAAAGCTAGTGTTACAGCATTAAAAAAAAAAACAAAACAAAGGAAAAGGAACATTTATAAAGTAGTTCCCGCATGCCAGGATTTCTATTAATTTTTCATGCACTGTCTGCTTTAATATTCACAAAAATTCTGTGAGAGAGATATTTGTATTCCTATTGTATAGATGAGAAAGGTGAGGTTTTGAAAGGTTATTTCCCCTGAATCACGTGTGGTAAGGAGAGAGCACAGACTTGAATCCAGGCTTTCTGCTTCATTGGCCCCATGCTCTTAAGAATCACATTTGGTGTAGACCCCCCTGTGCAGTCAGCTGTGACTCACGATGACAACATGGCTGCCTTCCAGGTCAGCTCTGAGACCCTTGGGTTCAGATTCCTTCTAGATCCTCCTTCTGCAGTGCAAATATGGGCGTTGAGGGCAGTAAGGGAAAGCTGTGGTGATGTGTAGATGAAATACTGTAGACAGGTTATAATTGTCAACACCCCCTTGTATTCTTACTATCGTACAAGAACATTTAACTGCTTATTCATTTTCAGATAGAAAACTTAGAGCCAGAGCTCTGTCTTCTCATGTGTTGGACTTTCCCACTGGATCTAAGTAAAAACCTCATTTCAAGAAGGGGCCTGCAGACAAACAGGAAAACTGAGAGAACGCCTCTAATCCCTCTAATTTCTCTAATATGTGTTGAGAACCAGTTGGCTGCACCTTGTGTCCAAGACTCTCCACATGGCGGCGGCACGTCCCCTGCCCTTCACAGGGCGCTGCGAATTCAGAACTGCTGGAAATCATGTTGTGTTTCATACGGGCCAGATGCATTTTGATATCTTGGGGACAGGATCTGCCTTCAGGATCTGAAGGATCTGACACTTCAGACAATGAGAAATTGGGGAGACTGAAGGCAAAAGAACAGCATAAATTGGAATAGTCACTAAGACTTCAAAATGAAAGGATCCCCAGATTAACTTGAGATGTTCTAGGAGTACTTTCTAAAGGGGCCTTCTACTTACAGCAAGACATTTCAGCCCAAAAAACAAGTAATATAATTAAAAAACGGGCAGAAGACTTGAACAGACATTTCTCCAAAGAAGACATCCAGATGTCCAAAAGACACATGAAAAGATGCTCAACATCACTCGTCATCAGGGAAATACAAATCGAAGCTCAACATTGCTCATCATGAAGGAATGCAGAACAAAACCACAAAGTAACCTCACACCTATCAGAATGGCTAAAATCAGCAACACAAGAAATAATAAGGGTTGGCAAGGATGTGGAGAAAATGGAACCCTCTTGCACTGTTGGTGAGAATGCAAACTGTGGAAAACACCACGGAGATTCCTCAAAAAAGTAAAAGTAGAACACCCTATGATCCAGTAACTGCACTATAAAAATACAAAAACATTAATTCAAAGGGATACATATACCCCTACGTTTATAGCAGCATTATTGATAATAGCAAATTATGGAAGCAGCCCAAGTGTCCATTGATAGAGGAATGAATAAAGGAGATGGTATTTATATACAATGGAATATTATTCAGCCATAAAAAAGAATGAAATCTTGCCATTTGCAATGATATGGAAGGAACTAGAGAGTATAATGCTAAGTGAAATAAGTCAGTAAGAGAAAGACAAATACCATACGATTTCACTCATATGTGAATTGGAGACAGAAAACAAACAAGCGAAGGGGGAAAAAAAGAGAGAGAGAGACAAGCCAAGAAACAGACTCTTAGCTATAAGGAAGAAACTGCTGGTTACCAGAGGGGAGGTGGGTTGGGGGATGGGTAAAATAGGTGATGGGGATTAAAGAGGGCACTTGTGATGAGCACTGGGTGATGTTTGGAATTGTTGAATCACTATACTGTACACCTGAAACTAATATAACAAAGTGTATTAACTGTATTGGAATAAAAATATAATAAATAAAATAAATAAAAATGAAAGACCTTTCCATTGAAAAATTATTTATTTATTTAAAAATATATTTTTTAATTAAAATATTTATTTATTTTTGGGAGAGTGCAAATGGGGGAGAGGCAGAGAGAGGGACAGAGGATCTGAAATGGGATCTGTGCTAATAGGCTGACAGCAGTGAGCCCTATGTGGGGCTTGAACTCACGAACTGCGAGATCATGACCGGCCGTAGTCAGATACTCACCTGACAGAGGCACTCAGGTACCTCTTAAAAATATATTTTAATGTACACATACTTCCATTCCCTAGGAGGCATTTTGGCACTTGGGGCTCTGAAGGTCTGTCTGTCAGAGTTTAAATCCTGGTGTCTCCTTTCCAGTTACAATATAGAAATTTAAAAAGATCAAACAATAAATATTACCTCCTAGTTACTCACCCTAAGTATCAGTTTCTTCATTTGCAAGATGGAAACAATAATAGTACCAACCTCATGTTTCTCAGAATTAAACTTAAAAATCCATATGTAAAGATGCTTAGCACATTGCCTTATTGTGTAGCACATGGTAAAAAAACCATGTAATAAATGAGGTTGTCAATAACAATATAATGTTGTGACCATTAAAAACGGACATGTCTTGATCCCTTTCATAAATGAGATCCAATCTCTAAACTTTGGGTAACTATACCTTGTGTCTCCCTTGCAGTTAAGATCCAGGCTTGGGAACTTT
Organism: Panthera pardus; assembly: GCF_024362965.1. Taxonomy (NCBI): domain Eukaryota; kingdom Metazoa; phylum Chordata; class Mammalia; order Carnivora; family Felidae; genus Panthera; species Panthera pardus. The sequence continues at coordinate 10,160,561 of NW_026527002.1, forward strand.
GTGGTTCAGGATCAAGGCTTGTGTCCGTTGTGATTCTGCTGGTAGCTAATATCCCTTGGCTGGGGCCCAAAGCACAGGAACTAGCTGAATTTTATACAAGTCTGGGGCATTCTTTCTCGTATTCATATGTGATACTCTTAGACTAGTTTAAAAATTTTTTATTTTGACTTTATTTTTCTCTCTGTAAATGACTTTATCCATGCTTGTAGAACAGATTGAAACAATTTGGTTATCATAAAATCATCAATGCTAAATAGCCTATCTTCCTAGGCATGATATGATTGCCCTTGGGGAACTGAACCGACCTCAGATTTGGGGCTTACGTTTGCTTTCCGCATTCTGTGTCAACTTAATCATGAAAAACCCCACAAAACCTCCCTTATCTCAGACGCTAATTGTAAAGGTTTATCTTCTTTTAACCATGGTGTAGGAGCACAGTTTAGCTACTTTATCATAGCTCTAATATTACAAGAAATGGAAAATTCATGCAGGCAGATCTTGTTTATGAATATGGGGCAGCTCTCAATGCATTTTTTATGAACATGGAACATTTGGCTTTGCATCTGGTAGCGTGAAGAATAACACAGCCAGCTCTGTACCCTAGGAGACATCCAGATTACTTTATTATTACAATGGTTTCAATAACTCTAGGCACTTTTCAGGCACCTGGATCTTCATAAATGGTTCAAACCTCACTGATGGCATGTTACTCATATGACTCTGAGAAGTTAGAGATCATTTGAGCTAGCTGGGTTTCTAAAAACATATGGGAAATAAATGCAAGTAAAGCCTTAGAAACCAAATGTGCTTGTACTTTATTTCACTGTTGCTACTCTTTCAAGAGACGAGTCACATCTTGGGAGCCTGTTGGCTGCCATGAAATCCAAGACTTCTCCTTGGAACACATCACCGGTGCCCTTTCTGTTGGTCTGACATCCCCTTCTTGATTTTGGGGGGTGGGGATAAATGTAAGCCTTCGGTCGAACCTAATGTATAAACTGATTAATCCAAATGAGTCTTTCGTGGTTTTATAAGTAGCTCCTAATTAGACCGAATAGTGATGTTTTCTAAGAGTCTCTTAGAAGTCTTCTATCTACTTCCAATGTTGCCGAGGCACTCCATTGTTTGAAAGGAATTGGATGGAAAAAGATGACTTGGATTTTAGTACAAAAGCCACCAGAGGAGCCTTTGGGGAGCTCATTTGTGCACTTGTATCTTTTGACACTCACTCAGTAGGTGAACTTACACGGAAGAGAGCCGTGTCTAATAGGACTGTCTGATTCTATTTATTGTTTTTATCCTCTTGCAGGGCTGTTTTTGGCATGTGTTTATTTAAGTCACCAGTCTCCAAAAAAAAAAAACAAAAAAAAAACCACAAAAAAACAAAAAACAAACAAAAAAAAACCACGGGGCTATCTCATTTCAAGTTTGCCTTGAACTCTTAAACCCCGACGTTTTCTGCACACTGAGTTGGGTTTTTGCCTTTGAGAACAACTAGAGCGTTAAGGAGAGGTGCCTCTCTTTTAATCAGTAATTTAGGTTTTATTTCATTTTATTCTTATTTAGGTTTTATTACCATTGATGCAGTTTTTACTCCGCTGCCAAGAAATGAGTTTTGCACATTTTAATTTAGATCTTAATGTGTGTGTGTGTGTGTGTGTGTTTTGTACAAGCCAAATGATAGCGATTTTATGTGTGTTTTTGGCTGAGAAGTAGGAGGCAGATACTATCTAAGGATTCTAGGCTCTGCTTTCTGGAAGCCCAAAGGACTACCCTTGAAACAGTTGTTTGGAAGATTTTGATCTTAAAACTTTATGGATAAAATATTTCATCACCACCTCAATGTATGTTACATACTTATGATCTGACAGCTTCCAGGTTGGCTGAGAGAGGCTGGAATGCGCATCTCAGAACCTGCAAGGCAGCGTGCTTTGGCCTCTGCTTCTGTTCTGACCTCATTGTTGAGTAAGTGAATTTATATGTCTGCCACTGTAGTATTAGAGCTTTTGTATTATAAATCACAGACAAAAGTTAAAAAGATGGAGTAACCACAATGAGATACCACCTCATTCCTAATAGGATGGCTACTATCAGAAAAACAGAAAATAAAGAGGATTGGCAAGGATGTGGGTAAACTGGGACCTTTGTGTACTGCTTGTGGGTAAAATCGTGCAGCTGCTATGGAGAACAGTATAGAGGTTCCTCAAAAATTTAAAATAACATTACCATATAATCCAACAGTCTTACTTCTGGGCATTTGTTCAAAAGAACTGAATGCAGGGACGCAGAGATTTGCATACCCATATTCATAGCAGCATTATTCATAATAGTCAAGAAGTGAAGGCGGCCCAAGGGTCCATTAATGGATGAATGGATAAACAGACTGTGGTAGATACATACAACGGAATATTATTCAGCCTGTGAAAGGAAGGAAACTCTGGGGGTGCCTGGATGGCTCAGTTGGTTAAGCATCTGGTTATTTTGGCTCAGGTCATGATTTCACGGTTCCATTGTGAGACTGAGCTCTGTGTTGGGCTCCACGTTAAGCCTGCTTGGGTCTCCTCTCTCTCTCTCTCTCTGCTCCTCCCTCGCTTGTACGCATGTGCTCTCTCTCAAAATAAATAAATAAATAAATATTTAAGAAAAATAAATATTAGTTAAAAAAAAGAAAAGAAAATTCTAACATAGCTACGACCTGGATGAACCTGGAGGACAATACATTAAGTGAAACGAGTCAGTCACAAAAAGACAAATTCCATACAATTCCCACCAATGAGGTACCCAGAATAGTCAAACTGATACACACAGAAAGTAAAAGAGAAGTTGCCAGGAGATAGGGGAAAGACGGTGGGTTGTTTAATAAGTATAGAATTTCAGTTTTCTAAAATGAGAAATTTCTGGAGATTGGTTGCACAACGTCAATATATGTAACACTACTGAACCGTACCATTAAAGGTGGTTAAAATGGTAACTGTTATGTGTGTTTTACCATAATTAAAAAAACGTGAGGTAAAAGATAAACACGAGGTTTTACTATTATTTTCCTGCCTCCGGTGGGTCACTTGTACTTATCCCATTCTGGAGACCATCGTTTTTAATGTGTCAACAGGCAGAAGGTGATCAACACAGATCCACACCGCCAGCTCTCCCTTCAATGAAGTTACACACTGCCCAAGCTCAGGGAGTGTGGTCAGCAAGATGTCCAGCTGTCAACCGCCCTGGGACACCCCCTTGCTGCAGAGAGCCACCCGGCTGAGGGGACATCCTTCCTGGAGCAGCCTGCATCGCTGAGCGTGATGGGGGACCAAAGCCTGACCCTTTCATCCTGATGTGGGACACTCTGAAGGTCAACCCTCCTTCTGGACTTTCCTGTAGGGGTGGCCGAGACTTTGTTAGTACTTTATTGTGTTTCGTTGTGTTTCTACTTTCTCGGTCCAAACGTACTTCCACTGTTTTCCCTTTACGGTTGTGGATTCCTAATAAATTTTTTGCACCCAGACTCCATCTCAGCATCTGACTCAGGAAAACTATAATTGCAGCACAGATCAAGATAGTATCAAAACAAATATAACCAGGTTCTTTAATATCTAAACAAGAACGAACTAATGTTTGAGTAACTTAGTGAAATGATGAAGGCCTTTGCATTTGAAGAATGAAACAAGTTAAAGTTCTAAATAGGTAAATTAAGGCCTTTTCAGATTAAGAAACACCCACACTTCTCCAAGAGCCAAACTCACAGTCAGAATTATGCCACAAAATGAATAGAAACTTTTTCTGTTAAAGTCGCAGTGTTTGTAATGCAGGTAAACCTAGTTTATGTAATGCCGGGATGATTCGTATGTTTGTATGTTTCCCCCAGGAGCACCCTTTCACACTGTGAATGTAGACAGCAATCTAAAGGGGCTTACATGAAGAAAAATTATACCTAAATACCCTGAGACAATCAATAGGTTAATCCATCACCAGACCAGTCCATGGTTATACGGAAAGTAAGGTAAAACATGGTAACAGGCCAAAGTGGGAATAGTTACCTTTTAAATGCAGTTATTCCCTTTTGAATAATTATAGTTGTATCTCTGATTCTTCTGCCTTCTCCCCTTAAAGCTTTGGGAATCTTTGAATTTCTATAAAAAATTCTGCACATATGAAGAATCTTCCCAGACATTATCATCTGTTAATGTGTTTTGTGTTCGTGTATTTTGAGGCCATGTTTGCGCTAAAAAGAGAATTAAGGACATCATAATATAATTTAATTCCTTGCTTTATTTTCACTTGACTTATCTGGATATTATAGGACCTTTCACATGTAGAACATTCTTAAACATAAATATATGTAAAACCTTCAAAACAGGCAGAAGTTCATTGTTTGCGATCATAGAAGGAAGAAGAGATATAGAAATGTAAAATAATTTGTAACACCAGATTAATTATATTTCCATCTGGCTGTGGAATGAGGTAAAAACATAAATCTCCCAGATTTTTCTAAACTGTGATGATGATAGTCAATATTTATTGAGTAAATGCAATGTGCCATGTGCACTTGACTAGGATTATCTCAGTATTTCCTCAAAACAACCTGCACAGAAGGAATTATTAGAATGCCCATTTTACAACAAGGAAATACACAGTTTAGGGGATTTAGGCAAGTAACTAGTCTAAAGTTATATGGGGAGGAAGTGAAAGAAACAGGAGGAAGTCCAGGTGGCTGGCTCCACAATGAGAGCTCATAACAACCCTGCCTGCTCCTTGTGAACTTAACCTGCCAGTTCATCAATTAACTGCTTAATTGATGGTTTATGTTGTATGAACTGGTGGTTAATTAAATGTTCTGAATCACAGAATTATATCACTTAGGACTGACAGACTTTGGTTAGAAAATGACAAGACACTTCAATCAAGTGTTAAGATTTTCTTCCTTTAAAAATATATTTTGCAGCCTTATTTAAGGAAGAAAATATCCAGACAAGTTACAGTGAATGAACAGTTCGTTGGATGACTCATCTAAAGGAAAGAATGGTGGGGCATCAGATAATCTATCTGATAATCTAATCTTATTTACTAGGGAGATAATGGTTCTAGTTTCCCGGACTTTGAAATTTACCCAGCACACGTCTCAGTGCCAGAAACATCATTGTGGCGCACAGAAATGGCAGATGTATACCATATGTCTTCCCTGTCGTCTCTGCTAGCCCATGGCAGACAGTACCAATAGATCCCAGCACCCACAGAGCCCAGATGTGTCAGGAATCCATTTCAGCAGGGTGCACAGGCAGCCATTACCAGATACCTGCACTAAAACTTTCAGTGAGAGCAAAGCTGTCTTTAGTCTTCTAGCACTTGAGGGAAGGGGGTTCAAGGTGCAACTCTGGGTCTTTGGAGCCTTTATAATTAGTGATTTTGTTTTCAATTCCCTGAACACTCCAATGTCCTCCTAAATCTTCTAATCAGGGTGGTGGCCTTCAGGAAGAGAGGTTGTAGGACAAGAGTTACTATTCTTTTCCCTTCTCTTGAGTCCTTATTAGGTAACTGAACAGTTAAAATGATAATACAACTTCACTTAGACTGATAAGAGCTTAACAGATTGGTCTTTGGGTGAATAAATTTGCAATATTAAGGAAACTTTTTTCTCCATTCATATTTTATAAACATGTATGTGCCAGACATGTGTTAGATGATTTCAGAATCGCTCACTCTTGGAAACACACTAAGTGCAATTTTGGTTACTTCATAGTGTTCAACAGGCTAAAGGGGACAGTTATTTCGGGACAAACCTTTTGCCAAACCTCAGATAACAATTCACTGGAGGTCCCTTTGCTTATGAGTAGGAATGAACTGTGGCTTACAACTAAATAGAAATAAATGCTCTCAGCAGGGAAGAGTCATTACCAATTTAATGAACCAGAGTTCTGTTTATAGCTCTGTGAAGGATCATAATGTGTAAATTTAAATAAAACACCATGGCTTTGGTTTTAAGTGTTAATATGTGAAATATTACTTTCTTCCTAACTTTAAAAGTGAAATGTATATAGCTGGAATGTGTTTATCAAGTTCATGGACAGGCAATACACAATGAAAGACCCCAACAGAAATGAAAGACTGAACAATAACATTGCAGGATCTGGGGTCCACATTGGTCAGTTTTGTTCTGTGTATTACCAGGCTGATGGCTTTGATTAGCAAATAACACTTAAATATATACCTATATACACTTGACTCAGACGCGTCTTATCTTTAAGTTGTAAACCAAAGCAATGAAGACAAGCTTTGAGATTTACTGAAAAGCCTCTTCTTGAGGTTCCTTCTGGAGGATTCTTTGACTGGCTCCATCAATCCTCTTTACTTATATCTCTGGCATTTTCCATTGACTGTAAACTTCTGGCATCTGGGGACATGTTGGCCTTGTTCCCTGCTGTCTTCTCAGGGTCCAGATCCAAGTCTGGTCTATACTTGGTGCTCTAGAAATATTTGTTAATGAATGAATGGCTTTTTGAAAAGTATAACAATTGAATAGAAGCTCGTGTGTTAGGACATCTTTTCCCATAATTATTGAGTTTAAGTTCTTGAACAACCAGTTGGTTGAAAAAAAAATTTTTTTTAATTAGTAAATTCAATTCTGATCTCTGAGATAGTTCCACTTTAGGTGAGCTGAGATTGCTGTCTTCATACTGGAATGCAAGAGCTTCTGAGATGGAAGAGATTTTCCAGGAGGCTCATAGACAAAAACACTTAAAGGGAATCAGTTTTCAGATCTTCAACATCCACATATACTCTTTCCTAAAATTAATTTTCCTGAGAACACACATGCAAACCACCTTCACTGTCATTATCATATTTCTTCCACTTCACAAAAGAAAGGCACGTTTTTCCCTCAGTGTGTCGCCTGCAGTGGAGAAATTCAGTTGACCATAAGACTTATCATCCAAACTGGGACATTTCTGAGAGTGAAAGTAGGCTCTAGACACAATCAACACAGGACAATATAATATTGACAAAGGTGTTTTGAAGATAATGCTATTATAAATCTTCTCCCTACTTCTGCATTTACTGAGTCAAAACAAACCAACAAACCAACAGACCAACAACATGCCTCTTAGTGAAAGAGTAGCAGGTAATTAATAATCGCTTACAAAATGTTAGTAAAGCTTTTAAGGTTCTCCCCAGAGTGATAAAGTGAATGAATCTAATGAGCTAGTGATTTCTGAAACTTTGTGAAAACAGCAAAGAGGATCTTATTGAATTGTCAGCTGATGGATCAAAAGCAATGGACAAAAATGTTTATAGCAACATTATTCATAAAGGCCCAAAGATCAATTAACCCAAATCTTCATTAACAGTAGAATGGGTAAGTAACTTGTGATACAATCATGCAATGGAATTGTACGTATCAATGAAAAAGAACAAAAGGTAACTATATATAACATGACTGACTTTCACAGACACAATTTAACAAAGTACATACTCTATGGTTTCAGTTTCATGACATCGAGGAAAAAACTGATTTATGGAGTTAGATATCAAATGCTACCTTTGGGTAGATTGTAGGCTGGGTGAGGGCACAAGGTAGACAGAGGTGAAAATGTTCTATATCTTGATCTGGGTAGCATTTGCATGGGCTTATTTATGTTTAAAATTTTCATGAGGCGTACACTGGAGATTTGTAAACTTTAGTGAAGTTATACATTAATAAAAAGAAAAAGAAACTGACTTATTTGAGCAGTAAAGTTCTGCTTATGTGCAATGCTAGATGCTGGTGATAAAATAGTGAACAAGGTCTCACGAAGCTTATAGCCAGGATAACCATATCCTAGTTGAACCCTTGTTTGGCCATAATTATAAAACCTACTTGCATTCCCCCAAATACCCCAGTTTTGGTGATAAATTATACTATTGGCCCATGTTCCAGCTGTTGATTGCTATGTGACAAACAAGTCCCTTCCAAATCTTGGTGGCTGAAAAGAATAGTAATTGAAACACAGCACACAGTATTGTGGGTCAGGAGTTCATGTGGACCTCGGCTGGGCAATTCTTCTACTTCTACCGGCCTTGAATGCAGTCACTTGGTGGTACTCAGTTCCCAGATGGGCTGGTCTGGTGGTGGGGGGCGGGGCTCCAGATGGCTCTCCTCACAGACTCTGGAGTTTGGGTGGGGGTAGCTGAAAGAGTGGGGTCTGCTTGGACTGTTGATGGAAAGGGCTCCACGTGGCCTCTCTAGATGGTGGTCTCAGGGTGGTCAGACCTCTAGCGCGGTAGCCGGCCATGGGTGCCGCATGTAATTTTATGACCTAGCCTTGGAATCACACGATGTGATGAACTTCTGCTCATGCTCAAGACAAGGAAACATAGACTCCATCTCCAGTGGGAGGAGTGTCAAAGAATTTGCAGGCATATTTTCAAAAACCACAACGCTGTAATTGTGGAGGAGATCCAAAGAGACCTTTGCCAATTCTACCTTCTCAATATTTTCTGCATCCCTCTGCCCCTCCCCATCCTGGAATGACTTTGTGAGCTTGGATCCTTACAATCTCTCATCTGTACTATTAGATAATACTCTTAATTGGTCTCTTGTTCCTAGTTTCTCCCTCCTTCATTTTATCTTGCTGGTTGTTAACTAATGCCCTGTTCTGTGTCTGTCAAGATTTTGCGGGGGGAAAAAAATTGTAACAAGGCCCTTTTTATTTACTAAAATCCAAATTCCTTTGCCTGTCATTCAAAGCTCTTTATCACCTTATGCTGACATAACTTCCCAAGCTTATCTTCCACAGACTCTTTCGTGTGCTTTAATGTTCAGCCAAGTACCCCTATTTTATGTTTCCTCTCTGGGAGCCACCCTTCACAGGCTCAGCGTGTGAACTCAGAGTTTGTGAAATGAGTGTCCTCACTGGTCTTCCCTGCCCCTCTTCACCCCCGAACCCTGGCTCAATCTCACAGTTCTATAAGGTCCTGATGAAATGCCTCCTCCAGGATGCTCATTCGATAACCTTTTATGGCAGAGCTAATCGTCAGGCTCGGTGTTAGGCCCTGGTGGCACTGAAGGGACAGGCAGGCAAGAGCCCCACCCTCGGAGAGCTCACAAGTCCCTATTTGGATGTCTCAAGAAAATCCATTGGTCCTTTTCTTAAGTTACTTTAACACTTAGTATAAGCAGAGTAGCTAAACACTAAGATCCTGAAACTGTGACCTTGAGAAAGCTTTTAATCTTTTTTGGGCCTCAGTTTTCTTTTCTGTAAAGTGGGGATAATAGCACCTATCACATAGTTGCCATAAAGTTCTGACATGTTATTAAATTGAAAACACTTAGAATAGAGTTTGGTAAACTGTAAAACTTAAATAAGCTTTAGTAATTCCTATTGGTTTTATCACCACCATCATTTTTAGCTGTCTGTGTGTTTTCCTCCTGTTCTCCTCCATTAGATTATAAACTTATTTTTTTTTTTTTTTGGAGCTGGGTACTAGATCTTATATATTGTTTTGGAGGTGTTTTAGAAAGAGTGTCAGCTTTCAGGTCAGGCAGAGAGGTTTGAGTCCAGCTCTGTATCTCATTAACTGTTAGGCCTTAGATTACCTTCCTGTGCCATATTTTTTCATATTTAAATTCCGAATAATAATGCCTAACACACAGAGTTTTCATAGGGATTTAATGGGGTAATATTTGTAAATTGTCTAGCTTAATGTCTGATACATAGTATGTGCCCCCCAAATGACAATGTTGATGATGATGATGATAAGCATAATGATGATGATAAAATTACAACTCTGACAATTCCTAGAACGCTCTCTACTTACTGTGGCACATGATTTACTAAGTATCCTTTTGGACATTCTAATGCCTTTATAAATATCATTTGCTCTGATTAAGATTATACTATGTTTAATTAATCTCCTTTTATCATTTACTGTAAATAGATGTCTTTAAATTGCAACCCATATAGATTTGCCTCATCTTTTAAAATGATTACATAGCATTTCTTTATATATGTGTACCATAATTTATTTAATCAGTCCCTTATAAATGAATATTCAAGTGTTTTCAATTTCCCCATTATACACCACACTATAATCAAATGGAAATTATGTACACACATTTACCCCCTGTTGTATTATTTCTTTAAGAGAAATGATTTGAAGTAAAACTGGCTTGGATAAAAGAAATAGACTTACAGACTTTATGCATACTGATGGATTGCGCTCCTGGCCGGTTGCATCTACCCTTACTAGGAGGCCCCATCCCTGTTTGCACATCTTTGCCAACACTAGACTTTGATCAAGACCACTTCTCGGGAGAGCCAAGATGGCAGAACAGCCTGGAAGTTTTTTGTGCATCTCGCGTCCATGAAATACAGCCAAACCAACACTAAACCATCCCGTGCACCTAGAAAACTGATCTGAGGACTAACGCAACAATCTGCACAACCCGAACCACAGAATTCAGCAGGTATGCGGGGCGGAGAGGTGAACTGGGGGGAGAGAGAAGCCACGGGCAGGGAGCTGTTTTGGCTTGTGGAGAGAGGACTGGGGGTGGGGGAAGGATACGGGAAAAGCACCCCTCCCCAAAAGCAGCTGGAGAGAAAGTGGAAAAGTGGAAACAGCCCCAGGGACTGAACTAAAAAGAGAGAAAGGAGAAAGGAGACGGTTTAAACTCCATTAAATTCCATTAGGACTAAATTCCTCCTATAAACAGGGGGAGCACAGAGTCGGAAACGTCGCAGCTCCTTACCTGGCGGTGCTCTGGTGGGAAGGGCGGATCCCCAGGAGCAGAGTGAAGTCCGGGGGTCTTCGGGCCACACGGGAGAGGCGGTTCGCCTGCTGGGAGGACACCTGGTAGAGGCTGTGTGCCCCCTCGCCCCACAACAGACAAAGGCTCCAGTGGACCTGGGAGAACAACCACATTCGCTGGTGCTGGAACAAGGTCGTTGCGGCTGAAGCCTCGCACCAGATGTGCGTTGTGATTGTCCACACTCCCTGAGGCTCTGCTGCTACACGATCATGTGAACTCTCTCTGGGGCGGGCTGGCGCCCGGCCGCAGTCTCGGGGAGTCGGCAGCAGCACGGTGTCACCAGCCATGAGACACCTGGTCAGGGTCCAGGGAGGCCCTCTGGCAGAGGGGCGGATGGGGCCACAGTCTCTCAGAAGTAAGGGATCGGGGAAAAACAGCTGCATCTGAGATAAAACTTAGGAAGGAGGTGCTGCCTGGGGTCTGGTCACAGACAGTGAAAAAGCGGGGAGTGGACGCAAGTGGAAGACAGAGGATGGGTACGTGATCCCCGATCAGGGAAGAACAGAACTGCCTGGGGAGCTGGGCGACGCCATTTTCACGCTCCCGCGCATGCGCACACACGCCTACAAATGCCACAACCAGCCACCCCGGTTGGCTAAGCAGCGCCATCTAGTGGAGAACGGAGCCGTTACACTAAGCCAAGCTCAACTGGGCCAACCTCGCTCTTCAGACACACAAATCTCTCTGTCTGCTTAGTTTACGGACTACAAAGCACTTCATAGTTTGACTTCTAGGGGAAAACGGAAGAATTTCAATCGTATTAAAGCCTGTTGACCGGTCCATCTTTTCAATTTTCTTTTTTATTCTTTTTTTTTCTTTTTTTCTCTTTTTTGTTTCTTTACTTGAATACAGAAAGAGAAAAAAGTTACTTTTAATTTCGATTTTTATTAAAAATATTTTTAATTTTTTCTACTATATTTTTTACTTTTGTGTAATTTTTTTCAAATTCTATTTTATTTCCATCATTTCATTTTATTCTACTTCAGTGTATTCATTTTTTCGGATTTTTTTTCAAATATCATAGATTTTATTTTTTGTTTTTTTTAACTTGTTTTATTTTTTATTTTTTTAAGTTTACATCCAAATTAGCTAGCATATAGTGCAACAATGATTTCAGGAGTAGATTCCTTAATGCCCATTACCCATTTAGCCCATCCCCCCTCCCCCAACCCCTCCCGTAACCCTCAGTTTGTTCTCCATATTTATGAGTCTCTTCTGTTTTGTCCCCCTCCATGTTTTTATATTATTTTTGTTTCCCTTCCCTTATGTTCATCTGTTTTGTCTCTTAAAGTCCTCATATGAGTGAAGTCATATAATTTTTGTCTTTCTGTGACTAATTTCACTTAGCATAACACCCTCCAGTTCCATCCACGTAGTTGCAAACGGCAAGATTTCATTCTTTTTGATTGCCGAGTAATACTCCATTGTATATATACACCACATCTTCTTTATCCATCATCCATCGATGGACATCTGGGCTGTGTCCTTACTTTGGCTATTGTTGATAGTGCTGCTATAAACATGGGGGTGCATGTGTCCCTTCGAACCAGCACACCTGTATCACTTGGATAAATGTCTAGTAGTGCAATTGCTGGGTCATAGAGTAGTTCTATTTTTAGTTTTTTTGAGGAACCTCCACACTGTTTTCCAGAGTGGTCTGCACCAGTTTGAATTCCCATCATGTTTTCAAATTTTGAAACGATTTCCTTTTTTTTTTCCTTTCTTTCCCCCTTTTAATCTAATCTATCAAGCCTCTTTCAGCACCCAGACCAAAACACACCTAGGATCTAGCATCATTTATTTGATTTGTGTGTGTATGTGTGTGTGTGTGTGTGTGTGTGTGTGTATATGTGTGTTGTTTTTAATTTTAATTCTTTTAATTTTAATACTTTTTAATTTAAATTTTTTACCTCATTAATTCCTTTTCTCCCTTCAAAATGACAAAACAAAAGAGTTCACCCCAAAAGAAAGAGCAGGAAGAAACGACAGCCAGGGACTTAACCAACACAGATACAAGCAAGAACCAGAATTTAGAATCATGATAATAAGAACACTAGCTGGAGTGGAAAATAGATTAGAATCCCTTTCTGTGGAGATAAGAGAAGTAAAAGCTAGTCAGGATGAAACAAAAAATGCTGTAATTGAGCTGCAATCTCTAATGGATGCTACAGCGGCCAGGATGGATGAGGCAGAGCAGCGAATCAGTGATATAGAGGACAAACTTATGGAGAATAATGAAGCAGAAAAAAAGAGGGAGACCAAAGCAAAAGAGGACAATTTAAGAATTAGAGAAATCAGTGACTCATTAGAAAGGAACAACATCAGAATCATAGGGGTCCCAGAAGATGAAGAGAGAGAAATGGGGGTAGAAGGGTTATGTGAGCAAATCATAGAGGAAAACTTTCCTAACCTGGAGAAGACACAGACATCAAAATCCAGGAAGCACAGAGGACTCCCAGTAGATTCAACAGAAACCAACCATCAACAAGGCATATCAGAGTCAAATTCAGAAAATACTCAGGCAAGGAAAGAATCACGAAAGACTATGTCTTTCTCAAGATTAATTTTTTTCATCTATTCTTTTAACTTATCAATATATCCCTAGTCGTACAGCCTTTAAAAACATGCATGTGTTTTTATTTCCTGTAGACTATGGGCTCCTTGAAGAAAGCACCCTTCGTTCATTTTGGTAGCGTCCATTAGTCAGTGGTCCATTCCATTGGAATCTAGAGCAAACACTTCTTCTTCCTCAGAAATTCTTGCGACTTTAAAACAGATCCAGGCCTTAAACAAAGTCATCTGTTTATTTGTTAAAGAGTGGTGAGAGAGATGGCTTCAAGTAGTTGGAAATGAAAATTCACATTTAGAATTTCCTTTCCTTTCAACTGTAACTTTTTTGTGTGTTTGTTTTTTGGTATTTCCTCTTGGCATTTCCAGAATATGATAAATTTAGAGCAGCAAACACTGCACCCGTGGCTCTAAGAGGATAGAGGTGGGATGAAGAGGGGAGTCTGACTAAAGCAATCATATGCCACTTTAAATGAGTTCATGTCTCAGTATCCCAAAGAATGACATCGTAGCTAATAAGAATGCGCTTAACACTTATAAACAGGGCAGAGGTGCAACCTGAAGGCCCCTGAGCTACATTCAGCCTCCAGCTATGTTTTGTTTGGCTCATGCAGCATTGGCCAGATAGTGTTTGCAAACATTTTTAGTGGTTACCCAGATTTAAAATCACAGACAGGCTGGCTATTCACCAAACTACTCCTGCTTCTTCCTGGGCACACAGCTTGATTCATTTCTCAGCTTCCACTGTAGTAATGTATGTCTATGTCACAGAGTTTTGGTCAATGAAATGTGAATGAAAGTTATGGGTACCTCCTCTAGGTATGGCTCATAAAAACCAATCATGAATGAGCAACCCTCCCAGCTCGTTGCTCTTCCCTTGACTGTACTTAAATACCCAGGGCAAGCAGTTTAATATAATAGCAACCTGGCAGTTTGTTTCGTGAATGGCAGTGTGGAGCAGAACCTCCTTACCCACTTTTAGCCCTCCCCACAACCATGCCCCAACCTGGAACAAGATTATATGATAAACAATTCCTGTTATGTTCGATCCAGTGGGTATGTTTGGGTCCATCTGGTGCAACAGTTAGCTGACTCTAATTGACATGCTCTGTAACAAGGATCACAAGATCTCTAGCATGGCATGATCCACTCCATGTTGACTCTTACAATCCAAAGGGCCACCCATTTACGTTTTCTGCCACGCTCCCTCACGTACTACAATTTGAGACTCTTTGCATGGTGCTGGATAGTTTATTGGGCATGCCCACATTCATCATCTCTTGAATCTTTCAACAATTCTGTGAGTCATTGGCAAACTAGATAACATCATTCATTCTTCAGTAAGATCGGCTTCATTTGAGCGAACAGTTAGCTGTTGAGTGCCTACCACAAACCAGGCACTGTGCTGGGCCCAGGTGATGCAAAGATGAGATAAGAGGAAACTAAAACTTAGAAAGTTCTTAGTTACATAATCATGTATTTGTTGAGTCACAAGCCACCAAAAGAAATGGCATGGGTGATTATGGAACTACCAATGATAATCTTGTTCTGGAATATTGCCAGAAGATAAAACATGGACAAAAGTTTAGATTTTCAAAAGGAAAATAAGGTGGCTTCTTGGAGCTGCAAATCAGTATATTTAATGTTTAATGATGATACTGTGGAAAAAACTCTAGAAATCATTATTTGAAGTTTTATGAGCACTTCGATAAGAACCATTCATCCCTGGAAGTAAGAATCAGTTTGCGACAAGAAAATCTTGCTGAACGTAATTTATTCCCCTTTTCAATAGGATTATTACTCTGTCAGCTATGAAGAATGTTACAGAGAAGGCTTTCTTCGCTGGCTAGGGCTGCCATGACAAAATATCATAGACAGGGTGGTTTAAACAACAGAAATTTATTTTCTCACAGTTCTGGAGGCTAGATGTACAAGACCAAGGTGCAAGCCAATTCAGTTCCTGGTGAGATTTCCTGGTGAGAACTCCTCCTGCTTTGCAGATGCCTTCTCACTGTATCCTCACATGGCCTCTCCTTGGTGTATGCATGTGGAGAGAGAGCGAGAGATCTTTCTCTTTCTTTTCTTGTAAGGCCACCAATACTACTGAGGAAACCACCCTTATAACCTCATTTAATCTTAATTACCCCTAAAAGCCATATTACCAAACACAATCACATTGGGCATTAGGGCTTCAACATACGAATTTGGGGGGGGGCCATAATTCAGTCCATAGCAATGGTGAAATTGATTTTAATAAGATATCCTAGCTATACCCTAGAAAATGATAAATTTAGGTAGATGCATTTTTTTTTTTAAATCAAAATATATGGATTAGTAGATAATTGTCAAACTCAAGAGAGGCCACTGGAGGCATGCCCTAGGTTTGGAGGTTAACATTAGAATCAAGAGCATAGTTATAAACAGGGATTATATGCCTGTTGAATAGGCAGCTTATGTATTAGATGATAAAATTGAGATTCAAAATGGTCTCACGGGGCTAGCTTTATGGGCTCAACCAATGAAATGTCATCCAGCAGAGTAACTGTACTGTACTTTAATAAAGATAAAGAAATTACGTAGGAAAGGATGAAAGCTTGGAAATAATCCTGGGAAAATAAGTCACTGCAAACTAGGCTGTTCTCCTCAAAGTCTAGTGTTCAGGTCAAGGTGATGGTCCCAGGACACCTGGTGCTAATCAGACCATGCTGTGTCCAGTTCTGGGAAACATATTTAAGGAGAAGCACCACTGATAAGATCCAAGAGGATGAGAAGAATGGCTCAGTACTTATTTGAACTCAACTGTTACTGTTCTGTGTGACATTGGCTCAGTGCCTGGAGAGCTAATTCAGAGATATGAAGACTTGGGGGGAAAATAAGAATTGTCTTCAACTATAAGGAATGTTGTTATAAAATGGTTGTGTTTAGCTGGTGTGATTATATAATAATTTCATTTTCTTCTTTCTTCTTTTTGTTTATTTATTTATTTATTATTTTTTTTACTTGTAGAAAAGATATTTTATTTTCCTTTTCATATACGGAGATGACCCAACAAACCTCACTTTTTATAACTCTTTTAAAAATTCTAGACAGAGATTCATTTTTCTCACTGACATCATTCTACAGAGAGCTCATTTTAACCAAAAAGAAGTTAAAATAGTTTTATTTATTTATTTATTTATTTATTTATTTATTTATTTTTGTGGGTTTTGTTTTTGTTTTTGTTTTTGTTTTTCTTTTAAATATAACGTATTGTCAAGTTAGCTAAGGCACAGCGTATACAGTGTGCTCTTGGCTTTGGGAGTAGATTCCCATGATTCATTGCTTACATACAACACCTGTACTCATCCCAACAAGTGCCCTCCTCAATGCCCATCACCCATTTCCTCCTCCAGTACCCCATCAACCCTCAGTTGGTTCTCTGTATTTAAGAGTTTCTTATGGTTTATCTCCTTCTCTGTTTGAAACTACTTTTTTAACCTTCCCTTCCCCCCATGGTCTTCCGATAAGCTTCTCAAGATCCACGTATGAGTGAAAACATATGGTACCTGTCTTTCTCTGACTGACTTATTTCATTTAGCATAACACCCTCCAGTTCCATCCACAGTGTTGCAAATGGCAAGATTTCATTCTTTCTCATTGCCAAGTAGTATTCCATTGTATATATAAACCACATCTTCTTTATCCATTTACCAGTTGATGCACATTTGGGCTCTTTCCATAATTTGGCTATTGTTGAAAGTGCTGCTATAAACATTGGGGTACAAGTGTCCCTATGCATCAGCACTCCTGGATCCCTTGGATAAATTACTAGCAGTGCTATTGCTGGATCGTAGGGTAGTTCTATTTTCAACTTTTTGAGGAACCTCCATACTGTTTTCCAGAAAGGCTGTACCAGCTTGCATTCCCAACAGTGCAGATTGCTTACAGTGCCACCAGGCACTGTGTCAAACACCTCATAAATGTCACTTGTCTTAATCCTTAAGAAAATCTGGTGAGACAATCGTCTTGTCCCCTTATTATTGATGGAGAAACCGAGGGCCAGCCAGGGTGAGTGGCTTTTCCAAGTTCATACAGCTAGCAGAGAAAAAGCTAAAGTTTGAACCCAGCTCTGTGAGATGTTAGAGCCTACAATCTTGGCCATTATACTTTATTTCCCCCACCCCCATTCTTTCCCAATGTTCTCTAATAAACAAAAACATTGCATGTATATCTAAGGAAAACGTCTTTTAAAAAGGAAACCGATGTTCAGAACGGTAAAGAGACAGAGTGGGGACTATGGATGGAGTTTAAGGCGGTCAGATTTCGGTCAGTATTTGGAAGAACGAGCTAACAATGATACATTTTCATGAGTGGAATGTATTGGGTTGGCTTGCTCATTCTGGCTGATGACCTGTCAAGTCAATTGAGAAGAAAGAGAGCTTTGGGTTATCTAGTCTCTCAAGATGCTCTGTACTCTGTCTTAAGAGGTCCATTCATTCCTTCACCCAGGACATAATCATTGAGAGCCCACTACGTGTCAGGCATTAATCGAGTCTCCAGGGACACAGTAAACAAGGGTCTGTTGCCACAGAGTGTATATGCTAACCTGGGGAGATAAGCAAATAAAAATATACATCCAATATATCAGGTGATGATCAGTATAGTGAAGTAGGAGAAGTCAGGGTAGAGGGTTGGAGAATGATGTTGGAGAGAGGGAAGGAGATATTTTCTAGAAATGGTCGGTATGAACACGTAGGGAATTCTCCTAAAGTAGAAATCATATCAAGTTGTTTCTTGGCTTAAATATTAAAACATCCCCAGTGGCTTCCCATTTTACTCAGAGCAAAATCCAAAGTCCTTACAATCTCTGTCATTTCCTATACAACTGGCTCCCACTCCCACCATGACCTCATTTACCACTCCACCCACATCCACTTGGGCCAAGTCACAATGGTTTCCTGAGTAGCTCCATTTACTTCCTGGAACCCTTTTACTCCAGGTACCTGCATGGTTCAGTCTCCCTTCTTTGAACTCTGATCCAATGTCACCTTATCAGAGAAGCCCTCACAGGCGACACTAAATCAACCAGAGCTCCTTCATCCGTCACTTTCTTTCTCCTGACCCAGGGACCAATTACATACTCTGTGGAGCCTAGCGCACAATGCAATGTGGGATCCCTGGTTCAAAAACCGGGGGGGACAATGGGAATGTTAAAGGTACCAAAATAGGTAGCTTTTTCCCTTTCCTCCCTGACCTCTCTGTCAACCTGTCGTGGTGTTTGCTATTTAATGTCATGCTGCTAAGTCATGGGGACACTTGTAGAATGAGAGCACACCCTCAGAAGCAGGTGGGGCTGCCTGTCCACAGTGTGTTGGACCCGTTGAAAGGGGACATGTCCGGCCTGACTTTCCTATCCCTATCTGGGCACAGCATGGCAGTCCGGCAGCCAGTGGGCGAGGGGATCTGGCACTGCAGGCACTGCAGTGGGAGTGACAAGTTCAGCACTGTCACACACTAGGTACCTGGATCAGGGGTAGGACAGAGGCTCGCCCCAGTGAATCACCCACCCAATGACCGTAGCACTGCAAATCGAGTGATGGAGACAACCGTTGCTACACCCTGCCCTGAGACGCACCCAACCCCGACCCTTTCCATGTCTGTGTCCGGGTCTCCACTGGGGCCGCAGGGTGGCAGTGGTCATGGCGTGGGGAAAGAGATGGGAAGGCCAGGTGGGACCTGGGGTGTCAAAGGTGAGGAGAGGCAGCTGAGAACTTGTCTTGAGGAAGCTCAGGAGGCGGGATCCGGCTGGAGCTTCAACCCCCTGTGTATGCTTCATTGTCACATCAGACTTCACTCGTTAAACCCAAAGTAAAAATAAGATTCAGAATTTGGAGGCAGTGACCACAGGGCATTATAATCACAAGTGTGAGGCACTTCTGAGTGTGGGCCCTTGTATAGCTTGCACAGGTTTGTAAGCCTATGAAGCTGGCCTTACCCAACTATTATTCTGCTCGGCCCTGTCCCCACCATATGATATATTGATTTGACTGTTTATTATCTGTCTTCTTCCACCAGAAGTAAGCTCTACTGGAGCGGGGGCTTTGTTTCCTTCCTTCCGTGTCTTCCACTGCCTTGGGATAAAGATGTGGTCTTCAACATCCTGACAGGGGTGGATCTGGTTAATAGGGGCTTTTTTTTTTTTTTTAATTTTAAAAATATTTATTTTATTTTTGAGAGAGAGAGAGAGACAGAGCATGAGAGGGGTAGGGGCAGAGAGAGAGAGAGACAGACAGACAGAATCTGAAGCAGACTCCAGGCTCTGACCTGTCAGCACAGAGCCCGATGTGGGGCTTGAACCCACCAACCGTGAGATCATGACCTGAGCCGAAGCCAATGCTTAACCAGCTGAGCCACCCAAGCACCCCAATGGGGGCTTTTAATTAAACACAGAATGCCAGTATACAAAAACTTGAGAAACATTGCTTTATATCCAACGAAAGCATACATGTCTTCACAAAGTGAGTCTTCGGATGTGGTTGGGATAGCCACGTGAAGGTAGGAAAGGTTAAAAGTCCAAGGAGATTTAGGTAATTATAGGGAAGATATGCCCAGGCAACTCAGAAATTTTTAAGCAAAGTGGGGATGTTTAAGGGTCTTAAACACCAGACTTTCAAAATAAACTACCCATAATCTCGAAAGTTCCAGGGGCTGTTGCCAGAGGCTTCATCCTGGGTGGGTGACCAAGGCCGATCTTCTATCACCTTTTTCTTGTGCTTTACTACAGAGTATGGCTTTGCAACTGGGTCAGGCATTCTGAAAATGTACAACATAAATACAAAATATGACAGGCAACTTTCAATCAACCTCTGAGGCAATGAGGTGATACAGAAGTAGTTTCCTACTAAAATATCCAAATGTAGCTTTTTGGAGGAGCTGAAGCAGGGCCAGAGTTCCAGAATTCATGCTGTGCCCCAGAAGGAAGAGACCAAAGCCCTCAATAACAGGCAGAAGGATGGTCCCAATGGGAGCTGGAGACACCTATCTAAATATCCCTCGGTGAAGGCTAAATGTCCCTGCCATATTATCTAGCCCATGATTTGGTGAGGGAGTCTGAGATCGCGGCACTGGAAATACCCAAAGCCCTATTACGCATGAGTATGAAATGAAATCAACTCCTAATATTGACTTTCAGTTGGTGTCTCAGTTTCTAAAAGTCCCCAGACATCATGGAAGAATTAAAACAATATATTATGATCAAGCAAATACAGATGACTTTTCCCCCTTTGAATAATTTGCTTGAGTGTTAAAATAGATTTCAAAATGGAAGACAAAAAAATCCCAGGCATCTTTCTCTTATAAAACCCTAAATGTTTCAGCTGGAAGAAGATTATATATCTATCGGAAAGTTTCTCCAGTCTTAATATATATATTGAAAACCTATTATGCGCCAGACATCATACCAAATCTAAAAATAAAGGGAACGCCAGACACTAAGCAAAGTACTAAGACCAACTAGGGAGGTTTTACAGAAAACAAAGAGAAATTGTTTCTTAGAACAGAATTGCAAAACACAGTGTGAATTTCAGATACTACCGCCAAAAGAGCAATCCAGAAAGGGGAAGGGGCTTTGGTAAATCAACTACTCTTCCTCAATTAATGAAAAATTAATTTAGATGTAAAATCAAACTTCCTACTTCCGTCTTGCTGTATTCTTGTGGTGACTCCAGGAAGATCTTAAAATTCCTCTGGATGATCACTCACAGAGTGTTCAATGGCCTTGGTGGAGCGTGAAAGCCAGGTGAGAGACCAATGAGCCAAAAATATATTGGTTGTTATGGAGTCTCTCCTTCGGCTTCAGGAGGACTTGGATTTGTGTTTTTAGGGATATATTAGTCATAGTTCTCCAAAGAAACAACACATCCCCTCACAGCAATGTCCTGACTGGTGTTTGACCAAACAATGCGTATCATGGCCTAGCCAAGGTGACACTTGAACCACCGCAAGAAGGGTACATTTTCTTTAAGGAAAACTGTGACTGAACAGAAGAGGAAGGAAGCTGGTGCCTTTAGGGTTCATCTCTGTAGGGATACAGCACCCTGCTGTGGGACAGAGTTAGTGGTTTTGAGGATGATGTGGACACAAGGAAGACCCAGGCTATTGCCTGTCCTGAGCCGGGTCACAGGTGTAATCTTCCTCCCTGTTTGGTTACTTTTTTTGGGAAGCAGAGTGAATAGAGCCAGCTCAGAAGCATCAGGGCATGGAAAGAGGACAGAAGTGGAGAGGAGATCAGGGCATAAAAAGGAGCACATTTCATTAAGTGTTTCACACCTTTAGAAGAAAAAGAAAGAGATGACTTGGAGTTGTCCCAACAATTGAGGGTCCCTTCCCCACGCTTCCTGTACTTCTGAATGTCTTGGGCCCAGAGACTTCCCCCTGTGGTACGGGCCACTAGTCAACACCATAATGTTGAAGGATTCAACTGAAAGGATTTCTAGACCAATGAGTTCAACTCTCTATTTAAGGGGAGAGAAAGAGAGCTCCACGGTCTTAGTGGCCCACCACAGTGCTGGTTTCGAGTCTTGGCCTTTTCCATTCCATGCCAATGTTCTATCCGTCCTGTTGGGTGATTTCTACCCACATGGTAGAGCTTGAGAAGTGGGTCTGTTCTGATGTTAAAAAACTGGGCCTTGTTCCTCCCTGAAGCCAACATCATAAATTATTAGGATATAAAGATTGGAGGATTTTTCATGCTCCTTTTTGGGGCTACTTCCCCTATTTCAGAGTAAACAATTAGATCCATTATTATTCTCTATATTTAAATTGAATCTTCCATCTGTATTAACTTCTAAACCTCATCATGGCTAGTCCTAATAAAAAAAAAAAAACACTAATGAAAATATTAAATAAACGTATGTATTTCACACAAACTCCTGCCTCTTCAAATTACTATTGCCAAAGGATCATGAAATTCACATCTGTTGATGTCTGTTGTCTCAATACGTAGCAAAATAAATGTCATGTCACATGAAGCACCCAGAGAAATATGTGTGTGTGTGTGTGTGTGTGTGTGTGTGTGTGTGTCTTTTTATCAGTAAAGGAATCTTTCTGAGAAACCACTACTGCTCCCAGCGAATTTTCCTTGACTGGGATTATATCGCATGTTTCTAACCCAGTCAGCAGTAGTGGGAGGGGAGTTGCGTGGCCATGTGAAGGAGCAGTGGATTTCTCCCAGACTGGGGTTCTGATGGAAAGGACGAGGCTCGGGAGGATGAATGTTATGTAGGTGGCCAACAATGCCTGCTACATCTCTGATTGGACAGCTTAAGAGAAATAGTGTTAGGATGTGAGTGGTAGGGAGTCCTTATAGGGAATTATTTTTTTTTTTTCATAGCTCTGTAGAGCATGAATTATGATATCAGAATTCAAGTATAATGCTCTGGGGCAAAGTTGAGGACACTGAGCATCTAGGAAGAGAAGATCGGTCATTTCAAGGGAGCATGCAGGGACCTCATCACTGCACTAAATCAGTCCTGCTGAGAGCTAGATGGCCAGGGCCAGGCACAATTTATGGTGAGTCCAAGAAAGGATCAGTGATTTTCTTTAATCCTCAAGCTGTGGAGTTGAGGGCAAGCAGTTGTTTTCAAACATGCATACACATACACACACAACAAAATACTATTGGTAAATTGTGTTCTCTCCATCAGGGGAAATAACTGAATTGTGAGATAATCCCTATCTTTTCAGATCCTAAACTTTTCCCTTATGAGGCCAAGACCTGAACATAATGCCAAAGCTAAATAAACTGCCAACGATAAGGCTGCGAACTGAGTAATGAATGAATGTGATTCTTGCCTGCTCTAGTCCCAAGAAAACAAATACGGTAGCTGGTGAGAGATCAGGTATTAAAAAAAAAAAAAAAAAAAAAAAAATCAACCACTGAGAGAGTCAAGCCTGTCCTTCCAGGAGAAGAATTCCCACCTGCTTCTGCCTCGCCAGTAAGACATCGTACTGGGAGCATAATGCCGGCTTTCCTTCCACCAGAATTAAACAGTTTTCTCACATAAGGACTCAAGACTTGAATAAAATCTATCACACCCTACCAGGTGAGGCCCCAGCAGTGGGATTTACATTGTAGAATGAGCTATCATTCTAAGAGTTGCACCATGCCCACAAACCACTACGAATAGCCCCTAAATAAAAACAAGAAATAGAGGTGACCTGTGTTCAGCGTCTATCTGAATTCTCTTGAGTCTACACTGATAGTTTTGGTTATGATGTTCACAGACTTTATTTTCATGGATAGTATGGTCTTGAAATTTCTTTAAGCCTTTCTTTTATTTGTTCCTCATATATGACAAAAAGATAATCATTTGATTCAATCTAGAATATGCATGAAAATATATTCATGGGGTCATGAAAGACTAAAAACATGGCTGGAGAAACACCTTTGAGAACAGAGGGAAATATCAGAAAAATAGCATTTCAGTGATAGTTGCCTCAAGCTGATGGTAATGCTGGTTACATCTGAGGCTATGTGTACAGGCCAAGGCCTCAATCTACCATCCAGGGAAAGGATATAGGGGAGAAAAGGAAAGAATGGAAGGAGTCACTAAAATATCAAATATTACAGGAATAAGAACAATAATAGGCATCACCAGAGGATCTGGATAAAGCATAGTCCAGAGAAGTAGGGGAAGATAAGAAGAGAATAGTACTTGGCAAAACAGATGCATAGAAAATTCTAGAAGGACCGACAGGTGACTGTGTTGAATGTTGTAGAACCGAGAGGAAGTTGGAAATCAGCATTTACTTAGCCATTGATTTATGAGAGCATATTATTTGTGGGGCATGGCTAGGGATACAAAGAACATACACAAAATAACTCACCTTCACATAACTTACAATACGGTGTGTGAGAGACATGGGAAAGTAGTTCAAATGCAATGAGGTAAAGAGCACATTAACATCATGTGCTGTGGTAGAAGAGAGAAGAGGGCAGGAGAGCAGGAATTGTGAAAAGTTTCTTGGAGACAGTGATATTGAGCTAAGTCTTGATGAGGGCGTTCCATGTGGAAAAGAGAGGTACGGGTATTACAGATCGATGAAGAACATGGGCAGAGTAGAGGCGACATGAGATTTTTGTGCTTGGGGATGGCACCAAGTTAAGTATGGCTCAAGAACATGAGATGCAGGCCACTGAAAAAGCCAGCAGAACATAAATCGCAAGGATCATGCATGTGTGCTACATGGCACGGTGTGAGTTTCATCTGTGGGAGTAAGGTGCCATCGAACGATTTTTAAACAGGAGTTTCAATGGTTAGTTTCCTCTTTTAGAAAAATCTCTTCAGTGATACAAAAGGATGGATCAGAACAAAGGGTTAGCTAGCATGAAGATCCTTTGCAAGGGTCTAAATGGGAAAGGAGGACAACTAGAACTGAGGCAATGACCATGGGAATGGAGAGAAAAGATAGGTCAAGAAAGTCTAAGTCTTTACAAGGCTACAGCTGGTTTTAATGACTGCTTCATTCTAGGAGATGAAAGAGATAAAGGGAAATGTGAATGACTTCCAGGTTTTGGTTTGGGATCAATGAGAAGGGAGGGAGGATGATGGTGGCATCATTAATTGAGTGGAGGGCTCTGGGAAAACCAGTAGGTTTAGGAAGAAGGATGGACATAATGGGTTCAGCATTGTATATTAATGGAAATATTATCATTGGATGTATTGGCTGGGAAATTCCCCAGTGAAGAGAGAGACAAAGATAGAGAGATAGAAAGAGTCTGAGAAAGAAGACAAGCACTGAGAGAGGAAAACAAAAATGAACAGGGCACCCCGGGAGGGAAAGGATGGTCTTTTTCTACCTTATTGCATCTTCCTGGCACTTAGTCTCTTCTTCATTGTATGTATACAGTAGAACTTTTTCCCCCTAAATGTTCATTTATTTATTTTGAGAGAGACAGAGAGTGTGTGAGCAGGGGAGGGGCAGAGAGGCAAAGAGAGAGAGAGAATTCCAAGCAGACTCCATGCTCAACGTGGAGCCTGATGTGGGGTTCAAACCTACGACCCTGGGATCATGACCTGAGCCGAAATCAAGAGGCAGACGCTTAACTGACTGAGCCAACCAGGTTCCCCTCCAGTAAATCTCAAGTGGAGAAAGAGGAAGGGTTAAAACTCAAGTAGGGAGTGGGCTCAACTCTAGCAGAAACGCTTGCCAAAATTTTTACACAACTTAAAAAAAATCCATGGAGTCACTATGGTATAATCTTTCAATAGTCACTCAAAGGAAAATAAAGTCACATACACAGAATTTGGAGATTTTAAGGAATGAACATCTGGTCCTTATTTTACCCCCGTGTTACTGTTAGGAAACGTAGTGAATAATTTTGTTGTTGTTGAAGGAGGGAAGGGTTGACAGATTCATTGTCTGACAGCCCACGACAGGCCACTTGTGAATGACTTTGTCTTTGAATTGATACATGCTCAGAAGTCGGCCTTCATTTTAATGTAGAAATAACTCAATTCTCCAGACTCAGTCATACTTGTAAATGCGTCTGGGATTAAAAAAACAAAACAAAACAAAACCAAAACCCCTCTATGAGGGGCAGATGTTCTAATGGAAGATTTTTGTATCCTACAAAACTACCACTATATTCTCCGTAGCAGGGGTTTTATGGAAGGGAGAGTAGGAAAGCAGAACAATTTGAAACTCAGGCCAAAAAACCCAGAAGTACCCATATCAACTGAATTATATTTGCATAACAGAAACCCTAGAGAAGGCAGGCAAATAAAACCTCATCTGCTTTGGTGGCGCTAACAGACTTTTTTGATGGTGATTTCTTTAGGGTTCTCTAGGATTATTTCGCCTCCATTCATCTTCCCAGGTACTATCCCATGCAGACAAGGCTACCTGATTCTTTGGCACAAAAATACATGAATGTAGCAAATATTTTTATTATGTTGAGTTAAGCAAGGAGTTTCCAGGTAGATCTTTGAAATGAGGCACACAGTTTATAGGTGGGAGGGACCGGGACTGGGGTTAGAGGGTGAGACAAAGGTCATTTGGGTTCCAATAGCAAAAGAAAACAGAAAGCGGGAGTTAGGAGTTCTTCTCTCTCCTCTGTCACTAGGGATTTGTTGTGCATCTCTTGGCCAAGAGATTCCTTCCGAGTCCTCAAGATTTCATGCAAAACTAGAGAAGACTGCACTCTTACGTTTGTGTGTCCCCCTTGGACTATAAGCCCAGTGAAGGCCGTTACTGGGCCTTCAATTTAATTGCCTGGTGCTCAGTACAGCAAGGGAGTGAAAGCAGAGTACGAAGGGAGGTGAAGCCTCTGGATGGGTTGTCCATGCAAAATGAACACACTTGACATTTTTAAAGAGAAAGAAAAAAGAGTTTTATTCCAGCCCAAGTTAGGCCAGCTGCCCAGGACATACACCCTTCACAAAGAGGAGAGTGCTCCGGGGAGGGCACACTGGGGGCAGCGTTATAGATACGTTTTACATAGAGAGTTACAAATCATCATGACGAAGGCCATTCCAGAAAATTGCAGACTTTTTAGCTTATGTTTGTAGTGTGTGCAAGGCTGCATGACTTTAATCTTATGGGAACCAAGGAGGTTTTTTGTTGTGTTTTGTGTCTCTTATCTTCCTGTTTGCAATGCATCTTTCTGGTTATTGGTATTATTTGACAAAGCAGACGTATACTGTGTGCTCAGCACAGAAATAGAGCCCATGCTCTGAGGGGTTGCAGAGTCATTTTGACCCTGGTCAATGTTAAAGTATAGTCAAAGTATAGCCCAGGAGCAGGGCCCACAAAGGTCAAAAGCTGAAGATTTTGTTTAACAGGGGCCAATGGTTTACAGCTTTGTTTTGCCTGCGTTTTGGTAGACCACTTGGATATAACCGGGATGAGCTCAGTAGATGTACGTATCAAGTCTTCATTCTATACTGGGGACCTGTAGATTCGTTTGGGGAGAAACTCCCAGTAGGAAACAGGAACAAGAAAATAGGCTTAATTTTCTTTTCTCAAACTCCTGCCCGATTCAAACTGTCATTAAAAAAAAAAAAAAAAAAAAAAAAAAAAAAAAATTCCAGGCAATTCTTTCCAATTCCAAAGTCCATCTTTTTGTGTGTTTGTCCTCCTTATCAAAGAAGCTAATCCAATCGGTTGAAAGTGCCAGGCTCTGAGTCAAATACTACACAGCACTTCTGGGTTGCTTTTGTATTAGTCCGGGTATTTCTTTGATGTTGGACATAAGGCAGGGCATGTGCTGTGCAGACAAACACTTCTAGGTGATAAGAACCTCACAGTTAAGCCCCTGAGTGATCGTGAGCAGAAGTTTCCCTCAGGCAGCCGCTCCTGCCCAGAACGGTATTGGATTTGCCTCTATCCAGGCACAGTATGCCCGTCACCTTGGCAGCATCTTGTCATAAACGGTTACATGTGACCTACCTGCCCCTACAGAAATCCCGTCTGGCACCTTCTAGGCTTTCTCTTGGCGATTTAGCCTGCTGCTGTGTGTACAGAGCAAGAAGGCCAGACACAAAGTAGAGGCTTGCTGTGAGTGGCCACTTTGAGTTCTCCACTCCTAGAATTTCAGATTTCTTTGGCTCATCACTTCTAAGAGCTCTTCCCGAACACTTCTCTAAATTATAAATTCCATTAGGTACATAAAAGCAACGGATTGGGGGATATGTTAGATCATGCAGGGGAGCGGCCTCCATTTTGCTTCTTGTAGAGGTTAGTTCGCATTTATGCCATGAATTAAATGAAAGATTAAATGCCACAGGAGCAAATTAGTCCCATTCCTAAACTACTCTTGGAGGGTAGCTAGAAATCCGGAGCCTAAAGAGCTAGGAAGAGGGTAAGACCGTCGCCTCTGGAATGTGGTTCGTCAGCTCACGGTTGAGTTCCGTGGCCTGTGAGCGTAAGGGAAGGTTTGACATCTGCCCGTGTCCAACATCGTGGGGTCAACGCTAATGCCTCCCTTGTTCAGCTCTTGTTCACAGTCCCTTTAGGAATTCGAGATAGACCAGAATCCTGTGTAGCAAATCGTACGTAATAATTTCTGGTTCCTTGAATTTCATTCACCTAGTTTCAATTTCACTACTAATGTATTATGGTTCATAATTTAAAAGGAAGGATTTATGTGCACATAGCAATTTCAAAAGTAGACTCAGGATCTATTATTCCATAGTGTCTTTTTTGCCCTTGAGCTCACAGGGCTTTGCAGATAATAAAAAACTGCGTCTTGAAGGGCACTTTTTGACTTGTCCAGGGGCCCACCTTTCTGACTGATCAGCTTTAGAGAATTCCTATTGTCACACTGTAAAACTTTTGTCCCATCAGAAGCCTGAGGGAAAGCCCTCCAGCCAGATTCTTTACACAGATCTGTGTAGAAAGACGAAAGGTCAACTATGAGAGGGATTTCCTTCCCAACAGTACTCAGCCAAAGAAATGAGCCAGGAGGAGAGTGTTCTGAGAGTCACATGGGGAATTAGATTTCAGGAATACAGAGTTGTTCCTCTGATCTTTGCGTTATCAAAATACGACGCAACCTTCCTATTTGCCTATCGGACCTCCATAGTGGGACTTTTCCATCTTGGAGAGATCTGCAGGCCAGGTAGGTTTCCCCAAGGGAGTGAGTTGACGATAAGGGGATAGTTTGTTCCCAGATGTGATTAATGCCATGTGAAATAATTGGATTGATAGGCAAATTTTTTTTTTTTAAAGAATATGGTCATAAATGCCTTCATTAAAAGAACAGTTAAAAGACTCAGTGCTTATTGGGAGGATTATGCCCTTCAGACACAAGCCCTTATTTTGTGGGCGGGTTGTGGGTTGTGCTTGTGTCTTCTCTGACGCTCGCTTGGCTGCAGGTGGCCCACAGTGTGCCTCTCTCACCGGCTCATGCCTGAGACCTGTGTCGAATGTCTCAGGGAACCCCTTTAGCACAGCTTCTTTTCATTTATTAAGTCTTCCTCTTGCCTCCAAGAAACCAAAAAGAGGAACAGTGCATTATCTCAGGTTCCGTTTCCTAGGAAACAGGCCCAGGAATGGAGCTCTATGGGCAACAATATGGGTCGGGGAGCTCTGGGGCTGGGATGGTCCTTCAGAGTTGTCCCAGCTTGAGGCCGCCGTGTCTGCCAGCCACTGGATGCGTGTGGCTCCTGGAGAGGGGCCCTGAACTTGGGCAAGGCAGATTTCTTGGGCTGAGAGCAATTCCCAAAGGGGAACTCGGCTGACAGTCCAGGAGCTAACACTCAACGGCTAGAAAGTGAGCGCCTCCACGGTGAAGGGAGAGATGCCCACCGTGGCATCTGCATGGTGCCTCTTTGCCATGGGACTGGTTCCTGTCAACATATTTGCTGAGTTTGGGGATTAGAATTCCTCTGTGTCGTGTGTATGTATGTACATATGCCCATCCTATATCCTGTATCTATGTTTATTGCTTGTGTTTACACGATCTCTGTATTTCTAACCTGATGTGCTATGTTGACAGGCTCAGGATTTTACGAGTCTTTCTAGATGCACAGAGGCAGATGTAGGCTGGAGAGGGGAGGCGCTTTTAAAATGAGCTTTCTAAAAATATGTCTCTTTAGGGGCGCCTGGGTGGCTCAGTTGGTTAAGCGTCCAACTTCGGCTCAGGTCATGATCTCGCGGTTCCTGAGTTCGAGCCCCACGTTGGGCTCTGTGCTGACAGCTCAGAGCCTGGAGTCTGCTTCGGATTCTGTGTCTCCTTCTCTCTCTCTGCTCCTTTCCCGCTCACACTCTGTCTCTCTATCTCTCAAAAATGAATAAACATTAACAATTAAAAATACATCCCTTTAAACTCTGCTGCAAGGTCTCAGCGTCTGACCGCCTGAGTGTTTGTAGCTATTTCATGACAAAAAAAAAAAAAAAAAAAAAAAAAGCATTTCCATCTAAGAGTAGTTTGTGACCGTTCTGTGGAGTCTGGACAGGGAAATATGTTCTTAGACCAGAGAAACACACGCCTCCCTGAGGAGTCTTGGCTCTGGGGCGTTGGCCGCAAGGACTGCCAGGTTCTAGAGGGCTGTGGTGTTCTCCTGGGGTGGGGGTAGGGGGGTGCGGTAAAACTGGAGGTCTGCAAGCTCCAGAGTTGGCTATACCCGCCATTGAGGGACCCAGCTCCCAACACAATCCACATACGCAGCACCTTACGTCTGTGCAGTGCTCGCTATCAACCCCTGAGATGTTGGAATTCTTCCAACCTGATCTTATGGATGGGGAAATAGAGGCTCTGCGGGGTGCACTGACTTGCTCAAGGCCCGTGTGGCTTAGAGGCAGGGTGCTCCCGCCAGCGTATTCAGCGTGGCCCTGGTCAGCCCATTGGTTCTGTCATTGACTCTAGTTTCTTGAGTCTGATGATATGTCCTCTGGCTTTTGAGTCCCGTTCCTTTGACACCAAATCTCACAGGCTTCCTCTAATGCCTCGCACATGGTCTTAGAAAGTTATAGCCTGTCAAATTCATGACAGTGTCCTTGTTTCTGCCAACGGTCTTCTGTCTTCCTCCATGACACGGAGCGGGGGCAATGGGCCGCTACCACATGTTTCAGGAAGGGTTCCCCCCCCCCCAAACACGTAGGATCACAAAATTCTGACCCCAAGGAAAAGCGATGGAAGGCGGAGAGATGTTAAGTTTTTACTAGGTTGATGAGGCCCTCTGGCGTTCTTTTTACAACTCAGGGCACTGGGATGTGTGTTGACTTTTATAACTGCGCTATACTGTCTGGCGAGTGGATGAGTAGTTTCCGTTCTCAAAGCGATCTTCAAGCCAGTGCCCAAGGAGATATTTGGTATTTTCCCAGGAAATGTGAATGCAGCTCCCAGTCAGAAGAACCCATATCGCTCTTCTGGTACAAGACGGTTGGCCTTCTCTTGAGGGCGGTGTCAGGTGGGAGGCTGGGAGGTGTCAGGTGGGAGAGTGTCAGCATAGTGAGAAAGGCATTCCCATCAGCTGCGGCCTGCCCTGGGCTGCCCCATGGCAAGACAGATCATAACACTACAAGCCGGAGATAAACGTCTCGAAAATTCCCCACCCTCACATAACCCCTAGTGTTATCAAACCTCCCTGGTCTGATAGTTGTAAGAGCGATGACGGAGAATGACTTCAGGAAAAAAACATTCTATATTATTAGCTTAATATGACTCATAACTTTGAAACAACTAACTGATTGGCTCAGCCTCCAGAAATCTATTCATAGTAGGAATTACGGCACCGTCCCTTAGACATCACTTCAAAGAGATTCGGCTGGTCTTAGCAGAAAGCATCTATTTCTATTTTTATTAAAGATGGCATCCCCCCATCTCCCATTAATGGTATACACAAAGACATTTTCGGGTTAGAATTTAGCGTGGAATGATTTGAGTAGTCTTAAAAAGTAACATTAATTTTAAAAAAAATCTTAAAATCATGCTTTTCAATAGTTTTTTCATCACACGGTTGACAGAGAAGAGATTTCTTTTTCTAAGTGATTTTTACCTACCAGAGTAAAAGAGGCAGAAGGAGAGAAATGAGGGTCTCTTCTATGTGTGTGAAAACAACAAAGTCTCTTTTGAGCTTTCACTCTTTACTAAACTACGTAACTAAATTAGAGAATTAGAAAGCTCCCAATTTAAAAACCAATCGATACACCAAAAGCAAAAGCCACGGGCTGGGAAGACCCTCTCCAAAGGCAGGCTAGGAATTCTTCTGGTTGAGGTTCAGAAATGGACAGAAAATGTCACTCTTCCATAAGAACCATTGACACCATTTGGGTTTCCAAGTAACATTTTCTCCATATAGCTGCAGAGGAGAGGATTGTCTATTAAATAAATGACTCGCTTAAGAATTAAAATAAGAATCAAAGCATTGGAAAAGGGCAGAGAGAGAGAGAGAGAGAGAGATCATTTAACGGCTGCTATCCATTCCCTGAATGACTTACGGGGCATCTTTAGGAGAAGAGAGTGAAGAAGTCTCAAGTTAAGCTTGACGTAGGCATGGAATAGGTAGATAGAAAATAGATACGGTCTCCGGGAGATTTCTTATCGGAATTACTCAGGCCTGTAACCATGTGAAATATTTCAGTCACCACTCAGCCCAGTTGTTACTATATTCTGCCTTTAGTGATTCATTCAGGACTTTTCCCCCTGCTTTTTCTTTCTTTCCTCGCTACCCTTCCAGGCTTCCAGAAAACGTGAGTCCTCGTCATTCTGATGTGGCCTTTGGTTATATTCTGTTTCATGAGGCCATTTTGAAGAGAGATATTTTGCTAGGGCTTAAAAGCAAACTCTGCAACCCAGTTCTTACCACATTACTATCATGTGTGAGGTAGACACTCTCCCCTTATTGATGTATCTTCTTTCGTTCTGTGCCCATCCTGTTCTCTGGTTTCAACCTTGGCTTTGGGAAAGACTCAGACATGGGAAATGTCTAGAGGGCACTTTGGTTGGTATCCACGGTTTGTCTTTACACTCTCCGGTTTTGACAGGACTGCTTCAAATGATCTTTCCCCACGTGCTGGAGTCAGAACACAACTGTTTTGGAGATTGGAAGCAAAAATCTGGAAAATTTCCTATCATTTTCTTCTTCAGTCCAGCCACAGTATATAAGGGGGGAGGGATGTCATATTCTAATAAAATAAACGGAGACAAAAGGAACCTCTGAGGGGTGCCTGGGTGGCTCAGTCGGTTAAACGTCCGACTTCAGCTCAGGTCAAGATCTCGCGGTCCGTGAGTTCGAGCCCCACGTCAGGCTCTAGGCTGATGGCTCGGAGCCTGGAGCCTGCTTCTGACTCTGTGTCTCCCTCTCTCTCTGCCCCTCCCCCGTTCATGCTCTGTCTCTCTCTGTCCCAAAAATAAACAAAACGTTAAAAAAAAAAATTTAAAAAAAAAAAAAGGAAGCTCTGATTATTAAAGCCATATTTAGGTGTTTGCCCAAAGATTGTGGAACTCTCTATATGATTACATCGATGTCAACCGTACATGGGGACATGTGTCTGAAGCTTCCTTGCTCTGGAGACCTGGTCAGATCTGCTCAAAGCCCCTCTCCCGTGTCCTGTGGAAATCCAAAGCTCGTTCCATGCTCCTGAGGATTCATGGGCAGTGGGAGGGAGGGTGGGGCTCACGCTTCTTGGGCGCCTCAGATCCTAGGCTCCAACATCTGCTGCGTTTGGGGGAAGTTCTTATTTATTTTGTCACTTGGTGCAAGTTGTTACTCTTTTCCCTTGTGCTGACCCAGATGTGGGACTCAACTCCTTTCCGTGATCTCTGCAAAAATTATGCTTATACATTTCCGTGCGTATAGAGGATTTTTGTGAAATTGTGGGGGAACATTCGTGGGGGTAGGGAATTAGGGGGAGAGCAAACTGTTTAATCTTGAAATGCAGGCTATTTCAGGCTTAATGTTCCTGGACTCAGATGTCCTTAAGTTAGTGAGTATTGGGGATTAAAATGGAGAAAACTCAAATTCTGAAATATTTAAAATATAGAGGCAGAAGCAGCTAACAGTATAGTGTTATTAATTAATAATAATTATTATATCCGAATATAATCTTGTTCCTTTCCCTCTACCAGTAGACAGCTGCTCTCATTAAATAAGTGTTATTCTCATGCCTGGTTTTTTTACTTTTTCTTTTACTTACATATGTGGCTGGAATCAGTATAGGTTCGTGTATTACATGTCTTTAACTGTACATAATTGACGTCTAACTGTGTATGACATTGTGTACTTGCTTTTCTTTTTAAAGTTAATTTATTTGGGGGGGGCACCTGGGTGGCTCAGTCGGTTAAGTATCTGACTTCGGCACAGGTCACGATCTCACCGTTTGTGGGTTGGAGCCCCACGTCGGGCTCTGTGCTGACAGCTCGGAGCCTGGAGCCTGCTTCGGATTCTGTGTCTCCCTCTCTCTCTTCGCCCCTTCTCCTGCTCACGCTCTGTAGCTCTCTCTCCAAAAATAATTAAACATTAAAAAAAAATTTTTTAAGTTAATTTATTTTTGAGAGAGGTACTGCATGTGCGTGAGTGGGGGAGGGACGGGAGAGAGGGAGATAGAGAATCCCAAGCAGGTGCCTCCACCGTGTCGGCACAGAGCCCAACTTGGGGTTCAATTCCATGAACCATGAGATCATGACGAGCCGAAATCAAGAGTCGGTCGCTTAACTGACTGAGTCACCCGGGCGCCCCTACTTGCTTTTCTTGTATTCAACATCGATGCATGTAGTTCCCACTCATTCCTTAGTGGCTGTATAGTATTCCACCGCACGAATAGTCCACAATTTATCCATTTTTCTACTAATAAACATGTAGATTTGTTTTCAGTCATAGCTATCACACACAATGCCACGTGAGTTTCCTTAAGGGACATACCCTTAAAAAGCCACTGGTGACCACTTCATCTCTCCCAGAGCCCCTAGGGTCATGTTACTGACTCCAATATTTCTTCCTTTTTAACTCCTCATCCTCACTCTTTTTAGTGTAAAATAGTTTCAGTCACTCAAAATTATCTGCATTCTGTTTTTGGTTGAGCAATTCAGCTCGTTTTAGACTCTGCACCTGAACTCAGTTCTGCGTTCATTGTTGCATATGAGATTCCATCGTGGCGTTCTGCAGAACAAACCCAACCAAACAAACACCTCTTGTAAGAGGACACAGACTCTTTAGAAGGTGGCCGTGATTGTAAAAGGAATTTGATTTCTCCTTTGGTTTGGGGAACCAAAAAAATCACCACGGGGGGGGGGGGGCGCGATTTGCTCTATCTCTTGGTCTAGAGAATCGTCACGTGCTTATGAGATTTTTGTCTTTGAAGGCATGGCTCCTTTTCCTCTCTCTTCCTTCTTCCTTCCCAGAGTTCTCAGTGAGGCAATGAGGATGATGGGCGAGATGGCCTTGTGGAGCACTGTATAGCCCGGGGTCAAGGTATCCCTGGATTTCTTGTTGTGCAAGACTGTTTAAGAGCTTTAATCGGACAATTTAGAGATGTGTTAGCTGAGTGTGTGATCATGAAAATCATCTGAAGCTCATTCTTCAAGTCAGTGTTAACTCTAGGCAATGGCAGCAGAGCATTTCAGAGTCTTCAAAGGTGATGGCAAGATTTACTTGACATCCCCTTATGGGATTAGTTTGTGCACACCTGCATCAAATCTCTTGAGATGTCCATAAAAATAGAGATATGAGAGCATCACTCTAGACTAACTAAATCAGATTATCTGAGAATGGAGTCTGGGAATCTACTTTTAATAGACTAAAGTTTGAGAAGTACAGCTTGAATATATGATTCTGCTATACCATTTTTAGATTCATGCACGTAGACATACAGTGAAGGCGGCTTTGTGTTCATTATATTGAGGGTGGACAGTTACGCCTGTATCTAAATGGGTTAAAGGAACGATTGAAGAGCTACTTGAAAACCTAGCGGTCAAGAAAGCCAGGCTTGGATGCTGACATGTTCTGGCTTAATTCTATAAAACGTCAATATTTGGTGCCTTTAAAGTCTCTGAAGGAATGCGAGGGCTTGAAGGTTTCAGAAACAAAGAAGGGGAAATAATAAGGGAATATTTACATATCCATGGCCATTGAGCCCATAGGCACACATGATCCCTCTAGGAAAAACAGAAATATCCCCAAATAGGTAAGGGACATGGGGAGAGGGGAGGGAAATTGGATCTGAAAGCCAGGATGGTTAGTTTATACCAGCTAAGCTTTATGAAATTAATCTAGTTTTCACACCACTGTATAATTCTTGTTATGAGTCACTAGAGTAGATTACTATATATACTACAATGGATGATTATATATAGATATGATTATATATATGATTATATATATAACCATAGATATGATTATAGATATGATTATATATATAACCATATCTATGATTATATATATATGATTATATATATAACCATAGATATGATTATATATATATGGTTATATATATAATTTATATATTTATGTATATATATATATATAACATATATACCAGGGTATATTATCATATATAATAATCAATATATAGATTATTATATAATAACTTATATGTACTAGATTATGATATATACAATCTATATATACTAGAGATTATTATATAATCTATATATACTAGAATAGATTATTTTACATACATAATCTATATAGAGAGTAGATTATTATATTTATATAATCTGCTTATACTAGAGTTGATCATTATATATATAAATCTATAATACTTTTTTTTTTACTTTTTTTTTTTTTTTAACGTTTATTTATTTTTGAGACATAGAGAGAGACAGAGCACGAATGGGGGAGGGTCAGAGAGAGGGAGACACAGAATCCGAAACAGGCTCTGGGCTCTGAGCTGTCAGCACAGGGGCCTGATGCGGGGCTCGAACTCACGGACCGCGAGATCGTGACCCGAGCCGAAGTCGGGGCTCAACCGACTGAGCCGCCCAGGCGCCCCAATACTTTTAAGACAAAAATTAAAAAATGTGCTGTTATTTAAGGTTCAAAATGGCAGATGGATGTATATAATCATATATCACATATCATGTATTACATATCACATTATATATATATTTCCACCTGCCAGCCATTTTAATCCTAAAGTAATAACAGACAATTTTTAAAAAA
The DNA here is from genome assembly GCF_024362965.1 of Panthera pardus. Classification (NCBI taxonomy): domain Eukaryota; kingdom Metazoa; phylum Chordata; class Mammalia; order Carnivora; family Felidae; genus Panthera; species Panthera pardus. The sequence goes on from NW_026527002.1 coordinate 10,197,488, forward strand.
ATTCTTGTCTTGGCCCAGGAACTGAACGTAAGATAACATCCGCCATCTACTCTGTGCAACAACCAAAAGTGGGTAAAGTTTTGAACTTGTTTGTTGGTAGGTCCTCTCTTTGAATATGTATTCTGAAGCGTTCTTTTTTTCAGGGTGGTGTGCAAATGAAAATATTCTCCAGAGCAATGCCATCAAGATAAGACCGAGACAAAGAGCTGGCATCCCGGTTAGGCAGGCATGTATATTACAGTCGCTGTGCTCCAATGGAAAAGATCACAACTAACCTGACGGAAAAATGCAAACAGTCGAGGGTTGTAAGACAAGATCACATCTGTGAACGCATCGTAACACCACTTTTTAAAAAAGTAAATTGTGTCTTAGAGGACTCCTCGACTTTGCTCCAGTCCAAAAGCTGTGGGGGATGGGGGGGGCGGCAGGAAAGGTGCTGATACAAGCCCGAGGCATCAGCCAAACTCCTTTACATCTACAAAAAATGGGGGGAGCAAACCTTTAGGCAAAATGCTAAAAATACGCTCATTTTGGTGAAATGAAGCTGTTGGAATAAATGAAACTAATAGTTTTTATCTAAACCATCTGTGGTGTGAAATGGGAAGTCATATAGAAAAGTCCTCGGAGACTTCTGATTGCTCTACACTATGTTAGAAAGAAGAGGGGGAGAGAAGAAAATGGAGTTTCTCTCCATTTATCTGAGAATTAACAAAGTGATCAGCAAAGTGACAATGACACCAACTCGTGCTGGCTGCGGGCAATCTGGCTCCCCCAGCTGTCCGTGTGCTGAAGGTGATTGTGCTGGGAACGCAAGGCCAGAATCATTTAGAGAAACTGATAGGTTATATAAAGTAGCAGCTTCTTTCCCTGGGAGAAGAGAGAGAAGAGAGAGAGGGGGAGGGGGGAGAGAGAGAGAGAGAGAGAGAGAGAAGAAAACCTAATCTAGAGCTACTCCAAGGGACCTCGGCGTTGTAAAGGACTGTCACTTCTGTTATGTTGGTCTGCTGAAACCACATCTTGAAACCAGGTGTTAAAAGTGACCCAACTCAACAGCTAGAATGGTTTTGTAGATATGTGTATTTTGTAATACTACCCGGAAATTGCAGTTTCATTTAGATCTGCCACTCTTTTTTCTTCTTGTACGAAACTCTAACCAAGACCAGATTTAGGTTTCTGTGGGTCTACCTTGATAAACACACACACACACACACACACACACAGCAAGATACAAAATACTCCACAGAGTTGGTTACAGTTTATGGAGAGAGGTATTCCAACCAGTTTCCTCAGGCTTGGGAGACTGGATGGAACCAGATCAAAGACAGACTTAATGATTCTCGGGGCCAGCTGCTTTCCTATGGTACAATTTCTACGGGTTTGACCCTCATACCCATAATGCTAAGTTCCTGGAAGCACTTTTATCCATGAACCACGCGCCATGGGCATGGCTTCCCTTCATTCATTGTTCTCTTTGGTTCTTGTGTAAGCACAGTGAGCCCTCCAAGGAGTTTATTCCTTCACCTCCCGTGCTCCGTTTACTCGTGTGAATAATCAAAGAATTACAGGCCAGTGAGTGGCAACCGAACCCAAAAGAAGCTACGAAGAACACGTTTGCCAAATGCTGTCCCGCAAAGCATGATTAAGAATACACCGAAGTGATCCCCTCCCCACCCCACCCTGGAGTCTCTTGAATTCTACCAATATTCATTTTTTGGAATAAATGGCTGACGCTGTATTCGCTCAGGTTAACTTAACTAGCAACGGGTGCGCTTTGACTCCAGCAATGGGGACGCTCCTTTTATATAAGGTTTAAGGCACCACCCAATCAAGTCGAGAGCGTGCATTTCTGCACAATCTGACGTGTGGCCTCGTTTCTCAGAGCGGGCAGGCCTCCTACAGCGGGAGCTCTTGCCCTGGAAGATGGCCACACGAGTCTAGGCCTATTTCAGGATTCGCAACGCTCGGTGACTTACGGTCAGAGATTAATTTTTCAGTAGCTTCCGCGCTCTGGATTTTCCTTTGTCCCTCGCCTGGGCGGGACCAGGAATGAAAGCTCTCAGCAGGGAGCCCAGCTCAGAGGGGTTCGGTGGGGCTCAGTGAAACGCATATCTTGCCTTTTGCTCTCCATAGTGAGTCACTTCATTTCTCCCACTGGAAGTGCTGCATCAGTAGTATGTCTCCTCAGCCTTTCACCCACCATCATGGTGCATGGAAAGAAGGAGGAACCGTGGCTGCCTGAGGAGGAAGGGCCTACTCTCGGGGCTGAGCAGTACGGTTCGTTTGTCTACGCCTTCCAGTTCCACGGGGTGTGATCCCAGTTCCCGCGTCAAGCATCAGACTGCATCCACGGCCGGGACTTCAAAACAATGTTACCCGGAGGTTAGACGTTGACAAACACCTGCTTTCAATGCCCATCCAGAAAACCCGGCCCCGGAGGCCAACTCCCTCCCCTCCCCCCACCGCACGCAGAGTAACAGAAAGTGCCAGCGTGGGTGAAGAGATGACAATATTCTTTTGCAGCTGCTCTGACAGCTTATTTCAGTCTGATGCAACTCAAACAGGTTGAGATTAATCCTCGGAAAAGCAGTCCTTTTGGAAAGACTAATGTGACTTTCCCCATAACACTGGGGCCTTTATAGCCTGACGTTTAACTACATTGGAATGTCATTCTTTCCACTGCCTTTATGACTGTACTTGGATTTGAAACTGCTAGGTCTTATTCCAGTGCAAAACTCCATCTGCCCCCCCCCCCCCTTTATTTTTTCCAGGCTTCAAAACATCCGAACCCGTCTTACTCTACAGGTTTCCACTGAATCAAAACGCGAGGTGCATGTTTTACCAAGTGACTGGTCCTCTTAGCACCTCCTAGCACTTTCGGAGTGCTAGGGAGCAACCTCAGTCCCCATGCTAAAGACCAAAGGCAGCTCCCGAACTTTCCCCCCGAGGGTCCCCCTCCCCCCGGCGGGCGCCGCTCCGGATTTGGGCAAGCGCCGGCCTGAGGAGACCAAGCATTCGTTCTGGAAATCTGAGGGCCCCGAACCTCTGGCCGCCCCCTTTCTAACTGTCTTTAAAACCTTTTGCCTTGTAACAGTTGCAGGCTGTGGTTTTGTTGTCTGCGTGAGGTGACTCACAGCGCTACCACTCTCCATGTGGGGAGTGGATTCATCTTGCACCCAAACCACCTACTGACTTCCGGCAGCTCTTATCAGCCAAGCCATCGGCCACGAGCTGACATTTCAGCGTTCAGAAGCTCCCCACCCCCACCTCAGAGAGGAAAAAAAAAAAAAAAAAAGTGACAGGAGGAGAAAAGGGCTAATTTGGCAATAGTTTGCTCTTGCTGTTTGGCCTAGAGAAAGACATTCAAAGTGGTAGAAGATTGTTTAGTAACAGCTGGCGAGCACCAGGGTGTGAGGCTGATTTTCAGATATGACAGGCACTTACAGGAATGCTGCCAGATACAGCTGTTTAAAAGCCTTAATAAACAGCGAGTCAATACTAATCTTTGCCAAATTAATCTTTTCCCTGACAGCCCATCAGAGCAATTATGCTTAGGCTCGTTGTAAACACACGATTGTCAAACAGGGACTCTGCGGCCTTGAAAATACTGTAGTTTGGGTTGTAGTCTTTCTTTAGAAGGATTTCTTCTTCTTCTTCTTCTTCTTCTTCTTCTTCTTCTTCTTCTTCTTCTCTTTTGGTAGAATGATAAGTCTTTCCACTTTATTTTTCAGTCACTGTGTTTTTTGTTTTTTGGTTTTTTTTCCTGGCCTCAGGTCAGTGTGAATGAAATTTCCTTTTCGGGTGTCTTCGCTAGCAAGCCGTTAATAAAATGTGAAATCATGACAGTCATAGGATCCAGGCTGGTGGGCTCCTTTAATGAGGCACCACTGTGGCCAGTGAGGAACCGTTAACACGACCGCGTCGTCTGTTGTCTCCCGGCCCCAGAACAAGAACTCCATCTTGGCTCCTTAGCTCTGCGGTTGACAGGTAGCAGTGTTATCTGTTCCTGGGTCCACATGGGAACATGTTGACTAAGTCAGAGATGGGAAGGCAAAGTCTAGTGTCTCTGTATGCACGTGTATCGCGAAGTGTGTGCATGTTGGTTCGGGGAGACTCTGCCTCCCTCCTTCCTCTCTTGAGAGTGATGATGCCAGGAAGCCCCCCTACCCCCACCCGCACCCCATGCCCCTTCTCGAAGCAACAGTCTTGGGTAAGGATTCGGAAACCTTTTGGTTAGGGAAGGCTGATCCGTGATGGTGCCTGGTTCCATGTCTTCTCTTGAGAGTCTGAAAAAAGCTAGGGCCATTTCTTCTTAGCCTGGCACAATTTAGGCAGAGTCCAGGAAATACGGTCCTTTCCTTATTTCATCAAGTCATACTAGCACTTGGCAATCAGAAAAAGAAAGTTCAGCATACTGTGCCTCGATGTTCTAATTTAGCATCCATACCCCTGTCTCCTGAAACTTCTCCCCGGCATTCCACACTCCTCCTTGTCCAGCACCTTTTTTCTCCTTTGCTTCTGTTTTTTTCGATGTGACTAGTGTGTCTTCTTTCACTTTTGCAACTAGAAACTCTTGCTTGATAATGTAGACCCCCCCCCCCCCGCAAAAAATAGCACAACTCACTTTGAAATTCTTTCTCTTTGTAAGCTTAGATTTCTTCATGAAAATTTTCCATTCTTCATCACTCCTAATGCTTGTCTGCAATATCTCATGCCCTTCTATATTTAAAGAGCTCTTAAATCATCACGGAAACATCACACAACTCCTGTTGAGGATAATCTGCGATGTTTCACTCATCTCTCCACATGCCATTGCATTTATTGTGCACCTACTATGTGCTATGGCATTCCAAGTTGCTTTGGAAGTTAGGAGATTACTCTATTGTAGGAAAACAAGGAGAAGCTTGTACTGTGGGGTGACTGACTCATGAATTCACCCATCAGGTGACTCAGTACAATAAGCATTTGGGGGTTACACTTATGATGTAAATTCTGTATCTTGCCTTGCCCTTGCTTCAATGTTCAGTCACCAGCAAAAGAGATGAATTTCTGTGTTTCTGTTGTTACCTTAAAACGAGAAATGTGAACGAAACGACAAAGCGAAGACCTAATTCCCTTTCCACAAATAAACATTAAAAGAACATCCGTGTGTAAGAAAAACTTTGAGGATGTTTATTGGGATTTACTGGGATCTGGTAATTGAAAACATTCTTAATTTAATGTAGCTGTGACTGCTCTGAAGTAGGGCACTTTGTAAACACACGTAAGTGATTACTTCTCTGCGTACCTGCCCCTAGGACTTTGTAAAGAACTGCTGATTTCGTGTGACATTGTATCTAATTTTGTAGCCCCAACCCCATCATCTTCAGGTCTGAAACACATTGGGTCGAACCATTCGCAATTGCTAGTTTTTAGAGGTAAAGGGTCAAATATTGACAATTTCACACGACTCAATCAATTTGTCTTTTCGAGTGAGTAGGGCAACTCTTTGGCAAAAGGTGAAAGCTCCATGGGAAGAAGGAGACCGGCTGCTGATGTGCTGATTTTTAATTTTGAATTTATAAATTAAAAAAAAAAATCCCAGTAATGAATCCAGCCAGGACACACTGTTCCCTGCAGCCAAGGCTCCCCGTGGACGCTCGTGTCCTTTTTCCAATGGGTTTGGCCCCTTTAAGCAACAGGTGAAAACAATCACAGAGACCAACTTACATTCGTAGCCTGTTCCCTAATTTGAAGTCATTAGCTGACCAGTTTTCCATTGTTCACTGGACATGGGAATTGGGATTTTTTTTTTAATTTTTAATGTTTATTTATTTTTGAGACAGAGAGAGACAGAGAGAGACAGAGCATGAATGGGGGAGGGGCAGAGAGGGAGACACAGAATCTGAAACAGGCTCCAGGCTCCGAGCAGTCAGCACAGAGCCCGCCGCGGGGCTCGAACTCACGGACCGCAAGATCATGACCTGAGCTGAAGTCGGAGGCTTAACCGACTGAGCCACCCAGGCGCCCCGGGAATTAGGATTTTGAAGGATTCTTTCCTGTGTATGCTACAGACACAGGTTAACCCTCTCTTAACCACCGGGGCACTTTGTTTTTTCTTTTCTAATTCGTTATAATTTTGACTTTGGTATTTTGGTAAAGATACTACGGGTTCAGTAGCAGTGAATTTCCCAGAATGACTTTCTTCGAGGTCCAGGAACCCTGCGAAGCGCCATGGCGGGGACTCGGTGTATACCATCACTGTCCCTTTGAGTCACAAGCTACAAGATGTTGTGCCCAGGCTGAATGCCGGCTTCCTTAGACGTAGAGGTTTCTTTTCTTTTCTTTTTTTTTTTAAGTTTATTTTATTTTTTTTTTTTTTATTTTTTAAATTTTTTTTTCAACGTTTTTTATTTATTTTTGGGACAGAGAGAGACAGAGCATGAACGGGGGAGGGGCAGAGAGAGAGGGAGACACAGAATCGGAAACAGGCTCCAGGCTCTGAGCCATCAGCCCAGAGCCTGACGCGGGGCTCGAACCCACGGACCGCGAGATCGTGACCTGGCTGAAGTCGGACGCTTAACCGACTGCGCCACCCAGGCGCCCCAAGTTTATTTATTTTTGAGAGAGAGAGCACACGAGCGGGGAAGGGACAGAGAGAGAGGGGAACAGAGAATCTGAAGCCAGCTTTGCACTGACAGCAGACAGCCAGATGCAGGGCTCGAACTCACGAACCATGAGCTCATCGTGAACCGAGCCGAAGTCGGATGCTCAACCGCTTAATCGACTGAGCCACCCAGAAAGGTGGAGGTTTCTTAAGCAACACCTGACAGTACGAGAGCTCAGGTGGATGAGAGGGCATTCTCAGTGCTTCCGGAAAGAACATCTGTGGCCCGGCAGTCGTTAATCCCTACTGTGCCTCGTCACTCCTGCCATGAAATTTTTCTTGGGATTTGTCATCTGACTGGGTGTCCTTTAGAGACTGATGGATATCCAGATAGAATACGGTCACTCATGGTCATAATTTTTATTTATGATGTATTTTCTTTTATTTACATTTTTTTCCTTTTTTTTTTTTTTGGTATTGAGTTTTAACACTCTCTCTACCCTGGTTGCACACCTGCTCTAGAAAAGTTGTAAACAACATTGTACTGCTCTGTACAGACTGCCTGACGAAGTCAAAAGGTGGTGGTTCTCATCCCGGTAATCACCTTCTCGGTTTAGACAATGCAAGTGAAAATTTTACTTTATCATAATATAATAAATAAAAGACATTAGGTAATTAGTAGTGCTGGTATATTTCTAAAATACTAAGCAGACAAACAATAAACTGTGAACTTAATCACATGAGTCCTTATACAGTTTCAAGACAGGAAAATTAGAGCTCTCAGCTACAGTCATTTTAATAATCACATTGGATCTGCATTATTTATTAGTTATTACATGCTCAAGTGATTCAAGGTTGTACAATGCCTAAAATCATTCCAAAGCAAGCATACCTTTTGGCTTTTTCATTCTGACTGGGTTACACAATGCATCTATTTGTATTTAGTTAAGGTGCTAAGTTAATTTCACACATTCCATGAAAGACGCACCAGCCATCCTCCTGATTTCCAACCAGACTAGCTTTCTTAAAGCAATCCCCCGTCGGGGAGTGATTGGCTAGCTCTTTTTGATGCAAAAGCTCTGCCAACCTTCAGCCAGATTCTCAGTGCTTTTGGTTCCCTAGCAAATCTCTAGTACCCTCAGAATTCTCTGGGAAGACTCAGGAATTCAGGAAACAGAAGTAGCTTGGGGAGGCAGGACAGACAACAAGCGTCTCCATTTCTAGCAATAGCTTTCAAATTTGGAATGCTTTCCTTTTCTTTTTTGCTTTCTGGTTACTCACCTTTCATTTGTAGACATATTCCTGACAGTATGCTTCCCCCGTCCTTCCTCCCATCCTTGCGTTAATTCCTGAGTGTTTTCTGGATCTTGTGAAAAGCATGCAGGTTGAGGAATTTTAGTTGATTGGACTTCAGGTGTTTTGTTGTGTTTTTTTTTTTTTTTTGGAGGAGGGGCATTTACAGAATTGACTAAAACCAGCTGAGAACCAAGAAGCAACCCTTTTAGGAGAGAGAACCCATCTGTTTAGTCTTGGAGTTTGTGTGACGTTTGGGGCAATTCTCTGTTACAGCGTACGAAGAAAGAGAGTTCTTAAATATCAGTTTTTCTGTTTGCATCAACCAAAGAAATGTAGAAATAAGGATTGGTGACTTTAATTTGCTGCTAAAATGAAAAGTAGGTTTGCTTTTATTCATGTCACTGTAAAAACTAAATAATAAAGTATTCACACCAAGCGTGAATTTTTTTTTTGCCAGCAAAAGTTAAAACATCAAAGAAACCTCTTTCGGATACTAACAAATTTACTTACAAACACCTATATTTATTATTTCATAAATAGGCGCAACAGGTTCCATAAAAAAAGATTAAATACAGACACAGTATGAAGAAACAATAATACAGAGCCATATGTAAAGGTTATAATTTAGCTGTTTCCAATCTGTTTCTGCATCTAATAAAATACCAGGTAAGCATTTGGCAGTTTTATACATAAAAGGACTTAAATGACATTTACTAACCATTACACAAAAAGTGATACAAAAAAGCAATTTTTCTGCAGTACAAAATAAACGTGTTTGCGCTTCCCTTAACACTAGTTTCTTTCTGTCTGGTCAATGAGACAAAGCCAATTTGTTTTTAAATTAAAATCATTTGGGAATACGTTTTTTTTTTTTCAAATATTTTGAAAATATAGAACTATTAGTTGTTTTAAAAATGAAGTAAAAATATGAATGTTTGCCAATTTAACCCCTATTGTGAAATTAATCAACTGGAAGGAGCCAGTTTCAAAGTACAATTTAGCTACAAAAACATTCACATTTTATACTCTAGGAGAGTGTGACATAGATGCTATTTACAAACTTGCTATGATTGCTACATCAAGCCATTTAAAAAGTCTTTAGTAGTTTCATATAAACACCCATTATGAAAACCAATGGAAAATCCAGGACTTTTTACCCGAGACATCTACAGTTGCTAAGGCAGTTACTATAGCGTAGCACTTCACAGCAAAAAACCAACATAAAATCTGAATGGTCCAAATTTCCTTCAGGGAAGAAGAAAAACAATGTCCATAAGGGATTAAAAAAATAAGAAAGAAGCATGACTATTTCTTCCAGAGTGGGTGACCCACAAGCTCAAATGGTCCTAAGTGCTTAGCAACTTGGATTTTCTAATAAAATGGAGAACTGCCTTGACTGTACAAAGCAATCCACGGTGAAGAGACTTCCCTGAATTCCTCAGTGGAAAGAAGAGGTGTTCAGACTTTCAGGTGAGGTACAGCGCTTTGTCCCTCTGCATGCCCCTGTGCGAAGAGAAAACAGACACGCCGTGTCTTGTTGGAAGGCTAGTGCTACGGGCGACCGTGGGGGAGGTTCGTCTGTTTGTTCTAGCTTGAGGGATGGGGCTGGGCCCTGGGAAAGTATACAGTTAAATGGAACAGGGATCTCAGTTTTTAAGCCATCTTTCTTCTTCCCGCTTTCTAAAAGATGATCTGGTTAGAGTGGAAGAGAGCCAGATCATCTTTTAGAAAGCGGGAAGAAGAAAGATGGCTCTTGCCCTCTACTCGGGAGCAGGGGACACCAAGCATGCTATGAGAGCTGTCCACCAGCAGGTGGCGATGACCCGCCACTTACCCACTACTGCAGTAGTCGTTATTCCAGTCCACCGGCTGGGCGGGAGGGTTTCTGCATCCAGAACGCACGTACTCCATTGCTTGGGTGACCACTTGTGCAGCTGTGGATGTAGGATTGATTATAGTCTGATAGTCGGGTTGAAGAGTAAATCCCTGAAAGGGAAAGCAAGTCCACAAATAAGGATCAAAGTGCCTTGTTAAGAAGAGGAGGCCGTAAATATTTATCCATTGTTTGCAAACACACTAGTGCCTTCTTGCTGGTGTCTTTGCAAGGGCAAACGTATCCAGAGGGCCCAGAAAAATTAAAACAAAGGTAGAAAAGAAGTGCCCACAACCCTATTCTTCTTACCTTTCCTTCATTTAACCACGTGTTAGAAAACCTTTAATTACACTCTTGAGCAGATAAATTGAATTGAGGAACAATTTAAAATATGGGGAAGCCGACTCAATCAACACAAAGCAAAAGGGTCCCTCGGTTTATGTTTTCTATCAAACCTAAGGATACATTAATAGTTAATCCCCAGAATATGCAACAGAATCTCTTTTGAAGGATTCAGGCAGCAGGTGGCTGAGTGTTTTATTAGACTACACCTATTCACATATTGTTCTCAAAACCCGTTTTCTTCATTCAGTCACAAAGGGACCATCTGCTTCTTCTTTTATTTGTGCTTCTTCCTCAGCTAAAAAATTTCAACCAAAGCTTTTTAACAGTTGTTGGACTAATATGAGGAAAGAGATTCAAAGCAACTTGCCATGGAAAACACAGAGAAGGAAAAGTATAGGACGGAGCAAATATTTTTTAATTGAAAAGTCTATTAGCTGCCAAATAATAATCGACTTCAGGAAGATTCTTCTTAATACACTGGTATGGTGAAGTGTTGACTTTTAATCCTTGCGAAGCTATTAAAAATTCAAGGACAGACTGTCTGAAGCATATAGCTATATCTGGTAAACAAAAAGCATTATACACTAAGATTTATTTTTAGCTTATCTGGTGAATTCAAGAGCAGCATAAGCAAGCTTTGCTGGAAATGACCAAAAAAGCAACTTAATTAATCTCGTGGTTGTCTCTTTCTGCTGCAGATATCATGCATGGTTTTTAACCACTGAAAAATCAAGAGATTTAAAAATGAATCACTCCCTATTTACTTGCAGGGAGCTTTGGAAGGCATAATATTGAGTTTTTACTGTGGTTTTTTTTTTTTTTTAAACAGCAGAATGATCAGAGGATTGATTTTTAACTAAGGATATTTCCTTAGACCTTGATTCATGTTTCAGTGTCTCGGGTAAACACTCCAAGTACCTATTATCAAATGTCTTCAATTCTCCATTTTGGTTTTAAGATACTAATTTATTTTCCATTCCAATGATAAAGACTTCAAGCCAATGTCCACACCAACTCCCACCACAGCCGTAGATGAAAGACAAACCTTTGGATGATTAGAGGCACACCATTAAAAAGCAGAGAATTCAGCCAGCCTGACTACTCGACCTCACGGGGACTAAAAGGAACAGAGTATTTTCTCATTTAACAACTGGTTTGTGGACAATAAGTATGTTTGTGCAGACACCACCTGCAGCTCAAAGCTATCAACATTTTCTAAAATAGGAAGGTGAAAAGTTAAGAGGTATAACTGGATGTTTGTGTCTCCAGTCCTTTCCAGGCTGATTTCCTTTCTTTGTCCAGACAGTGCTGTATCTCTCACATGAGGAGTCCCACTGGCTTTGATTAAATGTATTCACTGCATTATGGTCATATAATCTTGTCTTTACGGGGGTGACCGTCCAGCTTTCTTGACTTCTTTCCTTAGTGTCTGGTATGATACGGGGCAAACAGCAGGACAAAGCTCCTAGAGAGAGGAGCCTTGTGTTGACTTCCATTTTAGCCCCTGTCATAAGGGCTCTGCCCATGGGGACTTGAGATCAGAGGGTGTTTTCCCTGCTTACTGGATATTCTCAGGGCCAATCTGTAGTAGTGGCTCAGTAAATCATCTTTTCCAGTAAATAAAATTTAACACAGGCCACCATCGGGAAGGCACGGGGGTGTATAAATGTGTAAACGCCAGGGGCTTTCCTATCATTTGAATGTAAAGTTCTCCATACTGGATTTTGGCACAACCGATAAAACATAACCTAAAAGTAAACAGGTGTCAAAAAAAGAGCAGTTGGAAATATCTCGAGTTAGTTGAAGGTATGGAAACATAACGAGAGAGCAAAACACAGAAACAAGCCAACTGCCTTCCACCTAAGCCAACACAATCAACAACAGAAATCACCACTGCTTTATTCCCATCCAATGAGAATGGTTCTTCAAGGTTGGGTAAGAGAATATGAGGAGAACGCTACTCCTCGGGCTATTAGTTTAAGATTAAATGGGTAACTTCAGGTAATAAAACCCAAATTAGGTGTTATCTACGAAGTTCAAAGATTTCAAAGTCAGCCAACTTGCATGCCTCAATTTAAGAAGATCAGTAATATCAAAACAAGCAAGGATCAAGAAAAATACAGGCAGAGCCTGGAGTAACATTCTTTTACCTGCTTTCGATTTGGAAAATGAAACATTCTTCTGAACACTATAGAGAGAGATGCTGAAGTTGAACCTAGAGCTAAGTACGTTTTTACTATTGATGTAAATATGAGACAACAATGATGCTACACATTTTGGGAAAATGTTTGCTTAGCGGCCTAATTAAACAAGGCTGAATATTTTGCATGTTAATGCTCAAGAGAAAAATCACCAACTGTTTTGTAGCATGCCTGGAATTGTAAATTTCATTTTCTGGTGCCAGATTGAAATAAAAATAGAAAACGTGATAAAGATTGATTTGATGTCAGAAGGGACATTTGCTCTTTAATTAGATTTCTGTAGCCCTAGTGGTTTTGTTGTTCTACCAAAGCAAGTCCTAAAAAGCCTGTAGCACAACCGAACAGTGATCCTCATATCCACACTTTACTGGGAACTAATTTCATTTCCTGCCTGTCTGGAGAGGTATTTTCAACAGGCATCAATGTTTTTGTCTTCACAACTGATTTATTCATCAATCTCAATGTGATTTTTTTTTTAAACCTTTAAATTACACCCAAATCCTAAAGCAGCTGTTTATTACACGAGGAAATTGAAAATCTGTCTGTGTGATATCATACAAAGATTTTTTCTTAAGGTTATAAAGGAAGTTGACAGATATTAATGATTTTTTTTTTCTCGTGACCTCATTCGACAATACAGTGAACAGGAAAAAAAAAAATAAATAAAGGAAGAAAACTGGACCAAAAAAAAAAAAAAAAGAAAAAAAAGCAGGTCCATGGGCTTGGTGTATAAAACATTGTTCTAGGGAAAAAAAATGAAACTATTTTTCCTGGTGGACTATGTGATTGGTTTTGTAGGATATATTCATTTTCAGAAGGAGAGTGAAATAGGTAAAGTAATACTGAAATACGAGATTATATTAAAAATACGGTAGCCATTAACTTGCTTTCTCTTTCTCTCTTTTTCTTTTTTTTTTCTTTTCACATTTGAGTATGTGAACACGGCCCCCACACCCAGGAAGCAAGTCTCTTCAGGATACAGGTAGTTTGGATGGTGAATCGGACAGGTTGAGTTTCATCCCCAACCTGGTTCTACAACTACAGGCTAAAGACCAACTTTGAGAACTTGAACACTGGCCTTGACAGACTGTTGTGATGGCAATAAATTGCGTGACATCAAGGGTGACAGACTTTTTGATCCTGATTTTGGGAGTATCGAGTTGTTGGGGCTGCTGGTCTCCCTACCCTGAAGATCCTATTCCGTTTACCTGCCTGTGACTCTGACCTCAGCCCCCCATGCCTCTCCCTCATTCACCGTGCTCCCCACTGGCCTCCTTCCAGTGTCCTGGACCAGCCGCGCTCCTCCCCAGGCGGGTCCTTCCAGCTCGAGCCTCAGAGCCTCTGTTCCCTGCTTCTGCCCTCTGCTGGTTGTCCCACCTCCACTTTCCACCTTCTGACTCAGAAAGGCTGCTTTCTCTTCTCCCTTCATGGCCGTGTGAGCCCTCCATAGGGGCCTCCCTTACCCACTGCAGCCGAAGTCTCTGCTATTTCTCTACCCAGCCCGCAGCTTGAATTCCAGTTCAGTTTTTCTCCCCCCGCAGGATCTTATTACCACCAACACACCACAACCGCCCCCCAACTCTGATGTCAGCTGCGTGGGGGACCGAGGCCTCATTACCTGTCCTCATTTATCATTCAATTTCCAAAGGCTAGACAGTGCCTGGCACGGGTTAGGGGTTCCATTAATCTTTTTTGAATCAATGAAATAAAAAAACCCCAAACTTCCAAAGAACCGAGATTCTACAAACTAACCTATAATTTCTCCTAATATTTAAACCCTTCCGTTACTCTTTTTTTTTTTAATTGCTCATTTGTTCACCTGCCCATTCAACAATTGTTTTATTTCACCCACCATGATCGAGTCATTGATAAAAGGCATTTTAGTCACTGTAGTCTTTTGGCTATTTACTCTCCGTTTTGGGTGCATGCCATTGTGTCTTCTATTATGAATGTAAATTGAAATCAGGTCCTCCCATCTCAGTAAGAACACTTTTTGAGATACACTAATAGAACTGACTTAAAGATTGATGAATAACGTGTCCAATGTAATCTGTTCTATTTTTTCCTATCCAGTTCTGATTCCATGTAGAAAGACAAATCTCCTGAGTTTTCACATGGGGCCCTTATGTAATTCTGAAATGTTTGAAAACTACTCAGGATCACAGCTAGCTCACCCGAGGTGTCTGTATGAATGCAAAAAGGAACCATCTGAGTGGGTAAATCAGAAAAAAGGGTGTCCTCTCTAAACAGAGCTGTAGCCCTCACCTTGGTGGAGGGGACTGTGCTTTCTCTCTCTCTTTTTCTCCGAGAAGAAACTGACCTGTGGTAGAGCATCATGAGCAGAACGTGAGCCCTCAGCCAGGCAGCACCTTTGGCAGGAGTCGACCCAAGGACGCAAGGTCGTGTTCCTCAAACCATTCATCCTTTACGCAAACGCTACTGGCTCATTAAAATGCAAGGGCACCCAAGAGTAGCCCTTCTATTGTGAGTGATGACTGATAGAAAGGGTGGAAATTTGACCTTGTGAATGTCACTTGCCAGTCACAGACACCGCTGTGGACAAGTATGATGGTAGGAGTTGGCTTTTCCCCAGTCTTCTTCCCTAGTGAATCAACGACTAGATTCTTGAACATGGGTAATAAACCATCAGAGCTTTCTCAACATCGTTGGCGTAGGGCTCAGGGAAGACTTCAGTCAAGAGGTGAGTCCATTTGCTATTGCCATTTTAATCTGAGAACGAACTAGAATTTAAAGACTCTCCAAATTCTTAGGAGACACAGGCTTTCTAATACAAAACTGGTAATAGTCTATAAGAATGATTAAGAGTGAGGCGTGCCTGGATGGCTCAGTCAGTTGAGCTTCTGACTTTGGCTCAGGTCATGATCTCGCAGTTTGTGAGTTCCAGCCCTGCATCGGGCCCCCTGCTGTCAGGACAGAGCCCCGCTTTGCATCTTCTGTTTCCCTCCCCGCACCCCCCCCTCCCGCCAATCTCTCCCCTCTCATGCTCTCTCTCAAAAATAAATTAAAATGAAAACATTAAAAAAAAAAAAGAATGATTAAGAGTGAGAGGCAGCAGGCCTAGCATTTAAGAATCCGGGCTGTGGGGCGCCTGGGTGGCTCAGTCGGTTAAGCATCCGACTTCGGCTCAGGTCATGATCTCGCGGTCCATGGGTTTGAGCCCCGCGTCGGGCTCTGTGCTGACAGCTCAGAGCCTGGAGTCTATTTCCGATTCTGTCTCCCTCTTTCTCTGACCCTCCCCCGTTCATGCTCTCTCTCTCTCTGTCTCAAAAATAAATGAACGTTAAAAAAAAAAAAAATTAAAAAAAAAAAAAGAATCTGGACTGTGATTTCTGAACAGAACCGGATTTGAATTCTAGCACCAACATTATGGGCATATTACTTAACTCTGCCAAGCTTGAGTTTCCTTGCTTATAAAATGAAGATAATGCTAGTTCCTGCACTATAAATTTTCTGAAATTAAGGATAAGTTAAGGCAATATATTAAGGTTTGCTATTGTCAGCTCTCAGGAATCCGAATATATAGTCATAATAATAAAAATAAATTTGGGGCTACATATATTTGATTCTTCTTTCTGTCTCCTCTCCACCCTACTCTGGTCTGACTGTAGACTCCAATTCCACAGAGGAATCAATTCTATAGATATCAATTCCAGATATCAATTCTATAAGAAGCCTGAGTTCACATAATTAGTTATTGCTTTGGAAACTATAATAGAGTCATTGGCTTATAAAAGTGCTAGCTGAATTTGATGTGATTTGTAGTTTTTACCTTGGTCTGTATTTTCAAAGAAAGTTTTCAGGATTCTTGAATGCTTTATATTTAGTTTCATTTGTACCATTTGATCCTCATCTTAAAATTTTCCAATAACACCAAATCCTAGAGGCACACTTGATTTCCAAGAAAAGTCAAGCTAAGATTGCACACAAGCGGGTTCAATAATTGGGGGAGTAGGCAGAGAGGCTTTCAAACTTCCTGTGTTTCCTGATTTATGCAGCAGCCACATACCCATTTTTAAATAAAACACTGGTTGAAACTTTCATTTCTTCGTACTTTTAAGGCTGTGCCAATTTGATATTTCCGAATATCGAAAAACGGTGGGTCTGATTTCGTTTTGCAGTATTCGTTGGCCTCAGCAGGCATACCCATCGAGACTTTCCAAACAATTTTTTTTAAAGGTAGATTCCTCAGTCCCCAAGAAATCTTTAACAGTGCTTGGCATCTCAAAATTATAAACGTACTTTACTCAAGGAGCAGAAAACAAGGAGGGTGATTAGAAGTGCGATTTCTAGAGACGTGGTCGGAAGCCGGGGGGTGATCATGGAAAGAAGCCACGATCCATTGTTGTGATCATGTAATGCTACCCAAAGTCACCGCCTGTAAGTTATATTTTTCAGAAATTGGTCGAATACCTTCCATTTTCTCTCCATTCAACAGAACGGAACACACAGGCCCCCCTACCCCTTTCGCTGCACGGACAGACCCCCACCCCCCAGCACTTCGGAACAAGGGGAGTCCAGGGTGTGGGCACCTACCTGCTGCATGGTCGGTGAGTGTAAGGCCTGCATGGGGAGCTGGTTCCCAAGGGGCTGCTGCATGGTGAGTGGCTGGGGCGGCTGCATGTTGAGATGCTGGTGAAGAGGTGGACTGATCTGGAGGGGAGGAGGGGGGGACACGGCCATGTTTGCTATAGAGACAGTCACTGGCATTTGGTTATTCGGCTTGGGGGCTATGCTCCTTGGGAGACTGGGATGCATGGCAGTTAGGTGAGGATTCATTCCTGGTTGTTGGTGGTAGTGGGAACTTAGGTACAGAGCTGAGTGGGCCTGGCCGGGCCCATGGAACACTGACGGCTTTGAGTTGATCAGCTGAGGAGGTTGAGAGGTCTTGACGTCAACAGGTTCACTGTAGCTCTGTGGAGGAAACAGACAAGAGCGGAGTTCAGAGACGGGTACGCGGGGTGTTGATTTCCATTAGCAAGACGCTCTGTGAGTGCATTCGGGAACTTCCACGTGAATCAACACCTGTTACTATTCTTGAAAAAAAATTCTTTTTAATGTGTATTTATTTTTGACACGGAGCGCAAGCAGGGCAGGGGCAGAGAGAGGGGGACAGAGGACCCAAAGTGGGCTCTGTGCTGACAGCAGTGAGCCCTGGGTGGGGCTCGAACTCGTGCACCGCGAGATCATGCCCTGAGCCAAAGTTGGATGCACAGCCGACTGAACTACCCAGGTGCCCCAACACCTGTTACTATTCTTGACTCTTAATCGAATTTGTAATGTGATTTATGCAAGACTGAGATTAATCTTCCTCTTTGTGGAATCTAAAACAATCTCCAGTGACATTTTTTTTTTCCTTTGCTTAAATGCAAGCTCTAAGTTGGTGACTTTTCTCATCACGCAAACAAAGAGAAAGATGAGGGGCAGGATGGATGTGATCAGTGCCCTAATAGAAAATATGAGCAGAGCTCACTTTGAAAGTAATTCAGTTCTGGACTTCTTCCATTGATTGTATGTTTCATTTTTTTATTTTTCTCTTTTATATTCTTAAGAAGCCTTGGCCTAGATATTTGCACAAAGAAAACAAAGCTGGTTGATGGAAATGAAAACGGGAAAAGGAGTTCTAAAATACCTTTCTGAAGTCATATAAAGCCACATTAATATAGATTCTAAGTAACCATAGAACTCATCTTGATTTTTAAAAGAAGTTTGTGATGAATTGTCCCCCTTAATGAACTGGATAAAAATAATCTCTCTTAGAAATTTTTGACTCCATTATAAATTAATGTAATTTTGCCCTAATTTTTTTATACCTTCATAAAGCCATTCCCTAATAATCTTTTCATTGACTTAAAAACTAGACCTATCGGTGAGAGCTGAAAAGAATCAAGAATTAACCCTGAAGCGTTTCCTCTTGGGCAAACCTACCTCCTACTTTTGTGGAGAGGAAGAGGCTGATAAAACAAATGGGGAAAAGTAAAACCAGCTGGGGAAGAAAAATGCTACCGTGTCCTGGAGAAAAAAATTGTTTTGTCAAAACAATGTCTTGATGTTGCAAATATACTTATTCTGCAACCTTGAGATCACGCTTATTCCATTTACGGGTCAAATGAGTTCTTGTTAGTGTCAGCGAGGCAGGGTCCTTCCGAATCCCACAACACGCAGCACCACCAATGGACCAGCACGTTAGGGACACTGGTCGTCATGCAGGGTGACGCGAAACGCCACGTGGGAATTTCATTTCACAAGACAGCCTCTACCACTGCTCGCAGCGCAACTCATTTTTCCCCATTAATGTAGGAAAATTAAATGAACACCACAACGAGAACCATGCTGCGTATGTGTGCAGACTCAAGGAAGGTAGGTGGGGGGAATGAATGGCCAGAGCCACATATTCTCTCCAGAGAAAGGACACAACTGACACCTGTGAAAAATACAAACCATGGACACCTGGGGTCCCGGGAGGCTCGGAATTCTCCACGTAGAGTGCACAGTAAGGTGCCCCCAAAGAATTCGAGCCCCTCCAAGAGTCCTCTCATAATATTGATCACTGTGCCCGTATTGATGCTGCTTTTGAAATATGAACAGACATTCAGACTCCCTGTCTTCGGTGTTAATATTTAAAATGTCAAGAATTGTCCACCAAAAATTTTCAAGGGCGCCTTTAGACGAAAGCTTTGTTAAATGCGGTCCCTAAAAG
This sequence comes from Panthera pardus, assembly GCF_024362965.1. Classification (NCBI taxonomy): domain Eukaryota; kingdom Metazoa; phylum Chordata; class Mammalia; order Carnivora; family Felidae; genus Panthera; species Panthera pardus. Next base: position 10,216,504 of record NW_026527002.1, read on the forward strand.
GCGTTTTCGGTTAAAAAAAAAAAAACGACAAAAAACACGTAAGTAGGGTTTTTTTTTGTTTTTCCCTTCTGCTTAAAAATTTGTATTGTTGACGTGCAGAGTAGTGAATAATTCAAAGAAAAGGTCGAACGGGTTAATTCAGGCCGTGTAAACAGTGACTAGTTCTACATCAGAATAACATGTACTGCAGCGATAGGCCTCAAAACTCATTCCACATATGCCAAGGAGATTATGTGTTTACGGTGTGCTTGTGTGGTTAAGTCATCCGGGCAGTGGTTTCATTGTGTTTCATTGCCTCTTCCTCAGTCTACCGTAGAAGGGCTAATTTCGTACGTAGTCACGTACTCCATCGACTTCCTCCAGGAAGAGAACTCTTACACATGATAGGCGTCTATAAAATTTAACACACGTGAGTGCGTCTTTATTTCTTGCTTTATGGATGTTTTTAATCTAAATAGAAGAAAAAGAAACTCACGTTTCCCCTGGTATCAAAACTGAAATCTACGTATTGTAAAATGTTTTCATTTTTATTTCTGTGGCCAATGATCACCTCGTTATCAAGTGATAGGGCACACGCATAGATACGTAGCCTGAACTCGTACGCGCCCGCGTGGGCACGAAACCAAATGCACCCTGGAGCGTAGGACATGTTGCTCAGACATCATCAGACACTCACTCCGGGAATTACAATAGTGGAAGTAAGTCCGTACATTTGTGAAATTGAACAAACTTCAAGAAATAAACTTTGCTACACATAGAATAGGAATGCCTCACCCTGGTAAGCACGGATGCTGAGGCAGCAGCGGGGCCGGCTTCATGGGCCGGTAGCTGGTCCTGCTAAGCAGTTCTGGGTACTATACCCACTTCGCCCCTTGACACATGCAGTTGCCAAGTCTTAGGGGGGATTCGGGGAAAAGTAAGTGTCTTGTAAAAAGCAAGGTTCCGGGGCGCCTGGGTGGCTCAGTCGGTTAAGCGTCTGACTCTCGGTTTCGGCTCGGGTCCTGATTTCACGGTTCGTGGGTTCGAGCCCCGAGTCCGGCTCTGCACAGAAGGTGCGGAGCTGCTTGGGATTCTCTCTCTCCCTCTCTCTCTGCCCCTCCCCCACTTGCACTGTGTCTCTCTCAAAATGAAATAAACTTAAAAAAAAAACCTTAAAAACAAATAAACAAACAAACAAGGTTCCATGATCAACAAGGGAACGAGTGCGTGCCTTCTCAGAGCCTTCAGAATGCTAATGTATGTTGTGAATCTCCAACTGAGAGCCACAGAAACCTTCTTTTCTCAGTGGGTCATTTCATGAGAATAGTCTTCAATGGAAAACACTGGTTCAGAGGAACGAATAAATTACACATACATATTTAAAATGGCAAATAGAACTACATTTCAATTTAAATAGTCACTTCTTGCCTGAAATTTAAACTAATTTTTGTTGCCTCAAAACGCTTACTTGAATTACATAATCCTGGTATATTATATTACACTAATCCATAGTTTCATGTTTCCTGGAACACGATGTGCATGGTGAGTTTCATGTTCTAGGTTAAGGATAGTGACACAATTTCTAGAATAAATTAGAAAGCTGGTAGCTTTCTAATTACAGCCCAGAAGAACTACGGAATGTACTGGTTTTCTTCAATAGGAAAAGCAAAATAAACAATGAACCAAATTCTCCTGAATTGCACCTTCCCAAACAAAAAGTTTATTTATTTATTTGGTGGGGGGGTGGCTAGGGGCAGAGACAGAGGGAGAGAGAGAATCCCAAGCAGGCTCTGCGCTGTCGGCGCAAGCCCAACGCGGGTCGATCCCGCAAACCGTGAGATCATGACCTGACTGAAATCAAGAGTCGGAGACTTAACGGACTGAGCCACACAGGCGCTGCCCCTCAGCCTTTCGAATAACAGCATGTGGTCCACCATCTAGAGAGATGACAGAAAGACAGATTCAGAGAGGACGATCTACAGCCCTCGGTACATAGAGTCCAACCTAATTGGAGACACTTTTTGCCAACCTCGTGAAGACTGGCTTCTCATGGTAATTAAACACAACATTTTGTCTCCCCAGCCATTTATTTGTCATTTATCTTCTCCACACTAAGGCATGTAAAGATCAGCAATGCTAAACCTACTTTGAAATAGTGCTTTTCATCCCTAGAAGGACTCTCTCTCTGGGCAAACAAACGAGACAGGTTCCCCAAAAGGATGAGCCAGGCAACACTTGAAACGTAATTTTTAATATGGAGGGAGGAAGAATTTTGAGCAGTTCTCTATGTTTTGCCTCTGCTTTCTGAATTGTCGAACGTGAGAAGATAGATAATGCGTCTAGTGTCTGATGTGTAGCTACGTGCCTATGCATGATAGGCGCTCCAGTAGAGGCTCTCTGCCTGTATTCCCTCTCTAGGACAATGTCTTGCATCATCAAGAAAAGCATCTCTGACCCCCAGAAGATCAGATCGGTCTTTTCCGCTCTCTTCTCTGCTGTCAGCCTGAACCATACCCTTCTTGAAGTGACGAGAAATTATAACCCTCTGTCCTTTGGTTATGTACCCTGCCCTTAAATTTTTTTTAAGTTTATTCATTTTGAGAGAGAGAGAGAGAGAGAGAGAGAGAGAGCAGGGTAGGGGCAGAGAGAGATGGAGACACAGAACGCGAAGGAGGCTCCAGGCTCTGAGCTGTCAGCACAGAGCCCTGACGTGGGGCTCGAACTCACGAACCACAAGATCGTGACTTGAGCTGAAGTTGGACGCTCAACCGACTGAGCCACCCAGGGGCCCCTTTACTTCTGATTAACTGTTATTCAGACGAATACAACAAAGTGTCTATTAATTACAGAGCTCTTTTACTGCTTTGGAAGATAGGTAGTAGAATAAGTTCGTTTCCCATAGCCAAGTGCCATGAATTCATAATCTGATTAAATGGGAAGACGAAGAAATCATAAATTGAATCTACTCTGTCATTTTCTTCTAATTAAACTGAGAGAGCAAGGCTACAATTTTGCAAATCAGTTAGATTGTTTATAAAGGGCTCTATACCTACCATTCATAAATCTGAACTGTTTTCCCATACAAACTAAATAACTTAAATTTGCTTCCGTTTTCAAACACACTAACCACTTTTCTTTAGCGGTAGGTGGTTTGGGTAGGTCACCTGGCAAATGTGATTTTACCACTGTATACACAACTGAAAATCAACCCTTAAATCTGACACTTTCATGAGAGGAACATGTTTCTGCTCTTAATTTCTGAGTAAGTTCTATTCCTTCTTTGATTTTAGACCTCTGATTCTGAAAGATGTTTTCCATCAGCAAAATGAGTGTGTGTGTGTGTGTGTGTGTGTGTGTGTGTGTGTGAACAGAGACCTTTTGGGTCTTCTCAGTAGAATCTTCCACAAGGGATACAACTCTATAAACCTTAAGATACTTCTTATTAACCACGTTGTTGATTCCTGAGGTAGTTTCAATTTCATTTATTTTGTACAAAGTAGATAATACTGCACAGTGTATAAATGCCCCCATTCTGGGATGATAAGTGTTATAGAAACGAGAAACTGACAAAGCAATTGTTATTTAAAATAGCAAAGTATAAACACAAGACATAAAACTCAGTGGAAGCAACAATATAGGAGTTGTTGAACCAAATCAGATTAATAGTCCATCTAATTTGATTCTTGTTTTCAGCACTGACCAATACTTGATGCACTGGAAATTAAACAGGATTTATGCACCTACTCAATTGTGCATTGTTACTTTTGAAAGGAAAATTCTTCCTGGTCCTTGCAGGTGATTAACTTACACCCTGAAGCATGAGATTTTATTATCTTTAAATCACGATCTGGGCTTACAGAGCTGCAAATTTTATGTTAACAGTCATAAAATAATCCATCCCATTGTCAAACTCAGACCCAGCGTTTGTCTCAATAGCTCTCCATGGCATGAATTCTAGAAGTTATTTCAAACAAAAGAAATCATTCCTTGTGAATTTATTACCCTTCTGTTGAACTGAGTGTTGTGGCTCTTTACTATTATTGGTCATGGCAACAGAGAACTGTCCTAATTTGATTCAATGTTGTCCTCCACTCTATATTTTTATAAAAAGCTTCCATTGTCCGCTGTACAAGGTAGAAACGAAATCTCCTATCTGATGTGTGGCCTTAAAGTCATGACTCAGATTACTGTTATTTAACATACCAGAGAACACATTCATTCAAATGTTGTCTCCTTCCAGGCTGGCATTTCTAAGAAGCTGTATGCATATCCCAAACAATGCTGCTCTTACTTGGAATATTTGGGAATTTCCCTACTGGAATTCTCTTCAGAGCCAGTGGGACCCTGTTTTACATATCCTCAGACAACTCTTTGTCTTTTGATGGGGAATTTGATTTTTGGAAACAGCTAATCGTCACTTGAAGCCAAGTCTGTGGGTTAGATCTGGGTGATGTTTGGGGAAAAGAATGAGGTGTGAAAACAATGTAACAAGATTGATTTTCTAACGTGGCTCATACACTTTTCTTGACTGCAGTTCTGAAAGACCAGTTTCAAAAATCTTTTGAATTCTGGGAGCAATAATAAAAGAAGTTTGTAGCCTCCCAGAGTGACTACTTTGAATGCAACACTCATTTTGGGAATATAAATTCTGGTCTAGGTGGTAAAATGAAACTAGTTCCATTGCTTTAAAGTTAGACATTATTTTCAACATAATAATTTAGACCCAGGTCTAGGAATTCCCAAGTCTATGGAAAATCTATATACCCTTAAGCTTTACTTAATGGCCCAACTCAAAATGACCTTAAATGGCATGTTCAAACCAGGGAGCTCTAGCCTTCATAATCGTATATATTATTGCTCGTCAAACTATTAGTCTCCCCTGACTAACAGCTCATAAAGACCATTTCAATTAGGAAAGCTGGGTAGATGGGCTTTTAAAATATCTCCATCATTTCTTATATTTATAAAAGGATGTCTCCATGAAGCAAATTTTTCTTATTTTAAGGTCACTTTTAAAATTCCCTTATGTAGGGGCGCCTGGGCGACTCAGTCAGCTAAGCGTCCGACTTCAGCTCGGGTCATAATCTCACAGCTTATGAGTTCAAGGCCCGCGTCAGGCTCTGTGCTGACAGCTCAGAGCCTCGAGCCTATTTCAGATTCTGTGTCTCCCTTTCTCTCTGCCCTCCCCCAAGCGCACTCTGCCTTTTTCTCTCTCTCAAAAAAAAAAAAAAAAAAAAAAAATTAAAATTCCTTTATGTCAAAGCAGCCTTGCAGACAAATTGAAAATCTGACGCAGCTGAATTTTCTATCACACACAAACTCTGCACACCTACCAATACATGGAAAATAAAATTGACAATAATAATAATAATAATAATAATAATGAATGCCTGGTATTTATTCAGTGCTTCTTGTGTTCAGGCTCCTGAATCATGGCATTTATACAGTGTTTCTATATAAACAGGGAAGCCCTGTGATGTAGGTCCTGCTGTCTGTCTTCTCCGCTTAGCAGGTGAGTAAATTGAGAAGTAGCCGAGCAACGTGCATGAAGATCGGAAGTCAGAAGTGGGAAGCCTGGAATCTGAACCCACACCTACTTGCGCCCAGGCCTTGGGGACTTTGCTGCCCTCTGAGGACCGCCCGCTCTCTCAGTGTGAGGCTGGAGGCACTTTAAAGAACCCTGAATAGATTTTCCGTGATGCCCCATGCCTTAGACCTCTTCTCCCATCCTCATTTATAAACCTTTGCTTCCTGCCTTTAAAAGAAATTATGTGCCCAGCCCGTTCGAGTTTAGTAAGGCCTTGCTCAGATCGAATTCCTCCAGTCTGAAACGCTGTCTGTTTCTCGTTCTAGAGTCACAGAAAACGGGGGCACAGGTAATCAGAGTCCTGGGTCTAACGCCCGTCACGGGCTTGGACAGGCCTGCGTCTTTGTTTCTCAGGCTTAGGAATTTCCAATGCTCTCTTCTCAGCTACTGCCTTCTGCCCCTTTACCTTTCAGTCACGTTTATGACTTTTTCGTCTGAAATGTCTTCAGTTTCCCCTCCTTTAAATTATAGAGCCCAAAATGGCATAAGTTATTCCAGGGTCTGACCGGTGTCGTTTTTGCAACACTCTGTGCTCCCGTTCACGCCTTCGATCCCAGGGTTCTTGCACGGCAGAGTCGCCCCCGGCTGGGTCCGTCACCTGTCCATGGGACCAGGTGAAGCAAGTGAAGGGACAGCTGGAAAAGCCTGATATGGAGCGAAGCTTCCCAAACACTCTGTGGGCCCTAGATTCCCCTGAGGGTCTCTGGCCAGTCCCTGGGGTGCGGGTTAGGGGGGGCGGTGGGAGTCGGCAGCCTTTTGAACCTTGTACCACCACCCCACCTCAGTTAAGTCATTGCAGCTTTGCTCTCAGCTGTCTACTACGTAAGGGCTGGCATACAGTTTTCTTGGGGGATGACAAGAGGTTGTAGTTCTAGAGGCACAGATATTTGACAATCACTCAGGATAGAAAAAGCCTAGAAGCCTTCGAACGAGACGGCGAAGCGATTGAGGACGGTCTGCCCCTGCCAGCCTCTCGTCTCTGTGGGCGGATCATTTAATCTCTCTGCCTAGAGACCATCTAGAAAATGGGCTAAATATTATCTTGTAGGTTGTTAGGAGAAGGAGGAGTAGGAACACCTGGAAAATGCCTGGCCTCCTATGTGACACACAGAAGCTACTCGACAGCAAGACGCCTTTTGTATTTGTGTTATGATTGGAAAAGATTCAGTATCTTGCTGACGATGTGTCCGTGTTATCATTCTGAAGTATGAAGGCTCGAATATTTATTTACTATGACTGAGTGTTTTTATTTTTGGTAGATGTCAATTTTATTCAGGCCCAGAGTCACGATAATTAATATGCCGGATTAGAAGGTATATAGTATATTTAAGCTGGAACATAGTAATTGGGAGGAACGTTGCTCATCCTAGGACTCCGTTTTCATAGGTGGAGCCAGCGTTAACGGGCTGTTTCTATTTTTGATTATGTTCCATAAGAAGCAGCCAACTTTAGAATACAGTCTTCAAGCTTTTCAAGTACGGTGACGTATTTCGCTTTGATCTGTGTTCATCTTTCTGCTCTCAGCACCAAGGCTTGTGCCTGACGTGGAGCAGGTCTTGGGCAGCCCTGGGTGGGCTTTTGACTTTGGCTGCAAAGTAGCAAGGGCAAGAGCTATCGGTCGAGGGGAGCGAAACCCTATCTGGTGAAGTGAATGTATTGCAGTGAGAACACGTACCAAAATGCGTAGCTAGGGAGGGGTTAATAAAACTCGCCCACGAGAACATAGACAATAAACACGATGCTGTGGTTGATGCAGTTCGTCTTTGACAACAATGACGTTAGAAGTGAGGAGGTCAACGCTGTGCCATGACTCGTGGGGAAGGAGGTGGTTTAAGGGAGCAGGTCAAGCATATACTGCTAGACCCAGAGCAGGGATTGAGGACGGTAAAGGTCAACTCTGGGCTTGGGCAACTTGTTGCCTACGTGACACTTTTCCTCTTTAGTGAAATGTTTACGGCCGAGCATCCTTTGAGGGATAAGGTATGGGGGTTGAGAGAACACGTTCGCATAGAGTGATGTTTTAAAACTCTAAATCTGATTGCCCGTCCTCTACTGACGCCCCTTCGGTGGCTTCCTTCTGTACTGAGAATAAAATCTAGCTCCTTTCAGTGTTCTGCAAGGTCTCCGTGATTCAGCCCCCGTCTGTCTTCCTGGCTTCACCTCAAACCGTGCTTCCTCTCTTCATTCAGCTCCAGTCACGCTGACCTCTGACTCCAATTCAAAGAGACATTTCTGTCCCTGGAGGCTTTGGGCTTGCTGTCCTGCGGCCTGGTGGGCTTTCCCTCAGGCTCTCTCTGTCTTGCAAGTCCCTGGTCTTCCTTTAGCTCTGCAAGGTTCCCTCTTCAAAGAGGGCTTTGTAGACCACCCTACCAAGTCCCTTCCTTTATTTCCTTCCGAATGCTTAGATTCTCCAAGATCTTGGTCATTTATTAGTTTACATTTTCGCTATTGGTCTCCCGGACAAAAGGTAAAAGCTTCTTAAGTTCAGGGGATATATCTGCCTACTCTCCACTGCGCCCTCAGAGCCTGGCACGGTGCTCGGCCCAGACCACATGCCCGGGGAAATTTGCCAAATGAATACATGGATGAGGGAATGGGGACAAACAGAGCTCGGCTGGAGCACTGTGGTTACTTGGAATTGTGACTATTATTATCATGTAGCATTTTATGATTGCACCTTTAGATCTTTCAGAACAGGGAAATAATTTATAATATGTAAAAAAATTATAACACTGAAAAAGTGTACATGTGCATACAAATGGCTATTATTTTTCCTCGTCACCACTTAAAATGGAAAAGAAATGGTTTTTTACGTGTCTGTGTACAATGGGAAGGTAGGTTGGTAAATTTCCCATGCGTGCCTGCAAGGTTACATTGCAAATATCCACTCACGTGTAACATCAGAGAGCCATTCCTTCTAACCTGGAGAGGGTATTTGTAATTTTGCTGCAATTTGTATACACACAATAGATAGTTGTACATAAACAGACATTCAACCGTTCCAGCAAAATTCCTACCGCCAAAGAGAAAACACACACACACACAGACACAAAAACGTCACAGTAAGCTGTAAAAAAAGTGCTTGGTTTTTTAAATGTAGAAATGGCAATTCGCAGCGTTTATATAAATTGCCGTATACTGAGGGTTGCAGCTCTGAGAATGAACAGTAGGAAAAGTTGCAGTGATGAGCAAATCTGAGGACACTTGTTTTGAAAGTAAAGGCTTAGTCAGTATTATGGCATTCTGGCAATCTGCATAACATTAACCAGAGCGCTTTGTATTGGGATTGAGACTTTATGTATTGATTTTCTCCTATGTAAGATGCTCTGACTAGAATTCTATTTAACATCCTCAAAAAGAAACTTAACTTAGGTGAAATAAGGAGAATTCATTTTTTTCAAAGTCCCTCTTACGTGCGGGGCATATTAATCTAAATAATATCAACATGACTGTTTCATCCAATGGCTGGATGGATCCACTAATTTGTAACTTCTCTTTTTTTGCTATTGGATCTAATATTTTGTACCTCATTTTTTGGCTATAATTTCACGCACATTCTGTGAATCTATAAATATACAGAAGTGGGAGATGGAATCAGCAGAAAATATAAATATCTTCAAAAGGAGTGAGATGAACTAGGAAGTATGAGATCCATAGTGAGAGAGTACAGGAGAGCTGGAAATTTTAAGGTTAAATAACAAATAGTTCACTTTTCCAAAGAAGACATCCAGATGGCCAACAGACACATGAAATGATGCTCAACGTCACTCCTCGTTAGGGAAGTACAAATCAAAACCACACTGAGATATCACCTCACGCCAGTCAGAGTGGCTAAAATGAACAAATCAGGAGACTATGGATGCTGGCGAGGATGTGGAAAAACGGGAACCCTCTTGCACTGTTGGTGGGCATGCAAACTGGTGCAGCCGCTCTGGAAAACAGTGTGGAGGTTCCTCAGAAAATTAAAAATAGACCTACCCTATGACCCAGCAGTAGCACTGCTAGGAATTTACCCAAGGGATACAGGAGTGCTGATGCATAGGGGCACTTGTACCCCAATGTTTATAGCAGCACTTTCAACAATAGCCAAATGATGGAAAGAGCCTAAATGTCCGTCAACTGATGAATAAAGAAATTGTGGTTTATATACACAACGGAATACTACTTGGCAATGAGAAAGAATGAAATCTGGCCATTTGCAGCAATGGATGGAACTGGAGGGTATTATGCTAAGTGAAATGAGTCAGGCAGAGAAAGACAGATACCGTATGTTTTCACTCCTGTGTGGAGCCTGAGAAACTTACCAGAAGACCAGGGGGGAGTAGAAGGGGGAAAAAAAGTTACAGAGAGGGAGGGAGGCAAACCATAAGAGACTCTTAAATACACTGAGGGTTGTATTGAGGGTTGATGGGGGTGGGGGAGAGGGGAAAATGGGTGATGGGCATTGAGGAGGGCACTTGTTGGGATGAGCACTGGGTGTTGTATGGAAGCCAATTTGACAATAAATTGTATTAAAAAAAACCCAAAAAGCAAAAAACAAGCACCCCCCCTCCCCAAATAGTTGAGCTTTCCCACAATGTCATACCTTTAGAATGTGAAAAACAGAGTTGCCTTAGAACAAGAGTGGAATGAAATTTCTTATGCATTTGTTTTTTGCATATTCTCTTTTGTTTTCTGCATCAGTGTATTCAGTAGATATTTTCCCTGATGAAAAACTAATTGATACAATTGCTTTAGAGCTGTGGGAAGGGGGTGGATATTTGTGGATGAAAGAGAGTTTTTGTAGGTGAATGGAAGGAAGGCCGGAGCCCCAAGCCACACTGAGCCAAGTAATAGTCAAATTTGGACTTGCTATGACATCCCGTCCAGTGCTTACAGATTTCAGTCCCGTCTCTCTGAGGTGACCTGCCTGAGAAGTCTATGAGGCAAAACACAACTTTGATAATCGGAGACCAAAGAGACTCAATCCTTGAGTATTTATAACAGAAAGGACCAGTATTTAAGATATTCTGAAGTATACATTTTTTTAAGTGGCATTTTCATTTTCAAATGAAATGCTGTGGTTTATTTATGTATTTATTTAGCAAGCTAACGTCCTAATGATACTGTGATGAGGCTAGCATTTAAGTCAGTTGGCATCTCCTCGGCTAAGGCCAATGGGATGGGGTGTGGGGGAGAGGGCAATTTCAGGGGGGGATGTGGAGAAATAGGAAGTTGGCTCAGGATTAAGAGTGTGCTGTGGGGCGCCTGGGTGGCTCAGTCGGTTAAGCGTCTGACTCTTGATTTCCACTCAGGTCGTGATCTCACGATTCGTGGGTTCCGGCCCCACATCGGGCTCTGTGCTGACAGCGCGGAGCCTGCTTGGGATTCTCCCTCTCCCTCTCTCTGCCCGTCCCCAGCTCGCACTCCCTCCCTCTCTCAAAGGAAATAAATAAACTTAAAAAAAAAAAAAAAAAAGACTGTGCTGTGACTAACGCACAGAGCCAATGATCAGCAAGTGGTCAATATCTCACAAAAGGCCCAGAGGATGCCACTCTCGTCTTCCTTCAGGTATGAACAAATATTTCCCCCACAGATAGCTTTGTTGAGGATTTACTTTTTCTTTTTCCACAAAGACGATAGCGCAGAAATGCTAAAGTGATCTTTTATGCTTTTAAATGACCATCATAGGCTGCAGTAAGATGGCCACACTCCATCACAGTACCACACAATGCGTGTTACCTTGGATACAAGGCTGGCTCTGTAGGCTGCTAGTTGCTTCAGGTACTCCTTCTTAGCAGCCTCGGTTTTCTTTTTATAGACCTGTAACAACAACAAAGAGTCTTAAATTAGAAAGTGCATCTGCTTTTGTTTCCAGAGAACTACAATGCAGAATGATAATTGCACGCACACACATACACACAATTATATAATCGTATATGTCTCCCCAAAGATTATGTTTTCTTACTGGAGCAGATTTCTAAGAAGTATGGCAATAGGCTAGATGAGAAGAAGATTAAGAGTAAAATTTTCCATTTACATTAAGCGTATGAAAGGATTTATCTGGGTTACTTTGAGAGTGGAGGTAGTTGGCTTAGAAAGATGCTATTGATGAAGGTTCCCAGGGAAACCACAAGCGAGTGAAGAAGCCATTCATATTTGTATAATGGGCAGATAATTCTACAGTGCATTAAAATCTTGGTATAGACGTTCCATGCTAAATATAAAAACAAGGACGGACTTCAAAGATGACCGATGCTGTTCAAAAAGTAAATCAAAGGAACAGTTACAAAGTTTGCAGGTTCATCACTATTTTAACATTTAGAGCCTTGAAGTTCCATCTTCAAAGACTCAGGAGTCGGCTGCGGCAGTCAAAGACACGTTTGGGAGTAGACTGGGGACCCCGAGTGGCCGAGGACGGCAGGCAATGCCATGCCGCGCAGCCTGCTCTGGTCCTGCCCTTTCCGACGAAGACACTGGATGACAAGGATCTGTGCACCCCTCACGGTGAAAAGGTAAAAATGTTCTGAAATGCATTTCATTTTACAGAAGCTTTTCAGTTTTCAGAGGGAATCATCTTGAAAATAAAAGCAAAATCATCCCAAATTGAGCCAAAGTACTGAAAAATGACTTGCTGGTATGCTAAAGGTCACATCGCTAAGTTAAACAGAAAGGAGTCATTAGAGTCGAAAATGAAAGACTAGCAAAGTGAACACGCATGGTTGTCGGCTACCATGAAGTTGATTCTTTCAAGGCTTTAGAATCTGTTTTTGGCAACCTTTTGAAATCGGCCTTAAAGAATAAAATATTTTTCACCATTTACTGTGTAAATGGAAATGTATTTTCATCCATACAACTATTTTAAATTTCCCACGTCTTGAATTTCACAGCGGGGAATGAGGCTTGGCTAATATTTTGTAATGCTGAGCTCAAAAACCGACACAGATCAGGATTGAAAAGTGGCTTTCGAATTAGTCAGCGTAGTTAAATATAAATGATGTCTAAAGATGAAATACCTGCCCATGTTGGCAGCGGAGGTCAATTCATGGTCTCTAATGCCAAAGGTGCTTTGCCGAGCCCAGTCCCTGACTGTGAAATTCAAGATCTGAGAAATATTATTTGCTCATGAATATATTAATTAAAGCAGAACATTTAAGGTAAACAAATGACTAACCTTGTCAACAAAATTATAAAAGCCCCTATGAAATGAATGTGCTAATTGTTTTTCGGTTGGGAGGTCTGCAGCCTAGACTTCTGTATTTTGGTATAATAAAAGGCAATCATGATAAGGCAGTTATGAAGCCATACAATATCATCATATAACCCTTGTGCCATCTTTACTAACTACAAAACCAAAGAAACGTAAAAGAAGTTTGTTAGTAAAAAGCCAATAAATTCCTTGGTTCAAGTACAAGAGTATTGGGAATTCACTAAGCTAATTATTGGAAGTCAAATTCAGATTCTCTTTTGAAAATTCGCACGTGAAAGCAAATAAATGCCGGCATGCAACAAATGCCACTGTGTATATTCTACGTCTCGGTTCAGCCACCGTCAGTCAGAGACACAGAGCTCTCCTGCTTTTTATTGATTTATTTTTTTTCTTGAGAGATTTCTGTTTATAGTTTTCCCTTCAACCTCTGCTCCAAGACATGATTTATAATTCGTGATCTTCAACTGACACTGTTTACATTTGCTTTTAATACCTTAAAGCTGTTTTGAGAGGGTTTTGTCCCCACATAGACAGAGATGCTATTCAGGCCTCTGAAGCAAATATTTAGTAAATATGTCTTCGATGGTAATATCCACTTGTACACCCAAAACATTTCCATCATGTTTTCATTAACACGCTCCTCCAAGTGACCCCCAGTCAGCTAATGAGGATTCGCTGAGCTCCTAAAGGCGAATACAACATCCTTTGGTCCATAGCGTTGACCGAAGCATCATTTTCTAAGCAGCAGTAGATACGATGGTGTTGTCAGAAGGCCTGATTATAGCATCTATCATCTTTCCTGCGTTTGGTTTCTACTGAAACAGCAACAGTGTTACTCCAGTGCCGTCCCTTTGCTGGGCTCCCGGGAGTCAACCTCACACAAAGTGTTAACTTTCCTGAAATTTGTTGATTAACAACCAATGGAGAAAGGTGGCTAACTCGGTATGTTTTGGGCTGGATGTGTGCCCCCTGGTTTCACTCTGGGATCGATGTTGTTACAGGATACCTGACTAGCATTCAGAGCGCCCTGTTTTCTAGAAATGGCTCCCTATTGCCTACTGATGATTGGCTATGTGGGATCATCGCAACGGTGGCCAGATAGCACTTTAGAAAAGAGTAAACTCATCACGTCATATTACGTGGATTGATGGGTCTGCTCTTTCCTGCATAGCTGCAGATGTTCAGAAGGAGGATTCAAAGGGTGGTCATTTCAAGAGGTCTCTTTCTGTAGTTGCGGTTAAAGGGGAGTAGCCCAGAGTGAAATTAAAATCTGAGGTGGTTTCCCTGACAGTAATTTAGAACCTTCACCTTTGAGAACTACCTAATGGCTCCATTATTATATAACCTGTATGTCTTACTGATGCTACCTTCTAAACTTGCACATGGATGCTTTCCGAATTCTAGATTTGACGGATACGTCCGAAGAAAGGCCTTGGATGTGTGAGAGAATGATGAAACTGTGTAAGAATTCCTCATACAGGTGAAGTGGGAAACTCTTACTTTAGAACAGTTACTTAAAACTCCCCAGTAAAAAGTTCCTCAAAAATGTTTCAAAGCCTCTATTCATGGATGCAGAAAGTCTCCTACTTGCAGAAACCGAAGATGATGCTGACTGCACTTGGCAATGAACAAGCCTTGCAGGGATCAAACCATCTAACCTAGGAAGATGGGTCTGATTTATGTCAAAGTCAAGTCTGGGAAAGAAACAGTTTCTCTCTCTCTTTCTCTCAGGGAAAGACAAATATTTTAAAGATATGTGGTTCACACAGTAAATATTAGTACTCGGGTGAGCTACAAAATGGCTTCCAAATGGTCGACAGCTGTTTGAAATAAAGTGCAAAGTTGGCCAGATGAGGATTTAAAAATCATAATACATCATTTATCATTTTCCCCAGCTCATCCAAACACTTTTGAATCCATCCTGTCCTAACTTAGTTATAGGCTGTGGTTTGTTATTCTAAGAGAGCTACCATATCCTATCTAAGGACTGCATCTTAGTGGTTAAACTAAAACATAAATGATGGCTAATCTAAAGCATACGTAGATAGACGTCAAATAGCATTTCTGGAGAATCCAAACTCTGTTCATATAATCTAGTGATTCACGGATTCATTTTTGAAATGCACTAAATACCAACATCAACACATGTTTTTATAGGCTGTTAATCCCTAATTAAAATCAGCAGTTCAGTATCAGTGAAAATGATAAACTCAAATAGGAAAAAAGTCTAGTATAGTCTGTCATTTTCCTTTTTTACTTTCTGTTCCTTTCCCAAACAATCCATCTAACTCATAGAAAAAAAGGAAAATCTAAATACCGTTTAATTCCTTCTTCCTTCCTTCTTTTCTGCTCTGGCCCTTAGTTAATCTCCATAGTCATAGTTTATTTCAACCAAGCCTTTCCAGTAATAATAAGAGAAAAATGTATAATTCTTCCAATTCTGTATTCTATTCAAACACTACAAAAAGAAAAAAAAAAACCCTAAAGGCATTTTTCTTTTTGGTTGACTTCAAATGTAGGGTTATTTTTCTTTTTTGTCCCCACTACCAGTCCATATTTATAGAAAATGCTTAGAAGTAGAGTTGTGTATAAGAAATAATAATTTAATCACAATTCCCTGTTGTATCCTTTAGAAATTAACGTTTTCAGCTTCTTTCAATACTGTTATTATTTAAGACAGAGCAAGTGCATCTGTATTTTATATAGAACTTAGTACTTACATGTGGTTAAATTTCCATCATGTGTCACTTGCTCAGCGTTTTCTTAAGCATTCCGGAACTCAAAGAAATTTATAAAGTAGTATTCAAAGGAACGAAAACATCATACAACGTGACAAAAGTCTTACTATCAATTCTTTGGCTGACCATCTGATCCATCTAAATGGATGGATACAACAACGTGTACAGAATGGTAGGCAAGCTCTTTTCTGAAAACAATGACTGCACAATATACGTGCTGATTTACTAAATGAGGGTGGTTGGGGCAAGTAGGATGTCATTCAGTTACACTTAACGATTCGTTGAGTGCCTACTACGTGCCGGCTGTGACGTGAGGCACAGACGCTACGGAATCAAAAAAGGCATTAAAAACATGCCTCTACTGTCTGCATTTTGTGTGTGGGTCAGGCTGTCTGTAAATTTAGAGTCTTTAATTCTTTTGACAAGAAGGTTGCAGTGGTATTACTACTCTCATTTTACAGATAAGAAAACACAGACTGCAATGGATAGTTCTTTTACCCAATATCCTTCAACAAATCTAGCAAAACCATGAGGTGAACCAAACTGACCCAGTATCAAAGATCCACCTTTGTTTCCTCAGTGGCTCCTCCTAGCTGCCGGGGAACTCCCCTCGATGAGTCAGACACCCCACTGTACTGTCTACAGCTGAAGCCCCGGGACACAGGGCCTTGCTTGGGACATCTACTATGCGCCCAGGAAACATTTGCGACCGAGTGTAGACCCTCTGGTTCCTGATCTCTCCTTTTGTGAGTGTCAGCATGAGTGCTCGTGATAAAGTACCAAATTACATCTTCTACACTGAAATGCACATCAGTGGAAACAGAGGATTTGATACACAGATATGTCACCCGACCACTTCAAGTATTTTCACCAATAACACATAAAGCACAACCAGCTCGAATGAGTATTTTGCTCAAGTTCTCTCTCCATCAGCGCCGTGGAAACTTTCAAGTGCGATGTGTTTCCACTGTGTATGAGCAAAGGATATTTCTACATCTGTACTACGTACGTTCATGCCTGCATGCAATAATCCCGTTATGTACCGACAGTTATATGTGAGTATATACATATATACACACACATACACATATATATATACCTGCATATATATATACCTGCATTTTAGAAGCAAAACATGCTCATCATTTCATCTCACAATTTTAATTGCTCAGTGTCACATTCTCATGAATTAAAATGTTCTTATATTCTACAGTTTATAAACGAACAATTGTTTCACGTATCTTGTACTCCTAGTCGAAAAAAAAAAAAAGGCCAAGTGCATTAGCGTTTATAAGGAAGTGGCTGAGATAAACACACGTGTGCATGTTACAGTGCCACAGGATTTTAGTTAACCTTAAGTGGTGTTGACGCAAAATCCAAATTTTACTGCAAGATAAGGGGGAGAAAACCCCGGCAGCATTTATGTAGTGGGTGTTGGAGCACCAACGAGGAGTAAATGATTTGATTCCATGGGCTCAGAGGATTTGTCAGCTGCCTCATAAGTATAATTCTGGCTCTTCATATCCCTGCTGCTTCTAATTTAGCAGGACAGGCTCATAATTGAAGCAAATTAACTATTTACACTTGCCGCTTCTACCAGGGGAAGAGGACACGGCAGCAGGAAAGAATGAGGAGGAAATTACATTCTTGCCACTCATGTCAGATCTGCCCTTATATAAACACATTAACAGTAATTTCACGAGGCGTCAAACATAGGAATAAATACTGAGGGATAAAATAATGAGGTGTTGCTATTGAGCTGAACTGCTATGGCTAATATCCTTGGATATGAATTATGCATCCTGAAAGAAGGCATATGTTACAGTATTCCAACAGTTTCCCTGCAAGTGATATCTGCTCATTAGGTTCTGGATCTGGAGGTAAATCGACTCTCCTCTTCCATGCACGACGGGACCAACGTTTACAAAAATATACTCCCTGGGCACCGTGGGCTGTGGTTTCTCCGAACACACCAAACTCTGAACAGGCCTTCCACTCCATTTTTAGCATAACAGCATGTTTATTTAGCTCTCTGGCTGAAGCTTTAAAGCCATTTAATGTAATGTAAACAAGAACATTTTGTTTGTAATTTGCTAAATGTATTACGGCCCGCCTGTGTCTCCAATTAGGAACTTGAGGTTCATTTAGTAATTTACATCTGGTTCTGATTTAAGGTGACTTTCCTTTTCCACTTAAGAGCTGACTTTCTGTGGCTAAAAAGGACCCGAGAACCCTTTATCGTTCCTCGGACCAATCCCTCTTGCTTCAACGCTGGACAGACTCCTTAATTTAGTAGGGCTTGGTTCGTTCTCTATTGTCACTGTGGACCCAGATCTTACAGTGCGGTGACCGGAATCAGAGAATTCAGAAATCACGGGGACAGACAAGAAATTTAGCGGAGACCTCCTAAAAAAGATGCTGAGGGCTGCTGAAACTCCAAGGAGCCTAATATACAGGGCGTGATATTGTTAAGTTATTATTTTTCATCCTCCGTAGGTTCCAGTCAGTGGAAGATAAGTAGCAAAGACCAGCATCACAGCAATACTTCTGCTTTATTTCCCTTTCTCCATCTGGTGCCTTCTGAACAACTTAGCATGCTTCCGAAATGGGCTCTCCATTGTCTTACGATTCATTAGCATTTAAAACCTCTGGTAGGCATCGCAAACGCGATTCTGCTTCCATTCGGGGTTCAGCACCATCTTCCAAAGGATGAAAATGGAGAGATCTCGGATACGTGACGTGTGTTCAGTGGTGTTGGTGGGGATGATTCATAAGGGAGGTTTTGTGTTCCCGGGGGACTTTTGTCACTTCTTTCGGCTTCCTTTTGGTTCTTCTTCTTTGAGAGATTCCTCACAGAAACCGAAGTGCATATAGTTGCTCACTCACCATGGATTCTGAAAATAAAGATCCGCCCTTCTGCTGTGCTTTCTCATTCCCGCCCACCCTCCACAATGAGGAAGCATGTGACATAAACATACAGCGGCTCTATTAGTCATGTTCTCTCTGGCTGTCAAGAAAACATTCAATCGTAATCTCACTAATAGCTGTTTTTCCTTAAATATTGTAATTTTCTGAGCCCCTAATAAATCATCAATAATTTTGTCCATTTTTCCACAGTTTGTGTTTATATCTGTAGCTGTTCATAATTGGGGGCTATTATGACAACGGGATTTGTGAACAATTGTGGCACGTGAAATCCTAGCTTCCTCCCCGAACCAGCTGCCTACACAATGCCAATAGCATCACGTGGGGCTCTTGCAACACGCCTAAGTTTTGAAGTTTAATGGTCTGCCTCTAATCTGCTCCAGCAACATTCTTTTAAAAATACATAGCAGTGTGTGTGCTCCCAAATTTGAATATTAAATGAGTAAAAATACAATTAATTTAAGTTCGAAACGGAGATACTATGTGATGTTGGCACAGTGAGTCAACATAAAGGGAAAGAACAGGTGGTAATACACCATAATAACACTTGGGGAGATGCCGCTGAAATTCTCTCAATGCCCAAATGTGCATTCGAGGCAGGCATGTTCGCTTTGCTGGCAATTCTTGCAAAGTGGGGGAGAAAAGCTGCCACATAGCAGCAGGGCAGTGGCCCGGCTGCTGCAATACGCTCCCTTTTGTAAGCACAGTGTCTGATATCATTCATTTGACCCTCTCTCTCCTTGTGCCTGGGATGGGCTTGCATCCACTGGGCCTTACCAAACCATACTTTGTAGCAAACTCTTCAGCCTCCCTATCTTTAGTAAGCAAGATCAGCTTTTACCGGGAGAGGAAAAGCTATGCTGAACCCCTGTTAAGTCAAAGGAGCATAGAGCCTGGGGACAAGCCATTTGAGTGACCCATGCTGCTCCCAATACCTTGATTTGGTAATGGTGCTCAACTTCTTAAATATCAACTTAAAATTTTTTTTAATGCTTATTTTTGAGAGCAAGAGAGACAGAGACAGTGAGAGTGAGGGAGAGAGAGAGAAAGAGAGAGAGAGAGAGAGAGAGACCAGGGGAGGGGTAGAGAGAGAGGGAGACACACAATCCAAAGCAGACTCCAGGCTCCGAGCTGTCAGCACAGAGCCTGAGGTGGGGCTTGAACCCACGAACCATGAGATCATGACCTGAGCTGAAGTCAGACGCTTTACCGACTGAGCCACCCAGCCACCCCTTAACTTTTTTTTTTAATAAGATAAAAAGATGGGTATTTTTAATAAGGTATTTTCCAAAACAATCTTGGCATAGCTTTTCAACACCTGGATTCTGATTATGCAATTGCTTTCAAATATCCAATGAGTTATACAGGCCATCTACTATGTAATTTCAGCCTTTACTTTTTATTTATTTATTTTTAAAAAAAATTTTTTAACGTTTATTTATTTTTGAGACAGAGAGAGACAGAGCATGAACGGAGGAGGGTCAGAGAGAGGGAGACACAGAATCCGAAACAGGCTCCAGGCTCTGAGCTGTCGGCACAGAGCCCGACGCGGGGCTCGAACTCACGGACCGCGAGATCGTGACCTGAGCCGAAGTCGGCCGCTTAACCGACCAAGCCACCCAGGCGCCCCCAGCCTTTATTTGTAAAACAAATTCTTCCCCCAAACCCCGAATATTTCTGCTAAGAGAGAACCTAAAGGTGGACTCATTACAAGTTACTTATTACGTGGCAAAGAAAACGCAAAAGAGAAAGCGGAAAAAGTATACGTGTCATCACACGTATACAATTATAAATCCTCAAATGTTACATCATAGCTGTGAGTCTATCCACATTAGAAAGGCTCAGCCCCTAGGGGCGCCTGGGTGGCTCAGTCGGTTAAGCAGCCGACTTCGGCTCAGGTCATGATCTCACAGTTCGTGAGTTCGAGCCCCGCGTCGGGCTCTGTGCTGACAGCTCAGAGCCTGGAGCCTCCCTCAGATTCTGTGTCTCCCTCTCTCTGACCCTCCCCCGTTCATGCTCTGTCTCTCTCTGTCTCAAAAATAAACGTAAAAAAAAAAGAAAGGCTCAGCCCCGATTTGAATGGGAGAATGGGAGTAATTTTCCTTTTTAACATGACAGTTGAGAATAGAGAAGCTCATATTCTTTGGGCCTGTGAATGCTTTATATGGTCACACAAAAAGAATGTGGAATATTATCTTAATGTTCCCCTCTTGCTATAATAAAAATAAACGGCCTTATTATAATAGAATTAGTGGGAACAACCTGCAGCATTATATTTGCTGCCTTGAGGAACGACCCGATTTTCATCACATGAGCATTATTCTTTTCCACGGGAAACACGGGTATAGGCATTGACTTTTCACGGTGATAACGTGAAGGCCCAATCGTGGGCTAGGGATGGTCTTTGTACACTTCCCCCTTTGAAACCACTGGTCTTCAAATCACACGAGCTCTTGAGTTCCTTCAGTGAATGTGGGAAACAATTAGGAAAAAGCATCTGGGGTCAGGGAGGGAGATAAGAGGAGTCAGACGAGTGATGCACAGATGGAATAAAAAAGCACATACATGCCTTGGAACAGCACCACCCCCCGCCCCCCAACTTAGTTGCTGAGTCTTGGGTAGAGGGAGGGCTGGGTCTTCAGGAGGGAATCACGTGTGTCCTCTGATGAATGAGACTTCCTGCAATCACTTTCTGAATGTCTCCTCTGGGAAATTTCATCTCACCAAGCAAAAGAGTTTATAGTATTGGAGCCCGGTACCTAGCTAAGAATACACACAGGGGTGATCGGAGCGGAGACAGGGGTACATCCCGTTGTGTGGCATCAGGGATGGCGCTGGGAGGCATTATGGTTACAAAATCCAGGCAGGAATGGGGTTGGGATTCCTGGTCTCATGTGCACTTAGTTCCTCGTTCAGCAACGCTCTACTGAGTGGCGTTGGACAGTGAATGTCCAACATCAACTGGGAACCATACCTCGGCTTTGGGAGGGTGGGAGCGAATTTATCTGTGATAGGCTAGAAATCATCTCTAAAACCCCCAAACAACTATATTAGGGGTTCAGCAGAATCACAGAATACATCGACCACCCTCTCAATAGTGAGATGGATGTTTTAAATGAGTGCACAATGTTGCAGTGGGGTGTTTTCTGTCCTGGAAGATGAGTCTTGCAAGATGGTGGCCCACACTGTAGGCCTGTGCCTTCCTGTGAAATCACCTCTGGGCTGGCAATCTTGGAAAGGACATAAGAAAATATATGGATATTTCCGACTATAAAAGGTAGCTTTGACTGACAGAAAAGAAGGCTTCGGGAGAACTGGAAGGGCAGGTTCTATGCTCCTTAGCAACTGGTTCTACCATCACCACCATAACTGACTGTAGAGAATGATAAGTTCTAGTCACAGTAATTATATGCACCAGCCAAGTAATCTTAGATGAACCATTCAGCAGAACAAGGGACTCTGTTTTGTTCTCTGCCAGACCTCCGGTGTCCAGAACAGTGCCTCAGGGCACATAGTAAATGCTCAGCGAACACTTGTTAAATGAATACAGGAATGAATTGAACTATCTGGCTCTATTTCATGATCTACAAAATTGAGATGAAAGTGTCTGTGAGCACTCAGCAGAACCAATGAGACAAATCATGTGAAAGTTTTCTGAGAAGAGTAAGAAACTATATACATTTAGATGTTGACCCATACTCACAAGATACAGGTGCTTCTAGATGTACAGAGCTTTGAGACTTTCTGTTGCTTACACACTTCCCTGGACCTGATGAGGAAAGGTGAAGGTCTCTACCAAGAGTCAAATGTGAGCTTAATACACCATTATTAGTACCTTTCCGTATTCTGCAACAGCTGAAGGTGCATCCATGTAATTGTTTCAATGACTGTAATTTAATGATAATGCTTGTCTATTTTTTTTTCCTTTTTGACAATGAAATTCGAGGTGGTGGCCATGGCAATCTACTCCATGGTTTAGAAATATGGGATCAGTATTGCTTCTTCGTTGAGGTGGGCTACATCTGCGTACTGAGCTCTTAGCTCTCTCTGGGATTCCCATCATCCTTAAGACCTTCTGGGCTACTTATGCTGTGGCTGAGATGCTCCACATGGCCCTCCCTAAGCATGGTCCTCACATCGTGGCAATCCACACCAGAAGAATATGACCAGGCATCTGGTCCCATTTAACACAGCCTAAAAATACGAGTATACGTGGGATTGAATAACAGGCTCTGGTGGTCTTTAGGGAATGGGTAAGGTTCGTTTGGCAAAGAGCAAAGAGGGTTTTGATGACCAAAGCGTACATAATAAGTGCTCGAGAGAGGTGTATACAGTTTTCAAAATACTTTCAGTATTTTTTTTTTTTTTTTTTTAGTCTTTATGATCACATTGGCAACGTTAAGGAATGATGTAATCCTGGCTGGGACATGTAAAAGTCCTTCCAATAGTAACTACAGTATATAAACTTCGAAACAAAGGAAACTAACATGCTATTTACGAAAGAGTAGTGAAGGAGTATAAACTTATGTGAAAGTCTCTTGAAGTCCGGTTCGGACAGGGCGCATTCTCAGCCTTAATTCTGGTATCGGAAAACTTCACCCACAGTCCTCCGAAGCCGTTTTTTTGTTTTTGTTTTTGTTTTGTTTTTTTTTTAAGAGTGCATACTCTTTCTTAAACCACGTTGATTCCCACCAGCCCACTTTGCATTCTTTCTTACCTGTTTTTGCTCTTCTCCTAAACCATCCCACATTGAAGCCACAATTTTAGAGACTTCACCAAAGGTAGCATTTGGATTTTGGCCCTTGATGGCAGCCTGAGTATCACGAAAGAACAATGCATATGCAGACACAGGCTTCTGAGGCTCATTGGGGTCCTTCTTCTTCTTCTTTTTTGGGGTTTTTGGCTTTTTCCCCATGTCAGACGCAGGTCGCTTCTCTCCACCATTGATCTGAAATAAAAAATCAAATCAGAATTACAGAGGAACTAAGAAAATTTGGCAACATATCATATTGATCTCCTTGGTGGCTTACACGGATATACTTGTCACGCAAACACAGACATTCCTCAGGGGCACCTGGGTTTGTTGCTGTTGTTGTTTTTTGGATAAAACTACCTTCGTATTTCCTGCAGTTGCCATATTTATCCTTCTGCAGCCTAATTTACATACCTTTCAAATAGCATTATTGATTCTTTTTCTACTATTGTTATACCATTAAATATCATCCCTTACCCGTCAACTTCTCATTTTTCCCATTCAGGAAGCTGAATGAGAAGCAGCATTGTAACTGTGACGGCAGCAGATTCCTCTTGTAGTGACCCTATTGTATGATCCATCTAACTTGGTTCTTTGGGGCAGTTTAGCCTTTTCTTCCTAATTATGATTTTAAAACCATGGTGGGTGACGTGTCCAATAATAAAGTTGAAGGACGTTTGATGTTGCACTTAGGTCTATAGAAGGCTAGCAATGCTCATGGTTTAGAGACTGGCATCATCTAGACAGATCAGTGCTGTCCAGTGGAACTTTCTGTAATAAGGATAAAGTTCTATAGTCTGCATTATTCGAAAGGGTAGCCACTTGCCATATGTAACTAATGAGCACTTGAAATGTGGCTGGAATAAATAAGGAGCAAAATTTAAAGTTTTATTTCATTTTGAATGCTTGAAACTTAGTTACATGTGGACAGCGGCTATCATATTGGACAGTGCATCTCTGGAGACCTTCTAGATTCTAGATCTTTCTAGGACAGCTCTACACTCAGTTTCAAAATTGGTTCTATTTTCTTCCTTGTCCTCCAGTATGGATATCTGGGTGATTTCAATTGTTATTCTCATGCAGGTGGGAAAAGACATCCTGAATGGTTTTAAGGTATCTGCATTTGAATATTATCTTTGACATTAGCTAATTATATGTGGTGTGACTTCACCTCTATAGAATGGGAGATTGTGGCTAAGATTTCTCTCTGGCCCTAAAATTCTACGAATCTCCATGAATATCAAATAGTGCTGCCTCCCTTGGGATCCTCTGCTCAGGCACCCCACCCCTCCCCAACATAAAGGCACATGTGCACTCTCTCTGGATAATGCTGCCATCATCACATGAGGTACACTGCACCTTCCCCTTCTGCTGTTGTTGCTTCTTTCCTCTCTGCAAACATATGCACAAGCAATACGTATCTTATCCAGACAAATCGTTAGGCAGGGGAGTTCACGTAAAATAACTACCAGCAGTGGAGAGCAAGCATGATGTCCAGTGGATATGACGCCAGAGGATCTAGACTTATTCCCTCCTTTGCTATTTTTGCCTGTGTAATCTTGAGCAAATTATATATTTCTCTGGGCCTCCATTTTCTCTACTGCAAACCAGCTGCGGTGCCATTTTGTGGTTACTGAGATGGTATATATTTATATTTGCTTAAAACTCTTAAGATGTTAATTATGGCAGGCACTTAAAAAAATTCACTGAATGAACGGAAAGAAATTTGTGATGCCACACTGTCATCGTTTAAAAGATCTGCTCCGAGAACTGGAGGGAGACAGGAAAAAAAGCTACATGAATTCTTTGCCTTGTTTTTAGTGAGAAAGATAACTAAAAGCTTGTCATTTTGAAATTGTCTACTGAAGGAGATCAAACACCCCTGCGGGGACAGGATGCTTTGAACCCGGCGAACGAAGGTAGATTAACACCAGAAGATATCTTCCCCAGGATGGATCTGAGAGGTGATCGTGTGAAATTGTTGGTCCCCACGTAAATCTGCGAGAGGTCTAGCATGTTAAGGCTGAGTTGACCCTGGGCAAACTGGTGTTAGTTATAGACTAAAAATGTGGGCAAACATGACCTAGAACGGTGGCTCTCCAATACGGCTGTCCATTAGAATTGTCCAGAAACTTCTAAATAATATTCGATGCCCAGGCTTTACTCTACACTAATGAAGCAGAATGCTTATGAGTAGGAGACACTGGCCTCAGACACACCTTCAACTGTAGTGTTCTCACTGGTATTTAATTGCTTGAGAGACAAAGCAAACAAAAAGTCACCTTTCTCTTTGCTCCTATGGGATACACATGGCCGTATCTTTCTTTCCTCTCTTCACAACTAAACTCCTCCACATGGTTGTCCGGGCTGGGTATACACAGCCTCTGCAACTCAGTTCGGTGTGCCTTCCCCATCACTTTGCTCTCAGTTCAGGTCACCGAGGGCCACTATGCCTTCCTGATGTCTTTTGCTGGAAACTGTCTTCTCTCATGAGTCTGTACTTAGGTAATCTCCTAAGCACACAGTTTCCGTTACCTTTTGTTGGTGGACAACTGTCAAACTCATGTTTCCCCTGAATTTTGAACACACTGACATGACTGCTAGTTGACATTCCTATTTGCAAGCCTTTTTTTACTTTTTAGGTATTTTTATTTTTTAATTCTATTTTTGTTATTTTAGTGTTTATATTTATTTTTGAGGAGAAAGAGAGCATGAATGGGGGAGGGGCAGAGAGAGAGGGAGACACAGAATCCGAAGCAGGCTCCAGGCTCCGAGCTGTCAGCACAGAGCCCGACGCGGGGCTGGAACCCACAAACCGTGAGATCGTGACCTGAGCTGAAGTCGGGCGCTCAACTGACTGAGCCACCCAGGAGCTTCTCTACGTGCAAGTCTTAAAGTATCTCAAACTCAGTCAAGTTCGCGTTATTCACTTGTATAGTTCCGTGCATTTCCTTGAGAACACACATCATACGAAATTATATAATAATTTAAATGTTAGATCTTCTCCCGCCCCAGACTGTAAGCACCATTAGGGCAGGTCCACATGTGATTTTGTTCACTAGCACTTATCATGGTTCCTAACACATAGTAAGTGCTTAACATTTGTTAGAATAGTAATAAAAATTATAACATAAAATAATAACATAACTTAGAGGAGGAATAAATCAAAGCAGAAGTGGTTTCTGTGATAGGAAATTAAACCATGCTAATTTACTTGAGAGCTTTAGGACAATAAGCACATATGTAGTAAGACAGAAAACAAATAGACTTTTAGAAAATATTTGATACATTAATAGTCATTCCTCTGGGTTATAGACTGAATCTTCATGATTTTCTTCTTTGTCTTTTTCATAATATTTTATAAACATGACCATTCTTATATTTGTAATTACAAAATATTCATTAAAAAGAAAAATAGAAAGGAGTTAACCAAAGTCCATAAGGAAGAATATTAAAAAATGGAGGGATCATGATATTGGAGGTCATGTTGCTTCAAGGATTGAAAATATTCAGAAACAGGGAACAAAGTGTAGGAAAATAAATGCTTATCCATATGGAATATTTTTACCTGGGTTCATTTGAAATTTCAGTTAAAAAATTAGTGACGTATTAAAATTTCTATGATTGCAGAGGTTATCAATCTTTCTGGAAAATACTCAAATGTCAATCACAGAAGTCAATATCCTATGACGCAATGTAAATATACTTATTAAAAGATTTTCCCAAATTATTTAAATAATTTCCCTCCTCCACTGTCCAAAATTGTCTTCGAACCGCTGAACTTTATGCAACCTTTCCTTTTTAAATTGTTATTTGGACAGTCGGGTGCAAGCTTGATTGATTGATTACCGATTGATATTTATTTAAGTTTATTTATTTATTTTGAGAGAGACACAGAGAGTAGCGGGGAAGGGGCCAAGAGAGAGGGAGAGAGAGAATCCTGTGCTGACAGGATGGAGCCTGACATGGGGCTCGATCTCACAAACTGCGAGATCATGACCTGAGCTAGAATTAAGAGTTGGCTGCTTAACCAACTGAGCCACCTAGGCCAGCCACCTCTGCCATTAAGGAAAACTGGCACCCGAGACGGCCAAGCTAAAGGCTACACACAAAATATTTACGTCTCAGGATTCACTTGTCTTTCCCTCAGTAATTAAAGTAGATCACTAAAACTATATTCTTGGATCATAATATTCTGACCACTTACAGAATTGCCCATATGGAACTGAACTGGGATTTCAGCTATGCCCTGACTTCCATCGCAGGCTGATAGAAGAGGAAAAAGCAAAAACAAACACTATTTATGAAAGGTCTCTATTTTTTTTTAATTTTTTAAAATATTTATTTTTGAGAGAGAGAGAGAGAGAGAGAGAGGAACAGAGTGCAAGGCGGTGAGGGGCAGAGAGAGAGGGAGACACAGAATCTGAAGCAGGCTCCAGGCTCTGGGCTGTGAGCACAGAGCCCAACGCGGGGCTCGAACTCACGAACCATGAGATTGTGACCTGAGCTGAAGCCGAACACCTAACGGACTGAGCCGCCCAGGCTCCCCAAAAGCTCTCTATTTTTAAAAAATAAAATGTGCTTTGAAGGGAATCAGTGTTCCTTGTATAAAGACTTATTGGGTAAGCACAACATCTTTGTTTTTAGGGTGCAGCATAATGGAATGAAAAGTCCTCATTGTGGTTTGATATCTAATGCATCCGACTACTTGGGCAGTGCTATGTGAGTTTAAGGGTGTCTGCCACATGAACCTCCTGATTATTTATTTTTCATTTTTCTTGTGTTCCTGAGGATACAGAAATGAGCTATTGTTTTAGATCCTGTGTAAGGAACCGGGGATTTGTAAGGCCTACTTTCTGGAGGTAGCTTCATCATGTATTTGAAAAGCACATGATCATTGCTCATATGCAAAGCCTCCTTGAGGAAAAAATCGTTGTTATAATTTGGATCCACTTACGTGCCAGTAACAGATTGCATTTTGAAAGACACCTGGCTTTTTTGACCACCAACTACTTGGGATGAACACGATGATGAATATCATTACGGTGGAAAAATCAGCTAAATGGATTTGTAATAGGTCCCTGAACCTTAATTTTGAGTATTGTCTAGATCCTGAATTCCTACTTAGATGGATGAAAGCTTATAATTTTACATCCTAATTTTCTAAGAGACCCTGACTTCTAAAGTCGAGAGCAGCACTGTCTCATAGAATGTTCTGGAAAGATGGAAATATTCTCTGTGCTGTCGGAAAGGGTGGCCGCTAGCCACATATGGCTCTAGAGCCATACAACTGATAAAGTGTATTTTCTATTTATTTGATTTTAATTAGTTACATTTGAAGGTGCTGTCATGCATGACCAGTGGCGACTGCAATGGACAGTACAGCATTGTGTACCGGGCACTGTTTTAGAGCGCAACATTTCTAAAGTTACTAGGGCTCTAAAATGAGAGCGTTAAATTTACTCCCAACATCATAAGCTCTCGAATAGAGAAGAAACCGTATAATGCAAAAGTATAAACTCCCCGTGATGACAAGCACATTCGAAGTAGGTGCCATTGGACCAGGTGCCATTCCTGTGTCCAGCCTTGTTAATTTCTCCCAGCCTTGGTATGGGGTCCTACATGCTGTGGATCACCACACACGTCCACTGCTGTATCTTACAGCACCGGGCAAAGGCTCCGAGTTCCAAGACAAAGGGCATTCGAAACAAATGTAAAAGTTGTATGAAAACCAAAACACGGCTGGGTTGTAATGGCCCTAACTGTAATCCTGATCACCGACAGATTTACTTCACATCCGATTAAGGCACTAATGAATAAATAAATACATACACAAATGCATAAATAAATATTACTCTCACATAAGCTTCACGCAGACGCATGGGCTTCCTGTAACTTACTCGCAGACATAGATTTATTTCTACAATCCCTGGAGGTGTCCTTAGGCTCCTGGTAACCCACTCCTGTCATGTCTTATTGCTTAATTATAGTGATGTATTTAACTTATTTATCACAAGAAAACAATAATTTTTCACTTTAAAAAAGCGTGTGCTAACGGTGTTGCTTAGATAATACTTCTTAAGAATACAGAGTACACGAGTTAAGACTCTCAAGGAAAGAGAATCACTGATATTGAAATGTCCCTGGAGAAGCTAGAAACGTCTATAAGCATATTTAAAATAAACTGCCGCGGTCCCAAAGCCTTTAATGGAGCTGGGAGAGCTGTTTAATGCACACTATCTTGCAGTAATCGCTGGAGTTTAAAATAGATTTTAATCAAGCACCATCTGCATAATAGGCTGAACAAACAACATGGAACTCTACTTATAACTCTTATCATATAAAGTAAATATTATAAAATCTTCGCCATAGAAACAGGACATATCACAGCACTTTTTGTGATGGTGCTGTTGCTGTAAGTGAAAAATTTTGCTACTTAAATTCATTCTCTCTTTTCTCTCTAAACTATGCCGTCCAAAATCCCCTTATGAGAATAAATTCAAATAAGCATGGAAAGTAAGTCATCTGGTTACTCTGAAATCAGCAAGGCTGCAATAATACTTCTTTCATTTTGCAATCAGGTTTATTATTATCATTAATAATAACAGTACATTCAATGACTCAAAACATCAATTATAAAAAAAAGGTTTATGAAATGCTATACTCTTGAAATGATTCACCAGTGTGAATGTGTATCATCGTTTATAAAGCAAATTCATTTTTAAGGATCCCTGATCCTGCCAAACATAGCTGAGTATTGCTTGAGGATGATGAGTTCAGCAAGGGTACTCAGTGGCCTTATGTAAGGATACGCAATTTGGGCCACTGTCCAGAAAAAACTACGTGAAAGCGAGGAAGAGAGTTGATTGCAATTATATATACCTATTATATTTATATTTGTCAATTCTGTGGAATTCACATGGTCTTTTCCAAATGTGCCTCTCTGGGGCAATACTTTTCACTTCTTATTCTTTTGGAAAGAGGGTTTCTCCTGCTGTGTGTAGAATGCGCAAGGTGCCTGTGTTCAATCTCACTTTATTTTTACTCCATGAATTAATAAAGTGTGCTCAACGATCTAGGGCGTGAATCGTCTAGGAACATATACCCCTTGAGAATACTTCGTCCTAGTATGATTTAATTACTCAAATGGATTTTAGGAACAACTATTTAGAATTGAGTGCTAACTGGCTATTTGACTGGATTTTGTTATTTTTCCCCAGAACTACTTTGTTAGGCTCAGCCTTCACCAATGGGATACTTTATTTTTGGTAAATAAGGAGTGAATATTTTTTTTCAATGGCTGGGATCTAAGGAATTCTTTAAAAGTATCATACATATTATATTATACCATCTGAAGTGTTGAACAGCTGCATACTAAAGACAGTTCAATGAGGAAAATACGAGACTTTGGAGTCCCAATTTGCTGTCCTATTGCTTGATAATGTGACTTGACATTTGGTTCTAACATCGCTTGATTTCACTTAGCGTTTATAGAAACCTGTCTGCTTATCATTTTTACTCTGTACAGGAATCTTCTTGCCGTCAGAACAGTGGTAAATAAAAAGCACGTTTCTAAAGGCTTATTTAATTGTTGCTGTAGTGACTTAGCCTACTTGCTCTGAGGAAAAAACCTCTCTCTGCCCAGCATGGCAAAGTACACGCACTGATGAACTAGCAGATTAGTAAGAAACTCTTAAAAAAGCAAAAAGTAAGTGAAAGCAGGGACCCAAAGGAGTGAGCAGAGTACTGAAGCCAGCTTTTGTCTTCAAGATCGTTGCTGAGCCTGGTAAAATTGAGTCAAAGGTGCAACAGATAGCAGACAAAGCCCATGGCTGACTGAGAGTGAGGTGCTTAACAAGAGGGTTCCTATCAAAGTCAGGACAGAAAATAACTAGACTCTCAGTGCCAGGGTGTGATAAAACAACTTCCCCTACGTGCGCCCTCTCAGAACCTGCAAGGACGATACTGAATGAAGAGTGGAAAATATCTTTTGTGATAATTCATAGAGAGAAACCAGCATTTGTTAAGGACTGATACCCTGAATGCGTTCTACTTGGGTGACCTGGAAAGACTTCAAGCCAGGAGTGGTTCTAGTCATTCCCAGAAGAACCCTCCTGTGGATAAGGTCCGATGGAATCCTCATCAGGTTCTAATGAACATCAGCTTTTATTCTAGAAGCCAAAAAGCAAAAGCAAAACATGGCATCAAAAGCAAGAGGCAGCAGCAGCTATGGATGATAGAAACTGACCTCCAAAGACCTAAGGTGCTGGAATTAGCGAACTGTCAAAGGAACAAAAGGGTGACATATATGGATAAAGAGCCAGCAGCTAAAAAAACAGCCCAGCCAGATTTGAGAAAGAACCACATAAAACTAGAAATACAAAATAATTGAACTGAAACCCTTAATAGGTCGTCTTTAATTTCAGATCACGTCTAGCTGAAAAGAGAGTTATGAAGTGGGAAAATGACATGAATAAATTAGTCAGAATATAAGACAAAGGGGCAAGAAAGTGGAAAAGATGAAAGAAAGTCTAGCGCATAATGTGTTAGAATTCAAGAATGAGAAAGGAGCCAGATGGGACAGAGGCAAATATCTGAAAAACAATAATGGCTGAAAATTCCCCGGGACTGGTTTAAACGGAAATATTAAATTCACGGTAAGTTTAAAGACCCACACACATCACAGTGAAGCTGCCAGATGCCAAAGGCAAGAGAAGATCTTAAAACCAGTCAGAGAATCAAGGCAGATTGCTTTCAAAGAAAAGACAGTGGAGCCGTAGAATTCTCGAAAGCAATCATAAAACTCAGGATTCAATGGGGAAATAGAATATGTTCAATATGATTGAAGAGAGTCACTAGCAACCTAAAATTCCAGACA
This sequence comes from Panthera pardus, assembly GCF_024362965.1. Taxonomy (NCBI): domain Eukaryota; kingdom Metazoa; phylum Chordata; class Mammalia; order Carnivora; family Felidae; genus Panthera; species Panthera pardus. The sequence continues at coordinate 10,248,553 of NW_026527002.1, forward strand.
CAGGGAAAGTAGTTTTCAAGGCGATCAGGGTTCCCATATTCCTCGTGAAAGCAAATTAAAAAAATTTTTTTAATGTTTATTTTTGAGAGAGAGAGAGAGAGAGCACGTGAGCAAGTAGGGGAGGGACAGAGAAAGAGGGGGACACAGAATCCGAAGCAGGCTCCGGGCTCTGAGTTGTCAGCACAGAGCCCAACGTGGAGCTCGAACTCCCAAACGGTGAGATCATGACCTGAGCCTAAGTCGGGTGCCTAACTGACTGAGCCACCGAGGCGCCCCTCGAGAAAGCAAATTTTAAAGGCATAGGGAAAACGGTATCAGGTGCAAGAAAACACTAAATATGTAGAAATAGCTAAAGGAAAAAAGACTGCGAAAGTGATAAAAATAATGCTTCATGGAGTTTATTGAATGACATCATTCAATTAAATTATGATTGAAACAACAGCAATAACTGTTCTGCTATAAATCTGAAGGGGGGGGGTGTTTGGAGTTAATATAAGAGTAAATATATTAATCGATGTTAGAATTTTATGCATTGGTGTGTCAGAGGCAGCTACTAAATGGAGAGAAAGTACAAAATTTCCCATATTACAATGTAAAATTATGGAACGAGTAAAATGAGAACAATCTTAAAGAAGGTAAAAAAGAGAAAAAGGAACATGGAATATGCGGGAGAAATAGGAAGCAACATACTTAAATGGAGAAATAAACCCAAATATTTTAGGGTTTATATCAGTTTATATTGATATAAATAAAGCCAGTTTTATTTATTTATTTTTCTTTTAATTTTTTTTTTAACGTTTTATTTATTTTTGAGACAGAGAGAGACAGAGCATGAACGGGGGAGGGGCAGAGAGAGAGGGAGACACAGAATCGGAAGCAGGCTCCAGGCTCCGAGCCATCAGCCCAGAGCCCGACGCGGGGCTCGAACTCACGGACCGCGAGATCGTGACCTGAGCTGAAGTCGGACGCCCAACCGACTGAGCCACCCAGGCGCCCAAAAGCCAGTTTTATTTAAAAGTAGGGGCACCTGGGTGGCTCAGTCAGTCGAGCCTCTGACTTTTGATCTCAGCTCAGGTCATGATCTCACGGTTTGTAGGATCGTGCCCCGGGTGCCTTGGGCTCCGCAGTGACAGTACAGAGACTCCCTGGGACTCTCTCTCCCTCGCTCTCTGCCCGTCCCCTGCTCGAGCTCTCTCTCTCAAAATAAATAAATAAACTTAAAAAAGGTAAAGAATATCTAACTATATGCCATTTACAAGGGACCCATGTAAAACTTGACGATATTTGAAGTAGAAAAGTCGAAAGTACAAGGATGGAGAAAGATAAACTGTGGTTCTTAGCCCGTAATTTCCCGAAAGGGAAAAGTGTGCTAAAAATATACTTCTAATGCAGATACTTTAAGTGTCTCGCAGTGTCTGTTGTATTACAAGAGCTGGATTACAGGCTTAGAACCACAAGCTCCCCAAGTTTATGTTTCTTTGATGTTTTACTGTACGTGTAGTTTATGACCTCAGGCTGTCAACACAGCCCCAGAGCAGTCGGGACCATGGATAGTGTTTATAAGGTGATAATTTATTTTACTGATGTATTTGCAATATTTCTCTCTGTCACAACAAACTCATTTCATTTAATTGTTCAATTAGATAAGCTGGATTTAATACCTAATTGCTTACGAGAGCTCAAAGTGTGAAGAGGGAAGCTTTAAAAGCTTTTTGTTTTTTCCTGGTATGAGACGAAGTATTCTTTTTTAGTTCTCTTGTTAGAAATGATTTAAGTGATCTTTTTGACTTAATGCTCTTTCACATTTAACGGGAGCTGTTGCGGTACCTTCCATATAAATCCTGCTCATGGATAAAGGAAAAAATGCCAGTTTAATCTTTTGATGAAGAGTGCTTGCACATTTTCATCAGAGGGGTTTCAGGCATTTAATAAATATAAGTTGAATGAACGGGGAGGAAGGTTTTGAACTGGACAGAAGGTGAAGAACAGTGTGCAGAGCTGGAATTGGAAGGTAGGTTTTCTTAAGATGGAAAATACACTTAAACCAAATATGAACTTGGGGCGCCTGGGTGGCTCAGTCGGTTAAGCGTCCGACTTCGGCTCAGGTCGTGAGCTCACGGTTCGTGAGTCCGAGCCCCGCATCCGGCTCTGCGCTGACAGCGAGGAGACTGCCTGGGGTTCTCTCTCTCCCTCTCTCTGCCCATCCTCCCCTTGTACACATGTTTCTTCTTTCTCAAAAGAAACAAATACACTTTAAAAAATAAATATGAACTTGACAATATGTGTATAGACAGAGAGCCGTTTTAAGAAATGGCTTCTTAAGAAAAGAAATCCATCCCCAAGCTTTCACCCATGGCTAATTCAAAAATATACCACTAACCGAGTACCAATTCTACTGTGCAATACTTATACTTCACGATGAGCTGTAAGTTATTTTGAGATGTGGACGTTGAATGACAGGATAGGATGTGCACTGGTAAATTTTCACACCAGACGGGTGTGAAACGTACAAACTCATGCCTCAGCAAAATTACAAGACACGGACCTTATGGGCCAATAGGAATGGCGGAATCTGTGAATGTTAACCCTATGAATTTCTGGCTTCTACTCAGTCTTCTACTCATATATGCTGAAGAGTGTGGAAAACGATATTGTAAGTCAGAATAATCCTGCATACCACTTACTGTCAGAAGATGCTAATTGTGTACTAATTTCCTGAAATGTCAGCAACGGATACTGATAAAGATATAATCTAGATGCACAAATTGATCTTTACTATAGGAAGAACATTGATTTTCCCCCTCCTCATAATAGAGTACATAGCATTTATGTGTAGGGAATTCACCTGAATTACTCATGCGTCATCCAACATCAAAATCACTGGCCACAAACAGATTCTTGGTGCTCACCTTTAGGCCCAGGTACCCATCAACTGTTAGATACTGCTAGAATAACACAGGTTTTCTTAAGAATATTATTTTGTCCTCTCAAGGACCAGCTAAAGGGCGGGCTGTCACTAGCCCCATAAATTATTTATGTCATATCAATTAATCTCCGGCCTTTGTACCTTACGGGCTCATGGACAATAGGAATAAGCTGTGCAGGTGGACAAGACCAGCATGAGCAATGATGTTTGGCTACGCAGCTTTCCTAAAGTGTCCCCAGGATTTGTTCTAATCAGGGGTAGTAAGACAGCAGACATGGAAAGGACTGTCATGAAGGAAGACGCCTGTATTCACAGATACCTAGAAACAGAAGGCACAGCACACGGTCAAGGGGGCGCTTACGAGGCAGACACGGAGAGAGGGCTGACCGTGGCCCAGAGCCTTGTTTGGGGTTTTTGTGGGAAGGGATGGGTGAGGCGGGGTAGGTATGCTGAATAAGGATTGGATAGTTTGAACAACATCAGTGAGCTATGGGCTACAGAGGTGGTTCCTAGTTGTCTGGTCCTTGGTCCGGTGGAGATATATCGACTTGCTGTGAGTTTGACAAAGTGAACGACTAGGGGTATGTGTTCCAGATTGGTTGGTTTGTTTATCAAAAGTGTGCTCACAGGGGAGTCATGTCCTATTTCTTGGAATTAGCGAGCCCCAGGAGATGTAGTTTTTCCAGGATCAAGGCCCACATGCCAGAGCATCAAGAATACTGAGAATAAAGGGTGCCCGGGTGGCTCAGTCGGTGGGGCGTCCGACTTCGGCTCCAGTCACGATCTCGTGGTTTGCGAGTTTGAGCCCCACATCGGGCTCTGTGCTGATAGCGCAGAGCCTGGAACCTGCTTGGGATTCTGTGTCTCCCTTTCTCTCTGCCCCTCCCCTGCTCATGCTCTGTATCTCTCTGTCTCTCAAAAATAAATCAATGTTAAAAAAAATTAATAGAAAAACGAATACTGAGAATAATAAATTATAGTCGATGCAGCAGCCTTGTCTTGGTAATTAGGCTAAAGAAATCTAAGTCACTATTTATCTGTATCTTTAAAAAACTAATATAGCAGGGGCATTGGGGTGGCTTAGTCGTTTAAGTGCCCATCTCAGTTTGGGCTCAGGTCATGCTCTCATGGCTTTGGGAATTTGAGCTCCACCTTGGGCTCTGCACTGGCAGTGTGGAGGCTGCTTGGGATCCTCTCTCTCTCTCTCTCCCTCTCTGCCCCTCTCCTACTTGCACTGTCTCTGTCTCTCTCAAAATAATTAAATAAACTTAAAAAAATTGTATAGCTATTGGAAAGTTATCCATATAGGTCAGATCCCCACCAGGTTGTTTTTGGTAGCATGTTGACAGATTAATTTCCCCTAAAATAAAACTCTTGTAAAAGTCAAAAGAAAACAAAGGGCTGACACAAGTGACGAGTCATTAGTAAGATTAAAGGAAAAAGGAGGAATATGAAATAGTCCTGTAGCTGTGAGTATTTTGCATGGTAAATGGGCACAAGGGTCCTTCCCAGAAATGGGACAAATCTGGAAGATGCTTGACTGATAACCAAGGTAATGAAAAGATTATTTTGGTGTTTTTGAGTGAGAATGCACTTGGGTTTGGTGCAGACATTTAAAAAAGCTGTCTGGGATATTTTAAAGATCTAAAAGCTTCTGCAGGTAATTTTCCAAGCTAAGGACACTTAAGGCTTAGCTTCCTGTACAGATAACTTAATGTGACACAGAGGGAGAGACAGACAACCATGCTGGCATGGGGTTAACAGAAAGTAAGCCAGGAAACACCCAGGCTTCCGCTAATGGAAGGGAGTCATAGAATATCCCTGGTCCTTACCTTCCTCATTCTCAGTATGAAATGGTTGGGACGAATAATCTCAAAGGTTTTATCTAACCATCATGCATGTGCGCATGCACATGTGCACACACACACACACACACACACACACACACACAGCCATCACTGTATCCCTGAGATGTTGCCTTTTTAAAATAAGATTGTTAAATTAAAATAGATGCTTTTGAATGGTGAATTAAGCTTCATTTGGGATGTTGAGTTCTTTTTTTTTTATTTTTTATTTTTTTAAACTTTTTTTTTAACGTTTATTTATTTTTGAGACAGAGAGAGACAGAGCATGAACGGGGGAGGCTCAGAGAGAGGGAGACACAGAATCTGAAACAGGCTCCAGGCTCTGAGCTGTCAGCACAGAGCCCGACGCGGGGCTCGAACTCACAGACCGTGAGATCATGACCTGAGCTGAAGTCGGCCGCTTAACCGACTGAGCCACCCAGGCTCCCCTGGATGTTGAGTTCTACAAGACTTATTCTCCCTACTCACGATGCAGACCTTATATTTTGTGGGTGAAGTCTACTTTAATGCTTCATACATCTGTATTTAAAGGATTTACTGGGGACTGAAAAATGTAATTGGAAAAGCAAGTGATTTAATCTATTCAGTTTGTAACTCCATGCTTCTTAAAAAAGTATGTCCCCCACCAACATTTCTCATTTGGATGATACAAACTTGCATGCATCACTGGTCAAGGAAGGTATTAAAGAATACTCCTTTTAGGCAACAAGCATTTCCTATAGGTCCTAAAAATGGCCTAGTCATACCTTAGAGGTATCATCACCTTCATCTTCATGCACTGAACTAGACGGGGAAGGAGTTGCAGACTTGCTTCCGGGTGGAGATGGGGAGTTGTGGGGGACGCTGCTTCCTCCCATATTCAGGCCAAGCTGAGCACTTAGCTGTGACTGGTTGATGGTGGTCAGCTGGCCATGCTGCATCATTCCTGGCTGCTGCCTGATGTCTGCAGGCTGACCCCTTGGTCTCACGGCTGCCATCTGAGGGTGGGAGCTATATTGAGTTCCTTCTGGATTCCGTATATCTTGCATCTACCAAAAACAAAGATGGGAATCATTTTTCACAAACATATTTCCAGAAAAAAAATTTTTTTTAATTCTTTAGACTTCGAAAACTCTGTAGAATGTCTTGCTGAACTATGCATATTTCCACCTCAACCCCCAATCCCTCTCTAGCATAGAATAACCCTAACATATACATCACCTTAAAGCCACTGTTACCAAAGAATAGAACTTGAGAATTCAGTCAACATCCCATTTCATTACTCAAGACCTGATTAATTATATTTACTTTCTTAAAGACATGCAAACATATATCATTAGTAGATATTTATGACGTAAGCTTCAAAAATGATGCTTCTTAGAATCTCAAAATTATATAGTTATTAGTGATTACAGCATTGCAGCCATTCGTGAAACACTATTTCTTTTATTCTGATCCCTTAAGAAAGGTTTTGCGAGTTAAGTGTACTACGATTCTTAGTTTAATTCTATATGGGCTAGTTTTGGCTAAAATGATCTACTAACTTCCAGACTCAGAACACTACAGGCTGGTATTAACCAATTGATTAATTGACTATTGCAATGGTTTGACTGCACAGTCAGATTTGAAAGTAAAGCTCTAAAGTTGCAAGGTCACCATATTAATCCATTATGCTATCTGGGTCACTGCTTTTTAGCCTTAATGAGACTCACTCTTGTAATTCAAGCAATGAATTTTGTCTCTGCAAGGATTAGAATTAAAAGCATTGGAGGATGAAGCTCTTAACGTATCTAGAGGTCAAATGTGTTGTATAAGAGGAGTATGGTGGATTTCACTTAACGTTTCTCTGACATTTTCAAACTTAAACTAATGAGTATTTTGCCCTGCTTATAGAAGTGGCTCATTTTTTTCACTCTGAGGGGAGTTGGGGAGTTCATGCAGGTAGAGGATTATAAAACAAGAGAGGGGAAAAAAGAAAAAAATGGAAAAAAGAAGGGCAATGAAGAGGCGTATGGTTAGTTACATTTCAGAACTGAAAAAATAAAATTAATAATGATATCTTTTCCTGTTTCATTGAAAAAAAAATCCCACATGGTGTCAGAATGGCCCATAATTGCCTGTCAGCATATGTTCCCATGACATAGAAATACTGTAAAGGTCAATTAAATTACTTAGCCATAGGCTTCTTTTTGTTTCTTTTGGTAATAAAATCATTGTCTACCAATGTCGCCTAGTCGTTTTACCAACCTAGTTAGATCTGTCTGAAACTGAAGGTGAGACTGCAGAGGTGTCTGCTTGCATTGGAGGGGCAGAGTGAGAGGGAGGCACAGAATCTGAAGCAGACTCCAGGCTCTGAGCTGCCACATACAGCCCGACGCAGGGCTCAAACTCACGAACCATGAGATCATGACCTGAGCCAAAGTCAGACACTCAACCGACTGAGCCAGCCAGGTGCCTCCCCGCTTTTTTTCTTTTTTAATTTTTTTTTAATGCTCCGACTTGGTTCTATGTATCATCCTACACTCTGGCTCTGGCATCCTACACTCGTGGCAAAGGCTTAGGTCAGCCCCATGGTTTTGTATTTGCTGCTCTCCAGCAGCAAAAATCAACATTTTTTCCAGAATTTAAACTGTATTTCTCCAACCCTACTACTTTTTATGTACTCCATCCACGTTGTCTCCACTCACATTTACTAAAATGTTTTCTTCTCCCTTCATAGCTGTTCGCGTCACTTACATAATTTGATCTTCCTTATGAAATCATACTAGCTTTAACAGATACCCTTGAAATTGTGCCATTAACAGAGGGTATCATAAAAATCGAGGCCACTTTTGAAAGTACACAGAAGAAGCAGTCTATACTAGGTGGCTTTTCTTTTTCTTTCCTTCTTTTTTTTTTTTAATATGAAATTTATTGTCAAATTGGTTTCCATACAACACCCAGTGCTCATCCCAACAGGTGCCCTCCTCAATACCCATCACCCACCCTCCCCTCCCTCCCAATCCCCATAAACCCTCAGTTTGTTCTCAGTTTTTAAGAGTCTCTTATGCTTTGGCTCCCTCCCTCTCTAACCATTTTTTTTTTCCTTCCCCTCCCCCATGGTCTTCTGTTAAGTTTCTCAGGATCCACATAGGAGTGAAAACATACGGAATCTGTCCTTCTCTGTATGACTTATTTCACTTAGCATAACACTCTCCAACTAGGTGGCCTTTCAAGCCTACTTTCTAATGTTCTGGAGTCCTACTGTGTTTTGTTTTTTTTTTTCCGTAGCATGTAGAACACTCTCTTATTACGGGCACAGAGTTGTGGATGTCCATAATGGGACTGTCCTATCCAGGGCAGCTTCCTCTCCCCAACCCAGCACATGTTCACACATACACATTTGTAGGAAGACACATTTTTCTAGCCTTGTAAATTTAAAATGTTTATTAGCGGGGTGCCTGGGTGGCTCAGTTGGTTGAGCGACCGACTTCGACTCAGGTCATGATCTCACAGCTTGTGAGTTCGAGCCCCACGTCAGGCTCTGTGCTGACGGCTCAGAGCCCGGATTCTGTGCCTCCCTCTCTCTCTGCCTTAACCCACTCGCATTCTGTCTCTGTCTCTCTTCAAAAATAAATAAACATTAAAAAAATTAAAAAAAATAATAAAATGTTTATTAGCAAAATCCTACCTTAACTAAATCATCTTTCCAAAAGTTTTTGACTAATTGATAACTGTATTTCTCCTTCATATAAATGCTGTTACAAAGCATGACGGTTTGTAACCTACCTGTTTGGAGCCCACTGCTTCTTACTCTTTCAGAAATATTGTGGTTTTAACATGATATTGCAGAGGATGATTTTTAAATTGACCTACATACAGAGTTTCAGATTTATGACTACAACCAAGGGTCTTCAATGGCCTACAATCTCATTTTATGGCACCTATCTCCCCCACCATCTTGTAATCGGTCTACTTGTTTTCTCGTTTTAATGAATGTTGTAGACAGGCCTCTGAATACTACAATTCGTATTCTCACCTTTGTTTTATGAGTGGAGGAAGGTGGGCATCACTAAAGTGGGGTAAAGAATGACTTTAGGTAAGGACAATGAAGTACTCAACAGGGTACCTCTTTCTCAGCAAACTCATCATTAGTCCGAATATCATGTCACCATGATATTAGGCCAGGCAGGCAGCAGCTTTAACACTGAATCAAAGAATAATTTTCCTGTGTGGAGGGCGAAAAGCACAAATTGGAGAGCACAGCCATCTCTTCAGCGCTCAGATGCATTTAGGAATGTCAGATATTAACACCCATTTCCATATTAGTATTTCCATTTTACCTTGCGCTCACGGAAGTCAGTTCAGTATTAATCATTGCCTAATGTATAATATGGGGAAAATTAAACTGGATGGAGTCTGATTATTGACAAATAAGATTAATTAGTTAGCTCATGAAGGTAAGCAAATGTTTTGATTACTGGTTTCCTTCTAGAAAGATATTGATTGACTACGGTCTTAATGCCAAATATAAAACTTCGCCTCGCAAAATATTATCTCCGTTAATTTCCAACATTTTGAACGTATTGTGAATAGTTCACTTCAGGCATGTTTAATAACAACTGCTCTTCTCTTTGATTCTTCTTGCCTCCTTCGTTGACTTCTTGTCTTCCTACAACTCTCCCCACCTAAACTATTTCCCAGCATTCTGCTTGAGTCACATTTCGTCCACCCCAAAGTTTCCTTTCTCAAACTGGTACTGTGCGTCCAGTTTCTGTTGATGAAACCTTCATCCTCCCTGTCATCCCTACTCAAAATGTTTTAGTCACTTTTGATTCTTTCCTTTCCTATCAGTCTTGTGAGTTCCACTGAGTCTGCTCAAAAAGAACGCTTCCATCTGCCTTCTATTCATGTCCACACCCATTCATGTACTTCATGAATGCCTTCATCACCTCTTCACTTGCAATGGTTACTAAACTAAAAAGAATCTCTTCGCATCCACCCTGAAGAGTACCGCAGAATCACTCTTCATGAGCCACAGGCTCAAAACCTTCCCGATGATATCTGCCTATCAGATTACATCCAGACTCTTCAGCGTGTCATGAGAGGTTCCGAATAAACCATATGCCCTATGACTATCCTTCACACCTTTACTGCTCAGCCAAACCCAATTAATTGCTCCTCTTTGCCTACGTCTCTCTCCCTTGAGCGTATGTCTTTGGCTGTGTTGCTCTTCCAGCATTCAGTAGCCATTTTTTGAGCCGTTGCTGTCAGAAAAATTTAAAAAACGGTTAAAAAAAAAACCCCAAACTTTGCTCAGTGATCTGTGGTTTGTTCAGTACTTTTATCTGTCAAGCGTTATTATTCCCCTTTGAGGCAGCCCTATAGAAATGGCTGCTCTGTACAAGTCTATTGAGGATAATAGAGTTTAAATGATCTCAGGTCTCTCTACCAACAAAGATCAAAGTGGAAATGAAATCTGCTCTACATATTTGTGCTTTTCTCAATTCCATAATGCGATTACCATATTGATACTATTTAAACCTTAAATATAGTTTAAAGGCAAGTTCAAAAGTCACTTCATCTCCAAATCTTCCAGAACCTTCTTCTTCTGAACTGCTAAAGCATTTTGTCTATACTTTCTTTATGGGACGCCACTTGTAGATTTCTTAGTCTACTATGTATGTATCTCCTAGACGGTATTCTTCATTAATGTGCTTTTCACATTAATGTGACTAATGTGTTTTTCAATCCCTCATGAGATCTCTCTTAATTAAATTAGGCATTCCGAGTATTCAAAAAATATTTGCTGAGTCAGTATATAAGTGAAGAAATGAGTACTATCTGTAGAAACCGACTAACCAGTTTGATGAGTTTTCTCTTTTTCCAGTGAGCTTCATCTAACATCAGTCCCGATTTGAATAATGTCTGTTTCCCTTTGTGGCAGAAACCCAACAAAGGGCACTTCCTAGCTTCATCTGCAACTCTGTCGGGCCATGTGACCGCGTTCTGGCTAATGAAATATAAGTGAAAGTATTGTGTGGGTACTTCCAAGAAATGTCCTTAAAGGGAAAGGCTCACCGTCCTTTGTTCTTTCCTGCTGGCAAAACTGTGGGTGCGATCGCTAGAGCTTGGGGGAAATGTCTTGAACCAAGAGGCATCGCCTTGAGGACGTTGGCGGCACAACAAAAAGATGTTTGAGTGTTTGATTATTCTGAAACTACAAGACCCTGGACAATCTACTTACTGTGGGAGTCTTTAAAGTGAAAGGAACGTAAATGTCTGTCCTTTTTAGAGTTACTGTCATTTTGAGTTTACTTTTACGTGAGGTTCAACCTAATCTTAACTGATAGACCCTCATGGATTATAAGCGCAAAAAGGCAGGGTTGGAATCTCTTTTGTTTACTAGTGTAGCCCTAGTATCTAGGACAGATCATGGCAGACCATAGGTATATATAATATGACATATATTTCTTGAGTGACACTGACTAGATGTTGAGGCCAGGTACAATTAAGATTAATGATGCGGGCTTCCCATGAGCAGCATTAGACATCTTTGATCTTTTGGGAACTTCGTTTGCTAACTTCTCAGGACTCGAGCATCTCCAAGCTACTTTCTGATGTGTTTATTTCTCGTTTTGTTTATTTCAAACCCAGTGAACTTCATTTTTCCTTGGCTAAAAGTCCTTGGTATTGTTAGCATTTTACTTTTGAATGGCTCTTAATATCTATCTTCCCTTTGGGGAAACTCAATCCACTGAAAACGGGTGCTAAATTTCACTTTTCTTGGGAATCACAACTGTTTCCTTAAATTTTACAGTTTGCTACTGAGGACTGATGTGGTCCTACAATTACGGGAGCTGACAAATGTCAATGAAAATAATGGAGGAGGATTACAACGATGACGAGAAGATGTCAACGGAGTTCTTTCAAAACCTTTTTTCCATGAATGGAGAGCAAAAGCTCAGTTAAAATCACTTAGGAAACCAAAGCAGATACCGTGTATTCTCCCTCATGACCTGCCTTGTGATCCGGGGCTTGGTCCTAATACCACGCTCCGCCCCCCCCCATTACCGACAGTGTTAAAAGCTCCAGGTTGAGGACAGTGCTCTAGCGGGAGACCTCGGGTATACTATTTGATACATGTTCCAGAGTGCGTTCGCACTGTCTTCTCCTTGGATTTTCTTTAAAGGGGCGGGGGGGGGGGGGGGAGGAATCCCAGGTAGCTCATTTCAGATTATTTTTAAAAAATGAGCCACGTTCTGGTGTAGCAGCCATACCCAAAGCCAAAAACCAAACACTTGGAGCAACGCATCAGTGACTGGACGGCGTGAAGACTGCACACCCGAACGGCACCGGAAGAAAGGAAGGCCTGCATTTCAGTGTTTGAGACCGTGTGAATTCACCATCCTTCCAGAGTCTGTTTTCTTCTTTCAAATGTCAGCATCCCTTCCCGGCCCAACATGCAAGCCTTGAAAGCTATCATTATCTCTGCCTCTAGCCGACAATCCATATCAAAACAGTTGTACACATAAAACCCTAATGACGTCTTGGCTCTCTCTGCCCTGATCCAGCTGTTTGAGTGAATAGCAGTTGGTGAACAGAGCCTGGAACATGGGGAGCCCCGAGGCCTTATTTGCTAATGTGGTTTACCAGCTGCTGCTTTCTGTGGTCTTTGCCGGCAAGGCCTGGACGTGTGCCAATTGCAGCGGGAACAGCAGAACGTGAGGAATCTATGAAGCTCGTCCATTTACCCCTGTCTGTCAGCATTTGATACCCTTCACCGTTGAGCGCTTTCCCCGGGGCTATGAGGGGACCCTGCTGGCTTAGGCTGTGACAAGGGCTTACTCTCGGTTCTATCAAACACATACCGTCCTTAGCATCTAAAGAAAAACTTCTGAGCCTGCTGTTGGTAGTACGTAGAGCCTTACATGATCAGTCAGGCCAGGAAGACCAAGTAGTTCCCATTTTTCTCGGGAATAATGCACTCTACGAGTCTACGAGAAGAATGTAAATGTTGATATTATTTAAGTTCCCAATTTGATTACATATTTTTGCCAGGGATTCAATTAATATGTAAATGTATACACCAGAATGAATGCGTGGCTAAATTTAATAATCAAATTTCATGTATTATTTTCCTAAGTGCATATTCCAAGAGAGAGCTAAATTATTTGTTGTCCAAACAAATTAAATAAATCGTTTCTAGGTGATCTCCATGTGTGTTCTATTTATTATTTAGAAACGTGTAATTTAAATAAACTTCGACAGTTTTGCTGTTAGACTTCTGACATTGAACATTGATAATGTCAAAAGGGGAAATCTGGAAAATACATATGCAAAGCACATGCTGTAGTTTTAAAGATTAGGAAAAGTGAAGTTCAAAGGCAAGACTGGATATTTTTATGAACATGTATTTTTATGTTCAATATTGAGTCAGAATAACTTGATGGAATCGAATTTTCTTCCAAAAGACAATGTGAATAAACAGGGCTCAGATTTCTTCACAAAACACTAAAATGGGATATTTGTAGTTTAGTTAGGGTAAATAGTAATTATAAAACTAATTATCACAGGAAAGCAAGAGCTCTGGAGTACAATTCATTAGATATTTGCCAAATGGAAAGACATAGCACTTTCTAGAACCACCATCATAGGGAAAGATGAAAACTACCTCAGTGAAACAAATGGTCAAGCCCATGGGAACTTCCATAATGCCTAACCTTCCTCCTCCCTCAGACTGGGGTCTCTCCCTCATTATGGCCTCTTCCATGAATGGGACCCTTCTCACTCAAGGGATTTGATGTGTTGGAGGAAAACACCATTGAAAGTTTTAAAAGTCAGGGCCAATAATTATACTGGCTAAAGATCATTTCACCAATTTTCAATTTAATCAATGAAATTTGTGTATGCTTTCCCAGGCATGAACCAAAGATCAGATGCTAAAGGGCAGATAGCCACAGTGGGGGTGTGTGTGGGTGTGTGTGGGGGGGATCCCCAACTTCTCAATGTCCTCATCGTCTTTGCCAGGTCCTGCCCCTGTGTAACCAAACTTGACTTCTATTTCTGTCACACCTGCTAGATCTAGAGAGCATCTTAATCGCCCTTGTGTGTGCGTCTGGATTGATCCGTATAACCAACCGGACAAGCAACTTTACGCCATTTTTAAAAATTCCTTTTTTCTTCCTTTTTCTAGACGTGAGGCAGTGTGCCATCGTAGAGGGGACCTTGCTCATGACATCATCGGGCTGACTCTGAATCGAATGATCTATCTTACTTTTAACTGAATTGCCTCTTGTTTTCCACCTCTAAACTAGGGATAACGATTTTTCAACAACAACTATTTATTGGTGCCGACTCTGTACCAGCCACTGCAGTTGGGGCCACGTTAACAATGGCGAGTGAGCACGCTGAAATCTGTCCTTACGCAGCTCACTTTCAAGAGGGGGAAGTGTACTGACCTTAAATGCTTGCTCGAGGATGGGTTAAAATAAAGACTATGAAGATGTTCTGTCAAATGTAAACCTATTTTTGACCACCCGGGTCACCTTTAGTGGAAGATGGAGATGTTTATCTTTTGGTATCCTCTGGAGTCAACTTTCCTCAACTAGTCCTAGTTCTTGGTGAGCCACTGACATAGTCGTGACCAGGCATTCTGGTAGCCAAAAGCTTGCATCCGTGGAGATCGTCTCCAGGATAAGCTGGGCAGCTTATGTCAGAGAGCACAGGGTTTCACTGTGAGAAAGTCAGTAGCCCAGATAAAGGTTGAACTTATAACCCGGATTTTAATAGCTTCCCAATCACAGCTAACAGGCTAACTGGTAGCTACAAAGTTCAAAAAAATTTAAATGCGTAAAAAGGTATTCCAGGTCACAGTATACTCTTCTCTCCCATTAAACTCTGGACATATAATCCCCTCTTTGGATCACAACCTTGGCCAGAAGGTTATGGGGTATAGTGGCACACGGTCGGCAAGATATTTTTCACTCAAATTGAGGCATCCATTTCTGATTGCTTCACGCCAACACTATTCGCCTCCTACTGTTACTGTTAAACTATCAACGTCAGTATTAACAAGCTGACATTGTGCTCCAGTGTGCCCTTGACGGGACTCTTCTGTCTGGCTCAAAGAAAAGAAACATGCAAATGTACAACAGGCAAGCTTGACTCTTAATTGACGAAGAGCATCTCTCATAATTCCAATTAATGGCGTACGATGAAGACCGACTAAAAGCTTTGTCTCATCCGAAAGGGTTTAGGAGACCATCTGGTCAACTCTCTGGTTCCCCAAATACCTGAGTTGGTAGTACACCTCTGGTAAAAGGAGTCTATGAGTTGGCACTGGGTCTACCTATGATGAGAGTCGATGAAGCCCTTTATTCGTATAGATCGCGCCTTTCCTTTTGCGTCTGCACTACAAAGTAGACGCAGCGCTTTGTTCATGGAACTATAATCTTATATTAAAGTGTACTCAAACATGCTAATGTCTGTTCACATCTCTGCTTTGATGTGCCAAAAGAAGGGACTGAATAATGCGCCTTATTTTCAGAATACTTTCAAAGGATTGCGTGCATGGGAACAAAAAGAATGGATTGGAAAGATAGGTGACAAGAAATTTGGTAAATGCTACGAGACACGCCCTATGGGATCTGTGGTTTATCTACGAGAAATAGCTCTGTGTATTTATAGCATCACAAGTCAGCTGAAATGGTTCTTTATACTATATTTAAACCTGAAAATTTAACTGAATTTCATACTTTCCACTGCAATGTTAATGGGATGTGAGTAAAAATGGAGATGTCAAGTGGAATATTGACTTCTTAACATCAGTTCAGAAAGTGACATTTGAGTTCTTTTAGAGGCTCTTAAATCATTAGATACACATGACATTCACTTAAAAGTACATCTCAAGAAGCAAAATTAAAACCTTATATTCTGCTTGGGCCCGATAGCTTTCTTATGCAGAATATTTGTATGTTCCTAGGTTATTGGGGACTTGAAGAAAAGTACAATTTTAAATTAGTATTTTATTATGGAAATCTTCCAATAATCCTTTTAATAATGTATTATAAAACATTTAAAATAGCATGAAACCAAGATAGGAAAAGGCTAGAAATCCTCTCCTATTGAGTATAATATTAATAATTTGGTAAAATCAGTCCAGGAAAATTACCATGTCTTTCAGTTCCTTTAAAGTGTCTGACTCTGTAAGTGACCTTAAGCTCCTTTAAAACAATTAAAAAATTCAAATATTTGGCTGCCAAAATTTTATAGCATGTTACATAATGGGATGAATATCGTTATATACAGTCTTCATAATTGTGGGTATACCTAATTTCGTTAATATTAACATCACTCATTTATGCTTTTATACACTTTGAGTTCTATAAGGTCAAGGTCTCAAAACTAATCATAAAAACTAGTGACTGCTATTCATGCTAATATAATCACCCTTTCTCTAAAACAACTGCCAATAAATTTCATTATAAAAAGTTATTAAAAGGGTTAAAAACCTATTAAATGTCAAAGAATTTGCCTGACTCAAACTTCTAATAAAGAAAGAGAATAGGCTTTCTTTCTGAATTATTTAAATCTTTACTGACTGTGCATTGAACCATGAAATTAGAAAAGTGTTATTAGGAGTGTTCTCTGGTTTTTATAAAAGTTGGAGCCCAGAATGTATCAAGCCACAGTCTTTAACTAGACTAGTTAAAGCAGTAGGTTTTTAATCCCAAATACATGGCTTCTACTGATATAAAGGTCATAATTAAAACTCTATCCTGTAACTTGGTGATAATGAAATTATTATTGGAGAGGCAAACATGTTCATTTAGAACATATGAGCTACATGTTCTAATTTTAATTTGGACAAATGTCTTCAATTTTGTGCATCTTTCAATGTCCACTAACATAGAGCCACACAACCAATAATTAGGTTTTAATAGTGACTAATTTTAAAAACACTAATGTTAACAATTTGAATTTTCTACCATTTACAGGTTTAACATCTACAAAATCTATGTTGAAATTAGGTAATTACGGCATAAAGAGTTAAAATGGATCACAATTCTTCATGATTATAACCCTGTGTGATGATGACATAAGTTTAGGTATCAGTTGAGTGGCTCAGTCGGTTAAGTGTCCGATTCGTGATTTTTGTCTCAGATCATGATCTCACGGCTTTGTGGGTTCAAGCCCTGCATTGAGCCCTGTGCTGGCCGTGCATGGCCTGCTTGGGATTCTCTCTCTCTCCCTCTCTCTCTGCCCCTCCCCCACCTGTGTTAGCTCTGTCTCTGTCTAAATAAACTTAAAAAAATTTAGGTATCAATTATAAAAAATAGCTAATATATCTTTCCCATTTTAAATCTATTTCTCCAGGAAATGACGCTTAGTACAACTGATTTAAACTGGTCGATACCTGACACACAGATAACTGTCCACAGATCAGTCTCAAGTGCTCAGTGATAGCCTTTGATAATTGTGGTCTTAAGTTCTTTTGTTAATAATATCTAACACTTACGGGTCCTACCTGATATACTAAGCACACTGCCTTATTTAACCCTCACAATAACCAGGTGAGATCATCAGACCCGTGGAGGACCAAAGGCTCAGTGAGAGGATCACTCAGCTATCCAGTAAGTGAACCAGCTTATATTGGTCACAAGCTGCCTGATCTCCAAGCCTGTATCATAACCATGACACCTGTGCTCTGGATCCAGTATATGTACTGATGCGTTAGATGTTCTTTTAAGAAAGTTTAGCTGAAAGTGCTTGCTGGGGAAGACGCAGCTAGAACCTAGAATGACTGAATCCAATGTGCCGATGCTTTGGGTAGGAAATTCAGTCCGAAGTGTTTTACTGAACACTTACTCTGTGTCCAGTACTATGATAAGTCATAGGGGCAATTAAGGCAGATAAGACTGTCCCTATGATGGGAGAGCTCACAGGGTAGGGAGACATACTATAATAGTCCGAGGGGATTAGTTGCCATAACCAAAAACACACCGCCATAGGATTGCAGAGGAGAAAGGGTGGTTTCCGACTGCACTGAAATGTACAAATGATGTTGCAACAAGGAGTCTGTCTGTAATGCATTGAAACTGCTGTGAGCACCACTGGGAACTAAGAAGGCTTTTAAAACAAAACACACGAACAAAAGCAGAAACAGACCGATAAAAACAGAGAACAAGCTGATGGTTGCCAGAGGCGGAGGCGGGGATGGGCAAAATGGGTGAAGGGAGTGGGAGCTACAGGCTTCCAGCTATGGAAGGCACAAGCCACCAGGGTACAAAGCACCGCACAGGGATTACAGTTAATGGTGCTGAATTGGCGTTGCGTGGTGGCAGATGGTAGCTACACTTGTGAGCAGAGCACGCTGTCTAGACTTGTCCAGTCATCACGTTGAATGCCTGAAGCCAAATGACATTGTGTGTCAACTGTACTTCAACAAAAAATGTTTTCAGTATGTTTGTGTGCTTTAGAGAGGGAGAGACAGTGCCCGAGTGGGGGAGGGGCAGAGGGGGACAGAGAGAGGCACAGAACCTGAAGCAGGGTCCAGGCTCTGAGCTGTCGGCACAGAGCCTGACGCAGGGCTCGAACTCGTGAGCTGCAAGATCGTGACCTGAGCCGAAGTCGGATGCTTAACCAACCCAGCCGCCCCAATTAAAAATGTTTTTTTTTTTTTTTTTTAAATAGGAAGACTTTGGAACAGTAGAAGTAAGTGGGAATTGAATTCTGGAGGCAATTATTACGGACACTAAGATACATCGTTTGGGGCGCCTGGGTGGCTCAGTCGGTTAAGCGTCCGACTTCGGCTCAGGTCACGATCTCGCGTTCCATGAGCTCGAGCCCCGCGTCGGGCTCTGGGCTGATGGCTCAGAGCCTGGAGCCTGCTTCTGATTCTGTTTCCCTCTCTCTCTGCCCCTCCCCCGTCCATGCTGTGTCTCTCTCTGTCTCAAGAATAAATAAACGTTAAAAAAAAATTTAAAAAAAAAAAGATACATCGTTTGATTGTTAGATGGTCTACTATACTTGCTCTACTTTCATAAAAGTAATGATTTATGTAAGATAATGTGAAATAAAATTGAACAAACTAAAATAATTGTGTGGCTTTTCCACTAAATTCAACCTTAACAATTCAACACACAATCAAATCACATTTTTTAAAAACGTGACTGAGGGTAATCTGATGGTTTGATGCCTGCTTGAATTGTCAAATGCTTTAGCTTCTAAATTTCAGGATTGCTAGAGACTTTGTCTGTAGTTTCCAGACTATCTGTCAATATATATTCTGAGGTATCCAGTTGTTCTAACTGAAAGAAGCCAATAAACCACACTAACATTTGATGCTCCATTAGCAGAGACCATTTTGTCAGCCCCTAAATATGGGCCCACAGTTTCAAAAATAATGTGGGTTATTACACCTGCTCCTAAATCACGCTATGGGCACACCAACAGTAGTCATTTTGATCCAGATCTCTAGCTACAAATGCTGCCCCACAAATTATGCTTTCTCAGAACAACTGACTCAAACATTTTGATCAAAACTTTTCTTTATATTGCCCCACTCGTCAATCGGTGCCATTCACTTCTTAGTGACACAAGTGATCTAGAAGGAAAAAGAAAAACAAAACACTTTGCAAGGGAGGTAAGAATGCACGAGGCTTCCTGTGGTCCAGGCTGGGCTCATGGATTAATTATGTGAACGCTTCACGACTCTCTGAGACACAAAGGAAAGAGTACAAGGAACAGAAAACAGATTCACAGTGGGGAATGAGCACTGAGTGGACCTCGTCTGCTTAAAGGGATGTTTCCTTTCCCTTTAATAGTAAAAGACTAAATGGATGCCTGATGGGTGTATGAGGGCTGGTATCAGGAATTTGGAACAGAAAAGATCTTTCTGCACATTGCATTCAATTTTTGATAAAGACAACTTTTTCCACCTGCTTATTAATCATTAAGTGGTGTCTCTCCCACTTGTTCTCCGTGAGAAAATGGATGGCTGGTACTCTAGGGAGCCATTGACCTTAAGGCACAGTAGGGGGCGCATTCTCAGCCAGAGTCTGTAAAGAATTCATCCACATGAGGGTGATGAATCTGTGTTAGATTATAATCATTCTGATGTGTGCCCTGAAAAGGAGGCTATCTTAGAATAAGAATTCAATTAAGTTAGCAGTAGCTCTTAATATTCATGCCCATAATCTGGGTAACATAATTTCAGTAAAATGTCTAAAAATTCCTAGGAAAGCAGGGGTCCTTTTTCACTGAAATCTAATTTAGTGTCTTGGTATTTTGTTTTGTTTTAATTCTTGCTGAAAACTGTTCTAGAATGCCTTTGCCCACTTTTCTGCCCCGGGGTAAACATCGATTCTAAATGAACTGTAATAAATATTCTTTTTATCATGAATCTTGAAAGATTTCAAGAGCCTGAGTTTTTCTCTTAAGAATTACTTTGCTATTTTGTGGTTGTGGAATGTTGACTTAACATTTGC
Source organism: Panthera pardus (assembly GCF_024362965.1). Classification (NCBI taxonomy): domain Eukaryota; kingdom Metazoa; phylum Chordata; class Mammalia; order Carnivora; family Felidae; genus Panthera; species Panthera pardus. Next base: position 10,268,793 of record NW_026527002.1, read on the forward strand.
TGATTGGTGGACATACCCTTTCTAACGAATGCATTTCTGGCCTTTCAGGTGCTTTGTGCAAAAAGAAAAGTAAGATAAAATAAAGTGACAGTTAGCCGAGAAGCTTGCTTGGATGGACTCTTGTTAATAGTTAATGTAGGTTTTAATCTTCCAGGGGGACATTTTTAAAAATTAGAAGTAATATTCAATTTGTTATTTTATTATCTCATTTCCCAAATTTCAGTAATAGCATTGACATATTTTAACAAGAACAAACAACTACCATCACCTCGGATAAAGCCTAACGTCTCTTTTGAGGCTAGATCCATATACTAAGAGAGCTATATAAACAATAAAATCCTGTACTGTAAACATTTACTTGCATATAGTTCTATAGAGATTGCTGTATGAGACTACTATGCTGATGAACCGCAAACATTTCAAGGCCACCAGCATAAAAATTACTTACTATGAAAACTTGTGGCAACAAAGTAACTGATAAAAACGGCTGTTGTATTAGAATTTACTTTTGAACACATCGACTTCTATTCTTTCGATTCTTTCCTTATACAATGCCATGGGAGAAGCTTAGGTACATTTTTTCCCAAAATGATACCCTGCATTCTCAAAAAGTGTTAATTGGCAGAATGGCAGTTTGGAATATAATTAGAATCTTACTGATTTGTCAGTTTTATATATTGATTCTTGCAACTCTGCTGTCCTTCATTCCCTGATAAAAAAAATAACCCAAATAACAGTGCCAAATCAAGTAGCTGTTAAGAACGTTAAATGTATGTGCCACTGAAAGGCAGGATATTTCTTGTAAGTTATGAAAAATGTACTTTGCTCATGGGTAAAATGTAGTTTAATGATATGGAAATAAGTTCATGCTTCTTCTATATTGTATTTACAATTTTGTGTCTAAAACATATTTATTATTTCTAGCATAATTGTACGACCACAAGATGACAGCTCCAATAAATGGGAAAAATCTCAATTACATTGATCAACTGAAGGAAAAGAGAAAAACTCGCATCATTAAAGTTTAGAGCCTATTACAAGGAAGCAAGAAAGAATATCTACCCTGCAGTTTTTAAATTCAAAACCATCTGATCATTTTTCTGCACCTACCTTTATAGAAGCTAATAGAATTTTTCAGTCACAATTTATTTTCTAAAGAAAAAAAGTGCTCTTGGAAAAGACAGAAGTCAGAACCTTTAAAAGTGTGCATTGCATTTTATTTCCCCTTTCACAGGCCAGGGGTATTTTAGTTCAAGACTATAAATATTTATATGTTAATGTTTTCCTTTTTAAAAATGTTTTTATTTATTTTTGAGAGAGAGAGAGAGAGAGAGAGAGGGAGGATCCAAGGCAGGCTCTGTGCTGACAGCACCAAGCCTGATGTGGGGATCGAACTCACAAACCGAGATCATGACCCGAGCTGAAGTCAAACACTCAACTGAATGAGCCACCCAGGTGCCCCCCATGTCTCCCTTTTTAAATGAAGGTTAGGGAGATAGCTTTGGGGAGGCTTATGTTTCTTGCCTTCTTCCACCAAAACTTTTGTTGGATGCTCACTATTTATGACACAAATGGAGGTGCTGGGATGGATTTGATAGAGTAGAGGGCTGGGGGAACTAGAGTGGGAGTGGGGGGACTGGAGGAACTAAAGGGGGAGGGGTCCAGATGGACAAGACTCTACCCGTCAGCCTCAAGGTCACTCTCCTCAGAGAGGCCTGCCCTCTCAAACCTACAAAAGTAGATCCATCCTTCTTCACCCAGGCATTTTTTTCACAGCATAATAACCGTGTCTAATTATCTAGGGTGAAGCTCTGCAAACCTTAACATCCACATGAGTCCCTAGATATCATCTTAAAATGTGACTCAGATTCAGGGAGTCTGGGAGGGGACAGGGATTCAGCATTTCTAACAGTTCCCAGGTGGTACCAGTGTGCCCTACTCAGCGTGTTTCTGGATTGACTCCCCTAACCAGAATCCAAATTCCGAGGGCAGGGTCCTTTTCCTGCGTTTTTTACTGCTCTGTTCCCAGTGCCAAACTCAGGTACCCTGAAGAACCGGGCTCAGAGGAGAATTTTGCAGTAACAACTGAATACTGAACCCTTTGGTAAAGCTCCAAGCTCTCCCAGAGAGTTTTGGCCATCGTTTGTGGATTTCTGTGCTAGTTTTCACGCTAGGAGATTACGACCCAGAATCACCAACTGACAGTGGGCCACTTTGACCTGGCTTTTCTGTGGGTAGACCGATAAGAAAGTTATTTCTTGTAGGTCCTAGGTGATTATTAATTAATAGGGGATCAAGAATGGAGAAGCCTCCATCCATTAAACGTGACAGAACTTGTTGAGTAAAGTGAGAATAAAACCATGCCTCTTGGCCTTCAAAAGTTTTCAAATTCTAGGGGAAAATCCTTCTAAGATACTTAAAAATTAGTATCTAGAATTTCTTAACACACTAAAAACTTAAGAAAGAACAAAATGAAAATAAAAGTACAACAATAAAATTTGTGAAATGCAGCCAAAGCAGTGCAAAGAGGGAAACTAATACCATGAAATGCATATATTAGAAAAGAAGAAAGGTCTAAAATTAATAACCTAAGCTTTTTATCTTAGGAAACTGGAGAAGGAAAAGCAATTTAAGCCTAAACATAGGAGAAGAAAAGAAATAATAAAAATTAAAGGTGAAATCAATGAAATTGCCAACAGAAAAATATAAAAAATCAACAAAGCAAAAACCTACTTCTTTGAGAAATCAGTAAAATTGATAAAGCACTAGACAAGCTAATAACAAAAAAAGAGGGGACACTAATTACTAATATCAGATATGGAAAAGGAGTCATCACTACTGATCCCAAACACATTAAAAGGGTAATAAAGGAATGATATGAAAAATTCTATGTTCACAAATTTAACAATTTATTTTTTATTTTTATTTAAAAAATTTTTAATGTTTATTTATTTTTGAGAGAGAGAGAGAGAGAGAGAGTGAGCATGGGAGGGGGAGGGGCAGACAGAGAGAGACACACACACAGAATCCAAGGCAGGCTTCAGGCTCTGAGCTGTCAGCACAGATCCTGACATGGGGCTGGAACCCACATGACCTGAACTGGAGTCAGACAATTAACCTACTGAGCCACCCAGGTGCCCCACAAATTTAACAATTTAGATGAAATGGAACAACTCTTTGAGATTCAAAAACTACAAAACTCATACAAAGAAAAATAGATAACCTAAATAATATTACATCTATTAAATAAATTAACCAATAAAATATAAATAAACAAAATAAATTAACAGCCTTCCAAAAACAATCACCAGGTCCGGATAGTTTCTATCAAACATTTAAGGAAGAAATTGTACCAATTCTCCATAATATCTCCAGAAAAAGAGGAAACACTTCCTAACCTATGTTATAAGACCCCAAATTTCTTAATATCACCACAGATTAAACAAGAAAACTACAGACAAGTAACTCTCATGAAGATAAATGCAAAAATCTTCAATAAGATATTTGAAGGTGAATCTAACAATGCATAAAAAGAATTACACACCACAGACAAGCAGAATTTTCTAACTGTGCAAAGCTAGCTCAACATGAGAAAATCTATCAGGATAATTAAACACATCACCAGGCTAAAGAAGGGGAGGTGGGGGGAGGATAAAAATTGATGTTAAGGGTACAAACTTGTAACACTTAGTAAATAAGCCATAGTATAATGAATATAGGTAACATTGTACTATGATTACATAATGTGATAAATATCACTACAGTGACAATCATATTGTAATATATAATGTATTAAAGTAACAAACTGTATACCTTATTTACGCAATGTCATATGTCAAATATATTCAATGAAAAAAAAACAAGCTAAAGAAGAAAATCATATGATCATATCAATAGAAAAATCATGTGACAAAATCTAAACCCATCTGTGATAAAACCTTTACCAAACTAAAAATAAGAAGGAACTTAACTTCATTTTAAAAATCTATGGAGACCTTTCAGCTGACATCATACTCAGTGATGAGAAACTGGATGTCTTCCCCTTAAAACTGGAAACAAGGAAAGAATGTCTCTTCTCACCACTCTCATCTAATGTTATACTAAAAGTCCTAACTAATGCAATAAGACAATAAAAGGAAATAAGGGGTTATATGGCTTGGAAAGAAAGAAAGAAAAAGAAAAAGAAAAAGAAAGAAAGAAAGAAAGAAAGAAAGAAAGAAAGAAAGAAAGAAAGAAAGAAAGAAAACTGTCTTGATTTGCAGGTAACATCTTGTCTATGGAGAAAATCCCAAAGATTCAACAACAACAACAACGACACAAACCTCTTAGAAATAATAAGCAAGTAAAGTAACTATAAAGGATATAATGCTTTGTCAAACATCAGCAGTGAGAAATTGGAATTTGAAATTTAAAACAGGTTCTTTAAAAATAGTATTCCAAAAATGAGATATGTAGGCATAAACATAACAAAACATATACAGACTCTAATACAGAAAACCATGAACGCTGAAGAAAAAAATCAATGAGATCTAAATAACTGGAGAGACATTCTGTGTTCAAGTATTGAAAGACTCAATATTGTTAAGATGTCAGTTCTTCTCAACTTGATCTATAGATCCAACATGATCCCAATCAAATCTCAGCAAGCTATTACATAGATTAGGAAAATGGGTTCTGAAGTTTACAAGGAAAACAAAGGACCTAGTATAGCCAACAGAATACCGAAGAAGAAGAACAAAGTTGGAGAACTCATGCTGCCTGATTTTAAACTTACTATGGAGTACAGTAATGAAGACAGAATGCTATTGGCAAAAGAACAGACATGTGGATCAATGGAACAGAATAGATAGCCCAGAAAAAGATCCATACAAATATAGTCACTGGTTCTTGGCAAGGGTACAGGCAATTCAATGGAGAAACAGTCTTTTCAACAAGTGATCCTGGAGCTATCAGACATACACATGCAAAAGAGAACATGTACAAGATCTTTCATTCAGTACTAGAAGGAATGCAAAATGGTACAGCGAGTTTGGAAGACATTTTGACAGTTTCTTACAAAGTTAACACAGTCTTACCATTAGTGATCATACTCCTAGATAATTACCCTATTGATAGGAAAAGTTATGTCCCCCCAAGAAGATGCGCACAAATGTTTGTAGCAGATTTATTCATGATTACCCAAAAAATCCTTCAGTAGGTGAATGCACGAATAAACCCTAGTATATCCATGCAATGGAGTATTATTCAGCGATAAAAAGAAATGAGCTGTCAAGCCATGAAAAAAACATGAATGAATCTTAAATGTATATTGCTAAGTAAAAGAAGCCAGTCGGATAAAGCTATATACTGTATAATTCCAATTATATAACATTCTGGAAAAGGCAAACCTAGATAGACATAAACACTGATTGTCAGGTTTTGGAGGACCAGGTAGCTATATAGGGAAAATGAAGGGAATTTTTTAGGGTAGTGAAACTTTTCTATGTGATACTGTAAATGATGAATAAAAGATATTAAGCATTTGTCAAAACCTATAGAACTACACCACACACAAGGTAAATCTTAATGTAGGCAAATTAATTTAGGGGGTTGGGGAATCCCAGGATGGAATGAAGAATATGAAAAAAGAATCCGAATGTATTGCAAATATATGAAACAATTTCATTAAAGGAGATGGGTAATAAGTTGCTGACCTAAGTAACTTTGGACTTGAGTGGTCTATCAGACTAGCAAAGTAGTCTATCAGAAGGCAAAGGGACTGTGCATAAGCACTGTATCCTAGTTGATAAAGTTGTTTTGCACAATTCTGATAACGCTATACACATGGTTCCTGTGATAGGACAATAAAGTAAATGGAGTGGATAGTGGGGGCCAGGTCTCTCGCTTTTGCTGTGGGAGGTTACAGACAAGCAAGGGCAGAAGTCTCTATGGCAACAGACTCAAGTTGAAGACACCAGTATGGGGTACTGTTTGGCTTAATAGACACACAGGTGGCTACATATAAAAACCTTTATAGATGTGTGTATAAATACAGATTAATATCCATGCATACATCCCCCTGCTCTGTCAGCTGGGAAGTCCTGGAAGCAATGAAACTCCAGTAGCAGTGAGCCTATGCAGTGCCCAGATTTTAGTTTCTGATACTATTGTCCAAGAAAAGGCACCAGGGTTCCATGGAGAAATGGTTGGTTCTAGGACCGGAACAGAAGACACGTAAGATGAAGCTGGATTAGCAATTTGCAGTGACAGAAAATAAGAACGGGTCCAAACAACAAAACACACATATACAGTGATAGGAGTTTGTTAGATGGATACAAAAGCCAACTGAAAGAGTTCCCAATGGCCAAACTGAAACAATTTGAGATAGATAGACGATAGATAGATAGATAGATAGATAGATAGATAGAGAAACTAGTATTAGACTTTAACCCAAAGTCTAAAAATACTCATGAATCCATAATGAAGAAAAAAATGAATGAATAAACAAATGAGAGAGAATAGACAAGTCTCCAATGAAGAAGAATTAATACATAAAAAATAATATATGTAGGGATGTCTGGGTGGCTCAGTCAGTTAGGTGTCTGACTCTTGGTTTCGGCTCAGGTCACGATCTCATGGTTCGTGAGATAGAGTCCCACATCGGGCTCTGGGTTGACAGTGCGGAGCCTGCTTGGGATTCTCTCTCTCGGACCCTCCCTTTCTCTCTTTCTCTCTCTCTCTCAAAAGAAATAAATAAACATTAAAAATAATTTATGTAGATAAGCACCTTCAAACCTGGGGATCGTAACTCCCCACTCGTTAAATGTGGGCTGCACATGACTTCCTTGCCAAGGGAAAATTTAAAATAAGAGTAACTCTACAGTGGAGACATCTGACACCCATTACCTCGGACAGGTGATCAAGGTTAACACCAACCATGGTAAGTCACATTGATAATATAAACCCTTAGCACGACCTGATGGGAATGGTACTTTTTGGTTTTCCTTCTGAAACCACATGACTCCAATCTAATCGTGGGAAAAAAACATCAGATGAATCCTGAGCGAGGGACATTCTAAAAAATACCTGGCAGTGCCTCTCAGAATTGTCAAAGTTATCAAAAACAAGGAAAATCTGAGAAATTGCCACAGCTCAAGAGGACTCGAAGGAGATATGACAACTAAATGTAACGTGCTGTCCTCGGTGGTGTCCTGGGACAGAAAGGAGACATTAGGGAAAAGCTGAGGATATCCACATGAAGTATGCATTTTAGATAAGGATAATGTACCAATATCAGTTCATTAGATGTGACAAATATACCATACTCAGGTAAGATGTAAATAATAGAGGGAACAAGGCCTGGGGCATGTAGGAACTCTGTACTATCTTCATAATAATTTAGTAAATTTAAAACTTTTCTAAAATTAAAAAAAAAATGTTTAAAAACTGGCCCAGTTTTAGGCCTAGTAGCTGAGCTATAAGCCAACCAAGAATCAGGCATATTAGTTCCCAAACCTGTTTATGCCATCATACGTATTAATGCGATTGCAACATTTATTCAAATAACATACAAACTGATTAAATCTGCATGTGCGCAAAGAGAATTGTTTCTGTATAAATCAAATTTAATGCTCTGGAAAGACTGAATAAAGATATGCTATTTAAAAACTTGCTGCCTAATTATGACATAATGACACTGTTAAAGATCATTAAAAATATTGTAAAAATCTGTAAGGAGTCTTCCTTCAGATTGTCTCAGAAGAATCTTTAACTCCTTGCATCACTTTAAAGAAATGTAAAGAGAAAATATCCACAGACACAGTTTTATGGCTGTTGTTCACACCACAAATAGCACACGAGGCTGCAGTCACAGGCCCAAACACCGAGAGAGCTCTGGTCCTCTCCCCAAATGACTGGATATTTAGATGCTCACCTGCTCTTTCGACCAAGTAACTACTGTGTCCCGCTCTTCTACTACATTCTAAAAATCTTGATTGTATGCAGGAAGAAGTTCTCTGTAGATTATGATCTCCCATGCATGAATCATGGCGAGGCTGAGAATGTTAGCACTGGATTTTTGTCAGCCTCCCCACCCACTAAGTGTTCGCTGTGCTGACATTTGATGGAAGCATTCAAAAATAAGGTGCTAAACTTCTAAACGTCTGTGGAAGATACTGGTAATATACTGCATACTAGTACAGATATTCTTTGACTTGGATGGGGTTACATCCCAATAAACCACAAGTCAAGAATGCATTTAATCCCCCAACCTACCAAAGATCATAGCTTAGCCTACCCTACCTTCAAAGTGCTCTGAACACTTACATGAGCCAACAGTTGGGCAAATCGCCTAACACAAAGCCTATTGTGGAATAAGGTGTTGAAACCTTATATAGTTTATTGAACACTATACTGCAAGTGAAAAACAGAATGGTTGTACAGGCACAGAATGGTCGCAAGTGTATTGGTGGCTGGTCCTCACGATCACGTGGCCACCTGAGAGCTGTGGCTGTGGCCGCCGCCCCCGCCTGGCATCACAAGGGAGATTTTCTGCATATTGCTAGCCTGGGAGATGATTCAAATTTAAAATTCAAAGTACAATTTTGACTGAACGTACATGGCCTTCGTATCATCATATAGTCGAAAACTCTTAAGTCGTACCATCACAGGTTGGGGACAGTGTGGATATTAGGATACCTGACTACATTTGTTCTTTGCTCTTGAGGGAGAGTCTCTTTAGCTGACTAGCTGCCAGAGGTTCCATGAATATTGGATATTTCTCCTCCATAATCTGTTTAAGGGCAGAAACCAGAAATTTCCTGAATGACTTATCACTTCTGAAAAGAATACACAACGTGAATGCCAGGAAGCTTTTCTCACCATGATAGATGAAGACCTATTGTTGGCCAAGTGTTACAGGCTGTGGGCCCAATCGTTAATCACACTGAAGGCAAACAAACTTCGAGAGTGTTCTTTTTACCTGACTAGTGAGTCTACTGTAAGGGACTTCATCCGTCTATGCCTGGCATACATTCTACGGGTTTTCTCAGTGCTGGCAGTGTATTAATGAGTCCATCCATGTTTTTGTTTTCCCTGGTTGACTTTTAAAACTTTGCTATTAAAATTTTCTTAAAGGAAATCTTTCTAGTTTCCACAGAAATACAGGAGTGTCTTTTCAGAATGATGGGATTTTTATTTTGTTTTGGGGAAGGAAAAGTGTGAAGCATGTTTCGAGTGTGTGTGGGTAGACAGTGGTAGGAATATATGTGTTCCCAAGAACATTTTGGCTTCCTAAGGCTTTGGGAGCACTAAGGTAATGCTGGCTTCTGGAATCACCTACTTGAGGCATTTCTGAGTCAAGATTAGAAAACCAAAGCCAGGAATGAGAATTGTGTGCTATTTATCGAGCGAAGAAAGTCTATTTGTATTAGACTCAATTCCCAAAGAAAGATGTCTAAAAGTTGCAAAAAATATTACAAATGTTGAGGGAAAAATTAATTTTTATTGACTTTCATCTACAACACAGACATGATGCCATTTAAAATGTTTAGAAGCAGAAAAGAAATTTGCAAAGGATACAAAAAATACGTAGCGTGTCCAACACTGCAAGGCTGGAGTCCGTTACCACTAGGAACTTTGTAGAATATATCTTTATCTTTTCCACTCTGAAGCTCTCTCTGAAGGTTCAAGAGGAGAAATGCATGTCTGAACTTCATTTGTCCTAGGAGTCAGTGAGCACACGGAAGGCCTTTTGAGCACGAATCACAGTTCGCAGTGCCTTGCAACAGTACTTTTTAGTGTTTGGGACTAAGTACAAGACCTTTCTGGCGGTGACTTCTGTCACTGCCTCTGCATCACACCTGGAAAGCCTATTAAGGAGACATTGTTTTATCTATCTATCTATCTATCTATCTATCTATCTATCAATAGAAATAGTGTCTCTTAACATGGTGAGTAAGCATGCATTTTATAGATTCTGCTGAATCAAAAATGTACCTTCCTTAGAAACTCTTCTTAAGTCATTTAAAGACCTTAGGGATGAAGGTATTATGTGGATTGCCTACCAAAACAGGAATGTAGTAGCTCATAGTAACTCAATATTTTGTATATTCTCTTTGCCATTAAGTTTCTCAAAGATGATGTTTTGAGTTCAGTGATTTTTTTTTTTTTCCAGGGCAGTCTCCATAATAATGTAGTTTCAGAAAAGTGATTTTCTTTTAGAAAAGTAAGACAAACAGAAAATAGAGCATTCATAAATTTAAATGTCCACAATATTTAATCTCCTGGCTGTGTATTGGAATAAGTTAAACCCACGTCCTTCTGGTGGAATCGCTTTAATATTTTTGGTGACGTTCTTTGGCGACTGATTTTGCATTCAAGGAGAGAAAAAGGAGAGTGCAGGGGGTGTGACTCAGGCCCTGGTGAAAGTTCTGGAAGGGTCAGAAGTTCTGGATGCTGCTCTGGGTTAGCCAGAGTGGGCAATCATGAGTCGTCTCTAACCTTCGGGTTTTGTTCTCTAAAATATGGGGGTGTGACTGGATGATATCTGAGATTTTCCTCTTCGGGGACTGCAGTTCAACATAGGTATATTGCATGAATTACAAATGAATGAATGGATAGCTTTAAGTTAGCATCATCAAGGTTGTAACTGATGCTTAAGACAGATCTAGCTCTCATCATCTAGATTATTTTTTTCTCCATATGCTTAACCCCAAATATTTACGTTTAACAAAGTTTCCAAGAATGCCTCATTTTTCTGTCAGGTGATAATATGTAATTGGTATACTAGTTAGAGACAGTTCATAAACTGAAACATTTCCACAAAATACACATGGTAATGTACAGTTTGTTTTTATGTGTTTTTTTTTACAAAGAAAATATTCTGCGGCTGATGCGTTAAGAGGAAGCTGAGTACCTCCAAATGAAAATACAGATATTTATTTAACAGTCTATGATAGAAATTATGTTTGTGTGCATATATACACACATATCTATCAGCCTGAATCTCATCATGAGAATAAGACTATAAAACAGGCAGACACATTTAAACAGAAAAAAATGTGTTATGATTTGAAGTGGCCTAAATTTCCTGAACTCAAAGTACCTTGGGTAAAATGCATCTGTAAAAAATCAGTAATTTTCATTAGCATTTTCCTTTTTTCAAATGGGGGGGGGGGGATGTGGCATCTGTAAATGTATGAAGCCAGCCACAATCATTCATATTTCTGTTTGAATTACTTTAATCTGATTACCTTCTTCTTAGAGTTTATGTGATCAGTTTCCCTGAGCAAATGCGATTTTGCTCAGGAGAGAAGAAGAAGACAGGGGTCCTTCTCTGGGGGGCAAAATAGACACAGATGTCTGGCCACGTGCAGCCAGGGGGTAGCCTGAAGGGTCTAGGTGTTTAAGGAGCAGAAAAGGACACCTCAATGGCTGGAATAAAAACTCACGTTTGAGAATTTTTCTTTCCGCAACTATCCGTACCCGACGCTGCGGGGTGGAAGGAGAGAGTTACAACTTTGCCTAGCCAGCTCTATTTTTCTCCTGGAAGTGCAAATAAATACGAACAATATACTTTCAGACCTGCAGAGAATGTTCTGATTTCCAATTAGTAAAAGCTCTTCAGTTTATTATACTTTGAACTTTTAGGAAGAGGCACATTAATAATTTAGCTTTGAAGGGAACTAATGTGAAATGATGTAGAATTAAAAGCATCACAAATGCTGCTAAAATATTTATGGAGACCGTATTTTGACTAAAGGATTGCATTTACAGAACGATTTACGTTCTGGTTTCTGAGATCTCAGTTTACAAAAGAAGTCAAAGCTGAAGTCAAATTGCACGACGGAGTTTTTCATTATGGAAAGATTTTTCACATGGCTTCCTTTTTTTTTATTGATCATTACAATGATGTGTATAGGTTGCCTACAGCAGCATTTTATATTGTTTTCAAATAATTCCGCTGTAAACCTGTAGAAAATCTTCATGTGGTCTTTATACATTAAAAACAGCAATGGCACAGTGACATGGAGTTTAACAGAATAAATGCATCAAACAAGAAAAGCAAAGCATCAGTGTAGCAAGTGACGGCAGTGCTCGAGGGGGTGTGTGCCCCACAACCGTCTCGAAACTTTATTAATTCTGCAGTCGCCCCCCCCCCGATTACAGTAAATATATTCACTTTCGCAATCTTGGGAAACAGACTCAAGAAGGAGTCTGTTGAATAACTCCAACTTTGCCCGCTGTTTGCACACACGGTTAGTGGAATCACAGCACAGCACATAATCCAATAAAGCTCACACCGCCAAAGATGTATGTAATCAAGGATCTGAAAGAACATCCTCTAGGTTCGATTCAGTCTCTCTTAACTTGTACTTCACAAAACAAACAGTCTCTTCAGGCAGAAAGAAAACACATGTCTGTCATCCAAAGCAAACATGAAGTCGTGCAACGTACGAAAATGTGCAGGCCTATCAAACACTATTTAATCCCCATTAACAGCCTCTGTTTCACTGCAGTAGTAGATGAATATTTGGGGAAAGCCTGCATGCTTTAAAAAAAAAAAACAGCTGCAGGAAAACTCTCCAGTTGATTTTGCCTTCTCTAAATATTCTGTTCTGATTGCTCGGGGTAAGGAGGGTAAGAAAGGTCCTGCCTCAGATCATCATGACTCTATTTCCCACTGGGGAGCAGAATGAAAGAATCAAACCCCGACGTGTCAGGTATCCAAAGGTTCCCGGCAACCACGGGTCGCAGACAGCCTCACTCTGAGGTTTCACAATTCAGATCCGAAATTCCCCACTATTGCAATCCACTTTTAGTGCATATACCGTCTTGACCGGCAATGTTTTCCCCCTCCTCATAGGAGGTATCAACAGGCAATGACTTAAAATCAGGTGGTTCTTAGAGGGAAGGAGAAAATTTAGAATTTCTTTGGCCCTCACTAGGTTCATCCTATCGTCAGAAGAGTAGGCAGAACCACAGACGGCCAAGGCTAACCAACGTTCTTTGGAGAACATACTTCTGTACTATCCTTTCTTAAAATCCCAAATCAAATGTTTAGCAAGTCAAAGAGATTGTACATTTTAGGTCTATCATCTGTCTTCACAATCATCCTGAAGATCACTGGGTTCACCCATGTTTCTTTTCACATTTGAAAGGAAATTCAAGTTCGCATTCAAAATCCGAAACAATCACTTAATCCTCAGATGAATGTTGGGATAAACCGTGTCACTTGAAAATAGAGAAATCATCAATCGAATTCTAGTTCACAGCAGCAACACCAGAACAACGTGTTCTTGGCCTAACTCTGTCAGCTTGGTTTGTCTTTGAAAAAAATTCCATTTTTCTGTCCCTTTTTTGAGTCTTGTAACATTCTCAGTGCCCTTCTACAGTCTCCAGCTCTCAAGGCTGAAAAGGAAATAAGCCTTTGTAAAGGCATTTGTTGAGAGTATTATATTTTTGGCCAGTAGACAGATCCTCACATAAGAATTGTGTTTGGGTAAATGCAACAGAAGGAAAACGAATAAAATCTCATTTCCATTAAAAGCTACATTCGTGTGCAAAGGCCTCCAATTAGAATTCTATAGAATCTATGATGTTTTGATATTCGGTACAGAAATCATACTAGACTATTGGCATGATAACTAAGAATTTCTGTGTTTCTATGGTAATTTATTTGAGATCGTTTCGCCATCATGGCTAAAATGAAATGTCAGTTAGTGCATATAATTTAGAAATTGCACTCCAGTCTTCCAGAATTTTTTTTTTTTTTTTTTTTTTTTTTTTTTTTTTTGCAGGTGCAAGAAAGTTTTTTATTTATTTTTGGGACAGAGAGAGACAGAGCATGAACGGGGGAGGGGCAGTGAGAGAGGGAGACAAAGAATCGGAAACAGGCTCCAGGCTCCGAGCCATCAGCCCAGAGCCCGACGCGGGGCTCGAACTCACGGACCGCGAGATCGTGACCTGGCTGAAGTCGGACGCTCAACCGACTGCGCCACCCAGGCGCCCCCAGTCTTCCAGAATTTTAAGCAAAAGTCAGATGTTCTCCCAACAGAATAAAAATTAATTTTCTCCAAGCGAGCATTACCACATTTCAAGAAAACCTTTCTAATTTTCATGTAAAGACCAAAAGGAATTACTTAATTTTGTGAACTGGAGTCTATGTGAAACCACATATTTTTAGTCATAGTTATTACATCAAATACACTTCACTATAAATGGAAAAATATATATGCACCAAGAGTGATCAACCACGTAATCTAGCTGTCTAATAAATTCTTCATTGTGGTTGATTAGTCCTTCAGGAAACGCGACATTACGTTCCCTGCAAAAAATCAAGGGACTGGCCTGTACCAAACAAAGCATTTCTTAAAAACAAAATAAAACAAAACCACACCACATGAAAGCTTAGGTTTGTAGTTGACCAAATTGCAAAACGAATTAGGTTTTATTGGATCAACTTTCTATGACAAATCTCAGGATACATATTTTAGTGATTTGCTTGCGAAGAATTAAAAAAAATATTTTCTATAGTATCACCCACACACAGTATTGCCATCTAGGCACTGGGGCAATGTATTTCTGACACCTCTCTCTCTCTCTATCTCATTTACTCTTTTTCCTGTAAGATACAGCACTGAATAAATTTATGTTTTATTATCTTCAGTGTCCTTTAAAACTGTTCAGATCTATCTCGGAACATTCAAAAGGAAAGACGGTTCCTTCAGGAAATTCGCTTCTCGAGAGAACTAGAGCAGCTTACCTAGCGACTGGTCTAGAATGAGATATTATTCTTGGGACCTGGAGGTGTGTAAAGGCAGATGCAGGCTCCCTGAAGATAGAGGGGAAGGCAGAAGTGTGCCAGTCACTTCTCTCTGCCCAGAAGTCAGAGTCCTGGGGGAGCCAGGTCAATGATGACAATGCAGAGGGAGGAAAGGACCAAGATGCTAAGGTACAAGTGGCTTACTTAACATCTCCAATCTCAAGTGCCTCAAATGTAAAACTGGGGATAAGAAAACCCAAACTCACAGAGCTATGAGGATTCAATGGTATGTCCACAAAGCGTGACTAGTATTATTATAGCCATTAGCTGGAGAGAGTTTTAATACACTTAAGACTCTAGTTGTATATTCGGTACCAGAACAGGCCAAAAGGGTGACAAATGAACATCCTCCTAGTGGATTTTTGGCGGGTTATGATGATTCTGTTTTGTGGATGGGTTATTAAATAATAGGTAAGGCGGGCATTCTCTCTCTCTCTCTGCTCAAATTAGGCTCTAAAAGCTAGACATGCCAAAGCAAAACGAGAGAAATAAGGGTGGGAATGTACCCGGGATGGTGAGGAAGGTCATAGCAAACCAGGAACTGAAAGTGTATGTGTAGGTACCGATGATCGGCCTTGAATCTTGTTGCAAATAAAATTCCCATGCTATTCATCTGAGTTATTTATGCTTCGACGCAACACTGCTTGGGAAGTAACTGGATTTAGGGGCATATCGAGAGTCACTTTTTACCAATTGAGTTGTACATATTGAAAGCACCCCTGCACATCTGCCCTACCATGTGACTACTACACCAGCTACCCTCTAAAAGAAAGGCATCACCAGTCAATTAATTTATTCGACAAAAAACTGTTGTGGCCTCTGATACAGAAGTCATTGCGCTACAGGCTGGGGCAGCGGGAGTGCGGCTGTAAAGACGAACACAGATACCCAAACTTTAGGGTTTTACACCAAGAAAGTGTTTTGAAAGTGATGGAAATGACAAAGACTTACCACTTTTTTTTTTTTTTTAGAGAGAGAGAGAGGGGGCACGAGCATGTGCATGATCAGGGGAGATGGGCACAGAGAGAGAGGTGGGATGTGTGGTTGCAACAGGGAGAGGGTTAGTTGGATGATGTCGGTATCGGCTCTAAGATTCACCAGTGTCCAATGCAAGCTTTATTCACTGACAGGATCTAGAAGTCACGAGAGAAATATCCAAACTGAAGATTCTACTCTTTAAGGTATAGAAAAATCCATTTCCGAATGAAGTCATTATAAAGGTAAACCCTAGGATAAAGGCAGGATGTTTAAACGAGAGACAAGGAAGCGAAGAGGCCCTAAGGTCAAATGTGGGAACTCATGTGCTCTGTTTTTCTTTTCTCTTTATTCTGCCTTCTCAGCAATCCTTGTCCTAGTGTCTTTCTCGGTAGTCATTAGGCACCTGTGCTGAGCCAGGCCCAGCCCTTGGGTAACCATAACACAAAGTTCTAACCACAGGGCTCCAGGGTTACAACCACCACAAAGTTCAAGGTTCCCATCCAAAGTCCTCATAGGCTGGTTGACACGTACACCCAGGGTCAGTGTCACTCACTCCAGTGGGCTGGAATCTTCTGGCAGAAGGCATATGCCTTCCTCAGTTTTCTCTGGCCTCAGTTCTCTCATCAATAAAACAAAGGACTTTGATTATAGGATCTGTTTGTTTCCTTTCGGATCAAACAATTGTAAAAATCCCATTTTAATTCACTCTATTCTCTCTGTGTGGTCTAGTCAACCTTAAAAATGTCTACATTAACAATAACTAATTTCATTATTGTATTTTTTTGTGTGGCCGATGCTTCAATACTGCATTGAAACTTCAGACTGCTTCCCTTCTTAAAACCATTCTCTAAATTTACAAATAATCACCCTGCTTTTAAACTTTTCTCCAAAGCTTTAATCCTATATGGAAGTTAATCATTGTGACAATCTCATAGAATGAAAATTATCATTTTAAAACCCAATTTTAATCACTTATCAAAACACATATTTGAAAACTTGCTTAGCTGGTTAAGACAAACTATGGAATTTGGGATTTCCATGAAAGTTGTTCATTTCCATGTTACTTTTTTGAAAAACTGCCAGAGAGTATACGGAAATAATAATAAATTGAAACCTCAAAGAAGACATCTGATTGACTTGAAAAATAATTGGTATCTTTCCACTTAATCTACATTAATGTAAACAATAAATCTTCTCTTAAACAAAGATTGTGTGAATCTTCATTTATCTTTTATGACAAGAGAGCAAAGGTTGTAGTTTAATGAATGGAAAGAAGCAACAAGGTCAGTTTTAAAAGCCTCACAGGTCAAATGTCTGACATCACTGAACATTAAAAAAAAAAAAAGAAAAAGAAAAAAGTTCTAACATGGTAATTTCTATTTTAGTCAAACCACTGGGGTCCAGCTGAGGCTTCAAGTAGAAAGAATGAAAACACCATAATTTAGTAACATAGAGACAAGCAATTCGAATGACAATATCCTTTAAGGATGTATTCACCAGCATTTTAATGGGGTTGGAGTAGCTAGATTTTAAAATAATTTTGAAGCTTTAATCTAACAATCCCTGGCATTGATAGAGGGATTGGAAAAAGAACAGCATATACTTTTATTTTACATATGCATCGATTTTCTCCCCAAATGGAAGGCCTCTGTCATCTAAAAAGGTTATTCATAGACCCAAAGAGCTGATCAGGGTCATTAATAACAATAGTAAACTGATCATCATTCCAATGGGACCTGACAAGTTTCTTTTCAAAGTGGATACTAATGTATTGATGCCTGTGAAGTTCATTACAGCAGTAATAAATCATTAGTCTCTGCAAAATGATTTATAAGTCGGTTGAAATGCATTACAATAGACTGCCAAAAAGCTTGGTGGGCAGAAGAAGGCTCTCTGGTGTTTCCACCAAAATCAAGATGGTTTAGAGTGATAGACACCAACACCAACACCATTAAAACCCACTCTAACAATGGTTGTTTCCTGTTTGTTTGAAAACTTTCAATTCAGTACAGCGTTGGTCCTGCCTGAAATTATCACTGTCTTACAAAGGCTTAAAACATTTTTTTTCTTCCTTTATTCTACAAAGGTTCATTGTGACTCTTGCTAATTAAGTTTCTTCTAGCTTCGCCAAATAATGCTTAGAGCATTTCTAGTTGCAAATATTCCCTTAAGACTATTTGCGTGCATACTAATAGGCACAGTAAATGCATTCTCCAACATTTAACATTTTAAACTAACATGGCAAGAAGTGATTGCTGAATCCAGGCTGAAATGTTTGTTTCCAACCATGTGTAACAATGTGTCTTTAATATGCCTATAATGATTTCAAAAGAGTTAGCTGCAATTGCACATACTGTTTGTCCTCCAGAGAAAGAGGAGGAATAAAGCTCAAGTTAAAACACTATCAATCTTTTTTCAGAAAATAGAAAGGAAGGGCTTTCTGATAGTAAGGGTACTTCAACATGAGAAACGTGTTCTGGATGACGTCTGTTTGTTTAGCTTGGGTGTAGGCTTAATGCAATAAGTTATTATGCCCTCCGTCCTTCCTGTGCTTATTGGAAAACAGCAAAAAGAGTAATCACCTGGCTATTCCCGTGCATTTTGCAGAAGTCCCTGACCACGTTTTCTTTGATTATAGCAGTCAGACCGGAACCTACCTGTTGCTACTTCTGGCTGAGAAACTGATACAAGTGTGTTTATTCCCAAACAATCTCTTTTGGTGGTAGCTTTAAGCTCTGTGAAATCCCACCTTTTGCTGTGTCACCTTTCTCTAGTCCTAGCAGCTGTCGAACTTGTTCTCACAAAATGAGGTTGTTCAGACGGGAATAATAACTTATTTGGCTATCCAAAGAGTGTTATTATGTTAGTGCAAAAAAAAGCCAGTGTGCCCGACAAATGCTAAATAGTACCCCCAAATGATTTTCAATTCAGACCCACTTTACTACCTGCCTTTGGCTATTTCCATGACTTATTGTTGTAACTTTATGACAAAGACTGCTTAAGCCCATGGATCCTGCGGGACAGGCTGGTGTATTTGTTATGTGGATTTTCAGAAGTTAATTGCTATATTCGGGGTGCCTGGGTGGCTCAGTCGGTTAAGCGTCCGACTTCGGCTCAGGTCACGATCTCGGGTTCCGCGAGTTCGAGCCCTGCGTCGGGCTCTGGGCTGATGGCTCAGAGCCTGGAGCCTGCTTCCGATTCTGTGTTTCCCTCTCTCTCTGCCCCTCCCCTGTTCATGGTGTGTCTCTCTCTGTCTCAAAAATAAATAAACGTTAAAAAAAAAATTAAAAAAAAGAAGTTAAGTGCTATATTCAATCCCCAAAGTCTCTGGTTCAAGGAGGCCTTCTAAAATAGACCCTGTATAATTTGGTGGCCACTCCTTTAATGCACATATATCCTAAACTTCAATCAAAGTGATTATCTAGAGTAGGACATTTGTAAAAATCCAGATTTTTTTAAGGGATATTAAAAAGATTTTTTTTTTAGGGATATTAAATCACGACTCCATCTACAATGTACTCTTGAGATGGAGACCTTAAATATAATCGCACTGTGAGGTTTCAGTGTTTTCACACACCGGTTGGTATGTGTGTCACAGTTCATTCCCGAGATGGTCCCAAGGTTTATTCTACCAATTATTTCCTCCTGCCAAGGCTAAGGTTCAAGAGAGAGCGACGTTCTTGCCAGGGTATGCCGGCATTCTAGATACTCTCAAGTGGACTCCAACAGCCTTCACTAAACGTGATGCTGGAATTGCTCGTCTGTGACCCTCACACAGCTTACGTTCTTAGCGCTCTCACTCACAAAAGTGTCAGGTATTAAGGAAGGCAAGCTATAGCAGCCATGAGCGACGTTAGTTTAATTTAACGACACAACTAATTCTACTTATTTTATCAAACTGTTTCCTACATCTATTATATTCTGCTGTAAATGGTAGGACTTCAAAGTGCTGACATCAGAGCCTCATCAGGGCAAATTGGTTGCCTTATTTGGGGAGATAAAATCACGGCGACATGTGGACTACGCATGTCCAAAGTGGCTTTCTTTCTACGCGAAAAGCAGGGAGTTAAGATCGAGGACAAAGAGACCCCAGATTCCACCCGTGGCCAAATCAAGACCCACAAATTTGGGGCGCCTGGGTGGCGCAGTCGGTTAAGTGTCCGACTTCAGCCAGGTCACGATCTCGCGGTCCGTGAGTTCGAGCCCCGTGTCAGGCTCTGGGCTGATGGCTCGGAGCCTGGAGCCTGTTTCCGATTCTGTGTCTCCCTCTCTCTCTGCCCCTCCCCCGTTCATGCTCTGTCTCTCTCTGTCCCAAAAATAAATAAAAACGTTGAAAAAAAAAAAAAAAAGACCCACAAATTTGGCAGTTAAAAGTCATTACTTTTGACACTCAACTGACAGGACAGTGAAAACACATGTTTCAGATAAATGTTAAGAGTGACAATTACATATGAAAAGCATTAATTTGTTTCTATTGCATTTGTATCTGAACCCCCCTATTGTTTGTAGTAGGCTTCTAATAGGTTTTCTTGGGGTTTCCAAGTGTAATACAAAATCATCTGCAAGTGAAGATAGTTTTACCTTGTTTTCCCCCCATGTTTATGTCTTTAATATGTCTTTTGTTTAGTCATGTTGGTTAGTACTTTCAATGTGCTAAAGGGAGGTGTTATGGGGGCAACTTTATCTGATATTTTACTGGGGTGGAACCCATTTCAGTGTCTCCCCTATGACATGGGCTCTAGACGTGAGCGTGATTTTTATGCTGAGATAAATGCATTCCATCCCATTGAGACAGTATTCATTGAGTCCTATTTTATAAAGTTGTAAAAATCAAGAATGAGTGTTGAATTTTGTAAAATCCTGCTATGGACTTATCATATAATTTATGTGAAATTAACGCATTTGCTAACATTGAGCCACTCTTACATTCCTGAAAAAAACCTCATTTGGTCAGATATATTCTTACTCCTGATTTCTGTTTTTTAAAATATTTTAGTTAGTCTTTTGTGTTGATATTCATTAGTGAGGTTGGTCTCTTGTTTTGTGTGTGTGTGTGCGTGCGCGTGCACAATTTCTGTCAAGTTTTGGTATCAATATTGTAATTATTTCATACAAAAAAAGTCGCAGTTTTCCTTTGTCCCTGACGCTTTGGAACAGATTTGAACAGTTTTAAAGATTTGTTAGAATTCTCCTCTAAAGCCATTTAGACATGTTGCTATTTTTATTGGGAAGCAGGGGCAACTTTCTCATTTTCTTCTTTTGATATAAGTCTATTCTTTTGGTTTTCTTTTTCTATGATCAGTTTTTTTATAAATTATATTTTTCCAGATTTTCCAAACTTGTTTACAAAGAAATGAGCAAACTAGTCTTTTCCAATTCTCTCAGTTCTCTATAGGATTCTGTTTATTTTATATATTTTGTGCTTTAATCTTTTCTTGAACCTATTTTATTATGTTTTCAAAACCTGGATTTTTATTTTATTTCTCAGTTCTACTATTTTTCTGTTTCCTAACTTGTTTTCTTCTCTTTTTTAATACTTTTCTTTTGCTTTTCATAAATTTATTTTTTTCTTTTTCTAACTTACCTAAATCTTGAATCTAATTTGTTTATTTCATTTTAATACATTTCATATGCTTACTGACATAAGTATTTAAGACTAAGAATTTTCCTATGAACTAATATCTTATATCTTATATATGAAGATATATCTTATCTTATCTTAAGATATATGAAGATATATCTTATATCTTATATATGAACTAATATCTTATCTAATATCTTAATTTGTTTTAGAAAGTGTCCTATCAGATAGAAAATATAATAGAAGAAAAATCCCACCTACGGTAGCAGCATGAAATACTCCCAGTAATAGTGATCAGTTTAATAAGAAATGTGCAAGATATATAAGAATAAAACCTCAAAACACTAGTGAGGGTAACAAAAGACTTGAAGAAGTAGAAATACACACAATGCTCTTGATGAAAAGGACTCCATAATTAGTTTATGAATATAGTGTGATACCAATAAAAGATTATTAGGAACTTCTTGTTTTATGGGGTTGGAGAAGTTATCCTAAAGTACAAATAGAAAAATTAACAGAAATAGCCAGGAAGGGCAATGAAGAAGGATTTAACAGTAATAGAGACTAAAATCTATTAAAATACCGGAAAAATCATGATAGGACATCAGTACAGGAAGAGAAAGACCTGTAAATGTAAACTGGAAATTGACTCAACTACATACATGAATTTACTGTGTAATAGCAGGGGCATCTCAAGCCACTGAATTAAAGATGGATTGTTCACTCAATACATGATGTGGAGATAACCAGTAAGCCACCTGAAGAAAAAAACTAAATTGCATCCATACCTTCTGGCTCACATCGCGATATATTCTAACAGACTCTAACAGAAAAAAGGAAATATGAATGGCATTTAATTATATGAAAAGTATACTTAGATTATTTTCATTTATCAAATTGACCAAAATATAAAAGTTTGATAAAGCAGGGGGAATTAGACACTCCCATATCTAGATAATGACAACGTAAATTGGTACAACACACAGAGAGCACAATTTGGCATTTACTAAATTCACTAAAATTACTCATGCATACCCAGTTTTTAATCCAGAAATTCCACACTGCAACTTGCATTTGTACAAAATGTTTGTGGGAGGCTCTTTTTTTTTTTTTTTTTTTTTTTTCAGTATTGTTTGCAATAGCAAAACAGTGAAAACAAAATACCCTTCAGGAGATTTGTTAATGGAATTAACAAAGCGTCTACATAATGGGACACTGTGCGAGATACATAAGAAAGAAGCACACATAGGGAAGATTTCCAAGCGATAAAAGGGCAGAAAAAAGTCATCTTTCGTAAGAAGAAAAAGTGGGAGAGGGAATAAGAATCTATAAACTCTGAAGAAGGAGAACAGAAGAAACAAAGTCAGTAGTTACCTATTTTGGTGGTGGGGCAGAAATGGAAAGATGAGAGGTTGAGAAGGGGATACATCCTGGCATTAAATCCTATGGCTGTGTTACTTACTAATTCAAACAATTACATTTAGAAAAAGACAGTTAACAGAAATTTAAAAAAGACCATTTATACTATGAAAGAAATCCTTCAGCAATGATCTCTTGTGGATGTTTTGAAATAAGATTTTATTTATTTTTAATTTTTAAAAAATATTTATTTATTTTTGAAGGAGAGAGAGACAGAGTGTGAGCGGGAGAGGGGCAGAGAGGGATGGAGACACAACACAGAATCGGAAACAGGCTCCAGGCTCCGAGCTGTCAGCACAGAGCCCAATGTGGGGCTGGAACTCACAAGCTGTGAGACCATGACCTGAGTGGAAGTTGTTTGCGTAACCAACCGAGCCACCCAGGCACCCCAAGATTTTGCTTCTTAAGAGGGAGCTTATCTGATGGTAGGCCTGGATAAGAAGTGAACTGCTGTGTTCAAAAGAATTGTCCCAGCAAATTTTCAATGCTCAGATGTCTTGCATTCACTTTAATTAATATTGTTAAACGTTGTTTTTCAAAATAAACTAAAGGTACTTATTAGTTGCCAAAAGTTCAAAATTCAAACTATGACTAAAATGATCTCTTAACAACATTAAAAGAAAAAAAAAACAAGGCTTCCAATTTAAAAAGCTTGGAGGCTATATATGTTATGACATATGACTCACACTTTCCCAGATGGATATGTATTATTCACCAAAGGTTGGGTGTGAAAATAGAAAAATATTTTTAAAAAATTATGTTGGTAGAAGATCAGAGAAGTGAGGTATAGTCATCTTGTAACATTTTACAAAACATTTTATGCCCATAAATTTGATAATCATTTTGGGGTGGGGTTATTAAAAGTGGGATATATGTGATAATACATCAATTTGTTTGATAACTAAGAAACTTATCATATACAAAATATGGTTAACACTCAAATGCCTTCAAAGAGGAATTTAGTCACATTCACAGAATTGACATATAATAGTAGAGGTTCTAAGACACACATCAACAATTAAAGGCAGATTGCAGTAGAAAGCCATCGGAGGGGTCCACATTGTTCTGAGAATATGGAAGTAGGAAACAGACTACATTCACCTGAGAACATTTTGAACTGAGATTTGAAGGATGAGTGGAATTTTAGAAAGCAGAGGTCAAGAAAGTTGAACATTCCAAGTAAAACTAACTTTGGGTGGGTAGGAAAGTATGGGATGCATTCATCAAATGGCAGTGTTCGATTTTTTTTGGATATATAGGGAACCAGCTGAGACCTAAAGAGATACAAGACTATGATAGGAGGTGGGTAATAGTTGATATAAGACCATAGGGAAGACAGGGCCACTATGTCACATAACTCTAGGGAGGATAAGGCCACCATACCATATGATGTCAGCTTTGCCCAAGAAGTGTGTCTTTTATTTAATGGGTAATGGGGAACCCATCAAAGATTTCTGAGCATTGGAATGGTACAATAAAACTATGTCTTTAAAAATAATAATTCAGGGGGCCCCTGGGTGGTTCAGTCGGTTGAGCGTCCGACTTCGGCTCAGGTCATGATCTCGTAGTTCGTGAGCTCAAGCCCTGCGTCGGGCTCCGTACTGAGGGCTCGGAGCCTGGAGTCTGCTTCGGATTCTGTGTCTCCCTCTCTCTCTCTACCCTGCCCCTGCTCATACTCTGTCTCTATCTCTCAAAAAAAAAACTAAATAAAATGTTTAAAAAATTTTTTATATAAAAAAATAATAATTCTGGTAATTTGAGCATAAGGAATGGAAGGAGAAGAAATACATTAGGACCTTGAGAACATTACTCCAAACTGTTCCTCACTTTCTCTTGCTTGGAATAGTTCTATGTCTCCGGCATTTGGGGTACGGGTCCTCGGAATGCGCGGGAAGTAATAACGTGAGAGACACTGCAGAGATGGAAATAGGCTTTGGAGACCTGTGAGTGGAAAATGATGACAGCAAGGTTTCACATCTTGGTAACCAGGAGAACAGTGGTAACATCAGTATAGTTCGGAGGAGGAACTATGGTGTAGTGAGAAAATTGGTAAATTTGAGGTGCTAGCAGAAAACCCAGGAGGGGTGTTCACAAGGCATCTGAAGTCATGGAATTAGAGGCTGAAAATGAGAGTAGCGTGGGAGACACAGATGTGTCAGCCCCCTAAATAAGGTTGTGTGGAAACTGTGGGGCTGCTTGAGGTCACAGGAATGCAGACAGACAAGCAGAACCTTGGCGGGGACGGGGACATTCACACTGAAGACTGACTGACAAGGGCGATGGGACTGGCAATTCAGGGAGTCGTAGCATCACATCCAAACAGGACAAGATCTAGGAGATCAATGTGTTCCTTCCCTTGAACGAACCCTTCCTCTTTTCCCTTCCTTGCATTTGACGGGTGAGCAAACCGAGGTCACGACGGGAGACAAATGAGATCCACGGTTTCTAGTAGCTCACAGAAGAAGTAGAGGCCACCTTTGAGACACAGGGTGGTGAAGAACGAGGGGAGAGATGCGGCCGACGCTTGAGTCAATAGCAACCTCAGGAACGGTGGTTAATTGCCTTTGCAGAAAATGAGAGACCAAAGTACATTTGGAGGTAGAAGGAGGTCAGCCCTAAGTGAGAGACTCAATATTTAAAAACAAAGAGGCTTATTGGAGGGTCAAGCATACATTTAGACGTGTTGTTTTACCCCTGGCTTTCATGAGATATAACGGACACATAGCCATTTAGAAATCAGTCTTAAGAAAAGTAAATAGAGAGAGCCTTCTTGCTCAGAAGCCAAACAGAAGGATAACAAGAGGAATACGATGTCAGGCCGTGTGCTTTTTATATTCAGTCCTAAGTAGTAGTGATTTTGAGAAAGGCGAGGCAAGGGGAGCCGGGTAGAAACTTGCCCGCCTTGCCCGTGGTGGAAGGTAAGGGGGTTCCCACCCAAGAACTCTGCTACCCTCACTTCTGATCACTCCACCCTGCTGCCCACGTGGGAAAGGAAGACGTAAAAACACAGTCCACCATAGGATGGGGAACACAGGAAAAAGGGAAGTTCAAAGAGTTTTTGTTAAATAACTATGGTTACGTGGAGAAGTGGAAGGTAAGCTCCATTGTAGAACTGAGAAGCTGGAGCCTTAGACAGACTGGAGGGCCTGAATTTGAACATGATCTTCAATACAGGAGTAGCTCTACTTTTTGCATGTGAGATTTGCACTGTGCTCGTAAGCTCTCACAGACTTGGCCATGGGAAGGGTCCAGGCTCTGTGTTTCTGGCAACTACGTTTCCACAGAAAGCCATGGCTAACCATTATCTTTATTCACACATGTGGTCCTCTTGTGATATCATCCAGCTTTTGCCACCCAGGATCTATTCTAAACCATTCATAGTCACAGTGTACCATACGTAGAATCAGACAATGAGATCGATATTGTGCAAGGAGGGAAAAAGAAGCACCATTCCTGGGTGGGCACCATTTCGAAAGAGCTTACTCATCAAGCTTTTCAGAAATGTCCACGATTTACTGTTGTTATAATTGCTTTGCTCCACTTTCTACATATCAGAGACGCGCTGTGCTGAAAGCTACTATGTGGTGTAATATTTTGGTGCTCAGTGTTTCTTCATTTTATGCCACTAAGGCATCTACACAGTGATGGATTCAGTTCCAGGATGTATCAAGTTCTGAATTATTTGGATGTAAGGAGATGAAAGGGGGGGTGGGGAGAGAGAGAGAGAGAGAGAGAGAGGAGGGAGATTAACAAGAGATATTCTTTTTCTGTGCTCTTACAACAGAACTGCTTTTCCTAGTGGCTTTTAGTTTGTTTCATTTTTTCTAGCGGGCACTGAATGGTTAAAATGAACAAACATAAACTTGAACTGCCCTGATATTAGATTGAAATCCATTTGCATTGTGGTTGCATGAAGGATGTTACCTATACTGTATCTAAAACAGATGAAAAAGAAATGCATATGGCTTTGTGCTCCCTTAAAGGCGTCACATGGCCACGAGAACCATGCTTCGCAAGATTTAAAGTACCGAGTTAAAGGAGAGATATGCAAACTATGCCGATTAAATCGGATTCTGATTTGGCCTGCGCATGTCAGTTCTTGGCTACGTGGGTGGATGGATCGTATTCCTCCCACAAGGTGGGCTCGGGAGAAGTACTGTATTGGGAATCAGCTTCTCATTGTTTTTAGCCTCATTTCCGGATTAATTCTGTGTGACCTGGGGCAAATCACCTCGTCTCCCAGCCCCCCCCCCCCCCCCAATTTACTTAACTATAAAATGGGGCTCCCTGCTGCTCAGGACAGTTGGAGCAGCTGTGGGGACTAAAGATTACAATAGCAAAAATGTAAGCCGCAGTGATATAAAATGTTACACAACTATGTAATTACCTAGTCTTACAGACAATTAGAAGCAGGTGAATTTGTTGGTCCAACACCATACGCTTCAGGTCAAATACAAGTATAAGGGCAAATAAATTGTCTTCATATTCCTCTACTGTATTGCTTTATTTACTTTGCTCCCATTGCTACTTAACCCAGAAATCTAACTACTTTGTGTCTACAGTAATTTTGTAAAGTTTTTGTGTTACTCGGGAATCAGGACTTATCCTTCTAATCGCCCCAAATTACACACACACACACACACACACACACACACACACACACAGAGCTGTAAATATTGGGAAAAACAGAGTTCTCAACGATTTCATTCTCATTCTTGGCTGGCCAGAAGCAAATGCTTCTTTTTCTCCCCAAAAGACATCGTCTATCTTGATCAATTTTCTGAAATTAGTGTCCATTTCCCAGTATTACTCACTTGCCATCGTAGCCGTGCCTAAGTAACAGGCATCATCCTTCCTAGCCGTAGCCTTTCCAAAGTCTTTTCAGAACAGAAACCATAATTTAAAAATCCAGCACATAACTATTTTTAGTGAACATTTATATAAACTCCTTCTTTAATTTGTCATACATCCAGTGCAATTATTATCATTGTAATACTAAGTCTGTTTCACTTGGCAGAAAGTAACAACGCTTCTGAACACTTTACTTCAAGGGATAACTGAACGTTGACCTCCATCTTAAAGTTGTTTAAGGAGCGAAAAAGTAAAAGCTATTGGAATTTATACTTAAGAAAAGCATTCAGTATAAATGCACGAAGGAGCGAATATGAAATATGTCCTGCTTCTTAGTCAACAGGTGAAAACGAGAGCTACCCGAGTGAGCAGATGGGAAAACACTCACTTTCCCTTTACAAACTAGATGCACTATTTTTATGTAAGATAAGAATAAAGATCACTTTTTAGATGAATATAAATCAGCTTTGCTAGAGTAAAATGGATTGCTCCTTTAGCTTTCTTGAAAACTCAATTTGCCAGAATGCCTCCTTTGTTTTTAATTGTGTTGGAAACCTTACGAAATTGCACTTGTGTGCTTTGAAATAATAGTACGATGGACATAATTCAAAATTTCTCTGAAAGCAGAAACCTTACTATGCCCCCAGCCCATCAGTCAGATTTGGATTCAGTGTATCTTTGTTGATGGCCAAACTTGCTACACGGTACCACAGTGATCTGTGCAGGTACTTCAGAAACACTGTGGCATGCGGTTCCCTAACAGCTCAGTGAGGGAAGTTCTATTATCCCCACGCTGCAGATGAATAAATAAAGGCTCTGTGAAGTTAAGTGACATCTAAGGTAAGAAGTTGAGCCGAGTTTTAAATATCGTGTTCTGCTTGGGGCGTCTGGGTGGCTCAGTCGGTGAAGCGTCCGACTTCGGCTCAGGTCATGATCTCACGGTTCTTGAGTTTGAGCCCCGCGTCGGGCTCTGTGCCGACGGCTCAGAGCCTGGAGCCTGCTTTCGGATTCTGTTTCCCTCTCTCTCTGCCCCTCCCCCACTCACGCTCTGACTCTCTCTCTCTCTCTCTTTCTCAAAAATAAATAAACATTTAAAAAAGTAAAAAAAAATAAAATAAACATAGGTGTTCTCTTCACAGCTGGGCACATCCTTTTTACTGATATTAATTCAAAGAGGAAAAGAATGACCTCAAGTAACATCAGTTTTTATATAATGATGCACTCTTAAGAAAGATTAATGAATATTGGCTTATTTTCTAATTATTAATCTTTCTATTAACAATTCTGGTTATTATCGGGTTCTGATTACTTGCAGTCTTATTAATCTAATAAAACTATTTCTATTTTTTAAATACGACTGGTCTGTGGAAACTTAAAAAAAAAAGACTTAAAGAGAGTCTATCTCTGTAAACAAAATATTATATGGTTCTTCATGCATAAGGTTATTTATGCCTAAATAAATACAGAATAAGAATATAAAATATTTATTATGCTATTTTTGTATAAACATATTGAACAGAATATAAAAATCAAACACAAAATGCTGTACAGAAGATGAGGGAAGGACCTGTGAGGGGTATAAGTCCTTTGGTACAGCAGGGATCCTGGGGGTCATTTCTTAGTGCTGAGCTCCTATCCATGCTGAGTATACAGTCCAGCATTTAAAGTGTTGGGTTCTTTGTGTGTCTCCTTTAAACCCAAACCTGATGTGACTGAATTTTGCCTGACTTGACAACGATGGGGACCCACTTCACCCTGTGGGCCACAATCACAGGTTCCATTTAGCAATCATCCTATGTGGGAACTTATTAACATTTTCACTTATTCTCTTCATAACATACTAACTTGTTTGGTTGGGACTGCTCTGGAAAGACCACTGGTGAGGCAGATGGGGTTTAAACGTTTGCTTTATTTAAGTCCTCTGGGCCTTCCTTTCTCTGTCTATGGAAATAAGGATTATGGTACCTACCTCATGATGGACCCTGTAAAGATTAAGTATCATCACGCATCTATGAAAGCTTCCGGGCTAGAACCTGACCCATAGCACAGAACTTGTAGATGGTGATTGGTTATACATCCAGATTATCCTCAAGAGGGATTTGAAGGAGCACTCAATCAATGTTAGTTAGACTTTTTATTCCTTTTTTTTTTTTTTTTGGAGAGCAGACGATATTAGTGAGATTCTAATAATTCTGAAATTTACGTAACTTTCATTTACTACATTTCATTGTTTTCTGTATTTGTCTATGTCCGATGTTGGGTGGGGCATGATACAGAAGGACTAGTCAGGCCATGGCCGGCTCACAAGAAGCCCCAAGGGATAGACCCCGGGGCACAGCAGTTCACAAACAACATGGCAAGATGTGTCACACCCATCCACAGGGTAGGTGGCTCTGTCGCTGAGCCTCCGGTAACGGGCATCAATTCCTGGAACTGGCCTTCAGAATATCATCTTATCTCAGTATTTTAAAACTCTGTTTTAACTTTTACCTCTGCCATTTCAGTACTTTGGTTTGTATAATCGGCGGGGCTTAGTATTATTACCCAGCATGGACCACATGACGACTTGCATAAGAATAGGAAGGAAACCCATTATTTGCTTACTCATTCTTCTGCATCACACACAAAGAAAGGCT
This sequence comes from Panthera pardus, assembly GCF_024362965.1. Classification (NCBI taxonomy): domain Eukaryota; kingdom Metazoa; phylum Chordata; class Mammalia; order Carnivora; family Felidae; genus Panthera; species Panthera pardus. Next base: position 10,299,061 of record NW_026527002.1, read on the forward strand.
AAGATTTATTACTGCAATTCACATTCCTGAATTACATATGAGACTCGTATTGTCTCAAGTAGCAGAAAAGGCAAGAAGATATTTGGTCTTTTATTTATCAGATTGTTACATTTCCCTTTCCAGACTATAATTGAAAATTTCTAATTCTTATACCCTGGAGTTATTTATAAAACAATTATTATTCCTAATCATTGTTAACAGCCTTCTAGTATCATGGAGAGATTAAAATATCAGGGCATTTATATCCAAGGTTATAAAGTATCATTCTGGAGACAGGAAGTTCTAGAAGCAAAATTCAACTACATGAAGTTGTCCTGCTCTTCCTAATTATAATCATCATTTTCACTAATTATCACTTATGTCACGCTCTGTAGACATGCTTATTTTATTTTAGACTAATATTCAACTTGCTGTTGCTGTGAGTTTTCTATCTGGATGGGAGAATTCAGGAAATAGGAAATGGAATTCTTGGATACTACAGAATTAATTAACATGTCAGAAAAACAATGCCCTGTGTGGACAGCGGCTTTAGGAAACATTCAAGAGGGCATAAGCTATATATCATAAATGCATGTCAACCACAGCCATGATAGGAACCCATTGTATGGAAAAATTTATCACTCGAAATCAAACTGTAACATCAACTAAAACTCAGTAATGTGTTCTCTGCTTCTTTTTGACCTTCTGTTGTTGCTTATTTGAAGATTCTGGCAACTGTCAGTGATGGAATATTCATGAGACTATAGTCATTCCAAGACTAAAATGTTAGATTCTGCCACTTTTTCATAGATGGCTGTAGAAGTGGGATTTCATTTAAATAGAAGTCTTTTTTTTTTTTTAACACATCCTACATACATGAGTCAGTAACAATTGTGGTTGAACCGTGAATGTAATTTTCATGAATGATAAGTCCTGTTTGCCCTCTTACCCTGGATATTTCTACAATTTTTTTTTTAATTCTACCAGTAGCTTGGCAATCTGTCAAAAGATGGTCTAGCTCCCGATTGTTTTTAAGGAGAAAACATTTTTAACTTAAAGATTTTTGTGTTATAATATTTATTTTGAATTTAACAATGATTTCCCAGACTCACAAGATAAACTAATAAGAGGGTTGTAAACTATAGCAATACCATAGCATTTTGAGAATAAATTTGATGCAAACATAAAAGTATTTTTAGGCACCTTCTCCATTAAAAATCCTTTAGCTGGTAAGCACATTGTAAACACATACAGAATGTATCTCATAATTCTATGTAAATATCAGAAAGAGTTTCAATTTGGCTCTCTCAGTAACTACATAGGATTATTATGAGTGTAACAATTTTATGTTCAAGTGGGATTCTGCTGTATTAAACTCATTGTTAATCAAATCAGTCAAGCTCTCTCTCTGGAATTTCAACTTACACCTTTGCAAAATATTAGCAGTGATTAATATCTGACTTATTCATATGTTTGACTATTCAGACACACCTTTGAAAAAGGGCTCTCACTTCTCAATGCCATATTCTTTTACCTTTAGTTATGCTGAAAAACATACGTTTTCGTCTGAATTAGGTTATAATCAACCCTGGAGACTCAACTGTTAATTCATTAAAAATCAAAGCAAAATTTATCCTATAAAACTTCTGACTTTGAAAAGCAACTCATATTACTGCTACATGGGAATGATTTGTGATCTCACAGCAGAGCATCATGCCAAAAATTTTCAGGAGGTGCAAACAGTGGCCGAAGAGACAGGTTTCTGGTACAGGGGAATAAAGGCCTCCTTTGGGCTCACACCAGTGAATAACAGAACCATGTATGTTCACACCTTTGCTTGAGCCCAAGTTGTCCTTTACTCTCCCAATCTGGCTTCTTCACACGAGTCTTTTACAGTGGAAACTGTAGGGGTGGAACCCTCTAGCATACTCAGCAAGGTTCACAGGTGTTCCACCCCATCTCTGTCTCGGTAGCTGTTTGACCTTGGGAGGTCAGTTGCAAATCGATTATTGAGATTCAGATTCTGTTCTCATTTATTTAGTATTTATTACATGCTAGGTGCTTTCACACGTTGAATTTTGAGGTAACTCTCTGAGGAAGGCAGTATCACTCCCTTTAAAGTAAATAAAGGCTCTGAAAGGGCCGGTGAGTTGGCTCAGGAGACACATGAAGGGGCAGCCCTCACCCGACGCTGGTCTTGTTACTCCATGTCTGGTTTTCGGTAAACTTTGCCTTTTCTAATATAGCTCCTGTCCTGCTGACATCACAGGGGCTGTGTGAGAATCTAACGAGATCAGCTAAAGGAAAGCTCTTTGTAATTGGTAAAGAGTTGTGAGGTGCAAGCTAATTTTTATTTCTGGTCTCCTACCTCCCACTAACTGGTTACCAAGACTATAAGCTTCTCATTCTCAACCAGGGAAAACCAGCCCTCCCAGACAATCATTTTAGGAGAACCACTAATAATCAATATAGGTAGACACTCTCATGTTTCATTCGGGCTTTCGACACCAGTCTTTTAAAAAGATATCAATTCTATTTCTTTTGCTAAGTGCTTTGAGACTTGCTCAAGCAGGATAATACCTGAGTCTCACACACAGTTGTGATAAGAGTGCCCAGTGCAAACTTCTCCATCTTGGCAATGAGACAGGTGGGCTAATTACGGAATTCACAAGGAGGAGATACCACTATCCTAATTTTAGTTAAAGGAGTAGTATACGATAAGCTCAACACTCATACTGACGTGAAGCTCTCAGGCTCTCAGGTGGAAAATTCAGGCTCCGGAGGAAACAGTCAGTGAGTATTAATGGCTAAAATCATAAACTCCTTTGCTCATGCTGTTCGGTTGAAAATACAGATGTATTTTCCATGCTCTTTTTCAGTTGGACTGTAAAGCTTGCGCCAAGGTGGTCATTGTAAGTGACGGTCCTCTTGTTGCTATCTACATGGGTAATTATTCTGTATAAAATTCTTTCCATTTACAGTGATCAATAACATTTCCATTTGACCCTCCCTCTTATAACTATCTTGCTCTGGGCCAGGCTTGAATTGAATAGATACTTAAGGACAAAGAAGTATCCACTATTCACCCAGTTGAATAAACAGTGGTCCCACGTAACTCTTTTTTTCAACCAGAGATTATGTTATCATAAAAATGAATCATGTACTGAACAGTCAGAAGCAATATATTATACAAAGCAGCTATTAAAAATGTAATGCGTGGCGTTTAGTGATACAATTTCCATACACACATGAGTAGATGAATACACGGTACTATATTTTGCCCAGTAAGATAAATATGGTATGTGAAATATTCTAGATTTATACATAATGATAATCTAGAAATGTAGAAAATGAGTATTCAAAAGAAAATCAAAACTGAGTGTACGAACTCTCATTTTAATGACTTTTGCTTTAAGCTCGTTTTATAACTTTTTTTTTTTTTTTCAATTTGGGGTTGTTTACAGTTTCTATGAACCTGAGAAGATGATTTGACTTACTTTAAATTGAAAAAATGCTCATACAATATAATAATTATATATATTCTCTCTATATATATTATATACATATTATAATATATATGATATATATATATATATATATATATATATATATATCATATATATATACTTTTAGTAGCTGCTACAGCATCTATTCATGTCACCTGAGTATATTTCTTGGGGCAAGAGATCTGCAAGGCAATACTACATACTCCATCATTTAATCATTACGAATAAGGAAAGCCAGCAGTGACAGTGAAATATTGTATCTCTCCATAAACACAGCACACTGAGATTAAGATGTTCAAAACAGCAAAATGAGATCAATGAAATCAAAGATAATGTATAATTGGTAGAGTTTTGGGTAAGTCTTTAGGCCTTGTTGAAATAAAGTTTCCTAGAACAATAACAAAGAGTAAGACTTTAAAAAAAATCCATTCTTCTCTTGCATTTCACTGTCAACAGAATATTTCTCTCGTTCATACAACCAAGAAGAATCCACAATCTTAACCTTATACCTCTTACAGCGTCAGTGGAATTCCGAGTTCTGTCTAAGGCCATTCTTAATTAGAAACCAGTAATGGAATAGCTTATCAAATATTTTATTTCTTCCTTCAAAAATCCACATAGGATTGTTTGGTGACTTTGCTTTGAAGAAAGTGTCTTTTATTACTTATTTTAGTACAACACATTAAAATCAAATATCTCCTGTAGCAAAACGATTCAAGTCCCTGGAACTCAAATAATTTTCTAATAAAAAATGCATGAGACAAATAAATGCACTTTATGTTCCACAAGAAAAGGCAGTTTCAACAGGCTAATGCTCAGAGAAAATTCATTTTATCAACCAGCCATTTCATTCTTTGGTGCTGTTACAAGCTCCTTCCAGTTGCTAGGCAACCATAATTCATAGTACCTTTTAATGGATACTCTGCTACTGCTAGAACATTAAGGTGAAGAGAATAAATGCCTTGGGTGAATCTTGAAATCTTTCATTATGCATGTCATTCTATTTCTGTAATGCTATAATGCCGAAATGTTTCTGTGGCAGGAAACTGAGTTGTAGTAATTGCATATTCCGCTCATATATGTTTTGTAAGCAGAGCAGCACGTACTCGTCCAAAATGAGTTATTTCAAACACGATTGAAATTGGACTTTTCTACTTCTAAAGGTAGTAAATAAATCTAAGGCAAGAAAGAATAGGTTTAGAGTAAAATGTCTTGAAATTTCCAGGAAGAATGAAGAAATCCTACGGCACAAATCAAGGGTAATCAAGCCGGTTCAAGCTTGATCAGGATGGTTTATAAATATGTGGCACAAACGAGTTGAAATGTAAAAATACAATAGACAGAACACACTGCAAGCTTTAAAACAATCCAGGCCAACTTCACAAACAGGTATGCATATAGTAGCATTATTCATGTGTGCAAGGTTGATTCGATAGGATTGGGAATGCGCCATGGATACTTTTCACATTGTCGTCCAATGGAAAAGGTATTAAATGTTAATGTAATTATATTTACCGTAGAGCACACTATTTTCTTTTCATTATTTTATTTTCATATTTGGTGCTACTTATCTAGCTAGATAAGTGCTAGTTACTTATCGCCACATTTGGTTCATTATTTTATTTGGTGCTAGTTACTTATCTCCACATTTTTATAATGGATTCATCTTATTGCATTAAAAAATAAGTCCAGGGTTTAAACCCAGGGCAATCATTACTAGTGCCTTCCCCGCCCCCCTTTTCTCCTTAACATGGGGCATATATTCCTTTCGGTGTAAAAATAACGGCCCTTTTCTGATAGATACCACTTCTAACTCTTCCTTATCGCATTTACTTGCTGGTCACCATCAATACCTGTACTGAAAAAGAACGACCATTCCTTTATCGTCATGCATGAATGAAAAATGAAGAATTTAATCCATCATCTACATGGTTGATCTAAACCAGTGGTTCTAACTCGGTGGCAGTTGTAGGGGTTTTCTAGAAGAGAATCAGTTGGCTCACCCAGACCTACGAAATCAGAATCTCTAGCAAATGGGGTGTTTGGTGGGAGAAGCACCTCGTTTGTGACTCAAACCCGGGCCGAGAAGACAATGTCAAATCTGGACGCTTCCCCAAATCTAGAAACCGGCTATCACTTGAGGTTTCTTTTTGCATCAGCTAACTCGTCTGGAAAGATAAACTAGTTGATCATAGTATTCTGCCCAAAAGGGGATATCGCTGTGTGAATCACATCTACCCTTTCACGGTAAAACGCGGCTGTTTGTTTCTTCCGCATTCCATTCTGATGCCTAAAAATAATGCCGAATGTCCTGTGTCAGTGTTTGAAATCCCAGCCATCTTTCATGAACTCTACTCAGTGTCCTCTCGCTTAGAAAAATTCCAGCTCTACTGGTTCTTGGGGAGGGTCACCCTTGTGACAAAGCTTTAAAATGACTTTGCACTACCCTCTGCTCTAACTGCTGGCTGAAGGCCCAGCCTGAAGCACAGAAATGGAAGTAGCTGTCCTCAATAAAAAAGAAAAAAAGAGAAAGAAAAAAGAAAAAAGAAAAAGAAAAACAAGAATACTGTTTACCTTTAAAAAAAAAATATGTCTTTGAATGAAACTTAGCCTTTCCCGGAAATCATAGGCAGAGCAAACAGGATTCATATGGTCCATCCAGGCGCTGATCACAGAAATTAAGAATTACAGAATTAAGTCAGGGTGAGACTAGAGACCCTGGAGGGAAGACACGATTTTGTAAGAATTGGTGCTGTTGCAACATAGTATTAAACAAATGTCCCAAGATGGGCGTTAGGGGAATTCACTGTATTACAAATGTGTAGTGAACTCTTGTTTTAGAAGGGGTGTTAAAATTGAGGGTCTTGATCATATGCCATCATTAAAGATCCCATGGTAAATGTACTTCTGGTAAAAGGAGGCGGGTTAGTCAGAAGATTCTGGACAAATTCCAACTGCGTAATTACATCCTATCCAAATTCCCTGTGTAGTTTCAACTGGATAAGGTATTTTTCACTTCTAATCCAAAATTCAGATATAGCTTTTCTCTGCACTGCTAAACAGCTGGTGCATTTTTACCCCCAATGGTATTTAGAATTGGACTCAGATGGGTTTTCCATCAATTCCAGGAATATTCATCTTTGCTTTCCAAGTTTAATAAAGGATCTTTTTGAATATTGGCTAATATTTACATTACTAAAAGTCTCACTAAATTGGGGTACATGGTAAATACGGAATTTTTTAACAGGAAGCGACCTCAGGGATCATCTAGTCTTGCCTCCTTTCTTCACGGGAGAAAATTGAATTGCTAATGAGTTAACATAATATCCAGGGCCTAATGTGCGGACTCGAGATATTTAATTAATGGATGGCCCAAAGTCACACAAATATATGATATCAGATCCATAACTCTTACCCCCAGACTGTGGCCCGATTACCGAGGGCTTTTGTTCACTATGTTGCTGTGTTTTAATATATCTTCCTAATAAAGATGGATTTTCTTATTCCTGCTCGGAGAGGTTAGATGAGCAAGCAATACAAAAATGAACCATACTAGAAATACCAAAACTGTATTTTAGCAATTAGGGCAGATTATATATTTTGGAGACAGGGCTCAGATCATGTTTTATAAAGAGACGTATGGTGTGTCCCAATGAAAAATAAATTCAAATACACTGATCTCAATGGGTTTTGCTAAGAAAGATACTAAAATTCTGGATCCACAAAATTCTACACAAGAACAACTCACAAAATTACTCTTCCCTTGTCCAATGTGTGAATTCTTTTTAGGTGTGTTTCAGATCTGTCTTTCCTGTTAGTAACAAATATGTGTGTATGTATATACACACCTATTATATTGACCGCAGTACATGATGCTAAAGTACAGAGCCTAGCTCCTTCCAAATAGGGGCCACAATAAATATTTGATGCTAAATTATTTAGGGGTTTTCCAGGTTACAAAGAAGCACTTTTATTATTTCGCTGTATTTCAATAGTCTACCAGGAATTGGAAAACCATTTCCACCTGTTGTTGAGCTGTGGCAATCCCTGGAAAAAATTAGCTGGTGTTCTCTTGAAACAAAGGACCAACTCAACCACCAGATTCCTGGCAGGCTCACAGATACAGCTATACTCCAACAGCCACTTACTTTAAAACAAAAACAAAAACAAAAACAAAACAAAACAAAACAAACCCTTTTAGGCAGTGGCATCAGAAACCTAACCAAGGTAATGACTCTGTTACCTTTTCTTTTCCCACATTGCACTGGCAGATAATGACTTACACTCAAAGTTTCCATAGGTTCATTACGAATTCAACATGCCTGCCACTTATAGGAACTCAGTAAATATGTACTGATGAGTGAATGAAAATAAAATAACCAAATCTGAACGGACAGAGAGAGCATGTTATAAGGGAACAGAACAAGGCTCCGAAGTAGCATTTGGTGCCTGTTCTTGGGTTTTCCATGCATTCACTCATAACCATTTAACGCCCCCCAGAACCGGGGCTTCCCGATCTGTAAAACGAAAAGGGAGTTGACTAGACAGTCACTTCACAGCTCTAGAAGAATTGACAGGTTTGACTTTCAAATCCTTCTCCCCCTGTTAAGTGCTGCCTAGTGATAACCCGTAAGACAATCAAGTGGCTAGAAATAATGCAGCATAGGAGAAATAAAATGTCTGTAATACACAAAAGGAGATAACTGGTCATTGAACGATTTGAAATTATTTTAGGTAACTACCCCGGAGGAACAATTATATTTATTAGTCAAACGACTACTTTTCTGAAGTTTTCTCCTTGAAAGATCTCACTTACATAGACAGGCAATGCTTCCCATTTGGAACTTTTCTAATTTGAAAGGTGCCCTTTGGAAAAAAATCTTTAGTTACAGTTTAATAGAGATTTTTTTTTTGAAAATGGAAACTATGTCTAATACTGCCAGTGTCAGAGAATGACCATGGCCATTACCAGTAAACTCTGTCTTCTTGGCTGAATTAAGATGTACAGGTGGGGTTTTTGAGTCAACATTAGGCTGAGAAGGTCTCCCTGAGGCTTTACAATTTGGATTCCCTATTCCATTATGTTCCATTATCCAATCATCTGATTTTGATCCTATGGCAGTGTTTAGTCACATTCCTGAATGTTCTTTATGAAGGTCAGGCGATGTTTTGTCACAATCACGCCAAAGACTCTTGAGCAGGAACAGTAAAGCATCTCGTAACTTTGCCCTGCCAGCATTTTGAGGCCATTTTCCTTTTAATTACTGTCAGATTCAATTTCACACCTTTTCATTCTTTGTTTAAGGATGTACTTTTCTAGGGAATGTAAAATATTAAATGATATTTACGCTTTGCAAAAGCTTCCTATTAATCTTTCCCTGAAACAAATTTAACTGTAAGTTCAATATTAATTTGAAGTTGATGGGGATGACTATTATATAAACAGAGAAAATGAATTTCCTGTCAAGTAAACATGCGTTTTCAAACCTTCTGTTTGGTCCAGTATGGGTACAGTAAGGGTCACAATAATTCAAGAAGAACACGCAAAGCTAATACCTTAACTGTGCAAGGAGGTTTGAAAAAAAATGGCTGCTCGATATCATGTATCAAAGTAAGAAGAAAAAATAAAAAATAGAAATAGAGACCCATCCAGTGGAAGGTCACAGCCAATAACATTTCTGCAAATAGAAAAGGATGCTTAAACATCAGATGTAAATTGCTGTTTGCCGAGGAATTTTAATGGAGTTCTACGTCACATTATAAAATGTTTAATTGTAACCCCATTTTAATAACACCATCTGATTAAATGAAAAGACGCCTTGCTGATCGCAATTACAATCTGTCAAACTGCATATTTATTTACAGTTTGGTTTTCTAAAACCATAAGATAAAAAAAGAAAACTCTATTCAGCTTGTCAGGAAACTATAATTATTGTGTATCCTTCTGTCAGTTTCTGCATAAAACTTTTGGTCCTAAAATGGATCTAATTATATCTACATCAACATTTTTATAAACGCTACATTTTTTTTCCTCCATCTCAGTGAAATCTTTGTCGTTAACTAGGAAAAACATATTCTCTCTTTTTAAAAGGCATTAGCCAGGCTTGTTTGCTTTCTTTCCTTCAAGATGTTATAAAATAAAACATCCCTTTCAAAATATAAAAATATTTGCTTATGTCCCTTTCTCTCCTGGCATGAGATTATGAAAAAAAAAAAAACCAAAACAAAACAAAAAAAAAACAACCAACCCACAGTTTTTGGCTGTTCTGGCAACACTGTGATTGTCTTAGAGAATATGAAATTCCTCCAGTCTGCAGCAATGAAAATCAAAGTCTCTTTTCATAATCATATTCTGATGTTCAAGGCCTATGGGTGCTGGACAGACATAAGTAGGAACAAGCTGCTAGAACTCATGAGGCAAGAAAGTAGTCAACTGGATGTCTTTCTTCAGATCTGTCCTCAGACCCTGCCCCTTGTATTTCATTTCCCGTGCTCACCTGCTTCTCAGGCGCTCAATGGTTTCATTCTTCCTGGGGTCGTCTGCTTTGTCATGCATTCCATGGAAACGTCCCAAACACTGAACATACCCCAAATCATCCACGTTTTACCTCCTCTCCTCTTAGGGCCCCCTCCGGTGAAGAGCTTGCTAATTTGGTCTACGTATTTATGCTGAGATGGTTGTGGGTGATGATGCTTAATATCCTACCCATTCCGAAAATCGTAATTACGGCCTTGAGCTAAAATCTCCTAAAAGAGGCAGTGAACTCATTAAAGGAGTGTCAGGAATGTGTTTTTGTAGGCACAAAGGCAGCACATGGGATGGTTTAGGACAAGAGGCTGAACTGGACCCCCTCATGTTCCACCACCTACTCCAGACCACTGGACTATTTCAGGTTAGTATAATCAAAAACAATTTAGAACAAAATGGAGGCAACTTCAGGAGGGCACAAACCAGACAGTCGGTTTTCATATGGAAAGCTTGTATGAGGTAAGCACTACGAATTCAGTCCACTGGATCTCAAATATGCCCAGTGTCTTCAAATACACAGAAAGATCAGAACTTACGAATTGGGAAGAGGCGGTGTAATTTTCAATATGAGATGATTACACGACCCAAAAAAACCCCTCGTGTCGGAACTGTAATCGCATCGATGGGGAATCTGAAGGGTATCACTTCCAATATTCTACACATAACGCACACATACGATCTAACTGTGGCACATAGGCCTTTGTGATGGGATTGCTGCCCAGCTGGCTGGCTTTGCCTCCCCTGTGTGCCTTATACTTTTATACCTCTTTCCTGTTTCCCAAACGTGCCACTCCAGCCTCTGCCTTTCTTTGACCACACTGTTCCTCGTGCCTCAAAATCCTGTCCTGCTTATTCATCTGGGCTTCACTCCTCCAAATGCTGCAAACCTCAGCTCTGAAAGTGTCTTGAGAATCATTCCTGAATACTGCAGAAGACTCATGAGCAACTTCTCCCATGTTCTTTTTTCCTTGTTTAAATGTTAATTTATTTTTGAGAGAGAGAGAGAGACAGAGCACGAGTCGGGGAGGGGGAGAGAGAGAGGGAGACACAGAACCCGAAGCAGGCTCCAGGCTCTGAGCTGTCAGCACAGAGCCTGATGTGGGGCTTGAACTGACGAACTGTGAGATCATGACCTGAGTTGAAGACAGACGCTTAACCAACTGAGCCACTCAGGCGTCCCCACTTCTCCCATGTTCTCTACGCGATTTGTTTATATTTCCTCCAAAGCAATGATCATAACATGCTACATGGCTGTATGTCTCTTTATCTGATGTTAGAGGCAAGGGCCATGGTAACGTTGCGAGGCACCCAGTATCTATTTTCTGAATGAGTTAATCCAAGCATCTCGTTTATCCTTTTCTGATGGACAGTCTTCTTGCCTCAGACTGTCTCTTGGGGACAAAAAAATTACTTTAACCTAAACCAGCCTACTCAAGGCATAGACAGTTCTACTTTTTTATTTTATTTCATTTTTTTAAATGTTTATTTAAAAAAAATTTTTTTTAATGTTTTTACTTATTTTTGAGACAGAGACAGAGCATGAGCAGGGGAGGGGCAGAGAGAGAGGGAGGCACAGAAGCTGAAGCAGGCTCCAGGCTCTGAGCTGTCAGCACAGAGCCCGACGCAGGGCTCGAACTCACAAACTGTGAGATCATGACCTGAGCCGAAGTCGGACGCTTAACCGACTGAGCCACCCAGGCGCCCCTATGTTTATTTATTTTTGAGAGAAAGAGAGAGAGAGAGACAGAGCTTGAGCAGGGGATGGGCAGAGCGAGAAGGAGACAGAGAATCCAAAGCAGGCTCCAGGCTCTGAGCTGTCAGCACAGAGCCCGACCCGGGGCTCAAACCCACGAACTGTGAGATCACAACCTGAGCCAAAGTCGGATGCTTAACCTACTGGGCCAGCCAGGCATCCCTAGGCAGTTCTACTTTAAACAAAGTACTTTTTTGTACAAAGTTGAAAATTGCCTACAGCGTCTTCTCCTTTTTCATCTGTTTGCCCTCTAGAGTTTCTCATTAACAGGATGACCGGGTATCTTCCTTTTTTAAGAACTTGCAGGTTTGGAGATTATCGACTTTCAGGGAACTCACAAAAACTGTAGCTTTGTTGTTTCCAACCGTGGCCGCATGTTAAAATCACCTAGGGAGTTTTGAAAACATGCTAATCTTTGGACCCCACCGGAGAACAAATGGCTTTGGTGGGGGAACCCAATGCATTTTGCTTCTTGATGAGTACTTCAGCTTGACAACACAATTCTTCTGGCTACTAAAATTGTCTACTCTAAACGGATGGCCTAGACCTCACCTCTCAAACTCCATCCCAGATGGGCTGAATCAGAATCTACATTTTAACAAGCTCTCAATGATTTGCATACACGTTAAAGTTTGAGAAACACTGAATACGTCTCTTAATCTCTTCTGGATCTCCAGTTTCCACAGCGTCCATCAGGGAGCAGATCATGTTTCTGGCAGGTAATACGGTAGAGGAGGTGGGGGAGAGTGATCGTAGCCTTGGAGATCATTTCAGCATCCCGTTAAATCACCTTAATTGAGGCAGTAATACCCAAATCTGAATTAGGACCTTCTGAGATTTCTGCCATGGTCTAGGAACCCATATGCAAACCATATCAATGTATAGATGTATTGGACAAACATTTTCCAAGTCGATGCAGGTGCTATTCGGATTCGTAAAATACCCATTAATTTAGCAGCATTACCAAATCCTTTGGATGTTGTATGTTTTTCTCACGAATGAATCTTGAAAGGCCACCTGTTGTAAGGTGGGAAGAACTTGACAAGTTTTTGCAATTAAAATGTAAAAAGTTTGGGAACTATGAGGGTTAACATTTTAAGGGCAACCTGCCAAAGAGGGGGTAGATATCCTGGACCCTGTGTGAACAGAAATGATACGAGATTTCAATGTCCAGCTGGCTCTTTATGCAGTGGGCACTTTCCCCATGTCTAGTAGGTGGCCCACATTTTGCTAGGAGATGTGACAATACGAACTGGATTACTTGGGAACTTATTTCTTAATCTTGGAATACAATTTTGATATTACAAAGTAAGTCAATTGAAAAGCATGACTTGATTTATCAAAACTGAGTTTACAAACACCTTTTAAAGGGCCTGTTTCCTTCGCAGTCCTGTGAATTCTTTCCAAGGCACAAAGACATAGGCCTTGTGGAGACTTATCTGTATTCCTCTGGCTTAGCAGTGTGTGTCCCCTACCCTGGGTCCTAGCTCCACTCTGAAGCTCTTTTTGGTGTTTATCAAGGAGATCCAAAGAATAGCTGCAAATAAACACAATCATGGTCAGATGACTCTAGAGGTCTGAGGACCAGCAGAGCACGCTTCTTGGACAACTAAAGACGCTTCTTTTCCTAAACAGATTTCTATATTTAATTGCTTCGTAAAATATTTCCCAGTTCTCATTTTGTTTCTTCAGAGAAGCATTATTCCCTATAATGTATTTTGTAGTCTTTTTCCTTTTCACTGTGAAATTACACAACCTCTTGGATGTCTTCCAAATTCCCTTGGAAGTTTATTTCATGGTTTAATACAGGATGGCCCATTTAAGCAGTTTCCTTTGAAAGCGTTGAACAGAGACTGTTTTAAATGGGTCACTCTCAGTTTGGGACAAGGGTAGTTATTTCATTTAATATCTTGGACATGTAGCTGGAGGGATCATTAGAAATGTCCAGACACTTCAATGGCACCACTTGAAGCAGAATGGGAGTATATAAATAGAATCAGAAATATCTAGTTCTACTCTAAATTTTATTTTCATTTTATACTGTCTTTCTTACTTACTGTAGATATATATGTATATGCATATATATATATATATATATATATATATATATATATATATATTGAGGACATGTATCTTTTTTTCTTACTAAATTTACTCTAGTTTCATAACTTAAGGATCAGATTCATAAAATGCACCGTTACGTAAAGTACTATGCCATAGACAAGACTTCATTGGAAGTTATGTATTGTTCAGCACTGATTAAATGCTGGCAGGGCTGAACCGAGGCTGATCATTCTGGACTGCGGTGGAAGGTGATCAAATCATCTCTGAGCAGAAAGAAAAGGAGAATATGTAATGCCCAAGTTCAATTACTTTTCAGTTTAACTCCCCTGCTACCACTCCAGCTGAAGCCACAGGTTTGAGCTATAATGATAATGGGATCGTGTTGTTCCAGACAGTATCTTTGAAATGGACTTTGGTTTTGTTGTAATTCCTTCTGCTTATAAAACTTTATCCTGTTTGTCTCCACAGATCCTATCGTAATTTTCTCAAGTTTAACGAATTCATATTTTAAATCAAAGAAGCGTGATCTACTTTAATTTATTCCTTTCATGGATTTAAATACAGTTTCCAAATAGACTGTGTTGCCCTCTTACGGGCCTAGGGAAGAGTGGAATTAACTCATTTTACTAGTTATTATTAGTTTGTGCCTTAAACCAAGACTAGTTCAAACCTTGCTGATAATTCTTTGTATACGTTTTTTAAGGCAATGATTCCCCCCACCCCCCTTTTTCTAAGGGCAGGATGCCTCAATTTTCTTTTTCTCCATCTGGGGAGAAGAACAGTCCTTCTTTCTTTCAAATGAAGTCACTCTAGAACAATGGTTCTCATGCTACAGAATCGCCTGGAGGTCTTATTAAAAGACAGATACTTGGGCCCAGCAGTCAGAGTTTCAGAAGGTATGGAGTGGGCCCCAGAATTTACCGTTTTAATAAGTTCCCAGGTGATGCTGATGCAGTCCATCTGTGGGCTGCACTTTGAGACAGAACATGGCTCAAGAATGAATTTCCCTCTCTAGACCCAGTGGGGCACAGGACATCTGTTCTCACAGACTGACAAATCAAGCTCACATGCCTTCCTTTGCATTCAAGGGTCTCTATGAACTGGCCCCAGCCTAACGTTCACTCTTTCATCTATATCCACTCCACTGATGTTTCACGAGGTTTGATTCTTTGCCAGGAATTGTCCAAGGTATTCCCCCCTTAGGTGCCATTTCACACGTTCACCGATTTTATGATGTAATAAAATGGAATATGTTGTTTTTTTGGGGTTTTGCTTTCCTTCATATGTTCCTTTGCTTGCATTGTTCCCACTACAATTTCTTATACTTTCTTATAAACGTAGGAAATAACGCCCAATTCAAATTATAGGACTATATGAGAGTGTCTGCACAGTGCCTAATATGGTGCCTCACACAGAATGTTCTCTGGATTACTGCTCGCTTCTCATTTTCTCTTCTTTCACACTCTTAGTGCCCTACCTTCTCACCATTGCTTTAGTTTGATTTATGTATGTATGCATTGTTTCCTTAGTATGTGTCTCATTGATTTCTGTATTTTTTTTGAACAAGGGTAGCATTCTGACTTGAAGCTAGTAGACGGTTAATAAAAATGTTGGCTGCAACTGTTATTATTACCCACACTTAAAAGTATGAGGATGTTTTACAAAGATCTATTCGAAAGTGTGAACATATTTTACTGCTGGATTTTTAGAGGCTTGCCAAAAAGGGACAATTTAAATTTATTTAAGTTAGAATTTAAGTATCACTGAATTCTGCTCAAAGTTGGCCTTCACTTAGCCATTTTTTGAGAAAAATATAAATCGTGTCCTGGTTTATTGGAATGATAAGGAATGGAGAGAGCGAGTTGAAAGTGTGCTCAGTGGGGTGGAGAGAATTATAGGCAATCCTGAAAAATCTCTGAGAATTGACTCTTGAGTTGTAAAATGAAGGATTTGGCCTTGTGATTCACATAATTTCCTGCTCAAATCTCTAATTCTACGATTGTTCCTGAAAGAACAAACACTGCAAATAGGTAGAATCCCCATTTGCTCTTGAGGTGTCTCAGTAAGAGAAAACCTGAGTGAATCTTTAAACCCTGACCGTTTCATGTTTATAGAAGTTATCTAGTTAGAGTGTGGTCCTCATTCGGGAGCATTTTCCCACCCAGAAGACACTTGGCAACATCTTGGAGATTTTTTGGTTGCCACAACTAGGTTTATGGTTCTGCTGGCATCTAGTGAGTAGAGGTTGGGGCTGCTGCTAACATTCTGTAAGGCTAAGGACAGTCTCTCCCTCTCCAACAAAGAATCCTTCACCTAAAACGTCAACAGCATCAAAGTTAAGAACCCTTGATCTAGATAGTAAGCTAGATAATAACTTGTCTATGAGAAGTTATTTCTCTGGCATTTATAATAGTTCCAGGCACAGAGTAAGACCTCAATATATGCTTGTAGATATATATAAAAATATTAAAAAATTATATATTTTTCAACTATTTGATATTCCCAGCTCCTTAATCATCCTTTTGAGATAAGATTGTAAAGATCCCTCTCAAAATGCATCCATAACTCGTGATGGGTGGGTGACACATGGGCTGATTTATGACATTAAGCGCCCAGTCATTTATCAGGATATAGCCAGCTTTGTGTGGAGACAGAGTCAAGAAAGGAAACAAGAACCAAGAAGCACTACACATTAGGGTCACGCCATGCAGAATGTTCAAAGCTATTCAGCCTGGAAGCTGATTTCCCACCATCTCTTAAAGATATGCAAGCTACATTCAATTTCTAAAAAAAATTACGATCGCATTAAGTGATAAAAAATAGTGAGTTTTGATAGTTAATTACTAACCCATCGATACTAAGAATGAAACAAGAAACACGTCACCAGAAAGTCTATCAACAACTTCCGATGGGCTACCCACTTGATATCCCAACCTAGAGAGGAATAGATAGGATCCACATTGTACACACAATTCTTTGAAGACATAAATCCATACGACAATTTTCCAAATTGTTACCTATGGCTCCAGAGTGTCCCAACCAAAAAGAATGTAAGAATATATTTGGTGTTAAGCCCAGAGAAGTTCAGCGATTTCTCAGACTCCTTCAGTTACAGTTTTAGGATCCCTAATTACTCCAAAATGAGGGCTAATTTCACGTCTCAACAAGCATTCTTTCCTAACTGGATTCCTGGAGGCCGAAATAGGAAAGAAAAAGCAAAAGCGTTCCAAACTCTTTTCCGACCTTCTCTACTCATTTGTAACTACTTTATGCAAATTATTTGCCGATCTAGCCGACTGCATTAAAACTACTGACCCTGAAGTTTTTATCGTTTTTCAAAATTAGGTCATTTAAAGTATTTCCTAAACCCCTCTTGGACTCTAAATCTCTGAAAAAAGTTACATTTTCAGTTTTCGAAGCCATTTTACTAGATACGTTTTTATTTTAATGTTTATAAGTTCGAAAGTATGTTGTAAGTCCAATCAACCACATAGCTTTCCTTATTATGATGTTATATTATCTACACACCCCCAGATTTTACCATTTGGGGTAACTATGATCAGATACCATGGGGTGGGAAGAATCATTCTGTGTCACTCTCTTGGTCCCTAATATCTCCTATCCCCTGGGTTAGAGCATGCTGTGGCCTGATATCACCTAAGGCATTTAAGCTGGGAACAATACACGCTCTGAGTCTAGGCTCCTCCTAAATGAAGGAGCTACAGAAAAGTAAGTGAACAATGGGATAATTAATATCGGTTATACATCCATCTTCCTGGTGTCTCAATCATGTGTGCAAGCATTCTTGGGGTTGTCCTGACTCGGTGCTTTACTAATTCGAGGTTCCCAGGATTGAGTGTTAGGAGGAAGGGGCAAGAGAGGAAGGCAAAGATAAAATACAAAATATATCTGAATCCTGATGTTAGCGTATTGACACAGTTAGAGTGTATATGGCGTGTTAGTAAGTATGCGTGTGTCTGTCTGTGTATACATATGTGTACACATACCAAACGCTTCTACCTGCTTCTATGGAAACCCTGTTATAGTAAGATAGGGGTCTTCAATTTCTATAGGATTTCTTTAACTGAAAATACATGCATTCACTCAACAACTACTAAGTGAACACCTCCTGTGACATCTTTTCTAGATGCTCAGGACACGAAAGCTATTAGACAGGCAAGATCTCTACCTCTCACAGAGTAAGAGGCAGTGGGAGGCAAATAATCAACGAGTTAAATAAACTAGATAATTCAGACAGTTAAATCCTACTATTTATTCATTTCTTACCATGTGCGCTTTACGGCATTAACTCAGTTGATAAAACCTGGCGACGTGATAAGGAGCGAGTGGGGGGGGGGGGGCAGTGACACTTTACACCGGCGTTTCAGGGAGGTGACATTTAAGCTGAGAACTCAATGTGAAGACCTGAAGGAAGGCTGTCCCCAGGGACGCGAAGGCCACTGGGTGGGAGGTGGGGAACAGAAAACCAATGCGACTTAGCCCAGTTAGGGTCAGAAAAGTATGAAACAAGGTCAGCCAGTCACAAGGGCCTTGAATATCATGTTAAGAAATACAGAATTCATTTTCTTTTTTATCTTGGGTGCATCGGGGAGTCACTGAAAGGCGGCCAATCTAACGCATGCTAAAAAGACAACACTGACCCTACGTTGTGTGCCGAATGTCTTACGGAGCGATGAGAGTCAGGAGAGGAGGTCAACCCAGATACCATTACTATAGTCCAAATAGAAGATAGCAGTGTGGACCATGGTGCGAGTAGTGAAGAGAGAAACTATGTGGGTGGACTCAGAATATATTTTGGGGGCAATTCAGTCAAGACTTGCTCATAATGGATGTTTGGAGTGAGTGGAAAATATGAACCAAGTAGGAATTCCCAGGTTTTGGGGTTGAGCATCTGGAGGCGATGGTGATTCAATTTCACGTTAATACACACACTCAGTGAAACTCCCCCACTCCAGAAACAACCTCCTCCCAGCTCCCCCATCAACAATGAATCATTTCTTGAGACCTTGTTCAAACGCTACCTCTATTGGGTAGTTGTCCCTGGTTCCTTGTGTCATTTTATATCTCTGTTATAATAAGTACCATGCTTTGAAACGTTGTGTGACTTTTTGAGAACATACTTTGTCTACTTTACTAGATGCTTGAGGGCAGGAACTATTTCCACGTAACTGTTGCACCCTTACCGTTAACATGCACGGTGTCTTACGGATAGTTCTGGGAATCTAAGTTCCAGTTTCCTCAGATCAGTCCTAGGTTTAGGCCCTATGATTATTAGTTATTGACGGCCGTCCTTTCAAAACTGTGTTGGTTTGGATGATAAATTATACGGTAATCCTACACATAGAAAATGCCCGATACTGTCTAATCATTCTAAGACTCAAGGCCTATTTACAGGAATGCAACGCAAAGAGGAAAAATTGGAGTTCAGTTCTGATTCTCTGAAGCTCCAAGGTAAGAATCATCCGATAAAGAATACAACCAAAAGGCAAAGACTTTGTACTGCAGACATTTGAGTTTTGTCTACAAATAGGAAATGGAATGCAGGACGGCAGGTTGCACATATTTGAAGACCTTTGTGCCTCAACCGTCTTCCTATTTTAGGAAACTATGCATTTTGGGCATTGTTATTCTGTGACTTTTCCACTGACATATGAAGCTACAAAAGATGTAAGAAGGAGGGATTTCCAAATCATACAGTATGTGCTAAAGCTGTTCTCACCTCTGCATTTTTATACTACACATTAGTAGGGAGGGTTTGAGATGAAACTCCCTGGTAACTGTCAACAGGATGACTGTCTTCAACATCCTCAAGGCGAAGGACCCATAACCAGGTTGATTCCAAACCAGCATTTATTTGCTCTCTCAAGGACATACCCGTAATCACTTTCGCATCTCACGTATTTTACGCTTGAGTGGCATCTACTTCACAACTTGGACCGAGAGCCCGTTGGGCAAGATTCTTCCTTCCCAGGCAGAATGTAGCCCCATATTCATGGAGGTGCTTATCCAACAAACTGTAATAAGGAGAATCCACTATTTTATGCATCATAAAGTTGTCCTGGAGGTGCCTGAGGAAACCCCTTTGTGATCCACGATTCAGAGTAACGTGCACTTGTCTTCCAATTGATGTTTGATATTTTCTCGTGAGTGATATATTGTTCTCAACACTTTGAGAGATCGCCCAGGGAGATTTAATTCCTAATTTCTTCTTGTCTCACCTCTGCAGGAAGTTGTGTGTTGTTGTCATTTCTTTTCTGTGCACTACGCTTGTGCATTTTGGAACAGTTTCACATTTTTCCATTCGTGTCACAGGATCATTACAGAATAACGAGACAACGCGTGAGGCACAGGAGTGCTGCTCCCTTCCTCGCTGTAGAGCTCATTACTGGCAGGAAGCATCCCCCAGAGTTCACGTGAGGTGGTGCCTCACTCACGGTCACTGCCATGTCCTTCATCCCACCATGCCACCCGTTCACACCAAATCTTTCAATGGCCGCTGAGACGAGAATGTAAGATCCACCCAAACCCTACATTTAGCAGTAGTGCTTTTAAGCCTCAGAGAATTAGAATTAGAATTTGTTTTCTTTTTAACTGAAAAAGGCCAACGTTTTCAATGACGACTGATAAGAAAGCATTCCTTTGCAAGTTTTACCAGTTACACGCAGTCTCAACGTTTCATTGTTTTAGAAAACCTCACACGAGTATAAGGCGATTTCAACGTTAAGGTGCATCCAAGAGAAAGAGGCACTTATCACCTGTTTACAATTTACTGTACTTGAGAACCCACGATAATTGCCTACTCTACTGTCTCCGTTAGTCCTACAGGAAGAAACAGAACACACTCACCAGTCCTTTACTTCACAAAGGGGGAAAGAGCCGAAGTACCCTGTGCGAGGTCCTAAGCTAAGAAGGGCCCATCTTTGAAATCGCGGCATGATAATGGCAACTTTGGACCCAATGAGGTCACGTTTGCCCTCAAGCGGCCCTGTTTTCAATATTCTTTCCACTGTGCTAAAAAAATACACCAGCATTTTAACTACATTATTATTGAATTATCTTGTGCTCTGAAAAGCAGCATTTTGTTGTACTATGTTTAAGAGTATACACCCTAACCACCTGGGGTGGAGGTGCCATTTTCCATTTGACTATTCCAAATAGGCAAAGACGATGTGTTCCTTCCCCACGGCAGTGAAGGCGGGTTGTAATATGCATAAAAGCATCTTGGTCCATGTAACTACCCTAGTAGTTGGATCAGTCCTACCTGTAGATCCATCCTAGATGTAACCCTGTATGGGGGACCCAAAGCAGGCAGCTGAATTAAGTAAGATTATGAATCACTATGAAAATCTCATTGAGTACTGACATGTTCAAACCCTACAGCTCCTCTTCTGAGGTAACGAAGCATGGGGAGTAATATGTGTGCAGAGTTACTTCTCAGCCAGTTTCTGGCCCCATGAGAGGATCTCCAAAGCACTGCTCTCAGGCCCTGGGACATGCCATAGGCTGGGTGAGGAGAAGGAGGTCATTGACGGGGAGAGCTCTGAAATTCACACTATGGCTCTGTCTTCCTTCAAGGGCCAGCACTGTCACCTGCACCCTGGGCACATCAGGGAGGGCCCTCGGCTCATGGGGGGATCTGAGCACACTGCTCATTTGGAACTCAGCCTGTCAAGATGCTTTTGTAACTCTGGCTACATTAATTTATCCTTATCGGACAGGAATGAAGAAAACTTGAAGTTGATTCACAATTCGCTCTTTCTCTGGCTTTTATCAATTCTCTGTCACGCAGAATATTCGAATTTTTACGAAGAGACAAGTTGATATGAACACATCAGAAAAAAAAATAGTAGGAATTTAATAACGAGGAGGAAACATTTCTAGCTAATTTCAGATCTGCTAACTTTGGCAGGCTGCCCAGAATTTTTCCTCCTTTTATTTATAAAATAATTTAAATATCTTTGTACTTTGAAAAGTAAATTTTATATACTAATGGTGGAGAGGAAAGAATATCTTGAGGTTGGCTGATAACAAATTTGTATCAAATGGCAGATAACCCAACTGCTGGTCATGAGGCAAGACTGCCTCAATCCTGATCCATTGGCATAGCCATCCATTGCTACCTGAGGAGGCAACACCATTTGCCTTGCAGAAGAATTTAAACTTTAAATTACTGCACTTTTGTCAGATACCCAACGTGTTTCATTAGCTGGAATTCTAACTTATTCAACCGGACGACCAGAGAATGTACTTAGATTGTCAGGTACTAGAAATGTTCATCTTGTATCTTACTTAATCCCCACGACCACATGGTAATATAAATGTTATTGGGCCACCTCAGTTCTTTCTTTTACGGTGAAGAAAACTGAGAGTCTGAGAGGTCAAGTGGTTTGTCAAAGTCACGCAGCTAGAATACCAAGGCTTTCCTTTTTTCACTGGACTATATGATCTCTCTTTTCCTCTACTCACTCTCTCCATTATTATTTCAGCAATGTAAACAGAAAGTGAGTTTAGTTTTACTTATTTTTAGTTTTTTGAAAATACTGATTTGAGAGAGAGTGTGCGTGCACACGTGTGAGCAGGGGGAGAGGGAGAGAGAGAGAATCCCAAGCAGGCTCGGTGCCCAGCACTGAGTCCCACATGGGGCTCGATCCCGTGAGCCGTGAGATCCTGACCTGAGCCGAAATCAAGAGTCGGATGCTTAATGGACTGAGCCACCCAGCTGCCCTAAAGTGAGTGTATTTGGTTAAAGAAAAAAAAAAAAGAGAGAGAGCGAGCGAGGGAGAGTGGAGCGGCGCATGTTATCTGGGCTGGTGAGGCCAGGGTGAACGGTAATGGCTCATCAGGGTTTATCAGAACATACTATGTAGGAGGCCCTGGAGGACGAAAGGTTCAATGAAAACTTTCAGTGCAAAGTTACTGGGCCCCCACAGGCAAGGCACAGCCCCGGGCTCCCCAGAAATGGAGGGGTTACGATCCCCCCGGCCTGCCTGCCTCTCTACCTCCCCCCTGCCCCCCTGTGTGGCCTGCCTCTGTGTCGTCAGCCCCCCCCTACATAAAGGAAGGATTACACCACCCTTTCCCGGTGTGATGGTGGGCAGTCGGGGCAAGCTGTCAAACACCTTGCCTGGGACCTGGCAATAGTAGGGGCTCAGGGCCTTGTGGCGTTCAGGGCAGAATGTCACGCGGAACACGGCCAGCAGCAATCAGAAGCGGAAACACACGTAATGTGCGGAGAACCCAGACAACCAGCCATGGGACTTCGGAGAAGGCGGATGATGAAACTCGGCTGACCTGATGGGTCGAGCGCTTCCGAGACCCATTCGGTCGCCACCACCAGACGAAAGCGTTGCACAGAGTGGAGAAGTCACTGGCCCAAAGTCACAGGCAGCCTGTGAGGGGCCAGGCAGGGTCAAGTCCAGGCCGCTCCCCGCCCCGCCCCGAACCAGCCAGTGTCCCAGCCCTCACGCTGCTTCCCAAGACGCCAGTACCGTTAGTCCGCTTCTGCAGGTGACCACCACTCACCACGGTCCCCGAAACAATTAAGGAGGGCACCGCAGTGGAGGATCCGATCTTAACACGGTCTCAGATTTTCCATGCGTGTCCTACGTGTAACCCTCCTCTTCCCAAGAGAACTGTCAGCTCAGGGATTCCAACAGTCACTGCACATGACATCTACGGATCTGAGGCACAACTGAAGGCACCCCAAACAAGTGGGATGGGTGGGGTGAAATGCCACAGCAAAGCACAGCTTCGGAAAATGCAGGGTCTGCCCTTTGCTGGGAAACACAGGCTGGCCTCGTGCAATGCTATAATTAGTAATGAGGCTGCTCAGTAACAACCCATAAACAAGAAAATATCCCAGGTAACAGTACTGGGTTGTTTTCTTTTCTTTTTCTTTTTTAATTTTTTTAATGTTTATTTATTTTTGAGGGAGAGAGAGAGAGAGGAATGGGGAATGGGCAGAGAGAGAGGGAGACCCAGAATCTGAAGCAGGCTCCAGGCTCTGAGCTGTCAGCACAGAGCCCGTCGCGGGTTCGAACCCACGAGCAGGGAGATCATGACCTGGGCTGAAGTCGGTTGCCTAACCAACTGAGCCACCCAGGCGCCCCAAAGTATTGTTAACGGAAGGTCCCGATATGCATCTGCCCAGTGGGGAAGTGGCCTTCGCAGGCCACTGATCTCTTAACAGTGGGTACCAGTCCCAGATGTCCCAGCACAATCAACAGATGAATGTGTAACTGCATATATTTAGGTAGAGAGACAGAGAGATACATAAATACAGACGCAAATAGCAAATAGCCTACTTTTACTCTGTATCTGAATAATTGTCACATGGTTGGGCCGGAGTCTTCTTTTCCTGTTAATTGTTCAAGCACCATGAGATATGTGTAATCTCACGATGGGAAGAAAATGCTTCAACATGTTAAGGGTTCTGTTTGTCTTTTGACAGTCTTAATAATATAATGTTTTCAGCAATAATCTTTATGAATGTACTGTCTAAAGAACCAAAGAGGGACGTATTTTTCATCCAGCTCATTTTCAAGTTTCATAATGTAAGAAGTATGGTCCTGTCTCCATTTGGTAAGCCATTATTTATGTCTGCTGACTAGTAGAGAGTGTGATTAAATATGCACTGCATATGAAAATATGAAAAATTTTAATAGTGTAATATGTTTCTGGGGCTGATTTCAAGGCTAATATCTTATGGAAGACAATCAAGCTTTTGATTTAAAAAAACAAAACTCCTTAAATGCTAAAGAAAAACACTTTTCAAATGCAATAAATTTTGAGAAAGTATCATGCCTATCAAAAATGGAACTGCTATCTTGAATTACAAAGAGGAGTTTAATCCTCCCTCTGTTAAATGGTACTTAGATTTCCCTGGGGGAATTTGTACATTCCATTAAAATTCAAAGATGTTCAACTATTAATTTTGTTATTATATATTCATCAGAATGCTAAATATATTTATTAGGTGAAGGAAAAAAGATCTGTTCTCTGGGTGATTATGGCATTTGTGATATTTTAAATGGTCCAAAAAAGGAAAGTTGAATCTAGTATTTTAACAACTGTACCGAATGGTCAAAGATCCCGTAACACCTTGTACCTTTCCACCAATGGTGCACATGTTCCTTCCGGCAAAGCATATAAATGGCTAATATGAAAAAGACAAATATTATGTTCCTATAGGTAATGACTGTCCACATTAGAGAACTTGGAACTTTCAAACTGGAAAAAAACTGAAATGGAAAAAACCCAAAACCTGCTCTTAAAATGTTCCCGTATGCTCTAGATAAGAATAGTTAATGAATAATGAAGGAACTGGTGTCTTGAAATGAGACTGGCTCATTGTTCTCCTGAAAAGCATTTTAGCCTAATTCTCCTATGACTCCATGACTAAATGGGTTTATAATGCAACATTTTAATGTTAATAATCTACTTGCACGAATCAAGCAAATGGCAAGTCAAAGACTAAATCAATTTGTAATAATAATAAAAACCCTTCACTGGTCATATGAGGCAATCTTTAATAGACACTAATTCTCCACATTGCCCCTTCTGCCTCCCAGATTTTGGGGGACTAGGCAGAAATATGTTTCTTTAGAAGTCTTGTAATTTTACTGATAATTTTTCTCCATAAAAATAGCTCTACTCAGAAAATAAAAGCATTCATCGAAACAGGAAGATCAACTAATACACTGTAATTAATTGTCAAATATTTCAATTTAATAGTGGTGCAGGTTAGGAGTAATTAGTAGTAAGCTGACTCAAGTATTAAGACTATAAGATTAGAGGTAAATTTCGAGCTGAAACGCATTTAGCTATATTGGAAGTATCATAGTAGGCTAGACATATTTAGACCCCATGACGTGACATTATAGTTTTTTAAAAAACTGGAGTATTTGTCTCATTTTAGAAGATAAACAACAGCTTAGAAGGGTCAGTATAAAAAAGCAATAATGGGGGAGCGCCTGGGTGGCTCAGTTGGTTAGGCAACTGACTTCAGCTCAGGTCATGATCTCACGGTCTATGAATTTGAGCCTCGTGTCGGGCTCTGTGCTGACAGCTCAGAGCCTGGAGCCTGCTTCGGATTCTGGGTCTCCCTCTCTCTCTGCCCCTCCCCTGTTCGTTCTCTCTCTCTCTGTCTCTCTTAAAGATGAATAAACATTAAAAAAATAATAGAAATTAAAAAAAATAATAAAAGCAATAATGATCCCGCACTTGTCTGAGGAAAGTATTTAGGGCTCCAGTGGGGACAAATGAGTTCATTCATTTGATCAGAAATAGTTACCAGGGTCTCTTACTAAGTGTGGTGGACCACTTACATTGTTAGCAACAACTTCCACATGAAGGAATGAAACCAAATAAACTCTCAAGGTACCTAGGTCCTCTTATCTGTAAAGAGCTCGCCAGGGGGAGCGAGAGGGAACATGAAATCTTCTTTTCCATGGGGGGAGGGCATGTCCAGAGCGTTAATGGCGAATAGCAAGGGAAGGAAAGAGACAACAAGGACATGTGTGAAGCGCTCAGTTTAGGGCCTGATTCCCAGTGAGGACTTGATATATGAAGTGTCATCATTTACTAGTTAGGGTACGGGGCTGAGGATGGAACATCCTCGGGGACCTGAAATGGGGAGGAGAATCCAGCAATGAGCATGGGCTCAGAGAAAGGGTAGGAGGGGGACCATAAACAGGAGACACAAGCTAGGACGGAGCCCTCAGCGACAGGATTCCTACAAATAGCCTTGTTTGCTGTTTCTCCTCCCTGCTCCCACCGCTGTTTCCTCTAGGTTCTGGGCTGCTTTGCCCAAACTCCCCCTCCACACGTTAAGGACCATTTTATTAACAATTTAAGAGGTGAGAGCTAGTGGCTGAAGCCTCACACCGGGGACCAGAGAGTCTTCCTCCTGGTCCTACTTAGAATGTGTTTGTCCAGGGACAATTACGAGGGCTTAACTATAGTTTTCTTCCCCACTCTTTGTTTGCTGAGGACTATTTAAATAATGGATACCCAGCCAGAAAAAAAAAAAAAAAAAAATGACTTGATTAGCATCACCATCACGGCCTTTCCAGATGTTTGCCTTTAGGACGTGAAATGAGTTACACAGAAACAAGATGGGGAACTGCTGGCAAGACACCAACATAGCAAGGAACATGCGTGGGAGTGATCGACGGGCCCAGAATTAAATATGTCAGCAATCAGTGATGCTATTAAAGAGCCTATCATAAAATGTCCACATGGGGGCAGAGAATTATTTGAAAAAATCAGAAATTAATCTGTAATCTCAGGCCCTGTCTCGAGCACCGCCTCTCGTTGTGGTCAGTATTCCTTAAGATCACGAATTAAAAAAAAAAAAAGGATGTTAATTTGATTTTAAAGCTGAAAAATATGATCTTTGAGGACGGGTTACAGGAATTGGGGTAGTCTGGGCCAGGTACAACACGACTTGATAAATGTCA
The DNA here is from genome assembly GCF_024362965.1 of Panthera pardus. NCBI lineage: Eukaryota > Metazoa > Chordata > Mammalia > Carnivora > Felidae > Panthera > Panthera pardus. Next base: position 10,326,373 of record NW_026527002.1, read on the forward strand.
ACCACTTGAAATCAACTGTTCTCCCAGCATCCAGAAGTCTGAAGCGGACAAAGTAGACTAAAATTGTAGTAAGAGATTTTCGTTTAACTTTAATAAGGAACTTCCTGGAAGGAATCTAAATCTCTTACTGCAATTTAACTTAATGTTACAAGGTTAATTAAACACAAACAGGCTACCAAGGAAAATTGTGGAATCTTGGCTCTTTGATAGAAAACCACATATCTTAAATGGTTTAGGTTTACTCCTGCCTGGAATTAAAGAGGCTGGATTGAATAACTCCCAGAGTTTGTATATTATATAACTGGGTTTATAGCTTTTTAACTTCTTCCGTGCATGGGCGAGGCACACATCCATATGAACTCAAGGGTTGAAGAAAAAGTACAACAAGCCCTATATACAAAGTCAATCTTGAGTTTTCTTACTTGGCATAAGAAAGGAAAAGTGTTATTTTTAAATTGGCTCCTTTCCTGGATGCTATTAAGGAGAACTCCAGTTTGGAATAATATTTTATTATAGCCCTAAAAGATGGTCCCAAATCATTAACATACTGAGTCCATTGGACTACTTATCGATATCACATTCAAAGTAGTCTGTTCTGAGCAAAGAAAGGGCTGCACCACAAACACTTACTTTTGTCCTTATTAGGAATTTGACATTAAAAAAAAAAAAACCCAAACCACACACTTTTATTATACATGGTCAAAAATAAGAACAAAACCAGCTCATGTCCTCACGGCATTAAAGTGGTTTAATACATTGCTCTCATGTGCTGCAACATGTGAAAAAAAGAAACAAAAGCCCAAACCAGGCTGTAATTGCCAAACATTTCATGAATTGTGGCATAATGCTAAATAATTATTCTTCATCTTTTTTTTTCCTTCTGTCAAAGCGGGCAAAATCATTTCTTGTTATTGCTTTTTTTTTTTTCCTGTTTTTTTTTTTTTTTTATTTTTAAGAAAGAAACAAACCACTGTGACATCCATTCCATTTTAAGCACATGCTTCCATTATTTCATATCTAAATGGGGCTGACATCATCAGCTCCTTTGTGTCCTGAAAGACATTTAGCTCTGGTCCACTGTTACATACTTGATGCATTACGTGAAATAAAATATCTCAAGATTTTGGAAATATTTATTTTAAAAACAGCAATCAAATTGTCTGTAATCACATTTTCGGCTTGGCTTTGAAAGCCACATTATTCAATGTGCCAGTGGTCCTTTCCATAATGGCGACATATTAGAAATTCATGCTGCTGTAATACCTCTGGCTTCCTTGATGTACAGCCCTGCCTACAGACCCAGAGGAATACCCTCTGCTTCAGTTTCGTGTGTCCTCCACAGCACCCTCTGAGGTGATGGTTGTCAAAACAGCTGGACGGTGGCCTCCGAATGCAAAGTGTGGCATGACTGAATGCTGAAAGTGACAATAAATCTGAGTATATACATTATGCTTTGCTTTTGTTGCCTGGAAAAATAAGGCATTTGGGAAACAACCACCCTCCTCCCCGCCCCCGATTCCATTGCCTTTTAACATCTTTTTCCATTTTAAACTCCAGAACTGGAAATTTGAAGCATTCAAAGAAATTGAAATCTCCTTTGTGGCTTTTTTCATTGTAAATTTTCTATAATGTGTCATTAGGAACCACACGCACAAAAAGCTCAGGTCTAAATGAATCCTTTCTGCGAGGCCATTCTGAAACTTTGCACGGTTTTTCTTTGTATGAAAGAGCTTCTGTTGACTGCACAAAGAACAAGCAATCGCCACATATAGGCCAGGCAGCGAGGGTTGGATGACTTTATACAAGGTTGTATTTTCCTTCCACCAATCCATGATTAAACCCAGCAGCGAATGTGCCAGAGTGGAGAGAAAAAGAAGAGGCTCTTGATTTCAGTTTGTAGGAATCAAAGGATTTTTCTTGAACCATGAATGCTTAATACAGACATTTTCTTATTTAACCTTTCTCCCAAAATAGTCCTGTAGTTTCTCTTTAACAACATGAAAACACCGTCCGGTCCCACAAAGCAACATCACTTTCTCCTTAATGGCAGAACAACATTTTCCACTCAAAGAAATGTTCTGTTCAATAGATTCAAATATCTTAATAACCATTTAGGCTCTGGGAGGGACAGGTAAAACACTGAGGAATGAGAAAGCCAAAGTGATGGTAGGAAAAATTACTAAGTGACTAAAGTAAAAAGCCGAGCGAGTCGTGACTCTGGATCCCAGTTGTGTGGTCAGTAGAGTATGAATCATAGGAGAGTGCTAGCCCTGGAAAGAGTTCCAGCGATCAACCAGTTCTGTGGTTTTCCATCTTCTTGGGCGTAAGAATCCTTCGTTCAAGGGAACTTTTGTAGGAACTATGAACAAGTGTGACACCATTCCGGCTGAGTCCTGCCTTCCCCTGTTTCCAATGAGCATAATCTGGACCCTCGGATCCAGCCCAATCCTGCTGGTTTCAGATGGGGTACAGTACATTGCCCATGCTTATTATCCAAGGCAGGCCCTGGCCTTCCAGACTCTCGTTCCAGTGCTCTTCTGACGAGATTCCCCTCTCTGAGAAGCGCAGGCTGATCAATCATCCACTAGCAAAATAACTCAAGGGAACAGTGAGAAAAAATGGGACTCTTGCATATGGGGTCATGAATAGCTGTGTCACAGAATCCGAACTAACTGGCCCTTGTTTGACAGCATATACTAATAGAAATTCTGCCCTGTTTTATAGGTTGGGCTTAGAAAGCAGGGACTTGAAGAAAATGGAATCTGTTTTGAAGAGCCAGAAATCTAAATTCTTGCGAGAGTCCCAACTGACTGCTAACCTATAAAGTGGCACCAGCAAGAAGATACAAAAAGGGAGTGCTGGGAAACGTGGCAAGGAAGAAATTTCACCCCATGTATGTTTCAGCCTCCATACAGATTTATTTATGATAAATTTCAGGAAGCAATCTCGATATTCTACCCTGGTGACCTTTTGATCAGAAAGGGATTCCCACTGAATATATCTAGCACCTACTGTGTGACAGGCACATATTTCACAGATAACTTCTTTCATTAAACGTCTCATCATGCCCATGTTATAGATAAGAAAACTGAGGCACAGAAAGATTATGTAAGTTGCTCAAGGTCACATAGCTGGTAAGTGGCAGTGCTTGGATTCGAACTGAGGAAGTCTAGCCCAAAGATGTTGGTTTAAATGATATTGGTATATAAGGACACTCAGTAAAAGATAAAGCCTTCTTTGGTTAATAGCAGGCTTACTATTGTTCCCCCCCCAACCCCCACCCCAGCCCCCGCCGGCCAACAATTGTGAAGAAGATTAAGGATTGAAATATAAATAACTCTTTGGGAAAATCTTCTGTTTTATGCATTTTAACTCTTCCAAAAGAGTCATACAGGCTTGCTTTTCCCATTTTATTTAACAAACTTATATAATGCTTCCTATGTGCCAACAACTGGTCTAAGCGATTCTTCAGTGTTCATTTAACCCCATGAGGTAAGGGCTATTTTTATCCTTATTTTTTTTTTTAAGTTTTTAAATTTATTTTGGGAGAGAGATAAAGAGAGAACACAAGTGCGGGAGGGGCAGAGAGAAGGAGAGACAGAATCCCAAGCAGGCTCTGCCACAGTGCAGAGCCCGATGCGGGGCTTGAACTCACAAACTGCAAGATCATGACCTGAACCTAGGTCAAGAGTTGGACTCTTAACTGACTGAGCCACTCAGGCGCCCTTCTCCTTGTTTTTTAGATAAGAAAGCTGGCATATTTAGTGGCTTGAGCCACTGAGCAAGTCACTTAACCACTCCAAACTTCCATTTTCCAATTGTGAAATTGGGATAATAATACTCATTCAGACATTGATTTCTAATTATAGACTAAATTTTTTTACGTCTAATACATTAGACATTTGTAGGAAATGCTTAAATTCAGTCAAATTGTATCACTTATGTTGCCACTGGGGATAAGAACAAGCAGATACTAGAAAATTTATCTTTAAAATGAAATCTCAGGAAAGACATATTATATATAACAACTGATACGAAAGATAACATATGACATAATAATGCATTAGATTAAACATTACAATCTCTATAATCTATATAATGCTTCAGTGAGAACTAAAATATTTCTACCCCTGTGAGTCATTCAAATTCTAAACTTCTGTCATGTGAAGATACTAACACCAAGATGTGAGCACCACGCTAAAAACAAAAGCTCAGCTTTAATAATTCTGTAAAGCTTTTGGAGAATGCAGTTGGAGACAGTTGAACCCATACATAAGTCTGCCTAGGGTGGCCCTTACTCACAGGATATTAAGAATCACAACAAGTTTATTATTTAGAATCTACAGGTGTTAGCTTTTATTATTGAAGGTGACCTTGGCAGAAGGGCTGGGAAAGAACGCTGCAATTTCTAGGTGGGCAGCTTTTCCATCTTGATTTCTGTAGTCATTACTGCCTTGTCGATATGAGTATTGATGACCTGAATTGTACACTATTCATAAGTATATTTCAACGATTGGCAAACTGACCAATAGTTCGGTTGTTCAATTTGGAGATCACATTAGGCATGAGCAAAATTTTTAGGGAAGATTTTTAATTTGTTTGTTTGTTTGTTTGTTTTACAAAGAGTTTTGTTTGTTTGTTTTTACAAAGAAATATGAAGAAAATATTCTGTAAGTCCTAAAGTTCCTTTCAAAGAAAATAACCCCTGAGAGCTTTTTAAACATAAAATGTGGCTATATGAAGGCTTGTTCATTTTCAGATCTGTTTGTACTTGGGAATGATGTGAGAACAGTTTAGTAGCCCATCTTTCTGTTCTCACTGTCACCGCCCTCTATATCTCCTCAACATCTCCTGCCTGAGTTATGACAACAGGCTCCATGGACTTTGCACAACTCGTTTCTTACCACCGCTATCCATCCAGGAAGACGCCAGAAGGATTTTCCCATGATACCGTTTTCATATTGCTCTCACCCTGAGTGAAAGCAGCCAATGTTTTTTATGAATCCATCATATCAAGCCCATGGTCCTTTGCTTGGTTTTTGAAGTCTTTGGCCAAATCTTCCAGCTTAAAACATATCGATCATTTGAGCACTTTGAAACATTTAGATCATGGTAAGCATTTAAAATGTACATGCTGATGAATGGCATTCTAGACACATGTTAGCTCAAAATAAGTATTGAAGAGGCTCCTTGTTTCTCAGAGGAATTAGTAGACTCCTATAAAGTCGGCCCTTCCAACTTTATTAGATTTCTACTGCAACTATAGACTATATCAGACTCTGGCTCCTGGACTCCAGCCAAAGATCCAACTCTTGAAAGATGATTCATACAGCAAATTTAATTTCCAAAGCTACTTTCTCCAAGACCACATTGGCTTAAAAATGGGTTTAATATAGATTTGATGTTAGAATCAACATTAACTAGACCTAAGCTATCCAATAGAGTAGCCAATAGGAACGTGTGGCTACCTTAAATGTAAAATAATTCAAATGTAATAAAATAAAAATTAGTTCTTCAGTCACTCAGCCACATTTAAAGTGCCTACTGGCCAATGAACACTGCTATTGGACAGTATGAATAACAGAAAAGCCATCATCACAGAAAGTTCTATCGGACAGTGCTAAAGCCCATCCAAAGCCTCACCAAGTTTTGGATTATTTGTTGGAGCAGCATTTTATGTAACAGCATAGAATGGTAGGGCCAGTACTGAGAATAGGCAAAGTGGATGTTCAGCTCGGAATGTGGTCTGGGAGGTATCAGGAAGGCTCACCATTCTATGAAAGATACTGCTAGATGCACCCTGCCAAGAACTGGAATGGCACGTTAGAGCTTTATCTAACCTTAGGTTAGGCCAACAGGGCCCCTCTGCTTTCTTCAGTGCTAAAAGTTCCAAAGGAAATACCACTTTGAAGGGAAAATACCTAAAGTCCTGTTTTTGACATTGTGTTGGGTGAAGAAAGCATAAAGAAATTTGGATGAGGTGAGGTTCCTGATAGAGTAAGACAAAAGCACAGTGGAAGAAGGGCCTGGAAAGTGGTGTATTTCATGCTGTGATCAGGTCCAGTTCTGAGCATGCCATGTAAGGATAGTGTGATTGCCATTATGGCCACTCTGGAGAAATCCTCGACACATATATACTGAGAATATACACACGTATGTACGTATGTTATATACAACCTATGTATGCACATATATACCGAAGAAGCATCTCTTAATGAGTGAATGGTATATTGAGGCAGTCCTAGGAATGCTAAGAAGGCAAATGATATAAAGGAAAAAGGGTTTTGAGACTTAAATTACGTCTCATCACCCCTTCTATGGCCCCACTCCATCCACCCTGAGAAAACTCCGAGGACTGACCGGGTACTGTAGATACTGTATGCATTCTTCTTCTCCTTCTTAATGAATAGCTGATGCCTAGAAAAGCAACCCCTGGGACACTTGACTGACTCATGAACTGGGTCTGAAGGCCTCACCCCAAAGTGGACCAGACATGAGACTTTTCAAGGTGACCACTTCGAAGTACATTATTCAGATTTACAAATTTAGCACATTTGTTTAAAAATCCATTTTATATTTCATCAAGCCAGAGTTAATACTCGTACTCATAGGACAAATCTATAAGGTAACAGATAATCTAAAAAATGGAGGATAGCAGTTTTCTGCCACTATTACGGCTGTGAATGAGTTCCCCTCTCTTGGCCACTGGGCTAGCTGCCAGTTCTTAGAAGAATCTAGACACTATCATGGCATTAGGCTCTGGGATTCATTCTCCAAAAACTACTGCACGGTTTCTTTTGACTCTTCCCCCACCCCCACGGCCTGCCAACCCCTGCCCTTCACATTCGTGATTAACAGAAAAACCTTGCGAAGCCACTCAAGTTAAAGCTACATCCCCAAATGATTTAGATAAGTGATAATAAGAATGCTGCCTATCAGAAACAATATGATATGAGCAAATTCATCAATTTATTCATTGTGAACATGACAGCACTGTTCAGTGACTTACCCAAATGACAATTGAGTTACTTGTACTGTTAAGTGATTGAACAACGGAAACCAAAGAGTGCTAATTAAAAGTCAATGTTAACCTCAGGGAGAGTTTGAGGACATGGTAAAGAGCTCTGTCCTTGGCCATATACCACTGAAAATATTTTTCACTACTCGAGATATAGACAGAGAAATTATTAAGGTTTAAGATCACGTAAAAATCAGAAGGAACGATTTTGTGATAAGCTAGTGTTTCTCAAACATGGGCTGCCTGTTAAAAATCCAGATCCCTGGACTTCTGGGTAGAAGCTGGAAATGTACTTTTTGCTCGTTTTCTGGGGGAGACACATTCCTACTAACTTTGAGAACTACAGAACATTTGAAGATTCATAGGGCCAATGGGGCCAACAGATTGAAACACTTTGAGGGAGATAAATTTTAATCACTAGAATTGTACCTCCAAAATAAAAAAGGAAAATTGTTTTCTTGCTTTCCATAAAATGAAATCCAGTTTAAAAGAAGTCCCTGGTCAGAAGATGTGAGGATCTGCCTTGTGATGAGAAGTCTGTCAACTTTATGACAGGGCATTCAGTGTCAAATAGTATTTAGAAGTTTGGCTTATAAATATAAGTGATCAAACATGTAATTCATTGATTTTTTTTCCCCTGAATTAAATATAAAATGGAAAATGGCTTTAGGAATCTATGGAGAACATTCTCCGTAGCTAAAAACTTATGCTTAGTTTCAGAACCCTGTGTTACTCCAATTTAAAGATTCTTGCGTTAGAGTCGAGCTTACCCTCACTACGTCCCTCACTCCCCGCCCCCACCCCCCCACCACACCCCCCGCCACAAATTGGTAAGCAGATTCTTACCACAGAAATGGAGTTAGTAAGCAGTGCTCCATCCTGTCCCAGCAAATTGGAGACGGTGATTTCAGGTAGGTCCATGTTTTGTGGATGAAATGGTAGCAGGCCATTATGGTTCATTGGGTGACACAGAGAGTGATAACCAGGTTCGACCTCATTCACGTGCACCAGTGAGTGGTCAGGGAGGGAGGGAGGGGTGATTGGTGGAATGTTGAAGTCTTCACTTTCCAGACTTGGACCAGGGTAAGACTGAAAAGACAAACGACATCATTGCAAATTATCACTCCCATCTTCTTCATCACCACGAACAAATACACATGAGCCCTCAGATCTTATTACAAGCAGCATCCTGGATTTGGCCAAGACATTTCAAACACGCAGATTACCCTGCTGTCATTTCACTATTATTCATGGAAAACAAAAATGCCTCAAAGGCATATGCACTTCTTGTAGAAAGAGTACTTCCATCAGGCAGTTTTATTTTTCCGAGAAACTGAACTGAAACATTGATTTCAAAGGTCCCATTGAAATTTTCCAGAGTTTTAATCTAACTGAATACCTTTTTCATGGGAATTGGGGGGAAGGAAGGCAATTTATAAAATTAATGTGTAATCAAACATGTTTCATAGGACCCCCCACTGCTCAGGTCATGAGACGTCATAAAATGAATTCCAGAAGTTCTGGGGAAATCACTTTAGAGTTTTGAAAAGCGGCATGTTTACAACGGGCAAAAGAAAAATAATTAGCAAACAAGTAAGTTAAGCATGTCGCCTAAGTGTGGTTGCAGAGAAAGTTTGATATGGGGAAAAAAAGGCTTTGAAAGCTATTTTTTTTCCCACGAAGATTATACCATCAAAATAAAGTGAAGATTGTTCTCTTGATTTCTGACAATTCCCATCTATTTGGCTTTCCTCTAAAAGCTGATAACTAATATTACAGTCATTCAGTTTCCTTTCAGCTAATTTGAAAGGCAAAATCACACTAACATTGTTATAATATGAATTTAGGAATAAAAGTCAATCAGTAAGACAAATAACAACATATGTGGGGCTTTTCCCTTTGGAAAGCAGCTTTAGAGAAAAGAGAAAGGGAGGGAAAGGAAAGAGAAAGGAAGGAAAGATTATACGAGGACACTCCCGTTTGAAACGGAATGCGGTAAACATTGAAAATATGAGGGGGGACTGAACAATAAAATATTGTTTCCAATTAATATCAAGGCAGAGTGATATCTACTAGTCCTTTATGCAGCAGGTGTTACAATAAAAAGGAAACGATCTGGGTCCGGTTCATTCTTGCAAGCTTATCTTTCAAATTAGGCATGTCTTCATAGTGTTTGAGTACACGAGTAACAGGACTTTCTTGTCTAACAGCACAGACCCTGCTGAAGTGTGCAAGATTTGCAATGAGCAGGCAGAGGGTAGGAGCCAAAGAAAGTAATGTAAGGTATTCATTGGGTGTTCAGCCAATGAGCTTCATGCTCCTGCGTCCAAGCGCCTGGGGTTATTTTTTCCAGATGGCGTCTATTTGTCTAACAGAAAGAAAATCTTCGAGTTGCACTTGCTAAATGTTGTACAAGTTTTAATATATTTGTTTAGGTGCTGTCAGAAGGCACGATGAAATGAAGCGCTACTGGAAACATCTGGAATTCAGACCTGGTCACGTAGAGGCACGTGCGGGTTAGAAACTAGGGGTAGGTGAAGGCAAGCTTTGACTCATCTTTGCAGATAAGTTTTCTTGGATATCTCAAGTTCTGCTAAGAAATCACCAGCTCTGAAAGTTCCAACATCAGTTACCAGCGCTTCCTGTTTATAGTTTAGATCTCTTGTCTGAAAAGCCCATTAGGGCTCAGTGTCAAAATTGTAAGTTTGATTAAATTCTCATTTGCTTGATGTATTTTAGAGCTTGAGTCTATGGATCTAAACCAACAGTTCCCGGGACAAGTATTGATTTAAGAAGAAGCACAAAAGATTTGAAGCGGGGAAGTGGGAGAGGAAGCACTTTTATTAATGCTGGTTTTGTAAAAAGCGCTGTACTGGGTCCTTTGACTATGTCGTCCTCACTTAATCCTCAATGACAGTCCTGTGTGTAGCTACGTTATCCTGTGTTCCTGAAGAGAAAACTGAGGCTCAGAATTTAAGTAACTTTGACTCAGCTGGTAAACAGCTCACACTATATGAGGGATGGATATACGCTGTGACATAGAAGCAGTTTGACTGCTACTATTTTATGAGGCTGAATGATACCAAGTTGCCAACACCCAATGGTTTTTGATCAACGAAATTTCATAATTTAAGAATTAACATTAGCTTCGGTATCAGGTCTTTCCTCATCCGAAATTCCATGTTAATGCCTATCCCACTAAAATATTTACTCTATGTGAACACAAGAAATCATAATTTGTCTTTGCGTCAACACTTCAAAGGCTGAACTTGTTGATGCTTATCTTTTAAGAATTAAATGGTGTCTGTTTGAAACTTCACTAAGTAACATACAGTTAATGCCAGGGATAAAGGGAAAAGATGTTTTTAATTTTATAAATGCTATTAAACCTCAGAAAGTACTCAGGGATATTCTATCCATGGCATACCATAGCTTTACATGCATTTCTCCAGTAGTTAAATCTTAATTTGTGGTGTTTTAAAGGAAGGTTTAATTGGTATCACTTTACATTCAGCGATAACAATTGTACTGCAATTTAACAAAGCTACCTTGTTTATTTTCAAGTAATTACACATTAATGTTATTTAATCCATGCACTTATGTACCAAAACCACGGATTCCACAACCTAAATGGTAACGGGTAGTTACGTGGATCAGGGATTTTAACAGCATAAGGTTACCCGGTAGTTCCTGTTCTTTACATTAGAAGTCACGATATGGTTATTTGCCAGGGGCCTATTACAGTGTAATTGATGCCATAGAGAAGTATCATAATAATTGTATAAACGTCAGAATGTCACAGAACTTACAAAAACCTCAATGCCAGGCTAATTACTAATTATTTTTTTTAATGTGGAAATGAATTAGCTAATTCCTCAACATTGATTTCTACGACATGACATCTTTATTTTAATTTCCAAAAACTTAATAGGAGTAAGTCTGACTTAACAATAGTAAGTTATATATTAGAGAAAAATCACAGTTTTTGGAGGAATGTATTACAAGAGGATATGGTTCAGTATTTTCCTTATTCCCCCTGAGGCTGCCTGGTTAGAGTCAGTATTCAATGTGTATTGAATGAATTAACAAATGAATCACTGAATGAATGCATAAATGACCGAATGAAAGCTAAGGTGACCTTTTAAAGGCAAGAAATTTGGGAATATATCACTTTTATTCCAAGGGTTTGAATAAATACCCTGTATTCCCCAGACTTTGCACTGGTCAGCTGAGGACACAGTATGTAAGGTTAATCTCTCAGCATGTCAGGAAGACAAAACTATCCTGCTAGAGACATGAAGGCTTCAGTAGCTCGAGAAAGGCTGGCGCAAGGTAGTGTGGCCTGCTGATCTGTCCTGAAATGGCTTGCACTCGCCCTTCTGTAGTGACACAGAGGTCCCAGAGGACTTTTGAGGGTGGGTTTGGGGCTCCTGGATTCTCAGAAGTTGCTGAAACCTAGTCCCTCCTACAGGTAGAACATCAGTTAAGGACCCCATGGAAGCCTCAGCTCCACATCAGGATCCCTTGGGAACAGCAGGTCTGATGCCCCATGCCTGGGCAGCAGCAAGGGCTTAATTATACAGGTAAGTATAGAGCCGACGAGAAGGTATTCTGAGCAAAGGAACAGGGACACTGTGATGAAAGCAGAGGATGGGTAGTCCCAAAAGTCTTCTGTTGAGGTCATCCTTGGGTGATACAGTGGACCTATTACACTTGTCTACTGACTTAGGGCCCTTCTGACTTGGGCTTATTTCCTTCCTTCAAGTCTCAGAAAGGCCATGAGTTTCAAGTATTTTTCATTCTCCAGTTGCCTTGGGACCAAGAATCCTTTCTAAGGCCCTTACATATTTCATGAGAAACAGGACTATGTTTTGTTTTGTGTTTTCTAAGCCTGAATTAGAGACCACCAAGGAGTCAACCCCAGGTCCTCTGAGGATCCCACAGGGCTTGATTCGAGAGTAGAATTCTGGAGAACAGGTATGGACTTTCAAGGTGGCATCGTATTCCTTATCACTGTTCACAGTGCCTGTTACCCCTTCTAGTCTACTAGAGATCAGAATCTTAACAGCAGACTGAGTCATACAGCTTGCCTTCTCCACGGGGAATGATAAAAGTCAATGGTGACCATCCATACACATGGAGAAATTATTCAGGGATAGTGGCACAAAATTCAAGCCAATATTTTTAATTTTATCTTGCCTCTTCACCAGGTTCACGAAAGGTAAATTGGAAACAAAGAAGTATGCAAAGTGATTTGCTCTAAATAACAGCCAATCTATACGATCTAAATGATTCCAAGAACTCAAAGTTATATTATTGCTACTTAACCAGATTCTCTCTGATCTGAAGCTACTCACTGGTCCTAGACACAGGAGATCTCATCATGTCGCTGGTGCTGAGATGTGCCATAGGACAGCTCTACTGTGTGACCAGGGAACAGAAGCCAAGAGTCATGGAATGTGGCTTGAAGCGGGCTGTACTAACACAAGGCTTGGCTAATTCCAAAATACGTATGAACTTTTCAAGGCCACAAAGGGACCGTTGGAAACATTAAAGTAGTATTAAAAATTATAAAATTATATTACAAATATGTTATATTTATAAAATTATAAAAATATATAATTAAAAATTATAAAATTATTAAAAATTATAGATTTGGGGGTCAGTTGAGAGTACTCATAATGATTCCTTCAGTGACTGATAAGAACAGCCAAGAACGTGCTGGAAGGACCTGAGGCTCTGGAGTCCAGAAGACAGGAACTGCATCTAGGTTCTCTGAAGCATTTCTTAGTGTGGGTTCTCGGGCTGATTTCTTCCTCTTTGTGAGCCTGTTTCAAAACCTGCTTCATGGGGTTCTGTTGAGCATTGAAAGTGAAAACATAAGGTAGGTAAAAAGCCTACTAATCTATGTCTGCCACACAGAATGTTCTTGATAAATGGCAGCTTTAGCATAGCTACAGCTATCATTAAGTGGGTCTATACATGTCGTGGAATGGGTCATGTCCAAGAAAACAAACAACGACAGACAGTATAGGAGAGGGTTTAGACATCATTATAAAGGAATTTCGGTGTATTTGCCATTGAACAGAACTCACACTGAAACAAACTATAGCGCCATTCATACGTAATGCGTTCATTCCAGTGCTCCTCCTAAGTAGCTGAGAGAAAGTCTTGCCTTTATCTTAATGGAATGAAATTGCATTTTTGAAATTAAAGAATAAAATGATAGTGGGAACCAGTGAGCAGGTGAGGGCTGCTGAAAAGCTCGCAGGACACCTACTTATCCCTGCAGAGGGCCACAACTCTGCTCTTTCGGGGAACTGCGCAGGCAGACCCGCAGCCCGGACTGATGGCTTCCTGACAGTTCCACTCCTATTGACCCGGGGAAAAGGCCAATGAACTCGGGAACCACAATTTCTGTGTCTAAATTTGCAACAAAAGCCATCCTTGCTAACATACTGCCTTGTGTTATGGAAAGGCTGTCTTCACCGGGAGATTCTTGGCAAGGAGGTAAAACTGCTAATCAGACGGCTTGTTTTTGAGACTTGAACCAAGAGACTGGGTCACAGGAAAGTAACAGAGGATCCTTCCAATCTCTTTTCATTTGACCTGTTTGGACGCTTTTTTAGCCATTTGGCTAAAGCCATTACCCCTGCCCCTGTTGAACCCTCCCAGGACCCCTATTTTAGTGACAAGGGAAAGGAAATTTCTCACCTGGTTTCTGGAAGATCTCATTCCCCCTGTCTGTTTAATTACATACTCGCATTCCTTTTTAATCATATTGCTTAACATATTCCATGACCCGGGTATCCTGTTTACATTTTCTCCTTCTGCAATCCACATTGCCTTTTGCTACAGCCTGTTCTTGTTTTTTATTCTTATCCTACATGACTGCATCTGGAAGTGGGATGTTAATTAGGATTTTTCTTTTGACTACAGAGAATTCATGTTTTCATACCATCTAGGTAGAGTGTTCATATATGCTGACCAGGAACAAATAATGGGAACTCTCTTCTGGACTTTGCCTTTTCTTCTCTTTTTAAAACCTGGTTTCCCTACCAGAGGGGTCTTGTCTTTGTGAGTCTCTGTCCACACATTGCAATCATTATACAGAGCACTCAATCTTTGGTGACAAGAAGACCCATAACTCAGAAGAATTCAAAAGATATCATCTTGTACATACCTTTAAATTATGTGATGGCTTCATGCAATCATGCATATACTAAAAATATGGCTATGGTTATAACATTGTAAAATATGTTTCTCATATAGATCTTTATTTGAAAGATAAATAAATAGCACTGCCATCACACATCTATGGAACGCCTTAATTTTTAATCTGTAACATAATTCCAGAAATTTCAGGATAGAAAAATACCAATGTTTAAATATGTTTCATCCTTTATTGAAAATTCTCGTTGCATGATTCAAAGAACTAAATGCAAAGGAGAGTAAACTGAAGAGTTTATTAGAAAAATGAGTTTTTTAAAAAAGAAAAATGATAAACTTCCTGTGTGTGTTTTCAGAAGTTAAGACATTACATGTAATGGTGATTTCTCTCGAAAGAGTTTAAACAGCATCAACATTAGCTCCAATTTCTTTTGAGAAGACCTTCAAAAGTAGGTATTTTTCAGATTCTTTTGTCTCTGCAGGAACAAGGGCTGATAGCTTGAGACTATAATGTATTACTGTGGAAAGCTTCGGTCTGTTACATAAATCATCTTAACACTCAGCAAGAATTGTCCAACAGTGCCATTGATGTGCTCAAGCCAATGATCCTGCAAACAATTTTTTTGTCTTTCCTCACATGTTAGACAATAGCAATAAATCATCTTCATTTAAAAACACACAATGTGCTAATTTTTCAAGCAACAGTTATCAAAGTGCAATTTTTTTTTTTTTTGGTAAAAAGTACAAAATTTATTTTATTTATGCTCATTAATCTTTGTGACCTGTGCTAATAAGCAAAAGGCCACAAGCACCTCAGAGCATTTGTTGTGTACCTACTATGTGTCAGGCATCCTCCAGAGTGGGATTTGAGATACAGAGAACTCTGAGATGCAGTTTGTTATGAGGGAGGTGAGTCAGAAAATATTTAAAAACTTAGGCTCCCAATAAAGAGTGTGTTGGAATCAAGTGTAAACGGAAGTAGAACTACTTGAAGCTGGGATGAGGAAGGGATTGGAACAAGCAGATTTACCCTGGATATCAGGGAAAAAAAAACAAAAAACAAGGCCTGGATACCAGACACTTGTGCAGAAACGCACTACGTGATCGCGGGAGGATCACAAAACCAACAAATGAGCGAGTCTGAACAATGCGGCAGGGAGATTCGACAGCAAGGTCACGTCTTCAACTCTTAGAAAACTTCAAGGGCAAGATCGGCCCTACTGACCGAAACAAACTTGGGGGTCCTGAGCCCAAGTCAGTCCTCTACTGGGACTGGTTTTTATTGGATTATGTTTTTTCATAACTGAAAACCCAGTGTGTAAAGCCTGAATGAGACCAGAAAACTTGAGGTTGACCTGAGGCCGCCCCAGTGAATGGCTCTCATTGGCTCTTAGGGCCAGGACTGGGTGAGCTTTGATTCCATGAATAGGCTGAAGCTTTGAGGATTCAGGGGTCCTGGGGCAGTGAGCCAAGCACATTCAGATCGGGGATGGGGAGGGCAATGTAGTCCAACACTCTTCTGTGAATCAGGGCTGGTGCTGAGGCCACTTCTCCACAGACTTCCAGAAAAGTTCTTAGCATTTACATATAGGCATTTCTCCTGCCACACTTTATTAATGATACTGAAATGGGGAACATTTATTTCCTCTCAGTACCGTTTGGGGGCCTACGTGAGTCTCCGAGTTACATTTCTAGGGGATACTTTAATTTTTTTTTTTAATGTTTATTTATTTTTGAGACAGAGAGAGACAGAGCATGAATGGGGGAGGGGCAGAGAGAGAGGGAGACACAGAATCGGAAGCAGGCTCCAGGCTCTGAGCCGTCAGCCCAGAGCCCGACGCGGGGCTCGAACTCACGAACCGTGAGATCGTGACCTGAGCTGAAGTCGGACGCTCAACCGACTGAGCCACCCAGGCGCCCCTCTAGGGGATACTTTAAAACCAGTGTTGTGGGCTGTTGTCATATGGGCCTCCCCTTTGGTTAAAAAAACAAAACAAAACAAAGCAATTGTCCCCAAAACACACAAAAAACAAGCTTCTGGGAAATAAATAACGTACTACCCCCCCCCACCCCCCCACTCCCCATAAGCCACAATGCACACAGGAATGATTAGGAAGAACAGATTAAGGAGCAGGAGTCACTTCTGAAACCCTAATAGGGGCCCAAGGATGTTCTTCTGGTAACAAGTTGTCATTCTGTACTGAGCGTTTAAGAGGGTAATTAAAACATTGAAATTTCACTGTTGAGCACACAATTTTATGTACAAACGCAGCTATACTTTTTTTAGTTTTTCAGATGTTTTGAATTCTCACATTGAGTGCATACATTCTGAGATTCAGTTCAACATTTTTTTTTTGCTTTATTTTATAAATAATCCATGTTAACCAGAAAAATATATACCTATGGAAAGAAATCAGTTAGTCCATCCACTCAGAAAAAAAAAAAAAACCCACTATTAAAACATGTGTGTCTTTTGGGGTGCCTGGGTGATTCAATCAGTTAAGGGTCCGACTTCGGCTCAGGTCATGATCTCGTGGTTCGTGAGTTCGGGCCCCATGCCGGGCTCTGTGCTGACAGCTCAGAGCCTGGATCCTGCTTCAGATTCTGTGTCTCCCTCTCTCTCTGCCCCTCCCCTACTCGCACTCTGTCTCTCTCTCAAAAATAAATGCACATTTAAAAAAAAATGTATGTCTTTCAAGATTTTGTATATACTCCATATTTGCTATTTCGTTTTGGGTTTTTAAGTCAGATCATAGAGCTCTGATTTTGAAGGTAGAAACACGATATGAAAATCTCAGCTGACCTCTTAGTAGGTGTAGGGACTGAATTTTTCTAAGCCTCAGTTTCCAAATCTGTAAAATAGGGATGACATTTGTATTCAATTCGTTAAGGGTAATCATCATTAAATGAGATGAATGAGATAATATAAATAATTTGAGTAATATACTGGCTCCTATGAGCAATCAATAAATTGTTTGCTACATTATTATTTATATTATTTTATTATTCCATCACATAATTTAATCTGATCACTGAAAACGAGTCATGAATGAGTTTCCATGCCAATAAATATCATTTACATTATTGTTTAAATGGCTGCACATTATATCATCGTGTGCATGTTCCATAATTTATCCTATTGGTTCCCTATTACCAAATATTTAGGGTTTCTGATTTTTCTGTTATGAGCCACATTGTGATGAATAACCTTATGCATTTTTTCCCCCTTCGGGTATTGTTCTAGAGTTCTATATTTATGCTCAAATGGAATCCCAGAGAAAACCCTGGAGATTATGCCTCCCCTCTGCAGTTAAGGAAAACGATGTGCAAAGAGGTGAAATGATTTGCTTGGACTTAGAGAACGAGGTGGGTAGACAGGACAGTGATAGCATCGTTACAGATTTATTTTTTTTACATGTAATAACTGAATAAAATGCACTGGCTTTTAATATACCATGTAACACCACATACAGCCTTTAAGCTTTGATAAATTTTCTTTTTAAAAAAAAAAAACAACCTGTGTTAAATTGATTTTTGGTCAAGTTCTATTTGCTCAGTCACATGCCGGCAGCCAGCGTGGAATTGAGCACTGAGTGCTGGCCTATTTTTATATGTACATATTTCATACGTACACTTAACAATACATGGTGTATGTGTTTACGGCCACTCTTCTCATTTTTGCCTGTTGCGTGGAAATCAGTAAGTGTTGGGGATGTAAAATCACATTCTTCACAAAGAAGCCAGATCAGCAGAGGAGGAAAACTACACAGATGGTCTGTGCTCTTGGTTTGTCTCCTCCCTCAATCAAGGGGAGCCAGGAAAGGGGGGTTCCTGTTTCTACCCACCAGCCTCTCAGAGGCAATTCCTACCCTTTGGATCTTTTACCAGGAAGCAACTCTAAGTAGATCCTTAGATATTTGAGGATCATCTTACGTCCTCCAGTCTCTGCTAGAAAACAAGCTTACACAAGTGGAGCTGAAGACAGGGACATGGACGAAACAAAAAAGTTGAACAACTGGAGACAATTTCCTCAGTTTAGTGACCCAGAAGTGGGATCCCTGGGGAAGAGTAGCCGGAAGGGTCTTCTGTGGGAAGCCTCATACTTTATTTACCGCCCAGAGGAAGAAAGGAAAAGTGTGAAGGGCGGGACAAGTGTACCAGCCCTGGACAAGAAGAGCTGTGAGAAGACAGAGGAAACAGGACAGAAGTGGTGAGAAAGGGGTGGATAAGGCTGGAAAAGAAGGGAAGGGAGGAATCGTCGCCCTGGATAAATAAATAAAAGAAACAGAGACCTCAAAAGCACCTCACCTTTGTACAGCTTTTATAGGTGTTTGAACGAGTAGGAGACACGAAACTGAAATTAGATTATGAAATTGCTGCTTTTGTAGGTAAACGATGGAAATTGGCAAGTTCATTGGGTCCACCCTAATATTTTTCAGAATATTCTCACACGTGTAACAGAACTGAGCAGTTCTCTCAGTACTAACGAGGTGGCTGAGGTTAGTCTGTCAACATCCGACCTTGACGTTCTACAATAAAACAAAGGCTAGCTGAGCGAGGATGGAATTTGGCTGGGGCATGAGGCTTTCCTAGCCCAGAATCTTAGCTCTGATACTTACTAGCTTTTTGCTGTTTGGCCAAGCACTGTACCTCTGTCATCCTCACTGAACTGTTATAAGGATTAAATGAGATAATGTATGCAAAGCTTTTGCTGAGTTCCTTGCCAGACACAGGGGACTGCCAACTGACAGCTTTTATTATTATTATGAATCTAATTCATTCATTACCGTGGGGGTCGGGGGGCGCTAACCTAAACTTCTCGTCAAGCAGAAGCTTCCCACTACAACTTACCATCATCTTGACAAGCAAGACGTTTCACTGAAGTCAGAGCAAAAGAAATAAACAGCTCAGTAGTCACAGTGTCCAGGAGTTCAGGCTTCCCTGAGGCCAACTTGTGTCTGGGGCGGCCAGCCCTGCCCCACCCCTGCAATCCTATTATCTGCCCTGAACCCCATTCGTCCAAGGCCACTCCGCTTCGTGCCTTCAGAAAATTGCAACTGACAGTAGGTTTAGCCCTTCTTGAAGGAGGGCCTTCTGAAATGCAAGGAGACCCCCCAGGTGCATACCGGGAAGACTACATACAAGAAGTCGATAATGTTTGGCCTAAACAATGACCGTGAGAGTCCTTGTGAGTTGCAGAGCGGGCTCTTCCATCTGAATAATACAATGGTGGCACTAAGATGTCATTTGCTTGACTCTGCTTGAGACAGGAACAATTATAACGTATAAGCAGCAAGGAATGTATGGAGAATATTTTCCAAGACAGGCACCAATTAATTTCAAACCACTAGGGCTATAGTTATACGTTTTTATATCCAAACTGTGAAATAACATAGATCAGAAAAAAAAAAAAAAAAAACCACAGGAGAGAGAGAGAAAAAAAAAAAATACGGATAGACATAAAGATTAAACTGAAACCTGTGTTTCTGGGAAGTCTAGCTAAGTCTGTTCCAAAACCGAGGAACTGAAACTACAAAGGGAAACTTGACACTTTTTAAAGGTGTTTAGGTGGCAGATGAGGATATGAAGAAGGAGGTCTCAGGAGAGATACGGGTGGGTGGCAGAAACCTCAGCTCTTCCAAGCCTCAGTGTTCTGACGCTAAAAATGGGCAAAATCGTTTCTATCTGATGTACTGGTGCGATTAAATGTTAGTGTTTGTTTCGAACAATCTTTAAGTGCCTTGGAAAATGGAGTTGGCATAGACAGATGACATCATTCAACATGTTACTATTCTTAACTTGAAATACCATACCTATTTTGTAGACATTCTTTAGTGACAGGTTTACTGTAATACGTGCCAGACGAAAAATCTAGCAAGTTCTACACTGCAAAACTTCACAGGAAGGATCATCGAGCTTTTCATAATCGTTCACATGCTAGAGAGCAAATCCACAAAATACAATTTTGAACGTAGATGGGCTACGTTCAAAACGTACCAAGTGCACCTGTAGAACTGGTCAGGCAGTGTCCTGGAGACATAGCACCCTTCCCTGCGCCAAAATGCCTTGGTGTCTGTCACTTAACAGAGGACCATTGAGCACACCATCCTCCAAACAAAGCTCAATGTTTTTTTGAGAATCTGTTCTTACCACCAACGCTATTCCACTCAGATACATTCAGAGTTTTTGTCACTGAAATGCATTTCCCTAATGCCTTAAAAAAACATACTATTAAACAATTATCATAAAATTCACAAGCATACTCAGCAACAAACATTCATTCTGTGAAATAAAAAATGAGTCTTATATCCACAAATCCCACAGCTTGGAAATGTATATGACACACAACATTTAACCTGTCAGCTGCCTCATTAGTGTCAATGAGTGGGAACTGGCAATCAGTAGATGTGCTCTACATGTGTTTATGTTTGAAAATTTCCCAAAATAGCTCTGCTAGAGAGGTTGCTATAAAACACTTCTACTGGACAAATGAATCTCAGTTTAAATCTTATGGTCTCCTTAAAGTTTTTTTTTTTTTTTTAGGAATCATATTTCTCATGTAACTGATCATTTACAGCTAACAGAGTCAATACCCCACTAATAATAATAATAATAATAATAATAATAATAAAGACTGGGTGGCTAAAAAAATCATCTAAATTTCAGTCATACCAATATGGAAATGATCAAGAAAATATGCAGAAAGACTGATGTGTGTTTGGCCATCAAGAGCCCCAAGATAGATATTTGTATGGCGCCCGTGTTCAGAATCCATACAGCTATTAAGACATTTTTATAAACTGTAAGAAATATGCAAGCTATTTCAAGATATAATTCTGAAAAACAGACTTCCATGTAAGAAGCCAATTTAGGAAGAAAACAACATAAACAATAGTAACTTGTGTGCTCAAGTGAAGCATCTTTTTAATTTTGAGTAATGAAGATGTCAAGCCAAATGCTAGAGTAGTTTAACTTAATTAGGTGGCCTATTTTTCCAGGCTTCCTTTCATTTCCCATTGAAAACTCAGCTTGTATGCAAGGCAACAAGAGCAATTTTGTCTGTAATGAATACCTCCGGGACTGCGCAGAGTAATCATTTGAATGTTACACTGAAGACTGGTTTGAGTAACTAGTTTGGGCTTGTTAAGATGCCAGACTTTGTTGGACTAACTAGATTACTCAAAGCATGGCAGCTTTGCCATTTTATTGGGTCAACGGTCAAAAAGTCAAGTTGACTTTATTCCTGAAATTTCTGCCAAAAGGAACCAATCTAGAAGTAATTGGTCTAATTTATAGTTGAAATTTATGTCACAATCACGGAAATTTTATGGCCCATAGTCAAGGGAGGTATGTGTGTGTGTGTGTGTGTGTGTGTGTGTGTGTGTGTGTGTGTGTTTCAAAAATGCTCCTTAAAATATTATGCTTTCTAGGCCCTTTTTTTCCATACCTCATTTCTACTCTAACCTAGAGAATTTTCTCATTAGAAAACATGTAATTAAAAATATATTGTTTTTAATATGTTTGCAGGTCTCAAAACATTGTAATTCTAACAGTAGATTTAAGAAACTAATGTACAAAAAGAACTTGGAGAATCCTATTGGTTCCATGGCCATTGGATTGCTTATGAAAAAGAGGAACACAATATTATTGTAGGAAAAACTGCCTATTATGATCTAGTTTGTTATCACATTAATTCTTTGAGTCCTGTACTTGAAGTGATTCGCTGCAGAGTCGGGAGTGCTGGTGCCTTTTGTTGATGTGTCGAGGCAATGGCGCCCGGATGCAGAGAAGCTACTGGAACGAAATGAGCAGGGCCAGAATTGCTAAGCGGCTTCAGTGCAGCACTGAAAAGTCACCGCAAGTAGAAGACTCAAAGAGCTCATATGATTTTTTTAAAATGGACGCAAAATATTTTAATCACCGACTCATCTTTTAACAAACAGTACTTCTGATGTCAGACACTCCAGGCACAGGAGATACAGGGAGAAACCAGGGTGAGCCCTGTTTTCAAGAGCTTGCAATCATGTGGGCAAGACGAGGAAGTGGGTACCAATTCTACAAGTTCGCTACAGGCCACAGAGGGACAAACATGTACATCGACGACTCCGGCTACCCACTAGAGAGGCGTGGAAGAGGGAAGAGACACGGCAACAGGAAGAGGAGAAATGGAAAGGTGGAAGTGAGGTGACGTGGGAGAAGTTAATGAGAAACTCTGAAGCCCGGGTCTCAGGCAGTAATTACGTAGAAGGAAAGAAGAGACAGGTTCAAAAGTAGAATCAACCCTATCTGAGATTCACTCAGGGTTGAGTCATAAGGGAGACGCTCTTGGTGTCTTGGTGACTGTGTAGAGTGGTGCTCCCTCTCACGACTATAGACAATATAGGAAATAAGAAAGCTTGAGGGGTGAGGGAGTAGGTTGGAGGTGATGAATGTTGATTTGATGAATTACTATGTTGAGTCTGAGCTGCAGTCAGGAACAGGAGCCAAGTGGAGTTAGAAATCAAACCTGAAACTCACACGAGCGGGCTGCCCTTAATATCTAGACGCCCTTCAACTTTTATATTCAAAATACGTGATATGGAATGCGTTAAATGCTCAGTTTTAAGATTCTAGGAAAAAATAATATTGCATCTATTTTATCATCCTATTTTTAAATGTTTGTTTATTTCTGAGAGAGAGAGAGGATGAGCGGGGGAGAGCAGAGAGAGAGGGAGACAGAGAATCCCAAACAGGCTCCGCCCTGTCAGCACAGACCCTGATGCAGGACTCAAACTCACGAACCATGAGATCATGACCTGAGCTGAAATCAAGAGTCAGATGCTTAACCCACTGAGCCACCCATGTGCCCCGATTATTGTGTTTTTTCATCTTGAGATTTGAGGAACCAGGTAAGAGACAGGATTTCTGTGGGGGAAAAGAAAAGAAGCAAAGGGAAACCTGCACAAACTGAAAATAATCCAAAATCAGATCTCAGGTCAGGACATTTAATACTTCAGGCTTACTGTGATGCTCAGAATTAACCATAAAAATTGGTTCAAGTTTAAAGGATAGGTATTCATGGAAATAAGGAGGAAGGAAGGAGAGAGAGTAAGAAGAAGAAACAAGTGGGGTGTCTGGGTGGCTCAGTCAGTTAAGCATCCGACTTTGGCTTGGGTCATGTGTTTGTGGGTTCGAGCCCTGCGTCGGGCTCTGGGCTGACAGCTCACAGCCTGGAGCCTGCTTCGGATTCTGTGTCTCCCTCTCTCTCTGCCCCTCCCCTGTTCGTTCTCTCTCTCTCTCTCTCTTTCTCTCTCTCAAAAATAAACACTAAAAAAATTAAAAAAAAAAAAAAAGAAGAAGAAAGGAGGAAAAGGAGGAGAGAAGGAATAAAGCAAGCAAGGAAGTAAGGACGGAAACCACACAGAAGGAAAGGGTTTAGCAGAGTAAAAGCCAAGGTCAAGGAGGAAGTGATTTATTGAAAATATGGTTCAGTCAAGTAACTGTCTTGAGCATTAAGCTTCTCTATGACCTGACACCATAAAAACCTTGTGATTCCCCCATCAAGTGATTATTTCTTGCATAAAAAAGATCAGTCCTTCTCAAACTTTTTCACAGAGTACCCCAACAGAGGCATGCATGAGAATGTTTCTGCATCCAGAGAACTGGGGAAAAGGTCGCCAGTGTGAGTGGGAAGCTTAGAATGAACAGGTAGCCACGGAAAATGATATTCTGGAAACTGCCATAGAGAAAGAAAGAAGGAGACAAAGTAATGGCACATATTCAAAATGAAACACAAATAAATAAAAAAAGATTGGATTCAAAGAAAAAAAATAAACACAAACAACCTTGGTGACATAGAAAGTTTAAATCAAGAGAACCAGATTCCTCTTCTGTTTCCTCTGATGTATTTACTTGAAATGAACACTTATATCTTGAGTAGAATCACATATAAGGAGCTACTGAAGGCACCATAATTCTAGGGGCTGGAGACAGGGGCTTGAGTTTTTCAGGGAAAGGGGCCTCAGGGCATGTGAGTCAGAGTTGAGTGGGTTTGGAAGATTCCAGGGAAGAGTTAGAGCTAAGGTGGGAAGCCAGATCCCCCCTGCCTTGCTGTTCTCTACTCCGCCATATTGGTCAATCAGACATGACGAGTTAAAAATGAGAAAGAAGTGAATTTATGAAGGACTGTTGTCCACGCTTCACATCTGGCTTTCCTTTCTTTAACATGCTCCCATTTTCTCACAAACTACTTGGGAGGAGATCTGCAAGCTCATGAGATAACAAGCAACATGGTCTGCCCTTAGCCGGGGCCTAGAAACACACAAAGAAGTCTTGCATCACATGCTTCAAATTCTATGCACTCAAAGGTAAAAAAAAAAAAAAAAAAAAAAAAAAAAAAGGTTAAGTGGTATTTAAATTAAAGTACTGAGTGGCCAGCACACTCATAGCTAGCTATTAGAGGAGAAAATAGTCCATATTCCAAGAATGGAGCTAGGGAGAAGTGGAAATGTCATGGGTTTTTATTGCATAGTTGTCAGGCTTATTATAAGGTAGTACACAATTTAAAAGCTGCCTATCAATTACAGAATGATATGCAAAAAATTTTAAGGATCTGTATACACTAGCTTCAGAGGTATAGAATGCATGTAGTAGATAGTACCAAAGAGCCCTTTGGGACTGTCTAAAAGAATATCATTAATTTTTACAGTGTACTTCCATTTCTGGAGCCATTCCAGCATTGGCTTTCTATAAAAATCATTTCAAGTTTAGAATTATGCTATTTGCTCCCAGCAACATCACAGGAGCAGTAGTATACCATATGTTGCTACTTAGCAACTTAGTCGGTAAGTCCCAAAGCATGTACTGATTTGAAAATTGAACAGGAATTATAATTGTTGAGTAATGCTACGAGGCAAGTTATCTTGGATTACTAAACTATGCAGATGTTTGATGTTATGTAGGAAAAGGAATAAAACTATTTTTTTTCCCCTGTAAGATGACTAAAATCCTATTTATGGTTGCCAAAAGGGATAAATTGATGAAACTTCCCTAAAAGAATACCAGGTAATGAATTTTTGGACACACTATATTACAGTAAACAAAAGGAACGTTAAGCGTAAAATTTAGCTAAGGCCATTCAACTTATGTAATTTGCAAAGTTTATTCCCCCCTAGAGTACGTATTATCTTGCATTAGTCTAATTTTTAAAAGAGCACACTCTGGAAACATTTTTATATGTGCTACATTATTAAAAAATAGTTTGCTTCGGGCACACAAACCTGCCATATTTTTACAAAGCGCAAAAAGTATTTGGGGCTCTTTACTCTTTCATAAATTATCACTGGTATGTATGTATGTATATATGTATATATGTATGTTCTCACTGGTATTTAAAACATTCTTAGTAACTCCTGATTGGAATATTAAAAGAAATAATTAATGTTGGTTGTTTGATTTTAGTCAGGGCTTAATAGTATCCATCGTACTTGAATTTAAAAATCTAAGGAGCCAAGTTGTTATGATGTATATGCTTTGGATTTCCAATCCTTTATCCAAAAGTCTTTAAGACAGACATAATGATTCTCTGAAATGGAGCAGTTGCTTTATAGCAGCAATCATTTATTGGGTTTGTGTTTCTACTGTTTCAAACAAATTCAATTAGCCCTTACACTTCAAAACCCTGAAGGCACCAAAGAGATGATACTGGGTTACTTTAATCTAATCGTAATACTAAACTTGTCAGTACAGTTTGGGGATTGATGGTTAGAAGAAAATTAATAGTAACATTTTTCATTTTTTAATCAAACAGTCCTATTCAGAACTACCTATGGATCTCGGAGGCTACTTAGCTGAATGGATTCTGTGAAGTAAGAATTCTAAATGCAACGCTCAGCCTACCAAAGGTATCCTGAAAGTGATCAACTCAGTTGAATGGAAGGAAATGGAGTCCGGATCTTTGAACTCAGGGATGACCTTCTCGTCTGAACAGTATAGTGTAGTTTCCAGAATGTCTGCCAGAGAAGGCAGTGATCATAATGACTTCTAAATGCAAAGTTCATGGAGAGGCAGGCTTGCCTCTGTTTTGAGTTAAGCACGAGACATTTTGTGCTCGAAGAAATTTCAAAGCTTCACGAAGTGCACCCCTCACATATACATTAGATTAATTCACTGACAAGCAGCATGAAGAAAAATCCAAGTTTTATTTTTGTTCTCTGTTTCCCCCACCCATCCCCGTTATCAAATCCCTTTGGACAGCTTTGCAGGCATTGAAAACTCCCGTGCTAGGGTTTACACCACAGTTACTGATACATGAAACTTCAAACTGCCATGGTTTTTGCTGCTCTTCCAGGAAAAAAAAAAAGTTCAAGTCTACAAAATGCTCCTATGATTCTCCCTTGTTTTCATTGATTCATTTATTTTCGTTTGCACTGTTATTACACATTATGTTATGCCCGCACTTTGGGGCAGTTATAATTTGGCTTTAAATGTCCTCACTGGATTAAAGGGCCTGGTCTTTAAGTGTCTAAAAATAAAGAGCCCAGAATTTACTTTGATAAATGTAACCGTTTACGTTTTCATTGGACTTCTGTCGTCACTTTTCACGGTTAAATACCTTGTCAACCATTCCTAGTGAAATGGCTACAAACGCACTCTTGAAAGATTTCAATCACATCGTGCATTTGGGCAAAAAAAAAGCTACCCGACCTGGTAGATTCTGAAGGCCGCCATACAGTGCTCACGGGCCATGTGATTTTGGTTGGAAAGGTAGCCCTGTATTGACAACTGCCCCAACAGTTGATAATGAAAGCTATTCGTGACATGTGCAGCTTATAATGATTAACTCGTCTATCGTCAGAAGCACAAATAACCTGCACCTGTAAAGACTTTATTTCCTAAAGGTAAAACAACTGTTTAGGAAAGATCATGCTGGCAAAACAGCTGCTTGCCATTCTGGAGAGGAAACAAGGTAGTATCTTTCAACAAATGCCAACTCCCGTGTTTTATCAGCTCTATCTCATTAACTGGAAACAAGGCTTAAATGCTTTGTTTATAAATTATGATTATTCCTGATTGCGGCAGTTACTGATAGCGCTACTCATTTGCAATGCAACTCTTTGAATTTGTTTAATTACAATTTGAAACAAGGCAGAGAAGATTAATTAACCCACCTGGCTGGCTGGCACATAGTCCTGGCTCGGCTCTGTCATGCTCATATACATGTTCTCACCGTCAAACTGCGAATGAAACAATAGTAAACATTCAGCAATCTTGACTGTGTGCATGTTTGTTGTTGTTGTTGTTTTCACCATCAAACTGGAAAACAGTAGCCATAAAAAAAAAAAAAAAAACAACAAAAAACAACAGTGTGGTTGGGAATACGGAAAATCTGTCATCGCCAGTGAGACACGTCTTTTCTTTGATGTTTCTGTTGTCATCCTTCCTGACCCTGGATGTCAGTGATTTGGAGTAATTAGCGCTCTAGTAATTACAGCAAGCAAGCAAGAAATGAATGGTTTCCTTTCATCTGCAATCTGTTTTAAAACAAAAATGGCTCATTTTGCATACCATGTCTGCGTACTGCAGTTCGGTCGTGATGAAGTATTAAACGAACGGCCTGATTTCTGGGAGAGAAGCATAATGGGAAGTACACCGAGGCACAGCTCAGTGCGTTCTGAGTCTAGCTCTCAAAAGCGAAAAAGGGCAGAGTTTTCAGAATAGACCCAAACTCGTTTCATCCCAATCGCCTGATGATGAACATTTTTAACTTTATAATATTTACAAAGAGCACGTGGCACCACAGCCATGGCTGAGAATGATAACGACCGTGAGTCACCGTGAACATAGACAAGCTCCATGGTTCAAACATTCCTCTCTAAAGTCCTGCAGAGATAGAGGCTTCATGTAAGTATTACGAAGGCATAGAAATTCATACACAAATTTACGAGGTAGGAATAAGAAGGGAGGGGGAAATTCATGGGGTAGTACAACTGCAGGACCATCGAACGGTTCAGGCAACAGTGACATAACAACAACATACTTTTCATTATTTGGGTTTTCGAAAGCAGTAATCATTCCATTCAGACTTAATCCCCAGCTATCTTCAGTCATTTGATAAATGGGCAAAGCATTCCTTTTTTTAGTTAGAAGAAGAATTTCCCCTAGGAAATAATCAAGTGGGCTAATACAGCCAGCTTCAAAGAGCTGACTCTGAATACACTTTCCTTGCCAGACTAATTTCAGACATGGGAACTTTTCAAGTCTTAATCTGAAAAATTACTTGTGAAGACAGAATAATGGTATTGATGGAGGTGCCAGTACACGGTAATATGGGCACATTTTATATATCATCAAGAAAGAGAAAACTGTGTTACAGACATCGCATTCCACCATCAATGAGCTGCCAGCAGCATCCAGAGGGTCGTACAAACACTGGAACACGCCAAAGACCCCGAACCGTACTCTAGGGCACTAGGTGCCCTGAAGATTCACATCGACAAGGAAAGACCTCCCTACAGACAGCGAAACACTCACGAGGTTGAGTTCAAGGAACCAAAGGCTCTCCTCACACATCACCCTGAAAATATATTTCATGTTATGTGAACAAACTTATCTAAACAGATACGAAATCACTTACTGAATGATAGTGGTTGTTAGGACAAGTCAGAAATAGCACACTGAGAAAAGACTAGCGAGACATTTGGTGACTTTGTCATCTGGCTCAGGAGCCCTGAGTCCAAGTGACTTACCCAAGGTTGCATTTCCATCAGTCAGGTGAATGCCTTCAACCCAAAGATAGTCTAGCCCGAATCAATCCACCTGTTTCTGCTAACACCTCAGGCCCCGACAAAAAGCATCATTCGGCATTTCACCCCCACCCACTGTTGGTTTGTTTGCAAATGTTTTTTATGTGAAGATGCCAAAGAACCATTTAAAATATGGACAGTTTCTCTGACTATAACAAACTAAACTGCACAGAAGTAGTGAAGTACATCAAATACTCCACAGCCTATGCATATTCTATAAATGTGTTACTTTCTATTTCATCTTCTCTAACTCATTTTCTAAATCTGGTGTCGTTCTCAAGCCAACGAAGGCTCTGAAGTTTTGGTTTTAGTCTATCCAAAGCGTATGCTAATTGAGTGTATTCAATGTTACTGCTCTTGATAAGGACTCTTTCCTCAAAAAGTACCAATGCTTAAGCAATACTGAGCCAAGGCTGAAACAGCATTTTACAACAAAAGGTATGTGACTGTGGGGATAACTATTTTTTGGAGTACATTCCATGCCCCCATAACCTGCCTGTAGCTTCACACGCATTAACTGATTCCATCACACAACAAACCACGAGTTCGGTATTATTATTACATACACCTTACAAAAGGAGACACAAAGGCACAGAGGATTTAAGCTAGATGCCCAAGGTCACAGAGCTCTTAAGAGGCAAGGGCTGGAACTCAAAGCCAGGCTTTCTAGCACGTGCACTTAACCACCAGAACATAGAAATTGTTCTGAATTCTAATGAGTTAGCTACCGATCCTGAAAATAGTGTCCATATCAAAGCAGAGTGTTGGCAACATCTCCACGTTGAGACACGGTCCGGAATTTCTGTGGCATTGTGAGACTTTCAAAAACACAAGAGGCACAGCGAGCTGCCAGTATAGGGATCAGGCTGGTGGAATATCTTCAGATGTTTATAATTAACCCTTACAATGCCGAGAGGTGGTATGACGGTGGTTTATTTTGTGCCAGCGTGACTGGGCCACAGGGTGCCCAGATACTCGGTCAAATATTATTCCAGGTACGTCCAGGAGGGTACTTCTGGGTGAAATTAACATGTGGATTGGTAGAATGTGTGAAGAAGAGCACCCTCCCTCTCGCAGGTGGGCCTCATCCAATCAGTTGAAGGCCTGAAAGGCACAGAAAGGCTGACCCTCTGCAGAGTAAGAGGAAATTCCTCCTACCTGGCTGGCAGAACTGGAACAACCATCTTTTCCTGCTGTCAGACTTGAATGGAAACATCCGCTCTCCTTCGGTCTTAAGCCTACCAGCTTCGGGACTGAAACTGTGCCATTGGTTCTCCTTTCCAGCTTCCCCGCTATAGTTTTGGATTGGGACAATTTCTTATAATAAGTCACACATTCTGTTGGTTCTGTTTTGCCGGTGAACCCTAACTGAAAGGCTCTGAAGTCTTATTTTTAGAGGACTCGCAAGGTAAAGGTGCATGAAGAGATGACATCTATTTCATGGTATGCTTGCTTTCCAGGAGAACAGAAGCCATGTTGATTTTGCCCTCAGAGTCTCTGGACTCACTGCATCCACTCCCTGTGCCTCACTGTGTCCCACACACATTCACACCTCTTTGTCCAGAACACCTTTCTTCCCTTTTCACTGCTGAAATATTTCTTATATCCATGGTACTTTCTTACACCCCTCATTTCCCTAGAGGAGGTGATCACTTGACAAGAGAAATAAGATTTAGCTTTGAGAGAACGGTTTCAAGGCTTTGGAATGGGGTCAGCTCATCGTTCTGCAGTGGCTTAAAACTGGTTACTTTAGGAGCAGAAGCCCTTAAAAAAACGTACAGAAGTAGCTAGAAGCCCATTACTCAAATGCTAGCTGTAGTTCTTCCTCAAGAGTTTTGTAGAATTCAGAAACATAGAGATTGCCCGAGATCTCGGGCATAGATGCCCGAGAATCAAGAGACCTGGCTATAAATGAGTCGATGCCCTCTTTCTGAAGAATTTTGAGTTGCCAAACAGAAATACGTATGTGTGTCAGAACATGCTGAGCCATTCTCCTTGCGGTTGGACCCACTCTTGGGCACAGGAAGAAAAGTAAGCCATGATCCCATCCTCCCCCCTACTCCGCCCCCTGTCCACGCACACCCCATCAGGTTAAGGTCATCCGTGTGCTGTTCACAGACCCCACCCACCCACCCACATCCTATTCAGGAGCTGGTTCCAGGAATCTCAACAGGCCTTCTGCAGATGCACCATTCTTAGAGGGCGTCCTCTCGTGTAGTGGGCCCATGTCCGTCCACTCACCATCTGAAGTGGAATTAGAGTGCATAGAGCCCTAGAATTCTGGCCTTGGAAAGATCCCTGAAGGCATCCTGATTGGAGAAACTGCCTTTCTATTGGTCACATGGTTCATCTGGAACCAGAATCAAGGTCTGGATTCCTAATGGAAGAATCTTCCACTATGACATGCTGCTTTATACTCCATCACGCATAAAAATGGGGGATTAGACTCTATGACTATTGTAGTTGTATATGGCTTATTTGCATACTCCATGATCTTGAAGGCACAGTGTGTGTTATTACATCAGTGACCTTGCTTTGCTTTACCTGGACCACACAGTAGATGAACATTATTAATAATTGTTACAATAACATTGGTTCATTAAAAATAACTAGTTACATTTCCTCACTCCTTATGTTTATCACAGTTATTATGCTTAGAAGTCAACTGAATTCAGGCATTAGAACTTTTCAAAATATATCTGAGCAAACTAGGTAGGACTTTTAATTTCCACGGATTCTCAATTTAAAACCTGAAGCAAAGTTTGAAAGAATAAATAGGCTGACTTATTTAAATCTAAATGTAAATGACATCAACTCAGGATTAGCCTTTCTGACCAAGTGCTTTTATACTCTTTATTGTGTTTTTATTTCAAAGCACCAGGGGATGCAATCACGTAAAAAGTCATTTATAATCTTCTACTACAGTTTTTTGAAATTGTTTTTAGAGGATATTAACCAAACCCATAATCCCAAAGAGCTTTTCAAACTAGGTAGTTATTATTTCTTCTATTTAAAAGCTGAAAGCAGACATCCAACATTGCCTGAACATAGTAAATGATGAGCAAAACTGGGCAATATTAGATGACCCAAACCACTAAAACCAGAAAAATCAAAGGCAGCATGTGAACTATAAATCAGTCGTTGGCACTGGTAAAGGAAACGGGATCTTTTTAGGGAAACCATTAGAGGAAACCGAGAAAACTGCTGCTGGGTCGGGGGGGGGGGTGGTGGAGAACCTCATGGAATTCATGAAACAGTACCACATTGTATCGCCTATAAAAGGGAAAACCTTACATCTCTGGGTGTTTTCTGAGGGAATATTTGATACTCTGTTTTGTTTTTTTTTTTTAAAGAGCTAAAAGTAGAAATGCTTATAGCAGAGAGTTAATTTGACATTTCTTAGAAGATGCATTATAATAAATCGTAAGACGGGGTAATATCCTCAAAATAAAATATCTATTTCTGTGTTGCTTGACTCAACAGAAGATTAGAAGTCTTCTTTTCCCCGCTTGCTTTATAATGAAAGAAATAACGGTTTGGGCAGTGAAGTCAACGACTTTTGTTGTTTCATGGAAGCAAAGCATTTTGAAAGCTAATGGGAAGGGCGATAACGGACACATGAGCATATAGTTACCTCTGCTGTTCCCACGCACGGTAAGAATGCATCCAACGAAAACAGAGCCAGGCAAACTCCTACACTTACTACACATCCTCTCATCCTCAAGGAAGAAGGTCAGGAGACACTGGAGAGGGAATCTGTGTTTATCTAGCTTCTAGCTTCAAGGCTGGCTGTGTTGATGTGAGATAGTCTAAAGCAACATGCCTCCATGCAGAGCCAGGCTGAATGAAACCGACTGAGCACAAGGGCCGGAAAAGTGGCTGATACTGAAAGGAAAGGAGACCAGCAGAGCACAGGCTGGCAATACCCCACGGAAAGAAAGCAGAGTTGCTCCGTTCGTTGGTGCTCCGAATGGACGAGCCTGAGAGCCCGAGAGCGCACAGAGCTGAGACAGGAAAGAGAAACCCCTTTCCGCAGCCTCCCGTCACTTGAACTTGAGTGGTCAGCACTCTGCTGCAGATCTGAAAGGCATGGAGAGGAAATAGGATCTGGGCATAGCGAGGCCACTGGGAAGACTGGGCCACTGGAAGCCGGGAGAGAGGCTCTTATACCCACAAGTAAAATACTGTGCCCAGACCTTAGACTCTGGAGCTTGGCTGTTGGAACTGAATTTAGATCTTGTTTTTGTCCCAGTGATAGATTTATCCGGAGGAAGTTCTATACATCACGTCTCTTTTGTTACTTTTGGTAGCTGAAATTTTCAATACTGATGTTATGCATAAACTTGTAACTCGCTCGAACACTGTATGTCCACGTAAGTATGGGCTCCATACTTCACATAATGATGCCATCATGGCTCAAGCTATTTTTAACCTTTGCAGGCACTTTCTAATCACATCAGAGGCATCGAGGTGTTTAGTTTTTGTAATTATCTCGTATTATGGTGACTATTATGACTCCTGGTTTACAGATGACAAAAGTGAGACACAAAGGAGTTAAGTAACTTGTCTGTGATGGATCCAATCCTGACAGACAGGACCTGCCTGACCCTCAGGCCTTGGCCCCTGGACTCTGCTTTCGGGAATGGCTGACACCAGAGTCATGAAGCCCTCAGCCATATCACCTCTGCTGCCACCAGGGCTAGAGGCTGAGGTGCCCCAAGCCTGGCACCAACTTACATAAGTGGCTCTGCACCTGGGCTGGAGCCAAAGAAGTTCTGCTTTCCACAGAGTCTGTGCAGCTGGCCGGATAACGTATCCCCAGTGTGCGTGGGAAATTGGCCCCAGTGGAGACGACTGCCCCATGGCATTCCCTGTGGCCTCTTTAGAGAAGTCCCTCATGCCCAGCAACCAGCAGTGATTAGTTGCGAAGCTACAACATCTTGGGAATGTGTGTCTCATGTCTTGCGATCCCTGCCTCCTTGACTTCTGTCTTGCTTCCTTTCCCCTTCACTCGTGTCTCCCTGGGCTTGTACTCCCAGTGCTAGTGTGCGAGCCCCCTCCCCCAGCACAGGCTCTGCTTTCTGGGCAGCTAGGACGAAGACGGTGGCCCGTCGTACTCAGTAGGACAGTGTGCTCAGGTGCAGTGCTCTACTAGCCTGATCCCATCTTTGTTCTGCTTTCATTACAGCTTATTTAAGAATCATTAATTCTATTTTCAATTCCTGTGCAAAGACAGAAACAATCTCACGAAACAGTCATAAAAAGAAGAACAAATGTTGACCTGTATCATGAAAGCGTCACTCCGTTTGAAAGAAAGAAATGCGAGTTTCTAGAAACCTTCCCTAACCCCAAACTTTCAACACAATGCAATACACTTTCCTTAATGCATTATTTAAGAAAGCAAAGAATGTGTGGATAAAAGCTTAACTATCAATCCAGGTCCATTCTGATGAGTTTAATGGAAAGAAGTTCAACCAACTGAAAACATGCCTGATACACATCTCTGGTTTTGACTAAAAGGCCTCCCTCCACAAGGTGGCTGAGAGGAGAAAATTAGGAACAATGATTCCTGATTCCAGGTAGGAACACTGTTTTTGAAATGAATTCCCAAGCAATTTCTGAATTTCTATAAAGCATAAAGCCGTAAAACTAGAGTTGAAACTGGTGTAGTTTCAAATGATTGGTTCAGAACGTTCCTTTGACTTGTCAGGCTTTAGACAAATTTTTCTGAATCCATGCAGTAAGAGAACAATTTGAGAAGTACATTCAAACTTGCTGGCAATTCTTCCCTAAGCTCACTGATTTCCACATCATTTCAGCTCTCACCTCATTTCCCACAGTACCTAATCCTGTACCTGTTCTGGGAAGCTCAAAGCAAGGAGAGTGGAAGAGACTAGTATAAATTCAGAGCACTGATAAAGTTATGACACTTGAATGACAGATTTATAAAAAAAAAAAAAAATTAACAGAGAAGTAAGTGACAACTGAGTGGGATGAAAACTTCTCAAAAAAGATTTGAGGACAAATAATTATTGAATAATTTTGAAATTAAAAGTGACAGTACCAAATAAAAATATAAATAGGAAGGTACAGAATTATTAAGATGGAGAATCTCACTTCTCTATTATTATTACTCAGGAAATAACATTGTGGCAAAATAGAACAATGATGTTACAGGAATAGACTTTTGGTAATGAAAATCTCCTAAGGGTAGGACAGGTGTTGAAATGTATTTTGGTATATTCAGGGCAAACCTGACCAATTAGAAATATGAGAAGTTCAGTTCATATCCACTCCATTTTCTTTGTGACATCAGGTTTGACATTTATTTTCTTGACGTTCCCGAGAGTTTCTGTTTTCGAAACAGAAACACGATGGCATCCTCCAAGTTATTGAGAACGGGTTTGCCCATGGTGAAAGGAAGCAAAGCTGTATTTGGCGTGTATCTTTCATTTTAAGGAACTTGGGAAGTCACTCCATTCGTTGCATCAAAAGGAGTATAATTTTTAAATTCTCTTTAACATCTTCAAATACTATTTAGTTACATCTATTTTTGCATAACCTCCTTTGATATTTAATCTGTGATCTCATGTGACTTTCCCGGCTGACTTATCCACACTTTTCTAAAGCTTAGGGCATAATTTTCCCTGCTTTAGCTTAAGGCTTCATGCATAAGATGTCCCCTTCCCAAGGCATAGAGGGTCTCCATGCCAAAGCTTCTTTTATTGTCTTCATGTTTATAGTAGCCTGGGTGGCTCAGTCGGTGAAGCGTCCGACTTCGGCTCAGGTCATGATCTCACGGTTCATGAGTTCGAGCCCTGCGTCGGGCTCTGTGCTGATAGCTCAGAGCCTGGAGCCTGCTTCGGATTCTGTGTCTCCTCTCTGCTCCTCCCCTGCTCTGTCTCTATCTCTCTCAAAAATAAATAAACGTTAAAAAAAATTTTACAGTAGCTCAAACTATGCTCCTTAGATCGTCCTGCACTCTCATTTCACTTTTTTTTTTTTTTTTGGTAGCATTCTCCCAAACACTTCATCCTCCCTTTTGACCATGTCCTTTTATAGCATGACATGTTGCCAGAAACACGTCAGGGCCGAATGTACAAGTCCTGTTGCTGGAAAAAGCATGCCTGCTTCTACTCAAAACCTTATTTATCCTGCCTGGTGAGAAGTGATTGGTCTCCTTTGTTTCCCCTTCTGGAACGGCACCACCGGATGCTCTTTTGTCGAAAAGTTGCGAGAAGAAAATATGACCACGTGGGTAAGCCCTCCAACGGGATCTTCTTGCTCCATGAAAATTCAACGGTAGCGACACATTCCCCGATAAAATGTGGTGGGTACTCATTCATTCATGCATTCATTCATTCATTGAACAAAGGCTCATGGTGCACCTACTAGGTGCCAGGCCCCAGTCTCGGTAACGGCAGCTAACATTAGCTGTATGCTTCCTGTGTGACAGGTGCACGCATGTATTCTCTCACTTGATCCTGACAGCGACCCTGTGAGGCAGGCAGTATTCGTGTCCTTTATCAGTACAGTGAGCCCTGAACAATTAAGTACTTGGGAAGAAGCAGAGCAGAGCCTCAATTCCATTCTGCCTGACGGCAGGAGAGTCCCTAACAGGAGAAGTGTGCTCAAGGAAAAGAAGACCCTTGCAAAAGAAAAGACTCGACCAACATGCAACTTCTAGGCATCCCGGTGTCAATGCAGAATTAATGAATCTCATAACCAATTCAATGACCATGAGGACCGCAGGCTTTATTCTATGATTTCAGCGGCAATACCCACTTACTGACAGCGGGTATCGCCTAGAAGTACATACTCTATTCCAAGGTCAGTGCTAACGGACCCAGGGCAGCCGGCAGAGGCAGAAGGTGTGTGATGAAAACCACAGACTCAAATGATCCAGAGCGGCGTTTGGGACCCATCTCTGCCACGCCGTGGCTGTGAACCTGGGAAGACGTGGCCTCCGTGAGCCTCAGTGGCCCTGTCATGGGGCTGCCACGAAGGCCATACCCGTACGGCGAAGTGCTGAGCACAACACACGCGTCCAGCAGATCCTCAAAGTGGGTCCCTTATCTTCCTTCTCCTCCTCCACTGCTTAAAATTCTTCACTCCCTCTGAAGTTTTCAAGTACATTTCAGCTTCCTTAGCTTCAAACACAAGGCCCTTCATGATGAGAACAGCCGTAGGTGTTTATGGCTTGTGTCCAGTCTAAAGGGCCCGTGCCTGGGCCAGGCCAAGAGTTCAGCGTCTGTAACCTCATTCCGTTCTGTATCTTAGGTCACTCTACGTTCCATCGTCGCTTCGTGATTTCCGTATGGCCAAGAAATCCCTGCCTCTACTTCTTTCCGTCATCCCCTCTGTTTGGAATACCTTTCCACGTTCCACTTCCTGTTATTTCCCTCCCTGCTTTCCTAGCAGTAATACGATGGTCAGGGAATTGCACAACCAACCTGGAACCCTTCTGGGAGTGAAAGGAGGGTCTGAACAACTATGACTGAACAAAAGGCACACGTGTGGACGGTGCCAGGGACAGAGCATCTTCCCACCAGAAGGTAAGCCTTCTCTAAAATCGCTGATGTCTTAGGGTCCCTTCCCTGTGCCTCCCTAACTTCCCTATGGCATCTGGTGCTTTCCTGCAGCCTCTATGTCAGGGCACTGACCTGTCTTCTACACCGGACTAGAAAGAGCGCTTTGAGAGCAGAGAGCTTCCTATTTCTATGCCGCCAGCACCTAGCACCTGCCAAGCACCTAGCATCTACAAAACAACAATGATGAGTGATTAAATAAATTCAACCTAATATCGCGAGAACTGAAATCATTTTGGACGTCACCATTCCGTTGTTCTGCAGTCGTGTTTATTCCACGTGCTTTCATTCCCAAGTCAATTTCTATCCATGAAAACAACTGCTCCGCCCAGCGTCACTGGACAAAAGCTGCTGTAAACCAGATCACACCCGAGTTTTTCCATTTCTTCCTGTCCTACAGGGACCAAAGTTTCTTCACTCGCTCTAGTTGGACGAATTTGAAAAGAAGTTTATTTTATGACATCTTAGATAATGGTTCAAATCTTCGTGGTACCACGTAGGCAAGCCCAGTTCCAGTAAGCAGACTGTGCCCATGTGGCTCCAGATCGAGCTGGTTTGTTTTTTCACGCTGACGTCAAGTTGCTGGTGAACATTTTGCTCTCTGAATCGTCTCCAAATCTACACCAGCATGCTAATGAAAAGCTTACTGGATTGGCAGACAGAATGCAATCCATTTCTCCTTTCCCCCCAGGTGGCTTGTGAGTAATTCAGGGTCTCTTGTTCCCTTGCAGGTATGACAAAATAGGACAGAATTTAGGAGAGATTCCATCATGGAGTGGGTTTGAAATAAGATCCTGATAGGAGTCCTGGTTCAGACACTTCCTAGCAGACTGGTCTTGGGAATGAGAGCAAGAATTTGACGTTCTCCATGTGGTTCTTTCAGATTCAAATGAGATATACCAAAAGAATTATAAATTACAAAGTACTAAATATATAAACCCTGTGCTACATTCTGGAAACTATGGTATTTCCACCTCACGGACTGTTTCTGTCATTCGTTGGAAAAGATCGATAGGCAGAAAACAGTGCAAAATCAGGCTGAATGTGCCCTAAATTAGTCTGTGAAGAGGTCTTTAATATAGAAAGTGATATGTAGATGTTACTTGTTAATCATCATACTTGTAAGTGCACAGTCCCGCCTTAAATATTAGATAAGAGAAAAGCAATGGAGCAGACAAAGGAAAATAGCGTGATCGCCAAATAAATGAAAACTTTGTAGAGCATCCTGTGTGTATCTATATGTACATAAATATGTGTATACACACATGTTCTGTACATATGTACATATTTATTTACTCTGTGTGTGTGCAAAATATTCTTCTCCAGAAATGTTCTTTATTTGGCTTTCATTTGTGTTATTTTCGATTACGTAGAGGAGCGATGTTAAAAACTGCCACATAATGTTGCAGGAGAAGTTGTCTGAAAGTGGAAAGCACAACTGAAGGCCTCTCTTAATTTACAGAGAAAATATCACCCAGTCATGGGAAACTACATTATACCACATTCGCTAAACTTGCTTCAGGTGAATTTACGGTCTTAAAATGGAGATTTCAGATGGTTTGGGCATTAACAAATGCAATGTTATACCTAAATTTACAGTAGTAAGATATAGAATGATACAGGCTTCCCATAACATTTTCTTTTTCATAGCTTATTAGCTTTAAGCATTAAATTAGCCACAAGATAACAATCACTCATTGTATTTTATGGAACTATAGAACAATTTCTGTTCTGGTTCAACAATTGCATAACTCAGCTAGATACTTAGGCTGTGTCAGTAATCAGTTAATGTTCCTTATAATGCTCACATCAAAGAAATTATGTAATCTCTACTGCTCTGTAACCTATTATTTCACTTTCTGTAAGAAACTTTACATTATTAATTCCTTTTGCACATTTCATATTTGCTACGAAAAACTCTGGAATAATACATTTTTATAACCATTAAGCAAATTAATATTAACGTTCTATGAAGTGCTTTCAATTTTTTTTTTTTTTTTTTTGGTTTGAAATGCCTTCTGAACAGTTCTGAGCAAAATGTACATATTTTAAATATGGGTCTTGTCACCAAGAGACCCTTCAAGGTTTCTTAAGATATTCAACTTGAAACAAATAATTTAAATATGTATGGAAGTCAGAGTAGGATGGAAACTACACATTGGAGCAAGATCAACTTATCCAAGATGGGTTTTATTTTAAAAGCAGAACAATGTTGCCTTTTCTTCAGAGCTAACATGACCTTCCTCAGCAAGTTATATTATAGTGTCTATTGCCCGCTGCACATAATTCTAGGCAACGAAGTTCTTTGGACACAGGACAGGAAAGTATCCTGCATCTAATATGTAAAATCCATCATTTACAATACCCCCACTGCATCCCATTTTCAGGCAACGAAACTTGCCTTTGTAATAACACGTTTGTATTAGTGGTTCCAAAAGCTAGTGTAGTTTCTCAAAACACATTCCTACCTGTATGCAGATTGTAAGCTGTACTCTTTAAAAAAAACTGTGCGTTTTTACACTGTCTGATTGTTGAAATGGAAAGGGCTTGTGGGAACGCATTTTTACGAGAGCTTATGAGGCTTCATGCATCTGCTATTTTCTCAATACCTCATCTTTATATTTCATCCATTAGCAGTCACTGAAGATTATTTTCAGTCCAACATTCTTTAAGGTGTGAGGTTCATTTAATAAAGGGTTTCTGTAATGCCAACCACATCAACCATATAGTTTAAGCAATTCCATTATTTAGATGGCTGTTAGCGTTTCCTTGGATCTTTTTGGGATTCAAGCTTTGTTTTGATTTTGTTTTTTCAATTGCTTGTCCCCAGCTGTGCTCATCGTATTTAATAATACCATGATAGGTATACAATGCAACCCACATCTTCTATTGAAGTGGTTCTCAACTCGGGGTGGGGGGGATTCCTTCCTTCCCTTCCCCCACTTTGCTGTCCCGACTGGCAGCTAGGGGCGAGGGTGCCTCTGTACGTCCTATAATGCACAGGACAGCCCCCTTAGAAGAGAATTATCTGGGTCCAACATGAACAGTGTTTCAGAGAAGCTCTAGTGTAGAATGGGTTGAGTTTGAAGTTTTGGTCATTTTCTCTCTTTCTTTTTTTAATGTTTATTTCTGAGAGAAAGAGGCAGAGCGTGAGCAGGGGAGAGGCAGAGAGAGAGGGAGACACAGAATCCGAAGTGGGCTCCAGGCTCTGAGGTGTCAGCCCAGAGCCTGAGGCGGGGCTCGAACTCAAAAACTGAGAGATCATGACCTGAGCCGAAGTCGGACACTTAACCAACTGAGCCACCCAGGTGTCCTCAAGTTTTGGCCATTTTCATGAGAAACTATGAGATGAGATCAACTATGAAATGACTCACTTAACTAACAAAGGTAGCTCAAATCCGAAATCAATTAATACATCTATTTTAAAAACCATTTACACATAGCCTAAATAATTTGTTCAATGCAGTGAAATTACCCAACTCCTACAGGTCTGATGGCACTGTTCCTGGTGTTTTGGGTATGGCGCTCAAAACAAGAATAAAGAACATCATCCCATGCTTGCAACTCCATGAATTTAGCATAAACACACTTTGTATTATATATACTTTGGAGTTACAGTTGCTCTGGGTAACTGCCGAAAAACCAAATAAACTCTTCAAACTACACGTAAAAAACTGCTACACGGTTGCAGCCTGAGAGCTCTGAGAAAAATCAGTGATTTCGTTCATTGAGATTCTATTTATCCTTTCATGCACAAAACTAATTATTTGTTTGCAAGATGTTACATCTTCATTAAAACCATTAGTATTCTGAGTAGATGGCAGTATTAACTTTATAAATGAAACTGGGATTCCAACGCTGTGTTTTGTGCAGTTAAGACAATGAGTATTTCCACACGATGTTAATCCATCTAAAAAGGGCAATTCTTTATAGCAGTGACAAGTGGACAGATCTCATTCACGGTGTCTACTATTTGTTAAGAAGTCTTCCTGGATACCCAAGAGGCATATAATTTTTTTTTAATGTTTATTTATTTTTGAGAGAGACAGAGACAGAATGCAGGTGGGTTGAGGGAGAGAGAGAGGGAGGCACAGAATCCGAAGCAGGCTCCAGGCTCCGCCAAGCTGTGAGCACAGAGCCCGACGCGGGGCTCGAACCCACGAACTGTGAGATCATGATTTGAGCCGAAGTCGGATGCTCAACCGAATGAGCCACCCGGGCACCCCACCCAAGAGGCACATACATTAGTCTTCGAAAGATAAATATGTAATATGTATATACAAAATCGGGGTAGGTACTATTCACCAAACCCTCTCTTCCCCAAATATTGTTAAAACACTATCAAGTTATGTCTTCAATTTTTCTAAGGAAGGGGAGTCTGTGATCAAATTATCTTCTAAAAGAACAAGAGCAACTCATCTAAAATTAATTAGTAAGTCCTCTGAATTTGGAATGTATTTCCTATTCTGGGGACAGCATTTTCATCTCTCTCATAGTGCCTTAATTGGTTTAATAATGCTATGAATTTCATTCGCGTAGAATGTGGTGGTTGGACACCCTGGGAAGTGTCTCAGGAATGTGTAGGTCAGCCAAGGGACGTCTGTGGGATTTTAGACGGCCTCAAGCAATTCACAAAGTGGACGATCTTCCCAGTGGATAAATGAAAGTGGGAAGTGGAACCCAGGGCCACTTCAGTGTTAGTGGAATCAGAAGACATCGCAAATTAGAAGTGTTCGGAGGAAAAAAAAAATCTACAAAAAGCAGGACTCTGAGGAAGGTTAGCCTGGGTTCCCCTCCACACCTTGAAAACGGTGAACGCTCTCTGTGCTACTGGGGCCACCTCTCAGACTGTTTAAGTAATTTTCATGAATAAAGCAAGGCATATGGATGCAAAATACTCCGATAATCTTAGAGGAAATAAACTACCTAATGCTTTTATTTGTGTGTGTGTGGGTGGGGGGGGTTGGGGGTTGGTTTTTGCTTTTAAGTATTTAAACACTATTCATTCCTAAATAGAAAAGTATACATTAATAGATGCGTTTTTTTAAATAGCCTATTTTTTACATTTATAAACTCTATTTAAAAAAAATTTTTTTAACGTTTACTTACTTTTGAGACAGAGAAAGACAGAGCATGAACGGGGGAGGGTCAGAGAGAGGGAGACACAGAATCTGAAACAGGCTCCAGGCTCCGAGCTGTCAGCACAGAGCCCGACGCGGGGCTCGAACTCACAAACCGTGAGATCATGACCTGAGCCGAAGTCGGATGCTTAATGGACTGAGTCACCCAGGCGCCCCAATATAAACTCTATTTTTTAGGACAATTTTGAGTTCGTAGAAAAACTAAGTGCAAACTACAGAAATCTCATAAATTCCCCATCCTCACTGGTGTACAAGCCCCCCCCCCCCCGTCACTATTGACATCTCATACCACAGTGGTACATTTGTTACAATCAATGAACCTACACTGACACATCATTATCAGCCAAAGTCCATACTTTACATTAGGGCTCACTCACGGTGGTGTCTATTCCGTGGGTTTCGACAAAGGCGTAATGACATGTAACCACCACAGTATCAGAAAGAAAAAGAACTATATTGGTGGCATTAAAACATTTTTTTTTTTTGTCTACACAATCAGAGTTAAGAGGATTCTTTTCAGCCGGTACTGCCTCTATCTACCTCCAAAAAGTGCTGTTGCTAAAAATAAAGCCTCTAGTCTAAGCTCCTACTTGCAGTCCTTACCACACTGAGTATTAATTGGATTTTTCTTAAATTAACATTTGGGAAGGGTTAATGGAAAATGACATGCCTATTTAATGCTTTGCTCATTTGACATGGTATCTTTCCAGAAATATCTGTAAGTAGATACAGGCTTTTACATGGATTAAAATGTCAGTAGTTGATTTCATAAAGAGGCAATACCACAATTATACTTCGTGTGTTGTTCCATCCTCAAACTGAATTTCTGGGAATATTTCCAAGTATCCCCAACAGTCTTTCTAGGTTAGTGACCAGGAATGTTTGCAAGTGACTAAATTTGTATCATTTGGGCAAAAACTTCCCTTTGTGTTTCAGCTATGTTGCTACAGAACAAAGTGGAGCAGAGAATTGGCAATTATCCTATTAATTTGATGAATGTGGACAGCTACACCGGATATTTTAAACCACCAAACAGAATTTTTTTTTTTTTTTGTCTCAATGATCTAATTTGTTAACCAGATAACTGCCAAGACTCCAAATTCATTCTGTTCCATATACAATTATTCATAATTTTTCATATTTCCAGTATCAGCTACTTAAGGGAAATGTATGTAAGTGTATGGATATTTTTGCATCAAAGCTGTATTTCTCACTCCATACTGACGATGTGAAGTGAAACAAAGAAAGAACACAGATAGTTATGGCTATTTTTGTCTGGCTTCTCAAATGGTCAGTACGTATTAAAAAGCAATATGGCACGGGGGCTAAGATCAACAACTCTGGAGCCAACATGCTTGAGTTCAATGCTGGCTCTGCCTCTTACTATATACGTGGCCACTGCCTCAGTTTTTCTATCTGTAAAATGGGGAAAGGGTAGTACCTATCTCATGTCATTATGAGGATTAAATGAGCCGGTACATACGAACTGCTTAAAATACAGCTCAGATCATAGTAAGCACTGAATAAGGCAGCCATTATCCTTATACTCAATTCATCATTAAGGTTGGTCAAACCCATGAAGGATCTTGTAGGGATGATAACAATATCTGAAAACTGGATTTTGTGGATGGCTGCCCAACTCCGTAAATTTAATAAAAATCACTTAATTGTTCATTTAGCTCAGGGGAATTTCATGGTAAAGGATGATGCCACAATAAAGCTGTTTAAAAAAAAAAGGAAAGATTATCCAGTCTTGGTTACTCTATAGCATAAGGCTCCTGAACTATAAAGTCTGAGAGTAAGAAACGAGAAACAGGAGGGAAGATATAGAAAACCCCATGGAGCTAGACCCCTTCGCCTCCCTTCTCTTCTTAATACAGGAGTACAGCATCTCATTTGCTGTGTCCTTTGACCCGCTTCTTAGCCTGTCCTCCCAGCGCCCACAAGTCGCTATTAATTATCTGC
Source organism: Panthera pardus (assembly GCF_024362965.1). NCBI lineage: Eukaryota > Metazoa > Chordata > Mammalia > Carnivora > Felidae > Panthera > Panthera pardus. The sequence goes on from NW_026527002.1 coordinate 10,371,038, forward strand.
CCAGCACTGGGAGGGGAATTTTGAAAAAGCCTAAAAATCACTCTTCTATTTGCAATGTGTCTTGAGCCTACACCTAAACCTTCTGTTTCCTGCAACCCTAATTCTTAAAATTGAGTGCAGTTTAACAACCCTCTAGGTATTAAAGGGTTGTTAATACCTTTTTCACACTCCTTACCTCACTGATGATTTGAATTTGTTCATTGATCCATTCATTAATTTGGCATCTACTATGCTATCACTCTATGTTCCAGGCACATTTCTGGAAAGCAGGGGGTGGGGGTGGGGGTGGGGCGGGGCGAGGCATGTTTCTTGCCTTCAAGGGTCTCACAGCTTCTAATGTGGCTCAATCATCCAGGATACCTCCCTTTTTAAGTCTACTCACTGTTCCCTAAAACAAACAAACAAGCAAACAAACTTGAGGGGCACCTGGGTGGCTCAGTCAGTTGTATCCAACTCTTGATTGTGGCTCAGGTCATGATCTCACGGTCACGGGATCAAGCCCCTCATTGGGTTCTGTACCAACAACACGGAGCCTGCTTGGGGTTCTCTCTCTCCCTCTCTCTTTCTGCCTCTCGCTCTCTCAAAAATAAACAAACAAATAAATACACCTTGACTCTTCTTTGAAGCTCCTTCCACCTTCCCGGTATAGAGAATGCTTCCTGCTCCTTTGTCTCCCCCGTCAAGAGGTAAACATTGGAAGTGGTTCTTTCCAGAGCATCGACCCGCCACCATTTTCAATTTCTCCTCTTCTGGAGTCCACATCAGCTACTCGTCCCACGTTTCCTCTGTCCTAATCATTGTCATCTATCTTCCAGGACACCGTCCCCTCCTTCCTTCACTTGTTGCTCATTACCTTTCCTGGTTTCAATATCTCCATTGCTGATCTTTTCAAAATAACCTTCACTTTTCTGTGGTTGTTACAGCAGTTTTCATTAATGACCACACTTCAACCTCCTGTTAGGCACTGGTAGTGATGTGTACTTGTCATCAGACAGAATGGACCTCTGTGGATATTAAGTTATAGAATTCCTTGCTCTGACGAGAACTTCCTCCCTTTCCACTTCTTCCATTTTTTAAGCTCTGAGTCTTTTGTCTGCTCTCCTAAGTACCTTTAAAAATCCACTTCTCCCTGGTCTTTGTTCCAGTGACTCCAAGAAGATGTAGACTGATTTTAGGGCTGGTCATTTCAAAGAAGCTCTCTCTAGCTCCTATTTCTTTTGACATGTTTGGGTTGTCCACTCCGACCCCCCTCCCATATCTGTCTTACACTACTCCAATCTTGGGGAAATCCCACTGTCTTGCTTTCTTAATCCCTGCTTCAAAGCCTACATGGTGTTACTAGAGTTTATCAAGAAGTTGAACTGATTAAGTCCACTGAGCAGTTGTGTTTCCCAATCCTACCTAGATGCTAATTAGCTCAGCCTTTTTTGGGCAGAGGAGAACCATTTTCAAAGCTGCAATTTAAGAAATTACTCTTAGAATTATATTGGATGGGTTGCATTCAGAGAAGGCCAGGTGATGTGGTGCTCGGTTGGTTAAACATCCCACTCTTGGTTTCAGCTCAGGTCATGATCTCAAGGTTCGTGAGTTTGAGTCCCGTGCTATCAGTGAGAAGCCTGCTTGGGATTCTGTCTCTCCCTCTCTCTCTGCCCCTCCCCTGCTTGCTATCTCTGTCTCTCTCCAAATAAATAAATTAACTTAAAAAGAGAGAGAGAGAGAGAGAGAGAGAGAGAGAGAAGCCCAAGTGATGAAAGACCAGTCAGAAGACTATAGCAACAGTCTAGACAAGAGGAGACAGGACAGAGATTAGGATCAAAGTGGTGGGATGGGGTATTCAGATCTGTAATCTGCAGGACTTGGTAGGCAAGGGAGAGCAAAGTATCCACAAGATATTTAAATTATAAGATTCAGTGACTAAGGAGCATGAGGTTTCTTTAATGAAGATGGCCAGCAGGGAGTGAAAATGAAAAGGTGAAGGCAGGCCAAAACCCTCACTGACTACCCATCCCATTCCCCACCTTGCCTGTTCCAAGCTTTTTCATGATCCCCCAATCCTCAATCCCTGATGACCTCTTCCCGACAATGACCTTGCCTCTTACTGTACTTCAGACAGAAAAATCTATCTGAAGAAGCTGCCTAATTCTCCTCCTCTCCATCCCCATGCCTCTGTTTGAAACCGAATCCTTCCTTTTTTTTCCCTTTTGGGTTTCAGAAGTACATTCTTCTTCCATCTCAGGGATAGCCCTCCCCTTGTACTCTCCACTGTATGTTCTTTTGTCAATTGTCCAATCGGTGATTCTGATGTTGCGTCATCCCTCTGCCTAAAAAAGGCTCAGATCCTTCTTCATGCTCACAAAAAAAACAAAACCAAACGAAACAAAACCCAAACGACCAAGCAACGATTCTTCCCTACACTCAGCTGCTCCCTCACGTTATTAATTTATCTCTTTCCTTTCCATCACCACAAAACTTCTCAAAATAACCTGGTATGCTTGCCACATGCCTTTTCTAACCACTGACTCACTTCCCTCTTGACCCCTGGAATTCTCGGGCTGCGTCTTCACTCGTTATACTCTGTTTCTCACAGTCTTTCCCTCATTCAGAAGTGACAACCGATCCATCCCTGTTGGATAGCTCAGTCTTTGATTTGCACGCTGATGTCCCCCAAAGCCTCTTCTCCGGCCCCACTCCACTTTGCTTACCCCCAAGTGCCACCAAGGGGATGGCTTCCCCACCAAGGGAATGGCTTCCTGAATCGTCTTCTCAGGAATGAGCTCTCTTTCCCAGAGAATCCATTGATTCTCATGTCAGGTTTCGGGAATGGATGCCTCTGCCCATATCCATCTTGTCATTTTTATTCCCCGTTGGCCATCCCCATCCAAGAAACCTGTCAGAATCCCAAACTGTCTTCAAGGCTCAACTCCTTTTCCTTCTAAAGTTGTTCCTCTATTTTTATTAATATCACAGCTCATGCTCCTTAGTCACTGAATCTTATAATTTAAATATCCTGTGGATACTTTTCTCTCCCTTGCATGCCAAGAAGTCCTGCAGATTACAGATCTGAATACCCAACCCCACCACTTCGATCCTAATCTCTGCCCTGTCTCCTCTTGTCCAGCCTGTTGACAAAGTCTTCTAACTGGTTTTCTATCACCCGGGTTTCTCTTAAGGCAACCCATCCAATGGAATTCTGAGAATAATTTCTTAAATTGCAGCTTTAAACATGGTTCTCCCCTGCTCAAGATATGCCCTGGCTTCTCCCTGCCAATTGAATAAAACGAAGTCTTCTTATTCTGATATCCAAAGCGTTCTACCATCTGCTCTCAGCTCAGTGAAGCCGGAAACACTGCCAAACTGAGCTGCTCCGCGGGCCCTCTGAGCTCACCGTTCCCCTCCTAGCTGCATTTATCCATGCGGTTCCTCTGTTTGGAATGTCAACCTTCATCATCAAATAGCCAGATTTGACCATCCTTCTTGTACAGCCCTCCCTGATCCTCAAAAACCAGAGTGATATTTATCCCTCCTCTGAATCAGAGAACTCTCCATTAGTGTTTCTTTTACATCGATATCAGTCTCACTGAAACATTTGTGCGTGTGCCCCACTTTATCCACCAGCTTGCAGGCCCACGGGGAGCACACAGATCTGAGTCTAGTTCGGTGACTGTCCACGCACCACACCGTCACAGAGAGTAGGGGCTCCCAAACCAGTCATGCGGAAAACTCCCTACAGAACTTGATAAAACACAGACTACTGTTCCCTCCCTCCCCCCCACCCCCCCCCAAGTTTTACGTCAGGAAAAGGAGAATTTGCATTTCTAACAGATTCTCAGGTGATGCTGGTCCAGAAGCCACAACTTGACAGCCATTTGCACAGACAGAGTGAAAGCTTCTACGCTCAGATCTATTTTCTACCTCTCAAATGCCACGAAACGTTGAAGAAGCGGACAAACGTTCTGAGCCCCAACTTCTTCACGTGTAAAAGTGAAATCATGCTACTGGTTCTTCATACATGACGGATGGTGGTTAAAACCAATCACCGGTGAGGCAGGGGGCGCCTCGATGGCTCAGCTGGCTACATGTCCAACTCTCAATCTTGGCTCAGGTCTTGGTCTCGGGGTCGTGGGTTCAAGCCCCACAGTGGGCTTTGTGCTGGGCACGAAGCCTACCTCAAAAAAAAGACAGAAAAAAAAGAAAAGGATGGGGCACGCCTGTTTGTGCCAAGATGCAAAGATGGTGCTGTTACAGTTGTGACTACACACAGCATGTGTACAAAGTGACCCCATGAAGTTTCAGTGAGTTTGTGGGAAGTTGCCGCACGGGGAAGATGGCCTGGCGAATTTCCACCGGAGTCAGTCGCTGTGTTTGGGACGACCTGACTCAAATAGAGCCTGTGATATATCTTTAAACATGCTTATTACGGACACAGATCAAATAACATGTAACAAGACGTTAATAGGGATTATCTTTGCAGGGCGTGGTTTGTGTGTGTGCGTGCAATTTTTTAAAAACCGCCTTCTCTCTTCTTTGAACATGGGTAACTTTCGTAGTCAGAAAAAAAATCAATAAATCTTGCTTTTAGCATAAGAGACTGTTAAAAACTGAGAACAAACTGAGGGTTGATGGGGGGTGGTGATGGGTATTGAGGAGGGCACCTTTTGGGATGAGCACTGGGTGTTGTATGGAAACCAATTTGACAATAAACTTCATATATTGAAAAAGTAAATCAATAAATCTTGCTTTTAAAAGAAAAAGTAAGTGTACAGCACATATAGAGTGGTACGCATAAAATTCAGTTGAGGGTCCTGGGGTTTGGGAAGGCATCATGGGCAGGCCAAAGCAATATGGCGCAAAGGGAGCAGAGCAGGTAGACAGAAGGGGCCTGGGTCCTTGGGAGTCGGATGAAGCCAACTCCCCCTGTTCAAACATTACCGTGAGACAGAGATAAATTCTCACTTCACTTAAAAAAAAATCAGTCACCAAAATATGTAGAACACCATAGAAATAAATGTCAAATGAATAAAAATAGTTAAGCAAGGCACCTTGGAAAGCCATATCCCATTTTGTTACTGTTTTTCTCGGTGACTCTCTCTTCTGTAGAGATTCGTTTGTAAAAAGTGCTGAAACCCCAATGCCACATTCAAGATCAGATGCAGTAAATAATATTTCAGAAATTCTCTGTCTGTGTGTGCAAGGTACACATGGAAGCAATTTTGGCCCATCAGTTGAAAAATTCCCTTCCCTGAAAATGAAGGAGTTGCCTTGTTCCCTAGGTGTCTCCGAAATTCAGGCTTGGTGAGGCGCTTTGCCTCAGGACAAAAACTTAAGGGAAAGCTAAAGGACTGAGTAGTCAAGATAAATGGTATTTTAACACAATATATATATATATATATTTTTTTTTTTTAATTTTTTTTCAACGTTTTTTATTTATTTTTGGACAGAGAGAGACAGAGCATGAACGGGGGAGGGGCAGAGAGAGAGGGAGACACAGAATCGGAAACAGGCTCCAGGCTCCGAGCCATCAGCCCAGAGCCTGACGCGGGGCTCGAACTCACGGACCGCGAGATCGTGACCTGGCTGAAGTCGGACGCTTAACCGACTGCGCCACCCAGGCGCCCCTATATTTTTTTAAATAAACACAAATGCAAAAACCCCATGATGGTGGGGAATGGCTTCATGAAAGTGGATTTAGCAGTGATTTCTTGGGTATAACATCACAAGCACAGGCAACAGCAACAAAAACATAAATCGGACGACACCAAAATTAGGAACTTCCACGCATTAGGGGACATAATCAACAGAGTGAACGTCAACCCGCAGAATGAAAGAAAATATCTGTAAATCATATATCTGATAAGAGCTTAATATCCAGAATATATAAAGAACTCCAACAAATCTGAAGAAGAAGAAAAGAAGAAGAAGAAGAAGAAGAAGAAGAAGAAGAAGAAGAAGAAGAAGAAAAGAAAAGGGCAAAGGACTTGAGTAGACATTCCTTCAAAGAAGGTATACAAATGACCAGTAAGCACAGAAAAGAGGCTCAACATCACTAATCACTAGAGAAATGCAAATCAAAACCACAAGGAGAAACCATTCACACCCATTCGGATGGCTATTATACTAAAAAAGGAAAGGGAAGGAACAAGTGTGTTGACAGCGATGTGGAGACAGAGCTCTTATGCACTGTTGGTGGGAAAGAAAAATGGTACAGCTGCCATGGAAAATAGTATAGAGGCTCCTCAAAAAATGAAAAAAATAGAATTACCATATGATCTAGGAATTTCTCCCCTTGGTACATACCCAAAGAATTGAAAGCAGGACTCGGATAGGTATTTGTAGACCAATGTTAATAGCAGCAATATTCACAATAGCCAAAAGGACAAAGAAACCCAAGTCTCATCAACAGATGGATGGATAAACAAAATGTGGTATATACACACAGTGGAATATTAATCAACCATAACAATGATAGAAACTCCAACACATGCTACAACATGGATGAAGCTTGAGGACGTTACACTGAGTGAAACGGGCCCATTACAAAAAGACAAATACTGCATGATTCCACTTATATGTGGTACCTAAAGTAATCAAGGTCATAGAAACGGAAAGTAGAATGGCAGGTGCCAGGGGTTGGGGGAGGGGGACATGGGAAGCAGGGGGACGTGTTTAATAATCACAGAGTTTCAGTTTAAGAAGAAGAAAAAGTTCTGGAGATTACCTGAGTAACAGTGTAAATGCAATTCACATTACTAATCTGCGCATTTAAAAGTAATTAAGAAGGTAGATCTCGTGTTATATGGATATGACCACAATCACAAAACTTGACTTTGCCAAGAGCAAAGTATTAAAATGTTTAACAGAGGCAGGACTAGTACAAATTTTTGAGACTTTCTGGTTCTGTTCTTAGGAGATAAACAGATCACACAATCTTTTCTTGCTGTTTTCCAGGAATTGGTGAGTGAGGTGCTAGCTAGTGCCTTGTGAAGTGATTCACCAGGCTTTGTGCTTTATCAGGAATAGGCCTGTGTGAAGTTTGCAGGGAGCGCTCCCAGTTTTAAGACTTCCATTTCTTCTGCCTGTGAGTGCAGAAGGAATCTGAGAGCAGAAAGGTCATCTAATGACTCATCAATAGTTAATAAATCTTACAAGCAACAATAACCACAAAAAAGATCCTTACTGTTGATCTGCAATTTAAGCACTCTGATAATGGTTCCAATACTAATCTTTATTATAATAAATGGCCTGGTCTGGTTTCAGTGTACTTCAATAAGCTCATTTACAAATCCTTGCTAGTCTTCTTAAGCATAGTGCTTAAGTGTCGTCACTTAAATCTACTGATGGAGAAACACAGGACGGAAGAGTACACTTAAGAGAAGTACTCAGGGTTCCGCTAATCAGACGACGCATCGTAGAAGGATCAGGACATTCTTCGAGGGGCTCAGAGCTGGGCGCTCAACTGGTGTCTAGTGAAACCTGACAGGATGGAGACCTAGAATACGGATTCCCAGCGCCCAGTCCCAGGTACCCGTATGCAACGCCACTGGTTGCAACTCAAACCACAGAAACGCAAGTGAGATTATAGCCTGGCATTTAGTTCATGCAGTTCAAAATAGCTTTAAGCAATGGAAATCGTATGAGCCTCAAGAGTCAGAACGTGATTGAATGAATAGGTTTTACACTATTAGGAAAAAAAAAAAAACTCAAGAAGAACAATCTGAATTATGTATTCTATGTTACTGCTTACTGTTAAACACAGATACAGAAATGTATATCCAGAGCTTTGTAGGAATCCAAAGGAAAAGCAATGCCATGTATTATGCTCCAGCAGGTAATTCAGTGTTTTAGGATGAGCCAAGAGATTTATCAAGCGGCCTCTAAGGGAGGCAGAGTTCAAGTCTGGGCTCATCAATAATACATAAATAAACTGAACAATTAGGTACAAAGTGACTATCTTGTCAGACGACTTATTAGCCGATAAATGATACACTCACTCGCTGCCTTGAGTACAGAAGGAAAAGACGTCTTAAGGCAGAAAAAGGGCTGAATAAATAAGATAGAAGCAGTCAAGCACGGCCTCACCTCCCCACCGCCTTCTGGCTTCATTCCTACATCTTCCTGCTGTGAAGGAAGGCCTGGGTGTTAACATGTAAAGGTGAATGAAGCCTAAATAAGAAGCCTCCGCTCTGAATTCCATTGCCTCTGTAAGCAGCCCAGAGGTTGGCATCAATAGGTTTGCGCATGTTTCGGAGAAACTGTGGACAGGCGGGGAGTCCCGGAGAGTTTTGCCTCTTGCGGGGCTTAGGGTCCCAGGGGAGCGCCTCCCGCAGAAATAGGGTATAGTTAAATGACCTTAGAAGACTCCTCACGCTGCCCTCAAGTTTGCGACACACAGTGCTCAAACAGCAAGGCAACTCGGCCCCTCCGCCAGGGTTCCCACTGCCCGTGTCATCGGAGGACCAGAGCAAGCGGCCCGCGCGTGCGTCTCAGGGCCACGGAATGGGGGAAGGCCAATCGTCACACGCTGCCAAGACTGGGAGGAAGTCCATTATCTCCTCATTGGCTCACCAGATTCTTTATACTTCAGAGAGAAAGAATTGAACGGTTCCCCTCTGAGAGCCTAGGAGAGATCAACTCAATATTACGGAGCCTTAGAAAATATAAACTCTTTTGAGCTAAGTTTAATGGGCGGTGTTAAAGGGTGCCCTTCTCAGCATAAAGCGATACCTCCTGAGAGGCCAAGTGGAAGTGGATATTGAGATGCTGGGTATCCATGAAGGAAGACAGTGGCCCTCTGTGCAATGATGTGCTCAGTAGCTATACTATATATATATATACGTGTGTGTGTGTGTGTGTGTGTGTGTGTGTGTATGCACAGCTTCACACATTTTGCCTCCAGTGTTTTGTTGCCATTAACTATGAGCTAAATGTCTGCTTGAGTAATTGTTTCTCCTTTGGTGTTAACAAAAGAACATATGCTATTTCACTTGCATCTCATTAAGCCCTTCAAATATTAGAGTTGTAGGAGACTTGGTATTTCTACAGAAAAAAATTACGCGTATTCCCATGAGCTGTATTTTTTGATGTGTTCGTCATTACAACCTCCACCCCCTTATCCCCGGGGGATCCATTCCAAGACCCCCCCCCCCACCCCCCCGCCCAGTGGATGCCAGAAACCACAGAGGGTGCCGAACCCTACAGACAGTATGATTTTCCTATACAGACACTATGATAAAGTTTAATTTATAAATTTATAAAATTGAACAATAAGTAATAATAAAATAGAACAAGTATAACAATGCGCTATAATGAAAACCCCGTGAAGGTAGTCTCCTCTCTCTCAAAGCATCTTATTGTCCTGCACTCCCCCTTCTCCTTCCTGTGATGATGGGAGAGGACAGAACGCCTAGCCGCGGAGAGGAAGTGACGTGAGTGACGTGGGCATTGTGGCGTTGTGCCAGGCTACCATTCACCTTCTGACGACTGGACAGAAAGAGTAACTCAAACTGTGGAAAATGACACTGTGGATAGGCCGCGACTACCATGATGTTAACTATCTCAAACCGAATGTTCCCTGACCACTCATTCTTTTGAACTCAGGATGGATGGTGCAAAGCATATCATGGTTGGTGGGCTCCTAACCAAAGCCCAGACTCAGGACACCATCCCCTTCGATGCTAGCCCAACGAGACAGGTTGACCCACAGGATCTTGATCCACATCTCATGGCAACCACCAGGGCTTGATCCAAACTTGCGCTCAGACACAGGCCGGACCAGTCAGATTTGCAGCAGAGTCACCCAGTGCTCAGAGCTGAGTCCCAGCAATGGCAGAGCTCTACTGGGGGAGGGCGCGGGGTCCACAAGTGTCCATGGTTCTAACTTAACCAGCCCTCAGGGCATTCTTTTTCTTTTAAGCTTATTTATTTATTCTGAGAGAGAGAGAGAGAGAGAGAGAGAGAGAGAGAGAGAGAACAACATGCGAGTGGGGCAGGTGAAGAGAGAGAGATGGAGAGAGAGAATCCCAAGCAGGCTCTGCCCTGTCAGTACAGAGCCTGGCAGGACCAGGACCTATGAATCATGAGATCATGACCTGAGCTGAAATCAAGAGTCAGACGGTTAAAAGACAGAGCCGCCTAGGTGTCACTGCCCCTATGCCATTCTTACTATGCCCCACTGTCCAAGCCCTTTCAGCTACCACCTCTTTTAATTATTATTTCGGCTCCGTAGCTCAGGGCTTAGAGCACTGGTCTCGTAATTATTATTTCCATTTTTTTCAGACGAGGAAACTGAGGCACAGAGCAGGAAAAAGAACGGGCCTATGATCACACAGCTAGCAAGCTGAAGAGCTGGGATATAAACTCAAGACAGGTTTCGGGTCCACAGTCCACGCTTTTGACCACACTGTGTGGTGGGCTTGAGGTTCTGTGGTCTTTCCAAGACTCGGTTTTTCAGTTTCTGGATTCCATGAAACAGTCCAGTATCCTCCGAAAATGTTCATTTTTGCTTAAGCTCGTCAGAGTTCGTTTCTGTTACTTGCAAACTGAGATAAACTTAAGAGAGGAGGAAGCACCCTTCTTTTTTTTTTTTCTTGAGATTTCCTCTACAAACCCCATTTGAAGAATACTGAAGTCCGTGTCCGCTTCTAGGGTCAAGGTCACAATTCTGCAGGGCAGAAGTAATGTCCCCGGGCTCTGCAGAAGCAGAAGGCAAGCTTGCCCGAGCTAGCTCCTGACCATCAAAGCTACGCCTTTTCACAGCTCCCTTGCCGAAAGCATGTCTGTACTGTTCAGCAGGTGTGCCTGTGACCGAGCAGAGCAAGGCTGGTGCTCACCTGTCTGGGTGCTCCGGCAATCCTCCCGCCTTCTGCCCATCCCCTCCCAAGTGTGGACCAAAGTGGAGCTGAATGTGTCCCTTAGCAAAATCCATTAGAAAAGGTATTTCCCGGGGCGCCTGGGTGGCTCAGTCGGTTGGGCGTCCGACTTCAGCTCAGGTCACGATCTCGCGGTTCGTGAGTTCGAGCTCCGCGTCGGGCTCTGGGCTGATGGCTCAGAGCCTGGAGCCTGCTTCCGATTCTGTGTCTCCCTCTCTCTCTGCCCCTCCCCCGTTCATGCTCTGTCTCTCTCTGTCCCAAAAATAAATAAATGTTAAAAAAAAAAAGGTATCCCCCCCCCCCCAGCTCCTTACAGACACTTCCTGTGCCTGAGGCTGTTCCTTTTATTTTCATCTACCACTTACTGAGCACTCGTAACATTGAGCATTTGCCCAAGTCCTCCACCTGTATGAACTTCAAGCTTCAAAATAACCATATGACATTGTGCATGAGGGAAGCTGAGGCAGAAAGGGAGGGTGCAGCTGGGCTCAGATTCAGGCATTGAGTCCCAGAGCTGGCCGGCTAAGACGACAGTACCCTGCTGGCCCATTCCACAGTGGGTAAGGACAACCGGGAAAACATGACTGACAAACATAAATTCTGATTCTGATAAAAACGGTCTATAACTGTGCAATCCGAATTACCGTATTTACTGAAGCTGAAGGGAATTGCCCATTCAGGGCACGGTTAACAGGAAAATTAAGCATTGGCCTTCGAGCTAGAAAAGAGAAGGCATCACACTCTTCCTCAAGCGTTACAGGAAGTCCAATTTTCCAAAGTGACAGCACTGTTCAGGAAAACCCACCAATGCTGATACGAACCCAAAATCTATAGTGGATTAGTTAAAATGGAAAAGTGAAATGAGTTCTGGGCGGGGGGTGGGGGGGGGAAGGGGTGGTGGGATTGTTACTCTAGATATCATCCTGATGGTTTCTCGGGACCTGGTCATTTCTGCCCTCAGCACTCTTTCTGGATCATCAGCGTCTAGCTATAAAGTACATCTTTGGGTCAGAAGTCGTGCTTCCCGTGCTGGCCTCCTGTTCATCAGAACAGTCAGATGTCAGGAAAGCCAAGTGCTACCACGTGCCTCCTTTCAGCCCTCATCAGGAGAGTCACCCCTAGGCTGTTGCTGTCCAAAATCAATACAAATACAAAGGTCTATGTCTTCTCTGTCTTCTCTTTAAAAAGCGAATCTTCTCCAACGGGCTTTCCTCCCCGTCCCAGTGATATGAAACACAAATGAGACTGGTGACTTCCAACAGTGCCCCAGAGTAACCTGTTAGACAACAGCCAGACTTGTTCCGAATTTCCTTGTCCTGTGAGTTTCACCTCTAGCCGTGAACGAACTAAAGCCCCCCACCGCGCGTTGATGTTACAAACACGCACTTGCGGAGAAAGTGGATCTTGGGGCCGTGCGGAGGCTTTAATGCTCTTTCACCCTGGAATCAAAGGGAGCAGCCGGATTTCCAGAACCTGCCCGCGCCGTCTAGCAGCCCCGGAGTACGAACGCACGGATCCCGGCGCTGGCAAGGCTGCGGGCACGATGGAGACGCTGGAGTCCTCGTTACATTAGTTGTACCTGGCAGGCCGTGCTGGGTCCGCGCAAAGATAAAATGAGAAGTCCCTGGGCAACCGGAGGCTATCTGTCTCTGCTGCACATGCTCCTGGCTGTAACTTTGTAGTTTATGTAAAAATAGTTGTTTTCCGAAATGGAATGAAAGCAAGGCGAAGGGGGGGGGGGGCAGGCAGAGTCGGCAACTGAGAAGGAAGTTAAATCAGGAGCCCAGGCAGCCTCAAAGCCTTCCGATGGGTGAGTGGCTTAGGGGCTGACTGACAGCCAGGAGGCAGCCACATCATTTTCTCCTTTATGCCTTGGTCAGTGAGTGTACCAGAATGTTCGCTACAGGTGGAAGAGATCAGTGTTTTCAGAGATGGAAATACCATAATATGGTACAGATTTTTTCTCTTCCTTATAGTAGCACAGGATGCCTGTCTGTTTCAGCAGGATACAAACTATTCATACCCAGATCTTTCACAATGAATTTTTGCTTTTAAATTTTTTTTTAACATTTATTTATTTTTGAGACAGAGAGAGACAGAGCATGAGCAGGGGAGGGTCAGAGAGAGAGGGAGACACAGAATCTGAAACAGGCTCCAGGCTCTGAGCTGTCAGCTCAGAGCCCGATGCGGGGCTCAAACTCACGGACCGCCAGATCATGACCTGAGCCGAAGTCGGCCGCCCAACCGACTGAGCCACCCAGGCGCCCCTGAATTTTTGCTTTTAAAATCACATGCAAATTTTAGGGGCCCAACATCATCATCATCATCATCATCATCATCATCATCATCATTTGCTTTGGGTAGTAAAATCCTTTCTTCTGCATGCATTCATGGCCGTATTGATACTCTGTCATCTTCTGAACTTACTGGAAGAATCTTTAGCATTAGCCTTCTAGAAAGAATAGCGGTCACTTCCTCTCATGAAGGAAAACATCCACACTCCAATGGATCATACTTACTGATGTTACAAAGGACTCTCTGCTAAGCAAAAGCTGTATTTTCAGAATTAGGCATTACTCCACTTTTTTTTTTGAAGCTCAGTAAATATAATCCTCATCACTGTGAAACTGGCTCAATGCTTTTCACCTCAATTCTCTACTTACAAACACAAGTTTGAAGATGAAGGCGATAGAAATGTAAAGAAATTCTCTTTCTGTATCTGGGACTGTGTTTATCTGCTAACTCTATTATTGCATGTGTAAGATATTTTCATTTGGGAAGATTCCAACAATGGAAGTCAGAACGGGCCCTCCTCAGACACCCCAGGAGAAAAGAAATGAGGGAAGAGTGCCTGGCTGGCTCAGTCAGTTAAGCATCCAGCTCTTGATTTCAGCTCAGGTCAGGATCTCATGGTTTGTGAGATCGAGCCCCACATCGGGTTCTGGGCTGACAGCGGGTAGCCTGCTTGGGATTCTCTCTCTCCCTCTTTGCTCCTCCCTTGCATGCATGCTCACTCGCTCGCTCTCTCTCTCTCTCAAGATAAATAAACATTTGAAAAAAAAAAGATGTTAAGGAACAGGGCAAGTGAGAGTATGTGCGACCCTCGTCAGGAAAGGCTCCGTCGGTCAGTGGGCTCAACCTGGCATCTCTATTCTGTAGGTGGTGGAGAACTGGGGGTGCGACCATGACAGACAGCAGGAACTCAGCCAACAATCTGGAACCCGGACCAGGGAGAGTCACCTCTCTTGCTCTAGGGGTTCACAGAACAGCAAAGGTCTTCTTACAAGGAAGACTCCAGAATTTCTATATGTTAGAGCTCTAGGGTCATTGCCTTAAAACTTCATAGCACATATACTGTTTTAATTGTGACAGATTTCATTTAAGGGAAAGAGGGATGCATGGCCAAGGGATATTTATGGCTTATGGCATCTTCAAGGAGCCTGTTGACTTTGATGAATAGTAATGAAGTTCTACCAGGAATGGCAGAAGGAGGAACCTGTCAAGTAATCACAAGATGTTCCAAAGCCCAGGCTAGGAATCACCGGGCCACATGAGAAAATCTCTCTCTCATCCACAGATGCCAGAACAGCAAAACTTTTCATGGAAAGATAATGATGCATAGAAAACAAGTTGAGGTCAGAGTTTCTCCAGGAAGGAAATGAAAATACTACAGTGATAACAGCCAAGGGTAAGACCAAGATGGGGTTCTGGGACTGACTGAGCACTTCATTTCAGTCATGCCATTCAATGCTCAAGCCTCTGGAGAGAGTTAAGGGCAGGAAGGGAAGGCTAGCCTGAATATATCCCCTTAAATCTAAAATGACAGACTTTTACTCTTGGGTCATTAATTTTGCCCTTTCATATAATTTGCATCCTCAGTGTACTTGCAATAGTCCCTTTGGGAAATTCTAGAATCATCTCTGATGAACTAAGGGGAAAAGCATCTTACCACATTTTAGAATAAGGCTGTGTGACCAGGTGCCACGGTCGTGTAATATATGGTCAACGTATAGACTTCATGAAGTGTTCTACCTATAGAAAAAGTTTTCAAAAATAGAACACCGCCTATTATAGCCTAGCTTCACATTGTTTCCTGTCATTATTTATCAGAGGTTTCTAGAGATCGGATCCAAATCTAGAACAGCCGGAAAGCAAGACAGGGGACAACAGGAAATGACCTTCCTTCTTTTTCAGTCCTGCCCATGAAGATCCATGTCAGCTTAGAATTTTTCAGTAATGTAGAGACTTTAGCATAGAAAAGTCTGCGTTTCTGGTGGAAGCTTAGTCAAGGGGTCTGGCAGCGCCTGAGACGGACTCAGAGACATAATCACTTAGTGTTGTGATGCGTGTGTGTTCAGATGAATCCATTCCAATTTGCATAACGAGGGAATGACTAGCACACACGCGTGCACGCACACACACACACACCCCCCCCACGTGCTTCCACTAAAGAAAAAAAAATCAGTAAAGTCCTATACGTATATTTGGACCACAGTTTAAAAAAAAAAAAAAACATTGTGGTGGTTGTTGTTTTCAAAAAAAACCTAAATCCCCAGGGCTCTTAGGAACTCTAAGTCCCTCTCCTGGAAAAGTCCGGTTGTCTGGAATGCTGACTTTTTTTTTTTTTTGTGGCCTGACTGCTAATTCCCTACTGCTACCCTCTAAGAGCACCCCACGGCAGTAGTTCTGTGGCAGGACTGTGTTACAGAGGTAAGAGGGTGCATGGAACGGCAAGGCCATGCAACTTACAATATATACTCAATCAACCAACAGTGTTAAACGCTTCCTAATCTTTCAGAGATGAACTGAAGCCCAGTTGTTGGATTCTCTCCCCTGTTGACCTGACTTTCATCTCCACACAGGTAACAAGACCACTGGAGGGGCGGCCAACCTGTCCGGGGGTGGGGTGCAGCCCGCTGCCCTGAAGCCTGTAAAGACTGACAGTTCCTTGTTACTTTCTGACCACTTGAGCCAAGTCTTCTCATCGTTCCTCTTTTCTTCTATATCGCTATCCCTTCCATGGGCTGTCCCTCCTTGCGTCTTTGTTTACATCACATCCACAAATTATTTAGACAACCGTCCGTCCTTCTAGATTATAAGTGAGCTCCTCGGTGGCAGGGAACACATCTTTATTTATATACAGCCAACTTAAGACACAAAGCTTGTTTAAAATTATAAGTCTTTCGTCACCAGTGTGACGCTAACCACACCATCTACCGCTAACTCTATTTCTTTTTTTTTTATTTTTTTTAATTTTTTTCAACGTTTTTTATTTATTTTTGGGACAGAGAGAGACAGAGCATGAATGGGGGAGGGGCAGAGAGAGAGGGAGACACAGAATCGGAAACAGGCTCCAGGCTCCGAGCCATCAGCCCAGAGCCTGACGCGGGGCTCGAACTCACCGACCGCGAGATCGTGACCTGGCTGAAGTCGGACGCTTAACCGACTGCGCCACCCAGGCGCTCCCCGCTAACTCTATTTCAACTTCGCTTGGGGAGTAATTGCTATGATACTGGAGATCCGTCTCCAAGGGTATGGCATTTATTACAAACCCCAAGGTATCCCCCAGTGGGACTCTTTTTGCATTTCACAAGCTGAATACCAACAAGTAGCTCCTTCATAATGTAGAAGCTAGGGATTTCTTCCCCAAAGACATAATTTCGATTTCGATTTCCCAAAGACAAAATGAGTTTTCTGAATTTCTGCTCAGGAGTCCCCAATTTCTTCTCAGCCTCCTCGAAAAGAGAGTGAACTACCAACAGTCGGACCACAGAGCCCTAAAAAGCAAAGATTGCAAAAAAAAATCATCTTGTTTTCTTTTAATGTCACAATGAATACCACTTATTTATATCAAATTGAACCAATATCCGGTGTCCATAGGTACTACGTATCAAGATCTCTCCACTCCTCTGGATGACACGTTTGACTGGAAAAATGCATGATTTGAACAATAAAGCTAGAAATACACTCAAAAGTGGCTACCTCCAAAATAGAAAAATAAATGTGTTCTTTTTATGTTGAAAAAAATACGGTGACTTGGAGGAAAGAGATTAGCCCCATCTCCTCATACGCTGGTCATCTTTTCCATCATGAAACATATACCTCAGCATTTTGTACCTCGGTGACGTACTTGCTTGAATGAATCCTTACCAACAGGTAAAATATCATTTCGATTACTTTGTGCCATTTCAAAACTGAGGTGACTCACTCAGTAATGAGCCAGAGTAAAAAGCAGTTGTTTTTAGTGGGTTTTTCCTGGGGCTGGGAATCATTTTAATTTACTTGTCCCAGATGCCACATTTCATCTAGTTGGTATTCCCTCCGTTACTAGGCCTGTTCTCCCCTTACTCAATAAATATGGAAATCTATTCCTCGTCCAGTTTGAACATTGTAATTTTTATAGCAGTTTTACTCTTTCTGACAAGCATATTTCCACTCTCCTTTCAGTCCTGGAGAATGTGAAGAAACGCACTCTTCCCTGAAAATGCTTTGCATGGGTAAAACATATTTCAGGGTTCAGATTTTCTACCTGCACTGTTTAATTAGTCTTTACAACAAGGTCCTCGTAATGTTCTCCCGTGTTAGGAAGCTAAGCAGGGATGGAGAGTGTGGAATGACCGGGACGGGTCTGGCCAGAGCCAATTCCAATGTCAAAGGGTCTCCTTCCCAGGCCACGGGGTCTCATTACTGAGGAGCCTCAGTCCCCCAGCTCAGAATCATCAAGGCTCTGGTCCTTCACACAGATGAAATTACAACCATCATGCCTCTCTTTTAAGTTCTTTCTGGAAAAGGGTGGGTTATAACAAGGAAGAAAATACGAAACCAAGTAATTTAATAATGAAGGGAAAAATAAATTAGGTCAGTGTCCCCTTCCTATAACTTTAATTGACGCCTTTGTGTGTTATATCAAGATACAGGAAGAGGAGGCTGTCTAGAGACTCTGATTCTTTTTGGACTGAATGATACGAATGAGCTGAACTTGGGAAAAACATGATATGAAAAATATGTACTGCTATAGGCAAATCACAGCTACATTTATCCTCACTTGAACACTAGTCTTTGCTCAATAAAAACAACAGCAGTGAAACAGTCCCACCAATTTCTTTTGAAAGGGCCAAGATGGTTGAGTTTCAGCCGATGAAGTGTTTGGGTTTGCTGGAATTAGCTGAAGGTTTGGTCAGTCACGCAATCACTACAGCTATGGTCAGTCCCCCCATTTCAGCCTTGGGCATGGAGACCTACCTCTGGAACTCTCTTTTAGATTCACACAGCTGGGGTGGTTGATCTTCTAGCTAGGTATTTTTAGAAATGCACCGCTCTATGAAACACACATCGTCATACGGGTAACCAGAACCAGACTGACTGCCCCCTCTCTGTCAGCACACTCTGAAAGAGGCCTTTCAAAAACACAAAGGTAAGACCATCTCCAGTGCAAAACCAGCCGAAAGGCGACAGGGCCTTTCCCCAAAACATTCACAGGCAGAAACTGGGAAGTTGCGGGAGTCCATGAAAAAAGGTAGGCATTCACAAGCAGGTGTGATGAAAACCGCAAGGAGAGAGGATTTGGAAGTCACTGCTGAGGTAACTCAGAGGAGGCAGAAACAAGCAAGCCAGCAACCAGGCTGGCGACCAGCCATCAAGACATGAACCAACAGTTCTATTGAACAACCTCTGGACTCCATTTAAGTGCATTTGTGCCTGGGGACTAGCACTTTGATGAGTCTTTTCCTTCCGAAGATTTTTGCTAGGCCCCAAGGCCTCAGAGTCAGATTCCTGTCCCAACCGAGTGGAACAACTATACGCATCAGCCTGCCGAGTGCTAAAGGATGTCAGGGTCAGTGACTTAGTCATTCTTTTGTTCCACTTAAGTACTGTGTTTGCAGATCAGTATTTGGCAAAATCTTCCTGAACGTGTAGTGTCTTCAAAATAAAGGCTCGAAGTCACAGGCGACAGATGATCAGAGGAATATTTTACTAGTCATTTTTACTTTTGATCCTGCATAAAGTACACATTTTAAATACACATAGCATTTTTAATAGTATTAGAAATTTGGAAAATGCTTAGTATATTATAAAAATGCTCAGACTACACTATCAGATAGAATACTCTGGTCATATTACTATCAGATAATCAGTGGGGAGTAGGTACAAAATAATTTACTATGAGGAAAAGGATTGGCTTTGACTCAATAGAAATAGATGTTAAGATTTGAAAAATGTTTTAGTTATTAATCAGCAGCCTAAAAGACGTATCTGGTCCCCGAACAACAGTTAGGAACATATAATCAAAATTCTCTGCTTACAAAGATTCTGTTAACTGAACAATCAATTCACAGAGGTTTCCCGTTTTGAATATGAAAGTCCAAAAGCTGAACTGGATCTTAAACAGTAGGGTAGTCTGAGTGCAAAAAATTAAGTGAGTGTCCTAAATCCTCTAAATCCTTCTAACAGAGCACACTCCAAAATTGCCAGTGACTAATTCATTTTATTAATTCAGTTCAATCTGTTGCTTCCTAGAGCTACCAAATGTTTTCTTTGGCATCGTGTTTATAATCAAAATGTTTGCTTTAAAATTAAAACATTTGTTTTGATGATATGCATTTCCAAGAGCAGCTGAACCTTCTCAACAACTGAGACAGAACCAAGTGCAAACTGTTACAGAGCATTTCTGCAGCTCTCATTGGTGACCAGACCAGCATAAAGGGAGAGCAGAATATTTTTGCTTCTGAGATTAGAGACATGATTTGAATGTTACTAACTTAAAGGCAAGGCAAGTGACCAGTTTATTAAAAACGAACTTGATGAAGAAGTCCAAACACAAATGAAAGATGAATTCTTTGATCTTTGGAACATCAGGAAAGAATTTCAGGAAGAGACGAAACCTGCAAAAGGAAGTTGAGTTCCTGCACGGGATAGCAGGTCAAAGGGAAAAAAGAAACTAAGAGGTAAAGCAACAAAATTTCTGGGAACCTAAAAACAGGAGCAGAAAGCGTTTTCAAGACTATTGTGGAAATTCTGTAGACTCTGGAGGGGAAAGAAAAAAAAGGCGTGCAACGTGGGCTCAGTGACCACCTAGGACATATTATGATATAAAATATTAAATACACGCATTGAGGTTTGATCACTTTGAGGTAAGAATGCTCATAAAGAGGACACGTCTGAGAGAGACGGATTCATGAGATCTACAGCAGGACTATTCCTGTTTACATGTGACAAAGACAGGCAGTGCAAATGACTAGGGGAAGTCATGACAGACGTCACGGCCTGGTGATATATTTTTTTCAGCAAGAGGTGTGGGGAGCTAGCGAGGGAGATTCACAGTGTGACTCTGGGGGATTTCTAAAGAAAATTAGATTTATTAACTTGAATGAGTTCCTATCACGTCATGACTGGAAGAGATAGCCAAGCCATTTTGTGTGATCAACACAGGAACTTACATCGTAGCCACAAGAGGGACTGGATTTAGCTTTGACATTCAATTTAAAACTTAAAATAATGTAAAAGTATTTTTTTCTTTGGAATTCTGCAATCTCAGAAATCAAGATTGGAAGACTAAGGGAAATTAGGAATCTGCATATTTCTATATATACCAAGTGTGTGTGTGTGTGTGTGTGTGTGTGTGTGTGTGTGTGTGCGTGTGTGACCTATACGTATAGGTTTCTCTCTCTCTCTCTCTGACACACACACACACACACACACACACACACACACACACACACAATTGGGTACCCTTTTAAAATATATCTTTACAGGAGGAAGAATTTGATCCAAAAAGATCTACTGAATACAGGGTAAAACAGCAGGAAATTCTTTGGAGGAAATGAAAAGAATGGATGTGTATATTCAGTTCTTACAGATAATAGCTGAGGGGGTTATAAAATAAAGCTAAATCAAATTGATTGGCAGCAAGGGAGAAGTGATATTAAAGAGAAAGTGATAAGAAAGGAAAATCGTGTCTATGGTGATACACTCTAGAAATAATAAAGTAATTATAGGCAAGACACTATGGGAATACCCCGTATGGTACAAAGGAGGTGCTAGGGGCTACATGAATATTATTTAAAGTTCATTGGAAAAAATGAGCTGGATGCTATAGAAAAATGCAATTAGATATTGTGCTATCCTCTGGATTTATAACCAAGCCCAAGTTTTTCATTATAGGTATCTTTCAGATCCACACAATAGCAACAGAATTCTGTTGTTGTTTTTGTTCAGACATACTCAGTTGGCTGGAAATCTGCTAACTCCACTACTGATCTGTAGAATTGATTCAAATTATTTAACGTCATTACTTCATAAGTAACTTGCTCTAGATCAGTGTTGCCTTGACTTTGTACAGCTGTCTACAAAAAGTGATGGTTAAAAAAGTCTGTAATGTTTGACATTTGTGTAGCAATATTACATCAATAATCAGAAACTCTCTCTCTATCTCTCTCTTTAAAGAGATCAAAACTCCACTGACAGGAAATTTTCTTTTTGTCACATATCACGACTCTCATTGTAAAAAATTCAGGACACCGAGAAAAATACTGAAATAATTCAAGAAATTAAATTCAAACGACGCAGTTCAATTATGAAATTTAAAAGTGCTTTCTTCCTTGGGGTGTGCTTTTCTATCTACCTTCCCACTGATCAATCTAGATACTCTACACTAGAAAGAGAATATGGACTGGTATAGAATTATATAGCAAGCTTAGCACAGTTGCTACTTAATGTGGTCTCTGCCAGGATAGCAATCTCTAGAACAGTCTCCAAGCAGAAATGAGTCCACTAAACACCTGCATAGACTAAGAACACTCATGGTCTGCCTCAATTTATTCACCTCCAGTGTGAAATGAAGGATTTTCCTGGGTTCCTTGTGTTTAGACTGACGTTCAAGGTTACAGCCTTTCCAATGTAGATTATGATGCTCATACATCAAAGAAACAGCAAGAGCCACCTGATAGTTGTTTCTGTCTTTCCCTTTCTAATTCTATACTAATAGTTTTCTTGACTTAAGTAATGCTAAATATTTGTGGCTCAATCTCCCTCACTTCTACCTAACACATACCTCCACCCTCACCCTAAAAAACTGCAATCATGATGGAAAAGTGACTCCAGTCACCTCCCTGCAGTCAAGCATCAGTTTTGATGACACCTGAATTGACAGGACTGAGCAAAACCGAGAACATGGCATTTTGTGCCTTACTCAGTTACATGTGCATACAAGGACGCAAGTTGCAGTTGTGAGTTTTAATGATAGACCTGAGTTTGAAGATAAAAATGAGAATCTCTAGGGATAGGGATCTGTTAATAGAACAAAAAACAAAGATTAAAAAGTACTTTTCTTTTGAGTAGCTTTGGTCTGCTTAGTTTGAATTTTTAAAAATTTTTTTTTAATGTTTATTTATTTTTGAAAGAGTGAGACAGAGTGTGAGCAGGGGAGGGCCACAGAGACGGAGACACAGAATCGGAAGCAAGCCCCAGGCTCTGAGCTGTCAGCACAGAGCCCGATGCGGGGCTCAAACCACGAACCATGAGAACATGACCTGAGCTGAGGTCGGATGCCTAACCAACTGAGCCTGCTTGGTTTGAAATTTTTATCGTTACCCTAAAAGTAAGAAATAGCTATAAGGTAAACCAGATAACAAAATGATATATGCAGGACTGTTATTTGCAAACACACACACACACACACACACACACACACACACCCCTAATCAAAAGAGAGCAGGAAAAACAAGTATTCTAAAACTCATAGTAGAATTATCAGGTCTTATGAATAATTGGGCTATGGCAACTTTCCCTTTATCAATGAAACACCTGCCCATTGTCAAGGAACACCTTGACAATGGCACAATTTTCAAAACTGAAATGTATTATTTAAGACCACACGCACATCATAAAATGAAACTAAAATATCTTAAAATCTCTTCTAATCATTTAATATCTACATGATATTGTCAGGTGAATGAGAATTATAGTGCCCCCCCCACTTTTTTTGTTTGTTTTCTAAGTACACTGACAGTCAATGGGCAAAAAGATAAACATCATAAACAGTCTGTTTTCCCAGGAGTAAATCAGTGATCAACATTAAGCTGTTTTGTGGCAGGATGAACGCGCTACAAATTCAAGACAACTAAAGCCATTTCTTGATGTTCTTGAGTTGTTGAAAACAATGTCCCAGATGAATGGAAAGGGATGAATAAATGTCTATACACGCTGACCAGGAAAATTCCTCACATTTAAGCCAGTGTTTCATTGTGTTTTCAAATTTTTAACCTGAAAGCTCTGAGCTAATTACATTTTCATAAAACTGACTTTTGGTTTTATCTTCTTTCAAGAACAAATGGCTTTGATTCACTTTAAATAAACAGAAATCAAACCAACCTTCAAAAGTATTTTTACGCATTTATACTTTTTCATGAACATAGTAACAGTTAATTCCTAGGTAGCAAAGATTATTATATTATTTCATCACTTTTCAAAGTAACAACTTGCATGGTTATTATTTTCAATGCCTTTTTTCCCCTGTCTGGTTACTATATTTATTCATAAGTTATATTCACTGTAATGTTTTCTTTTTCAGATCTAATTGAAGAAAATACTGTGCCGCAAAGCTTGTTAGCTATAAAGTCCCTTCTACCCTATTAGCAACGGGATTTTAATGAGTTACATAAGGAAGAGGAAGTTTACCGTCTCTAGTGAAGTTCAGAATTCATGATGATTATGGAAAAGTACAACACAAGATTTTTTTTCAACAGCGAAAGGCAGAAAAGAGATAGAAAAAAAAAGAATGAATAAAATGTTCGGGTTTCAGATGTTAAATGATTGAAACAGTTTCTATTTAAATGCAAATTTGACTTTTTAAAAGATGGGACTACCAGTAACTGCACCCTAAATGGTAAAATGAAAATCAATTTGAAATATGGGATGAATAAAGTATATGTGGACTTTCTGGGAATAATTTTTTATTATGAAAACCCTGATGCATTTTCCTTTGCTCAATCCATCTTCGACTTTGGACAGCTATGTCTGGGATGAAATGCAAACATTTTTTAATTTGTTTAAGCACAAACATGGCCAGCTCACTAGAAGCTTCCTTGTTCATTCAAGTCAGAATTCACCAAATAATGATCAACAGTATGATGTATGTAAAATACAGGACCAAAACTAAGAGGTTAACTGCAGCATTATAATGACCAATAGTCACTATATGTTTTTTATGATGTTGAGGAAATCACTTTTAAGAAATGGAAATCACTACATTCTATTGATTCAAGAACAGAATCTTCAGACATAAGTCAGCAGAGTTGACACTTTCAAATACATAAAATGTGACATCTGCTCTTACAAATGCACTATCCAGGCCGTAAATCATCAAAGAGAAAAACAGTTCAATGTCATCTCAGCCACCATAAGCTATGGTTTTACAACTGAGAGATAAAAATAGTCATACTGTCTCTGTGACATCTAAACCACTTTTCTATTGCAGAACGTCCATGTTCTAATTTATCTTTGTGGTTGAATAACACACAATCAATTGTAAGCAACTAGTGTAGTTTGATTTCAGTCAACTGCAATTTTCTCTAGCTTTATCTTTTCCCCCATGGAGGTGACTTGAAATTATATCCACACACACTATCTCAATTTTTGTGGTTGCTTAAGTATGCCAAGCTTGTAGCCATCATTCCAAGGGCCAACATATGGCCCTAACCCATACATGAAACTTACAATTTAAATAGAGACATTAACACTTGTATGCATTGTAATAATTAAACATCCGTGTTCGGCTGGAAAAAGAAGCTTTCCTTAGACTTAAAATACGACCAGAGTATGGTCTTTGTGTAAGATCCCTGGTCCCACCACTTTTTAACCATGAAAACTCAAGCAAATTATGTCACCTCTATGGGAACTCGTCTGAAAAACAGGTTAAAAATTCCCATCTTTCAGCAGAAATTTTAAAGCTGAAGTGAGATAAATTAAGTACGCAAAACAATGCTTGACATATACTCTAGATAACACAGTAAATAGTGACTACTGTTGCTATTAATGTTGGGTTATTTTTTATTAGCCCGTGGTATAATAAAATAGAGTATTTTTTGTGACCGCAGTAGATAACAATGCTTGTTCACTTATCCCAGCACTTAAAGAAATCCAAAAGAGTAGCTTATACCTGGAACATGTGTGATTAGATTTTTATTTCATTTTGCAAGTCATGTTGATATTTAAATATTTATTTCGTGTAATCTTAAAATATCATTATCATAAGTAGTTTTTAAAAATTCTACAATAAAAATGATTAAGAATCACAACGTAGGTATCATTTATCTCAACATTCTGAGTAGAGTTAAAAGGAAGGCAATACTTTCTATAAACTAGGAACAACTGTTGGCAAATGGGATCCTATACATATTAATAATGATCTTATCACATTTTTGCATTTGTTAAATCATATTAACTTGGAAAAGTAAGAATTATCACAATAAAATATAACTAATGTTTCAGTAGAATTTGCTACATCAACAACATTAATCACCGGATTTCTATCATCTCTCTCTCTTTTTTTTTTTTTTGTAATGAGAGTAAAACAATGAGGCAGAACCTGCTAATCAAGTTGGTTTCTGGAATGACAGACTTGTGCACTGACAATCTTCTTGGAATTGAAACACAGTGTCTTTTATTTTTCTCCACGGTACTGCAGTGACGCTCAAAGCCCAGTCTCCTGGTATCCACCAGCCCCTTGGCTGATGTTGAAAGAGAACGGCTGTCCTTGGTGGATTTAAAGCTATTAGATTAGCAGTTCTGATGCATTTTCTCTCTGAAACCTTTTTATTAGTGAACCAGCACACCCCAGGGTCTTTGCTTGTCAGACCATTATAGGCACAGCCTTTGGCTGCTCTCCATGCCTCAGTTTGCCAAATTTGCGTACAGTTATTGTCTAAAGTGCTCGCTGTCATATGCTCTTGCTTACGGAGACCTTTTGCATGAATTCCAGATCCTCTAGTGTTCAAACGAGCACTGCAAAAAATTCACGTTTTGCCAGAAAACCAACGTTCTCTGAGCATTCATGGGTTAGAGTCACTGAATGCGTGCTGCCTTTATTTAGCGGAAGAAAACATTTTACAGTAGAACTCCTAAGCCTCTGGTCTTTGCCCACAGATGTGAGATTCTTGAATAAGGACAAGAGAAGTTGTTTTAGAAAAACTGGGATGCTGTTTCACTAGTTCACTAGGTCCTATCACTGGCTTTTAAAGGAATCCTAGGCCCTGATGCCTTTACTTCCCTCTTTAGAAAAGGGAGTGTTGTTCTATTGTGATGGATGGTTTTATTGGAAGACAGAAGGGGGTGTAGGGAAGAAAACAAGTTGTAATTAGATATATGCTTACATCTCTCTCATCGAAGTCCTATAATTCCTCATTGTCAGGGATTGTTAGATTACAAGCTTATCAAGGACAGGTGTCGATTCCTCTTCTCTGTATTTCTTCCAAAGGGCCTAATGTAAATCTCACCCTCTGGTAACATCCATTAAATACTGACTTAATACCATATAGGCTTAATGCCAGCATCTTCCTTTAAACATAATATTTAACTTTGGCCTTAGGTACACTACTGGCCTTGAATTCTTGAGATACAGCTGGCGCTTGAACAGGAGGGGGTTGGGGCTCCAATCCACTGCATAGTCAAAAACCCACCGAATAAATTTTGACTTCTCCAAAATGTAATTACTAATAGCCTACTGCTGGAAGCCTTACTGATAACAAGCAGTAGATTAACACCTGTTTTGTATGTTATCTGTATTATATATTGTATTCTTACAATAAAGTAAGCTAGAGAGAAGAAAATGTTATTAAGAAAATCATAAGCAACAGAAAGCACACTTACAGTACTGAACTATATTTATTGAAAAAAATCTGTGTCTGAGTTGACCTGCACAGTTCAACCTCGTGCTGTTCAAGGGTCACCTGTACTAACTTTAAATAGCTGACTGCAGTAAGTTAACCAAAATTTATGATAAGTGGGATTTTTTTTGTGCATGAAATAACCCAACAGTAACTCTTAAATAAAAGAAAACTCATTTAAATGCAGGTATTTCGACTGTGTTTTCTAATGCTTAAGTTCTACTTCCTCCAAGAAGCTTCCTTTTTAACTCTAGAATGCATAGATTCTTTTTTTAAGTTCTCTTAGGGATAATGCTGAGTACAGGCATGAGCCTAGTACAGCCTTCATGATGGATCGAATCATGCTGAAGTTGGGTAGCAAAATCCTGGCCCACAGAGATTAAGGAAAGCTAGAAATAAGTCCCCCAACATCCCACCCTGGGCCCGATGATAGTGTATTTGCTGGTCTCTTACATTCTCCCAGCGCCCACAAAACAGACCACTACTTCTCAGATATCCTCAGACCTGTCAGTAATCAGCACTGCTCTGCTGGAAAGGATGGAGTTGTAACTTGTTTTCGATGTGTATTTTTATAATGTTTATTTTTATTTATTTTGGAGAGAGAGAGAGACAGAGACAGAGCACAAGCTGGGGAGGGGCAGAGAAAGAGGGAGACGCAGAATCCAGAGCAGGCTCCAGGCTCCAGGCTCTGACATGTCAGCACGGAGCCCGACGTGGGGCTCGAACTCACGAACGTGAGATCATGACCTGAGCGGAAACCAAGAGTCTGACGCTTAACTGACTAAGCCACCCAGCGCACCTGGAGTTGTAATTTGTTTTCAATTATGTAACCTTTTTTGTCTTTTTTTTTTTATTATTATACTCTGTCATTTGACACAGTTCTACGAAATTCTTCTTTCTTGGAAAATTGATTTAACCTACTGTCTAAAATTAGGGGGAAGAAAGAGAAATGGCACTTAAAAACGGTAGTGTATGAACTTTTCAGTCGAAGGCAATATGGGTAAATTTATGAAGCGCACAGGAACTGTCACCTAGTTACTAGAGGTTAAGAACAGTGCATCCAAAATGTAAACCAAGGACCTACGTTCAGAGAAAATATGAAGGGGTCTGAAATGTTCAGCCGGGGATAGAGATCAATGAAGGAAATCTGAGTGAAGATATCTGGTTAATGTAATGTGTTTACTACCAAACCAGAAGAAAGGAAATCTATTGTTGAATAAACAACGGAGCCTCCTTCAATTCCTTTTGAAAGATGGCAGGGTAACAACAACAACAAACAAACAAGTAAATAAATAAAAGTTGTGTCGCTATTTTTTGGCAAACTTGATTAGTCATTCTGTCCATGAAATTTTACCACACACTGACATTATTTAAATAGTTTCTACAGATATTAAACTACATGGATGATGATGTATGGGGTAATCAATATGGGGATGTTTATCTAAGACGCTGGGAGGTTCTCAGCTATGGCACTAATAACCTACTAAGGAAAAGATTTCTTTCTTTTTTTTTACATTCATTCATTCATTCATTCATTCATTCATTTAGAGAGACAGAGAGAAAGCACGAGTGGGGGAGGAGCAGAGCGAGAAGGAATCATAGAATCCAAAGCAGGCTCCAGGTTGCCAGCTGTCGGCACAGACCCCAAAGTGGGGCTTTGGGGTCACAAGCCATAAGATCGTGACCCGAGCTGAAGTTGGACGCTTAACCGACAGCCACCCAGGTGCCCCAGAAAAGATTTCTTTCTTAAGAAGACCCTAGTTGCTTTTGAATTTAGCATGCACTTCCATTCACTTATCTATTACCTGCTTCATTTCCAATACATTTAAATTTGAACTCATGGTTGTTTGAACTTTCAAAATAGAGAAGGTATTCTACATAGTTTTCTTTTTTTATAGATTAGAAACATTTCTTCTCACTCTTATCCATTTCTTTTGTCAAATGAAACAGCTTTAATTGGAGTGATTTCCATTTTCCTCAGGTCAATTGGTAAAAGACTGGTTAAATTACCTGTGCATTTGTTTGAATGAGAGAACTATGTTATATCCAGATTTACAAGGTATCTTAATTACCCACATTTCCAGGCTTATGTAGTGGTAGAATGAAATATCTTAAAGAAATTGTACACGTTTAAGTTGCTGCCTGTGTGACAAGATTATTAATGGATAAATGGATAAATAAGAAACAGTGGGAGGCCCACTGAATGTATCTATCTTTTAATAAAGGGGAAAAAAATCTGTGCTCACTGAAATCACGTCTATCAGAGGCTGCAGAATTGCTTGTCTGTTCTTATCTGCCAGGCCTGTCCTAAGCCTTGAAAGGACGGTGGTCCATGGGGCAGGCCACCTCTCGGCTACTACTTCTTGGCCTGGAGGCAGATCCTTCGGTACAGAAACTCATTTCCTCCTAACTGTTATTGCTCTAGCATTACATGAAATTTAATGGCCAGTCATAAGTCCTACAGAGTTCAATGGGAATGACAACATTCCAAGAAGTCTCTCGATGTGGTGGCTCCCTCAGTGGCAGCAAAATTTCTCATGGTGGATGTCTTATGACATTTTCCTTTGAAAATTCATTGGCAAATCACGCTGTCAGGCTATAAAGATGGCCTCACATATGGTCATCAGAAAGTTAATTTCTTGACAGAATTTGGCACATTACAAATAGCCGGTTAGCTTGGTCTAAAGCTATAAATATCGCTTCTACTTAGGGAGCATGAAGGGAGGAATGGGGCCAGGAAGACTTCAGTAGATCTTAAGCTCCAGGTCTTTCTTTCGGCTTAAATCATGTGTAGTTTTTCTTCCCCCTCTCCCTCCAGCTCTTATAACCTCCCTCCCTCTCTTCCTCCCTCCCTCTCTTCTTCCCTCCCTTTCTCCCTTCCTCTCTCTTCCTTCCTTCCTCCCTCCCTTCTTCCCTTCCTTCCTTCTTTCCTTCCTTCCTTCCTCCCTCCCTTCTTCCCTTCCTTCTTTCCTTCCTTCCTTGCTTCCTTCCTCCCTTCCTTCTTCCTTGCTCCCTTCCTCTCTTCCTCCCTTCCTCTCTTCTCTTCCTTCCTTCCTTCCTTCCTTCCTTCCTTCCTTCCTCTCTCCTTCCCTCCCTCCCTTCCTTTTTTCTTCCCTTTCTTTCCTTCCCTTCCCTTCCTTTCCCTCGCTCCTTCCTTACTTTATGCATTCTTTCCTTTAATTCTTTTCCTCCTTTTTCTTTTTTAATGAGTACAAGCTATTCCCATCTCCCATCTTGTACTCTGTGGGCTCTTTGTCTCTCTTTTCCTTCCCCCCTTTGTTTCTTCCACATTCTACTGTTTTCCTTCTCTTTACTTCTCCTTGAGGTGGAGGATTCTCTCTTAGAGAATCTAAGAGCACCTTCTGCTGCCACTTAATCTCACCTGTGGCGCGGCACCAGCAAAGGGAGATGTAAAATAAGCAAGAAATACGCAAATGGAAAATGTACTTAAAAATCTGACCAGCTGTAAGTAATCTGTAATACAGATTTGGAATAAACATGGAAGGAGAATAGTGTCTTCTTTCAATCTGGAGGGTTTGTTTGAATTGGAAGATTGAGGAATTATACTCTTGACTTGAAAAGTGATCTTCCAAGTTCATGTTCAAGACACAAAAATCTGGGTTCACTTTCTAGTTCTTTCACTTAGGTAGTTATGGAATCTTGGACCGGTTACTTAAAATCTGGAAGCCTGAGTTTTCTCATGAACAAAATGAGGCTACAAAGGAGTGCTTGATGAAAAGACTACTGCAAATATTAAACGAAACAGTGCAAATAAAATGCTTAGTAAGTTGCTTTACACTCAGAAAGCAGGGGCACCTGGGTGGCTCAGTCAGTTGAGCATCTGACTCTTGATTTTGGCTCAGGTCATGCTCTCATGGTTCATGCAGAGCCTGCTTGGGATTCTCTCTCTCCCTCTCTCTCTCTCTCTCTCTCTCTCTCTCTCTGCCCCTCCCCTGCTTGCACTCTCTCTGTCTCTCTCTCAAAATGAAAACAAATGTTAAAGAAAAAAGAAAACAGGTCACAAATATGTTAGCAATTACTATGACCATCATGATTACTGTGTTTCAGAAAGATTACCATAGAAGAACTTAAAAATTGCCAAAGATACTGAAGTATTTTAGGTAGGAGCTGCTGAGAAGATAATATTAAAACGCTGCATATAATTTTAAGAATGAGGAAGCCAACCCAAATCCAAATGTAAAATCTGCAGCGGGTTTATTTACAGCTACCTCTTTGCCTGCCATAATCGTGCCGGATTCCACCACAGCGCAGGGGGCTTTGACGGGATTGTGATCCTAGCCGTATCACCTGATAGCTGTATGAAATTATGAAAGCCATTTAACCTTTCCGAATCTCGGTCCTTACAACCCTCTTCAACAAAACTGGGATAATAACAGCCACCACGTTGCAATATTGTGAGGATCAACTATAATAATGTATTTGACGGCTTTATAATGAGCCAAGGGCTATTATCCCCATGCACTGCACTAAGGGAGCACAAGTCTCTTGCTCCTACAGTCACAGCTCCTGCTAAAAACAAATCGGAGTTAAATGAAAAGAGTGGCGGGGTTTTTGACAAAAGACCATTGTGCATGTCCTCTCCATTGGCCTTCTGATAAAGGCCGGGTGGCCGGGAGATGTGTCCATTTGCATAGCTGAATCGCGATCATAACCGTCATGGTAGTAAATAAAGGGTGTTTCTTTCACTGTTGCTTTCTGAAACGAAAGAAAGCCAGTGTCTCTGGGGAAAGAAGTTTGCCTGGACAAAGAAAGAACTCATGGAAAAACCATGAAGCTAATTTCAGATATATTGTATTTTAGATCCCTTTTCAGTTGACTCACGGAACATGTCAGGATTGACAATTACACATAATTTATCTAAAGAACATAAAGATACAGGTAGTGACTGGACATTATTTAACAAAAGCCAAGGTAACAAAGAGACTAAGGATTAGCCTGCCACCAATGTGATTTCAATCCATGAAAAACTCTTTCTCTTGGAGGAAAATCCTATTTATTTCTATTCTATCTTCAAAGCACAATGGGCAGCTTTACCGTGTGGAAGAATCCTTGCCCCCCAAAAAGCAGCCCAGCCCAACAAGGTCTGCTGAAAACACCCTTGACTCACCAGCACAAACTACCTACCGCCCTGGGCTCGCTCTCTAACTGAAAAGCTCTAGGAAGGGAGAAGAGAAGGGTCTTTTTTGTTTCAAGTGAAGGACAGTGTGACAGCGTCACATTAGCTTCAGGTGTACGACACAGCGATTCAACAAGCCTCTCCCTTCTGCTGTGCTCGCCAAGTGTAGCGACCCCCTGAGAAGAGGAAGGATTTTTGCTCGTGTGTTCATTTCTAAGAGAGCCTAGCTTTCTGGACATGGCAGCGTGGGTTGGCACAAGTCCGCAAATCCCTTCTCGTGTCCTGAGATCTCCTTACTAACATCTGTATTTGTTTCTCATGTCCTTCTTTCAAACTAGGTCAACGTGGGCTGCAAGGTGAGTAGCCCAGTCACTAACTGTCTAAAACTTTGATCAAGGTATTTAACCTCTCCCCTCTTCTTATCAGTTTCTGAATTGATAAGAGGAGAATAATAGCAATAATAATAATACCACCTCTGTCTTGGGTTTGCGTGAATATTAAGTGAGATTATAGATAAAACTCCGATTCTGTTTCTTGGAAAAGAATAATAGCCCAAGCACCTTATCTGCTCTCCTGCCACCACTGTTCCGGGACCCACGTTACCTGCGTGCATTACTACAAACAGTGATTGGACATGTGACCCCGATGCCGCTTTGTAAAGGAGCCCATCCTCTGCATGTGGTGAGGACAGAAACGCTACAAGGGAGGAATTCATTAAAGGTCAAGGTGAGGCTTGACACACTAATTTAAAGGGGAAGGAACTAAACTCCAAAGGGGCCTGACCTGACTTTTTATATTTAAATAATTCCTGGGTTGGTGGAGACCACCCAGACACTATGGCTCACTTCTCCTCCTTCTGGTCACCCTCATCTCCTCTCAGCAAAATGCAATCAACCTTTTGTTTCTTTATGCGACTACAGGAAAAACGTGGTATTCCAAAAATTAGGCATTTAACGGTGAAGTAAACCAATAACCAACCTGACAGTTGGATTAACGGCTATTGGAGGACCTCTGATTATTAGTTTAGAACACAAGAGTCCAATCCCATGTTTGGAGAAGGGACGGAAGAACTCAGGCATGAACATTTCCCCGATATTACCACGGCTCATACCAGGAATATTGGGAGAGGGTGTTAGGAAGGAGCAACTGGGCAAGGGAGGACCAAGGTAGTGGGATATTTGGGGAATATGACCCCCACCCCTCCATATTGCCCATCAACCGACCCCTCCCCCCCCCCCATGAGAATGATGCACCCACAGAGAACTTGATCTGCACTGGCCAGAGGCTTGAAGTCTTAACCAACACACCTCACGTGAAATCACTCTATTTATAGGGAAAAAATCAGTATTCCATCTAAAAATCAGAATCAGGATATGGGGACCCTGGGTGGCTCAGTAGGTTGAGTGTCCGACTTTGGCTCAGGTCATGGTCTCATGGTTCGCAACTCTGAGCCCCGCATGGAGCCCGCTTCAGACCCTCTGTCCTCCCGTCTCTCTGCTCCTCCCCCGCTCCTCCTGCTCGCTCTCTCGAAAATGCATAAACATTTAGAAAAGATTTTAAAAAGTAAGTCAGAATCAGGATATCATTTTCACTCTAAAAAAGGCTGCTGGAGTAAATAACTAATGGAATAAAACCTAGGAAATTAATTCATATCCTTTTATCTTCCATTAAAAAATAGTGATCATGATCATAGCTCATTTTTAAAAGAATCACCTGTGTGCAAACATCTCACTTTTCCTTTGACTTCAAAAATGACAGACTCATAGGGAGGTGAGGGAACTTACTGTCTCAACTTCACCCAGAAGGAAACCGAGTCACAGATCATGAAATGACTGGTCCCAGTGTCCTCAGCCAGCTGGCAGAAACTGGCAGAAACCTCTCATTCCCAGGCAGTGCACCCTCGTGGCACTCACATCCGTTCCCATAGGTTAAAAAATACCCTAAAATAAACTGATTCAGGAAATACTAGAAACGAATACATTAAACTTGTGGTTAATACTGGGATACAGGGGCGCCTGGGTGGCTCGGTCGGTTAAGCGTCCGACTTCGGCTCAGGTCATGATCTCGCGGTCCGTGAGTTCGAGCCCCGCGTCGGGCTCTGTGCTGACAGCTCGGAGCCTGGAGCCTGTTTCAGATTCTGTGTCTCCCTCTCTCTCTGCCCCTCCCCCGTTCATGCTCTATCTCTCTCTGTCTCAAAAATAAATAAACGTTAAAAAAAATTAAAAAAAATACTGGGATACATAGTCCTTTGTGATATGCTGGCAATTCTGTTCCTGCTGGTGCTTGTAGCTCACAACTATCGGCTCACGTTTACATAGCCCTTCATACAACTGCGGGCAGAGCGGTATGTTCTCAGTTCTAGGATTTCCAGCAGGCCAATGGGTGAGATTATGCCACAGTACGCACTTACTATTGTTTATCTGGATATTACGCCATTCGCTCCAGGACCTTACTCCCCGCCTGGAAGTTGGAGTCTAATAGACTGTTAAACAACATCCTATTTTGGATTTGGTCACACAAGGCTACCATCAAATATATCACGTAATCTAGCCATAATGTCCTACATATGAGGTTTCAGATTATGTTAAAGACACCATTCCGTAATTTAAAACTCCGTAAATTTTAAGTTCTGACTCCCAGTATTGTAGGAGGTATGGCTATTCGTGTGCTGAATGTACTGTGCCCCCCTCAACCTCCCCATCTGAGCTTAACTGTGCCTGGAAATATTTTTATTGAAGGCAGTTTAGTTAAGTAGACTGAGCAGGAAAAATGAAGTCATGTTGTTTCCCTCTGTTTATTTTGATTAGAAAATTAAGAAGCATTTTATAAAATAACCATGTCTCTCTCTTGAGGAGTAAATAGAACATGAAAGCATGTTGCCAGATCCCATAGGAATCTTTTTCTGAAATCTATTATCCCAAAGTGACTAGAAGCATGGACTACATGATTTTGTAACGGGTGGTAGTAGGGAGAGGAAGGAAACAGTGATTGTTTTAGAAATGAGTAATGTTAAAAAGAAACTGTGATCATCCAGCGTATTTACAGAGTGCTATGTATTAAGTATTGATGTATAAAACTCTTATCGGTATATTAAAAACAAGACCTTTTGTACAAGGGCGAAGTTGACAATATGCTATTATTCTGTGGAGTCCATAAGGAATTAATACATGAGCTCAGAAATCAAACAATGATAGGAGTGGCTAAAGCTTTGCTTTGTAAAAGTTCCTGTAAATTCAGATGCTATCCAAAGGGTCACAGTGGACCACTCCCCCTAAAACGACCAAATTCACTTCATCTCTCATCACTGATCGTTGGAAATTTTCCTGTCATCTATTTTCATACTGAGTGTTGAGCCTTTTCATTTTTCCCAAGTCTTTGGAAGGGAGGCGGAATCAAAGCCTGTGTTGGTATGTAGAATACACACCGTGGCCTTCCCATCACCAGACAAAGCCACCCGAAATCAAGCCACTGTTACGTCAAAACTTGTGAGGAGTAGATAAGAAAAATACACTGATGGGGAGAAAACTGCTGGTGACCTGCTCCAAGCTTAAATATCTTTGTTGTAAGGACAGTGACAAATAGAGAGCAGTTAAGAGTCATCTGGAGTACCAAAATTTCATGCCACTACTGTATTTATTTTTAGCATTTATTATTATTCATTGGGTACTCCTGGAATAATGGTGCTGTGAATTATGCATTGCAGAATGGAATGGGGGAGTGGTATGTATAATTCTAAATTTACAAACACGAGAGAAATTAGTAATACTGCAGTTATCAAAGGAAACAGGCCTAATTAAAGAAATAACTGCTACAAAACCATATGCAACTCAAACCAGAAAAAGACAATTCAAATTTAATGAATGCCTTTAATATTAATTACAGAATTCGTAACAATACATTGGGACAGCTCTCTTGGAGAATTCAGCTTACTGTTTAACAGTTTCTGACTAATTTTATTAACCTGTACATCTGAGAGGATCAACCCCCTCTGGGTTTAATTAGAAGAAAATTCAATTTAAATCTAAATGTCAACAGTGGTTACTAATTATGGCAAGGCCCTGGACGGGACAGCAAGTCTGTAATCAGGCAGTTCCCTGGTAACAATTAACACTTTCTTTCTGAGTTACGAGTGCGTTAGGATATTTTAAAATAAATACGATTCAGCATGGGACACCGCTAATATCATGAGCCCCTACTGCTGGGTGCAGACATGCAGAAGAGGATGCCAAATTAAATTACAGAGATTTCTCAAACATATAGCTGAATAATAAGCAGCTACAAAACTAGGTCAGGGTCGAAAAGCTAGAGCTGAATGCCCCTCCCCCAACATGCAAAATAAATATACCCACTATCTCTGAATGGAAATCATTCTTTTGTTATGCCCTTTGTCAAGAATACATTATTGCAAAATGATATTTATTTCCACAATCTTCACAGCTGTGAGCACGACTGAATTAATCTTTCTAGAACTGATTTCATTTGCAATTTCATGATTATGATTATAAAATGTAAATTTATTACTTAAAAGAGAAATGATTATAAAAGACACAGATAAAAAAAGACAGTTCTTTATCTATTGGTTTGCTTTGCTCGATACTAATGAAATAAATAGCTGACTAACCCTGAAATAAAAACAAACAGCATATAAATGATGGCAAAAATGTGAAATGAAAGCGAGGAAGACAATAAAAAAAATCAACTCTTTTAACGTAACACATACGCCGATTCTATGGCTCACAGAAGTATCAGGTCGTGCAAATTTTGTTGGCGAGGCTAGGCTTATGGTTTAGTCATTTGAGATTTTTCTATCACTGCCATTCTTTAAATGTTAGCATTAAAGATAATACAGAAAGTACTTGGTACTACTAATCTTTTTTTTTTTTCCCCCCCAGCTTTCAGTTTTATGCTCTTAAAAGATAATCACTAGCAGGCCATTCTCAGACTGTTTAATATTGATGCCCTAAATAACAAATTAGTTTAAAGAAACCCGTATTTATAAGACTTCAATTTTTCAAGGAATGCAGTCACTACATTGGTCTCCTGTTCTTGAAATATACTGCTCCTCAGAATCAATATTTAACTGCCTACTGTGTGCAAAGAACTGTATTGGTTGCCAGGGTATACACAAGGATTCGAAGACAAGCATTGCTGAGTTCAACGATGGCTACTTAAAAATAATAAAGTCAGTTTTTCTTGTAGTAACCAGGGCAAAATAAACCATTTATTTGATGCAGTAACTTTATTTACAGAACTCACTCTGCCCCCCAAACCAGAGTGATCCATTTTTGAAAGTTACCAACTGTATTTTTGCTGTTTAAAATTGAGACTCTGTAAATACAAACACAATTAGGACACACTGTATTAAATACGCTCGAGCGTCAAACGTCTCTTTACAGAGAGACCACTGATACCTATGGCTCAACTAAGAAATGAGTGTCAATAGATGGTTATAAGCACTTATGCTCATAATAGATGCAATGGTATCTTTAAATAAATATGAACACATAAGACTGCTGTTTAGCATGTCAACCCAATCAACAGAGATCATATTTCTATACCAGGAATGCGTCGACTAGCTTTCTGCATTTGTTCACAATCATAAAGCAAAACGCAAGCACTGTCACAAGGCATTTCTTGTATTCAATTGGATCCAAACTAGCTGCAGAGGAAAAGGCTATTTAAGCGTACGTGACAAAATAAGCTATGTATATGTGAATAAATTATTTTTTACTGTATGATTCCCTTCCATTGGCTTTACCTGTCTGAGACTCTGAGTGTTCAGTCAAATATTTCTACCTATGACTTTTATAGCTTTGTAGAGAGTGAGTGTGGCCGAGCTTTGGGTTCGTTCTCCCAATCCAAATATTATCTATCACCTCCTCTAGTGTGACGGTTAATCACTCTTGGCTGAAGATGTCTCTATTATTGCTTCTTTACAGTTCAGAGCCATGGACACTTCCACGGGCATGAAGGCCTTCTTCCTCCTTGAAGAGTCCACATTTCACCTCTGGGAGGCATGATGCCTCCACCAGGCTGCTACCGACAGAGCGCCTGGTGTTCACCAAGCAATTGCCCGGCTGGTATAATTCCATCCTGCAAGCAAAACCTTAGTCGGCTGTAAAACACGGTGTGCTGCTTTGTGTCGTCAAACTGCTCAGGGGTTCCATGTTTAAACGAAATCTGGAGAGGTCATGCCCATGTCAATGTTGCCTTTTTTCCCCCCTCCCCCGCCCCCCGCTTTTTTTCCTCTCCCTTTTTATTCTGTCTTTAAACAGTATCGTGCACCAGGGAGATTTTCACTGACTCCTTCGGCTTTCTCTTCTAGCTTCCAAAATGCTACCTGAGGCACCGTATCCTCCCCTGAAAGGTGACAGCATTAACAAGTGTGCCTTGTTGGTTAATTGCACAGCTTGGAGTTCTGCTTTAAACTAGCCGTTAATGACTTGTTTGTCCTGAGCTGAGGATACCTTTGAGATAATTTTCATAGGCATTCCATTATTAGACACCTGTTGGGTGTTGGATGTCTCAGAAGGAAGAAACACGTTCCTTAAAACTAAGTAAAATGAACTGACAAGAACAATGACATTAACTACATCAGAGACAGTATAAAAAGACAGTGCTTCTCAGACCAGTCTTAAACTGCAATTGACCGCGTAATATTATTGTAAATATTATAATGCAAACTCGGAACAGGTGTCGAGAGCTATTTTCCTACACTTTTAAATGTTAACTCTTTCTTTCTGCTTAACTGAAACTTTAGTTAAGATCTTTTGATAACAAAACGGAAGTTCTATAACCACAGCTCAATAATAAGGTGAATGGAAAAACAGTTGGTTTCTGTCTCCCTCAGCTGCTTACCTTGATGTGTTCAAGTCAAAAAGAGAAAGAGAGAGTGTACGTTCTCCATTATACCAACCACCACAATGGCAGACGATAAGTACAAAGCACTGTTTTGTACTCCCTGCTGGTATAAAATCTCTATTTTTAAAATCTTATGAGAAATTTAATTTTGTTTTCATTGAGGCCCATAGGTTTCCAGCAAGGACTAAGTGGATCTATCCTGTCACACTGTTTTGCAGCCATTAAAATGGTAAAGTTTTAAGGAAATCAGCTGTGTTATTTAAAAAAAAAATTTTTTTAAACATTTTATTTATTTTTGAGACAGGGAGAGACAGAGCATGAACAGGGGAGGGTCAGAGAGAGGGAGACACAGAATCTGAAACAGGCTCCAGGCTCTGAGCTGTCAGCACAGAGCCCGACGCGGGGCTCGAACTCACGGAGCGCGAGATCACGACCTGAGCCGAAGTCGGACGCTTAACTGACTAAGCCACCCAGGCGCCCCGAACTATGTTATTTTATACCTGATGTCATATTATGGTAGCTTCACAGCAACTTCGAGAAGCAGAGATGATGTTTCTGCGGAGAAGGGCCCCGGTGAGAAAGAAAATACCTCGTGGAAGAAGTGAGTATGGCAGTGGGAACAGGGAATTAGGAAGGTTCTGGAGCATTGCTCCTCCGTCTGTCCCTCGGCCCTCGGCCCGGCCATTGAATTTAATGACTCAGAAGAGCCCTCCTGTGTAATGTTAGGATCGGGAAGATTCTAGTGTAGTATTTCCCAAAGTGGGATCCACAACGTGAGAGTAGGTTATATTTAAATGGGCTAAGTTGGGACATGCCAGGTTAAGGAAAGGTCAACGAGCTTCTTTATGCCAAGATCACCCAAGGGTTCTGGATCATTCAAGAGGATTCTAAGTCCGGATATTCCGCACGCTTTTCTTGCCTCTTTACTCTCTAAGGTGTCCCTAAATTGCTTCACTCGTGCTGAGAGACTCCAGAAGCTACGGGGAATGGAGGTTCACTGGACTCCCCAGGGTGAGTGCAGCAACTGTAGACCGGAATGTTCTGGGCTTTTGCCCCTTGATTTTAATAACATGTTTATAGTTAATGCCCTTCTTGCTAAAACAAAACAAAACAAACTGAGACAAAACAAACCAATTGTTGGGGTGTAACTAACAATCCCACTATGATTACTCAGGACTGAGAACAGATAATTATAAGAAAAAAAAAGCCAACACAGATTATTCTGGTTGGTCTGTCTCATGTTGTTTATAATGATTTAACTTGCCAAGCCAGTTCTATAGGCTTCTGAAGCCTCTGCTTATATTGTTAAACCTGGTGGTCCAGGTAATCGTTACTTCTATCTTGTTTTAACTTCTTAAGATGGGGCTTTTCTGTTGATCAATAATCCTGACTTGATAGAATGTGTGTGTGTTTTTTTTTAAGGTAAATCCTGATTAATTTTCTCACCAGGATCATATCATATGCTTTCTTTCATATTCAAAATTCATTTGCTTTCTTAAATATTTAAGATTTTAAACATTAGAGTATGCTTCCTAAAATTGACAGATAATTATATATTCGAGAAAAAAGATCTACAATAGATTACTAACTACAGTATTCTTCAGGGCATCCGGTTTTAAACATGCATTGTTAAATAAGATGTTTGTTAGCCTTCAGCACTAAAGCCAAATTATTAGCAAAGAGCTAAGTGAAACCAAAGATATCTGCAACCCTGATCTTATCGAAATAATTATAGAACCTTTAATGTCCCACCAGGCACAGAGAGAAAAACAAATGCAGCCAAGAAGGAGAAGCATAATGGAAACAGACAGAAGTAGGACACTCATTCTACTTTTTACACAGCAGACACAAACTACTGTGGAAAGTTGAAGAGAATACAAAAATGACTGCCGAACCAAAAATAAATTTTAATTGCTGTCTCAATTGACAAAATATTAAGAAAATGCATTTAAGTAAAAGAAAAAGAAATTGCAATTTAATTGGGTTACTCTTTTCTTTTCATACAGATACATAATTGTTTAGATCAACAGACACATACTCATGTATATACGTGTGTGTGTGTGTGTGTGTGCACACGTGTATGACACATTTGGCTATGTAACAAGGCACGTGAGTATGCATCATGTGTGCTTCTCTGCTTTGGAATCATTACCAATTATTTTATTCAATGGTCAGTGTGTTTAATGTCCTATAATTTGGCTAGATAATATGCATAAATTGATTTGCTGTGCAAAATATTCTTCTCCCCATCAACTTTGGCTCTATCTTTACCATGAATCAGGCTTTATGCAAGTATTAAACAAAATACACTTATGAAATAACTGCATAACCCATAATAGGTGCTCAGTTTGTAAAATGACTTAATGAGGAAGTGAATGAGTCCTATCTTGCCTATGAGTCATTTCCACAATGAACGTTTTCTTTCTTAGTTGGAAAGATAGTGCTAAGAGTTTTGTGGATGTGCTTCAAGGACTAGCCTCCACAGCAACCACTTTGCTTTACAAACTGCACTGGGCTTCCACTCAAAATTTCCTTTATAGGCTAAGACACACTAATGGGAAAACCACTGGCCCAAGAAGTCATTCAAAGGTCTCCACAATTTGGTACCACCTCCTTTTCCAATCTATTTTCCTTATCTTTCACTTGGGACACACTGAACTATTTGTCAGTCCCTGATGGGACTGTTGCCGTTCTTTCTTGCAAAGAACACTTTTCTTTATCCTCTCCGCCTGCCTAAAACTTACATACGGTCTTTAGGGTCAGCTTCAAGTTCATATTTCTTGTGTGTCCGCACCACGTTCCTAGCGATGCTGCATCGTGTTAAATGAATACAACAGAGTATTTAAGATATGGTTCCTGTCAAAGCCCTAAAACGCCAAGCATATCTATGAAAAACCATCAACTAGTTATGTGATCAGACATTTTAGGATTTCTTTTTAAGTTTCAGCTGAACGTGTTACCATCCCTTCATAAAATAAACATAGTCGTTTACAGTAAACTATAAACTTTCGATAATCATCAACTTAAGAGTATGACACTTAAAGATGTATCTGTAGGTTATAGTTTAGGTAATATTAACTATACCTATATACAAAGGAAGTTTTCTCTTTTATTAAAAGGGTAGAGTTATAAAATTTAATTTCTCTAAGCAAATATAATAGCAGGAAATGTATCTAAAACCTTCCAACAAAGGGGCGATTCATTTCAACCTTTTTTCCCCCGTTGAAAAAAAAAACATCCTATGAAATCAAAGTGCCCTTGTATATATACCAGCTCCTGATGGAGGAGCTGGTGGTTTGAGAGAGAAACATAGTGTAAGATTCCTTAGTAGCTAATAAATACAGGGCTATTGTCCCTGAAAACACTGCCATCTGTTGTCAGAAAAGAAAGGTCACTTCTGAAATTTTGCCAGGCAATAGGTTTTCTACAATCATAGAAAAATAAAAAAATCTGAGACTCTTTCTTCACTGAGCAGGTCACCCTGCAGGAGAGAGAAGTCTCTGGAAACTGAAATTTGGAAGATGTCCAAAGTACAGAAATAGACCGGTTTTCTCAAATAGTGAAACGGTTCTCTAAAACAAAGTGACTCTCCACAGGCAGCTCTTACTAATTACCCTATACCGATCTGTATTATTTTACTTTCTTCCAAATACAGAGAGAGCCAAAGTTATGATTGAAATTCCAACCATCACACCTGGGTTAAGGCTATCTTTTTCTTAACTTTTCCTAAAACTTTCCATTAAATTTTATTAGGTGATAAATCCTACAATATTCCCTGTGGATCCATAAGAGAAGAGAAAGAAAAAAAAATCATCCAAATCATCATCTAGTCAATCTGTATGGGAGGGATTTTAAAAGTCTCGTATGTAACGCGTTATTTTCTGTCACAAAGTAATCTACACCTTCTAAGAAAGGATTATTACAGAAGCCATTTATCACTTACCAACCCTCTGAATTTTTTTTTTTTACCACTTTTAATTAGGGAATTTAAGTTGTACCCCAGATTAAATAGAGAAGGGGTTTATGAGCCATCATATCAGTTTAGATGTTCTAATTTCAGTGGTATGTTCTCAGTCCTTAAACTCATCCATGTTCATTTCAGTGTAGAAATCCAACCAAGGATTCCATGCCAGTGTAGAAGCTCCAACCAAGGACTCCCACACTGAGGCTTTACTTATGCTCCTTTAGTCCACATCACAACTATACGAGGTGGGCTTGCTAGACCCCATTCACAAATAAAAACATGAAAGAGGTTACGTATCCTCCCTGATTTCACACAGCCAGGAACACCAAAGTCAGGATTCAAATCCATAGGTATCCATCTCTAAAATCTTTGAGCATCCTTCTACAAGCCTTTGCCTCCACACGTGCTGTGGATTATAGCATTATGCCTGTTTCCAAATCGTATTTTATCTTTTAGGGGATGCACGGTGATTGTGATGCTTTTCCTTAAACATTTCTACTTCCTTTTTTTTAAAATTTTTTTAACGTTTATTTATTTTTGAGACAGAGAGAGACAGAGCATGAATGGGGGAGGGGCAGAGAGAGAGGCAGACGCAGAATCGGAAGCAGGCTCCAGGCTCTGAGCCATCAGCCCACGCGGGGCTCGAACCCATGGACCGTGAGATCGTGACCTGAGCTGAAGTCGGACACTTAACCAACTGAGCCACCCAGGCGCCCCAAACGTTTCTACTTCTTGAAACACAAAAGCCGGTAAACGCGTGGTAAGTAAAGGTGTATCCTAAGATATCCAGCTGGGAGCAGTTCACCAGTATGGGATTTAAAAATGACGACAGATGAGGGGCGCCTGGGCGGCTCAGTCGGTTAAGAGGCTGACTTCCCCTCCGGTTCATGAGTTCAAGCCCCGCATGGGCTCTGTGCTGACAGCTCTGAGCCTGGAGCCTGCTTCGGATTCTGTGTCTCCCTCTCTCTCTGCCCCTCCCCTGACTCGCGCTCTGTCTCCATCTCTCTCTTAAAAAAAATAAACAAACATTGGAAACATTTTTCAAAAACGATGATTCGCAAAGTAAAACTAAACAGGTGCCCAATCGTGCTTACGTGTGAAAGGCCGGCAGACCTGAACACGGCATGAACTGGCCTTGGCTTTGGGCTCACTGTGCCTAGAGGGACACTACCTTGAGGCAGGAGAGCAAAGCCCAGCCTGTTGCAGGGGTTGGAACTGAGACCTTGACGGCTCTAGTCAGAGGGAAAGGTGAAAAGCATCTATGAAAAGCATACCCACCATTCCCAAGTGGCTGAAAACCAGCCACTATTATGAACTCAGACTCCTTTCACTGACAGTTATGTTTAAATTATGAAAATCTCAGTGGTGTATGACTTCCACGATGCAATTTCTGAAGTTCACACTAATGATGTTCAGCAAACCTGCTTTGAGATCCCATCTTGCTGAGAAATGGCAGGCCTTTGAGAAAACCTTTGAGCCCACAGCTTAGCTTACGTGTATTCAATGCATTTATACCACCTTAAGAATAATTTATAAATCTGGTATAGTACACAGTAAATGCCCTACCTATGCCTATTACTGTAATAACCCACAATCTTAATAACGGTGTTGCACAGATCCTTCAGACTCTCACAACGTGAGAAAAAAAACTACCTGCATGGTCTGCTTTTATTAAAAACCATTGTAAAGGTGATCTATGACTCTGGTTTTCAATATTTGAGAATCATGTAACAGATAAAAAAAAAAAAAACAGTTGTGCGTTTCATCTAGTCAATCCTTTAATTTTACAATTGGAGAAACCCACCCCAGGGA
Source organism: Panthera pardus (assembly GCF_024362965.1). Classification (NCBI taxonomy): domain Eukaryota; kingdom Metazoa; phylum Chordata; class Mammalia; order Carnivora; family Felidae; genus Panthera; species Panthera pardus. The sequence goes on from NW_026527002.1 coordinate 10,415,558, forward strand.
GGTTAAGGGATTCGTTCAAAGTCCCACTACCACTTAGTAAAGAACTCAGCCAGTGCATGGCTTTTTCCACTATATTCCAAATAAAAGACCCTATTATTTTCCCATAGTCGAGAAGTTTTGACTGTCATAATGCCATGTTAAGTCACTAAGATTTATTTTCTGATTATTGCTAAATACCAACCCAACTTATTAGCTTCTCTGAATCTTGCTTTCCTCATCTATAAAATGGGAACAATGATATTGAATTCAAGATGGATTTGTTCTTGTTGTTGTGCCAAATAAATGCATTGCTCTCCTTTTGATGAAGTGTCACATCCCGAAGTGACCATAACCATTCTGTTGGTCACAAGAGCTGGACCTTGAGGGAAAAAAAAATGAATGAAGCATGTCTGAACTCAGCAGGCTTCTTATTTTCTGCTAAGTTAGAGGGAAAACCAGAGAGAACTTCAAATTGTGCACGTGAAAGAAAAGAGTTTAGAGTTTCTGCTCTAACCAAAACTATATTTAATCATTACAGGTAATGGAAAGAATAAGCTATAATAGTGAAAATGGAAAAGGACAGGACAGGACAGGACAAGAAAGGAGAGAAGAGAGGAGAGGACAGGAGAGGACAGGAGAGGGGAGGGGAGGGAAGGGAAGGGAAGAGGAGGGGAGGGGAGGGGAGAGGAGGGGAGGGGAGGGGAGGGGAGGACAGGAAAGATTAAAAGTAACAGCCAGAAGAACAGAACTGTCTGAAACTTTCTGGGGAGAGTCCTCTGAATAGGTAGTTCTCTTTTTTCCATGTCCCTATGCTTATTTTACATATTAGGTCTCTTCCGATGGACTGCAAACTCAGCGAAGGCAAGCCTCATATCTCTTAATCTTTGTAAATTCCCAATATTTAACAGTGTCTGCCATGTAAGAAGCATTTAGTATGTGCTCCTTGATACTAAGAAGTTGTCTGGAGAGTGGTCTTTTACCTATGGCTCAGAAACAACCTATCTTTTAAAGCATTTTAACCATCTTGGATATAAATATTTCTAAAATGATACTGTGCAATCACCACTTCATTAAAAAGCCTCCTTAGCACAGTTTTTTTTTTTTTTTCTTCTTAAAATATCAGAATGTTTTCCTGGAGCATAAATTACTATAATCTGCCATAAAAGGATGATATTCTCAAGGGGCTACTAAGTATGTTCTTGGTGTTGGATAATGGGTACATGCCTTTAGGCTTTGAAAGTTCTTAGAAGCGATTGTGTTTAAAACAGTTTTTTAGGATCTTACGTACCTATCAGGTTGTCACGTTTTTGTGGTCAGTTCTAGGTCTGACGCTAGTAACCAACAACCAACCCTCTTTATAATTAGTTGCTTCTAAACACAGTGCTTTAGGAAACCTTATCACGAACCCAGCTACACTGTGTATAAACATGAGTTTCAGATAATGCGGATTATATCTCTTCTGGCTCTCCTTTTTAATCTCTGCGTGTTTGGCTTTATGTCTCCCGCCAAAATAAAAAAAAAAAAAAATGTCTAAGCTCTAGGAAAGTGAGGGTAGTATTATCCCCATGTAATTTAGAGTGACAACATGTCCAAAGATTTTTTTTTTCCTAAAAGTAAATACATTAAAGTGCACAAAACTCCCAAACAAGTCAAATTTGACTAAACTTGCAAGTAATGAAACTATTAAAGATAATATTGGGGCGCCTGGGTGGCGCAGTCGGTTAGGCGTCCGACTTCAGCCAGGTCACGATCTCGCGGTCCGTGAGTTCGAGCCCCGCGTCAGGCTCTGGGTTGATGGCTCGGAGCCTGGAGCCTGTTCCCGATTCTGTGTCTCCCTCTCTCTCTGACCCTCCCCCGTTCATGCTCTGTCTCTCTCTGTCCCAAAAATAAATAAAAAACGTTGAAAAAAAAAAAAAAAAAAAAAAGATAATATTAAAGTGTTTTTTTTAATATCAACTATTAAGACAATGATAGTAGCCACTGAAATTCCTTTACTGTCCTATCAGCAGCCCGGCCTCACTCTGAAATTGCTCAGAAACCCGACTGTGGTTTATCTTCATATCCTTCGATATAAAAATATACCCTTAGTGGCAGAAAGTTTAAGCAACATGATTTTTAGTGATATTTCAGAAAAAAATTTAACAAACACATGATGGAATAGAAATTATACTTGACTTGGACTCAGAAGACCCAGGACCCAACCCTGATGGCCCTTAGTATGTCCCTCAGCAACTCTCTGTAAGATGTGCATTTTGGTAAGTTGACCTTAAAGTTCCCTGCCAGGATGAACCTTCCTGATTCTCCTGATTCTTCATTACAATATATGGGGGGGGGGGGGTAATAAAAAAAAAGAAGAAATGAGAATCTTATCCTGTCATAAATTCACCATTTGTTTACTTCATTTAATTCATTAGATATTCATTAAGCACCGACTGTATACCGATACGAGATTGAAGCCCAATCCCTACTCTCCAGAGGCTCCCCATTATCCAATCAGGAGGTAACACTCATACACAAATAAGGCAGCAAAGTTTATGTTGCTGACGCACACAAAGCCTTCATAATGCAATCCTAGCCTACTTTTCTAAGAGCCTCCTGGATAGCCATTCTAACCCTATAAAGGTTGCATTCCAAATAGACCAACTCCATCACTCCTGAAGCTTCCCCGTGATTTGCTCATGCCGTCCTCTGCCTTCCTCCCTGCCTGTGTCTCAATCTGCCTGGTGACGTCCTTCCTCCAGGGCCCACACAGACATCACCTTCTCCGCAGGACACCAGCTCTTTCCCCAGCCAGGACTTCATGCCTTCCCCTCCTGCCACTTCATACCTGTGACCACTACTGCACTTGCCTGCAGTGGCGTCTGTGTTCGTGTGACTGCCTCCCCCAGGAAGAGGACTCTTCAAGGACAGGGTCCTTCCTTTGCTCCAATTTTACCTCTAGGACTAGTGGAGCTCCAGGAACGAGTAAGTGCTCAAAAATGCTGACTGAATGAAACTGCACGGATAGTGACGAAGCTGCCACTTGCGTGGTGTAGACACTCAGGACTACAGCCCCATCAGGGTGTAAGTTTCAAGACCAGACACAATGAGACAAGAGAGCATGTGCAACAGCTTCACTCGTTCAAGGCCATCTATCAGTGTTGGATTTGTTTCACTTAAGTTTATTTCTTCACTCGTGCATTCAACAAGCTAAACAGCCGTAAGCCAACCTTGGAATTGCACCCGACCTGCCTATACTGTTATCAAGCTGTTTTCTGCAAGGATAGTCCACAGTTCCATGTCATTGTCATTCCATGTCAGAGTGCTGGTGGGATCTGAAAAGCATGGCTTTAGTGACCAGCAAAGGCACGAACCAGCAGGAAAGACCGAGGCATGCGTAAGGAACGCGACAGAAGACTGAAAGCCGTGAAGGAGGCTACCCCAGTTTTTTCCAACAGCGGCCAAACAAGGAGAGGGGTGGAGGTCCAACATGTCACTTTTCTGGTCTACAGAGGTGAATACACCGCACAGCATCATGCTAAAGATTCTTCAAGGTCTCCCTTCAATCTGACAAATGAGCTCCTTTCCTAGAGCAATCTGGCTTTGGATAAGAAAACTTCCAAGATCTAGAATCCACTATTATTGTCAGTCCTATAAGCCTGTAACCCTTGGACCCTGAGAAACGTGATTAACAGCCTTGCTATGTGAGTGACATTCGGGTACCGTGTACTGGAGAGAGGGATTCTATCATGGCACTCCAAGTGTCAAGTCGCCAGAAAGAAATGTGTTTCACTTTAAGTTCCAGTATTCAACAAATGTTAGTCTTCTGCCCCTCTTGGTCCAAGAGCACCAAATATTTGGATGCAAAATTTACATAAGGACACGAAGCAATTCAAGACAGCTGTAGAATTGCTATAAAAACACCACAGAGCACACAAACGATGTCCCTGTGATTAGACCAGAAGGCACGGGGGAAGCATGGAGAGGGGGTTGGAAGGTCGGGGGTGACTGCTGAAGGCTTCCATGGTTACCGTGATTCCACTGGCTAGTTCCCTGTTTGCACCTTTGCACCTCTTGATTTCCGCTCTCACCAAGAAAGCTACACAACCTGTTCAAGAAACAGACTGGGTGCCATCTACAAAGGAAATGCTTTAGGGTTTTGGTTCACCACTAAAGTTGTGTCTAGATTATGTAGTCCTAGGCCCTGGGATATAACTGGTTAGGAAAACACTAGGTAACTAAGAAGGTCAAAATTTCATATATAATATATAAAATTATCTATGTTTTATATATATATATATATGTATATATAAATTTATTATATATTTCTCTATATCAATAACAAAATAATTTCTCTATCTATAATATGTTATGTATTTAAGATACATAAAATATCTCCAGTACACAGATATATCTCTGTATCTAAGAGATGTTAGAATTACACGCCATGAAATCTCCTTTCAATTGTACCTCAAATAAAAAAAAATGGGATCTTCAAGATGTGCAGATGCTTTTGCAGTTTATTCTCCTTGTTTTGGTGTTAGCCATATGACATGGGTCTTCAAATACGAACAAGCTTGTTTTAATTTTTCAATGCCTTAAAGATAATTCAAAATGGGGAGATCGTTTCTTCTTAAAACCACTCTGTTTGACAGGATCAACTGGCTTGAGTCTAAGTACCTTTCTAAAACATTCTTGATTTGCTGCACAGATTTATATCTTTTCATGTTCCCTCTCATCATTAGGCCAATTATGAAG